>NC_090329.1:15794444-16994444 GCF_035084215.1 Heptranchias perlo | reverse complement strand
CTGTGCGTTATCTTGGTAGTGTTCGTGCTGTGCGTTATCTTGGTAGTGTTAGTCCTGTGCGTTATCTTGGTAGTGTTAGTGCTGTGCGTTATCTTGGTAGTGTTAGCGCTGTGCATTGTCTGAACTCCGGAGTGTTAGCGCTATGTGTCATATGAACTCCAGAACGTTAGCGCTATACGTCCAATGAACTAAGTAGCGTTAGCACCGTGCATTCTCTGAAATCAGTCGTGTTAACACTGTTCCTTGTCCGAACTCTGTAGGCTGCCTGACAATGACTGGATCAAATTAAACATTGCAGAGAACTTGAATGAGTTGACAGCAGACTGGATCAAATTACACATTCCTGACAAAGTGTTGGGTGAGTATTATCCTCCCACTTCCTGGTGGTGAGAATAAGACTTTCCTTTATTTGCACCATGGTGATGTCAACAAATACAGCCGACTCATTAATGATTTGGTTTTTATTTCCCAAACCATATGGGCAGTAATTGAAATCAAGCATCCTCCCCAATGTTCTCATCATGTTGGAATTTTAAATAGGAGTGGGGTAGTTAAGAGGACATGCCGCAACTTATTTACTGAAATAATTGTTTCTTGACTACTTCACAGAAATTATAACTTCTCAATTACCCACTAGGCTAAATGCAAACAGATGGCAATATCGACTAAAGTTAATTTAGTGGACAAATTACTATTGTTCCTTTTAGATTTCCACTCCGTATGAACAATCTGTGTTTACAAAAAACACAATGAAAAATGAAGGCAGCCCATTAACAGCTCATAAAGCCATTAGCCAATCAAGATTTTTTTTAGAAGGCTGCATGATCTACCCAGTTCCTATTTTCCATCATAAATTCAAACAAGACACACTTGTGGCCTTTGGGTAAGGACAGAATTGGATTGAGTTATGACAGGAGCATAGGAACATAGAAACAGGAGTCGGCCATTCAACCCCTCGAACCTGTTCCACCATTCAATGAGATCATGGCTGATCTGTATCCTGACTTCATTTACCTTGGCTCCATTTCCCTAATACCCTTCACTAGCAAAAATCGATTGATCTCAGATTTAAAATTATCAATTGAGCTCGTATCTACTGCTTTTTGTAGGAGAGAGTTCCACACTTCTACCATCCTTTGCGTGAAGAAGTGTTTCCTAATTTCTCTCCTGAATGGCCCGGCAATGATTTTAAGATTATGTTCCCTTGTCCTAAACTGCCCCACCAGCGAAGAAAGTTTCTCTCAATCTCTCTACCCTATCAATTTCTTTCAAAATCCTAAAAACCTCAATCGAATCACCCCTTAACCTTCTATATTCAGGGGACTACAAGCCCAGTTAATGTAATCTCTCCTCATAATTTAACCCTTGGAGCCCTGGTAACATTCTGGTGAATCTGCGCTGCACTCCTTCCAAGGCCAATATATCCTTTCTAAGGTCCGGTGCCCAGAACTGTACACAATACTCCAGATGTGGTCTAACCAAGGCTTTGTATAGCTGCCAAATAACCTGCCAATAGCCACTGCGTAAATAATTAGCCATTTGCTTGAGCTGGAGCCTGTGGAATCATACCCAGAATAAAGAGAGTAAATTGGATGGAAAAAAAAACTTTAATTTGCAAGGAAGAAGAACTTGTATTTATATAGAGCCTTTCATGATCTCAGGACAAGCAATGAAGCACTTTTGAAGTGTAGTGACTGTTGTAACGGAGGGACACACAGCAGAGAGTTTGTACACAGCAAGGTCCCACAAGCAGCAATAAGATAAATGATCACTTGATCTGTTTTGATGATGTTGGTTGAGGGATAAATATTGGCCAGAATGCCGCGAGAGCTTCTCTGCTCTTCTACGAAATAGTACCATGGGATCTTCTGTGCACTGAGAGGGCAGACGGGGTCTCAGTTTAACGTCTCATCTGAAGGACGGCACCAGTGCAGCCCTCCCTCAGTACAGCACTGAAGTATCGGCCTAGATAATGTGCTTAAATCACTGGAGTTGGGCTTGAACCCGCAGACTTCTGATTCGGAGGCGCGAGTTACTACCAACTGAGGCAGGGTTGACAACTAAAGTTTATTTTTCACCTGATCGCTCCTTAGCATTTCCAGGGACACTGTGTGGGAATGTGGACTACAAATAACTAAACGACTGCACCACATTATGTTATCTATCTGTTATGTCTTTCTGAGCGTAGGCTAATGTGCAAACTTTGACCATAGGCTCATGTTTTGTTTCTTTCTGATCAGTTAAGTATTCATCTATCACAGTCTAGAGAAACACCTTTCACAAAAGATGACTAATCTCATTCTAAAAATCAGCCAATCAGATGCAATGACCAGTCAATTCCGAAAAAAAATGGTGAATACATTCCAACAACAAAAAAATTCTCCGATTCAGCAGATATAACAACTGCCTACCCATCTACCGAAACACCCCTAAAAATAATATTGAGTACATAATAAACACACAAATAAACACTTTGCAAAAAAAAAACAAAGTTATGCATAAACTTCCACCTTCTAGTTGCTCAAAAAGCCCCCCTTTCCAATTCCGCCACAAGGATAAAGCACCTCACCATACGTCATCCTGAATCTCGACCTCATATACACCGTTCCCACTAATACAAGATGCACCTACACGCCTGTGCTCCACAGCCTGGTTGAAAATCTTGCTGCCCATTGTGAAGAACACGTGTGTAATTCTTCAACTATTATTTATTATTGATTAATTAATATGCCTATCCGGCATCATGCAACATCAGTTATACCAGGATGAACCAACAAATCAGCTGTTGTATGTACAAAATTCAAATTGCTGCCTGCACCCCTAAATCCCATCCCAATAAATGCGTAAGCAACACCGTGGGAAATCCCCTACTGTGATATAATTTATATGTACATGATAATTGTTACATGAACACTCAAAACATTGTGATCAAATTCCTTTGTGCACTGTGTTAACGGAAGTATTAACCAAACTTAAAACATCAGAGGTATTGCGAGATCTCTGCGCTCCTCCAATTCTTGCCTCTTGCGCATCCCCGATTTTCATCGCTCCACCGTTGGCAGCCATGCCTTCAGCTGCCTCGGCCTGAAGCTCTGGAATTCCCTCCCTAAACATCCCCGCCTCTCTCCCTCTCTCTCCAATTTTATTATGTGGCTTGTTGTCAAATTTTGTTTTATAACACTTCTGTGAAGCACCTTGGGGTGTTTTACTACATTAAAGATGCAAGTTGTTGTTATTGGATGCAAACATAGGCAGCATTCCTCTGGCAAATATTTTAAATCTAATCCCCCCGATTCCCATTGACTTCAATTTTACTAGGGCTCCTTGGTGCCACACTCGGTCAAATGCTGCCTTGATGTCAAGGGCGGTCACTCTCACCTCACCTCTGGAATTCAGCTCTTTTGTCCATGTTTGGACCAAGGCTGTAATGAGGTCTGGAGCCGAGTGGTCCTGGCGGAACCCAAACTGAGCATTGGTGAGTAAGTGCCGCTTGATAGTACTGTCGACGACACCTTCCATCACTTTGCTGATGATTGAGAGTAGACTGATGGGGCGGTAATTGGCCGGATTGGATTTGTCCTGCTTTTTGTGGACAGGACATACCTGGGCAATTTTCCACATTGTCGGGTAGATGCCAGTGTTGTAGCTGTACTGGAACAGCTTGGCTAGAGACACAGCAAGTTTTGGAGCACAAGTCATCAGCACCACAGCCGGGATGTTGTCGGGGCCCATAGCCTTTGCTGTATCCAGTGCACTCAGCCATTTCTTGATATCACATGGAGTGAATCAAATTGGCTGAAGACTGGCTTCTGTGATGGTGGGGATATCGGGAGGAGGCCGAGATGGATCATCCACTCGGCACTTCTGGCTGAAGATGGTTGCAAATGCTTCAGCCTTGTATTTTACACTCACGTGCTGGACTCCGCCATCATTGAGGATGGGGATGTTTACAGAGCCTCCTATGCAATTTCTGGGCCGGTATGTGTATATTTATGAACCGGGTTTAATATACATCTTTAACGGCATCATCTGAGGCATTCTTGGCCTGTTAACACTGGGATTCTGAACAGTAAGAGACAGAATAAAAAATAAAGTGATTACATAGTCTATATACTGGAGCAAGGAAGTTCTGAAATAAGCAAACAGAAATAATGCACAATGTTAAGAGGTTTATTTCTGAGTAAGGCGCAGGGGCATAGTAGTTAAATTGTTTCAGAATATCCACCTGTTGGATCCAGAAAACTTCTGTCAGGGAGGTTGTTCAGAGTGATACTTCATTAATGACAGTCACAAATGCATCTCAAGTCACAAATGCATCTTCCACAAATTTGTCAATTCACGTCCACCAGTTTAAATTGCACAATAATGTTTTCGATAAGTACTCCCTAAGACACTTCTGCAAAATGCCACAAAAATTGCTTGTTGCCATAGAAACTACTTTGGTCGATATATGTGCCCATTTGAACAATGGATAAGAGTTCCACTGGAACAAAAAGTAACTCAAAAGCATTGCTCTTTCAATGTGTCCTCACGAATAATCCTACCTTTGTGAAAATATATGCATACAAATGGCAAAAAAAAACCTTTTATAAATAAAGAATTACCACGAATTAATGTCGTGACAAATTTTGAACTCAAATATGCTATTTCAAGTCAACTGGCACAAGTCTTTGGTCAATTTACCTGACTTTTTGACAACAGTTTCTCCAGATGTTAGTTCTACAGGAAGGGCATGAAGCTGTCCTAATGCAGTGTGTTATAAGGATGACATTGCTGTTTTGCTAAAATTTCTTATAGCTCAAGGCATAACTGCATGCAAGAGATATATGATTTGAATGAGAGAGGCTACAGCAGAAGTTAGCTGATTTCTAGAAAAGCACCTCGAGGGATTACGCTATGTAACAAATCATTCCCCTGGAGCAAAATAAGTAAGTAAAAAAAAATACTTGACAGTTTGTATTACTGAGCACTAACACAGGAGGAAATAACTATGGCAAGTTTGTAAGTTGCCTGTATCCTAACTCGCACCAAGTCTCATTCACCTATCACCCCAGTCCTCGCTGACCAGTCCGGCAACGCCTCAATTTTAAAATTCTCAATCTTGTTTTCAATTCTCTCCATGGCCTCAACCCCTTCCTATCTTTGTAACCTCCTCCAGCCCTACAACTCGCCCAGATCTCTGCGCTCCTCCAATTCTGGCCTCTTGTGTATCCCCAATTTTCATCGCTCCACCATTGGCAGCCATGCCTTCAGCTGCCCAGGCTCTAATTCCGGAATTTCCTCCCTAAACCTCTCCGCCTCTCTACTTCTCTCTCCTCCTTTAAGATGCTCCTTAAAATTTACCTTTCTGACCACCTGTCCTAATATCTCCTTGGTGTCAAATTTTATTTGATAAAGCTCCTGTGAAGCGCCTTGGGACGTTTTACTACGTTAAAGGTGCTATATAAATGCAAGTTATTGTTGTTTTCTTTTATTGTTTACATATTGTTTTCTTTTTGGAATTTTGCTATTTTTTTACAACATGTCAGCTTCGAGTGTCGAAACTACACAGGTATCAACACCATCCGACTCCATGGATGGTCTACAGAATTGTTCTTTCATGGGTGTATAGGTATGATCAAACACTCTTCCACATAGTTTCATTCAATTCATATTATCTGTACAAATGGCACTTCAGCATGCTATATCACTGCTCCATTCTGAATGGCATTTATGTCCAAGTTTCACACCTAGCCAGCATAATTGACCACATCATAGGTTGCATATTGGGCCATGATCAAATGGTTGTCATTCTCTAGGTCACTTTGACAAGCCTCACTCCCATCACCAGATGATACCAGGGCTAAAAAGGTTAAATTAAGAGAATGGGTTACATAAACATGGCTTGTATTGCCTTGAATAGAGAAGATTGAGGGTTGATCTAATCAAGGTGTTTAAAATGAAAAAGATTTGATAGGGTAGATAAAGAGAAACTATTTCATCTAGTGGGGGAATCAAGAACAAGGGAGTATAATCTTAAAATTAGAGCCAGGCCATTCAGGAGTGAAATCAGGATGCACTTCTTCACACAAAGAGTAGCAGAAATCTGGAACTCTCCCCCAAAATGCTGTGAATGCTGGGGACAATTGAAACTTTCAAGACTGAGATTGATAGATTTTTGTTGAGTAAGATTATCAAGGGTTATGGGTCAAAGGTGAGTAAATGGGGTTGAGATAAAGATCAGCCATGACCTAACTGAATGGCTGATCAGGCTTGTGGGGCTGAATGGCTGAACAGCCCTGTTTCTATGTTCCACCAGCAGCTCCAAACTTCCATATTCGAAATGTTTAACTTACAGAAAACAAAGTCATTTGTTTGGACTGAAAATAACCAGACTCAGATGTGCTCTCTATATTATTACGGAGCATCAATAAAGTGGCATTGAGTAAATATATAATCTTTTTTAATAAAAAAAGAGACCAAACAAGAAAAGGAATATCAGGCATAAAATCGTATGGTTGGAATCAACACGGGCACAGAATCCAAAAGAGCCAATTTAGCCCTTCTATAAGTGAAGAGGTATTAGAAACAGAGACAAACTCAGTCAGATTGTTATCATATGCTCTTTGAAAACAAATAGAGAGGAAAACTGTACACAGAATCAAATCTCAGGCCTCACTAGTGCCAACTAATAATATATCAAATATTCGTTCTAGTTATATAACCTCAAGTGGATTGTGTAGCCCAGGAAACCAGCATGAATATAATTTCTTTCTACCCTACAGGAACTAACTGGGACTATTGGGAAGCAGCAATCACTAAAATTCTGCAAGATAGGTTCTCCTCTCAATTTTACAAGTACCTGCTGGACTTATTCAGTTGCACAATACAATCACATTGCAACCTTGTAAAGATGGCCACTTTATGGTAACATGTAAACAAAAAGTTTTAAGAGCCTCCTCTCCTCCCCTAAATATAAACTATAGGATGCTAGACAAGATAAATCATTGGCTACATCCTGTCGATTGAGTTATTCACTGCAGAGAGACAGGAATTATCACAAAGTGCTGAATATATTACTCTGTATATTGTGTATCAAATATGCCTGTCTGTCCTTCAGCGGGGGCGGGGGGGGGGGGGGGGGGAAAGCATGGGTTAAGTGGAAGTTTTTATTAAATTTTGTGTACTGGCAGCCATAACAATTGAAACCTGTGAAGTGATTATTTTCAGAAAGAAAGAAGGAAAGAACTTGAATTTATATAGCGCCTTTCATGGTGTCAGGACGTCTCAAAGCGCTTTACAGCCAATGAAGTACTTTTAAAGTGTAGTCACTGTTGTAATGTAGGGATAACACGGCAGCCAATTTGCACACAGCAAGGTCACACAAACAGCAATGAAATAAATGACTAGATCATTGGCTTAAGGTGTCGGTTGAGGGACATCGGGGTGAACTACCCTGCTCTTCTTTGGAAGAGTGCCATGGGATCTTTTACATCCACCTGAGAGGACAGACGGGGCCTCAGTTAAGGACAGTATTAGATTAAAAGAAGAGGCTTATAATGTTGCCAAGAAGAGTGGTAAGCCTGAGGATTGGGAGAGTTTTAGAAACCTGCAAATGATGACAAAAAATTGATAAAAAGGGAGAAAATAGAATGTGAGAGTAAACTAGCAGGAAATATAAAAACAGATTGGAAGAGCTTCTACAAGGAAGAGAGTAGCGAAAGTAAACATGGGTCCCTTAGAGGCTGAGAGAGGAGAAATTATAATGGGGAATAAGGAAATGGCAGCAATGTTAAACAAATATTTTGTATCTGTCTTCACAGTAGAAGACACAAAAAACATACCAGAAGTAGTGGAGAACCAAGGGTCTAACAAGAGTGAGGAACTTAAAGTAATTAATATTAGTAATGAAAAAGTACTGGAGAAATTAATAGGACTAAAAGCCAACAAATCCCCTGGACCTGATGGGCTACATCCTAGGGTTCTAAAAGAGATAGTGGATGCATTAGTTTTGATCTTCCAGAATTCCCTAGATTCTAGAACAGTTCCAGCGGATTGGAAGGTAGCAAATGTAACATCGCTATTCAAGAAAGGAGGTAGAGAGAAAACAGGGAACTACAGGCCAGTTAGCCTGACATCAGTAGCAGGGAAAATCATGGAATCCATTATTAAGGACGTAGTAACGGGGCACTTAGAAAATCATAATATGATTAGGCAGAGTCAACATATTTTTATGAAAGGGAAATAGTGTTTGACAAATTTACTGGAGTTATTTGAGGATGTAACTAGCAGGGTAAATAACGGGGAACCAGTCAATGTCGTATATTTGGATTTTCAAAATCTTAAATTTTTAAAAAATGGTGGAAAATACACAGTAAGTCCATCAATATCTAAAAAGACAAAAGACACATTAGCATTTTGGGTGGAGCCCCTTTTCAAAGGTGGGAACCAAAAGATATGGGGAACCTATTAATAGACAGAGCAAAATAAGGATGGAAGGAGAGAACTTTTCAAGGTCAAGAACAGATACGCTAAATACTGGTAAGAAGATCGCTAGTGGGGTGTATTACATTGTGAAAGTGCTGCATGATATACAAAGCTCAGAAGCTGTGAAAAGGCACTAAAAAGCCAAAGGAAGCAAACAAATGGGACAAATGTTGCAACTGTCATGGAGAATGCCTAAAGAAGAGTTACCACAAGTGAAGGTGATGGAAGAAGAAATGAGGGTATTGCAGCAGCAATGGTACCTGCACGGAATAGCATTAAACCACCGATAACTCAGCACAATTGGGTAGTAAATTGGCAACTTCACTCAAAGAATGACTGCTGTGGGAAATGGAAGAATTCACACTGGTAGAATAGGAATTTATGTTCTGAAATTTGGCTTCAAATAAATTCCACTAAAATTGCAGAAAGAAGAATTTGATATGAACAGATGAAGCTTTCACACTGTCATTAATAGGCTTATAAGTATTGCATTTGATTTTTCAATAAAGAAATTGATAGTTAAAACTTTTTTTTTGGTAATTCGAAGGTGATGTTTTGGAATACAGAGGGGCAAAATTGGTCCATCTAGCGCCCACTATGCAGGTGCCACGTGGACACGAAGCCCAGAAAATGGTGTCCGAGATGCACGTGCACACTTCCGATGTGAAGTGCGCAGGACGCTATCTTGGTAAAGGCGTCTGCGCGTGCACCTAGCAACCGCCAGCAGCATGTAGCAAATCAGTGTGCAATGCTGATTTAAGGGGACCATTGCTATTTTGGATCTCCACACTCCATCCAACACATTGTCTTAATTTTGCAGAGCTGAACGTGATTTAAAGGGCATGAAGGAACCCCCATCAGCGCAATTTAAAGGAATCATGCAGAAGTTACAGGTTAGTTGCTGAATTATTTCTTCTGTTTGCTTATGCGTTTGTACATGTTTTTGGAGGTTTCTTATACTTGGATAAAGTTTCAATACTCTACAGGGAGTGAGCTGCCTGGCTGACAGGCAACAGCAAGGGCATTGGTGGAGAGGCAGGGGTGGGAGCAGGAATGCTGTCATCCTGAGAGGGGAAAGCAGGTTCATGTTCCATGTTCCATGAAGCCACTGCCACTTGCTGCCTCCTGTTATGTGCCACCTTCTCCTGCAAGTAAGAGGAAAATGTGTCAGGGAGAGTCCTGCATGATATTTGGGTGATGTGGCTGTCATAGTTGAATAGCTGCCAGTGTGTGTGAGACCTGTGAGTTGTGGGTGTGCAGCTTGCAACAGTGGTAATGTGTGAGGGTGAGATGAAGCATCTGATTTGAAGAGTTGAGTACTGATTGAAAGAGTTTGTTGGTATGTAGTGCATGGAGCAGTGGATGTGGCTCGTGGTGCAGTTGGTAAGAGATGCGACTCGAAAGTTGAACTCACTCAACCTTGACCCCTCGTGTCAAATCATTGAACTTCTTCCTGCACTGCATCCATGTTCATGGTGCTCTGCTCCTGGCTTTTACCTCGTTCACTACTTCCTCCACTGCCTCTTGAGCATATGCCTGGAGGACCTCTTGCCCCCCTGCGGATATAGGATGCCCCTCCTTCTGTCCACCCTTGCTCCATGGTCTCTAGTGCATCATCAGAGCACCTTGGTGCAAGCTCTCTCACAGGCGCAGCCATTCTTCCAACTATCACAGCCCAGGAATCAATTCTCACACCATTTCCTGCAGCCACAGTGCACCTCCCGTTTAAGAGGTGCAGGCTGCCTTTAAATTGTTCTAGTCGCTCCGATATCGGGCCGCCCTGCTGATGCATGCAGCCAATCAACAGCGCAGGTAGCGTTGGCTGCACGCAGCTATCACTGAAATCATCAGGCAGCACGATTGTTATGTGCTGCCTGCATCATAACCAACATGCGCCCTAGCGATCCTAGCGCCCATTTTTGGGGGTTATGCAATATAACCCCCACAGTGTTTTAATTATTGTAACAAATGTTATCTTTGAAAGAATAATGGGAAAGGCTAATGCAATCTATGGACTTGTCTTTGCACCCTTTAGCTTTTAGAAACTATTGGAATCCAAGGTAACAAGTAAAATATGTTGGAATCTGGGGTAAGATCGAATTCGGCAACTTGAAGGAAAGGAATATTCGCTCTTGAATTACTGGCTAAGTCTGACACGCTCCGATTTCCTGGAGAAAATTGTGATTTATTTAAATTTTTTGCTTCATTTTTATAAATACACTGGTAACCCACATACATTTTACGTTTACGATGAAGTGACAGATTTCTATAAGTTTCAGACTTTGAACTTGCTGTTCTTGCTGAGCGTTACTAAGCTAGCTCGCTGCCAAATTAAAAGTACTTTTTGCAAGAGTTCTATTGATAAGTGACACGGGAGGCAAAGCCTTCATTACAAAATACTGGGGCTTTTTTCAGTGAATTATTTATGGTTCTTGGGTAACTTACTTTGAAATGTTAATGTGTGTCAACAGCAGAACCTTGTTCTATGACTGCTATTAAAATGGAATAAAAGGGAAGCTATCTTACAAATGGAACGTACAGAATTACTGAATAATACAGAGTTGCAGAATGATGGCGATAATTTTGTAGTTAATAATCCTTTGAACAGTACGTAAAATGGATTTAAATAAATATGAAGGTAAACAGATACGAGAGTAGGTTTTACGAATTTGCTTTTCCTGCAAGGAGCTTCGTTTATTGAGAGTTCCCATCAGGATTTCAGGCACAGAGGTTAGTTAGTCGCATTGGATTTTGTAGGAACAGTGCCCCGTAAATTGCCCGAAGGATACCGTCAAGACTCGTAGGGGAAATGTTTTATAAACTGCCTGAAATGTGCCTGAAATGGAGTTTAGCTTAAAAGCTGTCTACACAAAATGGAAGTCTGTACCTGAACTGAATGCAGGGAAGTGGCTGTAGAGCAAAGCTAATTCAAACCATCACCCAAGCTCTTAGCCATGAAAGTTCCCAGATAATTGAGCCATAAAAATCTTTTAAGCTAAAAACCATAAAGCAATTAAAGTCACAAAAGATCTTTAGTAATGACCCCAGAAAGAGCTGTGTATATACAAGACATTCCCTACTGCAATAAAAATGTTGCTGTTCCCATTTAGAATAACACTTAGAGAGGATAAATGTATCACATCTTCCCATTTGTGCGGAATAAACCCATGAGAAATTCAAGATGAGGAAGGAGATGGGCACCATAAACTGCAGACTCAAAGGGGGTAATTTTAACCTAACCCATCTGTTGGGAAGCTGATGGGATTGGATTCAACGTTGGTTTTACACGCCGCCAGATGTTACTCTCCATTTAAGTTAAAGTGACTCACAAAGCCTGTCCGATCCAATGAAAACCATGCTCCAGTGACTCAGTGACAGACAGAGGAATCCACGTTTATCAGGTTTAATTGACAGAAGGGGTGGGGTGGGGGCGAGACCTTCTGGAACGTGTCTCTCGGATTGGCCCATGGAATGTGGGAGACCTCATTGAAATTAAGATATATAAAGAGGGTTTTGCAACACTCACACAATCTGTAGTAATCTTGTCTACACGTCAATAGAGTAGCGTCTTTGCGAGACGTAGTCTCTCATAGATGCAGTTTTCTTTGTTATTCAGGAGATTCTTTGTGTTCTCTAGTCTCCTTTAAGCAACTTTTACCTAGCAAATTTAAAAAGGCCACTTTGACAAGTGCACTCAGGACAGATAGCAAGTTAGCAAAGTCAAATCAAACATTTTTAACAGCCAGTAAGAGGCAGACATAAGAACATCATTTAACTGCAAGTAGTCAGAGATCGAGAAAGATGAGAGTGAAGCTAGCTCAGATATTGTTACTCGTGCACAAGGTGGGTTCAGCCGGAACCAAAGATCCATGGGGATCTGCTGCAGAAAAGCGCTCATCGATTCGACGCTTCAGAAACTAACACCTGCGTTGCAGGGAAAGAAAGAGTTTGACCCAACCATGCTGCTCATAAGGACAAGTTTGTGCAAGCTCTGAAACAATGGTACTCACTAGTATCTAGACGATAATCTATCTAATAGACTGGCTATCTAAGCTGTTAACTTGTCAGCTATTTAAAGAATTACACTTAAAGTAATCTCACCAATTTGCAATCTCAGACTCTGATCACTGCAGTAATTAATACTCAGCATCCGTTAATGCTAATTTATTGATATACTGGATTGCCTACGTAACCTTTGCTACTCACTTTGTTAAGTAACTCGGTTCATTAATGATTTGCTATTTAAACTGCTAGATAACTCTATCTACATCTACTCATATCTATTAAGTGTTTGTGTACCCAACTTTAACCTTAAGTTGTGATTTTGTAACCAATAAATAGTCTTACAGCGCATGACCAGATGTCTGACTCCGTCGTTGGTAATTAGGAAAGAGTACACTCAATAACGTTTGGGTATCCTAATCAAGGGTTGAAAACTAAAACTAAAACTTAAATTTAATCTGAACTGGTTAATTTAATGGCCGTTCGACTAACTGACTCATGCATCACTCACTCTTAGACCTAAGCTGGGCAGTAACACCCTAGATGGTTTCTTAGTGAGGAAAAGGCGAGGGGGTTAAGGATTCGTCTGGTTTGTTGGCATATATTTGTTGGCATACTTCCTCTAGCCCTACAACCCACCGAGATCTCTGCACTCCTCCAATTCTGGCCTTTTGCGCATCCCCGATTTTCTTCGCCCCACCATTGCCGGCCGTGCCCCCAGCTGCCTGGGCCCTAAGCTCTTGAATTTCCTCCCAAAACCTCTCCCCTCTTTATCTCCCTCTCCTTTTAGTCGCTCCTTTAAAACTACCTTTTTGACCAAGCTTTTGGTCATCAGTCCTATTATCTCCTTATGTGGATTGGTGTTAAATTTTGTCTGATAACACTCCTATGAAGCGCCTTAGGATATTTTAGTACATTAAAGGTGCTATATAAATGCAAATTGTTGTTGTTATTGTTGACAAACACGTGACGGCAATGAGGCATGACTTGACTGTGATAATTCTATGGCAGCACACAAGGATGGGTAAAAAAACACTCCTTTCAAGACTTACAAGTCCCAAATTGCATGATAATATCGCTTGTATGTACTGTTGTAAAGGGCTAAACTATTTGTTATATGCAAGCAGCATTCCCAGAGTTCCATTAAAATTCAATTTAGGATAGTACAATCTATTTGTTACAGCTGGAGATTTGTTAATAATGGATACATAGAAAGTGGCGACCATGATAACAAAAAATTAAAAAGAAATTTTGCAAAAGTGTGTTATCACAATTGTACCAATGAATGCATCTTCAAGATATTTTCATTCAATATGGTAAACTTAAGAAATACAGAAAATATTAGCAATTGGGAAAGGCCATTTGTCCCAACATGGTTGTCCTTTCATTGCTACAAGTCACAAAAAGACTGTCTCAAATCAAAATAATTCCAGGAAAGCTTCAGATGGTTTGCATTTAAACTAGAGCAGAAAACTAACAATGACTGCTATGTCTCATCCTTTGGCTTAAATGCAATAGAAGTACAGGGGAATAAGTAGAATTATTGGAACAAACATGTATACTATTACTTTGTTGTCATTTTCATTTTTAATTGATTAAGAATTTTTTCATTAATTCAGTACTGAGGGAGCACGACATATCTTTTGAATGAGACATTAAACTGAGGCCCAGTCTCCTTGTCCACCTGGATGTAAAATATCCCATGGCACCATTCAACAACAACTTGCATTTATATAGCGCCTTCAGCGTAATAAAATGTCCCAAGACGCTTCACAGGAGTGTAATTAGACATAAAAATTGCCAAAGAAGGAGACAAAAAAGATTTTAAAAAAGAGTAGGGAGTTTTTCCAGTGCCCTGGCCAACATTTCTCCTTCAACCAACGCCACCAAAAAAAAAGATTATCCCGTCATTAATCTCATTTACTGTTTGTGGGACCTTGCTGTGCACAAATTGGCTGCCACATATGTCTACATAATAACAGCGACTACACTTTAACTTGAATTTCAATGGCTGTGAAACACTTTGGGGCATCTTGAGGAGATGAAATGTGCCATATAAATGCAAGTCGTTCTTTCTTCCTCTTACTTCTCACCAATTTGCTCCATTCCCTTCCTCTTCTCCTGAAGGAGTTAACCGCCCGCTGAGATGTGGATCTATGAGCACTGGTTCACTCCAATATCCCACTCAAGTCAGAATTCTTCATACGGGAGTCTGGAGATTAAGTCTGGATATTTAATTATAAGTAGTAAATTAAATGTAATAGAACTTAATTGTAATAGTAAATTATAAATTGTAACTGGAAGTAGAATCTCTCAATTTTGGGGCTACTGTCCTATCAGCCAAGCTACAACAAGAGCTATTGGATCTCATCTATTGTGAAAAGATGAGCCGTACAGGCTGGGAAAATTGAAAGTTTGATCTAAGGGCTTCCCTTGATGGCTCAATGGGTAGAAATTTGATGTTGTGTGGTACTCTGCCAATGCACATTTGTAAAATGGATCTGATCATACATGTTTGAAATAGTTCTGATCATGCATCTGCAAAATTATCCATTCATGAGACTTTAAACTGAGGCCCAAAATCCTTGTCCACCTGGATGTAAAATATCCCACGGCACCATTCAACAACAACTTGCATTTATATAGCACCTTTAACGTAATAAAATGTCCCAAGGCGTTGAGTAGAATGGGCCTATACTCTCTGGAGTTTAGAAGAATGAGAGGTGATCACATTGAAACATATAAGATTATGAGGGAGCTTGACAGGGTAGATGCTGAGAGATTTTTTCCTCTGGCTGGAGAGGCTAGAACTAGGGGTACAGTGTCAGGATAAGGGGTCAGCCATTCCAGACTGAGATGAGGAGGAATTTCTTCACTCAGAGGGTTATGAATTTTTGGAATTCTGTACTCTAGAGGGCTGTGGATGCTGGGTCATTGAATGTACTTAAGACTGAGATGGATAGATTTTTGGACTCTAGGGGAATCAAGGGATATGGGGATTGGGTGGGAAAGTGGAGTTGAGGTCAAAGATCAGCCATGACCTGATTGAATGGCGGAGCAGGCTCGAGGGGCCGTATGGCCCACTCCTGCTCCTATTTCTTATGTTCGTGAATGTAAAAACGTGAAACTGGCCAACTTGCCTACAAAGTTGGCCTCTTTTTAAAATGCAGATAAAAACGATCTTCTGCCGAGCTTCCAACCCCTTATCCATTCCATCACATACCTCTGAGCTGATCTCGCTCCACCACTGTAACTTCACTGGAAATGCAGAACAGCTTCATGGAAATTCCCGATCCAAGGGTGCATCCTTGAAATCAAACTGACAGGTAAAGAAAGAAAGAACTTGCATTTATATTGTGCCTTTCATTACCTCAGAACATCCCAAAGCGCTTTACAGCCAATTGAGCAATTTTTTTTTTAAGTGTAGTCACTGTTGCAATGTAGGAAACACGGCAGCCAAATTGCGCATAGCAAGACCCCACAAACACCAATGAGATAATGACCAGATAAACTGTTCTTTAGTGATAGCAACCTTGAGATGTACAGATGATGCAGGTGGCAGATTCAGTACTTAGTTAATGATTGGGCATTCTTTGAAACCTGTGCAAGCGCTATCATTTCCTGAAGCGTGGGTCATGTCAAATATAAAGCTGCTGGGGCTCATTAAAACCGACTCTCAGTAAAACCCATTTTTAGTGCACCTTCCGAGCTGCTGATCGTAGCAACTATCAGCAGTTTTAGGTTCAACCTGCTGCTCGCTGCACGAGATCCAAGCTTTCGGAGCCTGGCGACACCAAGATGTGTCTCTCACAATGTTAAAGCAGCTTAGGCTGAGGAAGCTGCTCTCAACTGAGACGGTACCAGAAGCATTGCAGTAGGCAGCAGGGTTTCCAGGCTTGGGGAGGGAAAATTTCAACCAGGGTTCACAATTCTAATTTCTAGCAAGTGACCCCCTACTGGAAAGGGCCTGTGTAAGGACATAACGTGAAGGCAGGATTAGGCTCGACGCTCTTCATTGTTTCTGACACTCAGAGGGCAATTTTAACTTAACCTGCCCATCGGGAAACTGACGGGATCGGGTGCAATGCTGTTTTACTCCCCACCCGATTTTAATCGCCACTGAAGTCATTGAGCAATATTATGCAGGATGTAAAACCCCATCCTGTGGGTTTCCCGCCTGGCGAGTTAGGTTAAAATTACCCCCTCACTGCTTTGCCCCGTACATGAGGCATCGCTATTTGAGTGAGGTTCAAGAAGCTTGTCCTCATGCAATTGTACCCCAGTACGAAAATTGGGGAAAAAAGTGACAAAAAATTGTCTCAGAAATTATAATGCCCTTGTTCCTTGCTGTTAAACAATGTTTCTTTGTCTGTTCATTAAAAGCGTTGCCGAAGCATCAAAAGAAAGCATTTCATAGTTGTGAAAATTTTGTATTTCTGTGCTACTTCATTTTTTTTTAAAAGGCGATTTTAAAATAACAGCTGACCAACAACAGATCCTGTACTGAGGGAGGCTTTGCACTGTGTGTTCATATTCGAGATAAGAATACCATTTCAAATTTGAGATACATCATATGGCCCCAAACTCATTAACCTAAAACCAAATTGTGTTTCTTTTTTCTTTACATCAACTCAGTACCTATTATCACTCAGTGTCTATTATCACGGCTGAGTCTAATGAATTGTATTAAGACATCTAATCTGATACGACAGGCTGAGTGTATCTTTCCTTTTCCGAATTAAGCCCCATAAGGAAAAAAAAATAATGTCCTCCTATTGTCAACAGCAGCCCTGAAGGTAGCTTTTCATTCTGTTTCTCTGACAGGCATAGTTCAGCAACATCATCATGTCACTTCATATCTCAAGACGAAGAAGTAATGGCAAGTCAGGATTTTGCAATATTAATCACAAGTGATTTTACATTAAAGGGACAGAAACTTGGTGCAACAATCCTGGCGAGAAGATACAATTGTGACCCCACCCATCCCCTGGGAAAGGGGAGGGGGAAGTTGGGTGTCTGAGGTATAATGCAGAATTTTCTCTAGGGGTGGGCAGGGGAGAGGGAATGGGGGAAGTTAGAGACAGAGACAGACACAGACAGAAGGAAGGTGGGCAAAGTGCTGTTGCAGTTGCTGACTTGCATCACTATTACCGGTTATACCCAATTCTGGCCTCTTGCGTATCCCCGATTTTCATCACTTCATTAGCAGCCGTGCCTTTAGCTGCTTAGGCCCTAAGCTCTGGAAATCCCTCCCTAAATCCCTCCGCCTTTCTACTACTTTCTCCTTCTTTAAGACACTCCTTAAAACCTACCAGTCACTTGTCTTAATATCGCCTTACGTGGCTTGGTATCAAATTGCATTTGATAACGCTCCTCTGAAGCCCCTTGGGATGTTTTACTACATTAAAGGCACTATATAAATGCAAGTTGTTGTTATTATTATTAATAAATACACTGTGTTCTATATGCATAACCATGTTTGGAGTTTGTCTGCTGCAAGTTGAAGACCCTGCTACTTACATGGGCCGTCACACTGCCCTTTAATTGCAAGCATCTGCCCTAATCAACGGCAACTAATCATGTCTGTTTCCGGGCACAGTTCCTCACTGATTCTCCCATTACTACATCTTTGCCTTGGTTACATTTCTCAATAGGAACTAAACAACCCTATCGAGCCAGTAATAGATTTATAAAGATAACCACCGACAGGGACACATATTGGTCTTTTTTTTCCACACAGATTGCAATTTCTGATAAACATAAAGGAGATTATATAAATCACTGTTCCCAAGCTGCTTTGCAATCAGGAACAGTTCAAGGGAATCAAACACTTTGTGACGATAGCCTCAGGTGACAATAGCATTTTGTGTCAGAATCAAAATGCAACAGACAAATCTTATGTATTTTTACTCAAAGGATACTGTGAGTTAAGAAAGGTTCACTAATTCCATTCCACACTCTTGTCTAATTTTACTTGATAGCATTCTGCGTTAGAACTATGTGGTAGAACTTCCCCACTGACTACTGGGTAAAAGCAACACTTTGGGTGATACTGAGCTACAGAGAGCAGCGAGTCCTATGTTTCAGCCTTGATCTGTGCAGGGTTAGCTGATATATCCTGGGGTGGTAGTGTGAGTATTAGTGTTGCGGATGAATGCAGTCCCAATTTCCTCTTTCCAAAAGCTTTTTTGTTAACTGTCCATCTAAGCAGTCAGTTTAAGAGCTAACAATCCGAATCTAACAGGGAGTTGAACTGTCCTGCTTCACTGGACACTCGATTAATAGGGAGTTAGCTTGCTCGAAAAACTATTCTGTGGAACACACGATAAGTGCTTACTTTTCCACTACTGGATACTATATATGGCTGCTTACACAAGGTATACGTGTATAAACATGGACACAAGATAGGTTTGTATCTTTGATGAGGGCACTTCAGGTCACTTCTTCCAGAATACTGTCCCTACTATTACAACATTGCGGCAGAAAAATGGGGCCTTTTCCTTCTTAATTTGGCCATTTCCTCTTTAAAAAAGGCACAGTCTGCTCCAGGCATAAAGGGGGCTTGACATAGAAGGAGTCAGGACCTATGGAAGTGAAAAAAAAGACGCTAACTTAAAAAGAGAGGGGGAAAATTTAATAAGGAGGTGGCATTGCAGGATGAGACGACTTAGCTGAGAATTAGAAGGGGATATAAACCACACCCCCAGAGAGATGAACCTTAGCAGGAGATAAAGCCTTACCTGCCTGTG
This sequence comes from Heptranchias perlo, assembly GCF_035084215.1. Lineage (NCBI taxonomy): Eukaryota > Metazoa > Chordata > Chondrichthyes > Hexanchiformes > Hexanchidae > Heptranchias > Heptranchias perlo. Next base: position 16,975,227 of record NC_090329.1, on the reverse strand, counting down.
ATCTGCAGCTGCCTGCTTGGCAGACTATAGATTGATTGTGGGTGCACTGATATATTTATTGGCTATCTTGCTGTTGCATATGTAAACTCTTCTATTATATTCAGCATTTTGCTGAACTAAGCCACTTGAAGTGAGATTTGTGTATGCGGAGAAATCTGATGCTAAATATACAATTAATTCTTTAAACTAATCTTTTTATTGGTATGGTTAACCATACTTGAGCCTAAGGCACAACTCCCCTCTCCCTGGCTAATGAACCGCAGTCTGTTTCGCCAGAGATAGCGGTCAGCAGGAATGTACTTGAGACAGAAGTTGTCAGGTCTCGACCCTATCCATCGTGACATTATAATTAACTTTACTCCCTCAGGGCTCGACTTCCCTCTCCTCATTGCTATCCAGTGACCCATGTGGACACTGGGCAAGGATAGGATTGGGCTTGGCTATGAAATCAACGTACATGGCAACTCTCAATATTTCATGCTAAAAGCATTTTTGGGCTTGTGTCTTTTCGTCGGTGTGTGCTGATGAAAATCAGCATGTGATTTTAACATCCCATGCTATCTGACCATTCTCTGTTGGTCAGCTCAAACGACTTTGAAAATGTCTCAGCTGTCTTCAGGTGAAAGTGCTTTACAGCCAATGGAGTACTTTATGAAGTGTATTCACTGTTGTAATGTAGGAGATGACTCCCTCTCCAGGCAGAATAGCCTGTGACCATGTTCATCTTTTCACGGGAGGTTAACTCTTGTTGCACTCACACAAGACCAAACTCTTGTCTAGTTCCTGCAACAGTGCACTTTGAAAAGCAATTAATTGATAATTTTACAAAAATTGAATGTGGGTATCTGGAGTTGCTATGCCCAAGTAGTACTGTCATCTCGCTTCCTTTGATGCCTTAATTCATTTCAATTACATTTTATTGTGGAACCACACATGAATAGGAAAAGAAAAATATGTGGGTGTTTTTGTCATGTGGCGTGTCAGCGCTCCAGTTATTCTCCAGATATCGTGCTGCTAACACTATGGTGTCAGCCGTGGCTCCATGGTAGCACATTATCCTCTGAGTCAGAAGGTTGTGGGTTCAAGTCCCACTCCAGAGACTTGAGCACAAAATCTAGGCTGACAATTCAGTGCCTGTACGGAGGGAATGCTGCACTGTCGGAGATGCTGTCTTTTGGATGAGATCTTAAACCGAGGCCCCGTCTGCCCTCTGACATGGAAGTGAAGGATCCTACAGCACTATTTCGAAGATGAGCAGTTGTTCTGGCCAATATTTATCCCTCAACCAACAACACTAAAACAGATTATCTGTTCATGATTGTGGGACCTTGCTTTGCACAAATTGGCTATCACGTTTCCTACATTACAATAGTGACTACACTTCAAAATGTACTTAATTGGCTGTAAAGCACATTGGGAAGTCCTGAAGTCATGAAAGACGCTGTATAAATGCAAGTTCTTTCTGTCTTTAACGTTAATTAATAACTCATGCAAATGTTTACATGCAGCAGAATAAATGGGTACAACCAGCTGTAGCTTCTTGGTGGAGTTAAAAAACAGAACATCTGATTCCAGCATTGATTCAGGCTTCCTGGAAAAGGATCGATTCCACGAATTTATGGTTTCAGAAAGGCACATGATTATTTGGGGACAGCAACACAGCAAGCAATGCCTAATATTTATTCAAAAGGTGGGGAAAAAAATGTTGGCGACAAATTTAATGCACGTTAGTGTGAAACAAAGCGAAGTAAGTTAGGAAAAGGGTCAGAGGTGGATGGGTGAAAACAGCCAGTCCCACATCGAACACAAACGTGCACATATTACTGAGTGCCAGGGAGACATATAAGCGAAGAACTTACTGTTGGCGATATCAGCGGATGTATGACATTCCTCTGACTGTTAGTTTAGCAGAGGCACTAACTCATTTAAATTAAACAGGTTAACACCTCTATTTGAAAGCAGAGGAATGTCATATGAACGCATTTAACCTTTAGTCTGCTAATGGTGCCAAGAGCAGTCTTTAGTCTACAGCGGGAGATAGTCGTCACCAGTACGTGCACTAGGGCTACAGCCACCGACTGTAGCTCCCGAAACCAACTGGCAGGAATTAAAATGCGCTTAAACTGTCATTGTCCTCTTTGAGAGTAATGGTAGCAATTTTGGGGGGGAAAGGATGATGTGAAATGTTAGCAACACATCCTGCTCCGAGCCCTGGCCAAGGGGAATGAGGGGTATTTTGCAAACTTGGTGGCAGTTTGTTTCATTGCTACTGCAAGTTTAATTAAAGGTGTATTGGGTGATAACATTATGGTAATTGGGTGATTCTGTTTATTGTGAGGATATTTATTAATCACAGTGGTCTGTTGGAAAGGAAATGGATGGAATGTGTATTGCCTCTCAAGTACCATAACAAACTTTCAAAGCTTAGCTGTCCAAAACAGGTTTCTCTGTCATAGATGCAATATGATGTGGCGATGCCGGTGATGGACTGGGGTTGACAATTGTAAACAATTTTACAACACCAAGTTATAGTCCAGCAATTTTATTTTAAATTCACAAGCTTTCGGAGGCTACCTCCTTCCTCAGGTGAACGATGTGGAAATAGTGTGGGATGCATGGAGGGATAACGATATATCTATAGAAAACATTTTTTGAAATGTCTCAATATTTTTTTTATTGTCCTTTTCTATGGCCCATTTGGACCGAGTTTCCTGTTCCTGTGGTTTGGACCTATTGGATTGCTCGGCGTAGTGCTTAGAAGAAATTCAGGCAGAGGAGGCTCACACATCTGTAAGGCAGTCAGTCCAATTCTCTCTGATGGTCTTGTGTTCCTCCCTCCCCCTCAACTGAATTTCCCCCATAAGCTGTGCCCAGGTGATCCAATTATATCCAGAAGCAGGAACAAGAAACTCTGCCCCACTGGATCACCCTGTCTATCACTGGATCACCCTAAAAACTAGACAAAAAATGTTTTCCATCAACTTTCTCTCACACAAAATATTTTCAGCAGAAGTCTTAGAAATGTGACTATTTTTTCTGCCTTGCTAAAGCAGAAATTAGACATAAAAAAGCCACACAGATGTATTCCATTGGAAAATGTGTTGGAGAGGAAATCCAGAGTCAGTTCATAGCACCATGGAGATAAGATAGGAGATAATTATGTTCCTAAAGGGAGCACGGTTGTCATGGTAAGTGTCCTTGACAATTCCTTTTACACTTGTTTACAAACGAGACAAAATGACAGCAAATCTCTGTGTCACTCGACTACAATATATTTCTGACAAAAATACGGCACAACTATTACAACCCCCCAACCCCCGCCACTCCCCTGGCAACAAATATTGACCAGTGTTTCTCAGTGAATAACCCGAAGGAAACATACAATTGTCCCCAGTTGAAAACAGAAAACTTTTGACAAAATTTGTTAACTGTATTCATAAAGAAGTTATAGGGAATTGAACAGTTTGGATGAAACAACTGATGAGAATCAAGAATTACACTGCGTTAAAACATTCCTCATAGCGTTCTATGGATTTGTGGCTCATGATGGTGTAAAACTGAAGTGGAAACAGTCTCCCTGCACACAACAATGATTAAGTAATTACATCCACATGTTACACCTACCCTACATTATCCTATTATTCTGAGCACGGAACCATCTACTCTGAAACAGTTTCAGAAAACATAGATTAAGAGGCCATTGGCCTAGCCAATCCACTTCTTCCACAAACCACGTACTATCAGAGGACCCCATTCAAATAATTTAATCTCTTGAGGAAGGGTTCTGTAAACTTTCTTTCTGTCTTCAAACGCAAATCAAACAAAACTCTACCCATCTTAATGTGACACGCTGCCTTAGACAGCCTAGTTCTGTTATCTTGGTCTCCACATTCACAAAGGCTTAGGTACCTTTGGGTTGAATTAGTATTTCAATTATCTCTGTCTGCACTCATCCATAAGACCTTTAATCCTGTTCCTAACCAGACATTCATCCTGCTCTTTTTAAAAGTCTTAATCATATTAACTGCTTTACCTGGGAGTCTATTGCACATTTCCACAAGATTTGATATCTTGTTAAGGCCATGAAATGAAAGGACTTCTTGTGGTGTTGACATGATTGAGACTGCAGTGAACGTTTTATTTGGTCGCTCTACATCAGTAGTGTTCAAACTGTGTCCCATAGATCCATGTGCCACCCAAGCCCCGGGATTCCAGCTCTTGACTCAAGGACAACTCAGTCCTGGTTTAATTTGTTTCTTATTGCCTATTTGCAATGTGTGGCCCCAGAGGTTTGGAAAGGGACATCCTTAGCATTATTTCCTTGTTGGTGGACAAATCCTAAATCAGAGAGCCAAGGTCTGTTAATTGCACAAACTTGAGAGTTCTGCAAACTGATGGGAACACGGTTTTAACTTTACCTTTGACCTCTCAGTCATCCATGTGGTTCTTGAAGGCAAGAATCTTGAACAACCCCTGCTTTATATGTTGGTTTCAATGTGGTCGGGGCATGTGTGTTGTTTAATCCAGGGGTTAAGCTATTACATCTTAAACAGTGAGCAAGTTCTTTTTATGATATGTATGGGGCAAAAGGTATTCGGTGAAAATTTAAAGCCATGATTGAGGGCTATGAATTCATTGTCTCTGATTTTTTTTCTGGCCTTTTGCCTGAACACTAGTCAGGCTGAACACGCCAGAAGTGATTCTTTTCCTCTCCTGTGCAAGGCTGGAAATCCTGTGAGGCCTTGACACAGTAATGGCTGCCATCTGCGGGTCTTTCCGGCTGCTGTTCTTGGCCACCAGCCAACAGACCTCCAGCCTTGAGGATTCTTTGGTGCCACTTAACTAGTTTAGTTTAGGGTTTAACTGTTGAACAAATTTATTGAGCAGTTAAGGATGGGTTGAGGCATAAGGCCCGACACCAATTTCTTCTGGACTCTTCTGTGTAGGCTCGTCCTGTTTTATTAGCATAAGTTCTCCATGCTTACCTCTGTTCTCTCTTCTCCCCCATCCCTTAGGCAATCCCCATGAAATCCTGGGCAACGTAAAGGTGATGGGTGTCCAGCGCATGGGTCTAGCCTCTTCCCCCTCTTTGCATCTGGAAAACGAGCATTTCCTGGATACAAAAGAGTGGAAAATTGGCCCTAAACATCAAATTCCATTTTTATTACACAGGATTCTTACTGGTGTTTTGGAGTCAGAAGGTCGTGGGTTCCAGCCCCATTCCAGAACTTCAACACATAATCTAGGTTGACACTTCGGTACAGTACTGAGGCAGGGCTACATTGTCAGAAGTACCGTCTTTCGTCTGTCTGTACCGCTGGACGTAAAAGATTCCATGGCACTATTTGAAGATAAGTGACCAGTTGTGATGAAGAACAGGGGAGTTGTCCCTTCATCCTGGCCAACATTCATCCCTCAACCAACACCACCAAACCAGATTAACTCGCCGCTTATCTCACTTGCTTTGAGTGGGACTTTGCTGTGCACAAATTTACTGCAGCATTTGGCTACATAACATTACTGACAGTACTTCCAAAGGCAAAGGCTGTGAAATTGTTTTGGGATGTCCTGAGGTCAAGAATAGTGCTATATGTGTCAGCTGTGGCTCAGTGGGTAGCACTCTCACTTCTGAGTCAAAAGGTTGTGGCTTCGAGTCCCAGTCCTGAGACTTGAACACAATGTCCAGGATGACACTCCCAGTGTAGTATTGAGGGAGCGTTGCATTGTAGGAGGTGCTGTCTTTTGGATGAGATGTTAAACCAAGGCCCCATTCGCCCTCTCAGGTGGAAGTAAAAGATCCCATGCCATTTTTTTTGAAGAAGAGCAGGGGCGTTCTCCCTGGTGTCCTGGGGCCAATATTTATCCCTCAATCAACTTCATTAAAACAGATTATTTAATCATTATCACATTGCTATTTGAGGGACCTTGCTGTGCGCAAATTAGCTGCTGCATTTCCTACATTACATCGGTGATTAGACTTCAAAAAAAGTACTTCATTGGCTGTGAAGCAATTTAAGATGTCCTGAGGTCGTGAAAGGTGCTTTATAAATGGAAGTCTTTCTTTCTTTTATACAAATGCTAGTTCGTTCTTTCTTTAAATCAGTGGCATTGCTCGTGATTCTTGCCCGACAGATTGAACAATGCAGTCTGCAATATCATTCTATGTGCCTGATAGAGGTCTTTAAAATTATGAAGGGATTCAATTAGATAGACGTAGAGAAGATGTTTCTACTTCTGGGGGAGTCCAAAACTAGGAGTCATTAGTACAACATAGTTGCTAATAAATCCAATAGGGAATTCAGGAGAAAATTCTTTACCCAGAGAGTGGTTAGATGTGGAACTCGCTGCCACAAGGAGTAGTTGTGGTGAATAGCATAGCGAATTTAAAGAGAAGCTAGAAAAACACATGAGGGAGAAAGGAATAGAAGGTTATGCTGATAGGTGAGATGAAGAGGAGGGGGAGGAGGCTCGTGTGGAGCATAAACATCAGCACAGACCAATGCCGAATGGCCTATTTCTGTGCCGTAGATTCTATGCAATTCTATGCACTAGAATTATATCACAGACTGCACCGTTCAGTCTATGTGTGGTACAAAAATAAAATAAATTGTTACAATTGCAATTGGGGGTGATGGACATGAACTAAATTTGTGCAACGTCAGCACCATCCCTCCTCATTAAAAATAACCCATGGAAATAAGTCACTGCACTCAGGCTATACAATAACAACAACTTGCATTTATATAGCACCTTTAACATAGTAAAATGTGCCAAGGCGCTTCACAGGAGCGTTAGCAAACAAAATTTAACCACCGAGCCACATAAAGAGATATTAGGACATGTGACCAAAAGCTTGGTCAAAGAGGTAGGTTTTAAGGAGCGTCTTAAAGGAGGAGAGCGAGGTAGAGAGGCAGAGAGGTTTAGGGAGGGAATTCCAGAGCTTAGGGCCTAGGCAGCTGATGGCACGGCTGCCAACGGTGGAGCAACTAAAATCGGGGATGTGCAAGAGACGAGAATTGGAGGAGCACAGAGATCTCGGAGGATTGTAGGGTTGGAGGAGGTTACAGAGATAGAGAGGGGCGAGGCCATGGAGGGATTTAAAAACAAGGATGAGAATGTTAAAATCTAAGTGTTGCCAGACCGGGAGTCAATATAGGTCAGCGAGCACAGGGGTGGTGGGAGAACGGGACTTGGTGCGTGTTAGGATACGGGCAGCAGAGTTTTGGATGAGCGCAAGTTTATGGAGGATGGAAGATGGGAGGCCGGCCAGGAGAGCAACAGAATAGTCCAGTCTGGAGGTAACAAAGGCGTGGATGAGAGTTTCAGCAGCAGATGAGCTGAGGCAGAGGCGGAGACGGGCAATGTTACGGAGCTGGAAGTCGGTGGTCTTGGTGATGGAGCGGATATGTGGTCAGAAGCTCATCTTAGGGTCAAATAAGACGCCAAGGTTGCAAATGGTCTGACAGTGGCCAGGGAGAGGGATGGAGTCGGTGGCCAGGGAACGGAGTTTGTGGCGGGTTCTGGTAGAAGCTGGATTTCACAGCAAAGTAACATGTCACTCAGAACCATTCCCCAGGGGATAAAGTTACCAATTACCTCTTCAACGGGGATGTCACATACTTTCATTCGATTGTAGACCGATGTGGCTAGGCCTGAGCGAGTCTGTCACACAAACAAGACAGACGGCTTCTCAATTAAGAAGCAATGACTGTGCGGAAGTGCCTCGAGAAAAACATTGGCATCAGCAAAATAGCTGTACTGAGTCACGTCATTACAGTTGCTTGATTGTGACACATACTGGCTGAACAATTAATAATAAAATACCAAGAAGTAAATACGAGCTCAGCAACAGATGAAAATAAGAGAGCGTTCTATTTGAAGGAAATAATAATCCATTTGCTCGTAGCCTAGTTATTTTTATCGAGGGGTTTACGCGTGGCACAGAGAAACAAAGCTGAAGTAACAGTGCTGAAAGGGACTTCTGGTTTTTAAATTCTGTGATGCTACGGTTTCCACTTTCAGGCCTTATCCAGCTCATTTTCAGTGTTTAATGATCAATGAGAACATAGGAACAGGAATAAGCCATTCAGCCCCTTGAGCCTGTTCCGCCATCCAATTAGATCATGGCTGATCTGTATCTTAACTCTATCTACCTGTCTTGGTTCTGTAACCCTTAATAAAACTTTGCTTGACAAAAATCTATCAATCTCAGTCTTGAAATTTTCAATTGACCCCCAGCCTCAATAGCTTTTTTTTTTGGCGGGGGGTGTGGGGGGATGCAGAAGAGTTCCAGATTTGCTCTACCCTTTGAGTGAAAAAGTGCTTCCCCACATCACCCCTGAATGGCCTAGCTCTAATTTTAAGGTTGAGACTGTTTGTTCTGGATTCTCCCACCAGAGGAAATAGAGCAGTTGAAATGTTGCTTCGTGCAGTATTTTGTCATCTGCTGTTACACAATCACAAAGGCATCTAGAAATATAAACATAGTGGGAGATTTTTCTCATGGTGCAACTGGAGCAGAATTGTACCCACCAGGAATACTGATCAGAAAACCATCTAACCCCAGCCTTTCCCTCCAACACCAATATCCATCCATAAAGATTAATGGATGGAAAATCAAAGGATGAGGGTGCGCAATTTCCCAACATATGCGCTGAGAACATCCCCTATATGTTATTTATATGAGAGCTTTAATAAATCCTGTTAAGACACAGTTCTATTGCAGGGACCTGATTTACAATGGCAGATGATTTTCGAGTGGTGAGAGTGGACAGCACCAGATTAATTTTCCAATCAAAAAAGCAGAGCTCCGAACAAATAGATGAATTGGAAATAAGGGAAATATGTGAGCACATGGGATACCTGTATGTCCTTAGCGTCCAGCATTGCTAAAGACCCCAGAGGGGGGCATGGGGGGGTGGGGGGGGGAGATTATAAATTTTAAATGCATTAGGGAAACAGACGTAATTTGAAAATTGTCCACTTGTTTAATTTTACAAAACCTTTGGCCAGAACAGCTGACCAATCTAAACAGCGACAAGATGCCACAGCGATTTCCACCTCCCCTCAGTGCCCCACCCCAACCTGAGGATTGACCATCCCATAGTCCAATGCCTCGACCCTGGGAAATGGGCCAGCATCGGAGAAACAAACCGGGGGGGGGGGCGGTGCGTAGGTGAAGGCAAGTCCCGCTCCACTGCACCTCCAGTGATGAAGTGGGGAACGCAGGGAAAGAGGCTTGATTCTTTTGACATTATTGTGGGGCATTAAATGTTATACAATGCAATGTGAACTGCACAGTGTAATGCTCATTACAAAACTATGTGTCTTCTGACTCACTGTGAGCAATGACACAGGTGATCTAGTAGCACTGAAAGACCTCACACCATTTAAATGAAGTTACTTTTTAAAATGTTTCTGGACATGCTCTACTGGCAACTAAGCACAGTGTAGTTGCTCGGTGATACATCAATTCAGTTCATCAGCCCCTAAACTATTTATTCCGCATCACTCACTCTATTGATTCCAGTTGCTCTGCCGATTCTCTGGAATAGACAAATTTCAAAGCCATGCCATGTGATGCTTCAAATTCAGGAACCTAATCACTGAATGGAACTTATTTGAACATACGGGGCTCTTTTCTCTGGAGAAGAGAAGGCTGAGAGATCACCCGATAACAGTCTTTAAAATTACAAAGGGATTCGATAGGGCTGACGTAGAGAAGATGTTTCTGCTTGTGGGGGAAGACCAAAACTAGGGGCCAAAAATATAAGATAGTCACTAATAAATCGAATCAGGAATTCAGGAGAAACTTCTTTGTTCAGAGAGTGGTTAGAATGTGGAACTCGCTACCGCATGGAGTAGTTGAGGCGACTTGCATAGATGCAGGTAAGGGGAAGCTAGATAAGTACATGAGGGAGAAAGAAATAGAAGGATATATGTTGATAGGGTCAGATGAAGTAAGGTGGGAAGAGACTTGTGTGGAGCACAAACACTGGCACAGACCTGGGCTGAATGGCCTGATTCTGTGCTGTAAAATTCAAAGTAATATTTAATTGGTGATTCTAAGACATTCGTCTCAGAGGGCATTCAACACCTTGGCACAGAATGGACAACTTCAAAACGTAGCAATGTCAACAAAAACTACAAGAAGAGCAACTTCTTCAGGAATAATTCAGGCAACAATTACCTGACCAAAACAGTTTGTATGCACGCTCTGTGCTTGGATCAGCCCACACAAGAATGTGCAACTCTGCAGAAATAAACTGGACAGCCTTGCGACCAAAGACTACTGGCTCACATTGACATTCTTTTTTTAAATGCGCTAAATTTAATATGCCAGATATAAACAGCAAAAAAACACATTTATTTCCTGGTATAAAATGATATTTCATTAAAGAGGAATGAAAGTCTCGGGAGCGCACCTGAGCAACTAATGCAATCCTTTCAACAGAGATACGTGCTGCAAATTTGTACATTGCCACATTTTCATTAGTGGTTCGGGTCTTTCGAAAAACAGTCTTCTCTCACATCTTTTCAGGAAAAGATAAATTTTATCTCCTTTCCTCAAATGGTTGTATTTTTTATTTTGCTAATTTCAGTACTGTGAAGAGAAATTTCTTCCTCGGTTAGTATTTGATGCTGAGCATAAATATATTCCATATGCTTATCGTAAATGCATGGAACTTCATGACAAGGATAATTAATTGTATGTTATTCAACAGCGAGGCAGCATTCTGATGTCTGGACACTGTGGATGAATGTCAGACTCATGTTTCCGCAGTTTGATTGTGGCAACACTAAACTTTCATCAACTTTTTTTTTAAATAGCTATCTGCAATTGCTGAATATAAATACATGCAGTAGCTGTTTAGTTTTTGTGTGAATAGTTGCAGAATTGAGGTCAATAATGATTTTGTTTGCTGTTAGTTTTTTTGAATGGGACATGGATGTTCTCCAAGAATTTTTTGCAACAGAGAATGGCCAAGCTGTTCTATATAATAGGAGGGTGCAAAGTGGAATTGGCTTTGGATTCTCAGAGGAGGCAAGCATCGATCTTACCGGGAGCTAAGACTTTGGAAAGTGTGGGGCGGTCAAAGGTTTGAGGAGAACTTGTAGGATGTGTCCTGGGGTTTAAATATTCTATGATTTGCACTATTCATTCCATGAACATGGCCACACACACAGTGATTGTTTGCAACTGCACAACAGCCAGGAATGGCAACGCACTCTTCCTATGGCTAATTGCTTATTTACTCATAATGTACCATCTGCTCTCTACACAGAGCAAGAAGAACTCAGTCACCAGGACCTGAACAGCAACAAGCCCCAGACGTGCCAAGATCCAAACTGGGAAGAAGTGCCAGCACAAATACAGACACATCCTGAGAACTGAAAGGGAAACCAGAGGGTGAGACACCAAGCATTGTTTCTGCTGAGCTAGTAGCAGTGATTGATGGAAGGCTAATTGATGCCCCTTCTGAGTTGCTTGGGGATACAGACTTTACTCGGCCTGCTTTGAAGAATACATTTTAAGATTCTTCTTTTTTTAACCTTAAGGGATATCGCAACTTCCCATTATTCTACAGCTAGGTCAAGCGATTGGATCACAGATGCTACCTCTTGATGTCTCTGCTGATTTTTGTTCAACCAACAGGCTGCAACAAACGAGGAGAGGTCAGTTTGAATTCTCCCGTCTCTGGAGGCAAGATATTTTGGGGGCAATTTTAACCCCTAGGATGGGTGGAAGAGGGGTTAATTTGCTAAAAATGGGAAACCTGACCCCAACCAGTCATGAACGCGCTTCCATCTGGTTTAACCGGGGCGGCCGAGTAACCTGCTCTTGAGAGGCAGGTCGGTAATTATAATATGTTAATGAAGCCAGCCAACATCTCAATCTTGGCCGGCTGCCGGGCGGGAAACTGAGTAAAAAATTCGAATGAGGTTTTGCCATTAAAATTCGGCAGGACCTCGGCCTTTCCCGTATTTCTGGTTTACCCGGTGGCTGACAGGTGCCCGCACTCCCTCCCCGCCTCCCGGTAAATATCTGGGCCTTTGATTCCATAGGGCAAAACCTCCAACCCAAAGAGAAACTGGAACCTAGCAGTACCTTAAAAACTGAACAGGAAATATGAAAGTTACCAAGGAGAAATTACTTTATCTTTTGTATATTTTGTATATTTGTTTAAGCTATGTAAGAGTAGGAATAGACGGGATGTTAGGCGGTTCTTCTTTGTGAGCCTCTGGAATACACTGCCGGCTGTTGTGTTGGGTGCTGATTTTCCACATGCCTTCAAAAGGGAGCTGGACATGGCCCTGTGTTTTTTCTCTTTTTTCCCCTCTCGGGAGATTCCATACCTACAAAGGGGCGGGGGGGGGGGGTGCGAGGAGAGGAAGTGGGGTGAGGGGGGGGAAAATGAAGTGTTTGTCATGATGCTCCAGCCACCGTGGTATGGGGCAGGCTTGATGGACCAGCTGGTCTTTTCTTGCCTGTCATTTTTGTAGATTAAGCAGCAACAGTGTGACAGGGTCACAACAAAGTTAGCCCTGGTGCTGCCATGAGCACAAAGTTGGCTGGAGGCTTTGTGTTGCCATTGGGCATGCCCAGGGAAGTGGGTGGTATCAATGCCGTACGTAGACTTCTAGAAACAAGGGACAGAGCTGTAGGTAGGAAAGAGCTCTGCATAAACAGTGTATAAAGCTTCCCACTGATTTTCCTTGCAGATTGGTTTGGATCAATAGAAAACATTGAGTAGTCGCAATAGCAACTCTTGTATTATGGCTGAAAACATCATACGTTAAAGTAGCTGTAGTCATGATCTGGTGCAAGACTTGGAAATGTGAAAAGCTATTACACTAATTTAATGCTGAACCATAACCCGTTGGACTACTGATAGGTTCAGAGAAGGAGCAATCTCACTGCGTCTGCTGGTTTTTTATGTGTTCAGCTCACAACTGCACTGCGGATATAAACATCAGGTAAAGTTATTAAAATATCAGGGTTAGCTTTATTGATGTAATTTTAATCCTAAAAAAACCCAAACGAAACACAATTTTATATAAAAAAAATTAAAATCCTGACTTTCCCTTATCCTATCTGCCAATTTCCTGTTCTCTCTTCTTTCCCATTCCCTTTCTTGTACTTTTTTTTATTTACGTTTTTCTTTTTGTATCTTTTCTAAATCAAACTGAACAAAACTAACTCCACAAATTGAGCACATAATCTAGGCTGACACCTCAGTGCAGTACGAAAGATTGTTGCATTGTTAGAAGTACCATCCTTTGGATGATACGTTAACTAGGGAACCCTGTCTGCCCATTCTGTACGCTAAAGATCCCATGGCACTGTTCAAAAAAAAGCAGCGAGTTCTCTAGGTCTCTTGGCCAACAAGTCTCCCTCAACAAAGCACCAGTAAAAACACAGACTAACTGGACATTCATCTTCATCACTGTTTGTGGAACCTTGCCATATGCATAATGGATGCTGGTCATGTTTCAGGATTTTTTGGCCATTTTTCCATGGAATGGATCTAAATACAAGTTACTTTAAAACATGTTTTGAGTTCGACATTGCTGTAAAGTGCACCCTCCCACCCCAAACTCAGGACAGCCCTCATGCCAGTCTGAATCCAAAGATAGACAAAAGGAGGTTAATATGCCAAACAGAAGATGTTTTACCCCCCCCCCCCCCCGCCACCCATCAAGAGATCAAGCTATAAACAATTCAATGGCTTTACGTTGAATTTACAGCGCAGAAACAGGCCATTCAACCCAACTGGTCTATGCCTGTGTTTATGCTCCACACAAACCCCCTCCAACCCCTCTTCACTCTTATCTCACCCGATCAGCATAACCTTCTATTCCTTTCTCCTCATGTACTTATCTAGCTTCCCCTTTAAATGCGTCTATGCTATTTGCCTCAACTACTCCTTTGTGGTAGCGAGTTCCACATTCTTACCTCTCTTTGGATGAAGAAGTTTATCCTGAATTCCATATTGGATTTATTTGTGACTATCTTATATTTATGGCCCTTAATTTTGGTCTCCCCGACAATAAGTTTGTCACAATAAAAAATAAAAACTTGCACCTATTATACTGAGAATGTTTTGATCTGTTCTTGACTGTAAACATTCAAGAATAAAGCAGAACACAGGCACAAAAAAAGTCAGTCTATTTTTGGAGACAGAGCCTCAGGGATAGTCAGGCAGCAGAAGCTACATAGGAAGAGCAGTTCTGCCCTGGGCTGTAGGTCAGAATGCAGAGAGGTTATTCTGTTCAAGTAAGATGACTCATCAAAGTGGGATGCAATCATAAGTTGCACTGATTGAACTAAGTGACTCTGATAGTACCTGTTACTCTGTATGTTTGCCCATTACTGTGGAATAAAGCAGTTTATGAATTGAACTTAACTTTAGCCTCCCCTAGTGTTAAGTCGGTCATGCCACTGGAGAGATTGAAGGAGTACGGAAGATGTGGAGATACAATCCAGGCCACAAGGGAGTTTTATCGTTACACTCTAAGGTACCACTATTGTTCGAGCAGATACAGGACAGCGCAAGCAATTCTTCAAAATAGTGAAGCGATCAGACCACTTACGGGAGTGATTGATGACACTGAACCCGAGAAGGTATTGACGGCAAACCCAAATTGGTAACACTGCCACATTTACCCACATTACAGCACTCACTGCGCAAGATATTCTATGTGCTTTAAGGTGTTTCTAAATGGCATGATAAAGAAAGTTATTTTTTTCTTTCTTAAACTAGTCTAATGTAAACTAAGTGCTCTAATCTTCTTCTAACTGTCCAAATATCATCAAAAACCTTTTACTTGCTTGAATGCTTCTTTCCCCTTGCGCTCGCCATCAATTTGAGAGCTGGAATCAGCTTCTAACAGAACTAAGCTCTCATTGGTTGTAACCTGCCATTAAAGGCAGTTTTTTCTCCGGCCAACCAAAATATAGGTCAGCTTTAAATTTGACCTCTTTGTATCATAGATACAACCAGGTCAATCTGATATTTGTAAAGAACACATCAAAACAGACAGGGATTCAGACAAACTGAGTACATTTTAGACACTCTCCAGAGCCCAACTACAAATAAACTCACCTGTGGCACTGCAAGGATTAAGAGGCTGTTCAACCACTGGGCCATGTTCTTTTAGTCCAAGAAATACATTTAATTTTCATTTTAATGCTGGCTCTGACCTTCAGTTTTAATCTGAAAGACCCTTGTGTATGAACAACTAGAGGATGCTGGGCTAAGAGAAAAAACGTCCAAAACATGGTTCGATTGCATTGAAGATTTGGTTATAATGAACCAGTGGGTAGGGACACAAGGAGGCTAAAAATGCTAAATACTAGTAGAAGAACTACAGAAATACAATGCTTCAAATCCCCAGACATCGACAGTCAAGAATTAAACTAATGCCAATGACAACTGGGATTCAAGATTCCACAATATTAAATGTAAGTTTGAGTTTAATGCACAGTAACTATTTGATGCACAGTTCTTATTCCCTACGCCACAGGATATGTGAGGTGTCAGATTAATTAGTGCTTTAATTTAACCCCCTCTATGGACCTGGACAAAGCTGACTGAGGCAGCAGAAAGAATCAAATCATTCCTTTGCAATAGTTTGCAGCATTCATTACTGCCAAAACCTCAGCAATCAAAAATAACGAGATGGACATTAAAAAGTCATGACTTTATTGAAGACGGAAGAGACCTACCAGCAACAATATTAAAAAATAAATTCATAGAAATATAAATACTTGAATAAATTTGTTATTTATTCTGACTGCAGATAAAATATCATATTTGGGTCAATGCTCGGTAGAAGTAAGATTGTGGGGTGGATTTTCAATATGTCACCCAGGTGTAAAACTGGCACTGCCGATCAACTGCCCATTATGGACATCACCCAATTGGGCAGGTTCTATAAGGGGCGGTCAATCCGCAGCACCAGTTTCATGGCCAGACTGCAAGTGGACAATCTATTCCCTACGAGTGTGGTGCCGTACTCCAATGTGTTTTGTCTTGGTTCAGTAGCTTGCAGCCTCACCCGCCACACAGTTGTCAACGCAATGAGTTCCCTATCTTGGCCAAACCGTCAAGGGTGGTGTTTAAGTTGGGAGCTGAGGGTTTCCTCAGCGAGATGGGAGAAAGATCTGACGATAAGTCTCTCTAGGCTGCTCTTGCATAACACCACGAGCAGTCACTCAAAACATTCCCGGAGGCTTAGCAGAGGTGAAGGTCTAGTGAAATGGTTGGATGATAAACAAGGGCACCGATAGCTTTAAAAAAAAGGTGAGAAAAATAAACCAAGTGGTTTGTAGAATTAAAGACAGAATTTGAAAAAGAAATTCCAAAATTATGTGTCTATAAGAGAGAGAGAGAGAGCGAGAGTGTGTGAATGACTACAGGTGCACCAGCATTCAGTTATAAATCTTGTGTACCACTGGAAAATCATAATACTGGCAAACACTGGCATTCTGTAAGCTATTCATCTAACAACAACAACTTGCATTTATATAGCACTTTTAATGCAGTATTAAAGGGGCTTCACAGGAGCGTTATCAAACACAATTTGACACTGAGCTACATAAGGAGATATTAGGACAGGTGACTAAAAGCTTGGTCAAAGAAGTAGGTTTTAAGGAGCATCTTAAAGGAGGGGAAGAGAGGTAGAGAGGCAGAGAGGTTTACGGAGGGAATTCCAGGGCTTAGGGCCTAGGCAGCTGAAGGCACGGCCACCAACGGTGGAGTGATTAAAATCGGGGATGCGCAGGAGACCAGAATTGCAGGAGCACAGCGGTCTTGGAGGGCTGTAAGGCTGGAGAAGGTTACAGAGATAGGGAGAAGCGATGCAATTTAAAAACAAGGATGAGAATTTTAAAATCGAGACGTTGCCAGACTGGGAGTCAATGTAGGTCAGTGAACACGGGTGATCCAGCATACAATGCAGTGCCACGATTAGACAGGCTACAGACACATTCAGAATTACCAGTCTCTTACAGAGGGAGATTGAAAGGTCTCTGCACAGTGTGCTGAACTGGCAGAAAAAAATTCTAGCCGTGTGTATTGATATCCTTTGAATTTGCAGATTCTTGGCATGTTGTCAGCACTCGGCTTGCAATTTATGGGCTTCCAACAAAAAGAGACCGAGGTCTCAAAGTTGCAACTTAAATATCTCTCATCTCTCAGCAAGAATGGCCCAAAGACAACGAGCTCTCTTCCCCGCAAGGAACAGACAGCCATTCTATACGATGAACCATGATAGGGTGTCCCATGCATCACTGTCCAGTTGCTGCCAACTTCCATCCAATCAGACTGTAATATATTCCACGGCAGTGTCTCAGAGCATGTGGTGCTGAGGAGTCTGCTGCTGACCTTCAGAAACAGACTGTAGCTAAGTGTCACTTAGCACCCACTGAGATGTATACCAAGGGTCAAACACAAAGTAATTAGATATTTCATCGCCAAATTATAAACATATTAAAATGCAGGACTATCGTCTATGCTGAACAATCCATTATGGAAGAAATCTATTTGCAATCTAGACTGCATTTAGATCATTTCTTAATTTCTGTCCTTTTCACGGGCACTGCAGCTCTCCAGCAGTGACAGCTCTGTTTATATGTAGGCTTTTTAAAAAGTCTTTGGCAGAAACAAAGTACTTCAGGAATTAAATGCTTATCTACAATTGTAAAAAATATATCATTGCTAATTTGCAAACAAACAGCAGTCAGCCCTTTAATGAGCAAATTGATCTGGTACTACATCTTTTATTTTCTGTTAAATTCATTTTTACTTGCAGTTCCATTTCAAGTCCAGTATGTACCTAAATATATAAATAATGCAGCACAACAGCAGATCCAGGATTACCATCAGCACTGCTAAAATACTCATTCCTGGTAAGTAGCAATATAGCACATTCTATAAGGTGCGATCAGTACTTTCACTGCCCACAGGGTCAATATTTCACACATCTGAAAATCCACTCCCCCCACCCTCCAAAAAAAATACTCTCACAATGTGAAATAGCATTTAACATTTAGCAACAGGGCCTGACGTTTGGAGAATTCATTTGAAGATGTACGAGGAGACGTATTCCCTGTAGAGTAAACAAAGTATCTCATCTGTGACAGTGGGTTTAATAGCAAGTGACCTTTCTGTTTACAGTTAAAGCCACCAATTGGAAAAATCTCATTATTTAGGAATTGTACTGTCGGCTGAACTGGACAGGCCATTTACTTTTTATGGCAAAATTATAAAAGAACTCTAGGAAAAATCAATGCAACTTTTTTTTGCAAAGCTGAAATCTGGAGTCGCCACTGTATATCAGTGTCAATCTATTTTATATGGAAAGGAACTCAAGGACATTCTTGCTTGCGAAATATAAGAGAAAGTGTAATCTGCCTGAGTATAACTCCTGGCTGTGTTCTTAATTACTAAAATTCTTAGCTTTCAGGCTGTGTTGTGAATTCTGTCTTGAAATCTTTGCGCATTTTTTTCTTTCCTCTGCATCGACTTATTTGCGGCACAGATTAGAAAAGAATAGTCAGTTCTAGTCAATCTAAACTATTGTATCTTCTGAGATGCCAAGGTCTGTTGTGTGTCACTGAGCAATTTATAGACTCTTGACTGGTTCTGTGTTCTGCACTGCTCCTATCTGGCAATCTTGCGATTTTTGGTAGTTCAGCATTGAATGTGTTATGTAAAATCCATAAACCTATTGGCAACATTTCATGAATTTATAGACTTTTAAAGACTTAATAACTGTGGAGGGGTGTTTATTTCAACACAAAATGTTGTCTTTCCACAGTAAAAATGTTACAGAAATTCTTCTCCATTCAATGTGCTCTTCTCACTAACACAGGTAGGATTGCAGTAGAAGATCCAATGATGATGCACACTGTGGCTGGATAACTATGGGGAATGGAATCAGAGGTTATAGGGATAGATATACACTGAGATAGACTGAGATAATCAAGTATTTTCATGCCACAAAGGTTCCCAAGCTAATGGGGCCATGGGGAAGAAGTGCTCCCCATGGGGGACAGCAGGCCAGTGTTAAATGGTGGTGATGTGGCAATGATGTTTGTAATTGAGAAACTATGATGAAGAGTCATACCCCCCCTTGGTGAAAGACGTTATCAAGGTAAAAAGGATTTTAAGAAAGGTTTATCAGGAAGTGGTGGTTAGGTAAATAAAGATCTTGCCTTTATATTGTGCCTTCATGACCTCAGGACGTCCCAAAGCACTTCACAGCCAATGAAGTACTTTTGAAGTGTAGTCGCTGTTGTAATGCAGGGATAGGTGGAAGCCAATTTGTGCACAGCAAGCTCCCACAAACAGATGTCAGGTTGATAATACAAGTGAGAACCAGGCTGAATATAGAAAGTTCAGAGGGGAAATGAAAAAGGATATAAGGTGGGCAAAGAGAGAGTATGAGAATAGACTGGCAACTAACATAAAAGGGAATCCAAAAGTCTTCTATAGGCATATAAATAGTAAACTGGTAGTAAGAGGAGGGGTGGGACCGATTAGAGACCATAAAGGAGACCTACGCTTGGAGGCAGAGGGCATGGCTGAGGTACTAAATGAGTACTTTGCATCTGTCTTTACCAAGGAAGATGATGCTGCCGAAGGCACAGTAAAAGAGGTAGTTGAGAAGCTGGATGGGCTAAAAATTGAGATAAATGACGAAATAATCTGTTTATTGTAATTAATGTTAGTTTAAAGATAAATATCGTCCAGAACTCCCCAGGCAATGTCAAGCTTGGGTTTTAAAAGTCTGAAGATTGTAAGAGTGGTGCAAGAGCCATAGAGTAGTGATAATGGGGGACTTCAATTATCCTAATATAGGCTGGGATAGTATTAATGTAAAGGGCAGAGAGGGGGAAGAATTTCTGAAGTGTATTCAGGAGAACTTTCCGGCCCAACGAGGAAGGAGGCATTGCTGGATCTGGTTCTGGGGAATAAGGTGGAGCAAGTGTCAGTAGGGGGACATTTAGGGAAAAGTGATCATAGTGTCATAAGGTTTAGATTAGCTATGGAAAAGGACAAAGAGCACTCTAGAGTAAAAACACTTAATTGGAGGAGGGCCAATTTCAGTGTGTTGAGAACAGATCTGGTCCAGGTAAATTGGAATCAAAGATTGGCAGGCAAAACTGTAATCGAACAATGGG
This sequence comes from Heptranchias perlo, assembly GCF_035084215.1. NCBI lineage: Eukaryota > Metazoa > Chordata > Chondrichthyes > Hexanchiformes > Hexanchidae > Heptranchias > Heptranchias perlo. The sequence goes on along the minus strand of NC_090329.1, from coordinate 16,955,036 downwards.
TGGCCTTTAAGGAGGAGATGGGTCGGGTACAGTCTAGGTACATTCCCACGATGGGGAAAGGTAGGGCAACCAAAGCCAGAGCTCCCTGGATGACAAAATAGATAGAGAGTAAGATAAAGCAGAAAAAGGGGGCATATGACAGATGTCAGGTTGATAATACAAGTGAGAACCAGGCTGAATATAGAAAGTTCAGAGGGGAAATGAAAAAGGATATAAGGTGGGCAAAGAGAGAGTATGAGAATAGACTGGCAACTAACATAAAAGGGAATCCAAAAGTCTTCTATAGGCATATAAATAGTAAACTGGTAGTAAGAGGAGGGGTGGGACCGATTAGAGACCATAAAGGAGACCTACGCTTGGAGGCAGAGGGCATGGCTGAGGTACTAAATGAGTACTTTGCATCTGTCTTTACCAAGGAAGATGATGCTGCCGAAGGCACAGTAAAAGAGGTAGTTGAGAAGCTGGATGGGCTAAAAATTGATAAAGAGGAGGTACTAGAAAGGCTGGCTGTAGTTAAAGTAGAAAGGTCTCCCGGTCCGGATGGGATGCATCCTAGGATGCTGAGGGAAGTAAGAGTGGAAATTGCAGAGGAACTGGCCACAATCTTACAATCATCCTTAGGTACGGGGGGTGGTGCCAGAGACTGGAGAATTGCAAATGTTACATCCCAGTTCAAAAAGGTGTAAGGATAAACCTGGCAACTACAGGCCAGTCAGTTTAACTTCGGTGGTGGGGATACTTTTAGAAACGATAATCCGGGACAAAATTAACGGTCACTTGGACAAGTGTGGATTAATTAAGGAAAGCCAGCAGAGATTTGTTAAGGGCAAATCATGTTTAACTAACTTGATAGAGTTTTTTGATGAGGTAACAGAGAGGGTTGATGAGGGAAATGCGGTTGATGTGGTGTATATGGAATTCCAAAAGGCGTTTGATAAAATACCACATAATAGGCTTGTCAGCAAATTTGAAGCTCATGGAATAAAAAGGGCAGTGGCAGCATGGATTTGAAATGGGCTAAGTGACAGGAAACAGGGAGTAGTGGTTTACAGATGTTTTTCGTACTCGAGGAAGGTATACAGTGGTGTTCCCCAGGGGTCGGTACTATGACCACTACTTTTGTTATATATTAATGACTTGGACTTGGATGTACAGGGCCCAATTTCAAAATTTGCAGTTGACACAAAACTTGGAAGGGTAGTGAACACTGAAGAGGATAGTGATGGACTTCAAGAGGACGTAGACTGGCTGGTGGAATGGGCAGACACGTGGCAGATGAAATTTAATGCAGAGAAGTGTGAAGTAATACATTTTGGTAGGAAGAACGAGGAGAGGCAATATAAACTAAAGGGTGCAATTCTAAAGTGGGTGCAGGAACAGAGAGACCTGGGGGTATATGTGCACAAATCTTTGAAAGTGGCAGGGCAGGTTGAGAAAGCGGTTGAAAAAGCATACGGGATCCTGGGCTTTATAAATAGAGGCATAGAGTACAAAAGCAAGGAAGTTAATAATCAATCTTTATAAAACACTGGTTTGGCCACAACTGGAGTATTGTTTCCATTTCTGGGCACTGCACTATAGGAAGGATATGAAGGCATTAGAGAGGGTGCAGAAAAGATTTACTAGAATGGTTCCAGGGATGAGGGTCTTCAGTTACGTGGATAGACTGGAGAAGCTGGGGTTGTTCTTCTTAGAGCAGAGAAGGTTGAGAGGAGATTTGATAGAGGTGTTCAAAATCATGAGGGGTCTAGACAGAGTAAATAGAGAGAATCTGTTCCCATTGGTGGAAGCGTCAAGAACCAGAGGACACAGATTTAAGGTGATTGGCAATGGAACCAAAGGTGACATGAGGAAAAACTTTTTTACGCAGTGAGTGGTTATGATCTGGAATGCACTGTCTGAGGGGGTGGTAGAGGTAGATTCAATTGTAGCTTTCAAAAGAGAATTGGGTAAGTATTTGAGGGGAAAAATATTGCAGGGCTACTGGGAAAGGGCAGGGGAGTGGGACTAGCTGGTTTGCTCTTGCAGAGAGCTGGCACGGGCTCGACAGGACGAATGGCCTCCTTCTATAATCATTCTATGATTCTATAAGTAGATATGCGAGAGAAAGGTGAGAAGAGCCTTATGTATACTGTGACACCATCCAAGTCTTAGGCAAACTTAGAAAGTTACGAGTTATTAGGGAGTTACAAAAGGTTTCACATGAGAGTGGAATCCATACTTCTCAGTGGTAGCTTTTACAACGGAGAGGAGCAGATAGTATGAATCAGAATGTCGCCAGATAAAGACCACAGTCTGGGCCGCCAAAAGTAAGAGCTGGTAACCATTGATTAGACTTCTTAGAGACATGAGGAAACTGTGGCCCTGAAATTACCCATGTACAAATGCATTTGTCTGAAATTCCTCTTCCTGCTATTTCAACTAAGTCGTCAACACATTTATTTTAAGGTGAGGAATTTCTGAAAATTTTGTGAAACATTCGTAATTTAACCAGACCTGTGCCTGGTTAAGAACTGAGAAAACCAAGATTTTCACTGACCCCCTGATGGGCACAGTGGAATGTTGTGGAGTTTTGCTTGATGATTGCTGAGGATCGAAGAATATTTACACAGAACTTCCATTTAAAAGATTAAATGGGTGTAGTAGACTCCACTTTGAGATAGAAGCAGTCTTGACGGGTCAGATATCTTTTTCTCATTCGTACACAAACAAAAGATCAGCACTCATTTGCATGTTAAAGGTTATTTTCTAACCTCTATTTCCTGATCAGTAGTAAGATTTACATTTAATAAATGGGCTTTTGAAAGATCAGGCTGATGTTTACAGGGAGATAATTTTATGCCCCAATGCAATAGGTAATCTTCAGCTACAAACAGCAAAATTAAGCTGAATATTACCTCAAACAACTATCTTCACTCGAAAGGTACATCTGGATGACGGATTACTCCAGACAGCTTTGGTCAATGCGAATGACACACGGAATTCCATATCTGGCCACAATTATCACATCAGCACTATAAACCCTAGAGGTACAATCTTGGTTTTTGTCAGTGCGAATTCAGACACAACTACACTGCAGTTGCATCTGAGCAATAGTTTAATGGATGTAAAAGTATAGAGATGGAATGTTAATCCATGTATCTGCCAAGCTGAAAGCAGTTCTGGGAACTAAGGTCAGGGTCACTTCTATTCTAAATTACATTCTTTTTTAAATTACACTTGATGGATGCCTGTCTTCAGCAGAGAGAACTAAAATTTGACTTTGTCTTTCAGTAAATTGTATTGCTGTCAGTAAGACATTCAAATTGGGCCCATCATCTTCAGTATCTCTTTCCTCAACCGAGGATTCCCCTCCACTGTAGTTGACAGGGCCCTCAACCGTGTCCGTCCTATTTCTCACACTTCTGCCCTCACCCCTTCCCTTCCCTCCCAGAACCATGATAGGGTCCCCCTTCTCCTCACCTTCCACCCCACCAATGTCCACATTCAACGTATCATCCTCCGCCATTTCCGCCACCTCCAGCTCAATCACAATACCAAACACATCTTCCCCTCCCCTTCCCTTTCAGCATTCCGAAGGGACCGCTCCCTCCACGACTCCCTAGTCCACTTTTCCATCACCCCCAACACCCGCTCTCCTCCCCAAGGCACCTTCTCGTGGGAGCGCAGGAGATGCAACACCTGTCCCTTCACCTCCACCCTTCACACCATCCAGCGCCCCAAACACTCCTTCGAGATGAAACGGCGATTTACTTGTACTTCTTTCAATTTAGTACACCATACCCGCTACACATAATGTGGTCTCCTCTACTTTGGGGAGCCAAACGCAGACTAGGTGATCACTTTGCTGAACACCTCCACTCTGTCCGCAAGTGTGACCCTGACCTGCCGGTTGCTTGCCATTTTAATTCCCCGTCCCACTCCCACTCTGATCTCTCCGTCCTCGGCCTCTTACACTGTTCCAATGAAGCTCAACGTAAGCTCGAGGAACAGAACCTCATCTTTCATTTGGGCACGTTACAACCTTCCAGACTCAACACTGATTTCAATAACTTCAGATCATAACAACTGCTCCCATTTTTTTGGTCAGAAAGGCTTCGTACATGAAACACAAAAAGTCAACATACAGGTGCAGCAGGTAATCCGGAAGGCAAACGGAATATTGGCCTTTATTTCTAGGGGGATGGAGTAAAAAACAGGGATGTCATGCTACAACATCCAGGCTTGGGCTCATAAGTGGCAAGTAACATTCACGCCAGACAAGTGCCAGGCAATGACCATCTCCAACAAGAGAGAGTCTGACCACCTCCCTTGACATTCAACAGCATTACCATCGCCGAATCTCCCACCATCAACATCCTGGGGGTCACCATTGACCAGAAACTTAACTGGACCAACCATATAAATACTGTGGCTACAAGAGCAGGTCAGAGGCTGGGTATTCTGCGCCGAGTGACTCACCTCCTGACTCCCCAAAGCCTTTCCACCATCTACAGGGCACAAGTCAGGAGTGTGATGGAATACTCTCCACTTGTCTGGATGAGTGCAGCTCCAACAACATTCAAGAAGCTCGACACCATCCAGGACAAAGCAGCCCGCTTGATTGACACCCCATCCACCACCCTAAACATTCACTCCCTTCACCACCGGCGTACAGTGGCTGCAGTGTGTACCATCCATAGGATGCACTACAGCAACTCGCCAAGGCTTCTTTGACAGCACCTCCCAAACCCTCGACCTCTACCACCTAGAAGGACAAGAGCAGCAGGTACATGGGAACAACACCACCTGCACGTTCCCCTCCAAGTCACACACCATCCCGACTTGGAAATATATCGCCGTTCCTTCATCGTCGCTGGGTCAAAATCCTGGAACTCCCTTCCTAACAGCACTGTGGGAGAACCTTCACCACACGGACTGCAGCGGTTCAAGAAGGTGACTCACCACCACCTTCTCAAGGGCAATTAGGGATGGGCAATAAAAGCTGGCCTTGCTAGCGACGCCCACATCCCATGAACAAATAAAAAAAAACTGTACAGGGTGCTGGTGAGACCACACCTGGAGTACTGCGTATTGTTCTGGTGCCCTTATTTAAGGAAGGACATATTTGCATTGGAGGCAGTTCAGAGAAGGTTCACCAGGTTGATTCCGGGTATGGAAGGGTTGTCTTATCAGGAAAGATTGAACAGGTTGGGTCTATACTCATTGGAGTTTAGAAGAATGAGAGGCGATCTTATTGAAACAAAAAATTCTGAGGGGACTCAATAGGGTAGATGCTGAGAGGATGTTACCCATCATGGGGGAATCTAAAACGAGGGGGCATAGTCTCAGAATAAGGGTTCGCCCGTTAAGACAGAAATGAGGAGGAATTTCTTCTCCCAGAGGGTCATGGATCTTTGGATTTCTTTACCCCAAAAAGCTGTGGAGGCTGAGTCATTGAATACATTCAAGGGTGAGTTGGACAAATTTTTGATCAGCAAGGGAGTCAAAGGATATGGGGAAAGGGCGGGAAAGTGGAGTTGATGTAAAAATCAGATCAGCCATGATCTCATTGAATGGCAGAGCAGGCTCGAGGGGCCGAATGGCCTACTCCTGCTCCTATCTCTTATGGTCTTATGGTCTTATTAACAGTGAGTCAATCGCCAAAATGGTGAACTTCACTTTCAAGTGGCATAAACTATGAGATTACTATAAAGATTACATGCAAATTATTTTCTCTTCTGGCTTCTGACAAAAGAAACTAATCCCTTTGGAGCCTGTTTCGTATTTCCTTACCGAATTAGCTAAACAAGTAAAATTGATGTTCTCACTCTACAGTCAACACTGAGCCAACACTGTTGAGGCAAGTAAAACCTGCAACTGGAAAGGGTATTCTAATGCATGAGTGTAATGAGGTTGGCTTTTGAGTCCCTAATCTATTGTCCGTTGGACGAGCTGCAGAATGGCAAAGGGCTGCAGCCAAGAATCAGAAGTCAGCTCAGATGCCTATTATTATTATCCAAAAAATTAATTCATCATGGGCCAGTTGTAAAGGTTTGCCTTCTGTGCATTATAAATTCTGCATTCGGCACTTCCCCATGCATCCTTCGTGCTTCCAAGAACTTCCTGTTACAGGTGTCATTAACTGATAACTTCCAGTGATGATCTATGTCTGGAACTACATTCGTGACCACTTGTTGGCACACAAACACACGGGAATGTTGGGGGCTGCATGGGAACAAGGAGCTGCATCTGCTTAAGGGCCCTAGTGACAGAGAAGTAAACAATACCTCTACCCCTCTGGAAGGAGTTGATAGGGTATAATAGAGAGAAACTATTTACTTTGGTGGGGGAACAAGGGGACACAACCTTAAAGTTGGGGCTCAGCCGTTCAGGGGTGATGTCAGAAAGCACTTCTTCACACAAAGAGTAGTGGAAAACTGGAACTCTCTCCCCCAAAAAGCTGCTGAGATTGGGGGTCAATTGAACATTTCAAAACTGAGATTGATAGATTTTTGTTAGGCAAGGGTATTAAGTGTTACGGAACCAAGGCGGGTAGATGGAGTTAAGATACAGATCAGCCATGATCTAATTGGATGGCAGAATGGGCTCGAGGGGCTGAATGGCCTCCTCCTGTTCCTGGGTTCCTATGGTGCAGAATGCACTTGACCAAGCTGAGATGATTGAGGTGAGAGACATAGAGAGAACGCAATAACTACTGCAAGGATATGCGACGTGGGGGGATGCACAAGCTGCGAGGGACCATGATGAGCAGGGAAGTGAGTGCTGGAAGGGAATGAGAGACTTCTGGCAGGACCTAAACTTAGATGTGAGTGAGATCTTGTCTGATAAATGAAGGGGTTTCTTGTTTTGCTTTGACAGAATAAATCCCTCTATTTTCTCTCTAATCAACCTTGGCCAAAGACCTCCCTATGGGTGAAGAAGAAGCTGTGAATCACAAAGTAAAGTATGCTCCATCCTTAGTGCTTAAATCCTAAATCGTAAAGTGAAGAAAGGTGCAACAAACATTTTTCTATCAATAAAATAATTAGTGTGGAAAAAATTATGATTTTAAAATGACTTTAAGTAAATTGTGTGTTTTTTTTTAAGTGACTCTAGGGAACATTGGTGCTGTTTGCACTGTATATAAAACAGCAGCTGCTCTTCCAGCTCATTGGAGAGGACTGACATTAATTTCTGGACATTGACAAAGTGTTTAAGCTCTAGAGGGAGGGAAAAAGGACTCCCTCAAAATAACTGCCTCATCACATCACTTTCTGCAGGGCCACGCTTACAGGCCAGTCCAGATTCCACACATAGATGTCATTTTCTTGAGTTATACGACATAATGCTTTAAGATTCAGATGCCACAAAGTAGTACTCTATAACAGTCAATTTGTTCGTTTTGGCATGAGATGTGAGTGAGTTAGCAGAAAAGTAGGTTTATTATTTTTCTAATAATAAATAATCGGTAACCAGAGGACACAGATTTAAAATAATTGGCAAAAAAGCCAGGAGGGAGTTGAGGAGATATTTTTATACGCAGTGAATTGTTATGATTTGGAATGCACCGCCTGAAAGGGCGGTGGAAGCAGATTCAATAATAACTTTTAAAAGGGAATTGGATCTCTACTTAAAAAGGAAAAATTTGCAGGGCTATGGGGAAAGGGCAGGGGAGTGGGACTAATTGGATAGCTCTTTCAAAGAGCTGGCATAGGCACGATGGGCCGAATGGTCTCCTTCTGCGCTGTATAACCCGAATCCAATTGTTGCTGTATAGTTGGCTGCTCGGGGATGTACAAGAATGGCTAAGGGTGATTCACCTTCTGATTTTCCCTTCTACCTTGCAGAGAAACACCTTCCCCCTTAAAGCTTGGATGAGGTTGGGAAATTGGTGAATGGAGTATCATGGATTCAAACCAGTATACCAGCACTCCATGGCACAGTGCACTGGTTCGATACCCAGCTACCAAGAATTAAATTCACTTGTTAAATCTGTTGAGATGATGGCTGTCCACAGATGAACATAAATAAAAACAGAAAAAGATGGAAATGCAAAGCCACATCCATCAGGACCTGAAAAGATACTTCAGTAGAAAATGCAAAATGCCGACCCTTTCTTTCTCTTTCAGAAATTAATGGCCGTGTTGCGTATTCCCAGTATATTGTAATGCTCGGTGCATTGGAGAATTTCATTTGTAAGCTGCAGAATTTTAGAAGTTATAATTAATTACACAAAAAAACAACTAGTGCTTCCACTGAAATGTATATTCTGCTTAGTTAGGGAGCATGGATTTGTCCTCAGAGTTGCTATAAAATTGGGCTGCCAAAGGGATACCACTATTCCCGGCCAGAATGGAAATTATTGCGTAATTCCCCTGTCAATCACACATGTAAGTGACTGGGATTGATTTTACGCACATAATTTGTATTGTGTAACTATCCTCCACTCACTGCATTTTGCTGGAGAAATCACGTTGCTTCTATAGGGAGTCATTGCTGCAGTTTTGGTCATGAGTTTTGTTTGCTGCAGTTCGTAGAGACTTAGTTTAAATAGACTCTGTAGACTGTTTGCTGTAGTGCTCTGTTTATATAGACTCTGTAGACTGTTTGCTGTAGTGCGCTGATTAAATGGACTCTGTAAACTGTTTGCTGTAGCGCGCTGTTTAAATAGACTCTGCTTGCTGAGTAAATAGACTTTGTTTGTTGTAAAATAGACTGTTTGCTGTGAGTCCTGCCGTAAGTCCCACCCCATTGGCTGACACAGTGGTGTCAACAGACACTGTGATAAAATTAAGCATTGGCCCAATGAAGGCGCTTACTGCAATAGTAGTACTTCATACAGGCCAGAAGGTCCCAGGTTCAATTCCCAGTCTGTGCTGAGTTAACTACTGCCAGCCAGGTTCAGCCAGCAACAATTGAATTGAGTGCTCCTAAGAAGGGAGAGTAAAAAGTCCCTTGGGGTCGTGGCTCACTATCCACTGACTTCTGCTGGAAGAGTACATTTGTGGACATGGGCTGCGAACAAGATTAGGCCTTACCCTGTGACGTTCCTGCCCACCCCCTCCACCACACCTCTGTTGAACAGCTCGCCAACACTCATTCTTCATGAGAGCCTGCATAATGGCTACTTGGGCGCATATCAAAGGGGGTCTATGCAATGGTAGACTCGGCATTTTCCGGAGAGAAAATGGTGCACTGTGGCGTCAAATAAGGTGCTGCATGGGATTAACAAAAACTGCGTTAATTTTCTTTCTCCAGTACTTTCAGACAGATTTATGGAACATTTATTTCCCCCCACCCCCCTCCAAAATATTAGAAACACTTTTAGAAATGTGCCAAAAACTATAAGCTGATGTTATTGGTTTTCTGTTACATTTTGAATGAGTTTGAGTAGAGTGGTAATTTTCTGATTTCAGGCTCCCATAGAGGCATCATGCCTGACAGAAGCGCACATTGGAAATTTGGCACGTGCTGTGCACAATTTTCCAACCATTTAACGTGCGTCACTTGCCGGTTGAATTTACAATTGCCCTTCAGGTGGGTAGGGCTCCCCTCCATGAGTGGGCAGCCGGAAAATTATCCATTATGTTTCGAAACAAAATATATTCAAATAACTCCAGAATTCTGCCTTCTTTTTCAATACCTCTAAATGTATCATGACGTGCAAGAGCCTGAAATTCTGCAGCTTGATTTGTTCATTTTATTTAAGTCATATTGTTCAGATCTGTTGCCTTGCCCAGTGTCTGTTGATTGCAACCACAGGAATCGTTTGTCACTTGTCGTGACTGAATAAAGGAATTATCTCAAATCAATAAAATGTCTGTTTGAGAGTTTAAGTATTTGATCTCTAAGACATGGTGTATTTGCCTATATAGTTGTATTTCAACTTCTGAGTACAAAACTGCATAGATACTCAGGAACGACCATGGTAGTAGCTTGACATTTCTATAAATATTCATGTGCATTATTAGTTTTTATTATTCAATGCTAATCACAGACAATTGAATCAAAAAATTCAATAGAACGCTAAAAAAATGCTGTGTGTTAATGGGCTTTAGGCTGGGAAGCAGAGTAGCAAAACACTGGGTCGGATTTTGCTGTGAGCATCAAACAAATGGCACCAGCCATTTGTTAGACTTCCATTTGCCCATAGATGTTCTACGAGCTTTTGCACGGCAAGTTTCCGGGAATTAGGGATCCATTTAGTGCGGTGCCCTCTCCCGGACATCTGGGACCTGTGTGAACAGGGCAAGCAGCTGTGTATCTCCTTATCGTCCTGAAGTTGCGAAAGGTGCTATATAAATGTAAGTCTTTCTTTCTCTTCTTTGTTAGTCTAGCTGCCCAATCTACTACCAGTCCTAAAGTCACATAAAATCCTCTTAACTACAAATTGTCAACCAGAAGTGAGGGCATATGAGTATTGTAGTTATGGTACTGGACTAGCAATTCAGAGGTCACGGGTTCAAGTCCTATCATGACAAGCAGTGATAGAGAATTCAATAAATCTGGCGATTTGTAGGCTGGCATCATATAAAATTATCATGAAAGCTACCTGATTTTAGTAAAAGTGCAACTAATTCACTAACATCCTTCGGGGAAGGGACCTGCCACTCTTACTTGGTCTGGTATACAAGTGACTCCAGTCCCACTCTATGTGGCTGACTGTTAATGCCTTCAGGGTAATTAGGGGTGGGAAACAAATACTGCCTTTCCAGTGCCATCCACATACTCAGGACAAATACCAGAAAAAGAAACCTATGGGGATTGTCACATTTGGCCGATGCAGGATGTTGGGTTAATTTGTATTACGCTGTTACTCAGTTAACTTAGAGCCACAGGGGGTTAACTTTTATCCAACAAATGGATTAGACCCATTTGCTCGGATTAGATGACGTAGCTAACGGATTTGTGCTTCTCGCATACCATATCCCTTTGAGACAACAGGGTTTGTTGGTACATTTTAAGAGATATTCACACCAATGTTAGAATGGCTTCTCTTTCTTGAGCACAGTGGTGCTCATCGCTGGTCAGTCAATGTAGCTACCATGGGATAGGTGAGCTTTCTCTTTCAACATGGTAGTTTTGATTGACTGCTTAACAAGCCAATCTCCGACAGAGAAGCTGGGTTGGAGGTCAGGTTTTTGCCTTTAGCGCCAGCTGAAAAGACAGGAAATCGCTCAAGTTTGAATTTGAAGCAGAGAGGCAAAGAACTCTATTTTTCCTAAGATTAATGCCAGTCAGTTCAGTGAATACTAACTTGTAAAGTGAAACTGGGCCTGTGTAAAAGGTTAAGTTCACACAATTCATTATTTTTGATGTTACGGGGGATAGGAAAATAGATTGAATTTCACTGAAAAATATATTCTGTTCAGCCAAGTATTGTGTGTAAAATGAACAGTTTGTTGGTTTGCAATTGGCATCCCCTCACTAGAATACTCATCAGTCTACCTTCACAAAGATAGGAGAAATGCATCTGGCGCAGAGTTGAGATCACAGAATCTAGTACACACAAGCGGTATCACTCCAACCGCCTCTAAGTTATGCTGTTGTATGACTGGATATGGAAAGTAAAGGTAAATTCTGATCATAGGGACATCGAGTCTACTTAGGGGAATGTTTGATAACACCAAAATCAAGGAAAAACCTGATACGGATCCAAAATTTTTTATCAGGGACATCGTCCCTTTAAGAGCCGAGTGACATACAGTCATATCCTTATGCCCTATCCTTTTGGTGGGTATAGACCCCATTCTTTAAGCACTTCTCAGTTCCTTTGAGAGGGACAGCAGCAAAAAGGCCAAATTGATATTCTGAGCCAGTTAAACATATACACAAAGGCTGTGCCATCATTTATGACAATTTTTCATTGAGTTAGGATTAATCTTGCATGTCTAGAAAGATGAAGTTGAAGATTACCAACAATATTTGACTGGCAACTTGAACTGTGTTCGCAGAAGTGTTGTCAATGGGAGTTTGCTATTGGCTGATATCAACCCTTCGGGCCCCAGTAGAAGGTTGGTAATTTCAATCTGAACTTCAAGCTGACTAGTTCTGATATAATGGCTGATACCATACTGATTGCTGTGAATTCAGCTGTAGGCAGCATCTGTACAGTTACGGAGAATAGTTGCTTCAGCATTAGTTAGTGTCCTACATTGCCTCCCAGTCCAGCAATGCCTTGATTTTAAAATTCTCATCCTTGCTTTCAGATCTGTTTTCAGATCCCTCCATGGCCTGGCCTGGCCTCGCCCCTCCCTATCTCTGTGACCTCCTCCAGCCCTACAACCCTCCAAGAGCTTTGCGCTCCTCCAATTCTGGCCTCTCGTGCATCCCTGATTTCCTTTGCTCCACCATTGGCGGCCGTACCTTCAGCTGCCAAGGCTCTAAGCTCTGGAATTCCCTCCCTAAACCTCTCTGCCTCTCTATCTCTCTCTCTCCTCCTTTAAGACGCTCCTTAAAACCTACCTCTTTGACCAGCCTTTGGTCACCCTGTCCTAATATCTCATTACGTAGCTCGGTGTCAAATTTTGTTTGATAATCGCTCCCGTGAAGTGCCTTGGGACGTTTTACTATGTTAAAGGTGCTATATAAATGTAAGCTGTTGTTGTTCCTTCTTAGGAAGACAGCATTGAAGCTTTAGTCACCCATGCAACTGAAGGGACTTTAAAGTTAGGTAGTCATGTGGCTTAAGGTGGAAGAGGTTATATGTAAGCCCCAAAATACCAACTGCTTTCTCCTCTACCTTCTGAGCCAATGAAAAAAATGTTGAAAGGAAGTATACCCAAAACGGTAAGATTGTTAACAGAGTGGTGGAACAGAGAAATAAATCTAAGGGGGTGCAGATTTGGGATCTTTAAAAGGTGGGAGTGCAGACAGAAAAGGTCATAAAAAGGAAAATGGGGTATTGTTTTTTTATACATAGTGGCACAGAATGTAAAAGCAAGATGTGCTGTTGAATTTGTACAAGATATCAGTCAGGCCATGGTTAGAGTATTGTGTGCAGTTCTGGGTGTTTCACTACAAGAAGGAGGGACCAATAGAGGTTTTCAAAATAATGTAAGGTTCTAAGAAGGTAAACAGTAACAGATTATTTTTACTGGCTGGCAAATCGCTAACAAGAGGGCACAGGGTTAGAATCAACACCAGAAGAGCGAAGGCAGGAGCTAAATGTAATTTGCTTATTTGAACATTGAATACTTTACCAGTGACTAGTAAGGCAGAGACCGTAGAAGGAATTTTAACTCCCTCCGCCCGGCGGAAACCAGGAGGAAAGGAAGTTAAAATCGAGCGGCTCTATTTGCCGCTGCATTCCCGTCCCGCAGCAGGTCTAACCCTGCAGGTTTGGCCAGTGGCTGACTCTGGCGGGAGCCTCATTAATACATGATAATCGGGGTAGTATGAAGTACATAAGACCTACAAGGCATTTTAACAGTGTTGGTGCCCCTCTCAGTGAAATTTGTCAGGGAAGGAGCAGAGGCCCAAAAAGGAACGTTTTAAACTTATCCTTGTTTAGCCACGCAGAGCAGGAGTGGTCCTCCGGACCTCACAAGGAAAGTCTGGATCTATGATGCCTCCAGGCAACTGATTGTCACTTCTTTACGCCCAATTCGGACGGGCAAAGTAGAGCATGTGTCAACCAGATGAAGGTACCGACCCAAGTGTTACAGACTTTGCCCTGAACAAATCTGAACACAAAACAAGAAGACTTGTTCCAGGACTTGGCAGCAAACACCATTAGAAAATTGAAAAATGTAAAAAATAAAAGCTTTGATTTCCAAACTTTCAGAAAACTTTGCAAAATTAAATCTGTAAAGAGGATACAACTGAAAGTGAAAGAGCCAGTAAAATCGATGCGATGGTGAACCGTTTTTTCCTGGTCATCTACCAAATGTCAATGGCATGTGACAACAGAAGAGAAAGAACTGAGGTACACTTCCGAGCTACGTAAAGAGATATTAGGACAGGGTGACCAAAGGCTGGTCAAAGAGGTAGGTTTTATATCCACAGGGATGGTACGGGAAGACCTGATGATAAATGGCCTCTTTCTGGTGCCAAACTCTTAAGAGGTCAGTGTCCCACAGGTTGACTTGCATCAATGAAGGCCTATTCATGATAACAATGAAACAAATAAAACTTTGAAATCACTTTAAAGGAAAAAAATTGGAAGAGCAATGCACGTCCTTGTCCTTACAAATCTTTATGGACATTGGATCTGTCATTATGCCTTGGAAGATCCAGTGATCTCAATATGAACATACAAAATTAAAAGGCAGGAAAAAACCAGCTGGTCAATCAAGCGTGCTCCACACCATGATGGCCAGACAGTCATGGCTAAACACTTCTTCCCTCCCCTGGCCTCCCACCAACCCCCTCCTCCGTCCCCTTCCAGCCATGTAATCTTCTGAGAGAGGTAAAGAACAGAAAAAACTCAGGGCCAATAAGGGAAAAATTACTCTGTAAAATTCCTCTCCGCCATTGAAACCAGTCCAGGAGATCACATGGACCAAGTGCTATCTATAAAGACACTTATCTTCTATATGATACGATCTCTGCCCCAGTCAGGAACTGGTCCAGCTCCCTCTTCAAGGCAGAGTGTCAGCACCCACCACACCAGGCGGCAATGTATTCCAGAGACTCACAATTCTCTGGGAGGATGGTACGCAAAGCTATGCTGAACAAAACTGAAGTCCTGCTGTGGAACAATGGGGCTCAGTTGGTTGGCACAAAATCCCAGGAAAGTACCTACCACACATGGCTCCTACAGACACTGGGACTTGTTTTAGAATCATGGTCTATTACAGCACACCAGGAGGCCATTCCGCCCATCGTGCCTGTGCCAACTCTTTGGAAGAGCTATCCAATTAGTCCCACTCATCTGCTCGTTCCCCATAGCCCTGTAAATTTTTTCCCTTCAAGTATCTATCCAATTCCCTTTTGGAAGTTACTACTGAATCTGCTTCCACCACCATTTCAGGCAGTCACAACAATTCGCTGCGTAAATTTCTTTTCCCTCATGTCGCCTCTGGTTCTTTTGCCTCTTCTTGAGGCAACTCAGATTGATCTCTGGATAAATTATTCTGGTCGGCCATCTTGATTCTTTCGAGAAGTAGTATCCTGAAACAATCCTGAGATCAACTAAAAAAAAACGTGTTCTGATTGCTAATAATTCTTCAAGATCATCTTGAAACTATATTGAGATGTTTTGAAACAAGTCAACCCTATAACGAGATTGGTTTGAGAGATCGTCAGCTAATTTATCTTTTTAAGATTCATTTAAATTCAAACATCATCGCGGTCAATGTTCTAAAATACAACACGACACAGTCCCAAAGTATCCTTGAGGTTAGGAGGGGTACTTACTCCCTTTGAAGAGTCTTTGTCTGAAGAATGTGCACTCAAATATGGTACTTGGTGTAGATATTACATATTGCAGTAAGTGAATGCTGTGAATTATAACTTCTAACTTTTGCTGCAATAAATTATCGTAAGTGGTGACAATGACGATCAACAAAAATGAATTATAGTTCAAGGCACGATACCAGCCATATCAGCTTTCATCGTTGAAAATGAAATAATGATACATTGTACAATAAAGTCCTCATTTGTCCAATGAAGTTCTCTTCCATGTAACGTGCACAATGTGCAATATCTTGCCCTGCAATACCTATGTATAACAGCATCCTTCTATCCTTTCAGTTTCTCTGGCATTTAGCAAGAATGCAAATTACTATTTAATTTACTCTGGACTGCCTAACTGACTATTGTTAACCAGCGGGAAAGGTATTAATGGTCAGCTAGTCTCAGCTGCTTCCCCCCCAACACCTGTTATTATATGTGTTTACAGACACTTTCTTGGCTCGTAACACATCTTATCGCGTCAGACTTTGCTCAGTGGTGGCAAGTCTTGCCTGGCTTGTATTCCCTTGAGTTTAGACGGTTGAGATGATCTACCTGAGGTGTTTAAAATAATAAAAGGATATAATAAGGTAGATACAGAGAAGCAATTTCCTCTGGTGAGGGAATCCAGAACAAAGGGGCACAAAAGATGAGGTGAGAGTGACTACACTTGACATCAAGGCAGCATTGGACCGACTGTGACACCAAGAAGCCCAAGTAAACTGAAGTCAATGAGAAACAGGGGGAAAACTCTCCAATGGCTGGAGTCATACCTGTCACAAAGGAAGAAGGTTTTTGGACACCAATGATCTCAGTCCCAGGACATTGTTGCAGGAGTTCCTAGGACAGCGTCCCAGGAACAACTATCTTCAGCTGCTTCAACAATGACCTTCCCTCCATCATAAGGTCAGAAGTGGGGATGTTTGCTGATGATTGCACAGTGTTCAGGTCCATTTGCAATTCTTCAGACAATGAAGCAGTCCATGCCCGCATGCAGCAAGACCTGGACATCACCCAGGCTTGAGCTGATAAGTGGCAAGTGACATTCGTACCACACAAGTGCCAGGCAATGACCATCTCCAATAAGGGAGAGCCTAACATTCAATTGCATTGCCATCACTGAGTCCCCCACCATCAATATCCTGGGAGTCACCGTTGAACAGAGACTCAATTGGAAAAGCCACATAAATGCATGGCTACTAGAGCAGGTCAGAGGCTGGGTATACTGCAGTGAGTGGCTCTCCACAAAGCCTCTCC
Organism: Heptranchias perlo; assembly: GCF_035084215.1. Taxonomy (NCBI): domain Eukaryota; kingdom Metazoa; phylum Chordata; class Chondrichthyes; order Hexanchiformes; family Hexanchidae; genus Heptranchias; species Heptranchias perlo. Next base: position 16,938,401 of record NC_090329.1, on the reverse strand, counting down.
ACAAGTCAGGAATGTGATGAAATACTCTCCACTTGCTTGAATGGGTGTAGCTGGAACAACACTCAAGAAGCGCGACACCATCCAGGACAAAGCAATCCACTTGAGCGGCACCTCATTCACTTGTTGTTTGTGGGATCTTGCTGTGAGAAAATTGGTTGCCGTAATACAACGGTAATTAAACTTCAAAATTACTTCACTGGGTGTGAAGCGCTTTGGTGCTAAAGTTGAAAAAGGTGCTATATAAATGCAAATTCTTTCTTTCTTTATAGGGCTGCTACATACCAAACAAGAAACAACAAGGTAAAAATTGCTAACATTAATTCAAAGAGGTCCAGTGGAAAAGATCAACGCATCCTTCAGCATCAATCTCAAAATCATTACCAACCACCCCTAATGAAACTATTCAACTGAACCTCAATATCTTTTTGACTCCGAGATGAGCTACTGACCTCATGTCTCTCCTTCACAAAGACTGTCTGCATAAAATTGCGATTTTCTGCCCTACTTCAACCCAACTTCCACTGAAACCCTCATCCATGATTTTGTCACCTCAAGACTCAACTATTCCAATGGTCTTCTGGCCGGACCCCATCCTCTGTAAATTACAGTTCATCCAAAATTCCTGTCCATTATCTATTCCACACCAACTCCCACTCATCCCTCACTCCTATTTGGCTCCCAGTGCCCCAAAGCCTTAAATTTAAAATTTTCATCGTCATAGCCCGTCCTTATTTTTGGAACCTCCTCCAGCCCCACAAAACCCCCGTTCTGAACTCTGCTTTCCTCCAACCCTAGCCTTTTGTGCATCCTCTCCTCCATTTTGGTGGCAGTGCTTTCAGCCCAATGCTCTACAATTTCTTCTCTAAACCCCCTCCCCGGCCCAATCTACACCTCCCTATATTCCTTAAAACCCAGCTCTTTGACCAAGATTTGGCCACCCCTCCAACTATCTCTTTCTTTGGCTACCCCTCCAACTATCTCTTTCTTTGGCTCAGCATCCGTTTATCGTTCACACTCCTGGAGCTTCAGGACATATTTCTTTAATAAAAATGCAAGCTGTTGTTGAACTCTCATTGTCCACTCCAGGACCTGTCACCAGCAATGTATAACTCTATTCGCAAAAGCCAAGAAAAAAACCCCTAATGTTGCTCTGGATGTTATACGGTCTGCTTAGGGTTGACGTACGGTGAAAGATAGAAAGAACTTGCATCTGTGTAGTGTCTTTCACATCTTTGGAATGTCCCAAAGTGATTTACAACCAATTAATTATTTAGAAGAGCAGTCACTGTAGGCAAATGGTATCAAATGACCAACATTTTTCAAACTCTTCCCAAAAAATGACAGCCAATGGAAGAAAAAGGGTGACCTATATTCTTTATATTTGAATAAGAACGCCAAATAATATCAGTAGGGTGGACAAGCTGGAGGAGAACAAAGAAGTTTGCTTGCTAGCCAGGGATTAATCTGAGAAAATAAGATGCGAATGAATCCATAAGGGTTGTATTCTTATCAATTTTAACATTTGGAAGCAGTGGAGTGTGCTGGTTTATTTTTTCCATGGCAACTACTGTGCTTTATTCAAGATGAAAGTTCCCCGAATTAAAATTCTAGAATTCAGAAGTATTTAGGATTAAGGAAGCTGGTAATAGAAAGAGACTAATTTTGTGAGAACAGAAAGAATGTTGTTTATATTTCTTGTCACCATACTTTTAAAGGGGCAAAAGTGCTTCAGAAAAGATGCAAAGCAAGAAAGAGCTTGCATTTATATAGCCCCTTTAATGATCCAGGATGCCCCAAAGCGCTTCACAGCCAATGAAGTACTTTTTGAAGTGTAGTCACTGTTGTAATGTAAGGAAACGCGACTGCCAATTTGTGCACAGCAAGGTGCCACAAACAGCAATCAGATAATGACTAGATAATCTGTTTTTAAGTGATGTTGCTTGAGGGATATATATCGGCCAGGACACCGGGGATAACTCCCCTGCTCTTCTTAAAATAATGCTATGGGATCTTTTACTTGGCAACTACTGCCCACCTGAGAGGGCAGACGGGGCCTTGGTTTAATATCTCTTCAGAAAATACGCACCTCCGACAGTACAGCTCTCCATCAGTACTGCTGTGAAGTGTCAGCATAGATTAAATGCTCAAGTCGCTGGAGTGGGACTTGAATCCACAGCCTTTTGAATCAGAGGGGAGAGTGCCACCAACTGAGCCAAGGCTTAGCTTAAGAAGGGTAACAATAATGACTCCGTGCAAAGGGACTGAACTATTAAATAAATTTAAGTTCTACAGTCTAAAACGTGGTGGCTAAGGGGGCCATCGTTGAGATGTATAAAATATTAAATGGCATAGATTAGGTGAACCCGGAATATAACTTCAAGTTAGTGTAACATTTTGGGATTTTTGATCGCTTTTTTGTTTGCAGAAAGGATTGAGTTCTGTTTAAAGGTCGTATTTTAAAACGAATTGAATTCGCACAGTTTCAAAAAGTAAGGTCACAAGTTGCATCAAAGCCAGACGTCACAGCTCCTCATTGATTTCAAACTGATGCAACAAGGATCGATTATCACACCCTAGACCCATTCGCAAGGATAACCAGAGATGTTAAGCAGTAGCCATTTCATCTCAGACCTATTGTGATGAGGATGAGCCTATTCATGTGGGCACAGCATGAGGTGCCTGTGGACAATATAGTCCTGAGAGAAGGGGTAGTTGGGTTTGGTTAACAGGTCTTCAATTTGTAGAATTTCCTTATAGCTCATAGTCAGAGTTCTGAATATGAGTATGGAATTTGAACCAATTTGGTGAAACTGTGACGCAGAAATTTGCATATAGGTTGTGTGAGCTCTGAAGTATGACAGATTAAAAAAGTGTAATAACAGGAAAGGCCAATGAATTTCCTGTGGCATTGCTCATGGTGCAAGGGGAATCTGTTTGGTGGGCGATGATATGGAAGAGGTTTGCACATTTTGAAATCATATTTAAAAATATAATATGCTTACATATAGCACAGTTGCTACAAATCCTCAAAAGTGAAACAAAATGTCTTTCTCACTACTTTATGTCCGTTACAAGAGTTACCAATCTAGTGACGGGTGACATGAACTACTTAGACATCAATAAAAAAGAGAGAACCTAGAATAAAATCCACAACTAAAAGTTAAAAATGGAGAGGAAAACCAAATAATAACTACAGTGCAAAACTACACGGAGGAAAGAAAGAACCTAAGGGAATATGCAATGACAGGCTTCAACAAGGAGTGAAATCTTGAACTCAAATACAAAAACATGCAAAATGGTGAAAATATAAAATAAACAGAGGAACATAGGAACAGGAGTAGGTCATTTATCTCCTCGAGCCTGTTCCGCCATTCAATGACATCATGGCTGATCTGTGATCTAACTCCAGATACCCGCCTGAGCCCCATATTCCTTAATACCTGTGGTTAACAAAAATCTATCAATGTCAGATTGAAAATTAACAATTGAGTTGGCATCAGCTGCCATTTGCAGAAGAGAGTTCCAAACTTCTACCACCCTTTGCGTGTAGAAGTGTTTCCTAACTTCACTCCTGAAAGTCCTGGCTCTAATTTTCAGGCTATGCTCCTTGTTCTAGCCTCCCCAACCAGCGGAAATAGTTTATCTCTATCCATTCTATCAGTTCCCATTAATATCCTTGAAAACTTCAATCAAATCACCCATTAATCAACTTAATTCCAGGGAATACAACCCTAGTTTGTGTAATCTCTCCTCGTAATTTAACCCTTGGAATCCAAGTATCATTCAAGTAAATCTACGCTGCACTCTCTCCAAAGCCAATATATCCTTCCTAAGGTGCAGTGCCCAGAACTGAACACAGTACTCCAGGTGTGGTCTAACCAGGGCTTAGAATAGCTGTAGCATAACTTCTACCCCCTTGTATTCTAGTCCTCTAGATATAAAGGCCAGCAATCCATTAGCCTTTTTGATTATTTTCTGTACCTGTCCATGACATTTTAATGATTTATGTACAGACCCCTAAGTCTTGTTGGACCTCCACTGTTTCGAGCTTTGCACGATTTAGAAAGTACTCTGACCCTTTATAGGTCCAAAGTGGATGACCTCACACTTGCCTACATTGAAATCCATATGCCACAGTTTTGCCCATTCACTTAATCTATTAATATCGCTCTGTAATTTTATGCTTCCATCCAAACTGCTTACAATGTTGCCTATCTTTGTGTCATTGGCAAATTTGGATTTGTGGCTCTCTATCCTGTCATCGAAGTCATTAATGAATACAGTGAATAGTTGAGGCCCCAACACAGATCCCTGTGGGTCACCACGAGTCACATCCTGCCAATTAGAGTACCTGTCCATTATCCCTAATCTCTGTCTCCTGCCACTCAACCAATTTCCTAACCAGGTCATCAATCATGATGTGGAGATGCCGGTGATGGACTGGGGTTGACAATTGTAATCAATTTTACAACACCAAGTTATAGTCCAGCAATTTTATTTAAAATTCACAAGCTTTCAGAGGCTTCCTCCTTCCTCAGGTGAACGTTGTTGGAAATGAAATCCTCGAAATGAAATCGCATTTATAATTCACAGAACAATGCTTGGTGATTACAGACAGTTTTTTCAACTGCCCGTTGCCAAGGCAATCAGTGTGCAGACAGACAGGTGTTACCTGCAAGGTCTCCGAATATACAAATCACCAAAAAAAAAAAAAAAAAAAAGAGATAGAGAGGTAGAAACATAGAAAAGACAGCAACTGACCCATTATATTAAAAACAGATAACATTTGTTCGCTGGTGGGGTAACGTGTAGCGTGACATGAACCCAAGATCCCGGTTGAGGCCGTCCTCATGGGTGCGGAACTTGGCTATCAATTTCTGCTCGACGATTTTGCGTTGTCGTGTGTCTCGAAGGCCGCCTTGGAGAACGCTTACCTGAAGGTCGGTGGCTGAATGTCCTTGACTGCTGAAGTGTTCCCCGACTGGGAGGGAACCCTCCTGTTTGGTGATTGTTGCGCGGTGTCCGTTCATCTGTTGTCGCAGCGTCTGCATGGTCTCGCCAATGTACCATGCTCTGGGGCATCCTTTCCTGCAACGTATGAGGTAGACAACGTTGGCCGAGTCACAGGAGTATGAACCATGCACCTGGTGGGTGGTATCCTCTCGTGTGATGGTGGTATCTGTGTCGATGATCTGGCATGTCTTGCAGAGGTTACCGTGGCAGGGTTGTGTGGTGGGGTGGACGCTGTTCTCTTGAAAGCTAGGTAATTTGCTGCGAACAATGGTCTGTTTGAGGTTGGGTGGCTGTTTAAAGGCGAGTAGTGGAGGTGTGGGGATGGCCATAGCGAGGTGTTCGTCGTCACTGATGACATGTTGAAGGCTGCGGAGAACATGGCGTAGTTTCTCCGCTCCGGTGAAGTACTGGACGACGAAGGGTACTCTGTTGGTTGCCTCCCGTGTTAGTCTCCTGAGGAGGTCTACGCGATTTTTCGCTGTGGCCCGTCGGAACTGTCGATCGATGAGTTGAGCGTCATATCCCGTTCTTACTAGAGCGTCTTTCAGCGTCTGTAGGTGTCCATCGCGTTCCTCCTCGTCTGAGCAGACCCTGTGTATTCGCAGGGCCTGTCCATAGGGGATGGCCTCTTTGACGTGGTTAGGGTGGAAGCTGGAAAAGTGGAGCATCATGAGGTTGTCCGTGGGCTTGCGGTAGAGTGAGGTGCTGAGGTGCCCATCTTTAATGGAGATTCGTGTGTCCAAGAAAGAAACTGATTCTGAGGAGTAGTCCATGGTGAGCTTGATGGTGGGATGGAACTTGTTGATGTTGTCGTGTAGTCTCTTTAGTGGTTCCTCACCATGGGTCCATAGAAAGAAAATGTCGTCGATGTATCTGGTGTACAGTGTTGGTTGGAGGTCCTGTGCAGTGAAGAAGTCCTGCTCGAACTTGTGCATGAAAATGTTGGCGTATTGGGGTGCGAATTTGGTCCCCATGGCTGTTCCGTGTGTTTGGGTAAAGAACTGGTTATCGAAGGTGAAGACATTGTGATCCAGGATGAAGCGGATGAGTTGTAGGATGGCGTCTGGAGATTGGCTGTTGTTGGTGTTGAGTATTGGTGCTGTCGCAGTGATGCCGTCATCGTGGGGGATACTGGTGTAGAGTGCCGAGACGTCCATCGTGGTGAGAAGTGTTCCTGGTTCAACTGGTCTGTGGGTACTGAGTTTTTGTAGGAAGTCTGTAGTGTCGCGACAGAAGCTGGGGGTACCCTGTACGATGGGTTTCAGGATGCCCTCGATAACCAGTTCTTTACCCAAACACACGGAACAGCCATGGGGACCAAATTCGCACCCCAATACGCCAACATTTTTATGCACAAGTTCGAGCAGGACTTCTTCACTGCACAGGACCTCCAACCAACACTATACACCAGATACATCGACGACATTTTCTTTCTATGGACCCATGGCGAGGAACCACTAAAGAGACTACACGATAACATCAACAAGTTCCATCCCACCATCAAGCTCACCATGGACTACTCCTCAGAATCAGTTTCTTTCTTGGACACACGAATCTCCATTAAAGACGGGCACCTCAGCACCTCACTCTACCGCAAGCCCACGGACAACCTCACGACGCTCCACTTTTCCAGCTTCCACCCTAACCACGTCAAAGAGGCCATCCCCTATGGACAGGGTCTGCTCAGACGAGGAGGAACGCGATGGACACCTACAGACGCTGAAAGACGCCCTAGTAAGAACGGGATATGACGCTCAACTCATCGATCGACAGTTCCGACGGGCCACAGCGAAAAATTGCATTGACCTCCTCAGGAGACTAACACGGGACGCAACCAACAGAGTACCCTTTGTCGTCCAGTCCTTCCCCGGAGCGGAGAAACTACGCCATGTTCTCCGCAGCCTTCAACATGTCATCAATGACGACGAACACCTCGCTATGGCCATCCCCACACCTCCACTACTCGCCTTCAAACAGCCACCCAAACTCAAACAGACCATCGTTCGCAGCAAATTACCTAGCTTTCAAGAGAACAGCGTCCACGCCACCACACAACCCTGCCACGGTAACCTCTGCAAGACATGCCAGATCATCGACACAGATACCACCATCACACGAGAGGACACCACCCACCAGGTGCATGGTTCATACTCCTGTGACTCGTCCAACGTTGTCTACCTCATACGTTGCAGGAAAGGATGCCCCAGAGCATGGTACATTGGCGAGATCATGCAGACGCTGCGACAACGGATGAACGGACACCGCGCAACAATCACCAAACAGGAGGGTTCCCTCCCAGTCGGGGAACACTTCAGCAGTCAAGGACATTCAGCCACCGACCTTCGGGAAAGCGTACTCCAAGGCGGCCTTCGAGACACACGACAACGCAAAATCGTCGAGCAGAAATTGATAGCCAAGTTCCGCACCCATGAGGACGGCCTTAACCGGGATCTTGGGTTCATGTCACGCTACACGTTACCCCACCAGCGAACAAATGTTATCTGTTTTTAATATAACGGGTCAGTTGCTGTCTTTTCTATGTTTCTACCTCTCTATCTCTGTTTTTTTTTTGGTGATTTGTATATTCGGAGACCTTGCAGGTAACACCTGTCTGTCTGCACACTGATTGCCTTGGCAACGGGCAGTTGAAAAAACTGTCTGTAATCACCAAGCATTGTTCTGTGAATTATAAATGCGATTTCATTTCGAGGATTTCATTTCCAACAACGTTCACCTGAGGAAGGAGGAAGCCTCCGAAAGCTTGTGAATTTAAAATAAAATTGCTGGACTATAACTTGGTGTTGTAAAATTGTTTACAAAGGTCATCAATCATAATGGAAAGTTTAAGAGACAGTACAACAACAACAACTTGCATTTATATGGCATCTTTAACAACGCAAAACATACCAAGGCGTTTCACAGGAGCATTATCAGACAAAATTTGACATTGAGCCGCATATTAGGATAGATTGGTTTTAAAGGAGCGTTTTAAAGGTGGATAAGCCCAAAGGAGGATAAGTTCAATACGCCCATAACAAAATACACTCAAATTAGATAGATAGAAAGAATATATCACAATCTAACCATGTGTCAAACTCCTTGAACACCCACTCAAGGCCCCAGCACTGATTGCCAGAGAACAGTGTCGTGCAGCAGCCAATGCTCACATTGGCGGATCGAGTTGTTGGGGAGGCCTGTTGAGAATGGAGTCCAATTGTATGTTTGTTATTCTGTTTGTTTGTTCATCACACATAGACTCAGAGTCCTAGACATAGGATGATATATTTATTATTTGATGGGTGCTCACTCTTGATGACTTTGATGCATTCACTTTGACATAAGGAGAAACAGTCAGCATGGAAAGCCATTGTATATTTCATACTCTGGAGTTCTTACAAAAGACTCAATAATAAACCCCTCAATATAGATTTTCTCCCATGACTGGGGAAAACAGGGTTAAGTAGGACTTGCTTACATAGGACTACATAAAAAGTACAGCAAAGAAACCAGCCCAACCGATTTTATTGGTGTTTATCCTCCACACGAGCAGTAATCAATCCCATGTGCCCGCCCTAGTCTTATATCCCTTTCCATTCAACCACCTATCTAAAATATTCATAAATGCTGACATGGTTTCTGCTTCAGTCTCGAACTACAGCTATACAAAGCCCTAGTTTACCACATCTGGAGTACTGTGTACTGTTCTGGGCACCACATCTTTGAAAGGATATATTAGCCTTGGAAGCAGTGCAGCGCAGATTCAATAGAAGGTTTCGGGGCGACAAAGGTTAAACTATGATAAGAGATTACATTTTATTTTTCTTTTTATTCATGGGATGTGGGCGAGGCAGGCAAGGCCAGCATTTGTTGCCCATCCGCAATTGCCCTTGAGAAGGTGGTGGTGAGCCGCTGCAGTCCGTGTGGTGAAGGTTCTCCCACAGTGCTGTTAGGAAGGGAGTTCCAGGATTTTGACCCAGCGACGATGAAGGAACGGCGATATATTTCCAAGTCGGGATGGTGTGTAACTTGGAGGGGAACGTGCAGGTCGTGTTGTTCCCATTTGACTGCTGCCCTTATCCTTCTAGGTGGCAGAGGTTGGGGGATTGGGAGGTGCTGTCGAAGAAGCCTTGGCGAGTTGCTACAGTGCATTCTGTAGATGGTACACACTGCAGCCACGGTGCGCCAGTGGTGAAGGGAGTGGATGTTTAGGGTAGTGGATAGGGTGCCAATCAAGCGGGCTGCTTTGTCTTGGATGGTATCGAGCTTCTTGAGTGTTGTTGGAGCTGCACTCATCCAGGCAAGTGGAGGGTATTCCATCACACTCTTGACTTGTGCCTTGCAGCTGGCGAAAAGGCTTTGGGGAGTCAGGAGGTGAGTCACTCGCCGCAGAATACCCAGCCTCTGACCTGCTCTTGTAGCCACAGTATTTATATGGCTGGTCCAGTTAAGTTTCTGGTTAATGGTGACCCCCAGGATGTTGATGGTGGGGTTTCGGCGATGGTAATGCCGTTGAATGTCAAGAGGAGGTGGTTAGACTCTCTCTTGTTGGAGGTGGTCATTGCCTGGCACTTGTCTGACGCGAATGTTACTTGCCACTTATCAGCCCAAGCCTGGATGTTGTCCAGGTCTTGCTGCATGCGGACACGGACTGCTTAATTTTCTGAGGGGTTGCAAATGGAGCTGAACACTGTGCAATCATCAGCGAACATCCCCATTTCTGACCTTATGATGGAGGGAAGGTCATTGATGAAGCAGCTGAAGATGGTTGGACCTAGGACACTGCCCTGGGGAACGCCTGCAGCAATGTCCTGAGGCTGAGGTGATTGGCCTCCAACAACCACTACCATCTTCCTTTGTGTTAGGTATGACTCCAGCCACTGGAGACTTTTCCCCCTGATTCCCAGTGACTTAAATTTTAATCGGGCTCCTTGGTGCCACACTCGGACAAATGCTGCCTTGATGTCAAAGGCAGTCACCCTCACCTCACCTCTGGAATTCAGCTCTTTTTTCCATGTTTGGACCAAGGCTGTAATGACGTCTGGAGCCAAGTTGGCAGAACCCAAACTGAGCATTGGTGAGCAGGTTATTGGTGAGTAAGTGCCATTTGATAGCACTGTTGACGACACCTTTCATCACTTTGCTGATGATTGAGAGTAGACTGATGGGATGATAATTGGCCGGATTGGATTTGTCCTGCTTTTTCAGTACAGGACATAACTGGGCAATTTTCCACATTGTCGGTTAGATGCCAGTGTTGCAGCTGTACTGGAACAGTTTGGCTAGAGGCGTGGCTAGTTCTGATAATCTTAGTGAATGCAAAACAAGCTCGAGGGGCTGAATGACCTACTCCTGTTCCTATGTCCCTAACCATAGTAGTGCATTGCACAACCTCACAACCCTCTGTGTAAAAAAAAGTTTCTCCTGATCTCTGTCCTAAATCCCTTATATTTAATCTTATATCTATGGCAATTGCAATAAACTTCACATGCAACAGGTTAAGAATAATAACTGCACATAGTACCTTTAATGTAAAGAGACATTCCAAGATGCTTCATAAATAGGCACAAGGAGCAATGAAGACGGAGATTGTGGGGCAGGCGGGGGGAGGTGGGGTGGTGTCTGATAGCTTTGTTGGAGAGATGGGTTTTGAGAAGGCTTATAAAGGTGGACAGAGGCCAAGAAGTTTAGGGACAGAAAGCCATAGAATAGAACCAAGGTGGCTGAAAGTTCTGCCACCAATGGTGGGCAGAGAGAGCGGGGAGTTTTGAAGGCTGGAGTCAGAGGGAGGGGTTATAGGGGTAGAGGAGATTGCAGGAACACGGTGCATTGAGACCCTGGAGGAATCTAAAGAGGATGGTGAAGATTGATCGTTGAGGCCATTGAGTTTTCTGTTCATACCAGAAAATTATTATATGTAGTGGAAACTTTAATGTTATTACTAGATGCACATTATTTTATCTTGGACAAATTTGAGCATAGGAGATGATGTGAAACCTGGCAGCAAAGGAGTTATGCCTGTCATCTTAAAGATCCTCTTAGCAGAAATTAAATGGTCACATGCATCTCTCCAACTGCCAATATTTGTAGCTTGCCTTGGAGCTAACTTAAATTTTTGGTGACATGATTTTCAGCCACTTTAAATATTACAAGAACATAAGTACACTTTGAATCAGTACTGGTGTGCATTCTTCCTACTAAGTGCCAGTCACCAGAACAAATTCCCTTCATTAGCTCTTTGCCAAGCTGCGGTTTTTAAAAGTATTATTATATTCATAGCATCGATGAGTCAAAGAGAGAGAAACTTCGTACTGTGACAAATTATTAAAATATACTGCATTATTTTTGGAGCATTAACTGAGGACATTCCAGGAACTGAGCAGAGTCGAAAATGAGTCCCAGTCCGTACATCTGAATGAATTATGCAAATAGGAACTGCTAAATTAGAAAAGTGCGTTCAACGGCAAATTCCCACACTTGCACACAAGTAGCATAAACAGATGCAATCCACCGGAGGTTGATGTGACTGTAATCCTGTCTCTGATCAGCACCGTGGAGTTCAACCCACTTTTTCTTTGATGTGGAGATGCCAGTGATGGACTGGGGTTGACAATTGTAAACAATTTTACAACACCAAGTTATAGTCCAACAATTTTATTTGAAAATCACAAGCTTTCGGAGGCTTCCTCCTTCCTCAGGTGAATGTCAAGAAATCCTCTTGACATTCACCTGAGGAAGGAGGAAGCCTCCGAAAGCTTGTGATTTTCAAATAAAATTGTTGGACTATAACTTGGTGTTGTAAAATTGTTTACACTTTTTCTTTGATCTTCCTTGGAACTTGTTGCAGAATTTTTATTCCACAAAAGGTCAGTGGGATGATGCAAGAGACCAACATCCATGAGAAGAGACTTTATGCAGATTATCTAAGTGGTTTTCTTTGAGATTTTTTTTCACATCATCGTTTGAAATGGATGATCAAATATTTGTATAGTTTCAAGAAAACTTTTCTTAGATTAGGAAGAAACATGTGGAGGTGGACAAGAGGCATCATGACCGTACATTCAGCATATCGAGGAACCATAGAGCACAGAAGGAGGCCATTCGGTCAATTCCTTTGCCGGCTGTTTGAAAGAGCTATCCAATTAGTCCCACACCCCCACTCTTTCCCAATAGCAATGTAAATTTTTCCTTTTCAAGTATTTATCCGAATCCCTTTCGAAAGTTACCAATCAATCTGCTTCCACCACACTTTCAGGCAGTGCATTTCAAATCATGAGAACTCGCCGCGATAAAAATTCTCTCCTCATCTTCCTTCTGGTTCTTTTCCCAATTATCTTCAATCTGTGTCCTTTGGTTACTGACCCTCCTGTCAGTGGAAAAAAATTATCATCATTTTGAACACCTCTCTTAAATCTCCCCTTAACCTCTCTGCTCTAAGGCGAACATTAAAGCTTCTCTCGTCTTTGCACATAACTGAAGTCCCTCATCCTTGGTATCATTCTGATGTCATATCTGACTGGGCAGTGCTTGAAGCTGATAATGGGTGTACAAAATGAAGAATTGGTTCCATTTCCCAGCATTGAAAACCTTCACTTTAATAATAAATCAAAATGACCAAAATAAGATTTTTTGTTTTCAACTTAAACAGGGGGAGGATCCAGTTGTTGTGGTCCACGTAGGAACCAACGACAGATGTAGAACTAAGAATGGGGTTCTGCTGAGACAGTTTGAGGAGCTAGGGTCTAAATTAATAAGCAGCGCCTCAAAGGTAATAATCTCTGGATTACTATCTGAGCCACGTGCAAACTGGCATAGGGACAAACAGATCAGAGAGTTAAATACATGGCTCAAAGAGTGGTGTGGGAGGAAGGGGTTTCGATTCATGGGGCACTGGCACCAGTACTGGGGAAAGAGGGAGCAGTTCCGAATTGGATCCAAAATTGGCTCAGTAACAAGAAAGGGTAAAAGTCGATGGATGTCTTTACGAATGGAAATCCTTTTCCAGTGGTGTGCCACAGGGCTCAGTGTTGGGTCCCTTGATGTTTGTGGTATATATTAATGATTTGGACTTAAATGTAGGGGGCGTGATTGGCAAATTTGCAGACGACACAAAAGTTGGCCATGTAGTTGATAGTGAAGAGGATGGTTGTGGACTCCAAGAAGATATCAATGGGTTGGTGAAGTAGGCGGAAAAGTGGCAAATGGAGTTCAACCCGGAGAAGTGTGAGGTAATGCACTTCGGGAGGGCAAACAGTAAAAGGGAATACGCAATAAACGGGAATATATTGAGAGGGGTAGAGGAAGTGAGAGACCTTGGAATGCAAGTGCACAGGTCCTTGAAGGTGGCAGTACAGGTAGATAAGGTTGCGAAGAAGGCATACGGGATGGTCTCCGTTATTAGCCGAGGTATAGAATACAAAAGCAGGGATGTAATGATGGAACTGTATAAAACGCTGGTAAGGCCACAGCTGGAGTATTGTGCGCAGTTCTGGTCACCACATTACAGGAAGGATGTAATTGCCCTGGAGAGAGTGCAGAGAAGATTTACAAGAATGTTGCCAGAGCTTGAAAATTGCAGCTATGAGGAGAAATTGGATAGGCTGGGGTTGTTTTCCTTGGAGCAGAGGAGCCTGAGGGGAGACTTGATTGAGGTGTACAAAATTATGAGGGGCCCAGGTAGAGTAGACAGGAAGTACCTGATTCCCCTAGCAGAGAGTTCAAGAACCAGAGGACATAGATTGAAGCTGATTGGCAGAAGGATTAGAGGGGACATGAGGAAAAACTTTTTTACCCAGAGGGTGGTGGGTGTATGGAATTCGCTGCCCGAATTGGTGGTAGAGGCAGGGACCCTCAACTCTTTTAAAAAGTACCTGGACCTGCACCTAAAGTGCTGTAAGCTGCAGAGCTATGGACCGGGTGCGAGAAGGTGGGATTAGAATGGGCACCTGGTTGTTCTTCGAGCCGGCGTGGACACGATGGGCCGAATGGTCCCCTTCTGTGCTGTACCTTTTCTATGGCTCCATGACTCTAGTTCCGATGTGACGGGATCCACTTAAACGGGGCCGGGACCAGCGTCCTGGCGAATCGAATAACTAGGGCTGTAGATAGGGCTTTAAACTAAAAAGGCGGGGGGAGGGGGAGGGGGGAGAGATCAGATGAGGGGAAATTTAGAAATCTAGTGAGAAAAGTTAAGACAATAGAACAGTGTAGTGACTTGGGTGGTGCAGAGTGTGGCAGGAAGGGACAGAGAGTTTACCAATAATAGTGCAACAACAAGTAAGATCAAAGCAGGAAAAAATGGTAAAAAGTCAAAATTAAAGGTTCTTTATCTGAATGCAGGGAGCATTCGTAACAAGATAGATGAATTAGTTGAACAAACTGAGATAAATGGGTTTGCCCTAATAGCCATTTCAGAGACATGGTTGCAAAATGGCCAAGGTTGGGAACTGAATATTCCAGGTTACATAACATTTAGAAAAAACAGGCAGAATGGAAAAGGATTCTAATAATAAAGGATGGCATAAGGACAGTAGTGAGAAAGAATCTTGGCTCGGAAGATCAGGAAGTAGAATCAGTCTGGGTGGAAATTAGAAATAACAAGGGGCAGAAAACACTGGTGGGAGTAGTTTACAGGCCCCCTTATTGTAGCAATACCATTGGACAGAGTATTAATCATGAAATAATAGGAGCTTGTAACAAAGGAAATGCAGTCATCATGGGGGACTTTAATCTTCATATAGACTGGGCAAATCAGATTGCAAAGGTAGTTTGGAAGACGAGTTCATGGAAAGTATTTGAGACGGTTTCCTTGAGCAATACATCATGGAACCAACCAGGGAACAGGCTATTTTAGATCTTGCATTATATAATGAGATAGGGTTAATTAGAAATATCACAGTAAAAGAACCTCTGGGGAAGAGTGATCACAATATGATAGAATTTCACATTGAGTTTGAAAGTAATGTACTGAAGTCAGAAACTAGTCTTAAAACGTAAATAAACCCAATTACATAAATAGGGGCGAGTTATCAAAGGTAGATTGGGAAATTAAATGAAAGGGTTTGACAGTTGAAAAACAATGGCAAACATTTAAAGAAATATTTCAATATTCTCAACAAATATACATTCCATTGAGAAATAAAAACTCCACGGGAATAGTGATCCACCCATGGCTAACTAAAGAAGTTAAGGAGAGTATTAGGTCGAAAGAAGAGGCCTATAATGTTGCCCAGAAGAGTAATAAGCCTGGGGATTGGGAGAGTTTTAGAAACCAACAAAGGACAACCAAAAAAATGATTAAAAGGGAGAAATTAGAATATGAAAGTAAACTAGCAAGAAATATAAAAACGGATTGTAAGCTTCGACAAGTTATATGAAAAGGAAGAGAGTAGCAAAAGTAAACATTGGTCCCTTAGAGGCTGAGACAGGAGAAATTATAATGGGGAATCAGGAAAAGGCAAATGCATTAAACAAATATTTTTATCTGTCTTCACAGCAGAACGCCTCAGATAATGAAGCAGTCCGTGCCCGCATGTAGCAAGACCTAGAAAACATCCAGGCTTGGGTTGATAAGTGGCAAGTAACATTCGCGCCAGACAAGTGCCAGGCAATGACTATCTCCAACAAGAGAGTGTCTAACCACCTCCCCTTGACATTCAACGGCATAACCATTGCCGAATCCCCCCCCATCAACATCCTGGGGGTCACCATTGACCAGAAACTTAACTGGACCAGCCATTTAAATAATGTGGCTACAAGAGCAGGTCAGAGGCTGGGTATTCTGCGGCGAGTGATTCACCTCCTGACTCCCCAAAGTCTCTCCACCATGTGCAAGGCACAAGTCAGGAGTGTGGTGGAATGCCTGGATGAGTGCAGCTCCAACAACATTCAAGAAGCTCGACACCATCCAGGACAAAGCAGCCCGCTTGATTGGCACCCCATCCACCACAGGATGCACTGCAGCAACTCACCAAGGCTTCTTTGACACCCCCTCCCAAACCCGCGACCTCTGCCACCTAGAAGGACAAGAGCAGAAGGAGCATGGGAACAACACCACCTGCACGTTCCCCTCCAAGTCACACACCATCCCGACTTGGAAATATATCGCCGTTCCTTCATCCTCACTGGGTCACAAATCCTGGAATCCCTTCCTAACAGCACTGTGGGAGAACCTTCACCACGCGGACTGCAGCGTTCAAGAAAGCGGCTCACAACCACCTTCTCAAGGGCAATTAGGGATGGGCAATAAATGCTGGCTGCACCAGCGACGCCCACAGCCCATGAACGAATAAAAAAAGACACAAAAAGCATACCAAAAATAGTGGGGAACCAAGGGGTAAATGAGACTGAGGAACTTAAAACAATATCACTAGTGAAAAAGTACTGGACAAACTAATAGGACTAAAAGCCAACAAATCCCCTGGACCTGATGGCCTACACCCGTTCTAAAAGAGTTGGCTGCACAGATGCATTGTTCAAGATCTTCCAAAATTCCCGAGATTCTGGAACGGTTCCAGTGGCCTGGAAGATAGCAAATGTTACCCCGCTATTCAAGAAGGGAGGGAGAGAGAGTCCTGGCTCGTGTGGAGGTGCTCGTCTTGCTATATGGGTGCAATCGATTACACCTTGCACCAGTGGGAAGCCAGCCACAGAGTGGAATCCCAGTGCCCTCTCCGTCTGGCTGAGGTCGTCCATGGGGAAGTTGAGGTAGTGCGAGGCCCTGCGAAACAAGCCGTCGGTGACCTGCCTTATGCACTTGTGTGCAGGCGGCAGAGATGCCGGCGATGTCCACGTTGGCACCCTGGAACGATCCGGAGGCAAAGCAGTTGAGAACAGTGGTGACTTTGACAGCAACAAGTAAGGAGATGCTGCTCGGCCCAGCCGGGAGCAGCTCGGCATGAAGGAGGCTGCAGATGTCTGTGACTACTTGGCAACTGACTCTGAGCCTCCTTATGCACTGCTCCTCAGAGAGGTCCAGGAAGCTGAGCCTCGGTCTGTAGAACCTGTGGCGAGGATAGTGCCTCCTGCGACGGCGCTCTCTCTGTTGTTTCCCTCCGTGCTCTTGTGCAGGTGCTTGTGGCGCAGCACTGTGTTGTGGAGCTCTACATGGTGGAGGCTGGTGATGTTGCTCGTCCTCGGATGTAGTGGTGAATACAGCCAAGGTGCCCCCCTCCCCCCATCCTGATGGTGTGAGTTTGAGGGGGTCCGCAAAGTAGTTAAATATGTTTAAACAGCAGAGCTTTGGCTGTTAAGTAAAAATTTTGAGTAAAAATAAAATGATCTTGCAGCCAAAACTTTGTCTGAAGTGACAGAGTGCCCTGCTGCAATAAATGAGGTTTTCTCCCCACCTGTCAAATAAGCATTTGGGCCTCCCACTGGCTGCTGGCTGAAACACGTCTGTTGCAACAAGGAGTGTTTCCCACAGCACGGGAAACACGCTGAGGATGTTTCAAAATCGTACTCTGTCAAAATGTCGAGTCAATCAAGTACTTCAAGTACTTCAACTAGCTGATGAACTATGTAAAGTATCATCCCTCCGGCTTTAATTGCCAGTGGGACTTCCGCAATCGGGAGGCCCGCGCACATCCGGATGCATCACTGGGGAACCCGGATGTCAGTGGGTTGGAGCCGGGCTCCGAACCCGCTCGCAATTTCAGCGATTTTTGGAGCCCGCCTGCCCCCAATGCACCCGCTCCTTCACCCGAAAATCAAGCCCAAAGAGTCTGTAAAGGGATATAGAAAGATTAAATGAGTGGGCAAGAAGGTGGCAGATGGAGTATAATGTAGGGAAATGTGAGGTTATTCACTTTGGTAGGAAGAATAGAAAAACAGAATATTTTTTAAATGGAGAGAAACTATTAACTGTTGATGGTCAGAGAGACTTGGATGTCCTCGCATACGAAACACAAAAAGTTAGTATGCAGATACAGCAGGCAATTAGGAAAGCAAATGGCATGTTGGCCTTTATTGCAAGGTAGTTGAATTACAAGAGTCGGGAAGTCTTACTACAATTGTACAGGTCTATAATGAGACCTCACCTGGAGTACTGTGTACAGTTTTGGTCTCCTTATCTAAGGAAGGATATACTTGCGTTAGAGGCTGTGCAATGAAGGTTCACCAGATTAATTCCTGGGATTAGAGGGTTGTCCTATGCAGAGAGGTTGAGTAGAATGGGCATATACTCTCTGGAGTTTCAAAGATTGAGAGGTGATCTCATTGAAACATTTAAGATTATGAGGGGGCTTGACATGGTAGATGCTGAGAGATTCTTTCCCCTGGCTAGAGAGTCTAGAACGAGGGGGCATAGTCTCAGGATAAGGGGTCGGCCATTCAAGACTGAGGTGAGGAGGAATTTCTTCACGCAGAGGGTTGTGAATCTTTGGAATTCTCTACCCCAGAGGGTTGTGGATGCTAAGTCATTGAATATATTCAAGACTGAGATGGATAGATTTTTAGACTCTAGGGGAACAAGGGATATGGGGATCGGGCAGGAAAGTGGAGTTGAGTTCGAAGATCAGCTCTGATCTGAATGACTGGCGGAGCAGGCTCGAGGGGCCATATGTCCCACTCCTGCTCTTATTTCTTATGTTCTTATGTAACTTAATCACCAAGAGCAACAGTGACAGAACAAAATGTACATCAAATTAAGACAAAGAAAGTTGGCCTGAAATGTTACATGATAGCACTGTTCCATGAAGTATTTCTGTTTGAGGTCACTGCTTTAAAAATTAGTCAATCGATTCTTCACTGAACTGTAGTTAGAAAGCAAAGCTCCAATAATGGAGGATAATTCCAGGACCAGTGGTTGAGGCAGAAACTATGTCAACATTCAAGATTAGATTAGACAGGTGGGTGAAGGAAAAGGAGTTAAAGGGACATGGGATCAGGGTGAGCAAATGTGCTTACAACTATGTTTCTTGCTGACACAAACTCGTTCGACCTGTCTCCGTGTTGGAACTTCTATGTCAGCCATGGCTCAGTGTATAGCACTCTCGCCTATGAGTCAGTCGGTTGTGAGTCCTTTTACTAGTCCTTTTACTCTGCCTGGCGGTTACCCATTTCCTTTCTGCCTGCGTAATCTTTACCTGCGGTGTGACCACCTCACTGAACGTGCTATCCACAATAATCTCAGCATCGCGGATGCTCCACAGTGAATCCACCCGCATCTCCAGCTCCGAAATGCAGTTAGCCAGTAGCTGCAGCTGGACACACATGGTCAGCAGGGACACTGGTAGTGTCCATGACTTCCCACATAGTGCAGGAGGAGCATATCACGGGTGCGAGCACTGCTGCCATGACTTGCCTTCGAGTTACACTGCGTTCATCTCTCAGACTCTCCTCCCGCTCTCGGTCTCTCCTTTTATACTGTGCTCACCTCTCATGAACATCTATCCAAAAGCGATCATAACATGATCGAGTTCAATGTAATGTTTGAAAGGGAAAAAAGTGAATCAGCTGCTAAGATTCTAGACTTGGGTAAGGCCGACTTCAATGGGATGAGACAGAGACTGTCCACAGTAAACTTGGCAAATCTGTTAATGGGTAAAACGACTGATGATCAGAGTGAAATGTTTGAAGAAACATTTAACGAGATACAGAACCGGTTTATACCCCTGAGGGGCAAGAAATCTACTTGCATTAAAAACAGCCATGGACAACTAAAGAGGTAAGGGACAGTATAAGACATAAGGAAAGGGCACACAAAAAGGCAAAAAATGGCACAGATCCTTGCGAATGGGAAAGATACAAAGATCAACAAAGGGTTACAAAACAGATAGTAAGAGCTACAAAAAGAGAGTATGAAAAGAAACTTGCAAGGGATATCAAAACCAATACGAAGAACTTTTATTGTTATATTAGGAAAAAAAGGGTGGTCAGAAGCAGTGTTGGCCTCCTAAAAACTGAAAGTGGAGATGTTGTCATTGACAATGGGGAAATGGCGGACATGTTCAACAATTACTTTGTGTCAGTATTTACAGTAGAAAAAGAGGATAGCATGCCGGAAATTCCAAGAAAATTAATATTGAATCGGGGACAGGGACTCGATAAAATTAACATAAGTAAAGCAACAGTAATGAAGAAAATAATAGCACTAAAGAGTGACAAATCACAAGGACCAGATGGTTTCCATCCCAGGGTTTTAAAGGAAGTAGGTGAGCACATTGCAGATACCCTAACTATAATCTTTCAAAGTTCTCTAGATTCAGGAACTGTCCCTCTGGATTGGAAAATTGCACATGTCACTCCGCTTTTTAAGAAAGGAGAGAGAGGGAAACCAGGGAATTATAGACCAGTTAGCCTAACATCTGTTGTGGGGAAAATGCTGGAGTCAATAATTAAGGATAGGTTGACTGAACACCTCGAGAATTTTCAATTAATCAGAGAGAGCCAGCATGGATTTGTGAAAGGTAGGTCGTGCCTGACAAACCTGATTGAATTTTTTGAAGAGGTGACTAAAGTAGTGGTCAGGGGAATGTCAATGGATGTTATTTATATGGACTTCCAGAAGGCATTTGATAAGGTCCCGCATAAGAGACTGTTAGCTAAGATAGAAGCCCATGGAATCGAGGGAAAAGTACGGACTTGGTTAGGAAATTGGCTGAACGAAAGGCGACAGAAAGTAGGGATAATGGGTAGGTACTCACATTGGCAGGATGTGACTAGTGGAGTTCCGCAGGGATCTGTCTTGGGGCCTCAATTATTCACAATATTTATTAACGACTTACATGAAGGCATAGAAAGTCTCATATCTAAGTTTGCCGATGACACAAAGATTGGTGGCATTGTAAGCAGTGTAGATGAAAACATAAAATTACAAAGCGATATTGATAGATTAGGTGAATGGGCAAAATTGTGGCAAATGGAATTCAATGTTGACAAATGTGAGGTCATCCACTTTGGACCAAAAAAGGATAGAACAGGGTATTTTCTAAATGGTAAAAAGTTAAAAACAGTGGATGTCCAAAGGGACTTAGGGGTCCAGGTACATAGATCATTGAAGTGTCACGAACTGGTGCAGAAAATAATCAAGAAGGCTAATGGAATGCTGGCCTTTATATCCAGAGGACTAGAGTACATGGGGGCAGAAGTTATGCTGCAGCTATACAAAACCCTGGTTAGACCGCACCTGGAGTACTGTAAGCAGTTCTGGGCACCGCACCTTCGGAAGGACATATTGGTCTTGGAGGGAGTGCAGCGTAGGTTTACTGGAATGATATCCAGACTTCAAGGGTTAAGTTACGAGGAGAGATTACACAAATTGGGGTTGTATTCTCTGGAGTTTAGAAGGTTAAGGGGCGATCTGATCGAAGTTTATAAGGTATTTAGGGGATCAGATAGGGTGGATAGAGAGAAACTATTTCCGCTGGTTGGGGATTCTAGGAGTAGGGGGCACAGTCTAAAAATTAGAGCCAGACCTTTCAGGAGTGAGATTAGAAAACATTTCTACACACAAAGGGTGGGAGAAGTTTGGAACTCTCTTCCGCAAACGGCAATTGATACTAGCTCAATTGCTAAATTTAAATGTGAGATAGATAGCTTTTTGGCAACCAAAGGTATTAAGGGATATGGGCCAAAGGCAGGTATATGGAGTTAGATCACAGATTAGCCATGATCTTATCAAATGGCGGAGCAGGCACGAGGGGTTGAATGGCCTAATCCTGTTCCTATATTCCTATGTTCTTCCTATGTTCCTAGTTGTGGGTCCCACTCCAGAGACTTGAGCGCATAATCCAGGCTGACACTTCAATGCAGTACTGAGGAGTGCTGCACTGTCAGAGGTGCCATTTTTCGGATCAGACTTTAAACCGAGGCCACGTCTGCCCTCTCATGTGGGCGTGGAAGGCACTATTTCGAAGAAGAGCAGGCGAGTTCTCCCTGGTGTCCTGGCCAATACTTATACCTCAATCACTTCATTAAAACAGGTTATCTAGTCATTATCACTTTGCTGTTTGTGGGAGCTTGCTGTGTGAAAATTGGCTGCCGCATTTTCCTACGATACACTTCAAAAGTACTTCACTGGCTGTAAAGCACTTTGGGACATCCTGAGGTCGTGATAGGTGCTATAGCAATGCAAATCTTTCTTTCTTTTCTATGCATTTCAACAAATAAATACTCTGCTTCTTTTGTGCAGCTGTGTCCAGGCAGTACCTGCTACTGGAGATTTCGGCCCTGCCAGTGCATTCTTCAGTAACTTATAATATTTTCAGAGTGTTTGGATATAGCCACATCTAAGCTGTTGCGTACAATGTACAGCCTTCATCTTGTCGTACTATTGAAATTCTGGAAGTGTAATTCTACATCTAAAACTTCACGCCCAAGAGTATTCACATCAAAACACATACAAACAATTAACATCTGCCCAATGTTTAATGTTGAAACCCAAGCCTTTTACGATGGTGCAAACAATTAAAAGAGCTGCTCTACAAATCCTTTCACACTTCAATGCTAAAAATTACTTTGACACCAGTCTCTCATATTTTGTATTAATATTCATTACAAGGATGTTAGTCTAGCAAACACATTTAAATCTGGGCTATGTCAGACAAGAAATGGAGAGGGCTATGAGATCAATGGTGTGCTCATGCTGTGAAATATTTACAGATGTCAGAGGTGAGCAATTCAGACTGGGGAACTGTCACGATGGATGTCATCTATTAAAGAAGCTAATGAGCAGGACAGATGAACTGGAGAAGGATTTCAAACTTTCAGGGAGCTTGGTAACCATGATAATTTCATTGAAGATTAATGGCTGGCTTCTGACCCAGCAGGAGAGACACCTGCCGATGGGCAAGTGGGTCAAATAGAGGTGTGCAAAAGGAATGTGTCCATACATGCTAACCATCAGCACCTGAGATGAACATCAGCATTTTAGGGACAGTGCGCATGTCAGCATTTGCAGCTGCATTCAGTATCACTTTTGAGCTCCATTCACAATGCTACTCTAGGACTCCTAACTCATAAGATCTTAGGACCTCATAAGATCAAGAGTTCCCACCACAGTGTACAGTGCCAATCAAAACTGGAGCAGCAGCAGCAACAACAGAAGTTGAAGTCCCAGGGCGGCACGGAGAAGAGAGAGGAAGAGTGGCACCCAGGGGGAGAAAGGGGTGGGAGAGGTGGGGTGAAGAACTAGCAATGCTGCAGGCAGGCAGTAGGTTTCTCAGGGGCGGACCACAACGTATTCCTGGGGCAAATGTAGCAAAGGTGAGCGAGGCTGGGTAGCAAGGGTCCCCTAAAGTCAATGGTGTACACCATGGGCAGGGAGGTGGCAGTGGCCGTCAGTGCTATTTCATTGGTATCCAGGATGGCAGAGCAATGTAGGAAATTCAGTGACCTGATTGCGGCATCCAAGGTAAAGGAACTCCTCCCCATTTCACCTGAACTTGTTGTATTAGCATGTGAGGCAGTCCCTCACTCCATATCCCTACAGGGTTCAATGCGGCCGCAGAGGACTACAGTACGCTCCTGTGGTTCCAGATACCACCAGAAAATGAAACGTTCCTCACAGCTTCCCATACATATTAGCCCCCTCCATATCTCACCTCACTTGTCCTTTTTCATTGCAACTTGCCATCCATCCCCTTCTGGTTGTGAGCCTTCTAATAGCATGCGTTGCCTAGCCTTGTGTGCCAGCCAAAAGCTTTCATTCTGTCTGCATTTTCTTGCATGAGAAGGCAGCCCAGGAGTCTCAAGTAACAGGGAAAGCCCTTCTCAACTTTTAGCCTCTCGCTCCTTCTGAGGGAGAAGTGATCCAACACCCCGAGAGGCACACAGAAAGCGTTGTTGGGGATGGAAAATTCAAAAGTCCTGTGCCAGTTCTGGGTTGTTTTGACCATCTGGTGCTTTCCCATCACACTGTACACACTCTGCCTGTTTTGCTGAAAGTTTCCAGTATTTTCAGTTTTTGTTTCGGATTTGCAGCATCTCCAGTTTATTGGCTTTTTGGGTTTATGTTACTTTTCCATCTCCTGTTTCAGGGGCGTAGGTAACCTGATTGCAAGCAAACTCTTGTTGCTCCTTCTACTGCAATTCATGTCTTCTCAGTTTGTCGGACACCTATTTTAACCTCTCTTCATCTTCTTTTCCTCTAGGTCAAACACAGCAAGTAGCCGAGGAGGAGGAAGATGTACCAGGCCCTTTCATCTCAGGCTACATACTTATCCACGCTGTTATCCACCCTCTCAATGCCACTCAACAGCCCAGATTCATCCGCCTAGGTTCAATAGATACTGAAGACGAAGACTTTCCACAGTGCAGGAGGGAATTGAAGGAGTTGGAAGTAAAAATGGAGCCTGACGATGCTGAGCGGACTCTCAGGAGATGTCAGCCCTTAACGCTGATCTCACAGGTCTTGCGATGAAAAGGTTGTTTGCCAAGCATCGCACAAATGTTGAAGTACTGAGAACCTTTTCCCAGCAATGTGCAGGAGGTGGCACAGGTCATGGGGGAATCCACTGCCATCCTTAGGTACATTGTAAGGGAAATTATATCATCACTTCGAGGTGCCCTGGAGGATGTGGCAGCTACAAACCAAACTGCAGCCATCCTGCCCTAGTTTAGAGGTCCCAAGGCCTCCTCCATGTATGCACAGTCTTGAGACATCAGCAGGCAGATTAGCAAGAGCAATGTCTTCTGGCCCACAAGAAGTTGGGGCCAGGATGCAGACAAGCATCTCTCAGGGCTTCCAGGATCTGATAGCAGCCATTAGGTCTGCCCTCCTGTTGAACAGTGGACAGATACAACCAGGGCCAGGTACCAGTGGCTCGGCAGGAGTCTATTCACATGATGCTACCGTCCCTCAGAGTAGAAATACGGGGGCTGCATTCAACCAGACCCCTCATATGCCTGCCCCTGTAGTAGAAATGAGGCAGGACTAGACTGCCCGGGCATCAGCAGGCCTCTACCAAGACTCAGCTCACAATCATACTTAACAGAGAGGCACCTCTCACGCCCCTGTCCCTCAGCTAGCACCTAGAAAGAGCACCAGATTAGGCCTGAAGGAAATCATGCAGGGCCACCAAGGGGAAGCACTGTCCGTAAAGAGTAGGTACTGTAATGTCAGAGGTGCCGAAATCAAACCTTTTGCTGACAGTGAAGGTGTATCGTTTCTGTTCAATGTCCCTTGCTTACTCAGGCTGTACAGATTTAAGTATGGAGATGGGGCATTTAGACAAGCACAAAAGGAGGTGGATAGAATCATATAGAGTCTATGGCACAGAACAGGCCATTCGGCCCAACTGGTCTATGCTGGCCTTTATGCCTCCACACCTCCTAACCCTATCAGCATAATCTTCTATTACTTTCTCCCTCGTGTGTTTACTCTTTAAATGCATCTAAGCTATTTGCCTCAACTACTCCTCGTGGTCGCAAGTTCCACATTCTTATCACTCTTTGGGTAAAGAGCTTTCTCCTGAATTCCCATTCATCTGTTTATAGATACTGATTCGGCTTATTTAAATGAGAGGAGATGGCATCCATGATGAGTTGTCTGCGAAGGACTCTTGCGCCTTGTGAGGGTCGATTTTCTGCCTCCTCTTCATACTGCTTTCCTCCTCTGCTTTGGCAGCAGGAGCCCATTGTAACGCTCCTCATCAGGTCTGGTAGACATCTGTACGGCGTCATGAGCCACGGTAGAATCAGGTAGCCATGGGCACCCAGTAACCACCCAGACACTTGCCTGTCTGGGTGAAAGATGTTCACTGGAAAAAGAAGGAACGGGTCACGTGGCAGCTGCCAGCAAACCTAGTACTGAAATGTAGAATTTGGTACTGTTGGTCAAATCCAAAGCTGCATGTTCAATGAATGGAAGCCCTTATGGTTCAAATAGTTTAGGGAATTAGCAGACGGTGCTCGAATAAGTCACTTAAATAACCTCTATCACCCCTGCATACTGGGGAGACCTGCCGCATGGTAGAAATTAATAGCGCTGTCAATCTGCTGTCTGGGGTGAAACATTCCAAAATTCATGAACTGGGTAACCTTGCTGAACAAGGCCTAAGTGACCTGATGTGTACAGCTGTTTACTGCAAACTGACTGATGTTGGTCAGGTCCCCTGTCGCAGCCTGAAAAGAGCCAGAGACCAAACAGCTCAGGGCTGTTGTGATTTTCACAGGCACCGTCAGGTGAGCAGCAACTCTGGCTGCAGCGAGAGGCACAGGTCGCCCCAAGACTTCTTTGTGTAAAGTGCCGCCTCTTCACATGGGTCTCCAGGCTTAAATTCTGGAAAAGCCCAATGAATACCGGCAGGAGGGCCCCGTTCATCTCCGATGTGGTCGTATGAGCCTCTCATCCTCCTGCGTACAAATCATCAATAAGGATGATTTGTACGCAGGAGGATGAGAGTTTTGGATGCAAGCAGGTGGGGAAAGACCAATCGATACGGAGCATTGCAGAAGAAATTTTGCAAACTGATGAGAAAATACTGGAGATATGAGACAAATTATCATGAAGACTATCAATCCCTTTAATCGAGCACTTCCACCTTTAATCGTCTGATCCTGGTAGGTAGGTCCAATCCATACGTGTGTATTATATGATGAAGGAGAGGCAGTCTGAAATAATGGTCTCTCAGATGGGTGGCATATGGTGGGGGGGTGGGGGGTTGTGCTTCTTGCACCCACCCCCAACTCCAGCTGAATTTTGGGTGCAGGTTGAAGGGGGCAGATTCCTGACCCAAATTCCTCCCTGCCCGCTCAGATTTTTTGTGCGTCTGCAGTGGAGGAACTTTGAGGCTCAGATTTCATGCTGAAACAGCAGACAAAGCAGTTGACAACACATCTATAATGGCAGATAATAGGGCTATGATAATGGGTCAGGACAGGAGACTCAATGCTTAGGAGGTGGCTGTCCACTTAGATAATGTGAACGGAATGGTGAGCTGCCAACCTGGAGCCAAAGCTGCACAAACTGAAGACAAGTTACAGATGATACAAGGGACAACGGACAAAGGTCCAGAGGTAGATGCCGAGGTAATGATATAGGGAGAAACAACACTGAGGCCCCTAAAGACAGATATGTGGGAATATGCAGTAAACTGAAACAGAGGGGATATGATAATTGGGTTCTCAGGCATCCTTCCAGTGTTAAATAAAGGGAATGAGGCTACCAGGGAATTGAAAAAGTTAATAATTGGCTAGCTAAATATTGCAAGAAAAACAAAGCAAGGTTCATCAAAAACTGATTGTTTTTGGAATAGAGAGCGCTGACAGAACAGAATGGGCTGCACCTAAAGACAACCGGTACCGGGAATTGTGAGATATATGGAATAAGGAACATAGGAACATAAGGAGAGCTGAGAGACCAGGGATAAGCGTCACCTAAATACAACAGGTAGCATGAGCTTGTAAGGAACATCACAATAGCTTCTGAGCGTCATTTAAACTAGATAAGAGGGCAAATGACAGAATGAGTTCTGGACTGTGGATAAGAACAGACAAGGCAGAGCCAAGAAAGTAGCATCAGCAGAAGCATCACATTACTCAAGGCAGCCAGACCAAACATATCGGAAGGTTAATGGCACAAAGTCCAAAATTAGATTCATATTAAATCCAGAAGGATTAACAATTAAGTGGTGGAGCTAGAGGCATTGATGGAAACTGGTGATTAAAATATCATAGGGATGGCAGAGGGATGTTTAACCCAGGATGATGCAGGTGAGTAGAAACGATTTAGGAAGGATTCAGACAGGAAAGGTTGAGGAGTTACCTTAGATATGAGGAGGCTAAAGCTGTTGCACTAGCAACATAAGAAAAGCCATTATTTGAAATTATACTAGGTACGTTCATCATGAAAAAGGGCCAACACTCCATTTGGACTCCAGGCCCTGCTCCAGCCGACCTCCGCAATTCCAAGTGGGGGACACAACATGGTGTTCGCGCAAGCACAGCACGTGAGTTTTAACAGGTGAGAGAGAGAGCTTATGGACCAAACGCTAATCCTGCTGCTTGTAAACATTAAAATGGAAGAGTAGCGGGATCTTCATTCGGGAATCAGCTAATCTGCCTGTCATGAGGCTCGATGACACTATGCAACCTTTTAAAATTCACATTACTTGCTTTATAGCAGCACCCCAATGTGCCTCAGAATCTGATGCCAGAAATGCTTCCCAAACACAAAGAGGCAGCTTCACAACGGCTCCTAAAACACCTCTCCAACTTTATATCAACTGCGTTCCCTCCTGAGTACAGCTTTAGGGTTTGCGTCCTTCCTTATTCGTATTTGTATGTCCTCATTTTCCTGAATCTGCACTGTACTCATGCTATTGTCTCAACACTGTTCCAATAGTGCCAAGCACAAAACTACACACAATATTCCAACTGTGGTCTTCCTAAAATGTTATTAAGATTCACTATTACATGGTATTTCCCCTGGTTGGAGAGTCTAGAACTAGGGATCATAGTCTTATGATAAGGGGTCGGCCATTTAGGACCAAGATGAGGAAAAATGTCTTCACTCAGAGGGTTGTGAATCTTTGGAATTCTCTACCCCAGAGGGCTGCAGATGCTCAGTTGTTGAGTATTCAAGACTGAGATCGATAGAATTTTGGAATATGGGAATATGGGAATCAAGAGATATGGGGATAGGGCAGGAAAGTGGAGTTGAGGTCAAAGATCAGCCATGATCTCATTGAATGCTGGTGCAAGCTCGAGGGGCAAGATGGCTTCTATTTCTTATGTACTTATATCTGCTTTTCTATTCAATGCTTCTTGCCATAAAAGCAAGTACTGGAATCTATTAGCTTTTTCCACACAAGGTGCTGCTTTTAATGTAAGTGTTCCTTTTTTTTTGCAGGGGTGCATTGGGCTGTCTTCCCCAATAGCAACCAGAAGGCCCCGCTGTTAGAAGCCAGGCCTGCAGGCAGTTGAGCCTGTGTTCCAAACCTGGCATCAAGGTGCGAAGTCTACACTGGGAGTGCTTTCATGCTGATGGCCCATCGCCTTGAAGGGAATGAGTGGGTGGGAGGGAAAGAGACCAATATTATCTTGTGCATCCCCGATTTTCATCGCTCCACCACTGGCGGCCGTGCCTTTAGCTGCCTAGGCCCTGAGCTCTGCAATTCCCTCCCTAAACCTCTCCACCTCTCTCTCCTCCTTTAAGACGCTCCTTAAAACCTACCTCTCTGACCAAGGCTTTGGTCACTGGTGCTAATATCTCCTTATGTGGCTTGGTATTACATTTTGTTTGATTATGCTCCTGTGAAGTGTCTTGGATGTTTTATTACGTTAAAGGCACTATATAAATGCAAGTTGCTGTTGATGTTGTAGAATGTAGTTGGTCAGAGATTGAATAATGCAGGTTATGTTACATTAATATCAGGGGCATTGCTAGATTATATCAGCTGGTTATGGAGATATTTCAGTATATTGGAAGTTTTACCTGTGGATAGTTTCCTCCTTCTGGGGATTAAATAATTCAAATTGAGTCTATGAAAGAGGAATTGTATGGTCTACAAAGCAACAGGCTTGATGGCTTCATCTCATGCCTTTTTTTATGTTCTTACAGATAGCTGGAACTGTTGTTAAAAGAGAAAATTCTGATGAAAATGTGTTCCTATTTAGCACAATTGTGTTCTGCAAGGCCTATGTCGACCCAGTGATGGATTCTTGTAGGTGTATTTTGCATGCTCCAGAGACAAAACTTGGTGATACATTTAGAATGCTTTGAAACCCACATGAATCAGTGTTATATCGAAACTGCAGCACAGAAACAGGCCAATCGGCCCAACTGGTCTATGCCGGCATTTATGCTCCACATGAGGCTCCTCTCTCACTGTTTCATCTCACCCTATCAGATTACCCGTCTATTCCTTTCTCCCTCATGTGCTTATCTAGTGTCCCCTTAAATGCACCTATTCTATTTGCCTTGTGGTAGCGAGTTCCACATTCTCACCATTTTTTGGGTAAAGAAGTTTCTCCTGAATTTCCTATTGGATTTATTAATGACTATTTTATATTTATGGCCCCTAGTTTTGGTTTCCCCCACAAGTGGAAATATTTTCTCCATGTCTACCCTATCAAACCCTTCCATTATCTTTAAGACCTCTATCAGGTTACCCCTCAGCCTTTTCTTTACTAGAGAAAAGAGTCCCAGCCTGTTCAGCCTTTCCTGATAAGTATATCCTCTCAGTTCTGGTATCATCCTTGTGAATCTTTATTGCGCCCTCTCCAATGCCTCGATATCCTTTTTATAATATGGAGACTAGAACTGTGCATAATATCCCAAGTGAAGTGTATTAGAATACCATACTGAATTCCAGAGTCCATTCCCTACAACACTGCAGCTGGTGTCCATAGTGTGAATCTGTACAAGTCATTATGCCTATTCATGGACACTGTTCCCTGAGCCAATCTCTAGGTTGATGCCAAAGCACATGAGCTACTGTTGCAAGGTAACTTTTGTTATCAATCCAAAAATTCTGCACAGAATCCCAATAGCAATACACAACACTTGACCTGCTTGGCAAGCTCTTTCCTAGATAAAATAATGACCTGGAACTCTGTTCCAGTTTACGGAGGATGCAAGGTAGGATGGACTTGTACAATGACCCTTCTAAAGCCCAACACAAATAAATAATCAAATCTGTGACTTTTCATGAGTGAAATTAGACAATTATTGAGTTATTACAAGTGTCTCAGTTCACCAGCAATGGAAGAAAATTTATATTTCAAGACACTGTTACTCCAAGTAAGCTGTCAAATCAATGATTACAGCAGTACTCAGGCATACTGCATTACTTACTGCTCTGCGACCCGGAAACCGTGAAGTGTGAAGCACAATTGGCAACACCCAAATTATATTATGGGCTGTCCCTGGCTTTGAATGTATTCTATCCACCAGGAGAGCGCTCTGTACCAGGGATTCAACCTGGTTAGAATGACTCAGTAGCATCATGCAGTGCATTTTCCCACCAACTCACTCGGATTTAAAATACTTGACTTAATTAAATTTATTTTTACAATATATAGGCCTGATTTAAGTAACTTAGTTCCACTGAGAACAAGATTTCTTCAACGATTCCTGCACGTTAAAAATAAGAGAGATAAAACTGTATTTAAAAAGGCAACACTGCTCGGCATGGCCCCTGAACCTACTGATGCCTTGGGCAACCATTCCTCTCTGGCACTCATTACAAAAAGATGCCTGTGTTACATTAAATGGTTGGTGGCAATGGAGATTAAATAATGTCACCTCATTTGTCATACTGCACACAATAGGTGCCTGAACCTGCTCAGTAGTTCTCCATGTTCCAGAGGAAGCGAAGTGTCCGTGTGCGTGTGCTACCTTACTTGCCAATGCATTAAGAGGTACAACTCGTGCCAGTAGATACAGTTATCCAACGTACGATGGGTAGGAGGCCATTTGTTAGCTCCATCTGTTAGACTGGAGTCACCACATTACTGCACTGTCACACACCCACACCATGGGTCAATACTGTTGAAGTCATCTTTCAGATGGTGGCTCCACACTGGGATTTTTATTTTACCAGATTAATACTGCTACAAGTACAAGTGCAGCACAGAAATCCGAATAAAGGCATAAATGCTTGGGCTTTGTGAATGAACTGAAGGACATAGGGGGTCATTTTGACTTTGTACGATAGTGTAAAACGGGTGATAGCGAACCGGCAGCCCGTTGTACAGCTCTCTCCATTGAAGACCATGGAAATAAAAATCAGGAGATATGTAAAATCGGGCTGCCGATTCGCTATCACCTGTTTCACAGAGTGATACACATCACTCTGCACAGAGTGAAAGTTACGACCACAGGAGCAAAATTAATAAGCAGAAAATCAGCTCACGGGTTAGGTATTTTATTTCACCACAGAATAATTACCCGGGGATTAGGGGGCGGACATATGAGGAGAGGTTGAGTAGATTGGGACTCTACTCATTGGAGTTCAGAAGAATGAGAGGCGATCTTATTGAAACATATAAGATTGTGAAGGGTCTTGATCGGGTGGATGCAGTAAGGATGTTCCCAAAGATGGGTGAAACTAGAACTAGGGGGCATAATCTTAGAATAAGGGGCTGCTCTTTCAAAACTGAGATGAGGAGAAACTTCTTCACTCAGAGGGTGGTCGGTCTGTGGAATTTGCTGCCCCAGGAAGCTGTGGAAGCAACATCATTAGATAAATTTAAAACAGAAATAGACAGTTTCCTGGAAGTAAAGGGAATTAGGGGTTATGGGGAGCGGGCAGGAAATTGGACATGAAGCTGAGTTCGGATCGGTCAATGCCCTGTGGGTGGCGGAGAGGGCCCAGGGGCTATGTGGCCGGGTCCTGCTCCGACTTCTTGTGTTCTTTAGATTTGTGGTTGGGATCAGATCAGCCATGATCTTATTGAATGGCGGAGCAGGCTCGAGGGGCCGATTGGCCTACTCCTGCTCCAATTTCTTATGTTCTTATGTTCTTAATATGAATATGTGGAACAGAAGATTTCTAAGTGTCACCGCAACAGTGCCAGAAGTGAATAGTACAGAGGAGTTTTCTGCCCAAGGGCATGGCAGCACCAAGCATTGCCAGTTTGCGCACGGCTGAGCAAGAAAAGGAGAAAGAGTGGGCACAGAAGGCTCATAATTCCCAGGCAATGGGTGAATCAGAACAAATGACCGATCCAGGGATGATAAAGAAATCTAGCACAAGGAGGCTCAGTAGGGAGATTGTGACTGACGTGTACTATTAGCGTAAGACCTGCAGGGACAGTCAACCATCTGCACTGCACTGCCAGCGATAGTGAATGTTTTACTGTCTAAACTCGATTTAAATAAACAACACTGCTAGCAATGGCCCCTGTGTTTACAGATGCCCTGTGCTAATAAAGTAGATGCCTATGTTGCATTAAACTGTTAGTGTAGATGAGGCAGATTAAACAATGTCACCTCATATGGCAAAGTGCACACAATAGGTGTTCTGGTTGGAGGGGCCAACATGTAACATGCACGTGCCATCAAACTCAATATTTATGTCACGGGACCTTCTATGCACCCACAGGGGTCATTACAGGAGTGAGCTACTCTGTCGTATGCTGCTCTTTTAACTTTAGCACTGTCTTGTCACACCTCCTCTTATATATACTTCAGCAGTGAACAACAGTGCCAATACTACAGACATTTGTTCCCCCCAAATTATTGGCTTGTAAACCTCAACACCTCCCTTTCTTCCTTTAAGATGTTCCTTAAAACTCCTTTGACAAAGCCTGTCCTAATATCGCCTTATGTGGCTCGGTGTCAAATTTAGTTTGATCACGTTCCTGTGAAGTGCCTTGGCACGTTTTGCTATGTTAAAGGCGCTATATAAATGCAAGTTGTTATTGTTATATGATAATACAGGGCATCAGTGACTACATGCAGGCAGCCACTCCTGCAGTCTGGCACACGTGTGAACCAGGGAATTTAATGAGCAGATAGCCGAGGTGGTTAAAGCAGAGCTGTAGGTGCTTGGATCGTTCGGTGAAAGGGGCTTTACCATATAGTGCAAAAAGGTCTGAAAAATTACACAGTAACATACCATGGACAAAGAATGCAGCAACTGGGAGCACCAGAAGACCAGAAGGATGATACCATGTGGCAGGCAGCAGCAGCACAGCCACTGTCGGCAGGGAGATAGGTCCACAAGGATCTCGTTGCCCAGTTCTTCCAGTGAACTGTTAAATTGGGTGCAATTACTTTCTCTTGGACAGATTTACAGTCACAGAAGTGCAATTTGCTTTGCCTCTTTAATTTTTGTGGACAACTGCTTATGTTCTCTTACGTTTGAACAACTGACACTTTCATTTCTGCACAGTTTAAGAATGACAGACTGCAAAATGTAATGAAAGTTACTTGATGTCATTAAGTTCTGTCATGGTAGTAGTGTATCTGGTTAATGTGCCTTGCAGCTCAGTGATAAAATCATCGATCTGCATTCAAACGCAACATGGAGTTCAAGGAGTCAAGCTACTTACTACCTATGCTTTAGATCTTAAATTGGTCACACAATGTATTCTAAGTAAGCATCCATGTAAGTCTTCTTAAATGTGCACTTACTACATTTTGGAAAAATCTTCTAGAGCAACATCTAACCACGTATCAGCTAGGTGCAGGGTTTATCTGATAGAACCAGTCTGCATTTCATTTATTCATGTGAAACTGACAGAGATGTTCAGATAACCTCACTGTCTGTTATTCACAGGTCACACTAATGTCAAGCCTGGCACTGTATAATAAAATGTATCAACTTCAATTTTGCTGAATTTTATTGAAAGCAAAATCATATTTTCAAAACCATCAGTTACTGTCCAGCCTCCTCTGCCTCCGACGTATGTATTGCAAAATAAATGCACTT
Organism: Heptranchias perlo; assembly: GCF_035084215.1. Taxonomy (NCBI): domain Eukaryota; kingdom Metazoa; phylum Chordata; class Chondrichthyes; order Hexanchiformes; family Hexanchidae; genus Heptranchias; species Heptranchias perlo. The sequence goes on along the minus strand of NC_090329.1, from coordinate 16,904,070 downwards.
TAAGGTGGTGTAAGTACATGACCTTTATGTCCAAATTTCTAAAAGTATTTAAAAAAAAACAGATGATAATACTTCTGTATGAAGGTCAGATCCACGTTCTTCAATAGCGCAAGATTAGCTTAGTTGGTAAAAGAAGAGAAAAAAAGACTTGCATTTTTATAGAGCCTTTCACGACCTCAAGACGTCCTAAGTGCACTTTACAACCAATTAAATATTTTTAAGTGTAGCCACTGTTGTAAAGGAAACACGGCAACCAATTTGCGCACAAGATCCCACACACAGCAATGTAATAATGACCAGATAATCTGTTTTTAGTGATGTTGGTTGAGGGATTAATGTTGGCCGAGACACCAGGGAGAACTCCCCTGCTCGTCTTCGCTATAATGCCATGGGATCTTTTACATCCAATTGAGAGGGCAAATGGGGCCCCGGTTTAACGTCTCATCCAAAAGACAGTGCAGCACTCCCTCAGTACTGCACTAGAGTGTCAGTCTAGATTTTTGTGTTCAAGTCTCTGGTGTGGGGCTTGAACCTACAACTTTCATGAACTTCAGAGGCAAGAGTGCTACCCCTGAGCCACAGCTGGCACCAGTACTCTTACCTCTGAGTCAGAATGGTGTGGGATCTCACGCCACTCCAAGACCTGAACACACAACCTAGGCTGACAATTCAGCGCAGTACTGAGAGAGTCTCGCATTATTGGATGAGGCATTAAACCAAGGGCTTGCCTTGGGGTTCAGGTGGGCATGGAAGATCCCATGGCACTACATGCAGGACAGGAGGGAATTCTACTGGGGTCATGGCTATCATTGCTTTATCAACCAACACTGCTACAAAAAAACAGACTAACTAGTCATTCATCTAGTTTGCTGTTTGTGAAATTTTCTTGTGTTCAAACTGACTCTCACGTTTGTCTCTGTAACAACAACAGACTTTAAAAGCAATTCATTGAATTTGAAATGCTTGGGGACATCTTGAAGACATGAAACAGTGCTCATAAATGAAGGTTCTTTCCTTCCTTATGTTCCTTCATCCAGTAGGTAAGTATGTACATAGATTGTGAACAAACAAAAGAAACACTGCAAGCTGATGCACTGCTGATGGATTGAAGGATGTAAAGCTTTGATGACAGCTACAGTAGAATGGCTCCGACAGTTCAAACTTCAAAACATAGTTTCCTTTAGTATGGATGACATTTTTGGATGCAAGGCTTGCTTTTCATGGTTTCATGTATTTCGCAGTTGAAGTGATGGTGAACCATGGAATGGGTGACCTTGGGAGATGTTCAAGTGTCGGGTGGCTGAAGTTTATTGGAATTGACTGAGACAACTTAACGTGGCTTCAAATCCAGAAGCAGCATGTCACAAACATGAGCAGGTACAGCCCTATTTATCTTTGCTAGAGTGTTAACCACCAATTATGTTCTGTAATGAGTTTATTACACACATTATTGAGACTGGCGTAGTTAATGTCAGCGTGAGATAAATAAATGTCTGTTCCCCTCACTAGGTAAAAAGTTGATAACTCTGATCCATTGCTTCAGTCTTTGGCGTCCCTCTGATACCATTCCCCGATGCATCAACTTATATTTTCCCTTTAAGTGATGAAACAAGCATGATTAAAATATATTAAAGGAGCCAGCGCAACAAGAATGTGCGAATACAGCAGTGTCATGTTCATTTAATGAAAGCTCTAATTGATCACAGTATGTTCTAAATGTCTTAATGAAAAGAATTTTCACTTCTTGTAATCATCACTGAATTCTGACATGGACCACAAGGAATAATACTGGATCCACAGACATGATACAATAATCTGAGCTCATTCAAGAATAAATAGGGGTGTTCTCAAGTCATCAGATCGCAAGACGGACTGATGTTGAAATTAGTATGTCTTCTCCAATCAACTGTGCACTTGTTGAGAACACCCGATTTTTATTTTCCCTCAGGATTGGCTCGCAATATTTTATGTTGATGCATCACATGGAAAAACAGTCTCATGGTCATAATGGAATATTAATAGATTTCTGATTTTTTTTCTGCAGTAAATTTACTGAATTTAATAATTAACCCCGGTCTCTAAAAAGTCTTATTTGAAACCAAGCCGAGGGGAGGCACTTCTGTCAGAGGTCAAAGGTAAATTAAGCCTCAGTTTGATCTCCAACGAAAAAACAGCACAAGTGCCCAAGTGTAGCATCCATTGAGAAAAAAGTCTGGTCAAACAACTATAATGGACTGAGTGCAGCCATGAATGATCAGTCTCACTGAAGTCACATTAGACCTCCTGGGAAATATTGGTGTCTGTCTTTGATTTCTGCACATTTTTTCCATGTAATCCATCCTATTTTGTGTAAGATACAAACAATGTTTCCTAGTTTCTGCAGGCAACAAATGTTCAGTACTGTGCCAGGGTGGGTTTACTGTAGAGCTGAGGAAGAGGACTGAACTGAATAGGGCGTTAGAACATTGGGCTCTCACCTCTTGAACTTAGTTTGATTCCAAATCAGATTGATAGACTGAAAGTTACATGGGTAAGATGGGTATAGAGGGATATGGGCCAAGTGCAGGCAATTGGGACTAGCTTAGTGGTATAAACTGGGCGACATGGACATGTTGGGCTGAAGGGCCTGTTTCCATGTTGTAAACTTCTATGATTCTATGATTCTAAAGTCTCCTCACTCTAATGATTGAAAGAATCTGATGTGACCTCAATGTGGGCAATCAGCACCCAGTCCTTGGTCTGTATGGAACCACACCACAAAACTAGGAAATTTGTTCCAAACTATTGATGAGGGAGGCCAGAACAAGGGGGTAGATACCTATCAGGAAAGATTGAACAGGCTGGGGCTCTTATCTCTAGAAAAAAGACTGAGGGGTGACCTGGTAGAGGTCTTTAAGATTATGGAAGGGTTTGATAGGGTAGACATAGAGACGATGTTTCCACTTGCGGAGGAGATGAGAACTAGGGGTCATAAATATGAGATAGTCACTAATAAATCCAATAGGAAATTCAGGAGAAACTTCTTTACCCAGAGAGTGGTGAGAATGTGGAACTCGCTACCACATGGAGTAGTTGAGGCGAATAGCATAGATGCATTTAAGGGGAAGCTACATAAACACATGAGGGAGAAATGAATCGAAGGATATGTTGATGGGGTGAGATGAAGAAGGATGGGAGGAGGCTCATGTGGAGCATAAACACTGGCATGGACCTGATGGGCCGAATTGCCTATTTCTGTGCTGTACATTCTATACAATTCTACTTAACCTTAAGATTAGATCTAGGCCATTCAGGGATGATGTCAGGAAGCATTTCTTCACACAAAGTGTAGTGGAAATCTGGAACTCTCTTCCCCAAAAAGCTGTTGAAGCTGGGAGTCAACTGAACATTTCAATACTGAGATTGATAGATTTTTGCTGGACAAGGGTATTAAGGATTACGGAACCAAGGCGGGTAGATGGAGTTAAGATACAGATCAGCCATGATCTAATTGAATGGCAGAACAGGCTCGTTGAGCTGAATGGCCTACTCCTGTTCCTATGTTCTTATGATCCTATCCTAAATTAGCAGTACCACACCAGGAGGTCATGAGGATGGCTGATGCAGGAAATTGGCGGGGGGGGGGGGGGGGGAACCGAGCGATGATTTTCTGAGGTTGGCGCTATGGCACAATGTTCAACTCGATGAAAGGGAACTTGATTCAACATTTATCCGCTGCTATATCTGACTTGGGAGCATTTGGCAAAAGTTTCGGAAGTTTTTCATTCCCTAACACTTGGGGGCCTGAAAAAAAAAATACCAGCAAATATAAACACAGGATGGCACAGATGGGAAGTGATCATGGTGAGCTGGCTGCATGGATAGGAAATGGTCAGCATGGTGATCTGATCAAGGTGTTTAAAACGTTAGAAGGATTCGATAGAGCAGTTACGGAGAAACTATTTCCTCTGGTGGTGGAATCAAGAACGAGGGGACATAATCTTAAAATTAGAGCTAGGCCATTCAGGAGTGAAACCAGGAAGTGGAAAACAGGAACTCTCTTCCCCAAAAGGCTGTGGAAGCATAGACAATATGGAGCTTTCAAGATTGGGAGTGCTAGATTTTTGTTAGATAAGGGTATCAAGGGATATGGAGCAAAGGTAGGAAAATGGAGTTGAGGTGCAAATCAGCCTTGATCTAATTGGATGGTGGAGCAGGCCTGAGGGGCTGAATGGCCTACTCCTGTTCCTAATGTTCCTACGGTGCTAGTGTCTGTGTAAAAAGACTGTAATAATGAGCTCTGGCTATGTGACATCACAGATAGTGTAACACGGTGCGCAAATGGATTCATGACAACAACTTGCATCTATATAGTGCCTTTAATGTAGTAAAGTTTCCCAAGGCACTTCACAGGAGCGTTATCAAACAAAATTTGAAACCAACCCACATAAGGAGATATTAGGACAGGCGACCAAAAGCTTGGTCAAAGAGGTAGGTTTTAAGGAGCGTCTTAAAGAAGGAGAGAGAGGTAGAGAGGCAGAGAGGTTTAGGGAGGGAATTCCAGAGCTTGGGGCCGAGGCAGCTGAAGGCACAGCCGCCAATGGTGGAGTGAATAAAATCGAGGATGCGCAAGAGGCCAGAATTGAAGGAATGCAGAGATCTCATAAGTGCAAAATTGGAGGATAGGCAGATTTTCACAAAAGAAAGGCAGCTTACAGGGATATTACTTTTACAGACATGAAAAATAATAATCTTGCACATAATCCATACAATTATAAGTTTTGAATCTAGCAGTGTCTGTCATGCCATACCTTTTAAAGGTGTCACACCTTGAGCGCCATACACTGATAGGGCAGCAAGCTGTTCAAATAACCACCTGACTGTCAAGTTACCAAATAAATAAAGTACTTGCAAAACATATTCTAACACAACTAACTGGGGAATAAGAGGTTTTGGAGAAGCAATAACAAAGTAACATGCACCATAAGCGAGTTTTGTAAAATGATATGTAAGTAGTATTATCAATATTTGTGATAATCTCTTTCAGCGTGAGTACGGTGTGTACTATTTTCACCTAGCGTGAGCTACGTGTTTTATTGTTTCCGTAAATTTGCTGTGTTACATGAATAGGTGAGTTGCTGTTGTGTTTGTGTTGCACTGTTATGTTTGTGTTGCACTGTTGTGTTGTGGAAGACATTAAAACCAACACTTTGGGTTCCAGAGTACCCAAGTGCCACGGGAGATCCATTAGTATATATGGAACTTTTCCCATTGGGTAACCGGAACCAGAAGGCTGTGGGGACTGTACAAGAGAACTCCTCCCACCATTACTATGATAAAGAGAACAAAATTATAGGAACTAGAATTACATAGCATCTTCGGCACTGAAACAGGCCAATAGGCCCAACTGGTCTATGCCGGCGTTTATGCTCCACACGAGCCACATCCCTCCCCTCTTCATCCAACCCTACCAGGTTTGTTCTTAAGGTACAATTAATCTGACATGGACCAATCCTGCATTATGAAGCCACTAACCAATTTAAATACTAATTGATCTGCTTTTGAATTTTATCAATGAATAATTCTTCCAAACTAGCACTAAATATTACTCAGCTCCTACTGTATTAAATCAAAACTAACACATTGAACAATTGTTTCATTTATCTACTAATGATACCTGCATGTGACAGGCTAGAAACTTCTAATACAAAGCAAGTGCAAAGGGACCTGGTTTTCAAATACTTAGAAACACATGTTGTACAGTAACATTGTCCAGTACTACCTTGGCATACCACCAAGCTGTGCCATAAATGTCAGAACTTGCCTTTATGGTTGTGATTCCTCCAGTCCTTGAGTTTATATTTCCACCTTGGTCAGTAAGAGGAGCCACAGGCCAATAATACTTGTGCTTCTAATGATAAAAGCCTGGAAAGGGGAAACAGAAAGAAAGAACTTGCATTTACATAGCGACTTTCATGACCTCAAGACATCCCAAAGCAGTACTTTTAAAGTGTTGTAATGTAGGAAGTGCGGCAGCCAGTTTTCGCACAGCAAGGTCCCACAAACAGCAATGTGATTATGATCAGATAATCTGTTTTAGTGATGTTGGTTGAGGGATAAATATTGGCTGGGGCACCAGGAAGAACTCCCCTGCTCTTCTTCAAATAGTGCCATAGGATCTTTTATGTCCACCTGAGAGAGCAGATGGGGTCTCGGTTTAACGTCATCTCATCCAAAAGACAGCACCTCCGTCAGTGCAGCACTCCCTCAGAATTGCACTAGAGTGTCAGCTTAAATTTCGTGCTCAAGTCTGAAATAGGACTTGAACCCACAACCTTCTGACTCAGAGGCAAGAGTGCTACCTTTGAGCCACGGCTAACACCGTGGATGGGGAAGAAAAAGACCATTCTACCATGGGAGGAAGAGGGTAATTATCTGACAGATGTAAACGGTTTTGTATTTTCTCTCACTGGTCCAGAATTGTATTTTCTCTCACTGGATATGAATAAACATATTCTATTCAAGGTGAAGGATATAAGTGTGGTCCTTTCTGTCTCCGAAATAGTGGTTTATAGTAACCAAGACATGCACAAAGCATAAACAAAAAAAAAACAATGAAAAGAAACTGCAACAAAACACACGAATTTTGCAACACAGCTATAACTGGACTCGCCACTGCACAATACTAATGAGGAAGTGGCATGAGAAACTAGTAATTTGCAGTGAAATACTAGTTTGATAAAACACACAATGGAAATAACATTATCGTTGGGAGTTTCCTCAGGTGTTCTCCCGCTCTGCCGCAGGAGAAACCTCACTTACATGCATTAATGGGGTTCCAAACCTCCTCTGAAGGTGCAGCAGGAGAAGCCCCAAGAACATTCCTGGTGTATGTCCTTTAAATTGGTTGAAAGCCCATAACTAGTTGATAGAAGAAAGAGGACTGTTCAAAAAACGGATCAACAGAACAAGGTGGGACTTTTAAGTACCAGTCTACGGAACAATCAACGGGACAATATAGAACTGTTTGAGCTCATTTTCAAAGCTAATCAACAGAACAGAATGATGGAATTAATCATCGGAAGTCGTTGAGATAACAAGATGAAGCCATGTGACAATCTTGTGACAAGAATAGCTGATAGAACTTTAACTTAAGATTCAAGGTGGCATAACAGCATGTCAGAGTCAATCAAAGGAGCTAGACAGGTTCCTGTCAACAAATGGGATTCAGGATTGTTAGAAATGCACTTTGAGAATACTGTGGACAGGTGGGCTAGATGGATCAAAGGTCTTCTCCTGCCTGAAATTGTTACTATGTAAAACTACTTGACAGAACTTGTTTTATCACCTGTGTCAACAAGATGACAGAACAAGGTGAATAAAAGAGACCAAAACTGAAAGTATTTTTACCTCCTTTCACATAACGGCTCCGATTTTAAAGGGGGGGGGGCAGGGGTACGATGCATGCGAGGCCCGAAGTGGGCGGCGCACCCGGATGGTCCAGGGACATGGAGGCTGGCCCGGACGATCTTAACAACTGATCCTCATTTCCATAAATTTTCTCCGACAAGCGACAATTCAGGAGCAATTTTTGTCACCACGTTCCAGTTTCTAAAACTCTTGCTTATTAATATCCTTATTGCTGTCATCCAGACATTTGAAATACGAACCATTCGCACTGTATTGTAATGCTCAAGACTATTCGGCGACTGATTGGTGAGCGTTGGTAACTTTTGACTTGGAGCCAATTGGAAAATGGTAAATTTGAGAGTAATGCTCATTTGGTCAGCGTTACTTTTTTTTAAATTCGTTCACGGGATGTGGGCGTCGCTGGCAAGGCCGGCATTTATTGCCCATCCCTAATTTCCCTCGAGAAGGTGGTGGTGAGCCGCCTTCTTGAACCGCTGCAGTCCGTGTGGTGACGGTTCTCCCACAGTGCTGTTAGGAAGGGAGTTCCAGGATTTTGACTCGCTATACTTTAAAATGTGGGTTTAACTCAGTGTAAAGGCTCTCCTCCATCAGATCAAAAACACTAATTGAGCCAATTATTAAGTGAGGTGCCATTGTCTGGCCAGCAGTGCTCCTAGCTACACTTGGACCAAGCTTTAATACTGCTGACAGTTTTCCATCAATAGGTTTAATGATTTTTTTATATCAGAAAGAGCCTTCCTTGTAAATGATAATGCAGTGGGAAACAATATTAACGAGCTTTAGCAACATCGCTGGCAGATATGACATTTCCAACAAATCTATTCACACTTTGTTGCATTTCTGCTGTGTTCTTAAATGAGCATGGAGGAAACGTGGCCATTTTCAACAACGTTGCACCAAAAATAAACAGTTCTGGTGCGGTCAACTGCAAACCACCCATTGCAATAACATATTGTGAAAGCAGGAACTGGAGGAGCTACAGAGTAAAAGGGCCTTGGACGTGTGACTAAATATTTCAGAAGAGACTTGGAAGGGAAAGAGACACTATGCTACACATGTCCAATCTGTGTGTGAAATCAAAATGAAATAGTGGCATGATGAAGAAAAACTAGATAAAGGAAGAATAGCAACTTGCATTTCTGTAGCATATTAAAAGTTCAACAAAGAAGTCCCAGGGGGCCAGAAAGAGAGAAGTTGGAACTTTTGGTCAAGGTTTGAAAAGTGGAGAGAAGGGTGGAGCGGCAGAGGGATTTAGGGAGGGAGTACCAGAGAGTAAGGGACGAGGTAGCTGAAGGCTATACCAACAAGAGCAATAAAAATAAGTTGTTCAGTCAAATAATCAGACAATGTACATGATCCTTGTGTTTTTCCACGCACACAAAAACAAGGTGCAGCTGACTTCACAAAAACTTTTATATTTTTTTTGCAATTTTCTCCCTTTTCCTTCTGAACTCTTATTGGGCTACCATTCCAAGGATGCTATCAGCCTCTCTGTATCTCACTTCAGTGACCTCCATCATGTATAAGCCTGGGCAGTGAGGGCTGGTTTCTCCTCCCCGACTCCCAAGGTGGGGTAGGGAAAAATTTGATCCTATAATTTTACAGAATTCATATCAAGATTGTCCTTTTAGCCATGGCTCAGTGGGTTGTACTCTTGTCTTGAGTCAGAAGGTTGAAGGTTCAAGTCCCACTCCAGAGACTTGAGCACATAATCTAGGCTGACACTTCCAGTGTAGTACTGAGGGAGATCAGCACTGTCAGAGGTGTTGTTTTACGGATGAGCCATTAACCAAGATCTGATGGGACAGTCAGCTCTCTACCAACCTCAAAAGAGTTTTAAAACATTAATTTTTGATGTTCCCAGACAGCCCGTTGAGATAACCTGGGAACTTTTTAAGGTTTGCTTCACTTCAGTTACAGTCTTGCTACAGCAGTGTGATGCCTTGTGGTGTGCTCACACTCGCTGCTTAACTGCTATTCATGTGACCTCAATGCCCAATTATACTTTACAGGTTGTGTCAATGTGAAGCCAAAACCAACTTGCCTATTTGCCTTTTTGAACAATACCATTTTTATCATACAACATAAAAACCTCATGTTTTTACAAGAATAATCGTTTATGCTGCATCTGTATATATAAACAAGAACTAAATTTCATACAGCACTTTCAACAACAACTTACATTTATATAGCACCTTTAACATAGAAAAGGCACTTTATTGGGAGAGGGGGGGGTAAATAAATAGCAATATTTAAGGGAATGGAAGTTGAGTCCTGAAGGGAGAGATTAGATGGTGTGACCAAAAGCTTGGTTTTGAGCTGGAGAGAAAAGTAAAGAGGCAAAAGGATTTTGGGAGCAAGCATCAAAATATAAACCAAGATAACCATACACTGTATCATTTTTCACTATTATTGCTCGACAAACTTGCTGTAGCTATATCACAAATGAGCTTGTAAACCACGTAGAGAATTTTATTTTTATTCGTTCATGGGATGTGGGCGTCGCTGGCGAGGCCAGCATTTAATGCCCATCCCTAATTGCCCTCGAGAAGGTGGTGGTGAACCACCTTCTTGAACCGCTGCAGTCCGTGTGGTGAAGGTTCTCCCACAGTGCTGTTAGGAAGGGAGTTCCAGGATTTTGACCCAGCGACGATGAAGGAACGGCGATATATTTCCAAGTCGGGATGGTGTGTGACTTGGAGGGGAACGTGCAGGTGGTGTTGTTCCCATGTGCCTGCTGCTCTTGTCCTTCAAGGTGGTGGAGGTCGCGGGTTTGGGAGGTGCTGTCGAAGAAGCCTTGGCGAGTTGCTGCAGTGCATCCTGTGGATGGTACACACTGCAGCCACTATGCACCGGTGGTGAAGGGAGTGAATGTTTAGGGTGGTGGATGGGGTGCCAATCAAGTGGGCTGCTTTGTCCTGGATGGTTTTGAGCTTCTTGAATGTTGTTGGAGCTGAACTCATCCAGGCAAGTGGAGAGCATTCCATCACACTCCTGACTTGTGCCTTGTAGATGGTGGAAAGGCTTTGGGGGGTCAGGGGGTGAGTTACTTGCCACTGAATACCCAGCCTCTGACCTGCTCTCGTAGCCACAGTATTTATGTGGCTGGTCCAGTTAAGTTTCTGGTCAATGGTGACCCCCAGGATGTTGATGATGGGGGATTCGGCGATGGTAATTTCGTTGAATGTCAAGGGGAGGTGGTTAGACACTCTCTTGTCATTGCCTGGCACTTATCTGGCACGAATGTTATATGCCACTTATCAGCCCAAGCCTGGATGTTGTCCAGGTCTTGCTGCATGCGGGCACGGACTGCTTCATTATCTGAGGAGTTGCCAATGGAACTGAACACTGTGCAATCATCAGCGAACATCCCCATTTCTGAACTTATGATGGAGGGAAGGTCATTGATGAATCAGCTGAAGATGTTTGGGCTTAGGACACTGCCCTGAGGAACTCCTGCAGCAATGTCCTGCGGCTGAGATGATTGGCCTCCAACAACCAACACCATTTTCCTTTGTGCTAGGTATGACTCCAGCCACTGGAGAGTTTTCCCCCTGATTCCCATTGACTTCAATTTTACTTGGGCTCCTTGGTGCCACACTTGGACAAATGCTGTCTTGATGACAAGGGCAGTCACTCTCACCTCACCTCTGGAATTCAGCTCTTTTGTCCAAGTTTGGACCAAGGCTGTAATGATGTGTGGAGCCGAGTGGTCCTGCCGGAACCCAAACTGAGCATCGGTGAGCAGATTATTCATGAGTAAGTGTCGCTTGATAGCACTGTCGACGACACCTTCCATCACTTTGCTGATGATTGAGAGTAGACTGATGGGGCGGTAATTGGCCGGATTGGATTTGTCCTGCTTTTCGTGGACAGGACATACCTGGGCAATTTTCCACATTGTCGGGTAGATACTAGTGTTGTAGCTGTACTGGAACAGCTTGGCTAGAGGCGCAGCTAGTTCTGGAGCACAAGTTTTCAGCAGTACAGCCGGGATATTGTCGGGGCCCATAACCTTTGCTGTATCCAGTGCACTCAGTCATTTCTTGATATCACGTGGAGTGAATCGAATTGGCTGAAGACTGGCTTCTGTGATGGTGGGGATATCGGGAGGAGACCGAGATGGATCATCCACTCGGCACTTCTGGCTGAAGATGGTTGCAAATGCTTCAGCCTTGTCTTTTGCACTCAAGTGCTGGACTCCGCCATCATTGAGGATGGCGATGTTCACGGAGCCTCCTCCTCCCATTAGTTACTTAATTGTCCACCACCATTCACGACTGAATGTGGCAGGACTGCAGAGCTTTGATCTGATCTGATGGTTGTGGAATCACTTAGCTCTGTCTATAGCATGTTGCTTCCGCCGTTTAGCATGCATGTAGTCCCGAGTTGTAGCTTCACCAGGTTAGCACCTCATCTTTAGGTACGCCTGGTGCTGCTCCTGGCATGCTCTTCTACACTCCTCATTGAACCAAGGTTGATCCCTGGCTTGTTGGTAATGGTAGAATGAGGAATATGCCTTTCCGTGAGGTTACAGTTTGTGCTGGAATACAATTCTGCTGCTGCTGATGGCCCACAGCGCCTCATGGATGCCCAGTTTTGAGCTGCTAGAACTGTTCTGAATCTATCCCATTTAGAACAGTGATAGTGCCACACACACGTTGTATGGTGTCCTCAGTGCGAGGACGGGACTTTGTCTCCACGTGGACTGTGGGGTGGTCACTCCTACCAATACTGTCATGGACAGATGCATTTGCGACAGGTAGATTGGTGAGGACGAGGTCAAGTAAGTTTTTCCCTCGTGTTGGTTCGCTCACCACCTGCCGCAGGCCCAGTCTGGCAGCTATGACCTTCAGGACTTGGCCAGCTCGGTCAGTAGTGGTGCTACCGAGCCACTCTTGGTGATGGACATTGAAGTCTCCCACCCAGAGTACATTCTGTGCCCTTGCTACCCTCAGTGCTTCCTCCAAGTGGTGTTCAACATGGAGGAGGATTGATTCATCAGCTGAGAGAGGGCGTTAGGTGGTAATCAGCATAATGAAAGCTAGAGTCATTGCAAAGTAATAATTTAATTCAGGGGATCAAGTGACAACAGAAATCACAATCGTTCATAGATAAATATGTCCATTTTCATTCATAAACATGCACCAATTGACAACAAACCACAACAGCACAGTAGCACATGCATTTTACACTGCCTCATACAGCAAGCAATTTGCCTCCTCCAATACACTCCAGGTCCGTGAGGTCAGGTTGTGAAAAGGCTAGAATCTGTCAACTGAGAATTGATTACCTGTTTCTGGTTTTCTGTGGTGGACCATCTACCCTGTAGGGCACAGACTATAATCTCTCACTTATTTTCCTTCATCATTTCTTTCACCAAAAAAACTGCTCAGCTCCCCTGATTACATATCTTATTTATGACTGGTGGTAAGTTATGACCAAATGGAACTGAAATGAGCTTCAATCATTTCACAGTAGTGATATGCAATTACAGCCATAAAGTCTAAAGTTCGTTAATGCCCGGCACTCGGAAAATAGTTCATTTTTAATTTGTTTGATTGAGTCGAAATAAAGCATCTGCGTAAAAGATTGTTCTTCCATTTCCATAAACAGATCCAACCACATTGTATTACAGCCCTAATTGACTTTCAGCATTGAGCCATAGAACCAGGGAAGTTTACAGCATAAAAAAAGGCTATATGTCCCATCGTAACTGTGCTCGCTCTTTGCGAGAGCAATCCAAAACGAATGCCACCGCCTGATCTCTTCCCATAGCATTGTACCTTCCTCTGCTTCAAAAATCTATCCAATTTTCCCTTGAAAGAAATAATGGTCTCTGCCTCAATCACTCCCTTTAGCAAAGCATTCTAATCTCCAACAATGCTTTAAGTAAATAAATTTCTCCTAGCCTCTCCCTTCGCTTTCTTACTGACATTGATATGAATGACCTCTCGTCACTGACTGCTCAAACAGAGGAGATAAGTCTTTCCCTGTTTGCTTTAACAAAACCCTTCATAAATTTAAAAACCTCTATTAAATCTCTTCTAGTCTTCACTGCTCAGAAGGATACAGAGAAGATTATTGACTTAGCTATAGTTTCCCATCCCTGGCATTATACTGGTGAATCCATACTTTATCTACGGATTTAAGATCCTTGTTATAATTGGGTGCCCAAAAGCTCTCACAGTACTTTTAACTGCGGCCTGTACAAATCTATTACTTCTTTACTCTTCTAAACTATGTCCCTATTTATAAAACCCAAAATGCCGTTTGCCATTCCTGTGGTTTTATTTCCATGCGCTCGCTTCTTCAGGATATTATGTATTTGAACCCCCCGCTTTCTCAGCTCACATGTTCCCACAGAATGTGTAATACCATTCCTGAATTTTATCCCAAAACATATTACCTCACACTTATCCACATTAAATTGCAATTTCTATTCTGTGAACCTGGGTCTGCCTGAGGTCTTTTTTAGTGTTCCTGAGCTGTTTGCCAAATGCACTACCGAGAGTGTGTTCTCTATGCCCAAGTCTAAATCATCTGTATATATCAAGAACAAAAGTGGACCCAGCACTGGCCCTTGGTGTACACCACTTCCATCCCTCTCCAATCTGAGCAACAACCACTTACCCTAAACTCTTCATCGACCAACTTTCTCTCCATGCTGCCACATTTCCTCTTACACCATGTGCCTGCATTTTTCTAATGGACCCCTTGTGACGTACCTTATCAAATGGCTTCTGAAAATCCATATACATTACATGTATTGCATTTCCTTTATTTATCCAAGCAACTGCCTCTTCAGAAAACTTCAGCTTGGAGACATTTATTTGGAGGGGATTCAATATTTCTCATGCAACTGTCTAATGAATTTGAAGCTTTCTTCTTACACAGGTTCCCCAAAGAGTACTATCCATGCAACCTTCTACCTCACATTACAGAATTTTCAACTTTTTGTTGCTATGTTACCCCAGAATATGTACCACCAATTATACTTGCAAATCTGGGGGCATGTGATGGAAGAAAAATCGGAAGATGAATAAATTCGAAAGGTTGCTACTAAAAAGCCATATGGAAAACACTCACTGATGTTTGTATCTAGTCAACAAGAATGATGCAGTTTATGTCATTGACTATGACTGGAGAATTGATTTTAGATTTGTTCTCCCCTGCATTGTTGAAACTGAAAAGGTACATGGAAAGCAAAGTATCATCTGTCACCTAGTTCACTACCTAATATGACAAGTGTTGAACTAAATGAGACAAGTTTCATGTGAGAACGCGAAAATAGTTCTATTTTACGGACCAGCTTTATCACTTTGCTTTGTCATATCCAATTATGCCACTCCTTTCTGTTGACTAGGTTTGTTGTTTAGTTCTGTTGAGGAGTTGTGTCAACAAGTTTACATGGTTCTCTCACTTTATTTTATCACCGCAGTCTGACAACTAGAACTGTCAGCTCATTCTTACGCAGTTTTCTGATCGTCTTCATTCAACTTCTGTCACTTGTCTAGTTCTGTCACATAGCTCTATCTTCTAGGTCAGCGATATGTTTCTCTTATCTGGTTTTGTCAACTAGTTCTATCATATTGTTCTGCCACTCTGATTTTGTTATTTGTGGCATGTCAACATACTGTACATAGCTCGAATCAACTGTAATAAGAACTAATGTCTCACACAATTGACCCTAGTGGTTGTTGTGACCATGAAAAGGCTTGAGCAAAACGCACAAGCCATCAATGGACGAATGGCACATTTTCTACAGCCTAATCCATATTTAGCAACAAGTGATGGTGAACTCTGTGCTTAAACCCCATAATACAAGTTTGAGACATCAACACTGTCTAAGAGAGCATTCCACATGTAGGAGGAACAGATTGTGAAACTGGTATCCTATGCAAACATTTTGGATTAACAGGGAATGTCATAGTCCAGATGGACCAATTGTGCATTAATCCTTTGATTAGTGCACAAATATAGAAGTGCCTCTTCAGTCATGATCTCCTAGTAATCTGAATCTTGTAATCTTGACTATCTGCCTGCATTCTTTCAGGGGGTGAAGCCTGGCATGGAGAAAAGTATACTTGTCAAGTCCACTGATCTACAAGGATCTGGATTATCAAGTGTCCAGGAGCAATAGATGGGTTTCTCTATAAACTAACAAATGGTGCTACACCATTAATCTTTACATCCATATATTTTGTAGAACACTCATGCTATTGATTGTGACAAATTGAGCTAAGTTTTATTGAGAATTCCTAGACTAGGGGTTTCTGACTTTGTGCTCACCAGCCATCAATTTTCTGCCCATTCACTTTTCTACCAGATTTTCATCCACTTTTCTCATTAAGTTAGAATGCATGAACAAACTGATATTTATGTAGTGGCTTTCACATCCTCAGAATGTCTCAAAGCGCTGCGCAGCCAATGGAGTACTTTTGAAGTGTGGTCGCTGTTTTAAGGTAGGGAACAGCGGCAGCCAATTTGCAGACAGCAAGGTCCCACAAACAGCAATGAGATTTATGATCTGATAATCTTACACAGAATTACAAAGAATGTATAGCATAGAAACAGGCCATTCAGCCCAAGTGGTCCATGCCGGTGTTTATGCTCCACATGAGCTTCCTCCCACACTTCTTCATCTAACCCTATCAGCCTCACCTTCTATTTCTTTCCCCCTCATGTTTATCTAGCTTCCCCTTAAATGCATCTATGTTATTCATCTCAACTACTCCTTGTGGTATCGAGTTCCATATTATAACCATTTGTACTCGTACTGACTCCAACTACTCTGCTTGTGTCTGTTAAAATCAAGGCAACCATCAATTTTCGAACAGCAGATTCATCGCAGGTCTCAAAAGGTGACTTTGCTGGTGTTATCCAGGCTGTATGCCCACCTGAATCGAGGAGCTGAGAGATCACTGCTCTGGGAGGCTGGCAGGTGCATTCTTTGCTCCTGGAATGCAGAGCAACAGTTGGCCACACAGTAAAGAGATACCCAAAGGGATATATGGTTGCTATCAATCTGAAGACATGCTTTCAAATTTAAGGGGGTCTGTTCTTTTAGCTTATCTACAATGAACAAACAATGATTCTGCTAATGACTGCCAAACACTCATGGCTCATTTGTCCTGCATGTGTTCCTAGTTATTTTAGAAAGTCAACCAACTGCAAGACTCATTTTAGGAGACCATGGCTCCCCATTAAAATCATGGCTCATGATGTCTTTAACCATCACAACTGGTAGTCAAGAATTAGTATAATCAGAAACATTAAACTACTCAATGAAAGAGCAAATCTTTGATTTCGAGGAAAATGTAGGTCTGGGTCACCCTACAGAATCATGTAGCCAAAGTCTATAAAGTCTTTGAAGTGGCTGCACACTGCACAATCCTGTCAGCACAAGTGGCATCCACCAAAACGGAACAATTGCTGAGTGCATAATACCTGGAATAGAAGAGGAACTGCTCCAACAGCCTGTTCAAGAAAGAATGAGCTTACACTGGGAAAGGAGATTGAGCTAACTCTTTGATTAAAATAACTTATCCTGCCAATTCATCCTCTATTAACTATGTTGCTCGTCCATGATTATTTGGAGACAGTAACCCACCAACTGCACACGATTACCAGCTCTCATGATACCTGCACATACATCCGGCATATTGTCACTAAATCATTATATGCCAATATACTCCCAAACTGCAACTCCCCCAAAATTTGGGCCAAAATGTGTTTTTGTTAATAATACCAATTAATTGACAACCACGCTGAAGAAAATGCCAAATGGATTGCTGGAAAAATTGGGTTATTTGCATGTGTTTGTACTTCATATATTTGTGAGGTTTGCCCTGTGAGATCCTTGTATTTTCAACTGAATTTACACATCTCCCGAGTAGTTGCCTTGCGATCTCATTGTGATATCAGTACCGCTGGATAATGGCTTTGGATGTGTAATTAGGGTGTGGGTACAATGGAGAGAATAACAGCATGCTCTGGTATCGAGACAGCAATGCACTGAATGGCTTAAGTTATCACAGTGAAATGCTCTATATTTTCGGGAGTGGATCTATGGAAATATCTGTAGGGCTTTGTGTTATCATATTCAGATCACTAACCTGAGATCAAACAGTCTATCATTTTTCACCATATTGTTTTGCAGAAGCTGGAGGCTGGCATTCATCTGACCGACATCAGAATGACATCCATTACATCTGCCAAACCTTCCCTCAGCAGTGACCACAATTCCTCGCCACTATCGAAAGGCCTAGCCAATTGAACCACAGTCACAATTCTGTGCAATTCAACCCCTTTGTTGCTGAATTGATGTCACTGAAGAATTGACTGCAGCCATCAAGTTGGGTGACAATTCTGCATGGTGAAATCCAACAAAGCCATTCTATTGTCCAGCTCAGAAATTGAGCCTTGTTGAAGCTTGGACCCATTTCACTGTGAAACGAAACAGTGCATGGCATAAATTCTGCTGCTGTAAAACCTATGTCTTTAAAGCATGCCCACTGATCTCTTCACCCACTTGCTCCTAAATATACCCAAGCTCTACAAAATCCTTGACCTGAGAGATTTCACCAGTTTGACTTCCTGCATTAGTAATGCTACATTCTATGTGCCATCAGACAAAAGCAGCATTTATTGAAAGGAGGCTACTGCATCAAGGTAAAAATGGTATGTAAGGTTTAATATTTACATTAATATTTTGTGACGTTATAAATTACATTCATGTTGTATGTAAAGACGCCATACTTCGGGCTAAAACTTACCAGACTCATAGTCGTGGCTCCCAGCTTGAAGTCTGAGATATCCTCCAAGCTATTTTTCCCAAACAATATCACAATGTTTATTTCTGACAGTGGCAGCTTCTTCAAGGACACAGTTTCAGTGCTTTTCCAACTTGGGACTGATTATCATCCTTTGTTTTGCCATCTCCTTGATGTTTAAAATTTTTCCTGCCCTCATGCTAAGTCAGCCTATTTCTAAAGAAGGCCTTCAACACCATGCAGCCTTGTCCTAGACCTTTCTCCTGATGCTTGGATTAGTGCACTTCCCCTAATGCTATGCATTGAACCAGTCCTAGTCGCAGTCTCTTCAAATCTCCAACCAACTCTACCAACAGAAGTACCCGATGATCACTAGTATAAAGCTCCCAATGCGTAGCTGTGCAAAATGGTGGAAACAAAGGGTAGTGGAAATATGGAACTCTCTCCCTCAAAAAGCTGTTGAGGTTAGGTCAACTGAAAAATTCAAAACTGAGATAGATAGATTTTTGTTGGGCAAGGGTATTAAGGGATATGAAGCACAGGCGGGTAAATGGAGTTGAGGTACAGATCACCCATAATCTAATTAAATAGTGGAACAGGCTTGAAGGGCTGAATGGCCTACTCCTGTTCCTGTGTTACTATGTTCCAAAGTACTTTTTCATCAAGCATTCAGAAAATAGAGTCTTCCCCATTCACAAAAAAAAGTTAATCTAAAGTCAGGATAAGTAACAAATCAAACATAAGTTACAAACTCATCAAATTTCATGAATTTGATCAATCCAAGCCACATCTGAACCTATGCCTACTTGACTAAGGTTTGGCTCATTTACAAATAAATAGGTAGTGGTTGAAAACATAGCACAAGGGTGATTGAAATACTAATGGCTACAAATGTATCCATCTATTAACTAATCCAAGGCTGAAGTCCTAGTGTGGACATGATTTTCCTATGGGGTAAATATAACCCATGGAGGTAATTCTAGCCATAAATTTAAAGAAGTCTTATTCCCATCCAAGGGGGATGGGGGGGGGGGGGGGAGGAAGAAGCGAGAGGGGGAGGGGGAGGGAGGCAGTAAGTGTTCGCCAACATAGAACTTTATTTTCAAATTGCATCCCACATTCCTCAAATGCAGTCAATATTGGTTTGGTTATTTATCAATACAAACCGTTTCAATAAATTGTCACAGATAGATTTTAATCATGTGACAGAGGATGCAGCATTAAATTCAGTGCAAGAGCTCATTTTCATAATTGTAGATTCAACTTTTTATGCTCAAATCCATCACTATGATACTCCCACATTATATAAACACAGTGCTATATAGTATGTCTCAATAAATTGTAAAAAAAAATACAGGCGTTAAAAGCAAATTTTCTCTTGAAACTTCCAGAGGTCAAACCACAGAGTCATCGATTGTGGTAACTGTGAGCTGCCTGGCATGGATCTGAATAATTGGCATAAAAGCTACAGCACTCTACTTAGTACTTATTTTCTCACTCTTTTTGTGATCATCCTTGGGTTGTATTAATCAATGTGTTTATTATAGTAATCTCAAAACTAATAAAGCTTTTTCTTTAATATTGCTGCTGAACTAAAGTGCAGTGATATGGCCAGAGCCAATAAATATCTGTAATCTTCTACTCAAGAGGGAGAACTGCTCTTAAGAAATGCCTGATGTTAACAATTATATTAACCGCAGCTAAATTATAGGACATAAACCAATATTATCACAGGGGGTGATGCATCATGAGTAGAACTGCTTTTCTCTCTAGTTACTGCTATAAATCTGCTGTGTTCAGTCACCTTATGGAAATATTGCCACAGTTACAATCTGGTAGATGGAAGTCAACTGGCAAAAGTGACATTCTATCACAAAGTGAGGAAATTATGGAGCCAAATTGTCATACAAACGCCATTATTCATTTGTGAAAGAAACCATCTTTGAGACTGAATTGTCTACATGCACTTAACACTTGATCCTTCTAAACCTGGAAGTCGTGGGGGGGGGGGTGGGGGGGGGGTGGTGTGGGTCGGATAATAAGATTGTAGGTAATTCCGTCTTAAACAAGGATAACAGGAAGCTCACATGACAATGTGAGGTATTAATGTACTTTTATGGCTTGTAATCTTCATTCAACCCATTTTGAAAACACATTTTAATTTAAACAAATGTCTCCAGGCCTGTTGTATACAAATGGCAATTTCTGTACTACACAGTCAATCCCACTTGCAAAGACGACTCTCATGACTCATGTGCAACTCAACAAGTTTTTTCCAGCACAGAAATAAAGTAGGTATTCAATATTCTTTACTCAGTGTCCTCTAGGTAAACATTTCTAATATCATATCTACAGGAGGGAAACAAGTTCTCTTGTGACCAAATAAGACAAACAAAAGCAAAATAAGGCATCACTGCCAGACTGGTTCAAAAAAAGAACATTTATAACTTAAACTTAATGAGTTAAATGTGTTTACTTGAAAAGAAAATGGCACATGTAAGGGCACAATGGGGTTTGAATACATAGTATTTAGCTCGCTTGGCCAAGTACGAAAGTCAATGGAACATTGAGTGTAATTATCTAGTTAATGATTTAAACAAGCTCCTTTATATTTTGTTCAGTTTCTTTGAATCGTTCTTCTCTTTAATACAAAATCCCCTGGAGAATGTGAAAAATTCAGTACTAAAGCCAGTTGATCAATAAATGAAAATGAATGCAGATGTCTGCAATTAATCCTTCATGTAACCGAACAGAAGACACTAATTTCTTGATGCAAAAATAGTATCAAGGCCTTAAATTTGTGTGTGATCTTGCATCAAAATATTGATTTTAACACTGTAGTATTTTTCAGTATTACATTGATTCTAACACTGTAGAATTGTCCTGTATTTTTTTTCAAAAAACATAAATTCTCAGTAAAAATGCTTTTGCATTCATTGAAGGGAAATGCAGCAATCATTTTACTTCAGGATTGCTCACAGCTTTCAATCTTTCCAGCTTCTGAAAATAGTTAGCCTGTGCAAGATGTGTTTTCAAAGTTGTTACACCTAACACGGCACCACTGAGTTTATTCAGTGGCGGAGAAAGTGGGGGAGGTCAGCGGGGTCATGACTCTCTCAATCAGATTCAGGTCGGCCAATTTGAAGGTCCACCTCCATTTTGCTCCCAGGAACCTGTGTCACCTGTCCTTGGCCTCCAGGTTCAGCCTGCAAGTCTGCACGGTTCCCGGCTTGGCCTTCAGACTAGATTTGTCGGCATTCCCCAGTTCCCAGCTCCGTCCCTTTCCTGCCAAGTCTCGAGTTCGCACCCACTCCAACCAAGTCAGCCAAACGTAGCTCCGCCACTGAGTTTACTCATCAGTTTGCAGAAGTCACCGATGAGTTGGAACATCAGCAAGCAGATCTTGTTCTTGATGCATAATTTGAATCACAGATTGACCTGGCTACATTTATTGATGCAACCATATCCACCTTTGCAAAGAAACTTGCCTGCTGTATTTAGGGTTAAATTGGTTTCCTTGGTGTTTTAGTTTTCCGTCTAAACGCACTCTGTCCTTCTGAAGGTAAAGCATGTCTTTTGCTGCCACATCCTCTCCCACAAGTCAGGAGTGTGATGGAATACTCTCCACTTGCCTCGATGAGTGCAGCTCCAACAACATTCAAGAAACTCGACACCATCCAGGACAAAGCAGCCTGCTTGATTGGCACCCCATCCACCACCCTAAACATTCACTCTCTTCACCACCGGCACACCGTGGCTGCAGTGTGTACCATCCACAGGATGCACTGCAGCAACTCCCCAAGGCTTCTTCGACAGCACCTCCCAAACCCGCGACCTCTACCGCCTAGAAGGACAAGGGCAGCAGGTACATGGGAACAACACCACCTGCACGTTTCCCTCCAAGTCACACACCATCCCGACTTGGAAATATATCGCCGTTCTTTCATCGTCGCTGGGTCAAAATCCTGGAACTCCCTTCCTAACAGCACTGTGGGAGAACATTCACCACACGGACTGCAGTGGTTCAAGAAGGCTGCTCACCACCACCTTCTCCAGGGCAATTAGGGATGGGCAATAAATGCTGGCCTCGCCAGCGACGCCCACATCCCATGAACGAATAAAAAAAAAACAAGCAGTGCTACCCCTTCCAAAGCCTATTTTTCTTGTCCCTTCTAAGCATTTTAAATTCCAATTTAACAAACTCAGATCTATCCTCAGGCTCCAAGCATGCGTCAGTTAAACCGATTATCTCTACCATCTTCCAAACACAACCTTCAAGCTCCATTGCCCTGTTCTACCTGCTCCTTAGCTTGGTATAACATTTATGCTTGTCAATATTGTAATGATCCCTGCTATTAGGTTCTTGTCTATTGATTTTTACCTTCTGATTCTGTAACGCCTCACCATCTCATCGTGAGTTCTTTCCCTGCGGTTATATTTATTCTTAGCATCCTCCACTTATTGCTTTTCCACTTCCCTGCCTCCATCGTTCAAATATTTTCCAATTTAAGTAAATAAGCTCTTTCGAACCAAACATTAATGTCAATTATCTTGTTCATGCATCCCACGATAGCCCAGTCAAGCAATAGTCAGCGGGAGGAAATGGAGATAATCATAACTGCTGCAAGGCCAATTTTATTTTCACTTTCTCTACCAACCTTTCATTGCGGTGCGAAGCTGAGGAGAGGATCGTTGCTTCCTGCAAGGAGGGGGGCTACAGAAATTCAGAGAGGTGGTCAATCCTGCATCGTTCCACCCCTCACGGTGTCAGCTGTGGTTCAGTGGTAGCACTCTTGCCTGAGTCTGAAGGTTGTGGGTTCAAGTCCTACTCCAGAGACTTAAGCACATAATTTAGGCTGACACTCCAGTGCAATACTGAGGGAGTGCTGTTTTTTGGATGAGACATTAAGCCTCTCAGGTGGACGTAAAAGATCCCATGACACTATTTGAAGAAGAGCAGAGGAGTTCTCCCCGGTGTCCTGGCCAATATTTTATCCCTCAACCAACATCACTAAAAACAGTTTATCTGATCATTATCACATTGCTGTGTATGGGACCTTGCTGTGCAACAGTGACTACACTTCAAAAGTATTTCATTGGCTGTAAAGCGCTTTGGGACATCCTGAGGTCGTGAAAGGCACTGTATAAATGCAAGTTCTTCTTCTCACAGTAGTCCATTTCAGTATGTCTGGAGTGCAGGATTGGCTGGAGAAGGGAACTCTAAGAGAAGGAAAAAAGAGAAAATAGCACACTCTCAAAAAACAATGTTACAATCCAACATTCAAGTCACCATTTATTGTAGTGGTGGGTGCTGTGTGATATCTTCCATCCATCATGGGTTGGACCATTCAGCACTTCTCTTTTCCAAGTAGACTTTGCTTCCTATGAGCACTTCTGTATGAATTACAGAGAGTGGAAAAAATAGGTTGGGTAGGAAAATTACTATTGTAAAAGTAATTGCGGTCCACCTTTATTATTGTAAAGAGGCTGATGCAATTGAAAAAGCAATGAATAGTCAGCAGTTCATTATTTAAATACTTTTAGTCACACTGACAGTGTTCTTCCAAAGTTAATGTTCCATAACATTTAATTGCTGTGAAATGTATTGAGTACAAAATACACTCCATGCACATTAAAACGAGCTTCCAACAGAATAAGGACTTATAATAATCAACAGCCCTTCATGCTGCCAGTGTTTTTCCTGACCAGGTCCATGCAGCCATGAAAGAAAGAAAGAAAGAAAGAAGAAAGATTTGCATTTATATATCGCCTTTCACGATGTCAGGACATCCCAAAGCTTTTTACAGCCAATGAAGTTCATTTGAAGTATAGTCACTGTTGTAATGTAGGAAACCTGGCAGTCAATTGTGCACAGCAAGGTCCTACAATTAGCAATGAGGTAATGACCAGATAATCTATTTTATTGGTTGAGGGATAAATATTGGCCCAAGACATCGGGGAGAACTCCCCTGCGTTTCTTCGAAATAATGCCATTGGATCCTTTACGTCCACCTGAGGGGGCAGTCGGGGCCTCGGTTTAACATCTCATCTGAAGGATGGCATCTCCGACCGTGCAGCGCTCCCTCAGTACTGCACTGGAAGTGTTAGCCTAGATTTTATGCTCAAGTCTCTGGAGTGGGACTTGAACCCACAACGTGATAGCGATGCAGTCAGCAGATCCACCCTATGAATAGTGTCACTTCTGAAACATAGCCCAGTGAATATCTACGCTTCTGAGGAACCAATCAACGTGACCATTTCAGGTACAAGGAATTGCAGTTGTAAACCATTCTAACAGAAGAGGCATAGAAAAAAAAACAATGCTAACAAATAAGAGAGAACAAAAGATAGTCAGCTGTCATGGTTTGTTCCATTTCTATCTGTTGTCAACATTTGCCCCCATGCTAGTCTTCACATCTGTTACATTCCGTCACCTATCATTTATTTTGTTCATGTTTACTGGTCAAAATACAATCTATTTGAAGAAACATTTCTGGATGAGGTTCTATAATGGTTTCAACATACCTATCTTAAACTTTAGGTAGTAAATTGATGGCCATCCAATTCTCTTCAAAATGGAGGTGGAAAAGAAAACATGCAAGAAAACCATAAATAGGAGAAGCAGATTTTGGTAAGTCTGCTGTTGAAGGTTTTAAAATGGCATAAGCTCATATTTGGATCCAGAATCGTACAACCAAAGCCAACCATCAATGTGGAAATTGCCGAAATTATTAATCAAGTCGTGAACAATAGCAGGATGTCAATAATGGCAGAAAGCATTACAACAACAATTTGCATCTATATGGTGTCTTTAACATAGTAAAACACCCCAAGGCGCTTCACAGATGCGTTATGAGACAAAATTTGACACCAAGCCACATAAAGAAATATTAGGACAGGTGACCAAAAGCATGGTCAAAGAGGTAGGTTTTAAGGAGCGACTTGAAGAAGGAGGGACAGGTAGAAAGGTGGAGAGGTTTAGGGAGGGAATTCCAGAGCTTAGGGTTTTGGCGGCTGAAGGCATGGCCGCCAGTGATGGAGTGAAGGAAATTGGGGATGCGCAAGAGGCCAGAATTTGAGGAGTGCAAAGATCTCGGAGGGTTGTAGGGCTGGAGGTGGATACAGAGATAGGGAAGGACGAGGTCATGAAGGGATCTGAAAACAAGGATAAGAGTTTTAAATTCAAGGCATTTCCAGACCGGGAGCCAATGTAGGTCAGTGAGCACAGGGATGGTGGGTGAACGGGACTTGTTGCAAGTTCGGATACGGGCAGCAGAGTTTGGATGAGCTCAAGTTTACGGAGGGTGGAAGGCCAGTCACCTTTGTCAAAGGGATGATCAAGGGCTATGTCACCTGTGTCTAGGTGGCGAGCCCAACTGAATCTCTCCTCTCTTCCCCCTACCCCAACCCAAGAAACCAAGGTGAATTATAGCACCCCGAAGCCCTGCCTTGGCGAAGATCAGCTAACACAGCACAAATTGAAGATTGAACCTGGTATCTTCTTGGACTGCATAGCACAGTAGGACATCATCAAGTGCTGCAGTTATCTACTAAGTTATCAGGGGATAACGCTTCCAAAAAGTCACTCAGTCATAAGATGCATCTAATCCATAATTTTATTCCATGAGGAACTATAGGTATCTACAGCATCCCTGTTATTATTTTCTGTCTCCTTTTTAGAATTCAATAGTCAGATATTGACACATCTAAATAGATGTCCTGGGGCATGAGGTTTGTCATAGGTATTGCAGTTCTGGCTAGTCAAGCATAAGAGTAGTTTCCCAACCTAAAGACTGGATAAGGTCATTGCATTTAGCGAGGGAGCCATGTTGAAATGGAGAGTTGGTAGGTACTGCATCGCAAAACAGTGAAGCAGCGCTGATGGTTCAAGGAAAGCAAAACTTGTCATCTGGCTTGAGATGTCAAAAGTGATCTTGAGTTTGCAAGTCACATGTCGATAAGCATGATACTATACAAACTAATTTACTTCAGTGTTCTTGGCAGGCAGCTTACAAAAGGTTAATAAGTGCAATCAGCTAAACTTTGTCTTCATAAACATACTGTGTCAAATGGCGTATTGTGGAAATTTAGCAAAGGTCACATTAACTAATGAAAACAAGATGTCCTGGCATTCATGCAGCGCTGTTGTTCTTGCAGTAGGACTGTACTAAAGTTGATATATGGTAAATTTACAAATGTTAGGAGCTAAATGGGCAGAAGTCACAAAGAAAATAATTTGACTGTGCCAAAGCATAATTTCCAATAGCAATCCATTAATGACAGCCTGCTGCAGTATGCCTAAATACAAGATATATGGATCAAACGTCTTTCACTATGACTTTAATAAAGGGCAGCTGGTGACACATGGGTAGATGTTTGAATGCTTGCAATTGAGCATCCTTAACTTACCAGAAGCACTAAGTGACTGCCTGGTTAAGGACTCCCATTGAAGTTAAATGTCATTAGTCTGGCAAGTATCTTATTCTTTTCAAAATAATTTCTTTGAATAAGTTAATAATCTCATACTAGTGTAGCAGATTGAGGACCTTCTGCTGGCTGGCTATGCATCTGTATTAATGCCAGACTGCTGTGGAGAGATCGGAAGATGTTATCAGCATGACTGTTCCTGAAATCACTTCATCTCCTCAATGGTCACATAGATAATGCTGTGATGGAAATAAAACTATGGTTATATTCCTTTCCAAAGGATCAAAAATGTAAAGAAAAAAAAAAGAGTAACCACGTGAAAACATTCTATCCAGAAGACCATCAACTTGAGTCTTTGGGCTAGGACAGCCAATTTAAACTAAATGGTACAATTTTAAAGGGGATGCCGGAACAGGGAGACCTGAGGGTGTACATACACAAATCTTTGAAGGAGGCAGGACAAATTGAGAAGGCTGTTAAAAAAGCATACGGGACCCTTGGCTTTATAAACTGAGGTATGGAGTACAAAAGCAAGGAAGTTATGCTAAACCTTTATAAATCACTCGTTAGACCCCAGCTGGAGTATTGTGTCCAATTCTGGGAACCACTTTAGGAAGGATGTCAAGGCTTTAGAGGGGTTGCAGAGTAGATTTACTAGAATGGTGTCAGGGATGAGGGACTTCAGTTATGTGGAGAGACTAGAGAAGCTGGGGTTGTTCTCCTTAGAGTAGAGAAGGTTAATTGAAGGTTTGATAGAGTTGTTCAAAATGATAAATTTTTTTTGATAAGAGTAGATAAGTTTCCAGTGGCAGAAAGGTCGGTAACCAGTTGACATAGATTTAAGGTAAATGGCAGTAGAACCAGGGGCGAGATGAGGAGAAATTTTTTTACGCAGTGAGTTCTTATGATCCAGAATGCACTGCCTGAAAGGGTAGTGGAAGTAGATTGAGTAATAACTTTCAAAAGGGAATTGGATAAATACCTGAAGGGGAAAGTTTACAAGGCTCCGGGAAAGGGCAGGGGAATGGGGCTAATCGAATAGCTCTTTCAAAGAGCTGGCACAGGCACGATGGGCCAAACGGCCTCCTTCTGTGCTGTATCGTTCTATGATTAATTCTGTTTTTTTTTAAATAATCCTGAAAATGTCTGGGTAAAAAAAAACATGGCTTTATGTGAGTGAAACACAATTGAACAGTTACCACTAAAAAGTAACAGCGACAGTGTCAACATTTTTACAGGCGTAAAGTAAGAGGGGCACTTTTAATTGCAAGATCAGCAGAATACTTTTGATAATAAATAACAAATCACGTGGTTAGCAAGAATTAACTCGACAATGTCTCATAAGGTTTGTATAAACTTTCTATCACAATTTAGGACAAAATGTAACATGCGTACACAAAACAATGCACAAGAGACAAGGTTATATTGGATAAACTGCATCTCTCAGATTGAAGCAATCACATTATTGATTTTAAAAAACATCTCATTAATAACCAGCTCCTGAGCCACCGCAGCTGTTCACCCCACAGTATATTTCTTCAGTTATACTCAGTTGGAAAAAAAAAGTTTGTGATTGCACCACATATCGTTCAGTCTAAATTTTATTTTGATATTACTCTTATAAACAGATAACTTGAAGGGTTTTAACAGAGTAGATAGGGAGAAACTGTTTCCACTGGCAGGTGGGTCGGTAACAAGAGACACAGATATAAGATAATTGGCAAGAGAAGCAGGGGCGGGATGAGGAGAATTTATTTTACGTTGTGAGTTCTTATGATGTGGAATGCACTTCCTGAAAGGGTGGTGGAAGTAAAATCAATAGTAACTTTCAAAAGTGAATTGGATAAATACTTGAAGGGAGAAAATTGCAGGGCTATGGGGAAAGAGCAGGGGAGTGGGACTAATTGGATAGTTCTTTCAAAGAGCCGGTACAGGCACGATGGGCCGAATGGCCTCCTTCTGTGCTGTAATATTCTATAATTCTATGATTCTAACCTAGTCATTAACCTCAATGCTATTTCTACAATCTTACTGGGCACAAAATGGCTGCACATTTTGCCTACACAAGAGTCACTGCAATTCAAAGCAAGTCACTGTATGCCAAATGCTTTAAGACATTTCTGATATGATAAGGTGCAATGACTTTCTTTATCTTTTATACTTCAATAGAAAGAACTTCACATAGCATCTATACAGCACCTTGCACAACCTCAGGATATCCCAAAATGCTTCACAGCCAATTAAGTACTTTTGAAGTGTTATGAAGTAGGGAATCGCAGCAGCCAATTTGCTCACAGCAAGGTCCCATGAACAGCAACTAGACAACCTGTTTTAGTGATGTTAGTTGAGGGATAAATATTGGCCAGGACACTGGGAAAACATGCATGTTCTTCAAATAGTGCCATGGGATCTGTTATGTCCCCGAGAGGGCAGAAGGGGACTTGATTTAATGTCTTATCCAAAAGGCAGCACCTCCGACAATGCAGCATTCCTTCCGTACTGCACTGAAGTGTCAGTGCTCAGGTCTCTGGAGTGGAGCTTGAACCCCTAACCGTTCAATTCAAAAGTGAGAGTGTATCATTGAGCCAAGACTAACATCTAGATGAAGCAATATTTTTTACCCCCAGCAGTAAAAATTTATGATGGAGCACCTGTGAAGACTTTGTATTCTTTTCACCATTAGGAGTTTTGATCATTTTAATTAAGCTATCTGGAATATTGTGAACAACACTGATCAAAAAAAAATGTTATTTTAAACTAGCTTCATCTCTCCTTTGTAATTATGTCTGATTCATGGGAGAAAAGCAGAGGACATTGTCGAGATCTGAGCGAGCACATAAAAAACAATGAGTGAAACAAACTGCACAATTCAAGAGCAATGAAGTCCTGAGAGTGTTATGATCCACTGGGTCAACAGGTTGTTTAAATAACGGGTCTCACCTTGTGGTATTCAATTTGTATGATGCATAATTAATGCTAGTTATTAAATCCTGAAAAAAACCCGGTTATAAATGAGTGGAGGATCTGCCTTACAGTTATGCAGTGTAGTGTAGGAATATTGAAGTTGCTTGATAAGGTGGCAGTCAGGGTTGTACCCTGATGATATGTGGACATTTCACGAACAGTAATTAAAAAAATTATTTTGGAGTTACCATTCCTACATCAATACTTTTATCCATTTTCCCCCATAACTTCAGAGAGAGACCAGAGTTTTTTTTTATTCGTTCATGGGATGTGGGCATCACTGGCAGGGCCAGCATTTATTGCCCATCCCTAATTGCCCTTGAGAAGGTGGTAGTGAGCCACCTTCTTGAACCGCTGCAGTCCGTGTGGTGAAGGTTCTCCCGCGATGCTGTTAGGCAGGGAGTTCCAGGATTTTGACTCAGCGACGATGGAGGAACGGGCTGGTGTGTGACCTGGAGGGGAAAGTGCAGATGGTGTTATTCCCATGTGCCTGCTGCCCTTGTCCTTCTAGGTGGTAGAGGTCGCAGGTTTGGGAGGTGCTGTCGAAGAAGCCTTGGCGAGTTGCTGCAGTGCATCCTGTAGATGGTACACGCACAGCAGCCAGGGTGCGCCGGTGGTGAAGGGAGTGAATGTTTAGGGTGGTGGATGAGGTGCCAATCAAGCAGGCTGCTTTTTTCTGGATGGTGTCGAGCTTCTTGAGTGTTGTTGGAGCTGCACTCATCCAGGCAAGTGGAGAGTATTCCATCACACTCCTGCCTTGTGCCTTGTAGATTGGTGGAAAGGCTTTGGGGAGTCAGGAGTTGAATCACTTGCCACCAAATACCCAGCCTCTGACCTGCTCTTGTAGCCACAGTATTTATGTGGCTGGTCATGTTAAGTTTCTGGTCAATGGTGACCCCCAGGATGTTGATGGTGGGGGAATCGGCGATGGTAATGCCGTTGAATGTCAAGGGGAGGTGAGGACAGCTAGTCACACAGTGCAATTTGCAGTGGTCAGAAATAATCTTACCAAAAAAGTGGTGTTACTCTGGCATTATCGCACTGCTTAGAGGGCACAGCCATTGTATAGACTAAAACATGCAGCACAAAAACACAATGCTATATATTTACCAGAGAAGGAACTGTTTCAAATAACAGTAAACCTACAGTGGCACAATGTCGGTGTCACAATATTACAATGTGAGAACATTCTGATTTCATCCCTATTTTACTCTGTTCCTGATATGAACTGCGGTGGGATTCAGATAGAATATCCTCCCAACATCACTGCCATATGCATCCCGATGGTCAACCAAAAAAAGACCTTGGTCAGAGATCTTGGTAGCCCTTTTAATGGCAAAAGTGCTTGCACAGAAAAATCTTAGGGCGCATGCCCTTCATTTGAGAGTAAATAACTTAATTTTAAGAAATAACCTACAACAAAAGCAATGGAAATAAATGCAAATTGTGAATTAGTACAGGAACAAGGCAATGCACATAGAGAGCTGGAAATTATTGGGTCTGGGAGGGTGCTTCTGAAGCATAAGACGGAGGAAAGGGAAAGTGGCTGGTTCCAACGGGTCTCTGTCTCTATTGCTCATGACGAGGAATTCCACCGGAGGTGGGGACAGATGCTTTTTGCACGATGCAGGCCTTAGTTGTTCGGCAGGAGAACATCCTGACAGAAAGGGGGCCAGTTTCCTAACAACGATTAAGCTTCAGAGCAATCAATTGCAATTAGGGAAACAGAAAGGACAAAATGGAACATTTTTTTCAAAATAAAAGAAAAATTGGAGACTTTTAACCTTTTTGGGGAAAGCAAGGTGCTGCTCTAAAATCACTCCTCCCCCACCACACCACACACAGGGCAGATAGCCAGAGAGTGCCAGAATCTAGGCGTCGTCACCCCCTTTTATACAAATGACATGGGATTTTAGATGGGGTCAGGATCGGGGCTGATTGTTGCACTTTGGACCCAGGGAATTTATCTTGTTCTTTTCACACTTTGGTTGGATGCTCAGTGAAGAGATAGTGCAGATAAGTCTTAAAGTGGAAGTCCAGATACAATAAATCAACAAGTCAACCCTACTTACAGTACACCAGTTATAAAACAGTCATTTCTTTCCTTCTGTACTTTTAAGTTACCGCTTCATTTTTTAAATCGGCAGATAACCCAAAATGGATTTTTCAAAGATAAATATTAGAGATGTCAACTTTTTGCATTCACACGCTAGAAATTTTAATGGCTTATTGAATATGCAAAAAAAAAGAAAGGATTTTTTTTCCCCCATCCTAGTTTTTGCAACTCTCATATCCCAACTTTACTGTTCCTCCTCAAAAGTCATTCATCCCTGCTTTGATTTCATTTGGATCGCCAGGGCAACCATCCAACCTGTACCTGCAAATGTTTGGTTTTGGTGTAAAATTGCAACTGTCCTGATGTAAATTCACATTCCCTTGTGCCGTCTTATGTTTACTTCAATCCTGAATTAGTCTATATTCCCCACAGCCCAAAGGGATGGAGCAGATGTGGCAGCTACCAGTGTTTAGATAGCAAAGATAACTGTATTTTCCTATTTATTTCTTGTTCATTTAAGATGTATTTAATAAAACAGAAAATACTGGAAATACGTCGTGAGTTACTCAGCATCTGAAAGAGACTGAGAAAGATAAGTTAACATTCGGACTAGCATCCTTAGAATTCAATCAACATGCGAGCATATCTCTCTCTTTCAGACCCGGGCTGATGTGCTGCGTATTTCCCAGTGTTTTATTTCAGTTTTCCAGCTTTATGTATTTTTCTTTTTATCTGCCCCAATATCTTTGTAACGCACCAACAGGCCCTTATAAACTAAATCAGTATTATTATGCTCTATAATGCAATTAGAAGCAGAATAAATTGCACCATTTCTTTTGAAATGGATTTACAATGTTGTGGGTTACAATGACCAGAGCAGTTTTTCCCTTCTTCCTTCCCCTCTAGGTCTTTTATTTGCCAAACAGGTAGAAAAACTTATCAACTGGGAATATTTCTCAACAGGTGCAAAAGTTGACAACACCATTCCACAAGTCTGAACCCCATTCCTTCCCCCTTGCCCCCAATTAGACACAATTGGGGAGCATCTTGCGTTTGGACAAAATGATTTCTCTCCATATTATAATAACTCAACAATCTATGAATAAATTATTCTTCACCCAAGATTAACTGACACCTGTAACTTCCATTCAATTCTGCAAGTCCAGTTGACTGGGTGTACAAAACAGCATGGAGAAGGGACTTGGTTGCAGGGAATCTACGCTCTTATCCTCAGTTTCTGATTCTAGGTTGCATGTACATGAAACTTATATAGATGAACTTACTGAACGGAGCAAATCAGTTCACTGAATTAGACCCCTTCTATTGAATTTGGCAGCCTAGCCATTCCAAAAGAGCTGATTTTAATAGACCTTCAATAATATACATGTAGATGTTCCAAACTCTAAGGCAGCATCAGAAGCAGGAATTTAACGTAACAGTTTTCTTGCTCCCGCTGACAACGAAATCAGCTCTAGGCAAGTAGAATGAGTTAAATTTTCCAATGAAGGCTGGAATTGAGCAACCTTATCCCCCACTAGCACATATTGAGGGATGGAAAACCATGGGAATGTACCTGCAATCCTCTGATTTGCGCTGGTGATGAGCACGGTTGCTTGGAAAATTTAGGCTTACATACACACAATCTATTAAATAAATCATAGAGCACTCTCTAAAATTGCTATAGACTCAAACCACTTTCAGTATCCTTAATCATCCTAATATTGATCTCTAATAAACGTGTGCTTATTACAATTATTTGTGAATTCACATTGAATCACCAAAGTTGGGTACTGGTTCACTTAAGAAACAATAATTTGCATTTTTATAAACTGTTGTGTCGTTTGATTATATCTGAAAACATCGAAAAGACAATGTGACCTCCTCCTTCTATCGTAGATCTTACAGTGCAAGAGTGAGTCAACGTCTCCCTTAGCCATTTCAGCTGTTGTGGCAGGTTCAGTTGTTTCTGAGCAACGGCCAACTCCAGTGCCCGTAACCAACAGCCCCACTGAAACCTCAGTGATGTCCAAAAGAGGAGAAAAGTTAAGGACGAGTCTACCTCCATAGGAGGAGAAAGGCAATCAGTTCAGCAGTTCCTCAGGAGATACGTTGCTTGCTGCTGGATCAAGAGACAGCATCCCATCACACAAACGGTGAGCATATTCAGATGGTAAGGTGAAGTAAACATTATCCCTGAAGTTCATAATATTACAGGAGGGACTTGCAGCATCAACTGTGATGATTCTGTGAGTCAACTACCTGGAACCAATTTGAATGATCAAGTAGCTGTCTTTGAATATTATGGCCATAATTGGCCTCTTACCACTTTGATGAATGTTGCTACTGAGACGTCCAATCTGAAAAAGTGTTTATCCAAAGTGCATGACAGAAAATTCAGATAGCTTAAACTCTTTTCAAGCTGTTGATTTCAATATTTAGGATTTGTGCTTTATTGTATTCAGATGTTTCTCAACAGCAAGAGACCAGCAGTATGAGACCCCCGCACTGAGACACCAACAAAGAGGCCCCCCTCCACCCCACCTTCCCCACCGCACTTGGAAACAGCAGGAGGTGAGCAATCAATAAATTAGCAGCAAGAAATCATCGGATGAAATTAAGACCAACAGCTCAAAATCATAGGACGAGAGTAATAAGCAAATCACCATTAATGAAAAAAACACAAAAACATGAATGTTTAGCTGATTATCGTGAGAAATCACAGGATAAGATCAATCAATGTGGGCCAAGTCGCCTGAAATCGTGGGATTAGCAGTGAGATGCAGTGGATGATATAAAGCTGAGGAAAGCTCACATAAATCACATAATGGCTGAAAAGACGATTACATTACCTGAATCGTATTGGATAGAGCATTTTACAAAAACAGAGAG
Source organism: Heptranchias perlo (assembly GCF_035084215.1). Lineage (NCBI taxonomy): Eukaryota > Metazoa > Chordata > Chondrichthyes > Hexanchiformes > Hexanchidae > Heptranchias > Heptranchias perlo. The sequence continues at coordinate 16,869,549 of NC_090329.1, read as the reverse complement.
GGATCGAAGTTTTGAAGTGCACTAATGAAGCCAATATCAATTTAAGCATTCCTGAAGTTCTCAGCAGAAGATGAGCTTTAATACATTCATACATACATTTAATACATTCAGCACACAAGTCTTGCTAGATGTGTACACAGGTAGGAAGGAGGATTGGGGCACAAGAGTTGGAGCCTAACGAGGCTCTGCTCTGAGAGTGCAGCGGAGATAAATTTGCCCAATTTGCAATCTTTTAGATTTTCTGATTAAACGGTAATGAATCTTGATGTGTTTTTTTTTCTCCAAATTAATATTTTCAGCATTCCCCACTGGAGTACACGTTAGCACTTGTCATTCACGCAGCCTGTAAGTAAATGTAGGTGTTGTAGTTCAATTAGTTACTCCTTTGATTAACTATTCTCTATGGTGGACTCCACAATAAGAATTGAAGTCACACATGTCCACTAAGTAAAATGGTTACCATCTTAACAGTTAACACAAGAATGAGCTCTATTGTGGTGCTATGCACTTTCCAATGGAGCTTAACTTGTTTTACCCAATTCATCAAATGTAACAACATGGGCCTGGGCTGGAGCCAATTCAGCTACTGCATTGATCTTAATGGGACATATTTTGAGAATTCTCTCAGAAACAGCTTACAAATTCAGCTGAACTGGAACTCCACCATAATGGAATGAAACCACCATTTGGAGAAAGAAAGGTTGCTCGAAATACTACATTTACATAGAGTCTACAGCACAGAAGCAGGCCATTCGGCCCAACTGGTCCATTCCAGCATTTATGCTCCACACAAGCCTCCTCCCACCCCTTTTCATCTAACTCTATCAGCATATCCTACTATGTTTGTTCTTAGGAAACAAATAATCTGTCATGGACCAATATCCTTCTATTCCTTTCTCCCTCGTGCTTATCCAGCTTCTCCTTAAATGCATCTATGTTATTCGCTTCAACCACTCCATATGGTGGCGAGTTCCACATTTCAACACTCTTTGGGTAAAGAAGTTTCTCCTGAATTCCCAATACATGAGTGGTCTAAGTTCTAATCATTTCAATTGCATCATCTTTGTCTTCAGCTTCTTATCAATCAATAGTCAGGCCGTCAGCCTGAAGCTGAATTGGGCTGGAGTCACCAACTCCTCCTTCAGAAAGAAGTCACTTTTCTTAATCTACTGTGTCTAAACTTCAGAGAAACAGTCATTTGAGAACTAGGGTTGGAGTGGTCAGAATAGAGCTATAATTGTCATCTCAGCAACCTGTTGTTCTCTGCTTTCTTGAAAACTGCTGAAATTGAAGGACGTACAAGAAAGAGACACAATAGACTCCATTTCCATTAACGGGATTTTAACTGAGGGCGAGTGTGGTGCCAGTGTCAGGCTCATTCCATCTCGCCAAAGTGAGGTCTAACTCCCCGACCTTAGTTAAACTAGTTAAGCCCGACTCCCACTCACATTCGGTTCCAGATTCGGGAACAGGGGAGCGCAGCAGGAGGCCACAGCCAGGAACCTGCAGGAACAGTTTCCGACAAAGTTAAATCGGGGGGTGGGGGGGGGATTTCCGAGGCGATTTCAGGGAGTGGGGCTGGGTTGGGCAAGGGGAGGCCCGAGGATTCCTTGTGGAACCAAGAGGAGCAGGAACGCACGAGGAATTTAAAAAAAAACGTTTACACTTAACTGCTCGGCCCTCTTCTGGGCCTGCTGCTCTTTGGCGTTGGGTTTGCCTGCAAAGCCGACACTTGGTTCAAATAGTGTCAGGGTCTGATTGACGTCATCAGACCCACTTTTGATTCTCAATGAGACCCTTGCCTGTCTGGGGTAAGGGCCTCGTTGGCTGGTCAAAACCGCCTGCTAAGTTGGCGCGTGGTGTGAAGTCAGCACGACTCGACGAGTAGATGCACAAAGATTCATTTATAGGGAATCTAGATAAGTGCGTGAGGGAAAAAGGAATAAAAGGATAATAAAAGGTTAGATGAAGTAAGGTGGGAGGAGGTGCGCGTGGAGCATAAATGTGGACCAGTTAGGCGGTAATGGTCTGTATCTATGCTGCAAAATTCTATGTAATTCTATGTAGTTGCTCGTTGCTGCGGTTTTAATCCTCGCATGCCCCATTCTCATTGCGTGCGGAAGGTCAGAATAGGGCCTAACATTTTAAATATATCACTAATCAGTCTCCCGTAGTGCTGCGTTAAGGGATTTAAGATGAAGTGTAATCTTCAGATGAAGCGGGGTTAAGGGGCGGAGGATAATTTGACCGGGGGGTAAGGGGGTTGCAGGTGTAATTCAGTCCCAATTTTAAAGTCAAAAATGCTGTCCTTATTTTTCATAATTACAGTGCAAATTCCTTTGGCAACATTAATAATGGAAGCTGCCTATGTAAACTTGTTAGACACTAATTATACTCCCCGCCACTGGTGGCATCGCGACTCTAGTGGGGAGGGGCTGTAAATACAGTGTGACAAGTTAACACGGACCGTTTCCATTATAAATGTGAATAGATTGGAAGAAGATAACAGGAGTGGCACTCAGACATAAGATTTTTTAATATATTACTAATCAATCTCCTGTGGTCACTCTAACTGTTTCTTATGTCTGTGTTTGTCTCTTTAGCTCCTCTCCCTTTAACTCTTCTTTTTTGTTTCTCTCCATTCTTTTCTGCTTCTCTTTCTATGTTTTTCATTCCTTCTTTCCTTTCGCATGCAAGGCCTGTTGTTCGTGATGTGGTGTAGTGGGAAAAAGAGCCACCAACAGCTCCAAGCGACATTTGGGGTGGGAGCTGCAGGAAAAATGTGGCCCTGGGGCTCCGTTCCCATTCCCGTTCCCACTCACTCCAACTCCCCCTCATTCTATCATGTTCCCTACTCTATTACCCTCCACTACCCATTCCTCTTCCCCTTCCTACCACCCCCTCACTCCCATCACTAACACCTCAAGTGCTGTACCCTCCCCTCCGCTGTGAGTCACCTCATTCTTAATCCTCCATCTTCTCCTCCACTTCCACTCGTCGTCCCACATCACCATCCCCCTCCCCCAAGCCCAGGTCAGAAGCCTCCCTCACCTTCAACCTAATTTGCCTCCCTCACCTCCAACCTAATTCCCTCTGACACTCCCTCCCTATTTGTTTCCCTCAAAGAGGCTTTGTTTGCTTTCAAAATGCAACTTTTTTTTGCTTAAGAAAAAATCAAATTAGAATGATTACAGAAACTACCTCTTTGCCATTCTCTCTATTTGTGCCTTTCTCTCCATTAATCTCTCCCAGTCTCACATAGGTGTTAACAATTAGAATCTATTGCACAGGTCTGAGTGACCGTTGACTTTTTCTAACTATCTACAAAACACAGAAGAGTTACTCAGTTGGCTTCAAAACTCAATTGTTTTTGTTTGAAAATTGAAACAACATTAAGTGAAGACTCTCTCTCTGACGCCAGTTCTTGCTCCCTCGCTGTAATGCACTTTCTAAAACTTATAGAACACAAGAACTACTATGGGAGTGTAATCAGAACACAACATCTCTCTCTCTCTCTCTCACACACACACACACGCACACACACATTCTCTGTTTCAAATAAAATACTATATAAATTTACCTTAATAAAGCTTTTGACATTTGTCTTCTTGCTTTTTAACCTTATTAGAAGGAAAGCTATTGAGCACAGAGTGCTTTTGGGAGAAGGTGAAGCCAGCATACAACGACAACTTGCATTTATGTAGCGCCTTTAAAGTAGCAAAACATCCCAAGGTGCTTCACGGGAGCATTATCGAACAAAATTTGACATTAAGCCACATAAGGAGATATTCGGACAGGTGACCATAAGCTTGGTCAAAGAGGTAGGTTTTAAGGAGGGCCTCAAAGAAGGAGAGAGAGGGAGAGAGGTGGAGAAGTTTAGGGAGGGGATTCTCGAGCTGAAGACCGAGGCAGCTGAAGGCACGGCCGTCAATGGTGGAGCGATGAAAATCAGGGATGGGCAAGAGGCCAGAATATCTTCCTTCAGGCACCATTAAAATGTGAAATGCAACCATTTGATCCTGACACAGGCATTGGACGATTCCTTCTTTCAAGTACGTAAGTAGAATATTTCAGAGGCTACTGCACATGCAAGCTTAATTGGATGTGGCACAAGTAGTACCTAGAACCATCTACCAAAAACGCAATGGACACTTGAAGGCTGAATGATCAGATTAATAGCGTTGCTTGGAAACGGCTCCACAGTGCAGTTGAACAGAGTACTGTAGTTCCAGGCCAGCTAAAATCACACAGATGTCATTTGCAGAATGTAACCAGTCAGGGTTGCACAATATCGATTTTTTTCCCCCTCAATTACATTTATAATCAGAGTTTTCTCTTCTTGCAAGTTTTAGCCATTGCAATTCACATTCTTTTGGAGAAATAGGGCATGATTTTAACCCCGAGCCAGGAAGGGGCGGAGGGTCAAATTGCGGTCGGGAAACCCGGAAGAACGGGTTTCCCTGATATCCTTACGATTTTGACGTCAACTGACCGGCTGGATTGACAGGCTGGTCTCAGTCGGACGGGAGACCAGCCAGGGAGAGGACGTCTTCAGGTAAATCTTTGTTTGTATGGATGGGGGGATGCATGGGGACATGGGTGGGCATGGGTTGGCACATGGCATAGGTTGGCACAGGGGTCGTCAGTCATGGGGGGGAAGGATCGGGGGTCAGTCATTGGGGGGTGTCGGGATCGGGGGTCATTGCGGGAGTCCGGGATCGTTGGGGGTGGGGGAGGATCGAGGATTGCGGTCGGGGGTCCGTGATGGGGGATCGGAGGGGATGGGGGTCCGCGATCGTTGGAGGATCGCTGCAGGTAGGCTCGCTAAGCCTGGGGGAAGCACTCCTGCTCTTCCCAGCCCACAAGCTGTGCCAGAAAGGCACCTACCTGTTAGTCTCGGGCCTTCTCGCCTCCTTTCACGAGACGTAAAAGAGAAGGCACGGGAATCCCAGCCCTCCGAGGTTGAAATCGGAAACTGTGGGAAAGTGGAGGCCTGAAGCCTCCTTGAAAGATTTTAAGGCCCGACCCGCCTCCTGGGAGTTGGTTGGTTGCCCGCCCCTTGTCCTGCCCCAGTGAAAACCGGAAATAGGCGGGTTGGAAGTGGGTCTGAAATGGTTGCAATTTTGAATGCCACCCGTTTTTTGCTGTTAAAATAGTGCCTATAGTAACTAGGGGAAATCCAGGGCAGTCCAAGTTATACATGGTTTATTAAAAATATCAGGCTCAATCGACCAAAGGCCCCTTTGTTGATCTTACAAGTGACTTGGATGTCATGCAGGAGAATCTTTCATTCCTCTGCAAAAATTCTAAGGAGTTTCTCACTGTCTCAGCAAACAATTGGCTTTTTTCTCTTTTTTTTTGCCTCCCCCAAGAGAATACATGGCTGCAGGGGAGTGGGGGGGTGAAGGGAAGAGTCTAGTCGTGATGGTCCAGCCATCAGGGTGTATGGTGTAGGCTTGATGGACCAGCTGGCCTTTTCCTGCCCGTCAATTTTGTATGTTCGTATGTAATGGGACTGTCCGAGGAGATCAAAGGCCCACCTCATTCCTGGCATCATGTAGCGGAGGCACTGCGTAGTCCTGTCAACTTCCTGTCAGTTGGAGTTCATTTAGAAGGGACATTAGAACAGGTAGCCACATCCCCTGAACACCAGCATGGAAAAAGTAGTGAAGAGGGAAGCACCGTAGGGGTAAAGAGTAGGCTGTCACATAAACATTGTATTGTAATAAATCACTGTCGGAACTCAATTACTGTTCTATTTGTGCTTCTTTACTGTTGGTCTGTACACAGGTTTGAGAATAGGAGGAGGGTGCAGGTTTTACTGTGAGAATTATCTTTGTACTGAAGATGGGAGCGATTGTATGGAGGATTCCTGCTAATGAGGAACATAGGAACAGGAGTAGGCCATTCAGCCTGTTCCGTAATTCAATGAGATCATGGCTGATCTGTATCTTAACTCCATTTACCCGCCTTGGTTCCGTGACCCTTAATACTCTTGGCTGAAAAAAAATATATCAATCTCAGTTTTGAAATTTTCAATTGACCCCCAGCCTCAACAGTTTTTTGGGGGAAGAGAGTTCCAGATTTCCACGACCCCCTTTGTGTGAAGAAGTGCTGCCTGACATCACCCCTGAACGGCCTAGCTCTAATTTTAAGGTTATGCCCCCTTATTCTCGACTCTCCCACCAGAGGAAATAGTTTCTCTCTGTTTTCCTTGTCAAGTCCTTTAATTATCTTGAACACTTCAATTAGAACACCCCTTGATGATGGCTCCAGAGAGGGCCAGGCAGTTGGAAAGGTCCAGACATCTTAAGCAGCTGTCAAAGGGGACTTGTAGTTGCTGCTCCTTGTTTTCCTTCAAATAGGCCACTGACAGAGGGTGGGGTAAGCAATTGTACCAAACATAGCATCCGTCAGTAAGGGAAAAAGAGTTCGAGCATTCTGCTCCAATTTGAGGCTAAAAAAACATTTTTAATTCAAAAGGCCAAAAATAATGACCTTTCTTGATAAGATCAGTCTGTCCCTTTAAGACAGACAGCACTTATATGGCAGCAGCTCCGTAGTTTGAGAATGCAGAAAACACCAGAGCAAGGTGTCGAAGTGCACAGGTGTCGGACATTCATTTGCATGTGATTTGCATACAATTTGCATTGCAGCACCTTCTTCAGGTGCAGTTAGGTGCAACCACTTGAAAAGCCCGACAGGAATTTCAGATGCAGATTGGGGTCAAAGGATTAGCCACCATCTTTCCTGTACATAGCACCTATTTTTCAGGTGCTATTTGGATTCCATGCCCAAAATGATTAAATGGATGAAAATATAGCACTTAGGGAGTAAACTCAAGATAGAAAGTGCTGAAAGTGCACAGTTGGTTAGGCAGCATATAGTCAGAAAAATCATGTCCGAACCTTCGTCGGTTAATTCTGAACAGTTACACCTGAGTATTAACACCTGCATTGTTAACCCATCTTTTTCTTTCAGAAGCTGATCGACCTGCCATGTTATTTTGAGAATTTTCTCTTTGAAATTTCCAGCTTTCATGTTTTCTCTTTTTCTTCCTCCCCGCTATCTGTAAGTTAAGGAAAGTGGAGAGATGCTTAGAGGTTACAGTGTGTCTGTTGTTCAGAGGGAGTACATTGTACTGCAAGCGAGTGTCTGCTACTAGCAAAGTTAATTAACACAGGGAGATGATGGGCTGGCTATTCATTAGTCAAGAATAATGACTGAAACAATGATCTTTTGTGCCGAGGCAGCGCAGATCCAGTCTGAAACATAATCGAAACAAACAGCAGCAAAAATAACACATTTCAAGCCCTAATGAAATCACATGTTCCAGCTGCTAAACCAAATATAGATGCAGTAATGTCCCAGAGTTGAAGGACATCACCGTATGTGACACATCTTGTGTCTCTATTTAAAAGTTATATACAATTAGCGACAGCAAAAATCTGAGGAGACTTGAGACTCAATTAAAAAAACCCAGCTGCAGCAATACGATATTAACAGATGCACTAAACAAATTTACTCAAGATTATACCATATTTTTCATGCTGCTTTACAACTGCTGCAAACTGTAAATTAAGCAAATCTCCCGATAATTACAGCACAACAGAGACCTAACTCTTCAAGAAAATTCACTTGGTGGGGCTTCCTAGCTTAAAAATCACTGCCACTAGTAAATGCAGTCAATTTTTAACTTGAGTTGGAACATATGCAAAAATCAGTGCTTTTATATGCAGGTCACAAATTCAACGACACAAATGAAACAACTACATAATTTTAAGAGACAATAAAAATGTTATTGCTAAAATGGTTAAGGACACAAACATGGTGTGTGAATGGGAATTAAGATAACTTGAGACTCTTATAAAATATAAGTGCTAATGCCAGGTTCTAAGGAAGGGTACACACCCAAAATTTCGTGACCTGTCTTTTTACATCAAATCTACAGCACACAAACAAGCCATTCGGCCCAAATGTTCTAAGCCAGTGTGTATATACTCCACACAAACCTCCTCCAATTACATCATTCTACCCTGACCCTGTATCCCTCTATACCCTTCTCCCTCATGTGTGCATCAAGCCTCCCCTTAAATGCAGCAATACGATCTTCTTCAACCACTCCATGCAGCCCACCCCACATTCTCTGTGAAAAACAAATTCCTCCTAAGTTTTTTTTATTTGATCTTGTTAGTGGTTTTCTTATATTTATGGCTTCTAGTTTTGGGCACCCCCGCAAGTGGAAACATCTTTATGTGTACATTATTCATAGAATCATAGAAATATATGGCACAGAAGGAGGTCATTTGGCCCATCGTGTCTGTGCCGGCTGAAAAAGAGCTATCCAGCCTAATCCCACTTTCCAGCTTTTAGTCCGTAGCCTTGTAGGTTGCAGCACTTCAAGTGCACATTCAAGTACTTTTTAAATGCAATGAGGGTTCCTGCCTCCACCACCCTTCCAGACCCTCATCACCCTCTGGGTGAAAAAATTTCTCCTCAACTCCCCTCTAAGCCTTCTACCAACCCCTTAAAACTATGCCCCCTGGTTACTGACCTCTCTGCAAAGAGAAATAGGTCCTTCCTACCCATTCTATCTAGGCCCCTCATAATTTTATACACCTCAATTAAATCTCCCCTCAGCCTCCTCTGTTCCAAAGAAAACAATCCCAGCCTATCCAATCTTTCCTCATATTCTCCAGCCCTGGCAACATCCTCGTAAATCTTCTCCAGAGCAATCACATCTTTCCTGTAAAACCCCTTCATAATTTTAAAGACCTCAAGCCTTCTCTTAGTCTACTCTTTTCCAGAGAAAAGAGCCCCAGCCACCTCAATCTTTCCTGATGGTTGCATCCTCTCAATTCTGGTGACACCTTTGTAAATCTTTTTTTGCACTTTTTTCAGTGTTTCAATAACCTTTTGGTAGTACGCAGACCAGAACTGCACACAATACTCCAAGTATAGTGTAACCAAGGCTCTATACAAATTTAACATTACCTCTCTGCTTTTATATTCTATTCCTCTAGAAATTAACCCCAGTCCTTTGGTTGCACTCTTTATGGCCTTATCAACTTATGTTGCTATTTTAGCAATTTCTGTATCTGTATTCCCAAATCTACCTCTTCCACTTCATTTAGTTTCCTACCTTTCAAGGAATAAGTGGCCTCCTTATTCCTCCTACTAAAATGAACCACCTCACACTTCATTTGCCATTCATCCATCCACTTTGCAAGCCTGCTTATGTTGTCTTGTATTTTGGTGCAGCCCTCCAAATTATTAGCTACAAATTTTGATACCATACCTCCAATTTCTGAGTCCAAATCATGAATGTAAATGGTGAACAACAGTGGTACCAGCACGAATCCCTACAGGACATCACTTCCCAGTCCAAGAAACGTCATTTAATTCCTACCCTCTGCTTTCTGCTTTTGTAGCCATCTTGCAATCCATGCTGTACCTGGCCCTTGACTCCACAAACCCTGACCTTTGTCATGACTCACTCATGTGGCACTTCATTGAAGGCCTTCTGAAAGTCCATGTTTGCCATATTCACTACATTATGCTTTGCCAACTTTTTCTATTACTTCTTCAAAGAATTCAAATAACATTGGTTAAATATGACCTTCCTTTTTAAATCCATGCTGACTTTTTAATTATATTCTTCATCTCGAGGTCTTTTGTTATCTGATCTTTTCGCAAAGATTCGAGTATATTTCCTACCACTGATGTTAAGCTAACTGTTAGTTCTATCTCCCTTTTTGAAGATAGGAATTACATTTGCCCTGATGAAAAATCGTCGACCTGAAACATTAACTTTGTTTTTCTCTCTCCGCAGATGCTGCCTGACCTGCTGAGTATTTCCAGCTTTTAAGTACATTTGCTGTTAGCCAGTCCTCTGGCGCTATTCCCTTTTCTATATGGATACTAGTGCCTCTGCGGTCTCTTCATTAGTTTCTTTGAGTGACTAGGGGTGCAATCTATCTGAACCCAGGGCTTTGTCCTCCTTATGTTTGGCTAGTTTGTCTAGTATCTCCTTTCTTTCTGTGTTAACTGATCTAATACCACTCGACGTCTTCCACTGTTTTCATCTCTTTGTTAGCCTCTTCAGTAATCCTTCCATTTCAATATCATCCCTTGTGAGGTTATTCTGCTCATCCCTTAGAGGTCCTATCCCTACTTTAATTCTCCTTTTGCTACTTAGGTGCCTATAGAATATTTTTCTACTTTTTTAATATTCTTTGATGTGTTCCTTTCCTATTTTCTCTTTGTCTTCCTAATTGTCTTTTTAGCCTCTTTCCTAAGCTAATCATGTTATTACAGATCCTGATTAACCTGCTGCTTATTTCTAGTATTGTCTCTTATGTCCTTCTTTCCTGTGTTTCATCCATATTTATTCGGGCAGGCAGTGGGGAATGGTGAATTTGTAAGAAGTGATTGAAGTGGAGTTTTAAAATTCCAACTGGAAAATGATGTGTAGGCAACTCAGAGGTTACTAAATTTATTTAAGTTCAGATAGTTTGGGATTTTCAACCTTGTGTCAATTTTGCATGCAGCAAAAATGGTGTCAATTTAATTCAGCCTCATTACTTGCATTATATCTGTTCAAAGTGTTACTCTCGGGTATGTTTTTCTGAGGGTGTTGTTTTTTTGCTCTTTCTCCCAAATCATTGACAAGGAGTGTTTTGTTGAGACCGGTCATGAGTAAAAGAAATATTTTTGGCAAATTTTCAACAAGATCTACCGAAGATTTACAAGCTCTGCTTTAGGCTTCCATTGAGGCCTGTCAGATATATAACATGGCTAAAGTGCTCGTTCGGGCTGATTCCGTGATTAGGCACTGATAGCAAGGAGCAGTGCTCTCACAGACTGCTGGTCGGGAAATCACAAGTTCGCAGCCTACGATTTTCTTCCCATTAAATCAATGAGTGACAATCGTGGGCTACAGAGCCACATTGTCTCGAGCTTCGCTCCCTGCGAGTGCCATTGTCAGTTGGGATTCCCTGATTGTGGAATCAGGCCTAAAATAAAGCATTAAAAGGGAAATTATGTTAAACTTGTATAGAACCTTGGTCAGACCACACGTAAGAGAACTGTGCACAATTCTGGTCTCCATATTACAAAAAGGATATAGAGGCACTGGAGAAGGTGAAAAAAATATTTACAAGGATGATACCAGATCTGAGAGGTTATACCTATCAGGAAAAATTGAACAGGCTGGGGCTCTTTTCTCTAGAGAAGAGAAGGCTGTAGGGTGACCTGATACAGGTCTTTAAAATTATGAAAGGGTTTGATAAGGTAGATGTCGAGAAAATGTTTCCACTTGTGGCGGAGACCAAAACTAGGGGCCATAAATATAAGATAGCCACTAATAAATCCAATAGGGAATTCAGGAGAAACTTCTCTACCCAGAGAGTGGTTAGAATGTAGAACTCGCTACCACAAGGATTAGTTGAGGCGAATAGCATAGATGCATTTACGAGGAAGCTAGATAAACATACGAGGGAGAAAAGAATAGAAGAATATGATGATAGCATTCGATGAAGAGGGGTTGGAGGAGGCTCATGTGGAGCATAAACACTGACAAGGACCAGTTGGGCCAAATGGCCTGTTTCTGTGCTGTACACTCTATTTTTTAAAAATGCATCAATAATCCAAGACTGGATTACCTTGCACTCCAAACCCCATGCAATAACAATGTGAGACTAACATGTGATGGAGTAAACCACAAGGAACATTTCTAGGCTTGCTGTACCAATGAAAACAGTGGTCAGTAATAAATGATAATACATTCCATGGGGAGAGTGTTGCTATAATGCACTGGCTGGTTTCTATAAGATTTAATAAATACTAGCACCCTGAAATTATGCCATGACATGGTAGCGTATCAATGCACAATAGATTAATCTAATATTTCACTGTTGTGTTGACAGAGGTATTAACCCATTTATTTTAATCAGTTTAATGCCTCCACCACAAAAGTGAAGAGAGGAATTTACAGGAACATAGGAACAGGAGTAGGCCATTCAGCACCTCCAGCCTGTTCTGCCATTCTGTATCGTAACTCCATCTACCCACCTTGGTTCCATAACTCTCATACCTTTTCAACACATTCCGATGAATGTGTTAAAAGTTTGTATACTGGCTCCGATTGTGTAATGTATGGATTTCCATTCTGTAACTGTATTTGTGATCAGACAGGTACTAAAGTCAGTAAAAGCCAATGCTTAACCAACTCCAATATTTATTACAGCAGAAATTTTTTACCACATTGAATTTAGAAATAATCTAAATAAATAACAAGTTTCCATAGAAAAGACACCTCTCATTAATTTTTTTTCATCCATTCTGAGTCAAACTACCTCTTTAAACAAATTATTTGCATTAAAGGAAATTTGGTCACTTTTTTACTTATTATTCATTTATAACACTTCCCAAGTTGGTCTTGATATCACAACTAATATCAGACTGTTCAGTGCACCAGTGGTGTTATCTGACAGCACAGTTTCTTGCTTGAATGCATCTGACAGCGATCTCCTCCCATGCAGACACTAGAATATATACACAGCAGCTTGTACAGTTTGAGGCTAAGGACTTGCAAGTCACAAGCTGTAATACAGTCTGAGGAGCAGGAATTTCTCTTACAAAATGCTCAAGTCCCTCTTCTCTCATCATCTAGTTGGAGGAAGTGTGTTGTGAGGGAAGTTATTTTGCCGTCTTTCACAAAAGCATTTGGTAGCTTGCTCTTTGGGTGTGCACATCAATGGCACCTGAAATTGCAGGCAAGGATTAATTCTACACCTGCAGAACAGATTGTGTGCTTTGTTGATACACACAAGAGAGAGGCAACAGATGCTTGGATTGATTTTTTTAGTAATGTCCAATGGTACAACGCTCATGTTTAGGTTAACAAAGTCAGGACCGTAAATATCTTTGCACTTTTAAAACCGTTTCCAGACTTTCTTCTTTCCAATGTAGCTCAATACTCTTGTACTATCACATCCAGTTACTCCATCAAACTCTGGTGCCAGATAGGTATGGTCATCAGCTATCATATGTACTCTGCCGTCTCCTTCACAACAATCCTGAACCACAATTCACGAGCAGAATATCAGTGGGGGGAAAAGTAAATGCGTAACACTGCCTGGTCTGTATCTGGAAATGTTATTAATACTTTTCAATGATCTCCAGATGCTTGAGGGGTAAAAAGGATTATTCTTGTATCTGCCTCATGACCGCAATAATGACAAGTCAACAATTACTTCAGTGCTTCCAAATCACGTTTCGGACATTCGGACAAATCTTTAAAAAATCAAGAAGCCACCACTAATCAATAGCTGCTGAGATAGCAGAAGCATTGATGTAGATATGCTGCAGTCGTGCTCTAAATGAAAAAACACAGGGTTTGTTTTGTTGATGGGATAATTGATATGATTTAACCATTGGGTACTGGTGAACATGGTCCATGGATTTGTGTTCCGAAACTCTGCCTTCTAGAACATTCACTTTCCTTCTTTGTCATAGTGATTTGAAGACTACATTAATTATTTTACATGTTTGGCCTCTTCATGGAGTGATGCATGTTTTCAGTAGGTTCACCAAATGCCTTGGCATTGCAGCTAAACACCTGGGTAACAGTCATGTCATCAAAGGTAAAACCTGTTGAAATAGCAGGTGTTGCTGGAAAATCAACTTTAAATTCAACATCCTTTGGTAATGCTCATTATCAAAAAATGTCAGGTGACCAATTTCATATGTCCAAGAAGCAAAGAGCTCTCTCCATCAATAGACTTTTGTTTTTGCCTCTAGGATTGTTAGATGCTTGCTCATTTGTGCTAACATTTTTATTTTCAGCTTGAGTAAAAGGTCGAAGAAAACAACAGCATTTGTATTCGATCTGTATGCTACGAAATTTTATGTAACAACTTTCCCAAAGTTCTAATGCACAAAAAAGGGAATCTGGTAATTCTGAAATAATGGTAACAGCAGAGGGAAGTTTAAGGAGAGAATCTCCATTGACTTCATCTGGCAAACTAGATAAGTTTTTCAGTGCATTAGCTGGGTGATTACTGCTTGAACATCCCACTGTTTTCTTCAATGTCTACCATTTTGTCAGAACCTGTTGCATCATAAACCTTGCAAAGTGTTTGTTTCATATTGGAAAACTATTCTGACATGAAATCGAAGGAAATACTGATCAACTGCACAGGTGTACATAGAATTACACAGAATGTACAGCACAGAAACAGGCCATTCAGCCCAACTGGTCATCCTCAATGATGGCGGAGGCCAGACGTGAGTGCAAAAGACAAGGCTGAAGTGTTTGCAACCATCTTCAGCCAGAAGTGCCGAGTGAATGTTCCATTTTGGCCTCCTCCCACTATCCCCAACATCACAGAAGCCAGTCTTCAGCCAATTCACTCCATGTGGTATCAAAAAATGGCTGAGTGCACTAAATACAGCAAAGGGTCCCGACAACATCCCGGCTATAATGCTGAAGGCTTGTGCTCCAGAACAAGCTGCACCTCTAGCCAAGCTGTTCCAGTACAGCTACAACACTGGCATCTGCCCGACAACATGGAAAATTGCCCCGGTACGTCCTGTCCACAAAAAGCAGGACAAATCCAATCCGGCCAATTACCGCCCCATCAGTCTACTCTTAATCATCAGCAAAGTGATGGAAGGTGTCGTCGACAAGTGCTATCAAGCGGCAATTACTCATCAATAACCTGCTCACCGATGCTCAGTTTGGGTTCATCCAGGACCACTCGGCTCCAGACCCCATTACAGCCTTGGTCCAAACATGGACAAAATGGCAGAATTCCAGAGGTGAGGTGAGAGTGACTGCCCTTGACATCAAGGCAGCATTTGATCAAGTGTGACACCAAGGAGCCCTAATAAAATTGAAGTCAATGGCAATCAGGGGGAAAACTCTCCAGTGGCTGGAGTCATACCTAGCATAAAGGAAGATGGTAGTGGTTGTTGGAGGCCAATCATCTCAGCCTCAGGACATTGCTGCAGGAGTTCCTCAGGGCAGTGTCCTAGGCCCAACCATCTTCAGCTGATTCATCAATGACCTTCCTTCCATCATGTCAGAAATGGGGATGTTCACTGATGTTTGCACAGTGTTCAGTTCCATTCACAATCCCTCAGATAATGAAGCAGTCCATGCTCGCATGCAGCAAGACCTGGACAACATCCAGGCTTGGGCTGATAAGTGGCAAGTAACATTCGCGCTAGACAAGTGCCAGGCAATAACCATCTCCAACAAGAGAGTCTAACCACTTCCCCTTGACATTCAATGGCATTACCATCACCAAATCCCCACCGTCAACATCCTGGGAGTCACCATTGACCAGAAACTTAACTGGACCAGCCATATAAATACTGTGGCGACAAGAGCAGGTCAGAGGCTGGATATTCTGAGGCGAGTGACTCACCTCCTGACTCCCCAAAGCCTTGCCACCATCTACAAGGCACAAGTCAGGAGTGTGATGGAATACTCATCACTTGCCTGGATGAGTGCAGCTCCAACAACACTCAAGAAGCTCGACACCATCCAGGACAAAGCAGCCCGCTTGATTGGCACCCCATCCATAAATATTCACTCCCTTCACCATCGGCGCACTGTGGCTGCAGTGTGTACCATCCACAGGATGCACTGCAGCAACTAGCCAAGGCTTCTTCGACAGCACCTCCCAATCTCGCGACCTCTACCACCTAGGAGGACAAGGGCAGCAGGCACGTGGGACCAACACCACCTGCAGGTTCCCCTCCAAGTCACACACCATCCCAACTTGCAAATATATTGCCGTTCCTTCATTGTCGCTGGGTCAAAATCCTGGAACCCCCTACCTTACAGCACTGTGGGAGAACCTTCACCACACGGACTGCTGCGGTTCAAGGCGGTGGCTCACCATCACCTTCTCAAGGGCAATAAAATGCTGGCCTTGCCAGCGACGCCCACATCCCATGATTGAATAAAAAAAACTGGTCTGTGCCAATGTTAATGTCCCACATGAGCCTCCTCCCACTCCTCTTCATCTCATCCGATCAGCATAACCTTCTATTACTTTCTTCCTCATGTGTTTATCTACCCTTAAATGCACCTATGCTATTCACCTCAACTACTCCTTGTGGTAGTGAGTTCCACATTCTTACCACTCTCCAATAATAGATCCCTAGTGCTTGGTTTGCTTTTTTCTAAAATGGCCTTACTAACTTGCAATGGTATTGAGAAGCCAGCAACTCTTCAATTGATTTTGCTGTCCCAGTTCTCAGCCTATTTCAATGTCATGTTTAAAACATTTCCCAGGACATGGGTGGCAGAGCCACATTCATTGACCATCCCTAATTGCCCTGAGAAGGTGATGGTGGCCCACCTTCTTGAAACACTGCAGTCCCTATGGTAATGGTGCTCCCACGATGGTCTTAGGATTTTGACCTGGTGACCATAAAGAAACAACAATATCTATCTAAGTCAAGATGTTGTGTGACTTAAACGACAACAACTTGCATTTACATGGCGCCTTTAATGTAGGTAAATGTCCCAAGGCACTTACAGAAGAGTAATCAGACAACAATTGAGACCGAGCCAAAGGAGATATTAGGATGGGTGACTAAAAGCTTGGTTAAACAGATAGGCCTTTAGGACGGTCTTAAATGACTTCGAGGAGAACTTGGACGTGATGATGTTTCTACTATATCATACCTTAACCTTTCTTGAACTGAGGAAAAAAAAGTCCTTTTAAGTCCAGCAAGTCTTCATTTGGTACTTGTATTCAATTTGAACTCAGTCTGTGAAAAAAAAAAATGTATCCATAACTTCCCAATTGATGGATATATTTGAAAATGGACATCTGACTTAAATACAGAGCTGCAACTTCTTCCTGGTGCTGATTTTTTTGGTCGAACAGGCGTAATATTGTTTTGTGTAGATTTTTTGGTGCACACTACCAATCAGATCGTATGTGTAAGGAGGAAGTGCTACAACTTAATTTATTTACAAGTTGACTCCTCGACTACAAAGTACGAGTGAAGCTGAGGAAACAGATGGAACAGAGAATATAACATCCAATGTATTAAGCACAATGAAGTAAAAGTTGCTCCTACAAATTTTATGCAAGCAGCCATAGAATTTTGAGTTGACTCAATGCCTAGAAGCTCCACTGATTGCTTCAATATATTCAGAACTTCAATAAAAGGAAATAATAATTTGTATTTACATGTCAATGATGTCTGTCAAAATGTTCTGAAGGGGATGTGGGTTTTCACTAACAGCAGCAATGAATTCCTCAACATTCTTTAACAAACATTATGAGTGCCTTTCAATATGGATATAATTAACATTCATCATTTTAAACATCATTTAAAATCCAAAATTGTCAACATTTGCTGGTACATCGCAATAAAAATAAAAAGTGGTAATAAAACACAGCTAATCCTGCAATATTATTTCAAAAAACAATAAAATCGAGCAATTTCATGTAAATCGCTGAGTCCTTATTGAAGCATAACTAAAACGTATCAATTATATTACGCCGTGATGTTCAAATTCTGCTGTGGGCTATTTTGGTTCGCAAGCTTGTTTAAAATTCCTAGGTGTACCAAATACAGCACTGAGTGGAATTTGAACCTCTCAAATTCTCAATGAATAATTCACCCCCTTATAAACTAAGAAATGTAGAACAAGGAAAGGTCATCAGCTTATTCTTTTAAAGTGCTTGCTGTAAGACTCTTTTCCCATTACAACAGTGGCGAACCTCAATCCCATAACCTTTGCATGACTTCAGATGCACTTTGCCGAGAACCTAATGCACCACACATTGAGCATTGCTGCCACTGTATGACAGTCTTCATTATCATTTTCAATTTCTTTACAAACATGCAACACTAAGATGCAAATCATATCAAAACAAGTCACACCAGTTGTGCATGCCGCACAATTCTTCAGGCTCAAACAGAAGAAAGTTTTCTAAAAAATATTTTCTGCAAAGTCAGCACCCCATTAAAATTACATTTAATTTAAATTCAAAATTTTTTCAATTTAAATTAAAATTGTGGGGTTTTTTTGTCAAAGGTGGCAAGAGAGTCTGTAACCAGAGAACACAGACTTAAAGTAGTTGGCAAAAGAGCTAGAGGAGAGATGCAGAGAATTTTTTTACACAGCAAATTGTTATAATTTGGAATGCACTCCCTGAAAGGGCAGTGGAAGCAGATTCAATAATAACTTTCAAAAGGGAATTGGATTAATACTTGGAAGGGAAAAACTTTGCAGGGCTATGGGGAAAGAGCAGGGGTGTGGCACCAACTGGATAGTGTAAGTAATATATTTTACTGTTCGAGTCTTTAACCAAAAAGGCCGCAAGATGGTTTGATCCAAAGTATTATGGGCGCTAAATTGGGCCATGTAGTGCCCGTTGTTTTGGCACTAAGCGGCCTCCCAGAGATCCAAGATGGCATCTTGGATGTACATGCACGCTTCTAGCATGATATGCGCCAGATGCCATCTTGGTAAAGGGTTTAGCTCATGCACAATTAACAAATGCTAGCATCATGTAAAGTAGGGAGAAAATGCGTTTGATCAGTGTGCAATGCTGATTTAAAGTGATATACACCATTTTGGCACTTAACGCTCCACTCAACACACTGTCTTAACCATGACAATCTAAACATGCCTTGAAGTGCCTGGAGGACCCCCGACCAGTGCTATTGAAAGGGACCATGCAGAACTTACAAGTTAGTTGCTGGATTATTGCTTCTGGCTGCTGATGCATTTGTACCTGTTTTTGGAGGTCTCCTAGACTTGAATACTAGGACAAGAGGACATAGCCGAACAATTAGAACCAGGACGTGCAGGAGTGAAATTAGGAAATGTTTCCATATGCAAAGGGTGGGAGAAGTTTGGAACACTCTGTTGCAAATGACAGCTGATGCTAGCTCACTTGTGAATTTTAAATCTGAGATTGATAGATTTCTGTGAACCAAGGGTATTAAGGGATATGGGGCTAAGGTGGGTATATGGAGTTAGATCAACCATGATCTCATTGAATGGTGGAACAGGATCGAGGGGCGAAACGCCAGTGCCACTTGCTGCCTCCTGTTATGTGTCACCTTCTCCTGCAAGCAAACGGGGTGTGTATCTGGGTGATGTGCCTGTCATGGTTGAATAACTGCCACTGTGAGTTGTGGGTGGGCAGCTTGCAACAATGGTAATGTGTGAGGATGAGAGGAAGCATCTGATTGGAAGAGTTGAGTACTGATGGAAAGAGTTTGTTGGTATGTGGGTGATGGGGGGTGTAGTGTGTGGAGCAGTGGATGCGGCTAGTGGTGCAGTTGGTAGGAGATGCCACTTGACAGTTGACCTCACTCACCTTTTCCACGCATGTCAAAGCACTGAACTTCTTCCTGCATTGCATCCATGTTCATGATGCTTTGTGCCTGGCATTGACTTCATCCGCCACTGCCTCTCACTGCCTTTTGAGCATATGTCTGGAGGGCCTCTTGCCTTCACCCCCATCCCCGCAGATATAGGATGGCCCTCCTTCTGTCCACCTCTTGCAAAAGACCTCTAGTGCAACAGCAGAGAACCTCAGTGCACGCACTCTCGCAGACCTGGTACCAACTCGGACCAGCAGATCGGTGACATGTGGAGTGCAGATTGGAGGATGTGGGATATAGTGGTGCGCAACCTTAATTCAATGTTTCAAAATAACTCAACAGTTTGTAGACATAGGGGTGTGACCAGCATCTGTGTTTTATGTGTGCGATGTCTGATCTCCGTTCAGACTCTGTGCAGATAGCAGACTGTTATTTCCATCAAATTACAGATACTGGCTACCTTTAAGAGATTTTAACTGGCTGTCAGAGGGACAGCCTGCCTTTAAGAGATTTGGGCTCTCCCTGCTGGCGGAAAGTGTGAATGCCATTCAATCCTTGTGGCAACGCTGATGTGGAAGGCTGCATTCAGGTAAGTGCTGAGACAGGACTGCCTACGACGGAAGCACTGGGCATGGGTTAATCGCGAATCATGATACCCGCGCCGGGTTTCAGGGGTTAACCAATTTAACCCCCAATGGCTTTATTAAGAAGTTATAATAAGTAACAAAAATGTTAAAATACAAGAGTACAATTAAACAAGCTACTAAGATGAATACAACCTGGCACAAAGTTGATCACTGTCCAAGACTTCAAAGTGCACTTTCGAAGGTCTTGATTAGTTGAGTGGTCCAGCCTCGCTCCGAGAACGTTCTAATCAATGATAAAAAGCTCCCATCTTTATAAGTTTTAGACACAATTAGCTCTGTATGGGCCTCCCATCAATCATCCTCTCTGTCCCATGGGGCTGCTATCAGTCCTACTCCCTTATACACACAATGTTTGGCTTTACCACCTCCCTCGTGAATAGCTGCCTCTGAATTATCAATAACTCTTATCTCTGTCTAAAGCATCTCGCACGACTACTAAAGTATGGATAACTCCCTATACCCATGTAATGAACAGGAGATGAGTATGACACCAGATGCTCGTTACTCAAAGAGGCCCTCTCTTGCACAAGGTCACAAAAAGCTTGTTTTGGATAGAGAGAAAGGCCTTTGTTCACAGTGAAAACTGATGTAATGCTTTTCTGTAACAAGGTTTACATTATTGTACAGAAAGTTTGCATAATGCTTTTCTTACAGATAGCTCTTTCAAAGAGCCGGCATAAGCCAGTCCTTCTGTGCTGTATCATTCTATGATTCTATGAGTAAAAATTCCTTTTTCATTTCAAGTTACAGTTCTCATCATATTCTGGTTTCCTCAGGCCTTGCACCAGCTGTGGCTGGGTGAGTGGACTGTCCCTCCAGGTTGACCGCACAAGCTGATTTTAACCCCATGCCAGGAGGTGTTTGAATCCAGCTTGGGGATGACTCTTCCACAAATTTTCCTTCTCTGTGAAAGCATTTCGCCTCCACTTGGAGCAGCAGAAATGAAATCGTCAACACTCCAGGATGTGACTAGTATGTGCACAAACTTAATTGGTCCCTGAATTCATGCACTCCATGTCCCTGCCTGCCAAGGATGCTTTAGGGTCGATATTCTAGTCCCTAAAGGGAGCGGCGCAGGAGCATAACAGGAAAATCTGGTTAAGAGACGGATCTGTGCTACATCTCATAATAAGTATGATTTTCCACCAGGCATTTTAGATGAGCCTAAAGTGTTTTTTTTAAATGCGTGGCTATGGTCTCCGCATATAGTTACACAGAAGCGTACCACCACAATACAAGTATATTGCCATGAAGTTAACTCCCAGTTTTTTCAAACGTGTTTATCATCGTAGGTACAGCACAGGAGGAGGCCATTTGGTCCATGGTGCCTGTGCTGGCTCTTTGAAAGAGCTATCCAGTTAGTCCTATTCCCCTGCTCTTTCCCCATTGCCCTGCAAATTATTTTCCTTTAATTATTTATCTAATTCCCTTTTTGAAAGTTACCATTCAATCTGCTTCCACCACTCTTTCAGGCAGTGCATTTCAGATTATTACAACTCGCTGCATAAAATAATGTTTCCTCATGTCACCTCTGGCTCTTTTGCCGATCACCTTAAATCTGTGTCCTTTGGTTACCGACCCTTCTGCCACTGAAACAGTTTCTCCTTATTTACTCAAAAAACTATTCATAGGCAATGTTTTAAAAAATTTTATTGACACAATTTCCACAAATTTAGATTTATTAGTGTTACTGTATATGTCTAGATACAAGCGTATCCTGTGGTAATTCATAGTCTCTCGTAAGTTTACAGCCTTATGACCAAGGCCTATGGATAAAGTTTACAAATTTGGGCCCCTGGTGCAGAGCTCCACTCACCAGGAGTCGATTTAGGAGTTTGTTTTAATGAGAGGAAAATCCCACGGGTCTCATTGATCTGCGTGCCAAATCCCTGATATGATCTGACGGGGAAAACTCTGCGCTGGAAGGTCATGAGATGTTTACAGCACAGAAGGAGGCCATTTGGACCATTGCGCCCAAGCTAGCTCTTTATTAGAGAAATCTAAAACTAATGCCAGTGGCCTGCTCTCTCTTCATAACCTTGGATCTTCCACAACTTTTATCCAGTTTTCCCCTAAAAGAGAGATCTTTGCCTCAACCATTCCCTCCGACAAAGCAGTCCATGCCTCAAAAAGTTTGTGATTAAAAACATTTCCGCTGACCTCTCCCCTCACTCTCAGTGATGATTTTAAATTGTTAATCCGTTTTTACTGACTCAACCAACAACAACAACTTGCATTTGAATAGCACCTTTTTAACATAGTAAAACATTGCAAAGTGCTTCACAAGAGTGTTATCAAATAAAATTTGACACAGAGCCACATAAGGAGATATTAGGACAGGATCTTGGTCAAAGAGGTAGATTTTAAGGAGCATCTTAAAGGAGGAGAGAGAATTAAAGAGACGGAGATGTTTAGGGAGGGAAATCCAGAGCTTAAGGCCTGGACAGCCGAAGGCACAGCCGCCAATGGTGGAGCAACGAAAATCGGGGATGTGCAAGAGGCCAGATTTGGAGGAGCGCAGAGATCTCGGAGGATTGTAGGGCTGGAGGAGGTTACAGAGATAGGGAGGAACAAGGCCCATGGAGGAATTTGAAAACAATGATGAGACTTTTAAAATCTAGGCGTTGCCGGAATGGAATTCAATGTAGGTCTGCGAGCCCTTGCGTGATGGGTGAACGGGTTAGGATGCGAGTTAGGATACGGACAGCAGAGATTTGGCTGAGCTTACATTTATGGAGGGTGGAAGATGGGAGGCCGGCCAGGAGAGCATTGGAATAGTCAAGTCAAGAGGTAACAAACGCATGGATGAGGGTTTCAGCAGCAGATTAGCTGAGGCAGGGGCGAAGACGGGCGATGTTACGAAGGTGGAAGTAGGCGGTCTTGGTGATGGACAGGACATGGGATTGGAAGCTCTGCTCAGGGTCAAAGAGGACGCCAAGGTTGCGAACGGTCTGGTTCAGCGTCAGACAGTGGCCAGGGAGAGGGATGGTGTTTGTGGCACTGAACAAAGGCAATAAGTCCTTCCATATTCATCCTATCAAGACGCTTCATAAATTTAAAAGCCTCCATTAAATCTCCTCTTAACCAGCAGAAATAG
Source organism: Heptranchias perlo (assembly GCF_035084215.1). Lineage (NCBI taxonomy): Eukaryota > Metazoa > Chordata > Chondrichthyes > Hexanchiformes > Hexanchidae > Heptranchias > Heptranchias perlo. The sequence goes on along the minus strand of NC_090329.1, from coordinate 16,846,431 downwards.
TTCTAGGCCTCCATTTTAGCACCCGCTTTCGGGTGCGTTCCTGGCGGGGGGGCTCCGAAAATCGGGGAATCCTGGAGCGGGTCGGGAGCCTGGCTCCAACCCGCCCACTTCCGGGTTCCCCACAGACGCACCGAAGTGCGCGCGCAGCCCCAGCATGTGGGACTCCCGCAGGCAATTAAAGCCAGTGGGGTGCCACTTGAGACTATTTACCAAGCTATTTCAGGTCATTAACAGACCTGATTAAGGGAATATGTCAGGAGGGGTGGGATTTCAGAAACAACTGGGACTGTTTCCCATACTGGGGGAAACACTCCCAGTTGAAATGGACGTGTTGCAGCTCTCAGCCTGTGGCAGCTGCAAAGGTCCATTTGACAGGTGTTGGAGGGAGACCCTCACTCATTGCAGGAGGCCACTCTGTCATTTGGGACAAAGTTTGGCCTCCACCACCCTCCTCCTAACAATCAAATTCACCAACTTGCACACTTACCCCGGGGTCCAGAGACATGTACCTACCTTGCGGACCCCCTCAGATGTACATCTTCCAGATGGGGGCCGCCGTAGCTGCAGTCATGACCTCCTCGGAGGGCGAACAGCATCACCAGCCTCACCAGCCAAGCCATCCACCTCTGACATGTGGAGCTCCACAACACAGTGCTGTGACACATCCACCTGCACAGCAGGAGGGAGGGCAACCGCAGAGAGAGATGCGTCGCAGAAGGCACTACCCTCGCCACAGGGTCCACAGACCGAGACTCAGCTTCCTGGACCTCTCTGAGCAGCAGTGCACACGGAGGCTCAGAGTCACTCGACATGTAGTCGTGGACATCTGCAGCCTCCTTCATGCCGAGCTGCTCCCGGCTGGCCCGAGCACCATCTTCTTACCTGTCGCTGTCAACGTCACCACTGCCCTCAACAACTTCTCCTCCGCATCCTTCCAGGGTGCCACTGGGGACATCGCCGACGTCTCTCAGTCGTCTGCACAAAAGAGCCCTGCAAATCAACCTACACCCACTTTGCAGTGACACAATGGGTGGCATCAGGTGTGGGTCTTCATTGTGATCCTCAGGGAAGGGTATTATTGCACAAACCAGACAAGATTCGCAAAGACGTGGCAGTAGTGGTGACAATATAATATGTGATGTGAGTTGGTCAGAAATTAAATATAAGTAAAAACCATGACAAACCCTCAAACACCCTTGTGCATCCCCTTCATGCTCACGACACGTTTGCCTTACGCTTCCTACTGCACATATGTGATGCACGCCCTGTGGCTGCAGCACAGGTAGTGGCAGGTTGAGTGAGGCTGACCGTGAAAGAGATGCATGAGAGGGTGAGTATGAGATAGAGCCATGAGATTGTATGAGGATTGAGTTGAGTGGTAGTGGCGGGGTGAGTACTGGCGAGGTGAGTAAATGCAGGTAAGATGAGGAAGAGCTTTGAGTGGGTGTGAGGGGTGATGTGACAGAGTAGTGTTGGCAGTGCAGAAGGAGATGTGGGGTGGGGACAGTGATGTGGCAGATGGAGTGCAGGGGAATGAGTAAGTGTACTCACTTTGGCTGACCGACTTAGGGCATTGCAGCGCCTTCTGCACTGTATGCAGGTGGGCAATATGTTGATTGTGCAGGTGACCTCCTCTGCCACCTCGAGCCAGGCTTTCTTGGTGGCAGAGGCAGGCCGCTTCCTCCCGCCCGCCGGGGGGGAAGATCTCAGTCCTCCCCCTCCTCCTCACCCCATCTAATGATACCTGGAGTGAGGCATCATTAAACTGGGAGCAGCCTTCCCCCTGGGCTGCTCCAAGCTGTATTTTTTCCTATTTGTTGCAGCATCAGTCAGTGGAGGACTGCCCCTTTAAATAGAGCTCCTCCAGCTGACAGAGCTTACTGCGCATGCGCAGTCCGCCCGACGCGCAGATCAGCAGTGGGGAACCCGGAAGACCAGGTAAGTGGATACATTTAGGCTGCGATCGCCCGCAGGGCAGTCTGATTTCGCCGGGCACGTGGACCCCCCGCCGCGAACCCGCAGCCCTGGTAACATCGAGCCCCTAGTCTCTCCTCACAACTGGAGTCTCCCGTTAAAGGTAACATCTGGTGAAACTATATTGTATGCTCTCTACGGCTTTAATATCCCTTGTATTACAGGGTGCCCAAAGCTGTACACGATATTCTAACTATGGTCCAACCAACGTTTTGTACAAATTCATAATTACTTTCTTTACTCTTGTACTCCATGCCCCTATTTATCAAAACCAAAATACTGTTGGCTTGTTTTATGGTTTTATCTACTTGCACTCACTTTCAGGGAATTATGTATTTAAGACCCTCGGCCTCTCAGTTCATCCAGACTCTTAAATGTCTTCCCATTCAATGTATACTCCCTTTACTTGCTTTTCTTCCTAAAACGAGTCACCTCACATTTATCTACATTATAAAGCATCTGCCACCTGTCTGCCCATTTCACTAACCTGTCTATGTTTCTCTGAAGTTCTTCACAATCTGTTTGCCAAATCTCCGACAACTGTGTCATCAGAAAATTGTGAGATTGTGTTCCGTCTACCACAATCCAAATCATCGATATCAACTGAGAACAAAACTAGACCCAGCACTGATCCACTTCCAATCTTTATCCAATCCGAGTAAAATCCATTTACGGTAACTCTTTGCTTCCTGTCAGTCAACAATTCCTCTTACACCATACCTCTTGAATTTTTCTAATGTCGCCTCCTGTAAGATACTTTATCATACATTGGAACATAGGAACAGGAGTAGGCCATTCAGCCCCTCGTGCCTGCTCCGCCATTTGATAAGATCATGGCTGATCTGTGCTCTAACTCCATATACCTGCCTTTGGCCCATATCCCTTAATACCTTTGGTTGCCAAAAAGCTATCTATCTCAGATTTAAATTTAGCAATTGAGCTAGTAGCAATTGCCGTTTGCGGAAGAGAGTTCCAAACTTCTACCACCCTTTGTGTGTAAAAATGTTTTCTAATCTCGCTCCTGAAAGGTCTGGCTCTAATTTTTAGACTGTGCCCCCTACTCCTAGAATCCCCAACCAGCGGAAATAGTTTCTCTCTATCCACCCTATCTGTTCCCCTTAATATCTTATAAACTTCGATCAGATCACCCCTTAACCTTCGAAACTCTAGAGAATACAACCCCAATTTGTGTAATCTCTCCTTGTAACTTAACCCTTGAAGTCCGGGTATCATTCTAGTAAACCTACGCTGCACTCCCTCCAAGGCCAATATGTCCTTCCGAAGGTGCGGTGCCCAGAACTGTTCACAGTACTCCAGGTGCGGCCTAACCAGGGTTTTGTATAGCTGCAGCATAACTTCTGCCCCCTTGTACTCCAGTCCTCTAGATATAACGGCCAGCGTTCCATTTGCCTTCTTGATTATTTTCTGCACCTGTTCATGACACTTCAATGATCTATGTCCCTGAACCCCTAAGTCCCTTTGGACATCCACTGTTTTTAACTTTTTACCATTTAGAAAGTACCCTGTTCTATCCTTTTTTGATCCAAAGTGGATGACCTCACATTTGTCAACATTGAATTCCATTTGCCACAGTTTTGCCCATTCACCTAATCTATCAATATCGCTTTGTAATTTTATGTTTTCATCTACACTGCTTACAATGCCACCAATCTTTGTGTCTTCGGCAAACTTAGATATGAGACTTTCTATGCCTTCATCTAAGTCGTTAATAAATACTGTGAATAATTGAGGCCCCAAGACAGATCCCTGCGGGACTCCACTAGTCACATCCTGCCAATGTGAATACCTACCCATTATCCCTACTCTCTGTCGCCTTTCGCTCAGCCAACTTCCTATCCAAGTCCATACTTTTCCCACAATTCCATGGGCTTCTATCTTAGCTAACAGTCTCTTATGCGGGACCTTATCAAATACCTTCTGGAAGTCCATATAAATAACATCCATTGACATTCCCCTGTCCACTACTTTAGTCACCTCTTCAAAAAATTCAATCAGGTTTGTCAGACACGACCTACCTTTCACAAATCCATGCTGGCTCTCTCTGATTAACTGAAAATTCTCGAGGTGTTCAGTCACCCTATCCTTAATTATAGACTCCAGCAATTTCCCCACAACAGACGTTAGGCTAACTGGTCTATAATTCCCCGGTTTCCCTCTCTCTCCTTTCTTCAAAAGCGGAGTGACATGTGCAATTTTCCAATCTAGAGAACTTTGAAAGATTATAGTTAGGACATCCACAATGTGCTCACCTACTTCCTTTAAAACTCTGGGATGGAAACCATCTGGTCCTGGGGATTTGTCACTCTTTAGTGCTATTATTTTCTTCATTACTGTTGCTTTACTTATGTTAATTTTATCGAGTCCCTGTCCCCGATTCAATATAAGTTTTCTTGGGATTTCCAGCATGCTATCCTCTTTTTCTACTGTAAATACTGACGCAAAGTAATTATTCAACATGTCCGCTATTTCCCCATTGTCAATGACAATATCCCCACTTTCAGTTTTTAAGGGACCAACACTGCTCCTGACCACCCTCTTTTTCCTAATGTAACTAGAAAAGTTCTTCGTATTGGTTTTGAATTCCCTTGCAAGTTTCTTTTCATACTCTCTTTTTGTAGCTCTTACTATCTGTTTTGTGACCCTTTGTTGATCTTTGTATCTTTCCCATTCGCCAGGATCTGTGCCATTTTTTGCCTTTTTGTATGCCCTTTCCTTATGTCTTATACGGTCCCTTACCTCTTTAGTTGTCCATGGCTGTTTTTTTTGGCAAGTAGAGATCTTGCCCCTCAGGGGTATAAACCGATTCTGTATCTCGTTAAATGTTTCTTTAAACATTTCCCACTGATCATCAGTCGTTTTACCCATTAACAGATTTGCCCAGTTTACTGTGGACAGTCTCTGTCTCATCCCATTGAAGTCGGCCTTGCACAAGTCTAGAATCTTAGCAGCTGATTCATTTTTTCCCTTTCAAATACTACATTGAACTCGATCATGTTATGATCACTATTGGATAGATATTCACACACAGTTAAGTCGCTAATTAAATCTGGTTCGTTACTCATTACTAAATCTAGTATGGCTTGCCCCATTGTTGCCTCCAGGACATACTGCTGCAGAAAACTATCCCGGACAAACTCAAGAAATTCGCTACCTTTCTGACAGTTGCTAGTCTGCTTTTCCCAATCTATGTGAAGGTTAACGTCCCCCATTAAGACCACTATGCCTTTCTTACACGCTTGTCTAATCTCTGCATTTATACAATCTAGCACTTCAGAGCTGCTGCCAGGGCTCCTCTTTACAACTCCCACTATAGTCTTAGATCCTTTCCTATTTCTCAATTCAACCCATAGGTCTCTGTTGGCTGCTTACCTCTCGTTATATCCCCCTTTATCATTGAAGTGATTTCATCTCTAATCATTAAGGCTACTCCTCCCCCTCTTCCATTTTCCCTATCTCTCCTGTAGACCTTATAACCTGGTATATTTTATTCCCAATCCTGACCATCCTGCAGCCATGTCTCAGTAATAGCTATCATGTCATACCCTCCAATTTGAATTTGAACCTGTAGTTCATTTAATTTATTCCTTGTACTCCGTGCATTTGTATATAGAACTCTTAGTTGGGCCACACACCCTCGCCTGACCTTCAGCTTTGATGCTGGGTTAATCGCCTTACACTTTCTAGTTTTTACTTTATCTGTCGTGCCTAAAGTACACTTTCTTTCCGCTGCTCTACGCTTTTCCCTTTAAATTGTTCTTGAACAACTGTTTGTACTATTTGTATTGTAAATTTCCCCTGGGTCTTCCCCTCTCTTGCTGCTCTCAACTTTACTCCCTTCTGACTCCCCGCTCAGGTTCCCATCCCCCTGCCACTCTAGTTTACGCCTTCTGAAAATCCACTGTACATTACATCTGCAGCATTAACCTACACCTGTCCAAACGTTTGTCTAACATGACTTGCATTTAACAGATCTAAGCTTGATTAACCCATTCATTTCTAAACGCTCATTAAATTTATTTTGAATTATGGGTTCCAAGAGCCCATATCTGACATAAGACTAATGGTTTGTTAATGGTTACACAGCTCATGCTTTTCTCCCTTCTTGAACAAAAATACTATATTAGCTACTCTCCAGTCCAAAGGCACAATTTGCATATTTAGAGAGAATTGAAAAATTATGGCCAGAGCCTTTGCTTTCGGACTTCAACAGTCTACCGTGTCCGGTGACTGATCCACCTTGACTTCTGCTAATTTTTGCAGAACCAACTACTTTTCTACAGTTATATCCAACATGTGTTCCAGATCCTCCTCTTGCACACCTACAATCTCACATCCACCATTGTTTGCATAAACTGATGCACATATTAAAAAAATAAAGAACTTGGATTTCTGTAGCACCTTTCACAACCTCAGGACATCCCAATACACGTAGTGTCAGAAGGCTTGGAGTGAAACGAGAGAACAAAAGGACAGATGGAAAAGAGAACTAAGACAAAATAAAATCATAAGAGATTTGCAGAAAAGGGAAACAAAAAGAATGAAACACTCTCAAAACGAAAAAAGGAAAGGTTTAAGGAAAGCAGCAATACTTTATAAGGCAAATTCACATTTCTGTTATAAGTTTGATTCTGTAAACAATGGAATGATCAATTATTTTATATTATGGTGATATTAATCTTTACAATGTTCCCCTGATGCTCAGTGAGTTGCTCCAGTGAATACCAAGCCACTTTTGTCCAAGGTCCAATCCCTGATCTGTCAGCTGAGACATTGTTAGTGGCCATCCTTCCAGCTCCTAAATATTATCCAGCCGACCGCTGCTGGAAATCCTTATATGACAGCATCAGGTGAGGCACCCCCACAGTTAAATAACCTAACAACACTCACTGTCGAGACTCACATATGAATAAGGGGTACTTGGATACGGAACCATACCGCAATGAGAAGTCAAGATCTTCAGGAGCAGAGGGGAGAAGGGACAAGTGGTGATTAAAAACATTCTCGCAGTAGTTCTAATATAGCACTATTGGGTTCTGACTCATTTACAAGACTCTGAAGGCCCTATTAATTTAAATGCAAGGACAACCCTAATTGTTTTACATTGTTACTGGACTAGCTTGAAATACTTTTCTTAATTTACTATTAGATGAGGTTATTTATGTGCACATCTGTCAGAGTGTGGGGCTTCGATTTACCAGAGGTTTCAATCAAACACAACATTTTTATGGACTTACATCACTAAGCTACTTAATTAGATGTAAATTGCACTTAATGGTGACCTTTTTCAGTCCAAGAGTAAATGACTAATGTCTACACTGATAAGCGCCAGCATTTTGTTAGAAATTAGGTTTTCATTAAATATTCATGGGCCCCCTTCAAAAAAGGTATTTTGTAAGAAAACCTAGCAAATCTGTAGTCATTTCACATCAACTAATTATCCTATCTTGTTTGTATAATGATGATGACCCAACAGTCTAAAAGTGCATTACGATGACAAAATAAATAGAGATGAACACGACCACTTGTCCCATCTTAGCTCATCCATTTAGCAGAAGCTACAGTTCTCCCCCATTAACGCAACATCCAACTGTCTCTTAAATGACTCCACTACTCTATTCAGAAGTCCGTTGTTATTGTCAATCATTGTGCATGAAGAGATTCCTATACCAGTCTTAAATTTCCTTTGAATTTCACCACTTTGAACCCGTGCCTCCCCTACTCCTTTCAGGCCATGCCCGTAAGGTAGCAGTCCAGATTTATCAAGCATGCTTGATTTTTCATACACCTCTGAGGCCCCATTCTGTCACCTCTTTCAAGGTTGGAGAACCCAAGATCCTCCAATCTTCCCTCATAATTCAATTATCCGCCCACAAGGAGGAGTCTGGTGCCTCTTCTCGGCATCAACTCAAAGGCTTGAACCTTTCCCTTTATGTCTTATTGACCAACATTGGACACAGTACTCCATCCGCAGTCTGTTTAGAGCACTGTAAACTATTTTTTAAAAAAACTTTACAAGAAAACAAAAGCAATAACACAAACATAATTTACCCAAGACATACTGGTTTTCATCAAACATACTGAAGTAGATTGTGCAATTCATGCCCAGGAATTTGGGAGTAGATGGTCCAACCCTAATGGCTGGAAAATCAGGGCACATTGACCTCCATACTCAGATCACTGATGTGGGTGGTTCTACAACCTGGTGGTCCCAGCAGACAGCGGTGCTCTCAGGGAACATGGCCCCCGCTGGGAGCGCTGGATCATGAAATCACCTGATAGGCGCTCCCAGCGCCAAAGCTCCAAGCTTGAGAGCATTAATTTTACCCCATTATAATTGGAGTCCTTGGGCAATAGTGTCAAGCTACTTCTGTGTGGCTACGTGCCTAGAAGTACCTCAAACTGATCATGAATGAAAATGTAGACATTTAAAATGGATCCTTCTAATTGGCAACATCACTTTGAGGAGTTCAGGTCATGGAGCAGCCATTTTGGTTGGGTGCTCTTTTCCCATTCTATTGTATACAAGATATCAGTCTGAACTACAGCTTTATTTCTTCCGAAGTAGTGCTGGGACCTCAAGTGCACCAGCACAACCACCATTCAAGGTGTACTCATCCAGCATTTTCAACATTCCAAAACCAAAAGAGCTATTTGAAGAGCAGGAGATTTAAAAAATGAATTCATGACCCAATAGTGTAGTGGATATTACCTGGAATTACATAGAATATACAACACAGACAGGCCTTTCGGCCCAACTGGTTCATGCCAGTATTTATGCTCCATCTTCATCTAACCCTATATTCCTTTCTCCCTTATGTGTTTATCTAGCTTCCCCTTAAATGCACCTATGCTAATCGCCTCAATTACTCCTTATGGTAGAGAGTTCCATATTCTAACCACTCTCTGGGTAAAGAAGTTTCTCCTGAATCGCCTATTGGATTTATTAGTGACTATCTTACATTTATGACCCCTCGTTTTGGTCTCTCTCACAAGTGGAAACAGCTTCTCTACGTCTACCCTATCAAACCCCTTCATAATCTTAAAGACCTCTATCAGGTCACCCCTCAGCCTTCTCTTTTCTAGAGAAAAGTGCCCCAGCCTATTTAACCTTTCCTGATAGCTATAACCTCTCAGATCTGGTATCATCCTTTTAAATCTTTTTTGCAACTTCTCCAGTGCCTCTATATCCTTTTTATAATATGGAAACTAGGCAACAACACAAAGTGTGGTTTAACCAAGGTTCTATATTTCAAAATGACCTGCTGTTATCCCTGCTCACACTACCTAGTCAAAGCACAGTCTGGACCATAATGAATTAAGATGGCTTGCCAGGTAACTGGTAACAAGAGGATACAGTCAGATAGATTTTCCAATCAGAGCTATATTAGTGCCCACATTAGCCCATTTATTTTAAACAGGGTAAAACTGGCATTAAATAACACTGATCGCAGATGGAGTATAATGTGGGAAAATATGAAGTCATCCACTTTGGTAGGAAGAACAAAAAAGCAAAATATTATATAAATGGAGAAAGACTACAGAATGCTGCAGTACAGAGGGATTTGGGTGTCCTCGTACACGAAACACAAAACGTTAGCATACAGGTGCAGCAGATAATTGGGAAGGCAAACGGAATATTGGCCTTTATTTCAAGGGGGATGGAGTATAAAAGCAGGGAAGTCTTGCTACAACTGTACAAGGCGCTGGTGAGACCACATCTAGAGTACTGTATACAGTTTTGGTCCCTTTATTTTAGGAAAGACATACTTGCATTGGAGGTGGTTCAGAAAAGGTTCTCTAGGTTGATTCCGGGTATGGAAGGGTTTTCTTATGAGGAAAGATTGAGCAGGTTGGGCCTATACTCACTGGAGTTTAGAGAGGAGATCTTATTGAAACATATAAGGTTCTGAGGGAGCTTGACAGGTTAAATGCTGAGAGGATGTTCCCCCTCATAGGGGAATCTAGAACTAGGGGGCACAGTCTCAGAATAAGGGGTCGCCCATTTAAGACAGAGATGAGGAGAAATTTCTTCTCTCAGAGGGTTGTGAACCTTTGGAATTCTTTGCCCCAAAGAGCAGTGGAGACTAAGTCATTGAATATATTCAAGGCTGAGTTGGACAAATTTTTGATCAGCAAAGGAGTCAAAGGATATGGGGAACAGGCGGGAAAGTGGAGTCGAGGCCAGAATCTGATCAACCACAATCTTATTGAATGACGGAGCAGGCTCGAAGGGCCAAATAGCCTGCTCCTGCACCTATCTCTTATGTTCTTAATATCTAAGGGGGCTCCCATTGGTCAGTGTATGCCAGTACTATGCTTAAGTGAGGGATAATAGCCTGGATGTTTAAATACTGACTTTCGTAATGGCAAAATGACTGCTCCCAGAATTGTTTCTGCTGCTTTAGGAGGATCAACGGCTGCACATAAAATGCAAGGGTGAGGGTTTAGCATGTCAAATGCGTTCTTGGGGGATGAGAGTGACTTAAAGGGGCTGTTTCATCTTCCTGAGCTAAAAAGGGGCCTGCGACCTCACAGGAAACATCACACTTTTACTACACACTTCCCTACAGGGAGAAAGAGATACCTTGTGATCAGTCTCACATAACCCGCTCTTAGAAGGAACAGTGTGTGGCATGGGGTGATCTAATGGGGGAAAAATTTATCTAAAATTTTGACTTCACGAAGTGAGTTGTTATGATCTGGAGTGCACTGCCTGAACGGGTGGTGGAAGCAGATTCAATAGTAACTTTCAAAAGGGAAGAGGATAAATACTTGAAAAGGAAAAAATTGCAGGACTATGGGGAAAGAGCAGGGGAGTGGGACTAATTGGATAGCTCTTTCAAAGAGCCAGCACATGCATGATAGGCCGAATGGCCTCCTTCTGTGCTGTATGATTCTATGATTCAAAATATGGGATTGAGAAAAGTCCTTCCTAAACAAGTCAAGCACAGATCAATACTGCCAGTTTTCTTCTTCGCATTGTAAAACAAAATAAATTATTATTACAGGTGCACAACTAGTTGGGTCTTGCCAGCTCTAGTTCATTAAAGTTTTATTAAAGTTTATATGCACACAGGAATATTTCTAATCTGATGCTGTCATTTTCTTCATCCTTAATTGCATTAAATTACTTATTTAAATACATGAATAGTAAAATAATCAGTCTCTAACTCATTTGAATGCATGGTTAAGAAATGAGCTTATATGCTTCAATAATCCATAGCAGATAGCATTATTTTTTTTTAAAACTTCTGAACAAAAACAAATTAACCAAAAACAAAACATATGCAAAGCAGCCGTGATACGCAATAAGAGATTGTAGGTATTATAGTCATTATTCATAACAAGAAGCCAAACAAAGACACGCAGAATGCATCAGATAAAAATAATTAAATAATAGCATTCACTACACAATAGCAATTAAACTGACAGAATCATGCAAGTTAGAACTTTGGCTAATTATGTATTTTTGATAGCTTGTACGCATAAGAACAGCCTGTACACAAAGGAACATAGGAACATTAGGGACAGGTGTTGGCCATTCAGCTCCTCGAGCCTGCTCCGCCGTTTAATTAGATCTAGGCTGATCTGCACCTCAACTCAATTTACCCACCTTTGCTCCATATCCCTTGATACCCTTACCTAACAGAAATCTATCGATCTCAGTCTTGAATGCTCCAACTGACCCCCCCGCATCCACAGCCTTTACGGGGAGAGTGTTCTAGATTTCTACTACCCATGGTGTGAAGAAGTGCGTCCTGATTTCACTCTTGAATGGCCTAACTCTAATTTTAAGATTGCATCCCCTTGCTTTTGCTTTCCCCATCAGAGGTAATAGATTTTCCTTTTAACATTTTAAACACCTCGATCAGATCACCTCACAATCTTCTGTACTCAAGGAAATACAAGCCAAGTTTATTCAACCTTTTCTCATAATTTAACCCTCTAAGCCACTGTACCATTAAAGATTCCGAGTGATATACAGTGGCTGCACAGATGGCTGATAATGCATTTGATCATAAACATTTAATGCACTTATTTTTTCTTCTGTGACTTGTCAGTAGTGTAAAATTGCTTGCAAGCAAAACATAACCAATTATGCTAATAAGCATGTTATCCTTTAGGTGTTTTGTAATGTATCTAAATGTTCTTTGTTGCATTTTAGGGAGAATTCATGCATGTTTCCTTGCACTAGCCCCGAAGCCACATATTGACCTTCCTCTCCTTAACCCATCCAGTGCATGGCACAGGAAGCAATTTGAGGATTACCACCCTTGAGCTTTTGTTCCTCAATCTCGTGTCTAACTCATTGAACTTCCTCTTGAAGATTAAAATGTACTTCTATCCATGTCATTGGTTTCAACGTAGACCATAACTGTTGGCTGCTCTCCCTCCCTTCCTGGAACTCCTGTCCAACTGCACCTCAATGCTCAACTCCCTCGGAGGCTCAACTCCACACTATTCCAGCCTCTTGCAGTCTCCACTGGCTTTTCAAAGCTCAAGATACCTCTATCTGACATGATTCCAAGAGAAGGACCACCTTCCAAGAGAAGGACCACCTACGAAGAGATACTTGGCAAGCAAGCCTGCACGAGAGATGCGCAGTGCCAATGTGTTGGTGGTATCCACATGCCCAAATGTGCATCTGAAGTTATACTAATGAGTTGATCAGAGAAAATTGGGTATAAACAGCACAATTCCACTTAAATCGTTCTAAACCACGAGACATTTGGGTCTGAACTGCACCAAAAGCAGGAAATCTATAGGCTTCAAGTCCACTACGGTAGTTATTCTGCTACAATATATTTGAAGAAACCTAGATTTTTACTCAGAGTGATTCATTAGAGTGGATAGAAGCTACCCAGCACTGGGCGAGTTGAGATACCAGAGGAATGCGTACAAGTCTTTCCTTGTCCTTGACTTTTGTTACATTTACCTTTTGTTGTGGATATACTCTTCAAGCTGCTGTGTATTTCATTACGTGTTTGTTCATAGACTGTCCAATTTTCTATGCAAGTAATATTCTAGGGTTAGTCAGCTAGACCTTGGACCCAGTTCTGTACTCTAACCTGCTTATGTGATTGGGAGCAAGTACATAACAAAATGCACAATCAGTGAAGCATCTGGTGTGAGTGCCGAAGACAGTGATGATTGTTGCATTTGGACACTCACTGCAATGCATGCATTGTATTGTGTGCATTGTATTTTAGCTGCTAAAAAAGCTCTGCTAATGTTGAATGTAGAAGCTATCCACCTCAGCTAACCTGAATGAAATAATTTCCGATTGTGACAGCAAACAAAAAACCTTCCGCTCAACCTTGGAATAGTCCCATGAAGCAAGTGATACAGATCATTATTCATTTTTGGGAACGCATCCTCCAAAATGAAAATGGCACCCATTACCGATAATGATCTGTGTTCACACTGTAGGACCTTTCTGTTTTGACGATATAAGGCCAGGGAACAACTGTCATAACTGGGTCATTATTGTGAAATTGATAAAGAAAGAAAGAAGGAAGTTGCAGTTATATAGTGCCTTTTATGACCTCAGGACATCCAAAAGTGCTTTACAACAAATTAGCTACTTTTGAAGTGTAGTCACTGTTGTAATGTAGGATATGTGGCATCCAATTTGCGCACACAGCAAGGTCTCACAAACAGAAATTAAATAAATGACCAGATCATCTGTTTTAGGTGTTGGTTGAGGGATAAATGTTGGCCAGGAGACTGGCGAGAACGCCCCTTCTCTTCTTCGAAATAGTGCCGTGGAATCTTTAAAAATCACCTGAGAAGGCAGACGGGGCCCAATTTTAATGTCTCGTCCAAAAAACGGCACTTCCGACATTGCGACACCCCTCGGTACTGCACTGGGAGTGTCAGCCTAGATTGTGTGCTCAAGTCTCTGGAGTGGGGCTTGAACCCACAACCTGCTGGCTCAGAGGCCAGAGTGCCACCAACTAAACACAGCTGACACCTGGTACAGTGGAGCTGGAGGCTATATCATCATTTTCTCAGTTAGTTTTGAAATAATGTCCTACATTCCAACAGTGACTACACTTCAAAAGTACTTCATTGGCAGTAAAGCAATTTGGGACATCCTGAGGTTGTGCAAGGCGCTATATAAATGCAAGTTCTTTCATATAACATGGTCATGTTTTGCAGCCACAAAAGTATTCAGAAATAGCCAGTCCCCTCTTAAGCTTCCTGAAGGTTGTCCAGCCACAACAAGCAAAAAAAAAAATTTCTGTACCCCAAAAACAACTGAGAAATATAAGTTTGCCAAACGTCTACAGTGCTTGAAATAACGACTGGAGAGCAGGCTTTAAATATTGCTGGCACGGCCGTTTCCTGCCCATGATGTGTGGGCAGATTTAGGAAGCAAGTGCGACAGTTCTGAGTCACACAGAAAAGGCATTGTGGTCCTAATGGCATCATAGGACCCTAGTTTGAATGTAATTATTGGGCTCTTGAATGTTTCTGGCAGGGGTGCAGGCCACCTAAATCGAGGTCCACTTGAAAATTGCAATGGGTGGTCCTTTGGCTCTAAACCAGTGATTTTCTCTTCCCCCACCCCCCCCCCCCAATTTTCATCCAGTTACCGCCCCGTTAACGAAGAAAATCTCTCCTCCAGTGTTCTGAGCAACATAGCTCCCTCAACCATGACCACCAAAAACAGATTAACTGGTCGTTCATCTCAATGCTGTTTTATGGGATCGTACTGTCTGCAAACTGGCTGTTTGCATCTGCCGAGAAAGCAACAGGGACCACACCTCAAAAAGTAATTCATTGACTGGGTAGTGCTTTGAGATGTGAAAGGTGCTATTTAAATGCACATCTTTCTTATTATTATTTAATTAGGACAGAATAGTCATTCCAGTACTGTTATTTTCAGCACGGGATGAAATACGAACTGTAGATCAGGTCTAATCTACTACTGATCTGTGTGGTTCACTGAGTAACCCAGAGTCTAAACTGTCCCCTTGCAGTCACAGATGAATAAATGCATCAATTCCAGAAGATTATATTTGATTCCCTATGTTGATGGAAGTCA
Source organism: Heptranchias perlo (assembly GCF_035084215.1). Taxonomy (NCBI): domain Eukaryota; kingdom Metazoa; phylum Chordata; class Chondrichthyes; order Hexanchiformes; family Hexanchidae; genus Heptranchias; species Heptranchias perlo. The sequence continues at coordinate 16,831,385 of NC_090329.1, read as the reverse complement.
TATTAACGGACTGAAACCCATTCATTGTCAGCATATTTGTATCATAAAATGCTTATCACTGAGGTTCAAAACAACAAGCTATTTCCTATTAATGTATGATCCTATTTTATGAGATCCTGCAACCTGGTTAGCAAAGTAAAAGTAATCTGAATTTAAACAAGAGCAACTTGCATTTATATAGCGCCTTTAACATAGGAAAAGTCCCAATTTAACAAATGCATCCAAGGCTTTTCACTAGAAACATAGCTAAAAATGTCACAAGCCCACATATTTTTATTTAGTTTCATTTTGCCTTTCTATTTCTTGCATTTGGTTTCAGAACTTCACTACTATGAAGCGATCTCTCAAAGTTAATGCCACAATTAAAGCATTCTGCTGTATTTCCATTAGCTTATTATTTACCATCCGACATCCTCTTCCTCCTCTGTGCATTCTCACTGTGTTGAAATCAAGACTCATTGCATTATCTTCTACTCAAACTCATGATTTCCTAGGACCCCAAGATCAGGGAACCCCTTTCCTTCCATTCCTTCTACAATCTAGAGGCTTTTAAAAGCCGAGCTTGGCATCGCCAAACCACCATTTTCGAACTAATTCTGTCTTCTTGCCCACTCTTCCCAACCTTAGTGATGTCTTGCACTCTGAGTCTTTACTGCTCTCCTAGGTTTCAAAACAAAAAAAAAAGCTGCACAGCCATTCCAGCAACTAAAGAACTGGACCTCCTCCTGGGTCTGCTCCTGAGCAAGGTGACCACCCACAGGTCCAGGTAGGACGCGGCCGGTGTGGTTGGTCGCATCGGCTGCCTGCCTCTCTTCTGCGGCCTTGTTTGCGTCCGAGTAGCCCTGGAGAAGGAGCATGCAATGTCTGCCGGTACACTCTCGGCCTTCTGCAACTGTTGGGCCCCACAGGGACTGGAGGGCATACTGGAAATAATATTAGTAGTTAATTTTAAGTTTTCTTTGTTTTATGGTTGAGTTTTTTTGTTAGTTGTGCCCCTCTTAAAAAAAAAAGGGGCACTTTTGTTTGTTTTTTTTGATGACATTAATGAAACTCAATGTCTCCTTATGGGTTTTATTAGAAAAGGCAACTAAAGAACTGTTTTACAGTGAGTGACATGTTGGAACTTCTCTGCTGTCTCTTTATTAATGAAGGAACCATCAATATTTGTGGCATATATCAGTGTGTTACAATCTGAGGTTACTGATCCTTTTCGTACAGACTTCAATGGGAGGGTTTAAATATTAACCTCAAGCACATAAGAATAAACCTTAAATCATAAATGTGTGAGCCACTGGTATCGAAGGGACTGAAATTAGCAGTCAGTGCTAATTTTAGCAGAAGTGGATAGGAATATGGCCGTGAAAGGTTTAATCAAGATCTAGCTGAAAGCAACTACTATTTAACTACTATAAAGATCCCCATTAATTTTACTTCCCCAAGCCATGTATTAGATTTGGCATAACCCCACAAGCAAAGTCATTAAAATCCAGTTTAGTTATTAATTTAAATTACATGATTCCATTTCATGCATTACAAAAATATTAATATCTATTTATATATGTTACTACTGCTGGTTTTCAATTCTTTTGCTGCTGCAAGATCGCTGGAATGCACCAGTGATTTCCGTACTGCTATAATAAAATATTTTTTTAAAAATCATACTGCCATTTAACCAGAAGAGATGTCTCAGTAATTTAGCAAATGACACAACTGTTACTCGGGAAACACAGAAACATGTATTTATTCTCAAAGAACATTTAGTTCTTTCTTAAATTATGTATTCAAGCAGCAAGACTAAATGAACCACATTATGGAGAAATTAATAGAAAACAGAAAAAATGAAGGCACTCAGATGATTGTAATAAGGACATATTCAGTGTTTGTGTGGGAAAGGGGAAGGTAAAATGTGTGGATATAATGGGCCAGAAATTACTCACATCGGGACGCCGTTCCATAACAGCGTCCTCTCCCTCTGCCAGCGAATCGATGGAGTAAGTTCACGAATGTGGACACACGCACTAAAACCCGGAAATCGTGAACTTGTCCCATCGGTTCACCGGCGGCTTCACAGCTGCGAATTAAATAGGCATGGTACGCTACAATCACTCAAAGCAATGAACATTCATAAACTTACCCATCTGCCCAGCTGGAACGAAAATACTTACGCCACCAAAAGGTACGCTGAAAAATACCAGCTCGACACTACTTTTTAAAAGTAGTGTCTGAAATGCCATAGCATACAAGGCTACGGACCAAATGCTGGAATATGGGATTAGAGTAGACAGGGCTTGATGGCCGGCGCGGACACGATGGGCCGAAGGGCCTCTATCCGGGCTGTATAACTCTATGACTCTACACAATGACTCGTAATGACTGCAAAAAAATAAATTTTAAAAATGTGGAATGTTATATTACTCTTATTTTAATACTTTTAGATCATTAAAAAATATATATACTTTTAACTTCTGTCTGTTTCATTAAATTAAATCATTTGCTTGGCTTTTTACAAGATGTTCAATTTTTATTTACACTAACATACAGGAGTTTACTTCAAATGAATGATTTCTACTTGCCTGCTTGTGGGCTTGACTTATATTCCTGACAGATTCTGCGGGCGTGGCTTCCATTCCCACAGCCTGTCCGACGCGAATGAGAACCTACACTGAGTTCAGAGCGCACAAATTGAAAATAATTCAAAATGGAGCAAATGGATGTCACGGGCTGCTAAGTAAGTATTTTCGTACCTTTTATCCGCAGGATGTGCGGAGAGCCTTGTCACACTGGTCGAAGCAAGTTCTGGCCCATCATATATACAACCATACAGAGATTGATAGATTTTTGACTGAGATTGATAGATTTTAGTTAGGCAAGGTTATTAAGGGTCATGGAACCAAGGCGGGTAGACAAAATTAAGACACAGATCAGCCATGATCTAACTGAATGGCGGAACAGGCTGGAGGGGCTGAATGGCCTACTCCTTCTTCCTACCTGCCAAAGGTTTTGTGGAAACACACGTAATAAAATAAAATTCCCTTGAAGCTGAATTTACTTTTGGAGAAATCTTCTACAAATAGAATAGGTGGCTGCTTAGTGTATCATGTACGAGATGTTCTTTTAAAATTTGTTTTCGGGATGTAGGCGGCACGAGCAAGGTTGCATTTATTGTCCTTCCCTAGCTGTCCTGAGGTTTTTTTTTAATTCGTTCATGGGATGTGGGCGTCGCTGGCAAGGCCAGCATTTATTGCCCATCCCTAATTGCCCTTGAGAAGGTGGTGATGAGCCGCCTTCTTGAACCGCTGCAGTCTGTGTGGTGAAGCTTCTCCCACAGTGCTGTTCGGAAGGGAGTTCCAGGATTTTGACCCAGCGACGATGAAGGAACGGCGATATATTTCCAAGTCGGGATGGTGTGTGACTTGGAGGGGAACGTGCAGGTGGTGTTGTTCCCATGTGCCTGCTGCTCTTGTCCTTCTAGGTGGTAGAGGTCGCGGGTTTGGGAGGTGTTGTCGAAGAAGCCTTGGCAAGTTGCTGTGGATGGTGCACACTGCAGCCACTGAGCGCCAGTGGTGAAGGGAATGAATGTTTAGGGTGGTGGATGGGGTGCCAATCAAGCGGGCTGCTTGGTGGTGGAGGGTCTTATCCTTGAACTGCGACAGTCGTAAGGTGTGCCAGTGAGGACAGAGAAAGGACCGACACTTTCCTCCACCCAGAACAAATTAGTACTCACTGCAAATCAGAAAGGTATGTCTGATCTAAATGACTCAATGTGTGGAAGGTTTACAAATATACATACACACGCATGCACGCACAGTGCACCATTGCTACCATGCTTCTCGCTTCCGCATGCCAAACACTATTCTCCGCCAGTGCCACTCTTAAACCAAGTTGGTGCAGAAGATCGAGTTTTATCAGCAGTAGCTGAGGCACAAATATTCCTCACAGTTTGAAAAAGAAAGTAGGAAAGAAAGACATGTAATTATATAGCGCCTTTCCCGATCCCAGGGTGCCCCAAAGCGCATTACAGCCACTGAAGTGCTTTTGAAGTATAGTCTCTGTTGTAATTTGGGAAACGTGGCAGCCAATTTGTATACAGCTAGGTCCCACAAACAGTAATCTGCTTTTTCTTTAAAAGTGATGTTGGTCGAGTGATAAATATTGGCCAAGTCACCGGGAGAACTCTCTCGCACTTCGTCAAATAGTGCCATGGCGAGGGCAGACGGGATCTCGGTTTAGCATCTCATCCGAAAGACGGCACCTCTGACAGTGTCAGCGTAGATTTTGTGCTCAAGACTCTGGAGTGAGACTTGAAGCCACAACCTTCTGAAATAGAGGCGAGAGTGCTACCCACTGAGCCACGGCTGACCCCATGATGAGTAATAGAAATAGTCTCATCTACCTTGTGGCTATGGAAGGGGTCCGAGAAAGGACTGGCAAATGTATTTCCCTCAAAAGGGAATTGGTTGTACTCTGAACGGCAAGAACACATTAGGTTTGTTATGTACAGACTCTCTTGAAAAGCAGCCTGGACAAAGGTGGTCACTTTCTCAAGTGAAATCTGAGCTGGGAAGCTATTGTTAAAGATAAATGCCTTAAGTAACATTATTGACTGGCAGACTGAAGGTGAGAGTATTCCCTGGGACTTCGAGTGACTGGGATTCATGCGTTATGTACAGAATGAAAGAAAGAGAAATTCTGATACCTATTTACGAAAACCATTTCCTCTGCTGTGAATGAGCATGTTCGTGACACGAGGTGGTTTTATACCTATCCACTACAAGGCCACACAAACGCTATAGGCACAAATAGCTGCTCGCTTCCATAGCAGGAGGTTCTTGATTAAATTGCGGCAGCGATAGAATAGAGTTGCTGCACCCCACTAGTCTTTAAGTTGAAATCCCACAATGCCAAGTTGTGAAATTGAATTAAAACAAAAACTGTAAATTGTTAGCACGAGGAAATGACCCTGACAATTAAAACTCAACTAGTTCAATGTTCTTCAGGGAAGGGAATCTGTATGCCTACCCAGTCCGGTCCAATCCGGCCAATTACCGCCCCATCAGTCGACTCCCAATCATCAGCAAAGTGATGGAAGGTGTCGTCGACAGTGCTATCAAGCAGCAATTACTCACCAATAACCTGCTCACTGATGTTCAGTTTGGGTTCCGCCAGGACCACTCGGCTCCAGACCTCATTAAAGCCTTGGTCCAAACATGGATGAAAAAGCTGAATTCCAGAGGTGAGGTGAGAGAGACTGCCCTCGACATCAAGGCAGCATTTGACCGAGTGTGGCACCAAGAAGCCCTAGTAAAATTGAAGTCAATGGGAATCAGAGGGAAAACTCTCCAGTGGCTGGAGTCATACCTAGCACAAAGGAAGATGGTAGTGGTTTTTGGAGGCCAATCATCTCAGCCCCAGGGCATTGCTGCAGGAGTTCCTCAGGGCAGTGTCCTAGGCCCAATCATCTTCAGCTGCTTCATCAATGACCTTCCCTCCATCACAAGGTCAGAAATGGGGATGTTCGCTGATGATTGCACAGTGTTCAGTTCCATTCGCAACCCCTCAGATAATGAAGCAGTCCGAGCCCGCATGCAGCAAGACCTGGACAACATCCAGGCTTGGGCTGATAACTGGCAAGTAACATTCGCGCCAGACAAGTGCCAGGCAATAACCATCTCCAACAAGAGAGTGTCTAACCACCTCCCCTTGACATTCAACGGCATTACCATCGCCAAATCCCCCACCGTCAACATCCTGGGGATCACCATTGACCAGAAACTTAACTGGACCAGCCAAATAAATACTGTGGCTACAAGAGCAGGTCAGAGGCTGGGTATTCTGCGGCGAGTGACTCACCTCCTGACTCCCCAAAGCCTTTCCACCATCTACAAGGCATAAGTCAGGAGTGTGATGGAATACTTTCCACTTGCCTGGATGAGTGCAGCTCCAACAACACTCAAGAAGCTCGAAACCATCCAGGACAAAGCAGCCCGCTTGATTAGCACCACATTCACCACCCTAAACGTTCACTCCCTTCACCACCGGCGCACTGCGGCTGCAGTGTGTACCACCCATAGGGTGCACTGCAGCAACTCGCCAAGGCTTCTTCGACAGCATCTCCCAAACCCGCGACCTCTACCACCTAGAAGGACAAGGGCAACAGGCACATGGGAACCACACCACCAGCACCTTCCCCTCCAAGTCACACACCATCCCGACTTGGAAATATATCACCGTTCCTTCACCGTCGCTGGGTCAAAATCCTGGAACTCCCTTCCTAACAGCACTGTGGGGAACCTTCACCACACAGACTGCAGCGGTTTAAGAAGACGGCTCACCACCACCTTCTCAAGGGCAATTAGGGATGGGCAGTAAATGCTGGCCTCGCCAGCGACGCCCACATCCCATGAACGAATTTAAAAAAAACTCCAGTTCAAGGGGGTGTGGTTGACTCTTATTACCCTCCGGCCAAAGGATGGGCAATAAATATTATCAGTGTCTCCCACATCCCAGAAATGAAACAAGCGAACAAGTATGAATTTTAATTTATACTATTATAATCCTTGAGATCTCATTCAGTTCAGGAGAAGTCAGTACAACATTGATTTATAGTTAGGGCTGCTCAGAGTGCACTCATGTTGGTAAGAAGTATTAAATTACTTGCCCAGCGTGTGCACTGGCTATTGAGTTTCAGTTTAATTCAGTGAGAGATTTGCATCAGGCAGTCACAGTGGTCCGACATTCATACCCCTTCAGTGATCAAATCACAGCCGAGTTGTGACATTGGGTGTGCTCATTTGATTACATTAAAACATGTTATCGATTTGAAGTGAAGTATTGCTGGAGTTATCCGGTTAAATTATCTCTTTTTTTATTCTATCAATAAGGATGAAGCAATACTTTTTCGCTATAACGATTCCCCGTGGAAGGAAAAAAGTGGCAATTTATGCAGGCTTTTGGTAAGGATACTTCCCAGCCATCAGTATATTCAAATCCTCCAGATCTGCACATCATCACTGAACCGTTGAATTTTTTTGCAACGTTATAGGGGAAACTGCTTGCTATAATTCCTCAGCCTGCATGTCCCAATAACTGTAGGCATGCACTTGCATGCCTTAGAAATGAACAATCCTGCTGGGATCAGTCTAACTACATATTCAACGAGGCCTCCCAGCCTGGTTTGGGCCGCTCGTGAGAAGCTCACCCAATAGAGATGGGAATTTTGCTGCAACTTTTAAAGGTGAGCTGATTTCTTTCTTCAGAAAGAAGATAGGAGGCAGGAAATCTATGAAGCACACACCCACATAGAAACCCTGAGGAGCTGCTCTTTCAGGAAGTAGATGAGAGCCCTGTTCGCACCGAAAGATGCCCTCCCGACAGGACACTAATTTGGAGAGCATGGGAGGAAGTGGCACAAAAGGACAAATATAGTGTTCAATGCTCAGTGGGGCTGTGGGGAGATAATTTCCTCGGCTTTGAAAATCTGCCAAGCTCGGGCGAGCCAACATTTACTTTACAAAATAAATGGGCATACGATGCATGACTCAAAGTTTGTTCGGAAATGAGCAAGCGAAAACACCCGCTTCTGGTTGACTTATTTTAAATGGCTATTGGAAAAACTGAACTGGTAAAAAAAAAGTTGCTTTTGGAGGGGTGCAATTGTTTTTTCGTAATTTGTAGGATCTTCCAATGCGCAAATCGGCAGCTGCGTTTGCCAACATTACAACAGTGACTACACTTCAAAAGCACTTAATTGGCTGTGAAGCACTTTGCCTCTTATGTCCTTGGGACGTCCCCACAGTATGAATGAAAGTTTGTTTTTTTCCCTTTATTTATTTACGTTTAATTTAATTGCTCCTGCCTGTTTCAGTTCTCCACCCACACCCGGATTAGTTTCTTGTTAGTCAAGGGTATTAAGGGTTATGGAACTATGGCGGGTAGATGGAGTTAAGATACAGATCAGCCATGATCTAATTGAATTGTGGAATAGGCGCTAGGGGCTGAACGGCCTACTCCTGTTCCTATGTTCCTAGGTCCCAATCCCCATTAGGCAACAATGCAGCACAGTCTTTGAGCTTTAATTTGATGTATTGGTTTTATTTTCTGTAAAACATGTAAGGTTCAGGAGTAAAAATGCAATTAATTTATCAAAGGTGGCAAATCATTTAACCCCAGTCATTGTATTTATCAAACTTCCTTTTTAAATAAATGGAAAGAACGGTAGAAAAACACAGCGTTTGTAATTTAAATGAAAATGCTCCTACAAATACACATGAAGTGTAAAGTGGAGGGGGTGGAAACCCAGCAAAACAAGTCTCTGACCCCATTTTCCTGTATTGCAATAAGAGGCAACCTGTACTGCAAAGCAGAGGGGAAATCAGCCCCATTCTGTCGGTTAAGAATGAAAATACCAAGTGGAGGACAATGGCTGCAGTGTGACTAAGATGGTTATAGTCCCACCAAAATTAGCTATTTGAATCCAAAGCCTATTCAAACTATTCCTTCAAACAGCCTTTGCTAAGTTAAATCAAAATGGATACAGAAAATGTGGCAGCAAATAAATCATGAGCCCAAAGCAAATTGCAAATGTTACATCCTTGTTCTAAAAAGGGTGTAAGGATAAACCCAGCAATGACAGGCCAGTCAGTTTACCCTCAGTGGTGAGGAAACTTTTAGAAACGATAATCTGGGACAGAATTAACAGTCACTTGGACGAGTGTGGATTGATCAGGGAAAGCCAGCACGGATTTATTAAAGGCAAATCGTGTTTAACTAACTTGACAGAGTTTTTTGATGAGGTAACAGAGAGGGTAGATGAGGGCAATGCAGATTATGAGGTGTACATGGACTTTCAAAAGGCGTTTGATAAAGTGCCGCCTGGTAGGCTTATCATCAAGATTGCAGTCCATGGAATAAAGGGGCAGTAGCAACATGGATACAGAATTGGCTAAGTGACAGGAAACAGAGAGTAGTGGTGAACAGATTTTTTTTAGACTGGAGTGAGGTGCGCAGTGGTGTTCCCCAGGGGTCGATGATGGGACCACTGCTTTTCTTGATATATATTAATGACATGGACTTGAATGTACAGGGCACAATTTCAAAATTTGCAGATGACACAAAACTTGGAAGGGTAGTAAACAGTGAGGAAGAGAGTGACAGACTTCAAGAGGATATAGACAGGCTGGTGGCATTGACGGACACAGGGCAGATGAAATTTAATGCAGAAAAATGTGAAGTGATACATTTCGGTAGGAAAAACGAGCAGAGGCAATTTAAACGAGAGAGCACAACTCTAAAAGGGGTACAGGAACAGAGAGATCTGGGGGTATATGTGCACAAATCGTTGAAGGTGACAGGGCAGGTTTAGAAAGCAGTTAAAAAAGCATACGGGATCCTAGGCTTTATAAATAAAGGCATAGAGTACAAAAGTATGGAAGTCACGATGAATCTTATGAAACACTGATTCGGCCACAACTGGAGTATTGTGTCCAGTTCTGGGTGCCGCACTTTAGGAAAGATGTGAAGGCCTTAGAGAGGGTGCAGAAGAGATTTACCAGAATGATTCCAGGGATGAGGGACTTTAGTTACGTGGATAGACTGGAGAAGCTGGGGTTGTTCTCATTGGAACAGAGACGGTTGAGAGGAGATTTGATAGAGGTATTGAAAATCATGAAGGTTCCAAACAGAAACTGCTCCCATTGGTGGAAGGGTCAAGAACCAGAAGACATAGATTTAAGGTGATTGGCAAAAGAACCAAAAGGTGATATGAGGAAAAACTTTTTTACACAGCGAGTGGTTAGGATCTGGAATGCACTGCCGGAGGGGGTGGTGGAGGCAAATTCAATCATGGCCTTCAAAAGGGAACTGGATAAGCACCTGAAAGGAAAAAAATTGCAGGGCTACAGGGATAGGGCAGGGGAGTGGGACGAGCTGGATTGTTCTTGCATACAGCCAGCGCAGACTCAATGGGCCGAATGGCCTCCTCCCATGCTGTAACCTTTCTATGATTAGATGAAAGCACCCGAGAGGCCTCCCCTTGCATCTTGCCAGGTGCTGCAGTTCGAAACCTACATCTCCTCAGGACTGGACTGCAATATTGTGAGAGATAGAAACAACCCATATTTTGGGAGAAAGGAATAGAAGGAAACGTTTATAGCATCGGATGAAGACAGTCTGGCCTATATGTGACTCCAGACACACAGCAATGATTCTTAATTGCCCTCTGAAATGGCCTAGCAAGCCACTCAGAAGTACAATCTCGCGAAAAAAAGTCATAATAAGAATAAAACCGGATGCACCACACGTCATCGGACCACTAGGCACCGAATGTACTCTGGGTGGGGGACTTCAATGTCCATCACCAAGAGTGGCTCGGTAGCACCACGACTGACCGAGCTGGCCAAGTCCTGAAGGGCATAGCTGCCAGAATGGGCCTGCAGCAGGTGATGAGTGAACCAACACGAGGGAAAAACCTACTTGACCTCGTCCTCATCAATCTACTCGTCGCAGATGCATCTGTCCATGACAGTATTGGTAGGAGTGACCACCGCACAGTCCTTGTGGAGACGAAGTCCCATCTTCGCACTGAGGACACCATCCAACGTGTTGTGTGGCACTACCACCGTGCTAAATGGGATAGATTCAGAACAGATCTAGCAGCTCAAAACTGGGCATCCATGAGGCGCTGTGGGCTATCAGCAGCGGCAGATTTGTATTCCAGCACGGCATATTCCTCACTCTACCATTACCAACAAGCCAGGGGATCAACCCTGGTTCAATGAGGAGTGTAGAAGAGCATGCCAGGAGCAGCACCAGGCGTACCTAAAAAGGAGGTGCCAACCTGGTGAAGCTACAACACAGGACTACATGCATGCTAAACAGCGGAAGCAACATGCCATAGGCAGAGCTAAGGGATTCCACAAGCAACTGATCAGATCAAAGCTCTGCAGTCCTGCCACATCCAGTCATGAATGGTGGTGGACAATAAAACAACGAACGGGAGGAGGAGGCTCTGTAAACATCCCCATCATCAACGATGGCGGAGTCCAGCACGTGAGTGCAAAAGACAAGGCTGAAGCGTTTGCAACCATCTTCAGCCAGAAATGCCGAGTGGATGATCCATCTCGGCCTCCTCCCGATATCCCCACCATCACAGTAGCCAGTCTTCAGCCAATTCGATTCACTTCACGTGATATCAAGAAATGGCTGAGTGCACTGGATACAGCAAAGGCTATGGATCCCGACAACATTCCGGCTGTAGTGCTGAAGACTTGTGCTCCACAACTAGCCGCGACTCTAGCCAAACTGTTCCAGTACAGCTACAACACTGGCATCCACCCAACAATGTGGAAAATTGCCCAGGGATGTCCTGTCCACAAAAAGCAGGACAAATCCAATCCGGCCAATTACCGCCCCATCAGTCTACTCTCAATCATCAGCAAAGACATAGAAGGTGTCGTTGACAGTGCTATCAAGCGGCACTTACTCTAGTAAAATTGAAGTCAATGGGAATCAGGGGGAAAACTCTCCAGTGGCTGGAGTCATACCAAGCACAAAAGAAGATGGTAGTGGTTGTTGGAAGCCAATCATCTCTGCAGGAGTTCCTTAGGGCAGTGTCCAAGGCCCAACCATCTTCAGCTGCTTCATCAATGACCTTCCCTCAGTCATAAGGTCAGAAATGGGGATGTTCGCTGATGATTGCACAGTGTTCAGTTCCATTTGCAACCCCTCAGATAATGAAGCAGTCCGTGCCCGCATGCAGCAAGACCTGGACAACATCCAGGCTTGGGCTGATAAGTGGCAAGTATCATTTGTGCCAGACAAGTGCCAGGCAATGACCATCTCCAACAAGAGAGAGTCGAACCATCTCCCCTTGACATTCAACGGCATTACCATCAACATCCTAGGGGTCACCATTGACCAGAAACTTAATTGGACCAGCCAAATAAATACTGTGGCTACAAGAGCAGGTCAGAGGCTGGGTATTCTGCGGCAGGTGACTCACCTCCTGACTCCCCAAAGCCTTTCCACCATCTACAAGGCACAAGTCAGAAGTGTGATGGAATACTCTCCACTTGCTTGGATGAGTGCAGCTCCAACAACACTCAAGAAGCTCAACACCATCCAGGACAAAGTAGCCCGCTTGATTGGCACCTCATCCACCACCCTAAACATTCACTCCTTTCACCACCGGCGCACTGTGGCTGCAGTGTGTACCATCTATAGGATACACTGCAGCAACTTGCCAAGGCTTCTTCAACAGCACCTCCCAAACTCGCGGCCTCTATCACCTAGAAGGACAAGGGCAGCAGGCACATGGGAACAACACCACCTGCAAGTTCCCCTCCAAGTCACACGCCATCCTGACTTGGAAATTTTTCGCCGTTCCTTCATCGTCGCTGGGTCAAAATCCTGGAATTCCCTACCTAACAGTATTGTGGGAGAACCTTCACGACACGGACTGCAGTGGTTCAAGAAGGCAGCTCACCACCACCTTCTCAAGGGCAATTAGGGATGGGCAATAAATTCTGGCCTCGCCAGCGACGCCCACATCCCATGAACGAATAAAAAAAGGTGGGAGGAGGCTCATACGGAGCATAGACCAGTTGGGTCGAATGTCCTGTTTCTGTGCTGTAAATTCCATGTAATACCAAGTCTTGCATAATGTGTAGAGAAGATGAAGCAATGGGAATGAAGATGCGAGACCTACAGGCAAGAAGGATCAACAGAAGGCAGAAACAGGATTATAAGAGCTTGGTGCAAGCCAGTTTACCCCACAGGACCACTTGCAGGCTGCACTGAAAAGTCCCGCTGAAAATGAAAAGCAACCATCAGTAAAACAGATGGCCTGAAGAATCCCTCTCAGAGAAATTTCTGTCTGACTGGCCCTCAGATGCTTGGAGGGGAGGAAGAAAATCTGCATTCAGGAGCTCTTCACTTAACTGTCAAGGATACTGGAGCTACCAAAATGCGAAACCAGGGAGGCACACTAAACGGCACCCACCGCGAACACCGAGTGGGAAGCCACAGGCTATAATATTTAAGAAAGCCACGAGGGTAGTAATTCCAGCATCTGGAGAGAGAGAAACAAAGTTAACCTTTAAAAGGTCATCGGCCCGAAAGGATAACTGTTTCTCTCTCCACAGGGGCTGCCTGATCTGGTGATTGTTTCCAGCATTTGCTGTTTTTATTTCAGATTTCCAGCGTACACAGTATTTCCCTTTTGTGTCGGGGTAGTAATTCTAATGGGCGAAGTTTACGTACAAACACTCAGTACCCTTCAACTAAATTCCTGCATTTCTGAGCAGACATTGTTCATTTGTTTTTTTGTTTCAGTGCATTAATGCCCACACAAAAGTCGTGCATAGCAATGTATGAGCGTATTAAACATTTGCACGTAAACATTCCCGAGTGGAATTTCTCCCCTATGTTTCCAAGACAATTTCTGGATGACTGGGACGATACAAAAAGGGACATATTCAGATGGGCATTGGATGGCTGATGGCTTGTCTGAAGAAGGGTCTACCCCCGAAACATTAACTCGTCTGATCTCTCCACGGATGCCCACTGACCTGCTGTGTGTTTCCACCATTTTCTGCTTCTTGCTTCAGAATTCACCAGCAGTGCTTTTTACTCGGCTATTTTTCTTGCTACTTTCACTGATCTGCAGAACCACAGTTTGATTTAAGAAAGAAAATCCTATTACATACAGCCTTCTTGCTTCATGTGCCGATAGGAATATGGGTGGGTCGTGGGTGGGGAGGCTGTCAGCCATTTTTTTTTTATTAAACCCTAGATCAAGTTGCAAGAACTCTCACCAAGAATACTGGTACCTTGTACAGAGCATCCAAGTGCAACAGAGCATTTTAATTGAATCGTCACTTAAGGAATTTATTTTGTTGCAGTAACGTTACTTTATAAAAAGTATCTTTTTTTTAAAAATCAGACTGCTTCATTCAGTTTTTTTTTATTCGTTCACGGGATGTGGGCGTCGCTGGCGAGGCCGGCATTTATTGCCCATCCCTAATTGCCCTCGAGAAGGTGGTGGTGAGCCGCCTCCTTGAACCGCTGCAGTCCGTGTGGTGACGGTTCTCCCACAATGCTGTTAGGAAGGGAGTTCCAGGATTTTGACCCCGCGACAATGAAGGAACGGCGATATATTTCCAAGTCGGGATGGTGTGTGACTTGGAGGGGAACGTGCAGGTGGTGTTGTTCCCATGTGCCTGCTGCTCTTGTCCTTCTAGGTGGTAGAGGTCACAGGTTTGGGAGGTGCTGTGGAAGAAGCCTTGGCGAGTTGCTGCAGTGCATCCTGTGGATGGTACACACTGCAGCCACAGTGCGCCGGTGGTGAAGGGAGTGAATGTTTCGGGTGGTGGATGGGGTGCCAATCAAGCGGGCTGCTTTATCTTGGATGGTGTCGAGCTTCTTGAGTGTTGTTGGAGCTGCACTCATCCAAGCAAGTGGAGAGTATTCCATCATACTCCTGACTTGTGCCTTGTAGATGGTGGAAAGGCTTTGGGGAATCAGGAGGTGAGTCACTCGCCGCAGAATACCCAGCCTCTGACCTGCTCTTGTAGCCACAGTATTTATATGGCTGGTCCAGTTCAGTTTCTGGTCAATGATGACCCCTAGGATGTTGATGGTGGGGGATTCGGCGATGGTAATGCCGTTGAATGTCAAGGGGAGTTGGTTAGACACTCTCTTGTTGCAGATGGTCATTGCCTGGCACTTCTCTGGCGCGAATGTTACTTGCCAGTTATCAGCCCAAGCCTGGATGTTGTCCAGGTCTTGCTGCATGCGGGCTCGGACTGCTTCATTATTTGAGAGGTTGCAAATGGAACTGAACACTGTGCAGTCATCAGCGAACATCCCCATTTCTGACCTTATGATGGAGGAAAGGTAATTGATGAAGCAGCTGAAGATGGTTGGGCCTAGTACACTGCCCTGAGGAACTCCTGCAGCAATGCCCAGGGGCTGAGATGATTGGCCTCCAACAACCACTACCATCTTCCTTTGTGCTAGGTATGATTCCAGCCACTGGAGAGTTTTCCCCCTGATTCCCATTGACTTCAATTTTACTAGGGCTCCTTGGTGCCACACTCGGTCAAATGCTGCCTTGATGTCAAGGGCAGTCACTCTCACCTCACCTCTGGAATTCAGCTCTTTTGTCCATGTTTGGACCAAGGCTGTAATGAGGTCTGGAGCCGAGTGGTCCTGGCGGAACCCAAACTGAACATCGGTGAGCAGGTTATTGGTGAGTAAGTGCCGCTTGATAGCACTGTCGACAACAGCTTCCATCACTTTGCTGATGATGGAGAGTAGACTGATGGGGCGGTAATTGGCCGGATTGCATTTGTCCTGCTTTTTGTGGACAGGACATACCTGGGCAATTTTCCACATTGTCGGGTAGATGCCAGTGTTGTAGCTGTACTGGAACAGCTTGGCTAGAGGTGCAGCTAGTTCTGGAGCACAAGACTTCAGCACTACAGCTGGGATGTTGTCGGGGCCCATAGCCTTTGCTGTATCCAGTGCACTCAGCCATTTCTTGATATCATGTGGATTGAATCGAATTGGCCGAAGATCTGATCCGTTGGTTGTGGAATCGCTTAGCTCTGTCTGTAGCATGTTGCTTCCGCTGTTTAGCATGCATGTCGTCCTGAGTTGTAGCTTCACCAGGTTGGCACCTCATTTTTAGGTATGCCTGGTGCTGCTCCTGGCATGCTCTTCTACACTCCTCATTGAACCAGGGTTGATCCCCTGGCTTGTTGGTAATGGTAGAGTGAGGAATATGCCGGGCCATGAGGTTACAGATTGTGCTGGTATACAATTCTGCTGCTGATGGCCCACAGCGCCTCATGGATGCCCAGTTTTGAGGTGCTAGATCTGTTCTGAATCTATCCCATTTAGCACGGTGGTAGTGCCACACAACACGTTGGATGGTGTCCTCAGTGCGAAGACAGGACTTCATCTCCACGAGGACTGTGCGGTGGTCACTCCTGCCAATACTGTCATGGACAGATGCATTTGCGACAGGTGGATTGGTGAGGACGAGGTCAACTAAGTTTTTCCCTCGTGTTGGTTCGCTCACCACCTGCCGCAGGCCCAGTCTGGCAGCTATGTCCTTCAGGACTCGGCCAGCTCGGTCAGTAGTGGTGCTACCGAGCCACTCTTGGTGATGGACATTGAAGTCCCCCACCCAGAGTACATTCTGTGTCCTTGCTACCCTCAGTGCTTCCTCCAAGTGGTGCTCAACATGGAGGAGGACTGATTCATCAGCTGAGGGAGGACGGTCGGTGGTAATCAGTAGGAGGTTTACTTGCCCATGTTTGACCTGATACCATGAGATTTCATGGGGTCCGGAGTCAATGTTGAGGACTCCCAGGGCCACTCCCTCCTGACTGTATATCACTGTACCGCCACCTCTGGTGGGTCTGTCCTGCCAGTGGGACAGGACATACCCAGGGATGGTGATGGATGAGTCTGGGACGTTGGCTAAAAGGTATGATTCTGTGAGTATGGCTATGTCAGGCTGTTGCTTGACTCGTCTGTGGGACAGCTCTCCCAATTTTGGCACAAGTCCCCAGATGCTAGTAAGGAGGACCTTGCAGGGTCGACTGGGCTTGGTTTGCAATTGTCATGTCCGGTGCCCAGTGGTCCAATGCCGGGTGGTCCGTCCGGTTTTATTCTTATGATGACTTTTCGTAGCGAGATTTTACAACTGAGTGGCTTGCTCGGCCATTTCAGAGGGCAATTAAGAATCAACCACATTGCTGTGGGTCTGGAGTCACATATAGGCTGGACCGGGTAAGGACGGCAGGTTTCCTCCCCTAAAGGACATTTATGAACCAGATGGGTTTTTACGACAATCCGGTAGTTTCATGGCCATCATTACTGATACTAGTATTTTAATTCCAGATTTTTATTTAATTAATTGAATTTAATTAATTGAATTTAAATTCGCCAGCTGCCGTGGCGGGATTTGAACTCATGACTCTGGATTTTAGTCCAGGCCTCTGGATTACTAGTCCAGTAACATAACCACTATGCTACCGTACCCGATGTTGTTATCTCTGAGAGTCAGAAGCAATTGAAGTCTCGGGTTTGTAGTCTGTGATCACACTGCAGGATTTTCAGCAGGCCGGTGGTACACTTTTCAACACGTGCTTATTGTGCCAGTGTAACGCTAAACTTGAGGGATATCAAGCAGCGCCAGAAAGAGCAATTAAGGTGAAGGACCCAAGTCTCCCCCGCTATTTCTTTAATAATCCCCAGCAGAGAGAGTTAATACCTCAAGTGGCCAATTTGCATTTGTTGAGAAATTTAGAATGATGGGTCATAATCAATAGCAACTTTCAAAAGGGGATTAGATATGTCCCTGAAGGGGAAAAAATTGCAGGGCTTTGGGGAAAGAGCAGGGGAGTGGACTAATTGGATAACTCTTTCAAAGAGCTGGCATAAGCACGATGGGCCAAATGGCCTCCGTCTGTGCTGTAAGATTCTATGATTCTATATTTTCGTACTTTGTTCTATTTCTGTCCACCAGGGTTTCCACTATTCAGATTTATCCCTTCAATGGTGTCAAATATGCTGGTGAAAACTATCTGCACTGATAAATTCACAGTTGCCAAACATCTGTACAGCTTCTTCACTAGTTGATCAATTTAATGCTTGAGACACTGAAGGGAAGGGGTTAACAACCCCTTGGACAATTGTGAATTTGAAATATCTGGACATTTGGATATTACATTTGAACAGCACCAATTTAAAAGTGCAAAGTCAGCATTTTGCAGAAATTGCTGAACCAGCACAAAACAGAGCTGATAAACTGAGAACAAAGTGGTTCTGTCAGCTTGGAGTTTTCTATCAGACTGGTGTATAAAATGCGACATGTCTGAGCAAAGCAAGGCTTTGAGAACAATACAGAATTAATAAAATGAGAAACAAAGCGGGTTTGGACACTGATAAGGGAGGCCTACGTGATCCATGATCTGGAACAAGTGGGATAAGAGACAGATAGTGGTTGAAGGATGAGATATGGTTCAATATCTCAGGAAGCTGAGTGATGCACAACAGACAACTGTCCGTCATTGAGGACTGTTGACTCTTGAGGCCCAGCAACAGTGGATGATTGGTCAAAATGGAACTCTCCCTGGCTTTTACTTATGCCCCAACTGGCAAAAACAATATAAAAATGGGACATCAGGGCAGATTCTTCACCACAGTTGACAAAGTCTGAAGATGCTTTGCCGACAGGAAGAAAGTCCACCAAGAAGAAGAGGATTTTAAGAGTAACGAGAATTGATCACTCTCTTCTGCCTTGATGAAAATAAATCCTTGGTTTAAGGTTGTATGCATTGCTTGATCTACTTCATGCTTGTGTGAACTGTTTAAATCACTAAATAATCACTTTTGATTAACAAAACTACTGTGAGTGTCATGTTCTTTGACTGACTATTGTCCAGGTTCAAGAATCACTGGAAGTCAGGTTTACCCTACATTATGGCGGAAACCGGGCGTACAGGCAGCTGAAATCGACCGGGTGACTTACAGGCTGACGACCTGCATGATTCTCGCCGTCTTGAATTATAACCTGCGTGTACAAGCGTTCAGTAAGGACACGCACCTGAAGCCAGCGGAGTCCTTCTTTAAATATGCAGCACGGGTTCCGGTGACATAATTGGGAACCGACTCCAATTTTAACTGTGGCCCAAGTGGAGAAGCCCTTGTGGCTTTTCCGCCACTGGAAGACGGGCGGAGAAGAGGGACCGAGACCACAACAGCCCATTTAAGGTGAGTTTTTTTTCTTAACTTTCCATGTCGAGCCAGAAAGACATGCATTTATACAGCACCTTTCACGACCTCAAGACATCCCCACAGCGTTTTACAATGAAGTACTTTTGAAGTGTTGTCACTGTTGTATTGTAGGAAATGTGACAGCCAATCTGCACACAGCAAGGTCCCACAAACAGCAATGTGATAATGACCAGATAATCTGTTTTTAGTCTGTTGGTTGAGGGATAAATGTTGGCCAGGACACTGGAGAGAACACTCTTGCTCTTCTTCGAATGATGCCAAGGGATCTTTCACCCGAGGGGGCAGACGGGGCCTCGGTTTAAAGTTTCATCAGAAAGATGACACCTCCGACAGTGCAGCACTCCCTCATTACTGCACTGGGAGTGTCAGTCTAGATTATGTGCTCCAAGTTTCTGGAGTGGGACTTGAACTCACAACCTACTGACTCATCGGCGAGAGAGCAACCAATTGACCTACGGCTGTACACAGCCAGGAGGAGCAGAAGTGCCGCAAGGAAAGATTAGGCTTCCCCTGCCCCAGGGCTCCATCCCATTTCCCAAACACGAGCGAGTGCCGGCAACTGTTCCTTGGGTGCCAGCCGACGGCCTCCTGCCGTCCGAGATTCGGCTCCCACTCGCCGGCCAGCTGCCCTTTCCTGCCCATTTCAGGAGGGCATCTGACTGGCAGCATGCAGATAAGACCCGGAAGTTAAAATCGCTTGGGTTTTACGCTGCCGAGGTCAGTGCGGTTCGGTGCTTGCCCCATTGCCCTGCTCACCCAAATTCCGCTTTGGGTTAAAATCAGTTCTATACGTTCTCCTTCATGTGAATGAGCGTAGCTTTGCCTGCTCCCGGAAGTAACTCTCATCTCACCCCCTCTAGCAGTCCTCAGCTCACACCTGTTACTACTATATAGCTTGCCCACCTCAGTAAAACCACTGATAATATTCACACATTGCCAGTGTCAGACCATTCATCCCCCCGCCCCCAATACGAGACCACAAACCAAACCACACACCACCAATGTCAGCCCAGAGGCTAAAATTAATTAACTTACTGCTGACTTAATACTTTGTGTGCAAGAGACTTTTTTTTTAAAAAAAGCATCCTGTCATTCCTGAATTTGAGAGACAGTTACAATAAGAAAACTCTCCATTCTCGGAATGACCAACTTATCTATGTAAAGGCCGCTGAGAAGTTTGACTCTTAAATGGAACAGATGGCCATCGATAAGTGTTAATTTGAGAAATACATTAAAAACGGGAACATATCAATCACCCTTACATACTATGAATTCAGTTGTAGGTGACACGTAAGTTCATTCGATTTAGTGTGTGTGGTGGCATCAGCGATGATATGAAAGAGAGCTGCCGAGGATGAATTGTGTGTGTTGGTATCAGGTGATCTGAGGACTGCTGGTAAAAGGAGGTTTGGGATGACAGGTTTTTAAACAGGAAGCAACTGAAAATTGAGTGGTGGCTGTCACAACAGAATGGGCTGGGTTTTGCTGTGAAAATAACGGCAAGGCTAACAGCGCTCACCGTTATTTCTGTGCAAATCGGTTAGCAACTTCCGGCGAGCGCACATGCGCAGTTAATCACAGAAATCCAGAAGCTGTTGTACCAGGTGCCCTGCTCCTCCATAAGCTCCGTGAAAACAGCAACTCGCCTGCTGACTCACCATTCCTGAACTGACGGCTTCGGTACGGACTAAACTCGCCAGAAAAAGTTAGGGCTTGTCCATTCTGATGTAAATACCCTTTTAACGGCGTGGTAAGTCTTAATGACTGCCAAACAACCTTTCTGGCACTGAAAATTAACTTCAACAAGTGTGGAGTCTCATTCTTTCACATTTTAATTGTTGTTGGACATTTAAGAAAAATTTAAATAAATTTTATTTTTTTGAAACTTTTCTTTCTGCCTCTTTTATCTCTGTCTCTTAATTCAATTGTTCTTATCCTCTCTTTATTTAGTTTTCTGTACCTGCTTTGACATTGGATTTACTATTCCAACTTACACTTCCTGCTTCAGTCTCTGCGCAGCTTATTAACATGTTTCAATCTGATTGTTTAAGGGGATAGGCAGTTGCTTGCCCTGTTCACACAGGTCCCTGATGCCGTGCTTTTTGGCTCTCTAATATAGAGGAAGTTGCCGTACAAAAGCTCATATGGGCAAGTGCAAGTCTGACGAGCCTCTGGCCCAATGGAGTTGTGCTGAAACTGACCCAAGCCATTGTTTGCTTGTTAACGTCAGGTCTGGGTAGAAGACAGTATCACCCTCTTCAAATTGTTTCTGTATTGAGAAAAGTACAAACTGCTTCTACACTGTTACCCCAGCCTGACCCCCACATGGCCAGTAGTCTCCAACTCTCCCTCGCAACCACAACACAGCTCACCCAGCCAAGTGCATCCCAACATTACGAAACAGGTAATATTCCCTCAGCAAGCCTCTTTCCTTGTGTGTACAATTTTGATGTATATACATATGAGTAAACCTCTCAATTTATACAATTAAACTTTGTGAAACTAGTTGGGCAGCTCTTCACCTATTTGAGAAATGTCAAACTACAGTGCAGATACATATTGGCCAATATCTGATTATGAAAATGAACACATTTCCTCATCAGTTTACACACTGCATCTTTTTCATGGAAGTTTTCCATCATTCTGCACTATTCATCCCCTAGCTAGTTAGTATGGCAATTCCTTATTCCCAACAACTGAGGAGCAATCATAGTCCACATAGTATTCAATCAGTCCCAATTGCACTTGATATTACTTCCATTCTGTTCTTAATTGCAGTTATTAATGCAGATCTTTTCGAAAGGTGTCAATTGATGGAGCATTAGCTTCAGCTGAGGGTCTATGCTACATTAAATCTGCTCTGCGGGAAACAAAAAACTTTCAATCTTAATTCATGCATGAGGCTTGTTGATTTTCTCAGTCCATTTTAAAGAATCTCTTGCTATTAGGTTCTCCATTTTGAAAACCTGGATTAGGTCTCCTTCTCAATCTTCTTTTCTCCACTGAAAATAAGTTCCGTTCTATGAATCTTTATCGATGATGTAGAACCCCAAGTCTTGGAATCATCCTCGTCACTCGTCTCTGAAGGGGTTTCTTGCGTTCCATTCTGCACCATAAAATCAGATGCTGTTGTATGGGAGGTTACAACAGTAACTAGCTAGCGTGGGACTCACAATCACATCTTTTTGCCAACACAAACTGAAAGTGCTTATAAGAATTTTGTGGTTTGAGTAGGGCCAAAAGGAATTTTACTCAAAAATTAAATTATGCTTATTAATGTTGGCATTGATCAAAGGAAGATACAGAAACGGGCATTTGTGTCGTGCCTTTCATGTCCTCAGGACATTCCAAAGCACTTCACAGTCAATGAAGTACTTCTAAAGTTTAGTCACTGATATAATATAATGCATAAGTGATTGCCCTAGTCTTTTCACACATCAAGCACTTCAGTGTTCTCACCATTAGATTGTGAGCAGGACTTTGACAGGATGAAATGGAATTATTTGGTCTGCATCTTTCAGCGATTAAAGTCCACTAGATTAGCATGTAAATCTTTTGCTTTAGTTGTGTTAAATCAGGGATAGGTGCAAAGCAATATTTGGTCCATGTCCTAACTCGCACCAAGTCATGATGACCTATCACCCACGCGCTCACTGACTTATCGACGAAGAGACGCGTGGTTCAGCAACACCTCAATTTTAAAAATCTCATCCCCGTGTTCAAATTGCTCCATAGCCTTGTTCCTCCCTATCTCTGTAACCTCTCCAGATCTGCAACCCTTCGAGAACTCTGCGCTCCTCCACTTCTGGTCTCCTGTGCATCCCCAAATTCCTTCGCCCCACCGTTGGCGGCCGTGCCTTCAGGTGCCTAGGCCCTACGCTCTGGAATTCCCTCCCTAAACCTCTCTACCTCTCTCTCCTCCTTTAAGATTCTCCTTAAAACCTACCACTTTGACCACCTGTCCTGATGTCTCCTTCTCTGGCTCGGTATCGATATGTGTCTGAGTCTCTCCTGTGAAGCATCTTGGGACGTTTTATTACGTTAAAGGCGCTGTATAAATGCAAGTTGTTGTTGTTGCTGGTTCTGTAGCCTTCCAGGTGGCCCATCCCCTTACCTGAATATGGATATCATTCTGATGTGTCTCTCAAATATCTAATTTCCCATTCACCCATGGAACCCCAGCCTTCAATACAATCTTTATTTTTTAGTTACTGGAATCTAGGGGTTAAAAGTTCCACTCATGTCTGTATCTGTTCTCCCCTCTGTTTGTAACTCAATGCCTGCCATGTTCAAGTAGCAGAAATAAGAACAAAAAAAGCATTTTCTAGTGGCCAAACATACACCAGTACATAAATAGATGAGTGAATTGCCAGTAGCCTAAACTGGAAAAAATATTTCAGCTGCCAGACTAACACTGAAAACAAAAATTGTCATGCGAACCTATTCCTGTCAGTGAGGCACGTGAGTGAGCTACTGACGAAAAGTTGGAGTGGATTTGCATCACAGCAACTAATGGATGCTCAACTAGTTACAGATGCTCGTTGTTCAACTGACCTGCAAGCACCATTTTTCCATCCAGCAAATTGGCATAGGTGTAAAATACAAAAGAAAAAGTTCAGTCTTAAAAAATGTAGTTACCAGTGAATCATAGAAAGTTACAACAAGCCTATCAAGTCTGCACCAGTGGTTTTTCTTCGTATGAGCCCCAGTCTAATTCCATTCTCCTCACTCTCCCTATCCTTTGAGAAACTAATCAAATGCCACACGTCAAGTGGAACTGCTTTTGTATCAACCTTGGCTTAGTGGAAACACTCCCCACTCTTCAGTTTTTAGCTCCCAGGCCTCATTGGCATTCCCCAGTCATCTGCTCACCCGTAACGGGCAGGAAGCGGAAGCTGGCTGGTGGTTGGGAGCGGGATTTCGGCTGGCAGCAGGCCGCGCACCAGCACTGAAGAGAGGCCCAAACTTTCCTTCTGGGGCCCAGAGCAGGACTCTTGCCCCTCTTGGCTAAAGGGAAATTAAAAAATAACTTATCTGTTTGGGCCTCTTCTGGCCCCGGATCCTCTTCCCGCTACCTTCACGTGGCGGGGAAGCCACAACGGTTTTCCTCGCACAAGCCAGCAGTTAAAACTGCAACTGGTTCCCAATCTTTCGGAACTGCAACCGGGCACATCGCAGAAACCCTGCATCACACATTCGGGCAGTAACCAGCAGCAGCACAGACACATGTACTCCAGGGCAGGGATTATTTAGTCAGTTAAAGGAAGGAGCAAACTGGTAAATCGCAGGCCATGAGTGAGGAGGAGCAAAGCTAGGCAGAATTGGAGGAGGACAAACCTGCATGACCAGAGGATCAGCTCAAGGGCTACCTCCAGCAGCTGCTGAGCCCAGGGATCTGGAGTACTTGGGGACTAACTTTAAATCAGCAGGTCATGCAGTCATTTGAGAGAGTGCGCCAAGCAGTCTGTATAGTCCGAGAACAACTACAGAAGCATCCATAACCCACATCACAACATTACTGCATGTCCTCAGATCAAGCATAGCTTCCATCAGAAATGCTTTTCCCGGAGCTCTCGAGACCCTGGGCTTCAATTTTTAGCAGACTGTCTTCTATGGATTCACCACGTTGCTAAATCACATTGAGACAACCATAAACTCAGGACATCAATAACTTCATTGCTTCCTAGTTGCCTGCTCCTGCACAGATCTCAGGACTTTCAAAAGAGAATTGGATAACTAATCAAAGGGGAAAAATTTGCAGGGCTCTGGGGAAAGGGCAGGGGAATGGGACTTATTGGGTAGCTTTTTCAAAGAGCTACGATGGGCCGAATGGCCTCCTTCTGCGCTGTATTATTCTATGATTCAATGCTGAGGCAATGCCCAATAGCAGAGGAATGGAAGATGCTGGCATGGATTATGGACAGTCTTTAAGGGTAATTACAAATTAAAAGATTAAAATTTAGATACAAGATTAAATGTAAGAAATTTAGAACAGAGGGCAGGGGAAATTTCTTCACACAGAGTTGTGAGGCTGTGGAATTCACTTCCAGGGTTAGTGCTTGAGGCAGAAACTATGTCACATTCAAGATTAGATTCGATAGGT
This sequence comes from Heptranchias perlo, assembly GCF_035084215.1. NCBI lineage: Eukaryota > Metazoa > Chordata > Chondrichthyes > Hexanchiformes > Hexanchidae > Heptranchias > Heptranchias perlo. The sequence goes on along the minus strand of NC_090329.1, from coordinate 16,806,475 downwards.
GGATGAGGGAAAAGGGGTTATAGGGATATCGGAACAAAGTGGGTTAATGTAATCAGAACTATTTGCTCGCGTGGAGGGTAAACGCCAACATAGACTGGTTGGGTCATGTTTCTGTGTTGTAACGTCTATGTATGTAATGCATACGTACATAGAATTACATACCTAGAATCTACAGATACAGGCTATTCAGCCTGACTGGTCTATTCCAGTGATTATAATCTACACGAGCCTCCTCCCACTCTAATTACATCTTCCCACCCTGTCCTCATAACCCTCTAATCCCTTCTCCCTCATGAATGCATGAAGCCTCCCCTCAAATGTGTCAATGCTATCTGTCTCAACCACTCCATAGGGCAGCGAGTTCCACATTCTCATCACTCTCTGTGTAAAGAGATGCCGTACATGTAATGCCCAGCTTCCTTACTCAAATGAGATGTTGCATAGCATACAGGCTCAGATGGTCCCAACATCAATGCCCACAGCCTGTTGTTGCACAATTACCGACAGACCCAACATAAGGGTTAGCACTGAACTACTTCCATCGCTAGGAGCAATTATTAATATGCAGTAGCCATTCACCTCACATATTCATAGCAAGTGATACCAGAACTGAAAGGTTGTACCTGTCAGGAAAGATTGAACAGGCTGGGGCTCTTTTCTCTAGAAAAGAGAAGGCTGAGGGGTCATGTAATGAAAGGGTTTAATAGGGTAGACTTAGAGATGTTTCCACTTGTGGGGAAGATCAAAACTAGGGGCCATAAATATAAGATAGACATTAATAAATCTAATAGGGAATTCAGGAGAAACTTCTTCACTCAGAGAGTGGTTAGAATGTAGAATTCGCTACCATAAGGAGTAGTTGAGGTGGCAAGTATAAATGCATTTAAGGGGAAGCTGGATAAACAAATGAGGGAGAAAGGAATAGAGGGTTAAGAGGAGGGGGGGGAGGAGGCTCGTGTGGAACATAAACACTAGCATGGACCAGTTGGGCCGAATGGCCTATTTCTGTGCTGTACATTGTATGTAATTCCATGTAATTCTCCTTCCACTGGGGAGAAACTGAGAAGGAGCACAGAGTTAGGAAGTAATAGAGACACATCGTACATTGTCATAAAGGTGAAGCACTTGGGTAAAATTGAACACACTTGTATCAGACACTATTAGAGTGAATAAAATTTGGGCTCACATATTCTAAAGTGCACTGTTTTTTTTGCTGCTTTGAGGCAGATTAAAGCATCAGGTAATGGGCAAAAAGTGACAACTCAAAATTAATACAGGTAAGTGTGAGGAACTGCACATCGGATCAAAGAATAAATGTCATATATACAATATTAACGGTGTAGAAATAACTGAAGAAGAATTTGAAAGACACCTGAGCATGGTGGTAGACTTGATACTGAACATATCAATCCCACTGCAGAGCAGCAATAATCAAAGCAAATAAAATAATGAGTCACATTGCCAGGTCAGTAGCGTCGGAGGTTGCCATGATCAAACTGTACGGCCCCCTGCTCTGACTCCACTTTGAGTATTCTGCTCAGCTTTTGCTCTTCAAGACACAAGGGAAATATTTGGCAGTACACAGAAGAGCCATGAGACTGATGCTTTGTGTCAAGAGGATTGAGTTATGAGAAAAGACTGGAGAAACTGTGGCTTTTAACCTTGAGAGGCAGTGACGAACAAGTATATTAAATGGTATAGTTGAAGTGAACCTGGAGCACTAGTTCAAGGTAAGCCAAGACAATAAAATAACTTGTGAAAGACCAATTTATTACTGATGGAAGGATGCATTTCTTTACCCAAAGAGTGATTGGCATTTGCAACGGTGGAGGAGAGACCCTTAGATTCATTCAATATCTAGGTAAATGACCTGGTGGGAGATTTTTGGGGCCAATTTCCATCTTCAGGTATAAGTCAGTTCCAATTTAGTTTTCACTGCTTTAGAACTCACCTGAATCTCAAATGCACATAGCACTCAATTTTCTGGACTAAGCTTATTTGCATTATTTCACAACTCCAGGGCAAACTCAGATAGATCTAGGGATGACATCATTGGTAGGAAAGGAAAGCTAAATTTGACAGGATGGGAATAATTACAAAGGAGTGTCACAAGAAGGGAGATGAAAATTCAGAAAGCTTTTGGAGAGGCTTAAGAGACATTCCAACCCATCAGGAACTTTTGCCAAGGCTGAAGGGGCAGGGTATTAAGAAGTGGCAGATCAAGGTGAAGGGTAAGTGACCCCTTAGTGCAGGCATAAGTCTGCAGACAATTGACAGTGCAGTCCAACACCTGGCCTTCTGTTTGCTGGCTACTGAACTACTCTAGTTCTTTTTCCCCCAGATCTGGAATTGGAGATGGGCCAAATGGCATCCCCTCATCTGCATGTATTGTGCGATCTTATGAAATATGCTACTCACAAAGAGACACCATTTGACACTGAGGATTTCCACTGAGGATTGAAAAGGGGGATGTCATGAGCTTCAAATATTAAAATCAAGATGTTTTTGTGTGCAAGATTCTCATATTTCAACTTCATTCCTGTGGATTCTATGCTTGCCTTATTGAGCTACCTAACATTTGTGAAGCAGCAAATGGTCCACACAAATGGTGGCAATGCCGAAAAGGTCACTCATCTAACTGGGCAGTGCACAAAACTCATGCAACAGAATGCTGCAGCACAACGTAAGGCGAGTTTGTTCCATGACATCCTGCAAGTGCCTATTCTCTTGCTCCAGTGCAGCAGCAAGAGAGAGTAAATCACACACACGCAGCGGGGCCGAAATTCTGACCCTAAATCAACCATCGGAATTTGGGGAGGAACCAGGTCCCACTGTAGATTACGCCTTGTTTTACCAATGCAGTCATTTTTTAGTGGGGGCAGCACATCCGTGCACCCACCCTCAAACCATGTCAAGGTGACGCGTATGCGGGAGCACATAATCTAGCCTGACACTCCAGTGCAGTACTGAGGGTGTGTTGCACTGTTGGAGGTGCCCTCTTTTGGATGAGACATTAAGCTGTGATCCCGTCTGCCATCTCAGGTGGACGTAAAAGATCCCACCGCACTATTTTGAAGAAAAGCAGAAGAGTTCTACCTGGCGTCCTGGCCAATAATTAACCCTCAACCAACATCACTAAATTAGATTATCATTATCTCTTTGCTGTTCGTGGGACCTTGCTGTGCGCAAATTGGCTGCTGCATTTCCTACATTTTAACAGTGACTAAACTTCAAAAGTATTTCATTGGCTGTAAAGCACTCTGGGATGTTCTGAGGTCATGAAAGGCATTATATAAATGCCAATCTTTCTTCTTTAAATAACTTTCTACTGGTTCCACTAAGGACCAAAGATCAAGAAGACTTATCTATTCATTGGTCCCTTCCTGCATCTCCTTTTCCTCCCTGGAGGTAAGTTTGTTAAAATTCTACTCTTCTGAAACAACCTCCCTCAATTTTTTATCCTTTATGTCTTCAACTCATTAGTCCGAAAGTTTAGACTATAGCCATTAGTCATTTCCTTCAATACAACAGCCATTGTTTTCCCAATTTCTTTTTTTAAACAGTCATGATTGGTTATATATTTAGCACTAAATAACACAAACTAATATTTATTAGAAATTGCATATCTTCTATATACACAGCTGGAGCAAGAGTAGATAAGAAAATATTTGCTTACAAGTCAATTTCTTTCTATAAATTCATGTTTCCTCTATGCATCTGTAACAATATTTGCCTGAATTGTATCAACCATATCACTTAATATCCAAAGCACAGGATTATTTTTTAGTCTCTTTCATGTGAAATGAAATTTCAACTTTGCATAATACGAGTGTTAATCCTATTTTCATTTTCCCAGTGTTTTCCAAGCTCCGTGAGCAGACTCGTATAACAGATAGAATATCACCCAAAATTGATGTATTGTCAGCTAGATTAGTCTCTGTATCTAACCTGAGTGAAGAGGTTCTGGTCTTTTGTTTCAAATTACAATTTATTCCAAGGATAACCATATATTGTTAGTTTAGGGTCTTGCCTTAGGTATTCTCTCAGGTACGTTAGTGTTGGTCACTCCCTTAAAAAGTCTGTCCATCTTACATTTAGGGATATGCCCGTACTTCCCAATAGAGAAGAGTAAACCAGAGATGGAACAATAGTACCCCTTGTGATCTGAAGTGGGTACTCGCATCATTTGCACGTTTGCTTCTTTAGTCTCTCCGAAGCCAGAATGAAAAAAGACTTGGCAAGACGAGGCCAGGTATAAATCGTAACGCTGCTTTATTTCACAGCAATTATAACCAGAATCACTTTCTTCAATCAGTACTTGTCTTCACGTAATAATACAAAATAATCAACACACTACGCTTCCCCACCTCAGTGGGTTACCTTGTTTGACTTAAACTGTCTTCCTTCATTCTACCTTCTCGTAGCCTTTGCTGTCTTGCGCTTCGTGAACGAGGATACCATGCTCTTTCTTGTGTATTACTCTTACGTATTGACCTAGTGCAAGGAATTGGTATGGAAACTTCCCATCTGGTTACTGGAGGACCTGCATGCTTTGGAATGCTTCTCCAGTCACTTGTCCAGAGAAAAGTGCTGGTAATGGACTGACGATGAGTTAAGTACCACCCGCCCATTCCTGTGCTTGTGCACACATGCCACATCTGGTGGCTTTGGCCGTTGATCTCTGTGAGGAGAGATCCTTCCATTGTTGCAAGATATTCTGGCATGGGTGGATGATTGGTTATCTAACAGGAAGCAGAGAGTTGGGATAAATGGTTCATTCTCGGACTGGCAACCAGTGGCCAGTGGTGTTCCGCAGGGGTCGGTGCTGGGTCCCCAACTCTTTACAATCTATATTAACGATTTGGAGGAGGGGACCGAGTGTAACATATTAAAGTTTGCAGATGATACAAAGTTGGGAGGGAAAGTAGAGAGTGAGGAGGACATAAAAAACCTACAAGGGGATATAGACAGGCTGGGTGAGTGGGCGGAGATTTGGCAGATGCAATACAATATTGGAAAATGTGAGGTTATGCACTTTGGCAGGGAAAATCAGAGAGCAAGTTATTGTCTTAATGGCGAGAAACTGGAAAGTACTGCAGTACAAAGGGATCTGGGGGTCCTAGTGCAAGAAAATCAAAAAGTTAGTATGCAGGTGCAGCAGGTGATCAAGAAGGCCAACGGAATGTTGGCTTTTATTGCTAGGGGGATAGAATATAAAAACAGGGAGGTATTGCTGCAGTTATACAAGGTATTGGTGAGACCGCACCTGGAATACTGCATACAGTTTTGGTCTCCATACTTCAGCCAGAAGTGCCGAGTGGATAATCCATCTCAGCCTCATCCCGATATCCCCACCATCACGGAAGCCAGTCTTCGGCCAATTCGATTCACTCCACGTGATATCAAGAAACGGCTGAGTGCACTGGATACAGCAAAGGCTATGGGCCCTGACAACATCCCAGCTGTAGTGCTGAAGCCTTGTGCTCCAGAACTAGCTGCGCCTCTAGCCAAGCTGTTCCAGTACAGCTACAACACTGGCATCCACCCGACAATGTGGAAAATTGCCCAGGTATGTCCTGTCCACAAAAAGCAGGACAAATCCAATCCGGCCAATTACCGCCCCATCAGTCTACTCTCAATCATCAGCAAAGTGATGGAAGGTGTCGTCGACAGTGCTATCAAGCGGCACTTACTCACCAATAACCTGCTCACCGATGCTCAGTTTGGGTTCCGCCAGGACCACTCGGCTCCAGACCTCATTACAGCCTTGGTCCAAACATGGACAAAAGAGCTGAATTCCAGAGGTGAGGTGAGAGTGACTGCCCTTGACATCAAGGCAGCATTTGACCGAGTGTGGCACCAAGGAGCCCTAGTAAAATTGAAGTCAATGGGAATCAAGGGTAAAACTCTCCAGTGGCTGGAGTCATACCTAGCACAAAGGAAGATGGTAGTGGTTGTTGGAGGCCAATCATCTCAGCCCCAGGGCATTGCTGCAGGAGTTCCTCAGGGCAGTGTCCTAGGCCCAACCATCTTCAGCTGCTTCATCAATGACCTTCCCTCCATCATAAGGTCAGAAATGGGGATGTTCGCTGATGACTGCACAGTGTTCAGTTCCATTCGCAACCCCTCAGATAATGAAGCAGTCCGAGCCTGCATGCAGCAAGACCTGGACAACATCCAGGCTTGGGCTCATAAGTGGCAAGTAACTTTCGCGCCAGATAAGTGCCAGGCAATGACCATCTCCAACAAGAGAGAGTCTAACCACCTCCCCTTGACATTCAATGGCATTACCATCGCCGAATCCCCCACCATCAACATCCTGGGGGTCACCATTGACCAGAAACTTAACTGGACCAGCCATATAAATACTGTGGCTACGAGAGCAGGTCAGAGGCTCGGTATTCTGCGGCGAGTGACTCACCTCCTGACTCCCCAAAGCCTTTCCACCATCTACAAGGCACAAGTCAGGAGTGTGATGGAATACTCTCCACTTGCCTGGATGAGTGCAGCTCCAACAACACTCAAGAAGCTCGACACCATCCAAGATAAAGCAGCCCGCTTGATTGGCACCCCATCCACCACCCTAAACATTCACTCCCTTCACCACCGGCGCACTGTGGCTGCAGTGTGCACCATCCACAGGATGCACTGCAGCAACTCGCCAAGGCTTCTTCGACAGCACCTCCCAAACCCGCGACCTCTACCACCTAGAAGGACAAGGGCAGCAGGCGCATGGGAACAACACCACCTGCACGTTCCCCTCCAAGTCACACACCATCCCGACTTGGAAATATATCGCCGTTCCTTCATTGTCGCCGGGTCAAAATCCTGGAACTCCCTTCCTAACAGCACTGTGGGAGAACCGTCACCACACGGACTGCAGCGGTTCAAGAAGGCGGCTCACCACCACCTTCTCGAGGGCAATTAGGGATGGGCAATAAATGCCGGCCTTGCCAGCGACGCCCACATCCCGTGAACGAATAAAAAAAAAGAAAAGACATACTTGCTCTCGAGGCAGTACAAAGAAGGTTCACTCGGTTAATCCCAGGGATGAGGGGGTGGACATATGAGGAGAGGGTGAGTAGATTGGGACTCTACTCATTGGAGTTCAGAAGAATGAGAGGCGATCTTATTGAAACATATAAGATTGTGAAGGGGCTTGATCGGATGGATGCGGTAAGGATGTTCCCAAGGATGGGTGAAACTAGAACTAGGGGGCATAATCTTAGAATAAGGGGCTGCTCTTTCAAAACTGAGATGAGGAGAAACTTCTTCACTCAGAGGGTAGTCGGTCTGTGGAATTTGCTGCCCCAGGAAGCTGTGGAAGCTACATCATTGAATAAATTTAAAACAGAAATCGACAGTTTCCTGGAAGTAAAGGGAATTAGGGGTTACAGGGAGCGGGCAGGAAATTGGACATGAAGCTGAGTTCGGATCGGTCAAGGCCCTGTGGGTGGCGGAGCAGGCCCAGGAGCTAAGTCCTGCTCCTACTTCTTGTGTTCTTTAGATTTGAGGTTAGGATCAGATCAGCCATGATCTTATTGAATGGTGGAGCAGGCTCAAGGGGCCGATTGGCCTACTCCTGCTCCTATTTCTTATGTTCTTATTTGTTTGTAGCGTGTTTTAAAGCAAGTCAAACCTGGCTTTTAACCCATCTTGGATGATAGCTCTCCACCGCATTTCTGAGCAATGCGCCAACTGTGGTCATCTCCTGCATGCCTGAAGTTTTGAGTGCAAATGCTATGGATGTTGTATGCTGGTCAATGTGAATTCACACAGCAGACAGCTCTTACTGCATGACATTACCCAGGTAGGTGACAGAATCTGCCACTTTGCCCAAACAAGATTGCATCGTCTCCTGCAATGAATCAAGTTGTTTTGTCTGTTGCAGCCGCCACTGGTCCCTGCAGATTGCTGCCTGTTGAACACAGTCTTCTTCTGCAAAAAGAACCGAGTGCATTGTTTTTGAAGTAATTTTGTGAGAGAAGCAAAGGTTATACAACGGTGTATATATTGCCAGGTCCAGTCGAATTAAATGTAAAATACTTTGCTAGCTACAGACGGAAAGATAGAGCAAGTACTCTTGTGTAGTCTATTTTGTGTCCATAAGGAAAGTTAGTGAACAACCTTACTCAGATAAGAGTTAGAGGGTCTGCCTTTTCTTGTCAATTGTAATAGTTCAGAAATATCCCAATCAGCTCTCTTGTGTCTCACTTACAGCAAGACACTGGCTAAATTCAAGATATTGATACCCTTGTGTGAAACTGTGCAGGCAAACACAGTAGAGACCTCCAACCTCCCTGGATTGACACTCATATCCATTTATAGTAATTTAAGGCCATTGACAATCATACTTATACGCAGAAATATGACATAATTGGCGTCCGCACCTGTTAGTCATCCTGCTTAGTGGTGGATTTCCCTTCTGACCCACAAAGGACGTATCTGTGTTCCTTCATGTTCTCAATTGTATGAAGAGCCACATTAGTAGAACAGGCCTTTCTACTCCTTGATCCCTCCATTAGCACTCCAATGTGAACACTCCACAGCTCGATTGGCATATTGAGTTTTATTTATAGTGCTCCTGTAGCTAATAAAGGAACTAACTTAATTCCACACCAATCATCAGGACTTTTCTCTTCCAGGTTGTGTGTCAGCTATGGTGCATCTTAGCTCCAAGAGATGTATTTTGAGTAAACCTGTGTGTTCCTGCAAATGCGCTGAAAAAATGAACTCCCATTTACTGTACAATCAATGCTCTAACAGCAAATTAAACGACATAGATGATACAGCTTAAATAAGCATTGTAAGCATCACTGAAGATAAATAGTAAATTATGACATTTACTACTCCTGAGAAAAGATCCTCGAAAACAGATTATTCTGCAAACAAAAGGAATATAACACTCTATTTATATTGTGGTAACTGTCTCGCGTCTGAGTCAGAAAGTCATGGGTTCAAGCCCCACTCCAGGAAAAGCGCATTATCTAGCTGACACTTCACTGCAGTATTGGGGGAACGTTCGATTGTTGGAGGTGCCTGCTTTTGGATGAAGTCTTAAACCGAGGCTCCACCTGAGCATAGAAGATCCTACGGCATTATTTAAAGTGGAGTAGGGCAGCTCTCCTGGTGGCCTGACCATGGTTATCTCTCAACCAGCAGCACCAAAAACAGATTAACTGGTCGTTGCTCTCATTGTTGCTTGTGGGATCTTGCTGTGTGTAAATTGACTGCCACAATTGCCTACAAAACAACGATGAATACACTTGAAAATAATTCATTGGCTGCAAAGCACTTTGGGACGTCCTGAAGAAGTGAAAGGTGCTGTATAAAATTAAATTGACAGGTGGTAAAACTCACTCTTTCATTTCTGGATTAGGGCATTGCCAACAGAAACTTTAAAACTGAGGCAGACTGGAAAGAAAATAAAATGCTAGATCCTTCGAGTTGGTTCTGTTCAACAACAAATTATCATTACCTAAAGCACTTATTGCAAAGTAATGCAAAGTTTACCCAAACTACGAGTGCATATGAGCAAATGCATTGCACTTTTGGTAAAAGACCATGGGTGCTAAATTGGGCCGTGTAGCGCCCGTTGTTCTGGCGCTACAAGGCCTCTCCAACATCCAAGATGGCGTCTTGGCTGCGCACGCATGTTTCCAGCGTGACATGCGCCGGACGCCATATTGGTATAAGAGTTAGTGGAGAAAATGCGTGCAGTGTGCAACGCTGATTTAAAGTGACCTTAACGCTCAACTCAACGCATAGTCTTAAACCCGACCGTCTGAACATATCTTAGAGTGCCTGGAGGACTCCCCGCCAGCACTATTTAAAGGGACCATGCAAGTGTTGCAGGTTAGTTGCTGGATTATTGCTTCTGGCTGCTGGTGGAGTAGGAAGTATTTTTTGAAGCTCCCTATACTTACTGAGAGTTCCCAGAGTACATTTGAGAGTGGTATGGCAGGAATTGCCTTACGGGTTGGAAAGTTACAACCGTGGTTGAACAACATTCCTGGCAACCATGGGCGGTCTGCTAGAGCTCCTGCTGGGCATTGAGCATGACTGGGAGCGTGCAGAGAGTGCACACATCACGGGTGAAGCTGTGAGGAGACAGAGGATGAGGAGGTGCAGGGTACTGAGCAGGAGGCCGTACCCAACGAAGGGCTTCCGGGACCAATTCTCTTACCCCAACATTACCGAGGAGGATTGCATCTGACGCCTGAGGTTCACCAAGGAAGCCGTGGCCGAGATCTGTCAACTGGTGAGGCCACAACTGCAGCCTCAGAGCAGGGCAAGGACAGTGTTGCATGTGGCTGTGAAGGTCACCATGGCACTGAATTTCTATGGCTTAGGATCATTTCAGGCCTCTGTCAGTGACACGTGCAACATCTTGCAGTATGCAGTGCACTGCTGCATACGGGAGATCACAGACGCACGGTACCAGATGAGGAACACGTTCATCACCTTCCCTCTTGACAGAGACAAGCAGAACGAGCAAACACGTGGTGCGCTCACATGGCTGGCTTCCCCATAGTGGAGGATGCCATTGACTGCACGCACATTGTCCTGCGAGCCCCGTATATCAACTCGACCCTGGGAGCAGTCACGACGCCTTCGTCATGTGGCAGTCCAATGTGCCAGCTATCTTTCACCCAGCTCAGCAAGTCAAAGGCTGGCTACTGGGCGACAAAGGCTATCCCCTTATCACTTCGGTCAAGAACCCACGCACATGTGCACAGTAGGCCTATATTGAGAGCCATGCTGCCACACGCAATATCGTGGAGCACACCATAGGCCTCCTCAAACAATGTTTCCGCTGCCTGGACTGGTCGGGAGGAGCCCTGCAGTACTCCCCTGAGTGGGTGGGCAGATTCGTGGTGGTCTGCTGCATGCTGCACAACCTCGCCATTATGAGGGACCAACCTTTGCCACCAATGATTGGAGAAGACCCTGAGCCAGGGGTGGCGGAGAAGGAGGCTGAGGAGGAGGAAGAGGTAGAGGAGGATGAGGGGGAGGGGGAGGAGGAGGATGAGGGGGAGGGGGAGGAGTCGGAAGAGGAAGTGGAGGAAGACACAAGGGTGCAACAGGGACCACACGCCTTGTCTGCAAGAGCTCTGCGTGCTCGCCTGACCCGCGCCCGCTATCAATAATGTCAACTACATCCCCCAACTCACCAACAGTCCTACACGCCCAACCTTTCCCCTCCCACAAGACAATCAAATCGCCCTCCATCTGATTGAACTTTGGTTGCCCCCTCAGCTCATCACACAAATAAAAACCACAACCAAATGCAAATTCAAAGTCACATTTATCAATAAAATAATAAAATAATGCAAACGGAACAGAACTATTCATCCTTGTGCATTCCCTTAGTGCCCGTTGTTCGTGTGTCTTTACCTATCCTAGTGTTCCTACAAGGTGCTTCCACAATGGCTGGAGCATGGGTGGTGGGAAGCTGCTGGCCTTCAATGGATGAGCGTGCAGATGGCCTTGGAGGACAACCTCGAGCAGCTGTGCGGATATGTGTTGGCCCTCCTTTCATCCACCCCTTTCACCAGGGCCTCCAGTGCATCATCGGAGAAGCGTGAGGCCCTCCCTCACGCTGGTCCTGCCATCCTAGTGGACTGTGCATGTCCCATTTATGTGCGCCTGCATCTTTAAGAGGTGCAGGCTGCTGCTGACGTATGCTGAGGACGCCCTATTTCCGACTTCCTCATTCTCCGTGCAGCCTCTCAGCAGCGCAAGTAGTGCTGGCTGCACGGAGATATCATGGTAAGTAGCAGGCAGCTCGAAATCCCGTAGGGGCCATTGGGCGTGGGGTAATAGGGCATCACGCTACCCCCGCCCAAAAACCGCCCTTATCCAATTTCTCCCCCTTTCTCTCTGACCCTTGTTTTAATAACATTGTAATCCCAACCCCTCCCAAAGCGGAGAACCACAATCGAAAGGAGCATGGGTCGGAGACTTGAGCCTATAGCAATGTCAACCTATCACCTACAGCGTTCCTTTTTAGCGCAGTTAAAATGTTGATGTTCCAGCTTTTCTGTTGTATGTGTTGCATTATCAGATTGAAATAAAAATCAAGTAACTCAACGTCCAACATCGGTTATCAATAGAACGCTTGTTACGCACACGGATGGTAGTTATGGGGCCTGTTACAATACAGGTCTTGATCGCAGACCTGCAAAATATAGCAAGAGAACTGTCTGATAATAACATCACAGCCTTGTAATTCCTTAGAGGATCTGCCATAACTTGGGTAGAGAGGCAGAACCTCCTTCAGAAATGGTGGCGAGCTGGTTATGTTGGGTCAATGCCATTTCTGGGAGTTCCCTGGTTGCCTTAAAAGGCGTGGGACTTCCACCCCCCTATTACGAGGTGTATGATGGGCCGGGGGAGGGGGGCGCGCAGGGACAATCTCAGCCAGAGTTCTCACTTCTGAACCTCCTCCGGGATCCTGGCACAGTGCTGACATCCGGTAACCCCAGTAAGATGAAGCGTACTGGCCTCCGAAAGGGCTCACGTGGGCCCCCTACCGGTAAAGTTCGAGAATGGCAAGTGGCCCAGACCTCAAGATCAGGTCAATCAGAGCAGTGTCAAGGTCGTGAAAGGACCGGAGCACGCCACGCCCGGCGGCCAAATTTCCACTGGCATGGGCAGGCGAGTGCCAAAGATGCACCCAGAATAGCACTTGTGTCCTCTTGCCCCATGCAAATGAGATACCCTCCCAATAACCCTGCTGACTCTGCCAGAGTCAGTGCTGGAGCGTAGGTGGGCACTATCTGGGTGTAAACGCCTGGATCGTTGCCCATGGAATTTTGAGGCCCAAATGTTAAGTTGATCAAAGAAGCAATTGCAAGAAGCTCAGAAGAATGACACAGCAACGTGGAGAGGTCTCCCTGAAGAAAATTAAGGGATGAAGTAAATAAATATTCGTAAGTTTGTGAACACTTATTTTCTTAAAGATGTTGCAACTCAATCAAACCCAGAGTATGTTACTTGCTGTTCTGTAGATTACAGGCAAATATTTCGAGCTTTAAATATTTTATGTATACTTGTTTTTTTTTAATACCACTTGCAAGTAAACGGACTTCAAAATACTTTCTTGCATATTATTATCCCGAACCACTTCTCTTTTTCCCCAGTTGTTAGGAGACTATTAGGGATGGGCAATAAATGCTGGCTTTGGCAGCGATGCCCACATCCCATGAACGAATAAAAAAAAAACTTTTAGTTAAGGAACATCAGAGGTGGATATCTGGCTCTGCTAATTTTTGTATGAAATATGCTGTATTCGCTGTTCACAGTATGGTCTCCTCTACATTGGAGATGCCAAACACAGCTGCGTGTCCACTTTGCCAAACGCCTGCATTCTGCCCTTATGGGATCTTGACCTCCCTGCAGTTCACCATCATAGACCTCCTACACTATTCCAACAAACCTCAACGCAAGCTTTAGGAACAGTCTTCCTGCTAGATGTTCTGCAGTCCTCTCCTTTTATATTGGAACTTCAGAACTTAGCTTGCTCTTCTTTTGATAGGGGTTTTAATAGAGTAGATAGGGAGAAACTGTTTACACTAGTAGGAGGGTCGGTAACCAGAGCATACAGACTTAAGATAATTGGCAAAAAATCCAGGGAGGAAATGAGGAGACTTTTTTTTAACGCAGCGAGTTATTATAATTTGGAATGCACTGCCTGAAAGGGTGGTGGAAGCAGATTCAAAAATAACTTTCAAAAGGAAATTGGATAATTACTTGAAAAGGAAAAATTTGCAGGGCTTCGGGGCAAGAGCAGGGGGGGTGGGACTAATTGGATAGCTCTTTCAACGAGTCGGCACAGGCACGATGGGCCGAATGGCTATATGAGTCTATGATTCTACTTTGAGACAAGAAGTGCTGGCGTTGCACTGGAGATCCACTGGTATCTGGAGAAGGGGAGGTGGGTTGCAATTGCAGGTGTGCACACTCCATCAGAATATATTTCTGACATTGGGTCTGTACCTGGCGTGTTGCAAGTGTGAATGGGTCTGATGTGTTGGCAGCATTTTCAGATTTTATTTTCGTTCCCATGTCCTTTCACTGCCTTGCCTAGCTCATTCCTTGCCCTTTTGTGCTTTCAATGCTTCTTAATTGCTTGGTTGTAACAGTCAAATGATAAAATGACTGCCTACAACTTCCTTCATTTCCTGAGTGAGGAGTGCAGAGAACACATACGTGCTCATAACTTGCTACAAACTGGCAAACTCACACAGTTGGTGCTATAAAATATAGAAAGAGTCGCACACTGGCCAGCCAGGGTAGCCCTTTTGAGGCTGGGAAATCCTTATTCTGCATCTGGTCATTCTGTGCCTGTTCGGAGAATGATTATGTCAAAAGTAGAAAGTGGCCCAGTAGCACTGACATCATTCATGTTAATGAGAAACATTCCTCCAGAAACACAGCTTAAAAAAGTGAGAGTAAGTCTTTGATTTATCCTTACACTATCAAAAGCAAGTTGAGGGTTGAAAATTGGGTATTACAGGGATATGCTGATAGGGTGAGATGAAGTAGGGTGGGAGGCGGCTCACGTGGAGTATAAACACTGGCATGGACCTGTCGGGACAAATGACCCATTTCTGTGCTGTAAATTCATTTCATTTGACTGGAGTAAAATATTTATGGAAAAAAACAACTTATTGAGAAACAAGATGATGGGCCATGGTCCACACTGCAAGACATCAGAACAAGTGGAAATAGTAGAAGAGAAGTAGCAACGTGGTGCCACCAAACTTCGGTTTTAAAAGCTTAAAGGTTGCAGAAATGAGGAAAGGTTGAGGGAGCTGAGGAATTCCTGGAATCTTGGGAGGAATAAATTCAAGAAAGAGTTTGAGAGACGATTCTCGATTTCAACATGGTGGGAATGCAGGAAGAAACCCTCCCCAGACCAGGCCCCCCTCCTCTGCCGTGCAGGCATTCAAGAGGCACCGGCATTATTTAGGTTAGATAGCCTTCCACCTGACACTGCACACTTTGGCAGGGTCAGTACCAAAGGTCATCAGCAGGACTGACCAGGACACGAGATCTCCCAGCTCTTCTTCGAATAGTACCATGGGATCTATTACGTTCACCTGAACAGGCAGTTTAAAGGTCGAAAACTGGAGTGGAAATAGGCCTGGTAAAAAGATGTAGTAAGATAGACCAAGTTGTTAATAGCTCACCTGTAAATATACTCAAAGAGTGAACTGATGTGATTGATGGTTTTGGTTGCACGCCAGGTGCCTATAAAATAAAGCAGAATCCTGAAGTAGCAACAGTGAATCATAAACCCAGGAGAGTACCGTACTGTGACACGCTAAAGTAAAGAGAGGACTCAAACCTGTGGAGAAAATTGGGGCAATCAGAAAGGCAATCGAGCCCAACACCAAAGGTTAGCTCAGTGTTAGTGGTTGATAAGAAAAACTGGTCAGATTTGCATATAGTAGGACACCCCTTGAAACAAAGCTTCACATGGAAAGACATGTGAAGACATCGCTCCACTGAAAGGCTTGTCTGCATGTGTGTGAGGAAGTGAATGATTGAATAAATGAATAAGAGAGATACAGAATGAAAAACAAAGAATACTAGCCATGAGTTTGGGGTTGTGGTGGGGGGAGACTTAAGAGTTCACTCTCCCCCACATCCGCTATTGCCTCCATGTCCAGTATCTCCACGGCCCTTCATTTTAAATCAACTTTCGTAATTTTGATTGTCTGGAAGCACTGCCTCCTGTTATGTGCACTTTTTCTCCTGCAAGTAAGTATAAAAAAGACAAGTGTTGGAAAGAGAATGTGAGAGAAGGTATGCGTCACTCAAGTGTCAGGACTTGCTTTATCTGATTGTGACAACATGGAGCATCAAGAAACATTGCGTTAGCATAGTAACAGGTGCTTGTTAGTGGCCACATTAAATAGGCAGCATCAGGAGCACTTTGATAAGGTTACATTGCACAGTTCTGAGGGGGAACAGGAACATTCCCACGCATTTAGAAAGATGAATGTTTGCCACAGTTCACTGCATTCTCCCTCTATGATGGTGTAGTAAGTTTTCAGTGCAGATCAATAAATGATTTGCAGTATAACTTATCAAGCTGTTGTGAAATGTTGGCACTCTTAACTTGGCAACCTTTCGAAGGCCATAACATTTCTTCCTCTTATGCTCCCAGGTTCAGGCCACAGGCGAGACTGTTACTTTTGTGGAGCTCCTTAATACAGGGTGACCTTCTCATCCAAACATTACCATCCTTTGCTGCAGGATCTCCATCAGCTGGCCCTCCTTTGAATAAGCCTCCAACCATTTTTCCCCAACAAGCACTGGTGCACATGTAAGGGCAGTTAGCAGCCCTTGAAGAGCTGCTGGTCCAGAAAGTCCTGTTCGCTGACCTCGGCGTGCTCCCAGCACCTTGTGCATTAAGCGCCAGCAAAACACTGAACTGAGCAGACCTTATTAAGCGAGATCAAGCTCTTGCCTCCAATGTATGTGCAGCCACTAATGTTTCGTGTCGTATGCAAGGACCATACCACTAGCCCTATGTGCTCAATTCCTAAGGTGGGGCTTGAATCTACAACCTCTGAAGGATAGCGACTGCATTTATGAATTTATCGACAAATAGATCCCCAACGCCACCACCACCCCCCCACCCCCACCTCGTCCTTCCCTTTTTCTTGTCTCTACGTCTGCATATAACCCACTTAGCCCATTTTCACCTTGTTACTACTTTGGCACTAAGTCTACCTGCTGAACCCAATTCCAGTTCTTAAGTGACTGAATGATATCCACCGTGAGCAGCTTTAGAGGGTTAAAGTAGGAGGACAGGTTGCATAGACTAACACAGACATAGAAACATAGAAGGTAGGAGCAGGAGTAGGCCATTCGGCCCTTCGAGTCTGCTCTGCCATTCAATATGATGATGGCTGATCCTCTATCTCAATACCATATTCCCACTATCTCCCCATACCCCTTGATGCCTTCTGGGTCTAGAAATCTATCTAGCTCCTTCTTAAAACATATTCAGTGACTTGGCCTCCACAGCCTTCGGAGTGGCGGACAATTCCACAGGTTCATCACCCTCTGAGTGAAGAAATTTCTCCTCATCTCAGTCTTAAATGTTCTACCCCGCATCCTGAGACTGTGACCCCTCGTTCTAGACACCCCAGCCAGGGGAAACATCCTCCCTGCATCCATTCTGTTTAGCCCTGTCAGAATTTTATACGTTTCAATGAGATCCCCTCTCATTCTTCTAAAGGCTTGTACTCCCTGGAGTATCGAAGATCAAGGGATGATCTAATTGAGTTGTTTAAGATGATTAATGTAGTTGATAGAGAGAAACTATCTAGCCTATTTCCTCTGAAGGGATATGGAACCAAGGCGGGTAGATAGAGTTAAGGTACAGATCAGCCTTGATCTAATTGAATGGAGGAACAGATTAGAGGGGCTGAATGGCCTACTCCTGTTCCTCGGTTTCTATGCTATTGACTCACGTGCACTAAGGGCTGGATGAAAAGTGCCCAAAGCAACTAATTTTGAATTCCTTGTAGCCAGAAAACATAATTATTCCATCAGCACAGGCTAGATTAAAATGTGAAAGGGCAGCATTCTCACCCAGTAATAACAGGTTTTTTTCCAAACATCTTTGCTCCACTTGTCTATTAAATTATATTAAGTGCGTCACCAACAGCATATCTAAAAGGAGGTAGTCAGCATATTCCAAACATTTATTTTAAAAATCAGCTATAGCGCTCATGTTAGTAATTGGCTGCTCTTTCACACTACTATTACCTGCTAAAACAAAGATTTGCAGTGTAAACTTATTAATTGTGGCCTTAAATAACTGCACAATGAGGAGTTTTTTTTAAAAAGCACAGCTTGGTCAATACTTTCCGAGAAGCAATTTTCAAAAATTAGATTGCATCGTAATTTTAAACACAACAGTCTACTACACTTTAAACTTAACACGGTCTTTGAAAGGTAAATTTCACTTTTATGAAATCATTACTCACAGCGTACATTTCCATCAAAATGTAAATTGAGTGTCACTCAGCTGTACTGCAATGTAAATAAATTCTAACACAAATATTCTCTGAGGTGTGTAGTACATGTTTGGGAGAGTCAATTTGTATATAGTGAGCAGAAAAAGGACAAACACAGAATAATATGGCATTAGCTGACATTTGCAGTATGTCAGGAGGTCAGCTGGTATGGTAGTCATCGTAAAGCAGTAATCAAACCTGCCCACCTTGCAGTTCAAGCTCTGGTGAAGCATGGAGCATTGATTCGGATGGACTAGATTGGTCCTATAATTAAGAACCAAAAGGTTGGGGATTCACTTTGGGAGGGGGAAGAGAGGGGAAGAACTACTCTGATTGCTATGTGTAGGGACATCATAACATCATAAAGAACATAGGAACAGAAGTAGGCCATGTTCCGCAATTCATTTAGTTCATGGCTGATCTGTATCTTAACTCCATTTACCCGACTTGGTTCCGGAACCCTTAATACCCTTGCCAAACAAAAATCTATCAATCTCGGTTTTGAAATTTTCAATTGACCCCCAGCCTCAACAGCTTTTTGGGGGAGAGAGTTCCAGATTTTCACGACCCTCTGTGTAAAGAAGTGCTTCCTGACATCACTCCTGAACTGCCCAGCTCTAATTTTAAGGTGATACCCCCTTGTTCTAAAACCATGAGTTATAAAAGCATTTCCTCAGCCTTGAATAAATGGTTCTTTCCACTGAGCTCTAAACAATATCTTCCTTCTTTTTGGGAACCTTATATAAGATCTGCCATGATTTAATTGAATGGCAGAACAGGCTCGAGGGGCTGAATGACCTACTCCTGTTCCATTGTTCCTAAACCCCGACTATTCTATACTACCAGTATTCAGAGGCCAAGGAGAGGAATTCTGCTGTGCGCGCTGACTAGACAGCAGTATGAAGCTGGCAGTATAGCTTGGGTCTGCCACCTCTGCATTGTTCTAAACAGGTATTAGTCTCAAATATGCAGTGTAATAAAGGCACTAATGAGCTTGTAAAGATGGTCATATCCAGTTGTATTAACATCAACAATTATTGTTCAAATTATAATCACTTAAATCCTATTGTAATCTTTCAAAATGTCCTTTTCATCTTATAGAAATTACAGGGAAACAGGTTCATTCAGCCCAACCAGTGCATGTTTGTGTTTATCCTGCACACAAACATTAGTCCTAATCCCTTGTGCCAGATTTGTTCCAATATCCCTTTATCCTCCTTTCCTTCAACCTGTTCTTAAATGTTGACATGACGTCTGCTTCAACCACTAACTCTGATCGTGCAGTCCACTCCCTCACAGCCCTCTGTGCAAAATAAGTTTCTCCGGCTATCTGTCCTAACTCTCCTACATTTAATCTGATATCTATGTGCCCTCATTCTAGACCCCTCAATCACTGAAAACTGTCCATTTCTATCTACTCTCTCCCATCCCTTCATAATTTTAACCACCTCTATCCAATGATCCCGTAATCTCCTCTCTTCTAACAAAATAGCACCAATTTTTCAATATGCTGATATTGAGAGTGATGGTCTGCCATTATCCGATAGAACTGTAGGATTATAATTTTGTTTGTCCCTATGTTTAGGGAAATGATTATCAGTTCTATCCTTGAGCAGAGACAATAGCCACAGAAACTGGTATCAAGATGACTAAGCACTTTATTTGATTGCTGAACAACAAGAAGCAACAGGTCTAAATAATACTCAAGTGTGGAATACGATTCAGAACGCAGATTGACCAGAACGTTGTTCTGGAGGAGAGCCCGGGAGTGTCTACCGAAGTGATTCTTCCCTGTCTTCTTCATGTTGTCTCTGCTGATGATAGCGCAGTTCATTTTCCTTTTATACAGTTTTCAGGCTTAGTCCTATGGTTTCCGACGAGCATAAAAGGAGCCTCCTCTGAATTTTTTTTTGTTTTAAGTTTCCAAAGTTGTGACCTTTTTCTGTTCTATGTCTGTTTTCTCTTGTTTTTCTTAGCAGTAGACAAAAGTCTATGGTTTGTGGTTAACTGACAAATGTCTGTTCAACAACTTACAGGTTGGGTTCTTTTCATTAGCCAATGAGTCAAAAGCTTGTCACATTTAAATCAAAACCAAAACAACCCTGTAACTTACAAAAAAGATTGTAAACAATTTTACAACACCAAGTTATAGTCCAGCAATTTTATTTTAAATTCACAAGCTTTCGGAGATTTTCTCCTTCCTCAGGCAAATGTTTCAAGATCTCCTTGAAGCCTACGCATGTATAAATGCGTAGGCTTCAAGGAGATCTTGAAACATTTGCCTGAGGAAGGAGAAAATCTCCGAAAGCTTGTGAATTTAAAATAAAATTGCTGGACTATAACTTGGTGTTGTAAAATTGTTTACAATTGTCAACCCCAGTCCATCACCGGCATCTCCACATTACAAAAAAGATGGCAAAGGGCATTCAGGCACATCACTACTCACTCTATCCATTAGATGGACACCACCTTCACCAGTCACCAGTAATGTTGACTCTTAAGAGGAAGCAAAAAAAGAGAAAAGAAACCTGTGACTTGAGTGTGAGACTTCATAGAATTTACTTCACAGAAACAGGACATTCGGCCCAACTGGTCTGTGTTGGTGTTTATGCTCCACACAAGCCTCCTCCCACCCCTTTTCATCTAACTCTATCAACTGCCAGTTGCTAAAGATTCCCACAACAAGCTAATGTTGCCTGGATGAGTGCAGCGCCAACAACACTCAAGTAGCTCGACATCATCCAGGACAAAGCAGCCCGCTTGATTGGCACCTCATCCACCATCTTAAACATTTACTCCCTTCACCACCAGCGCACTGTGGCTGCAGTGTGTACCATCTACAAGATGCTCTGCAGCAACTCGCCAAGGTTTCTTCGACAGCACCTCCCAAACCCACGACCTCCATCACCTAGAAGAACAAGGGCAGCAGGCACATGGGAACAACGCCACCTGCACATTCCCCTCCAAGTCACACACCATCCTGACTTGGAAATAGATCACTGATCCTTGATCGTCGCTGGGTCAAAGTCCTGGAACTCCCTACCTAACCGCACTGTGGGAGAACCTTCACCACACGGACTGCAGCGGTTCAAGAAGGCAGCTCACCACCACCTTCTCAAGGGCAATTAGGGATGGGCAATAAATGCTGGCCTTGCCAGCAACGCCCACATCCCATGAATGAATAAAAAAATCATGGATATGCCAACTATACGAGTTAAAATCTGATCCTGTTGGTAATGTTGCTTTGCTTATTGGGCAAGAAAGGGTTAAAATGAAAGGACAAACATAGAATTCATCGGATATGCATTTCGTTGGTATTCATCATTCATATAATTACGTGAACTAACTATCTATGTCTCACTAAATAATGAAATCTACCCTATTTTTAGCTTAAGCTCGGGTCTCAGCTGTTTTTATTTTTGTCCCATGTAAAATTACCACTTATTACTGCAACTTAACACTGTCCATCATACTTAAATTGGCCGCAATTTCACATGCTTAATCGAAAAGTCCTCATTTAATGATTAAATTGCTTGCAAAGGCCAACATTTTGAATGCCCCGTGACCACGGGTGCTCAAAGCAAACCTCTTTCTGTTTTCCAAATGTGCCGTAACATCTATTTCACCTTTTTTTTTAAATACAGGATTAAGGAGATACACCGCTGCCAGCTTTGGCATTTTACCAGGAGCCAGATTTATCTTCCCACAACTGGCTTCAGTTGCAGACGATGATATTTTAAGCTGAAAACAGAGTTTTGACACCGATAAAATAAAACTCAGAGTGCTCAAGCTTGTTTACTGTCAAGTCAGTGTGGCTAATTTTCATCTTCAGTGCAGTACTGAAGGACAGCTGCACTATCAAAGATACCGTTTGTTGGATGAGACGTTAAACTGCCTTTTCCAGTGGAAGGTAAAGATCATGCGGCACTATTCAAAGAAGAGCAAAGTAGTTCGCCCCGGTCTCCTGGACAATACTTATCGTTCAACCAACATCATTAAAACAGATTATCTGGTCATCATCACGTTGCTGTTTGTTGGATCTTGCTGTGTGCAAATTGGCTGCCACGTTTCCTACATTACAACAGTGACTACACTTCAAAAACAGTACTTCATAAAGTGCTTCGAGATGCTCTGAGGTCATGAAATGCGCCATGTAATTTAATATTTCATGCCTTCAAGAGGGAGCTGGTCTGGTTCCTGACTGGGGCAAAGGTCGCATCATACAGAAGGTTGGTGTCTTTATAGATAACCCTGGATCCATGTAATCTCATGGAATAGTTTTGATTACCTGAGGGGGTCGGAGAGGAATTTTCCAGAGTATTTTTTCCCTTATTGGATTTTTTCCTCTCTTTTTTTTGCCTCTCCTGGGGATTACATGGCTGCGGGTCAGGTAAGGAAATGTTTAATCATGATGCTCCAGCCATCATAGTGTGCGGTAGGTTTGATGGTCCAGCTGGTCTTTTCCTACCTGTCAATTTTGCAGGTTCGCATAAGTGCAAGTCTTTTCTTTTTCATTGCATGGGTGCTAATCTGGTGGAACAGATTGGTCAAACGTTGTAGAACCCGCCTGATTTTCATCCCATTCAAATCAATGGGACGAAAATCAGGCAACACGAGTGGGTGAGCCACTACACCAGATTACCACCCACGGGATGAAGGCAAATATTTCCCCCAATGTTGTTTATAAATGACAGGTATGTTTGGTTTCACAGTGTCACAGTAGGCACAGCACAGGAGGAGGCCATTCGGCCCATTGTCCCTGTGCCAGCTCTTTGAAAGAGCTATCCAATTAGTCCCATTCCCCTGCTCTTTCCCCATAGCCCTGCAAATTTTTTCCCTTCAAGTATTTATCCAATTCCCTTTTGAAAGTTACTATTGAATCTGCTTCCACCACTCTTTCAGGCATTGAATCCCAGATCGTTAAAACTCACTGCATAAAAAAATGTTTCTTTGTGTCGCCTCTTGCCGATCACCTTAAATCTGTGTCCTCTGGTTACCGACCCTTCTGCCACAGTTTCTCCTTATTTACTCTGTCAAAACCGGACATGATTTTGAACACCTCTATCAAATCTCCTCTTAACCTTCTCTTTTCTAATGAGAACAACCCCAGCTTTTCCAGTCTCTCCACATAACTGAAGTCCCTCCTCCCTGGTACCATTCTAGTAAATCTCTTCTGAATACTCTCGAAGGCCTTGATATCCTTCCTAAAGTGTGGTGCCCAGAATTGGACACAATACTCCAGCTGAGGCCTAACCAGTGTGTTATAAAGGGTTAGCATAGCTTCCTTGCTTTTTTCATATCACAACCAGAGTTTCGAAGATGTTTTAGTTATGGCTGTATACATTAAGGTTTTCTTTTCTGCACAATTCATGAAATTAGTGTAATCAGCATTAGTACAATTTAGTTTTTATTCCTAAAGGGCTCAGAATTAAAAATGTTGTAATTCTTTGTAAAAAAAATACTTCACAGCCCTCCTCTCCAGAACTTATAGAAACCATTTTAAAATATTTTATAGGACAAGAGGTGGGTCTTCTCGATGTTTGACAAATGCTGATTGAATTAACAGAAGTTGACTGTCATTTTTATGCTAAAAAAATTCCAATAATTTGAAGTAAACAATGTGAATAACACAGCGAAGCAGCAATTTAGTATGAACTCTTCCCCCTTGAATTATCAGACAATTTGAATTAAACAACCTTGAACCTTGAGAGGTTCGTAGTGCTGTGGGATAATGCACTGGGCTACCGATACACTGAGTTGTGGATGGTAGGAATCCTGTTCACACCCAAGACTCCTCCACACATTCAGTTCATCAGCTCAGCAATCCTACTGTGGCAATAGAGTCTAGCTGCTTCTCCACAGAGAAAGAGGGGAATTCAGGAGAATCACCCTTGGTTGCTCGTGTGCATCTGTTCGCGATAGTTTCAAAATAACATTTGATAAGGAGTTTGGTCATCCGCCCGAGATTTTGATCCGAAGTGGTGCATTACATGAAGAGATCCAAGAATCGGAGAGGGGGAAGGCCTCATCCTAAAAAAAAGCATAATTTCTTCACAATCTACGCAAACTCCAACACTTGGTGCAATTTATTCATACCAACAGATTTACTCCATTGAAATATGTCCTTCATTCTCACCTAGTTTGCAATAATTTATTGTATTGTTTATTTTGCTGGTATCAAATTCATTCTTATCTTGCCGACAGAACCTCACTGGAGCTAATTGCACGAATTCATCATCGCCCTTTACAGTGTCAACCAATGCAAATTGAAATGACAAAATAAGATAAAAACAGTCATTTAACCAGCTTACATGAAGAATGACTATTATCAGAATTACTTAACTATCGGTGGAGCTAGAAAACCTTTCAACAAAAAAGTCAAACCATGAATAACAATTATTCTGGTGACACATTTTGAGGGTTTGTCTGCACCATAGAGATCATGTTAGTAACCCCTTGTTTGTGAACATTTACTCTTACAGCTGAACAAGTTTACTTGTTGCTCCCAGGTTTCAGGGACTGGCAGCATGGTAATCACTTCCTGGATCTGAAGTCATTTACACATCAGTAATTGATCTGGTCACATTTCTGATGCCGTCATGCCAAGTTACAGAATCAGGACATTTTCACTGGGTGCAGAACAGGAGGTGACGAGGGCAACAAGGTGAGCATTAATCAACTGTTTATTTTTTAAAATTTTATTGCGCTCTGGATCTTCAGTAGATTAGAGTTAGTATTTACAACAACAGCTTGCAATTATATAGCACTTTTAATGCAGGAAACATCCCAAGACACTTCGCAGGATGTGTTCAGACAAAACTTGACACCGAGCCACAGAAGGAGGTATTAGGAGGAGAGACTAAAAGCTTGATTAAAGAGGTAGGTTTTATGGAGGGTCTTAAAGGAGAAGACAGAGATGGAGAGGTTTGGGGAGGGAATTCCAGAACATAGGGCCTAGGCAGCTGCAGGCACAGCTGCCAAACGAGGGGCAAAGGGAATGATGGGCACGTAAAAGACCAGAATTACGAACATGCGAACAAAGAGCAGGAGTCGGCCTACTCTGCCACTTGATAATAGTGACGCCAACTCTACTTTCCCATCTAACTACAATAACCTTTGACACCCTTGTTGATCAGGAATCTATCTAATTCAGCCTTAAAAATACTCAATGACCCTGCCTCCACCGCTCTCTGGGGAAGGGAGTTCCACAGACTCACGACCCTCTAAGAGAAAAAAATTCTCCTCATCTCCATCTTAAATGGGAGATACCTTATTTTTAAACTGTGGCCCATTGTTCCAGTCTCCCCCACAAGGGGAAACATCCTCTCAGCATCTACACCTTCTGGTCCCCTCAGGATCTTATATGTTTCAATAAGATCACCTCTCATTCTTCTAAACTCCAATTTATACAGACCCAACTTGTTCAAACTTTCCTCATAAGAAAGCCCCCTCATCCCAGGAATCAGTTGGGTGAACCTTCTCTGAACTGCCTCAAAAGCAATTATGTCCTTTCTTAAATAAGGAAGGAGACCAAAACAGCACACAGTATTCTAGATGTGGTCTCACCAATGCCCTGTACAACTATAGCAAAACATCTCTACCTTTATATTCCATTCCTCTTGCAATAAATGACAACATTCCATTTGCCTTCTTAATCACTTGCTGTACCTGCATACTAACTTTTTGTGATTCATGTACTAGGACACCCAAAACCCTCTGTACCTCAGAGTTCTGCAATCTCTCTCCATTTAAACAATATACTGCTTTTCTATTTCTCCTGCTAAAGTGGAAAAAATTCACATGTTCCCACATTATATTCCATCTGCCAAATTTTTGTCCACTCACTTAACCTATCTATATCACTTTACAGACTCCTTATGTCCTCTTCACACTTACTTTCCTACCTACCTTTGTGTCGACAGCAAATTTAACAACCATACATTTGGTCCCTTCATCCAAGTCATTGATATAGATTGTAAATAGTTGAGGCCCAAGCACTGATCCCTGTGGCACTCCACTCGTTACATCTTGCCAACCTGAAAATGACCCATTTATACCTACTCTCCGTTTCCTGTTAGCAAACCAATCCTTTATTCATGCTAATATGTTATCCCCTACACCATGAGCTCTTATTTTGTGCAGTAGCCTTTAATGTGGCACCTTGTCAAAAGCCTTCTGGAAATCCAAGTACACCACATCTGCAGGATCCCCTTTATCCACGTTGCTTGTTACTTCCTCAAAGAACTCTAATAAATTAGTCAAACATGATTTCCCTTTCACAAAGCCGTGTTGACTCTGCCTGATTGCATTGAGATTTTCTAAGTGCCCTGCTATAACCTCCTTAATAATAGATTCTAGCATTTTCCCTATGACAGATGTTAAGCTAACTGGCCTGCAGTTTCCTGCTTTCTGTTTCCCTCCTTTCTTGAATAACAGAGTTATATTCAGTATTTTCCAATCTGATGGGACCCTTCCAGAATCTAGGGAATTTTGGAAAATTAATACCAATGCATCTACTATCTCTGCAGCCACTTCTTTTAAGATCCTGGGATGAAGTCCATCAGGACCTGGGGACTTGTCAGCTTTTAGGTCTAATATCTTTTTCAGAACCCTTTCCCTGGTGATGGTAAATGTTTTAAGTTCCTCCCTCCCTTTCACCTCTTGATTCACAATTATTTCTGGCATGTTATTTGTATCCTCTACATTGAAGACGGATGCAAAATATCTGTTCAATTCATCTGTTGTTTCCTTATTCTCCATTATTAATTCCCCAGACTCACTCTCTAGAGGACCAACGCTCACTTTACTTACTCTTTTCCTTTTTAAATATCTGCAGAAAATCTTACTATCTGTTTTTATATTTCTAGCTAGCTTTCGCTCGTACTCTAATTTCTCCCTCCTTATTATTCTTTTAGTCATTCTTTGCTGTTTTTTATATTCTGTCCAATCTTCATGCAATTGTATGCTTTTTCTTTCAATTTGATACTACCTTTAACTTCCTTAGTTAGCCACGGATGGTACGTCCTTCCCCTAAAGTCTTTCTCTCTCACTGGAATGTATCTTTGCTGAGTGTTATGAAATATCTCATTAAATGTCTGCCACTGCATCTTTACTGACCTATCCCTTAACCTAATTTCCCAGTTCACTTTAGCCAGCTCTGTCTTCATGCCCTCATAATTGCCCTTATTTAAGTTTAAAACACTAGTCTCAGATGTGCTCTTCTCTCCCTCAAACTGAATGCGAAATTCAATCATATTATGATCACTGCTACCTGGAGGCTCCTTTACAATTGGAGGAACAAAGAGTTCTCGGAGGGTTGTAGGGCTGGAGGAGGTTACAAAGATAAGCAGGGGTGAGACCATGAAGTGAATTGAATATGAGGATAAGGATTTACGATTAAGGCAGTGGTGGACTGGGAGCAAATGTGAGCATGGGGGTGAGGGAGGATGGGGTTTTTATGCAGGTTAGGATGGGAGACTGGCCAGGAGAGCATTAGAATAGTCAAGTCTGGAGGCAACAAAGGCATGGATGAGGGTTTCAGCAGCAGGTGGGCTGAGGCAGGGACAGGGATGGGTGATGAAAGAGGTGGAAGTAGGCAGTCTTTGTGATGGACAGGATATGGGGTCGGAAGCTCAGTTCAGGGTCAAATAGGTCGTGAACAGTCTGGTTGAGCCTGAGACAGTAGCTGAGTGAGGGATGGAATCAGTGGCTAAGGAACAGAGTTTGTGTTGGGGGCCGAAGGCAATGTTTAATTGGAGGAAATTGCTGCTCATCTAGAACTGGATGTCGGACAAGCAGTCTGACAACACAGAGGCAGTGGAGGGGTTGAGAGATAGAACAGAGTAACATCAGCGTACATGTAGACCTGACTTCATGTCTTTAGATGATGTCGCCAAGAGGCAGCATGAAGATGAGAAATAGGAAGGAGCCAGGGATTGATCCTGCGAGGTCTCCAAAGATAACGGTCACAGTCACAGACAATGTCATTTGTGACTTCGATAAGGGCCATTTCAGTGCTGTAGAAGGGGCAGAAACCTGATTGAAGAGGTTCAAACTTGGAGCTGCAAGAAAGATGGACATGGGATGGGGAAGTGACAACACATTCAAGGGCTTTGAAGAGGAAAGGGAGGTTGGAGATGGGCCGGTAGTTTGGAAGGACAGAGAAGTCAAGGTTGGGTCTTTTGAGGAGTGGGTTGATGATGGCAGATTTAAAAGAGAGGGGGCCAGTACCTGAGGAGAGGAAACCATTTGCAATATCAGCTAGCATGGGGGCCAGGAAGGAAAGTTGGGTGGTCAGCAGTTTAGTGGGAATAGGGTCGAGATAGTAGGAGGTGGGTATCATGGACAAGGTGAGCTCAGAGAGATTAGGCGGGGAGATAGGAGAGATACTAGAGAAAGATGCGAGTTAAGGGCTAGAGCAGGGGCAAGCCTTGGCTTGGTAGTCTAGGGGAAGGGAGAAACGTGGCAGAGGCAACTGAATGGATGGTTTCAATTTTAGTGGCAAAGAAGTCAATGAACTCCTCACAATTGTTGTTGGAGGTGAGGATGGAGGGGGCATGGGAAAGAGGTTTAACAAGATGATTGGTTGTGGAGAAAAGAAGCAGGGGCTTCCAGGAAGATCCTGGATAGTGAGCAGTATTTACAGAGTTGTGGTCCAGCCAGATTTGGAGATGAATAGCTAAACCAGTGTCCAATCAAGACTGCACTCCTTGACATAAAGGAGCAAAGATGTGAGCTGTACCAGCAGGAGTGACCAGGGTGGGACAGAATAATGGTATTCCTGGAGGCAAGGGCATCAAAGAGGGAAGTGCAGGAGTGATTGAGCAGATCAACAGCTGCAGAATG
Organism: Heptranchias perlo; assembly: GCF_035084215.1. NCBI lineage: Eukaryota > Metazoa > Chordata > Chondrichthyes > Hexanchiformes > Hexanchidae > Heptranchias > Heptranchias perlo. The sequence continues at coordinate 16,777,586 of NC_090329.1, read as the reverse complement.
GAGGCCCAAAAGTTAGACCCTTGGGAGTTTGAAAGTGCCACTGTAAGTGACTTGAGAGAGATTCTTTTTCTGAGGGGATGCAGAAGGAAGTTGGGTTGGAAGGGGGAAATGAGAAGAGAATGGTGAGGGGTACAAGGAAGTGATCAGAGATGACCTTGACTATGATTGAGACAATGGGAAGAGAGAGGCCACGTCATAGAGTGAGGCAAGGTTGAGGGGTTGGCTGTGGATATGGGTGGGAGAGTTTATATGGAAGGAGGACAGGAGGGCAGTGAATTCAGAGGAGACAGGGCAAGGTAAGTTGAGGTGGGGGTTGAAATCACCGGGGATGAGGAGTCATTCAGTGTAGAAGGTGAGGGACAATATCTCGGTGAGAAACGTGGGATGGGGCTTTGGTGGAGTGGGTGATAGAGAACGAGGAATTTAGAGAGGCAAGACAGTGGAACAATGTGAGGTGCTCAAAGGAGAAGGTGCCAGAGTAGGAAAAGGAGAGACCAAGGTGTGATTTGGTGATAAGGGCCACACCGTCACCACGGTAGTTTAGATGGCGCAGGTAGTGGCTGGTATAGCCACGCGATGAGGCTTCAGTAAGAGGGAAGGTGTCATCACCCATGAGTCAAGTTTCCATCAAGGCCATGTTATCAATGCAATCATCTACAATAATGTCATGGATGGCAACAGCATTGTTCGCAAGTGAACAGACATTCAGGAGGGAGATGCAAAGAGGGGCAGGGATTGTTGATCAAAGGTAGTGATCTCAGGATTATTACCAGTGCCAGATGCCAGTGAGTACAGGAACAGGAGAATAGACAGGATGAATGTGTGGCTGCAGGGATGGTGTAGGAGGGAAGGATTTAGATTTCTGGGACATCGGGACCGGTTCTGGGGAAGGTGGGACTTGTACAAGCGAGATGGGTTACACCCGAGCAGGACCGGGACCAATGTCCTCGCAGGGGTGTTTGCTAGTGCTGTTGGGGAAGGTTTAAACTGGAGTGGCAGGGGGATGGGAACCTGAGCAGGGAGTCAGAAGGGAGTAAAGTTTAGAGCAGCAAGAGAGGGGAAGACCCAGGGGAAATTTACAATGCAAATTGTACAAACAGTTGTTCAAGAACAAGTAAAAGGGAAAAGCGTAGAGCAGCAGAAAGAAAGTGTACTTTAGACACTACAGATAAAGTGAAAACTAGAAGGCGTAAGGTGATTAACCCAGCATCAAAGCTGAAGGTCAGGCGAGGGTGTGTGGCCCAACTAAGAGTTCTATATACAAATGTACGGAGTATAAGGAATAAATTAAATGAACTACAGGTTAATTCAAATTGGAGGGTATGACATGATAGCTATTACTGAGACTTGGCTGCAGGATGGTCAGGATTGGGAACTAAATATACCGGGTTATAAGGTCCACAGGAGAGATAGGGAAAATGGAAGAGGGGGAGGAGGAGCCTTACTGATTACAGATGAAATCAATTCAATGATAAAGGAGGATATAACGAGAGGTAAGCAGCCAACAAGACCTTATGGCTTGAATTGAGAAATAGGAAAGGAGCTAAGAATATAGTGGGAGTTGTGTATCGGAGCCCTGGCAGCAGCTCTGAAGTGCTAGATTGTGTAAATGCAGAGATTAGACAAGCGTGTAAGAAACGCATAATGGTCTTAATGGGGGACTTTAACCTTCACATAGATTGGGAAAAGCAGGCCAGCAACTGCCAGAAAGGTAGTGAATTTCTTGAGTGTGTCCGGGATAGTTTTCTACAGCAGTATGTCCTTGAGGCAGCAAGGGGGAAAGCCATACTAGATTTAGTAATGAGTAATGAACCAGATTTAGTTAACGACTTAACTGTGCGTGAACATCTATCCAATAGCGATCATAACATGTTCGAGTTTAATGTAGTGTTTGAAAGGGAAAAAAGTGAATCAGCTGCTAAGATTCTAGACTTGGGTAAGGCCGACTTCAATGGGATGAGACAGAGACTGTCCACAGTAAACTGGGCAAATCTGTTAATGGGTAAAGTATGGACTTGGTTAGGAAGTAGGCTGAGCGAAAGGCGACAGAGAGTAGGGATAATGGGTAGGTACTCACATTGGCAGGATGTGACTAGTGGAGTCCCGCAGGGATCTGTCTTGGGGCCTCAATTATTCACAATATTTATTAACGACTTAGATGAAGGCATAGAAAGTCTCATATCTAAGTTTGCCGATGACACAAAGATTGGTGGCATTGTAAGCAGTGTAAATGAAAACATAAAATTACAAAGGGATATTGATAGATTAGGTGAATGGGCAAAACTGTGGCAAATGGAATTCAATGTAGACAAATGTGAGGTCATCCACTTTGGATCAAAAAAGGATAGAACAGGGTACTTTCTAAATGGTAAAAAGTTAAAAACAGTAGATGTCCAAAGGGACCTAGGGGTTCAGGTGCATAGATCATTGAAGTGTCATGAACAGGTGCAGAAAATAATCAATAAGGCTAATAGAATGCTGGCCTTTATATCGAAAGGACTGGAGTACAAGGGGGCAGATGTTATGCTGCAGCTATACAAAACCCTGATTAGACCGCAGCTGGAGTACTGTGAGCAGTTCTGGGCACCGCACCTTCGGAAGGACATATTGGCCTTGGAGGAAGTGCAGCGTAGGTTTACTAGAATGATACCCGGACTTCAAGGGTTAAGTTACGAGAAGAGATTACACATGTTGGGGTTGTATTCTCTGGAGTTTCGAAGGTTAAGGGGTGATCTGATCGAAGTTTATAAGATATTAAGGGGAACAGATAAGGTGGATAGAGAGAAACTATTTCCGCTGGGTGGGGATTCTAGGAGTAGGGGGCACAGTCTAAAAATTAGAGCCAGACCTTTCAGGAGTGAGATTAGAAAACATTTCTGCACACAAAGAGTGGTAGAAGTTTGGAACTCTCTTCAGCAAACGGCAATTGATACTAGCTCAATTGCTAAATTCAAATCTGAGATAGATAGCTTTTTGGCAACCAAAGGTATTAAGAGATATGGGCCAAAGGCAGGTATATGGAGTTAGATCACAGATCAGCCATGATCTTATCAAATGGCGGTGCAGGCACGAGGGGCTGAATGGCCTACTCCTGTTCCTATGTTCCTATCCCAGAGTCCAGGGGTCAGTCATAGGAGGGATGAGCAGACGGGGAGGAGGTTGGCAAGATTAGCCCCCAGCGGTTGAGCTGGGTGGGAAGGTCGGTGAGTGAGTAGAATGGCGCAGTTAGAGTTGCTGCTCATAAGGAGGCAGCAACGAGTGCCTTGATGGGCCCTTCGGAGAATGTTGAGAGAGGCCCAGAGGGAAGCTGTAGCTTATCCAAGAGTGAGTCAAGCCTAGGACAGTAGGATGGTAGAGGAGAAGTGAAGGGGTATGGATTGGAGGGGCAAAGTACCTGAGAGGGGAGAAATGTTAGACAGCATGACTGGGTAAAAGGGGAGGAGACAGGAGAGAAGAGATGGGAGATGGAAGTAATCGGCTCAGGCGTGGAGCAGCAACAGCAACTTGCATTTATACAGCACCTTTAACATAGTAAAACGTCCCAAGACTGTTCACAGGAGCGATTATCCAAAAAATTTGACACAGAGCCACATAACAAGATATTAGGACAGGTGACCAAAAGCTTGGTCAAAGAGGTAGGTTTTAAGGAGCGTCTTAAAGGAGAAGAGAGGGGTAGAGAGATGGAGAGGTTTATGGAGAGAATTCCAGAGATTAGGGCCCAGGTGGTTGAAGGCGCAAGAGGCCAGAATTGAAGGAGTGCAGAGATCTCAGAGGGTTGTCAGGCAGGAGGAGGTTACAGAGACAGGGAAGAGCGAGGCCATGGAGGGATTTGAACACAAGATTGAGAATTTTAAAATCGAGGCATTCCCGGACCGGGAACCAAAGTAGGTCAGCAAGCACTGGGGTGATGGTTGAACAGGACTTGGTGTGAATTAGGATGTGGGCAGCAGAGTTTTGGATGCGCTCAAGCTCATGGAGGGTGGAAGATGGGAGGCTGGCCTGGAGAGCATCGGAATAATCGAGTCTAGAGGTAACAAAAGCATGGATGAGGGTTTCAGCAGCAGATGAGCTGAGGCAGGGACGGAGACGGGCGATGTTACGGAGGTGGAAGTCGGCGGTCTTGGTGATGGAGCGGATATGTGGTCGGAAGCTCATCTCAGGGTCAAATAGGACGCCAAGGTTGCGAATGGTCTGGTTCAGCCACAAGGCAGTGGCCAGGGAGAGAGATGGAGTCGGTGGATCGGGAACAGAGTTTGTGGCGTGGCCCAAAGACAATGGCTTCGGTCTTCTCAATATTTAGTTGGAGGAAATTTATGCTCATCCAGCACTTGGACAAGCAGTGACACAAATGAGAGACAGTGGAGGGGTCGAGGGAGGTGGTGGTGAGGTACAGCCGGGTGTCATCAGCGTACATGTGGAATGTGATGTGTTTTCGGATGATGTCGCCGCATGTTGGTGAGAAATAGGAATGGGCCAATTGAGGTAATGTGCGGGAGCAGGAAGAGTATGCCATTGCACGTGACTCTTTTGCTACAACTGGACAGACAAGAATAGAACCAGGCAAGGCAGTCCCACCCAGGTGGATGACGGAGGAGAGGCATTGCAGGAGGATGGTGTGGTCAACAGTGTCAAAACCTGCAGACAGGTCGAGAAGGATGAGGAGAGATAGTTTACCACGACAGCCCAAAGGTTGACCCAGGGGTCTAGAGGAGGTGAGCAATGGCCTCGGAAATTGGTCATGCACACCAACGGACCCAATGTACCAGTGGAGGGATGAACGGCGATGGGCAGTGGCATAGCAAAGGTCATTCGGCAGCAACGGAGCAGAATCCATAGCAGTAACAGAACCAGCAGGAACAGCTGAGATCAGATCTAGCTCGGCGTAGAGTGAAAAATTCCCAGCAGAGAAGCAGAAAACTGAAGACGCAGGACTCTACAATCGAGGCAGCCCAGCAGAGAATACAGTCTCCGTTGAAAGCGGCGGTGACGTTGGAGATCACTATAAGGTCCAGAAGCAGCAGAGAAATGGACTTTGGCCCAAGACCCTCACAGCAGCGAAGTGAAGCTGAGAAACCAGCGGTGCACTGAGGTGCAGCCAGAAACTGCGCACATAACAACAGCAGATGGGAGGTAGGCTGTGGACGAGGAAAGGTTACCTTAAAACTTGAAGCGACTGAGTAGCAGAGCAGAGTCACAGCAGCCGAGTCTCACAGTGGAGTTCAGTACAGAAGCATAATCCTGATCGCCAAGAATTCCAGGAGTCCCCGAGTTCCAGCCATTGAACAGAGCGCAGTGAAAACAGAACAAGTGGGGTCAGGGGATGGGCAGTGGGCTCTACACAGGTAGCTTAAAACTTGTAGCTTCAACTTTAAATTTGGGCTAAAAGTCACCCACTGTTACAGCCAGGGGAACTTAAGCAGTGGAAGAAGGGAAATTGGGGCCAAGGATAGCAACGGATGGCGAAGGATAGTGTTGCAAAGCAAAGGAGCTCAATTAAGGAGTTGCCAAAGGGACTTAGGGTTTCAGGTACATAGATCATTGAAGTGTCATGAACAGGTGCAGAAAATAATCAAGAAGGCTAATGGAATGCTGGCCGTTATATCTAGAGGACCAAAGTACAAGGGGGCAGAAGTTATGTTGCAGTTTTACAAAACCCTGGTTAGACCGCACCAGGAGTACTGTGAGGGAGTGCAGCGTAGGTTTACTAGAATGATACTCAGACTTCAAGGGTTAAGTTACGAGGAGAGATTACATAAATTGGGGTTGTATTCTCTGGAGTTTCGAAGGTTAAGGGGTGATCTGATCGAAGTTTGTAAGATATTAAGGGGAATAGATAGGGTGGATAGAGAGAAACTATTTCTGCTGGTTGGGGATTCTATGAGTAGGGGGCACAGTCTAAAAATTAGAGCCAGACCTTTCAGGAGTGAGATTAGAAAACACTTCCACACACAAAGGGTGGTAGAAGTTTAGAACTCTCTTCCGCAAACAGCAATTGATGCTAGCTCAATTGCTAATTTTAAATCTGAGATAGATAGCTTTTTGCCAACCAAAGATATTAAGGGATATGGGCCAAAGGCAGGTATATCGAGATAGAGCACAGATCAGCCATGATCTTATCAAATGGCAGAGCGGGTTCGAGGGGCTGAATGGCCTACTCCTGTTCCTATGTTCCAACCCAAGAACCATCTTGAGATAATTAACAAAACCCAGTAACATCCTACCGAACACAAAATTTTAAACTTTATTTTCATGTTGACTACATCAAAAGACTAGAGAAAAACTTTGCATGGAATTATATAGAATGTACAGCGTAGAAACAGGCCATTCAGCCCAACAGGCCCATGTCGGTGTTTATGCTCCACACGAGCCTCCTCTCTCCCTATTTCATCTAACCCTATCAGCATATCCTTCTATTTCTTTCCCCCTTATGTGTTTATCTAACTTCCCCTTAAATGCATCTATGCTTTTTGCCTCAGCGACCCCTTGTGCTAACGAGTTTCACATTCTAACCACTCTCTGGGTAAGGAAGTCTCTCTTGAGTTTCCTATTGGATTTATCAGTGACTATCTTTTATTTACGGCCCCTAGTTCTGGTCTCCCCTGCATGTGGAAATATCTTCTCTACATTTATTCTATCAAACCCTTTCATAATCTTAAAGGTCACCCCTCAGTTTTCTCTTTTCGAGAGAAAAGAGCCTCAGCCTGTCAATCTTTCCTGATAATTATAACCTCTCAGTTCTGGTATCATCCTCATAAATCTTTATTGCACCTTCTCCAGTGCCTCTATATCCTTTTTATAATATGGAGACCAGAACTGTGCACAAAGGGTGGTACTCCAAGTGTGGTTTAACCAAGGTTCTGTACCAGTCTAACATAACTTCTCTGCTTTGCAATTCTATCCCTCTAGGAATGAACCCCAGTGCTTGGTTTGCTTTTTTTTAATGACCTGAGAACTAAGAACTCACTGGAGGGCTAATACTGTGACCGGATGCTCCCAGCAGACCTTGCAGGGTGTGGTGGACAGGAAGTGATGGGTTCATGATTTCCTGAGTTGCAATCTCTGCTCAACCACAGAATCAGCCCTCAGAGCCCTCCATACGTCTGGTCTGATTTGGACTGAGATGAGGAGAAATTTCTTCACTCAGAGAGTGGTGAATCTTTGGAATTCTCTTCCCCAGAGGGCTGTGGAGGCTCAGTCATTGAGTACATTCAAATCAGGGATCGACAGATTTCTAGCTATTAAAGGCATCAAGGGATACAGGGATAGTGCAGGAAAATGACGTTGAGGTAGAAGATCAGCCATGATTTTGTTGAATGGCGAAGCAGGCTCGAGGAGCCGAATGGCCTACTCCTGCTCCTATTTCTTACGTTCTTATGATTTCAAGAATTCCGTCTTCACAATCAAGTCAAGGAACTGGTGATCAAGAAACGCATCATGTTCATATTTCCTGTTCCGGACGATTTGCATCCCTGTTGCTTCCGGTTACTGGCGCCATAGTGCCAGACCTCTAACGGATCTGCGAAGCCTCGAAGTAAGGTACAGAGGTGCCCACGTAGATCCAAACCTGAAGAAGATTATTCTACGGATAATCCTGATTTTATCATTGAGACTGAGAGGTGAGGGAATTTCAATACGCACATTTCAGCATGTAATCGTGCCTCTTGTTTTTGGAAACACTGGAACCCATGGAGCTGAACACTTGCAAGTGCAGATGCATTTCAGACTTCAAGGACCTGTGATGGGGCAACCTGTACACAGTTTCTTAAGGACACATCTCTCTCTCTTTCTCTCTCAATATCATCAGATTTTTCTCTATTCCTGTTCTCTGAAGAGGAATAGTGATTTAAAAAAAACCTACAAGCTGCTCATCAGGCAAATCTCTGTTTGCTGCAATCACCTGACAGAAATATGGCCAACACTCTATATCAGTGAAATGGATGACATACTTGTCCTGCGCTGACTGCTTCCCATGAAATACCTCCCACAATTCTTCATAGCAGGAATCAAGCAACCATTCTGTTGGTACAATGTATTGGTTTTGAATTTGGCTTTTTATAGGCAGTATCTTAGGAGTTGCTGAGCCACTTTATATAAGCCCCTTTGAAATGACATTCCGACTACATGGTCACATCAGTTAAAAATAAAACTCCACGTTTTCATTAATTTATCCTTTTATTTGCTTGTTTATACTTCACAGGTTTGGCACCTGTTTGAACTGGAGTCATATGAGGAACACATTTTTCTTTAAAAAAGCAGCCAAGTTTCACAACAGCAGCTCACCCTCAACCTCCCCGTGAGTTTCATGAAATTGCAACATTTGCACATTCATTGCCAATTAAACTCGCCGCAGAAAGTTAGGGCTGCTACTTAACAGCGTAAGTGCCTTTTTAATGAGGAGATTTATGTTCCATAATGTCAATCAACATCTCCAGCCCAGAAAGGGAATAATTTAAACTGTTAAGTCTCATTCCTATAGGTAGTAAATGTTGTTTGAGATTTTTTTAATTTAAAATTTTAATTTTTTTTCTTACTTTTTCTTCTGTTTCTTTTTTTCTCTCTCTCTTGATCCAATCTTTCTTTCCCTCTCTTTATTTCTCTTTCTGTACCTGATTTGACTCTAATTCATCCTCCTTCTTAGTCATTCCTCTGTTTCTTTCTCAATCCTTAACTCTTATGGGTTAAGGAGATGGTCTGTTGGTCCCATCGTTCACCAAGGTCCCAAATGCCCCATTGCCCTCGCTGCACCGTTATCAGTTCGCAGTTCCAGTGCAAAATATTTTCGGCTGAAGGGTGAGGGAAAAAGTCTAACTGATGGGGCATGCCACGAGATGCCCCAACTCCAGCAAAATCTGGGCCACTGCATCTTGCAGTGGGAGGGGGAAAATCCAGTTGTCGTGGTCAACGTAGGCACCAACAACATAGGTCGGACGAGGGAAGAGGTTCTGCTTAGGGAGTATGAGCAGCTAGGGGCTAAATTAAAAAGCACAACCTCAAAGGTAATAATCTCTGGATTATAACCTGAGCCATGAGCAAATTGGCATCGGGTAAATAAGATTAGAGAGTTAAACTCGTGGCTCAAAAATTTGTGTGGGAGAAATGGGTTTCGATTCATTGGGGCACTGGCACCAGTACTGGGGAAAGTGGGAGCTGTACCGTTGGGACGGCCATCATCTGAACCGTGCTAGGGCCAGTGTTCTGGCGATTTGTATAACTAGGGCGGGAGAGAAGGCTTTAAACTAAATAGTGGGGGGCAAGGGATCGAGTAAGGGAAGATGTGATAAATTAATGAAAGAAGACAAGGCAAGAGAACAAGGTAGCAATAAGAGAAATGATAATCAGAGAGTAGCAGGAAGGGACAGAGCATGCAAACTTAAGAGTGCACAAGCAGATAAGGCTAAAGGTTGCAAAAATAGTAAAAAGACAGCACTAAAGGCTTTGTATGCACGTAGCATTCGTGACAAAATGGATGAATTGGCAGCTCAAATAGAAATAAATATGCAAAATATGATAGCCATTGCAGAGACATGGCTGCAAGATGACAAAGGCTGGAACCTGAATATTCAAGGATACTTGACATTTTGGAAGGACAGGAAACTAGGAAAAGGTGGAGGGGTTAACTCTATTAATTAAGGATGACATGAGTATAATAGAGAGTAATGACCTTAGTTCCAAAGACCAAGATGCAGAATCAGTTTGGGTAGAGATAAGAAATAGCAAAGGCAAGAAGTCACTTGTGGGAGTAGTTAAGAGGACCCCTAACAATAACCACACTGTAGGCCAGGGAATACAGCAAGAAATAATGGGGGCTTGTAAGAAAGGAACAGCGATAATCATGGGTGATTTTAATCTACATATAGATTGGAAGAATCTGATTGGCAAAGGTAGCCTGGAAGATGAGATCATACAGTGCTTTCGGGAGAGTTTCTGAGAGCAACACATTCCCGAGCCAACCGGGGCAGGCTATACCAAATCTGATAATGTGTAATGAGACAGGATTAATTAATGACCTCATTGTGAAGGAGCCTCTAGGTAGCAGTGATCACAATATGATTGAATTTCGCATTCAGTTTGAGGGAGAGAAGAGCACATCTAAGACTAGTGTTTTAAACTTAAATAAGGACAATTATGAGGGCATGAAGACAGAGTTGGCTAAAGTGAACTGGGAACTTAGGTTAAGGAATAGGTCAGTAAAGATGCAGTGGCAGACATTTAATGAGATATTTCATAACACTCAGCAAAGATACATTCCAGTGAGAAAGAAAGACTCTAGGGGAAGGACGTACCATCCGTGGCTAACTAAGGAAGTTAAAGATAGTATCAAATTGAAGGAAAAAGCATAGAATTCCGCAAAAATTAGTGGCAGGTCAGAAGATATGACAGAATATAAAAAACAGCAAAGAAAGTCTAAAAGAATAATGAGGGAGAAATTAGATTATGAGAGAAAGCTAGCTAGAAATATAAAAACAGATAGCAAGAGTTTCTACAGGTATTTAAAAAGGAAAAGAGTAAGTAAAGTGAGCGTTCATCCTCCAGAGAGTGAGTCTGGGGAATTAATAATGGAGAATAAGGAAATGGCGGGTGAATTGAACAGATATTATGCATCTGTCTTCACTGTAGAGGATACAAATAACATGCCAGAAATAATTGTGAATCAAGAGGTGAAAGGGAGGGAGGAACTTAAAACATTTTCAATTACCAGGGAAAGGGTTCTGAAAAAAATATTAGACCTAAAAGCTGACAAGTCCCAGGTCCTGATGGACTTCATCCCAGGGTCTTAAAAGAAGTGGCTGCAGAGATAGTAGATGCATTGGTATTAATTTTCCAAAATTCCCTAGATTCTGGAAGGGTCCTGTCGGATTGGAAAATACTGAATGTAATTCTTCTATTCAAGAAAGGAGGGAGACAGAAAGCAGGAAACTGCAGGCCAGTTAGCTTAACATCTGTCATAGGGAAAATGCCAGAATCTATTATTAAGGAGGTTATTGCATGGCACTCAGAAAATCTCAATGCAATCAGGCAATCAGGCAGAGTCAACACTGCTTTGTGGAAGGGAAATCGTGTTTGACTAATTTATTAGAGTTCTTTGAGGAAGTAACAAGCAATGTGGATAAAGGGGATCCTGTGGATGTGGTGTACTTGGATTTCCAGAAGGCTTTTGACAAGGTGCCACATCAAAGGCTACTGCATAAAATAAGAGCTCATGGTGTAGGGGGTAACATATTAGCATGGATAAAAAAGCAGGGCAAATCCAATCCAGCCAATTACTGCCCCATCAGTCTACTCTCAATCATCAGCAAAGTGATGGAAGGTGTCGTCAAAAGTGCTATCAAGCAGCACTTACTCACCAATAACCTGCTCACCAATGCTCAGTTTGGGTTCTGCCAGGACCACTCGGCTCCAGACCTCATTACAGCCTTGGTCCAAACATGGACAAAAGAGCTGAATTCCAGAGGTGAGAGTGACTGCCCTTGACATCAAGGCAGCATTTGACCGAGTGTGGCACCAAGGAGCCCGAGTAAAATTGAAGTCAATGGGAATCGGGGGAAAACTCTCCAGTGGCTGGAGTCATACCTAGCACAAAGGAAGATGATAGTGGTTGTTGGAGGCCAATCATCTCAGCCCCAGGGAATTGCTGCAGGAGTTCCTCAGGGCAGTGTCCTAGGCCCAACCATCTTCAGCTGCTTCATCAATGACCTTCCCTCCATCATAAGGTCAGAAATGAGGATGTTCGCTGAAGATTGCACAGTGTATAATCTATATCAATGACTTGGATGAAGTGAATGAATGTATGGTTGTTAAATTTGCTGATGACACAAAGGTAGGTAGGAAAGTAAGTTGTGAAGAGGACATAAGGGGTCTGCAAAGGGATATAAATAGGTTGAGTGAGTGGGCAAAAATTTGGCAGATGGAGTATAATGTGGGAAAATGTGAACTTGTCCACTTTGGCAGGAGGAATAGAAAAGCAGTATATTGTTAAAATGGAGAGAGATTGCAGAACTTTGAGGTACAGAGGGATCTGGGTGTCCTAGTACATGAATCACAAAAAGTTAGTATGCAGGTACAGCAAGTGATTAGGAAGGCAAATGGAATGTTGTCATTTATTGCAAGAGGAATGGAATATAAAAGTAGAGATGTTTTGCTACAGTTGTACAGGGCATTGGTGAGACCACATCTAGAATACTGTGTGCAGCTTAGGTCTCCTTATTTAAGAAAGGACACAATTGTTTTGGAGGCAGTTCAGAGAAGGTTCACTCGACTGATTCCTGAGATGAGGGGGTTATCTTATGAGGAAACGTTGGACAAGTTGGGCCTGTATACACTGGAGTTTTGAAGAATGAGAGGTGATCTTACTGAAACATATAAGATCCTGTGAGGACCAAAAGGTGAAGGTGCTGAGAGGATGTTTCCCTTGTGGGAGAGACTAGAAATTGGGGCCACAGTTTAAAAATAAGGGGTCTCCCATTTAAGACTGAGATGAGGAGAATTTTTTTCTCTCAGAGCGTCGTGAGTCTGTGAAACTCCCTTCCCCCGGGAGCGGTGGAGGCAGGATCATTTAATATTTTTAAGGTTGAGTTAGATAGATTCCTAATTAACAAGGGAGTCAAAGGTTATAATTGGTAGACGGGAACTTAGGGTTGAGGTCGCAATCAGTTCAGCTATGCTCTTATCAAATGGCAGAGCAGGCTCGAGGGGCCGAATGGCCGACTCCTGCTTTTATTTCGTATGTTTGATCTCCTCTTCAGTAGGGCATTCTTAAAAAAGACAATTTCTTCACATCTCTCAAGTTTAGGCAAGAGCTACCACCTATTGCCTTTGATGATGACACCTCCAATTCTTCATTAGTCAACGTGGTTGGTCTCGCTAGGTACCTCGCCTCAAATGGAACGTGCACATCTCTTCAATACCACAAGTTGCCTCCAAGAAGCTTAGTTTCCTTTCTTGTCCCAAAAACTTAATTTAACATCAACAATTGTAAACTCCCTGTGAAGTCCAAGATTTGAGGGTCTTCCAGTGCCCCCTAATAAGTACTTCCTAATTTATCTCACTTCTTTCTTTATTACTCTTTTCACCCTTGACTTCTTGAAAACAAAAATCTAATTTGCCATTTTGCACTAATTACACTAAAATATTAAATCAATACTGACAGTAGTTTGCTGCAGTGTCTTAACCAGAGTTCAGATTATCCCTTCTGGTTCCTTACTTGGCCTCCTTTCAATTCATCAGGCTATGAATCTCCCAAGAATCCACCAAAATTGGAGCATGTTTATCCAATGTTCAATGCTGGCTCACAGCAGTGGCAGCTGGAGACGTTTTTGACAGGCGAGGCACATGCCAGTGTGTTACCATACCAGACCTTACCACATGCACAACCAACTACATTGTTAAGAAGCGGTTTCTTTAATCTGTTATAATCAAACCCATTGTTACGTCACATTGAAAAAGCACCATTTCAGATTTCCAAATAATTCACCCAAAGCACCATGGGATTTGGCGTTCGATCTTGGTCCTCCAGTGATCTTAAACGGAAATGAATAAACAAAAGACAGCAGTGAACAGAATCAACTTTGGTCTCAATATTAACCCATGCACCTTAACACTTCTAAATGGATAGGAAAAGAAGAGAGAATCTTGAGCCATAGGAATTCCCACAAATGTCCCACTTGCCTCACCTGAACGAGCTGCCTCTGGTTCCCAGCTCTGATGGTTGACAGCTGTAACAGAACATCGTTAATAACTGTACCCTGTATAAGTCCAGTGCTTTAATCATAAGAGATTCCTCACAATCGTGTGAAACAGAAGGCCAAGCTTTCAATTTAATAGCTCAGTCATAAAGGTTTAGTTTGATGCCCCATCTGCCCAAGAAAATTAGTCATCTTCTAAAGTATGGCCATATTGACATCATCATCCTTTGTGAATCAAATAACATTTGAGATGAAACATTTTGCGCTAGTCTGGGTCATGCTCATTTAGATGCACATTCAACTAATAAAGCTGCAGACATAAAGGCTTCCGAATAGCAAGTAACCCAATCTACCTATATTTAGTGCACTAATCAAACAGCTACACACAAACAACAACCAATTTAAATTGTGGGGATGAGTCTGATTGAAGACTTCTTCCTATCGATAAGCTCACAGAAAAACACATTGATCTTTAGAAAATAAACTGCCACAAGAAGACATTTTTTAAACAACTAACTGTCAAAGCAGTGAACATTCATATTGCATTTTTGAAAATCAACAAGCAAGTCTCTACTGTTGTGTCTCCTTTTTAAACTTTGTTTTATTTTCATATTAATGTGTCATTCTGTTACAACTAACAGAACACCCATTGAATCCATTTTCTGATGTTGACTGCTGTCTTCTTGTAGCCTAATGCGACAGTTGCTGTAATACAGCAAATTTACGAAAGCAACCGGACTGACATGAGGTAAAAATATTCCCTTGTTACTGAAAGGTACAAGCCCCTCAGATGTAGTTATCTACCACATTACAAAACTTGCTTAAGCTGCCAGTATTCTTCCCTCACTGAAACCTCTAAATCCCAGTTATTGACATTATAAAATATTCTATTCTTCTACCTTCTATAAGGAATTTTACAACACCAGGTTATAGTCCAACAATTTTATTTTAAAATCACAAGCTTTCGGAGATTATCTCCTTCGTCAGGTGAGTGAGTGAGTGAAAGGTTCTCAAATCGCATATCTTATATTAGGCTGGGACACCATCACACCAATCAAAAGGTGTCGTTGGTGTTCAGACAGGTTAGCCACGGAAAACAGTTCTGAATACACAATGGGTCAGGTTACAAAGCCAGAGAGCGAAAGAGACCCGAGAGAGAGAGAGAGAGAGAGAGAATGTCCAGTTGTATTAAAAACAGATAACTTTTTTTTCCCTGCTTACGTGAAGCGTGACATGAACCCAAGATCCCGGTTGAGGCCGTCCTCGTGGGTGCGGAACTTGGCTATCAATTTCTGCTCGACGATTTTGCGTTGTCGTGTGTCTTGAAGGCCGCCTTGGAGAACATCACCGGCATCTTCACATCATGTCTACCTTCTATGGTGAATTTGCAGCTTTTGCTAAGATACAGGGAACTTGCAATAAAAACAGAAAATGCTGGAAATACTCAGCAAGTCAGGCAGCATCTGCAGGGAAAGAAACAGAGTTAACATTTCAGGTCGAAGACCTTTTGTCAGAACTGGAAGATGTTAAAGAGTTAAAGTTTTTAAGCAAACACAGAGCCAAGGGAAGGGGAGGGGATGGAGGGGTGGGAAGGAAAGAACGAAAGGGAAGGTCTGTGATTAAATAACAAAAGGGATGATGGTGCGAGGCAAGGAGGGCGGAAATGGGACAAGTTAAGAAGCAAAAGTTGGGTCTGGAGGAACTATAAATGGCAACAGCAGAACTATTACCAGCACCTGCAGTCCCACAAAAAAAAAATGGGAGCAGTGGTTATAGTCTGAAGTTATTGAAATCAATGTTGAGTCCAAAAGGTTGTAAAGTGCCTAATCTTTGAAGCTGTTTCTTGAGCTTCCGTTGAGCTTCATTTTTTTTTTGGACTGCAGCTGCTGGTAATGGTTCTGCTGTTGCCATTTACAGCTCCGCCAGACCCATCTTTCGTTTCTTAACTTGACCCAATACCACCCTCCTTGCCTTGCACCATCATCCCTTTTGCCATTTAATCACTCCTGCCCTCCACCCTCTCACAGACCTTCCCTTTTGTTATTTCCTCCCCTCTCCAACCTCCTCTTTCCCTGGCTCTGTAATTGCTTAAAAACTGTTAACTCTTTAACATCTTCCAGTTCTGACGAAAGGCCTTTGACCTGAAACGTCAACTCTGTTTCTTTCTCCACAGATGCTGCCTGACTTGCTGAGCTTCTCCAGCATTTTCTGTTTTTATTTCAGATTTCCAGCATCCGCAGTACTTTACTTCAAGGAACATGCACGTTTGTTACCTGCCAAAAATGATTTCTTTCAATTTGTTAATTCTTCGCTCCTCCCTCCTCACAAGCTTCCTTTTGTTAAAAAGAAAAGGACTTGCATTTATATCGTGCCTTTCATGACCTCAGGACATCCCAAAGCTCTTTACAGCCAATGAAGTGTAGACACTATTGTAATATAAGAAATGCGGCAGCCAATTTGCACGCAAAGTCCCACATACAGCAATGAGATGATGACCAGAAAATCTGTTTTTAGGTTTTGGTTGTCCAGGACACCGGGGAGAAGTCCTTTGCTCTTCTTTGAAATGGTGCCTTGGGATCCTTTCCGTTTACCATGGAGGCACACGGTTTAACATCTCATCGGAAAGACAGCATCTCTGACAATACAGCACTCCCTCACTGCTGCACTGACGTGTCAGCCGAGATTTTGTGTTCCAGTCTCGAGTGAGACTTGAACACACAACTTTCTGACTCAGAGGCGAGGGCGAAAACAACTGAGCCATGGGAAGATATTTACACAATTATTAAAGATAGTTTCCTCCAATTTCCATGATGGGTTTGTAGTTCCTGGTTACTGGTGTTTCAATTGTCGCCACTGACCAGCACTTGGGACAGGTGGCCTTTGCCTGGATGGCTAGCTTTTTGAAAATTCGTTCATGGGGTGTGGGCGTCACTGACAAAGCCGGCATTTATTGCCCATCCCTAATTGCCCTTGAGAAGGTGGTGGTGAGCCACCTTCTTGAACCACTGCAGTACATAGAATCATAGAAGTTTACAACATGGAAACAGGCCCTTCGGCCCAACATGTCCATGTCGCCCAGTTTATACCACTAAGCTAGTCCCAATTGCCTGCACTTGGCCCATATCCCTCTATACCCATCTTACCCACGTAACTGTCCAAATGCTTTTTAAAAGACAAAATTGTACCCGCCTCTACTACTGCCTCTGGCAGCTCGTTCCAGACACTCACCACCCTTTGAGTGAAAAAATTGCCCCTCTGGACCCTTTTGTATCTCTCCCCTCTCACCTCAAATCTATGCTCCCTCGTTATAGAGTTCCCTACCTTTGGGAAAAGATTTTGACTATCGACCTTATCGATGCCCCTCATTATTTTATAGATTCTATAAGATCACCCCTCAACCTCCTACTCTCGAGGGAAAAAAGTCCCAGTCTATCTAACCTCTCCCTATAAGTCAAACCATCAAGTCCCGGCAGCATCCTAGTAAATCTTTTCTGCACTCTTTCTAGTTTAATAATATCCTTTCTATAATAGGGTGACCAGAACTGTACACAGTATTCCAAGTGTGGCCTTACTAATGTCTTGTACAACTTCAACAAGACATCCCAACTCCTGTATTCAATGTTCTGACCAATGAAACCAAGCAAGCTGAATGCCTTCTTCACCACCCTATCCACCTGTGACTCCACTTTCAAGGAGCTATGAACCTGTACTCCTAGATCTCTTTGTTCTATAACTCTCCCCAACGCCCTACCATTAACGGAGTAGGTCCTGGCCCGATTCAATCTCACATTTATCTAAATTAAACTCCATCTGCCATTCATCGGCCCACTGGCCCAATTTATCAAGATCCCGTTGCAATCCCAGATAACCTTCTTCACTGTCCACGATGCCACCAATCTTGGTGTCATCTGCAAACTTACTAACCATGCCTCCTAAATTCTCATCCAAATCATTAATATAAATAACAAATAACAGCGGACCCAGCACCGATCCCTGAGGCACACCGCTGGTCACAGGCCTCCAATTTGAAAAACAACCCTCTACAACCACCCTCTGTCTTCTGTCGTCAAGCCAATGTTGTATCCAATTGGCTACCTCACCTTGGATCCCGTGAGATTTAACCTTATGTAACAACCTACCATGCGGTACCTTGTCAAAGGCTTTGCTAAAGTCCATGTAGACCACGTCTACTGCACAGCCCTCATCTATCTTCTTGGTTACCCCTTCAAAAAACTCAATCAAATTCGTGAGACATGATTTTCCACTCACAAAACCATGCTGACTGTTCCTAATCAGTCCCTGCCTCTCCAAATGCCCGTAGATCCTGTCTCTCAGAATACCCTCTAACAACTTACCCACTACAGATGTCAGGCTCACCGGTCTGTAGTTCCCAGGCTTTTCCCTGCCGCCCTTCTTAAACAAAGGCACAACATTTGCTACCCTCCAATCTTCAGGCACCTCACCTGTAGCGGTGGATGATTCAAATATCTCTGCTAGGGGACCCGCAATTTCCTCCCTAACCTCCCATAACGTCCTGGGATACATTTCATCAGGTCCCGGAGATTTATCTACCTTGATGCGCGTTAAGACTTCCAGCACCTCCCTCTCTGTAATATGTACACTCCTCAAGACATCACTATTTATTTCCCCAAGTTCCCTAACATCCATGCCTTTCTCAACCGTAAATACCGATGCAAAATATTCATTTAGGATCTCACCCATCTCTTGTGGTTCCGCACATAGATGACCTTGTTGATCCTTCAGAGGCCCTACTTTCTCCCTAGCTACTCTTTTGCCCTTTATGTATTTGTAGAAGCTGTGGGAGAACCTTCACATGTGGTGAAGGTTCTCCCACAGTGCTGTTAGGAAGGGAGTTCCAGGATTTTGACCCAGCGACGATGAAGGAACGGCGATATAATTCCAAGTCGGGATGATGTGTGACTTGGAGGGGAACGTGCAGGTGGTGTTGTTCCCATGTACCTGCTGCTCTTGTCCTTCTAGATGGTAGAGGTCGCGGGTTTGGGAGGTGCTGTCGAAGAAGCCTTGGCAAGTTGCTGCAGTGCATCCTGTGGATGATACACACTGCAGCCACTGTGCGCCGGTGGTGAAGGGAGTGAACGTTTAGGGTGGTGGATGGGGTGCCAATCAAGCGGGCTGCTTTGTCCTGGATGCTGTCGAGTTTCTTGAGTGTTGTTAGAGCTGCACTCATCCAGGCAAGTGGAGAGTATTCCATCACACTCCTGACTTGTGCCTTGTCGATGGTGGAAAGGCTTTGGGGAGTCAGGAGGTGAGTCACTCGCCACAGAATACCCAGCCTCTGACCTGCTCTTGTAGCCACAGTATTTATATGGATGGTCCAGTTAAGTTTCTGGTCAATGGTGACCCCCAGGGTGTTGATGATGGTGGGGGTTCGGTGATGGTAATGCCATTGAATGTTGTTGGAGATGATCATTGCCTGGCGCGAATGTTACTTGCCACTTATGAGCCCAAGCCTGGATGTTGTCTTGGTCTTGCTGCATGCTGGCTCGGACTGCTTCATTATTTGAGGGATTGAGAATGGAACCGAACACTGTGCAATCATCAGCAAACATCCCCATTTCTGACCTTATGATGGAGGGAAGGTCATTGATGAAGCAGCTGAAGATGGTTGGGCCGAGAACACTGCCCTAAGGAACTCCTGCAGCAATGCCCTGGGGCTGAGATGATTGGCCTCCAACAACCACTACCATCTTCCTTTGTGCTAGGTGTGACTCCAACCACTGGAGAGTTTTCCCCCTGATTCCCAGTAACTTCAATTTTACTTGGGCTCCTTAGTGCCAGACTCAATCAAATGCTGCCTTGATGTCAAGGGCAATCACTCTCACCACAGCTCTGGAATTCTGCTCTTTTGTCCATGTTTGGACCAAGGCTGTAATGAGGTCTGGACCTGAGTGGTCCTGACGGAACCCAAACTGAGCATGGGTGAGCAGGTTATTGGTGAGTAAGTGCCGCTTGATAGCACTGTCGACGACACCTTCCATCACTTTGCTGATGACTGTGAGTGGACTGATGGGGCGGTAATTGGCCGGATTGGATTTGTCCTGCTTTTTGTGGACAGGACATACCTGGGCAATTTTCCACATTGTCGGGTAGATGCCAGTGTTGCAGCTGTACTGGAACAGCTTGGCTTGAGGCGCAGCTAGTTCTGGAGCACAAGTCTTCAGCACTACAGCCGGGATGTTGTCGGGGCCCATCGCCTTTGCTGTATCCAGTGCTCTCAGCCGTTTCTGGATATCACGTGGAGTGAACCGAATTGGCTGAAGAATGGCTTCTGTGATGGTGGGGATATTAGGACGAGGCCAAGGTGGATCGTCCACTCGGCACGTCTGGCTGAAGATGGGTGCAAACGCTTCAGCCTTGTCTTTTGCACTCCGTGCTGGACTCCGCCATCATTGAGGATGGGGATGTTTGCAGAGCCTCCTCCTCCCGTTAGTTGTTTAATTGTCCACCACCATTCACAACTGGATGTGGCAGGACTGCAGAGCTTTGATCTGATCCGTTGGTTGTGGAATCGCTTAGCTCTGTCTATAGCATGTTGCTTTCCGCTGTTTAGCATGCACGTCGTCCTGAGTTGTAGCTTCACCAGGTTGGCACCTCATTTTTAGGTACGCCTGGTGCTGCTCCTGGCATGCTCTTCTACACTCCTCATTGAACCAGGGTTGATCCCCTGGCTTGTTGGTAATGGTAGAGTGAGGAATATGCCGGGCCATGAGGTTACAGATTGTGCTGGAATATAATTCTGCTGCTGCTGATGGCCCACAGCGCCTCATGGATGCCCAGTTTTGAGCTGCTAGATCTGTTCTGAATCTATCCCATTTAGCACGGTGGCAGTGCCACACAACATGTTGGATGGTGTCCTCAGTGCGAAGACGGGACTTCATCTCCACAAGGACTGTGAGGTGGTCACTCCTACCAATACTGTCATGGACAGATGCATTTGCGACGGATAGATTGGTGAGGATGAGGTCAAGTAAGTTTTGCCGTCATGTTGGCTCGCTCACCACCTGCCGCAGGCCCAGTCTGGCAGCTATGTCCTTCAGGACTTGGCCAGCTCAGTCAGTCGTGGTGCTACTGAGCCATTCTTGGTGATGGACATTGAAGTCCCCCACCCAGAGTACATCCTGTGCCCTTGCTACCCTCAAGTGGTGTTCAACATGGAGGAGGACTGATTCATCAGCTGAGGGAGGATGGTAGGTGGTAATCAGCAGGAGGTTTCCTTGCCCATGTTTGACCTGATGCCATGAGATTTCATGGGGTCCAGAGTCAATGTTGAGGACTCCCAGGGCCACTCCCTCCTGACTATATATCACTGTACCGCCACCTCTGGTCGGTCTGTCCTGCCGGTGGGACAGGACATACCCAGGGATGGTGATGGAAGAGTCTGGGACGTTGGCTGAAAGGTATGATTCTGTGAGTATGGCTATGTCAGGCTGTTGTTTGACTCGTCTGTGGGACAGCTCTCCCAATTTTGGCGCAAGTCCCCAGATGTAAGTGAGGAGGACTTTTCAGGGTCGACTGGGCTTGGTTTGCCTTTGTCGTGTCCGGTGCCTAGTGGTCCGATGCCAGGTGATCCGATCGGTTTTATTAGCGAGATTTTACAACTGAGTGGCTTGCTCGGCCATTTCAGAGGGCAATTAAGAATCAACCACATTGCTGTGGGTCTGGAGTCACATATAGGCCAGATCGGGTAAGGACGGCAGGTTTCCTTCCGTAAAGGACATTAGTGAACCAGATGCGTTTTTACGACAATCCGGTAGTTTCTTGGCCACCATAACTGATACTAGTATTTTAATTCCAGACTTTATTTAATTAATTGAATTTAAATTCCCCAGCTGCCGTGGTGGGATTTGAACTCATGACTCTGGATTATTCGTCCAGTAACATGACCACTATGCTACCGTAACTCAAATGTCCTCCTCTCGCTCAGGAGCAATGCAGAATAAAAATTAGACAATAACTGCAGTTGTTTACTCAGAATACCGGGGTTGGGGGGGGGGTGGTCGAATAATTTTAACTTAAGCTGCCCAGCGGGAAATTGACGGGATCAGATTGGTCGCCCGTTTTACACCCCTGCCCTCAAGAACAGTATTGTGGTGTGTTTGTTATTGGAGCAGTAAATGCAAGAGACTAATAAGAGAGTAGGTGGTATTTTTGCAGTGAGTTATTAGCTTGTTCATTAATTACCCTATTAAAGAAACAAAGAGGGTAAAATTTGTTCTGGAGATAATTTAAATAAGAAAACGTTCCTGATTTGCAGTCGTACCAAATTTCTCACAAATTAGTGACAGGAAGACTTTCACTCCCACACTCTTTTTAATGTACGTTGATAAATCGGAAGCTATCTTGCTGTTAGTTTAGCCGTATTCAAAGAAGATGCAGTGTTTTAGTTCCTTTGTATAATGACCATTCATCTCCATTTCACAAGCTATTATTTAAATTAATTATCACACCGCTATTATGAAACATTTGAAAAAAAAATCTTGAATTATGCATAAGGAATTGCTGAGAAAACAGTTGCAGCTTAATAACTGAACCAAATTATAGCCATGTGCATTTGATGTCTCCGTGTGACTACTGATCCTAAAGTGCAGGCTGCATTTATTAAAAGGATTAGCCAAAACTATACATCCAAGATTAAGGTGACTTTGATACTTTTGTGATACATCACAACGAGACTGAGATTGGCTGGTGAAAAAAATCTGAAACTTATTTGATAAGATTTCTGCAGAAAACTATAGGCATTGAAATAGGTGCTAAGATATTGGGGGTGAAATTGGGCCACGTAGTGCCCATTGTTTAGGTGCTATACGGACACCTGAGCCCCAAAAATGGTAACCGAGATGTGCGCGCGCACTTCCGATGTGAAGTGTTCAGGACGCCAGCTTGGTAAAGAGGTCTGCACACGTGCACCTAACGAACAAAGGCAGCACGTAGAGTAGGGAGATTATGACGCGAATCAGTGTGCAATGCTGACTTGAAACAGCCGGCGACATTTTGGAACTCCGCGTTCCAGCCATCGCACTGTCCCAACCTCGCACAGGACTTAAACGGCATGAAGGACACCACCCCCCACCACCAGCGCTATTTAAAGGGATCATGCAGGAGTTACAGGTTAGTTGCTGGATTAGTTATTCTGGCTGCTGATACAATTGTGGGTGTTTGTGGAATTTTCCTATACTTGGCAAAAGTTGCAATATTCTTTCGACTGTGGTCTGGTTGGTCTTGCAGTACTGTTAGTGACATTTAAAACAGTGTGCTGACATCAGAACGTGGCCATATTCATGAACAGAAAGGGATTTCACTCCCACAATGTACAGCTGGTGTACGACCATACGCAGCGCATCATGCCGGTCAATGCCCGCTATCCTGGCAGCAGTCATGATTCCTTCATTCTGCGGTAGTTCAACGTGCCACCTATATTTCAATCAGCATGGCAAGTCAAAGGCTGGCTACTGGGTGACAACTGTTATCCCCTCATGACTCCGGTCAGGAACCCATGCACATGTGCACAGCAGGCATACTATGAGAGCCACGTTGCCACCCAGAACATCTTCGAGCACACCATAGGCATCCTCAACCAACACTTCCACAGCCTGGACCGGTCTGGAGGAGCCCTGCAGTACTCAGCTGAGCGAGTATCAACATTTGTCTTTGTATACTGCATGCTGCACATCCTCGCCATTATGAGGGAACAGCCCTTGCCACCGTGAGAACCTGAGCAACAGGCAGAAGAGGAGGAGGAAGAGGCGGAGGCGGAGGTGAAGGAGGCAGGGAGACAACAAGGTCAACAGGGCTTTGCGTGATCAGATGATTAATGAGCAATACTAGTAACCTCAACAACACCTCCCCATTCACCAATAGTCCCACACACCTTACCTTTCTGCTCCCACATGACCATCAAATCATCCCCTTATGATTACACATTGCTTCCTCCCTCAGCCCATCGCAGCAACGAACACCACCGAATACAAATTCAAAACCAATTTATAGATTTACACATGAAATGATTCAAACAAACTGATACTATTCACCCTTGAGCATTCCCTTAGTGCCTGTCTTTCGTGTGCCTTTGCCTTTCCTCGTGCTCCTACGAGGCGCATCCCCAGTGGCTGCAGCATGGGTGGTGGGAGGCTGCTGACCTTCAATGGAGGAGCGTGCAGATGGCCTAGTGGAATGACCTCGAGCAGGTCTGGGCCGGGAGGGCCTGGCTTCAGACTGCACCATCTCAGCCTAGGCTGCAGCAGTCTGGGCCTGCTTGCCGACAGGCAACAACAAGGGCACTGGCAGAGTGGCAGGGATGGGAGCAGGAATGCTGTCATTCTGAGAGAGGACAGCAGGTTCGTCTTCCATGGCGCCACTGCCACTCTCCCTGGGCCAGAGCCTCAGCAATCCTGGGTGATCAGCTGGAGAACGGATTGCTGGAGTGCTGTGATGCCCTGGAAACCCCGTTCCACACTAGTCCCCAGAGCCACGATAGCAGCAGTCTGAGCTTCCAAAGCAGCAGTCTGAGCTCCAAATGCAGCAGTCAGACCTTGGATGGCAGATGTTTGTGCTGCAATGGAAGATGTGACATAGGTCATCATGGTGGGTTCCACAGGTGCGCTGTTGGAGGTAACCACCTGTCCCACATGGGAATGGATGGGCTCCAAGCTCTGCGCAAAGCCTTGTGCCAAGTCGGAACTGGAGTCCTCCATGCCCCTTGACATTGTGTGCAGGCTTTCTGGCAGACTTTCCAGTGCACCTAGCACTTGACAGTGTATGCCCATCAGCCGTCTTCTGTAGCCTGGCCCATCAAAGTCATCACTTGACTCCTCTGCAGCAGAGCTAGTGTGTGGCCTTGCCCTCCGGCGAGCTGGCACCTGTGGTATCCGTTCGCCCCGCCCCAGCTCCTGAGCACTTGTGCCCGTTGTCTCACCACGTGCAGATCACCCCTCTAACCTAGACTCTAAACTAGTGTCAGTCTCTGAGCTGGTGGCTGTGAGTGTAAGATGAGTGACCGTGTGTCTTCATCATCACTTTTGTCTTCCTCTGCCTCCTCTGACTGCAGGTTCTAGTTCTTGGGTATCTGAAATGACAAAGGGACTTAGGTTGTGGTGCGGTGAGAGGAGAAGGTAAGACATGCGTGCTGACACCATCTGCAGCACGTGAATCAGAAAAGATTGTAGGATGAGGGAGACGTGGGAAGCGAGGAGGAGGATTAGGAATGCAGAGACCCTCACCATCGATAGCCCCAGTACCGACAGTGGCCACGGCCTCAGCGACGGCCCTTCCAATGATGGCCAGCCCTGTCTCCTCCGTGGGGGTGAGGATGTGTAGGTGCGCTTGTCCTCCTCCAGTTCTTTCCTGTTGCCTATTGTTGTACGCCATCTTCTTTTACAACAAAGAGGGAAGTGTGCCAGTGAGTGTCCTCCAAGATGTCTGGGTGATGTGGCTGTCATGGTTAAATAGCTGCCAGTGTGTGTGTGACCAGTGAGTTATGGGTGTTCCGCTTGCAACAGTGGTAATGTGTGAGGGTGAGAAGACACCTCTGTTATGAAGAGTTGAGTACTGATTGAACGAGTTTGTTGGTATGTGGGGTGATGGGGGGGTGTAGCGCGTGGAGCAGTGGATGTGGCTAGTGGTGCAGTTGGTAGGAGATGCCACCTGACAGTTGATCTCACTCACCTTGACCACTCATGTCAAATCATTGAACTTCTTCCTGCACTGCATCTACGTTTGTGACGCTATGCTCCTCACATTGACTTTGTCCGCTACTCCCTCCAACTGCCTCTTGAGCATATATCGAGAGGGCCTCCTGTCCCCCTGCGGATATAGGAAGCCCCTCCTTCAGCCCATCTCCTCCATCACGGCCTCCACTGCATCATCCGAGAACCTTGGTACGCGCTCTCTCGCAGGTGCAGCCTTTCTTCACAAAATTTCAGCACAGATTTACTTCCCAATGGACTTCCAGCACTTCCTGCAGCTACAGTGCACCTCCCCTTGAAGAGGTACAGGCTGCCTTTAAGTGGTGCTAGCCACTCCCAATATCAGGGGCCTCTGCTGATAAGTGCAGCCAATCAACAGTGCAGACAGTGCTGGCTGCACGCAGCAGGCGTTGAAATCATCAGGCAGCACGAATATTACGTGTTGCTGCATCGCAACGACCAGGCACAGGTTAATCACGCACCGCGACCCCAGCGCCTGTTTTCGGGGGTTATCCAATATAATCCCCAATGTGTTTTCTAATTTATTTATAATTTGAGTACTTTGCCCTGAACTACTATTATTTACATGCCCCTCTGGTTCCAATTTGATAAGAATCTTTATGCAGAGCATGTGGAGTAATTTCCTTATCAATATGAAAACACACTGTCCTTAAAACCATTTTGGAATGTCCTGCTGGAGTGAGGGACCTATATCACAGTGTACACCAATGTTTGGTTTACAATACAGCCTGCGAGAGGAAACTCAAATCCCCTGACTTGAAACGCAGAATTTCTTGAAAAATACCTTGATTCATATGTTCATGAAGCAAGTTAGAAATATTCTGAAAACATGAGTATAGACACACACATCCGCCGCCGCCACCACAACAACAACCTGCATTTCTATAGCGCCTTTAAACATAGTAAACCATCCCAAGGCACTTCACAGGAGAGTTATCACAAAATTTGACTCTAGCCACATAGGGAGATATCAGGACAGGTGACCAAATGCTTTAAGGAGCATTTTAAACACATCATAACATTAGAACAGATTTCTTCTTCTATACCTTAGTAAACACCAATTGTATACTTTAGCTTCAGTATTTGCACAGAAAGGCTTGACCCTGACGTTCACTTGCTTTAATGCTAATCCCAGTATAAACTCGGTAATTTCCAGCACTAAGATCTGTTTGTTAATGATGTAGCTAATTGGTCTTTCTCCAGCACACAACATTCAGAAGAGTCTTTGTTTTTTCTCGTAATCATTTCACTGTTCTGACCGTGCACAATCAAGTCATATTTCTTCGAGCTGGCTGCCATCTTTCGATCCATTGGTCTCCTCGATTCAGCGCAAAGCATCACTGCTGACTTTCATTCAGCCCGTTTTATTTTTTTTATTAACAAACCGAGGCGAAGGGCCAAAGCTTATAATGTGCAACACCACAAAAGATCCTAAGCTCAACTCAGCATGCATGGCTCAATGCCTTTTGCTTTTATACTCAATTTTTATATACTAGCATGCTACAGTGAGTCTTACCCTCGTTCGCTCATTCTTGAGAGCTGGCCAGAAACACGACAGTAACTGCATCTAAGTCTCATCCCAAAACAACTTGCATTTATATAGTACCTTTAACATAGTAAAACATCCCAAGGCACTTCACAGGAGCGTAATCAAACAAAATTTGACACCGAGCCACATGAAGGAGATATTAGGACAGGAAAGAGATAGGTTTTAGGGAGCGTCTTAAAGGAGGAGGAAGAGGTATAGAGAGGTGGAAAGGTTTAGGTAGTGAAGTCCAGAGCTTAGGGCCTAGGCAGTTGAAGACACTCTGGCAACGGGGAGGGATGAAAATCTGGGATACGCAAGAGGCCAGAATTGGAGGAGCGCAGAGATCTCAGAGGGTTGAAGAGCTGGAGGAGGTTACAGAGATAAGGAGGGGGGTGAGGCAGTGGAGGAATTTGAAAACAAGGATGAGAATTTTAAAATCAAGGCGGACCAGGAGCCAATGTAGGTCAGCGAGCACAAGGGTGATGGGTGAGCGGGACTTGGTGCGAGTCAGGGTATGGGCAGCAGAACTTTGGATGAGCTCAAGTTTGTGGAGGGTACAAGGTGGGAGGCCGGCCAGGAGAACAGAATGACTGCATGAAAACTCAGCATTTCACTTTGGGATATTAAAAATTTTAGAAACAGGAACAAAGCCTTTAATTGAACAAACCCCTCATCACCCTTTTTGGTTGATATAAACTCCTCCATATCCTTCGATCCCCCTTTCTCTGGGACCAAATTTTGCAGTCTCTTGAAACTATTTAAACTGTTCAATATAATTTTGTGGTCAACAAATCCAATTGAACTGCACAACAGATTTCTGAGGTTACATTGTTAGGTACCAGCGGACCAGTGAAAATATCTCATGTAGTTTTAGGGTGCATTTACACTACAAGTTTAGGTTGGCACAAAGCAGTCTCAGCTTTGAACCGATGCTAAGCTTGTGGAGTGCAAATTTGGTGCCAAAGTCCGAACTGACTTCAAAGTAAAGTGGAGTCAGACTCCCTCCATGGCGGGCCAGGCCCTGACTTGGAATTCAGGCTGCATTTACGCTATTACCGCAGTGCTGGTGCAAAATGGAACCACTTTGCCAACACTACAGTTTAGGATGGAAGTCTTCAACTCTCTTTCTGGGGCACAACGATAATCTCACGAACCACCCCTATGGACTAAGATCAATTGCATACCCCTCAGGAACTGGCTCAGAACAGAGAATAAGATGCCAGTCAACAATAAAGGTAAGAAACTGTTCAGAATTGTGCATTATTATAGTATTCACAGAATGGAAGAGTGTCTGATCTTATAAACTACCTTTTATTCTCGAGAACTAAAAGTAGCTCCATACATGTAAGATCAGTGACACCGAGGTCGGTCAGCAATAGCCTAAAAGCCTTGTTGCATTTTCTGTTGCTGCTCCCAGGCTATTAGGAAGGTAATCTAGCAGCTATTTTGCTTCACCAAGATATATACAATGCAATGGGTTGACTGATGCCAAATATATCTTCAAGTGAATACTGAAAAGAGAGGATGAGCTTCCTGTCAAAATCACAGATACAACCAAAGGTATGCTCACCATGGATGACAATTTAAATCCTGTTGAAATTCAGTACCTAGATCAACATTTGTTTAACAGAGTCTGACTCCACATCGGACTTGTCTTTCACCAGAAAACTCCAACAGGGCTGATTAACCCACTTGAAAGCTGCAAACCCAGCTCCTCTACATTTCCCCTTCCCTCTGCGGCAAATGCATCAAACTGTATTCCTGTATCGACAGCGCCAAGATTTTAAAATTCTCATCCTTGTTTTCAAATCCCTCCACAGCCTCGCCCTTCCTATTCTCCATCTTCTTCCAGCCCTACAACCCTCAGAGATCTCTCCACTCCTCCAATTCTGGCCTCTTGCGCATCGCCGATTTTCATTGGTCCACCATTGGTGGCTGTACCTTCAGCTGCTTAGGCCCTAAGCTCTGGAATTCCCTCCCTAAATCTCTCCGCTTCTCTCTCCTCCTTTAAGACGTTCCTTAAAACCTACCTCTTTGACCAACCTGTCTTAATATCTCCTTGTGTGGCTCGGTGTCAAATTTTGTTTGATAACATTCCTATGAAGCAAGTTTTACTATGTTATATAAATGCAAGTTGTCGTTGTATGTCAGGGCGTGTCTATTAAGAGAAAGAACTTATGTTGTGTTTTTTTATAAATCAATCATTGTTCTCCTCCATTCTGACTCACGCCGGGGTGGGGGGAGGGGAGGGGGGCGGGGGGACAGTCTCACAATCAATGGGTGATCTCCAGGATCTTGCCCAAGTAGCCATCCTTCATGTGTAAGCGTAGACAACGAGTGCCAGCAGGCTCTGGAGCACAGCACAGCCAAGCCCAGTTCTGCCCTCAACCAATTAACTATGTACGCATACACACATTCCAGCAGGAATCACTGGGTAGCAATCAGGAGTGGAGACTCCAGTTAACTTTTTCTCTCCAGACGAAGATCCATTGTAGCACCCTTCCCACAATCCAGGCTGAAATCTACCAACTAAACACAAAGCAGTGATTTGTACCTGGGGCCTTTCTTTTCCTCACTAGACAATACATTTATCAACTGAGGCACACTGGCTTTTACCCTTTAAATTCATCTGGCCTGGATAACACCAGCTAAAGGTTGTTTTAATGTGGAATGTTAAAAGTATGAAAAATTCATCGAGTAAATGCATCGTCTACTGAGGAAATGAAAATGCTATTAATGGAAATAGCTGTCCCAATTACATATTCATTGGTCTTAACACCATATGCTAGTAATTTTATTTGAACCATCTGCAAAAATGTGCTAAATTAAAGATTTTGCATAACGCCAGCCCAACATTGCATCAAAAAGGATGGCAAACGTACTTGTGACCATGCAAGAAAAAACAAACTTGCATTTATATAGTGCCTTTCACAACCTCAGGCTGACCCAAAGCATTTTACAGCCAATGATGTATTTTGTAGTGATTATTGTAATGTCGGGAAACACGGCAGACAATTTGTGCACAGCAAGGTCCCACAAATAGCAATGAGATGACTATCATTTTTTTTAAGGGATGTTGGTTGAGGGATAAATATTAACGAGGTCACCGGGGAGAACTCCCCTGCTCTTCTTTGAACATTGCCATGGGTATCTTTTACTTCCACCTGAGGGCAGACAGGACCTTGGTTTAACATCTCATCCGAGAGATAACACCTCCGACAGTGTAGCACTCCTTCAGTATGGCATTGAAGTGTCAGCCTGGATTATGCGCTCAAATCTCTGGAGTGGGACTTGAACCCACAACCTTCTGACTGAGAGGCAACAGTGCTACCACTGAGCCAAGGCTGACACCTAAGCACTACTCTCATCACCATACTAAGAGGAAATAAAAACTATTAATATTTAGATTTGTAGAACTGTTTTGACAATTAAACCTACATTTTTGATTCTGCTGGAAGTCTCCTTAAATTCTGCAAGGACCCAAAATAATTTTAAGGGGTCACATTAAAATGGTTTGGGATTTAAATCTTGGATATCTTTTTCAACCAGAAGAGTACACACTGTGTAATTTAGTGTGGTTCTAATAGCCGTGCATAGTTTCCATGCAGATTACTATGTCTCCACGGATCTTACAAACACCATAGGGCGATTTTCTGATGTTGGCATTTTAACACTGCCTCACTGCCAAGCAATAAGATGTTCCAGCCTTTAGGACTGCTCCAGCTAATACTGACACCAGTTGATGTACACTGACATAGGGTTAACATGGCACTAAATCTTTTCTACGAATGGATTAAATCATTAAGTCATTATTTTGGAATGGATCCAATTAACTTTAGGCACATTGCAAATTCTGAATAGTTAGGTGTTTACTGTAATGAAGTTATAACTTGCACTTAGCCCAGGCTTCAGTCTACACTAGCAGACAAGAGTCAGTTTGATTGAATTTGATATTTTAATATCTTTCAGATCCTTCAGAAGGTTTCAGTTAAATAATTGTGCATACTATACTGGTGTATGTGGATGTGTCAATATTGATGAGTTCTTCCAACAACTCAATATGTGTAATGACCCCTTTTAGTATCACATTACATTTAGAATTCGCAGTTTTGAGATGTACCTGATAAAACCTCAATGAATGCAAAATTTTGATTTCGAGGTTACGTCAAAAGCACAAATAAAAAATAGGTAAAAC
Organism: Heptranchias perlo; assembly: GCF_035084215.1. NCBI lineage: Eukaryota > Metazoa > Chordata > Chondrichthyes > Hexanchiformes > Hexanchidae > Heptranchias > Heptranchias perlo. Next base: position 16,746,437 of record NC_090329.1, on the reverse strand, counting down.
ACAAGAAACTGTTTTCACTAAGAGCTCTCCAAAAATCCCACCTGCAGAATTGAGTCAGGAAACCAGTGACGAAGACTTTATCATGTTCGTATTTCCTTTTCCAGGTTCATTGTATGCGTACTGAAGCCACAATGTTGGACTTGCAATAAGAACCCAAAATATTTATGGAAGCAGGAGGCCATTTAGCCCAACTTGAGAGATATTACCGTCCCCCCCATTTAAGCCTCCAATTGTTTCTTAAATAATTCCAGGGTTTTTGCCTCCACCACTCTATCTGGAAGTATATTTCACACATTGATCATAGAGAGAATAGGTCACAGCAGTGCAATATTACCAATAGTTTTACAAGCAAGTTTGTCCAGTTAACTCAAGGTGGAAAAAGCTAGGAATTTGCTATGGTTAACCTACTTAGTGATGAATATTCACCATATCTCAGTACTGAACATCAAGTTTAAAAGGTGATCTTTATATGCTTGCATTTGATGGGATCACAACTATGGTTATCTGAACAGTTCCTGGACTTTGCCCAGGGTAATTTTGACTTTGGGTGACGTATAAAACGGGCGATATTGATTCAACCGTCCGTTATACATCTCCCCTGATTTTCATTTCCATCGACTTAGCGACCAGTGCAGCACCTCCATTTTGCAATCAGAATTTACCTCGAGACCCCAGATTTATTTTCTTCCCCCCTCTGCATTTTGTCTTTTGTGCTGCTCGTCAAGATGAGGGGTGTTTATGGAAGGAATTTCAAGTGCTCCCAATAGAGGAGTTGTATAGTTTGACACATGTCCCAACAAGGCGTCTTAGCCTCAACCACGGGATATTTTCTTGTTCCACCCTGTTATTTCTATGACCGAGATTGCCAATTTGGTGTTGTGAGGCCGCTATGTAGTAGGCTGAGACCCCTCAAACACATTTCACGCAGAGAGGGAGGAGACTATCTTCCAGTCAGCCTGAGCTAGATCTGAAACCATATTCTAACCTGCTTTAATACTCAAGTTTTGTGCATTTTCATTCTCGCTTTCATTTTTTTTTTCCTTTATACCGTCCACATTTTGCCTTTTATTACGCTCACCAAGATGACGGGTTTTTATGGAGGGAATTTTAAATACATTCAAGGCAGGAATATTCAATAGCATGAACAAACCAATAAAACATGTAAACATATGTTAGAGATTTTTTTTTTGATATGTCGTTAGTCGTATATGGGAAAGACAATCTCTCAGCTTAAATTTAAACGTTTGTATTACTTCCTCTTTTTGGCTGTCTGTTGCTCTCTTAGCTTGTCTTCTGCTTTTGCAATTACTATCGGGGGTCTGGGATCAGGGGATGGAGGAGTGGGGGTCGACAAATCGCGGGGCAGGCCGGAAGTCGAGGGTTGGAGGCGGGGAGGATCGCCGATCGCGGCAACGAGGAGAGGCAGCTATAGGCAGAATATTTGCTTGAGGGGTCGAGGAGTGGTGGGGGGGGGGGGGGGGGGGGAAGTGTGCTCCTGCTCCTCCTGACCCATAAGGTGTGCTATAAAAAGCACTTACCCTCTGGAGCCAGCTGCTCCCATCTCCATTTCGTTACTGGGTTTCCCGAGCCCTGGGAAACACGGCCGGGCACCTCCTATTCTCGTTTCTCTTCGTGGATCTGTCTGTTTTTCTTCTAGCTGTTTATCCACCTCTCTCCCTTTTGCTCTCTCCTCCCTCTCCGCACAGCCAGACCTCGACAGACTGCTTGCTAGCCAGGCTTGCAAAGCGCAGGTGACATTAAAATAGCCTACTGCTCGGCTTGGCACATACAATGTGCTTCTGAGACCACTTAAATTCCCTTGTCAACTACTGCCAATTTATATCCTTGGCAAGTGGCTACTTTTTCAACTGAGCCATTTATAACCCCCACCCCAGAAACTGCAGATTTCTGGATTCCTTCCTTGCAACTATATTCAGTACCAAAACTGTGTGAAGTATAGGAATCCCCATATAGATAGATAGCCAGGAGATTTGATTTTGAGAGCTAAAGAGAACCTGGATATGAGAAATTTCACTTTGCAGCACACTCCCTAGTTCTCAGCAATTCCCAAACCCACGAGCTCCACCGCCTAGAAGGACAGGGGCAGCAGATGCATGGGAACACCATCATCTCCAACTTCACCTCCAACTCAAATGCATTCTGACTTGAAAATATATCAGCCTTCCTTCAAGGTTGCTGGGTCAAAATCCTGGAACTCCCTACCTAACAGCATTGTGGGAGTATCTTCACCACATGGACTGCGACAGTTCAAGAAGGCAGCTCACCACCACCTTCTCAACGGCAACTAGGAGTGGGCAATAAATGCTGGCCTTGCCAGTGATGCCCATATCCCCAGAATGAATTTTAAAATGTGTAAAGTCACCTCTTGCTTCCAGGAACACTATTTGTCCTCAGAAGAAACATCGCTTTATCTAAGATTTAACTTGGTATCGGCTCTTTTAGTTCACTCACGGTACATAATGGGTTCGATACTAACCCCCCTCACGGCGGGTGGGAGGTTAAAAATTTAAAATCGAGGAACAGGTCCCGAACCTGCCGCCCACGCACCCATTACCATTTTTACGCGTGTGTGTTCCGTCTTGGAGAGGCGGGGCCCTTCATTAAAATATTTAAATCAGGCACCCACACTGCAATTGGGAGCCTGATTTAAATTTAACAGCTGCCGGCCGGGTTTCCCAGAGTTCGGGGAACCCGGTTACAAAATGGAGACGGGAGCAGCCGGCTCCAGAATGTAGGTGCTTTTTATAGCACTCCTTGTGGTCAGGAGGAGCAGGAGTGCTTCCCCCTCCCTCCACCCACCCCCCCACCCCCCCCGACCCCTGAAGCAAATTTTCTGCCGATGGCCGCCTCTCCTTGCTGCCGCGATCGGCGATCCTCCCCGCCTACCCCCAACCCTCGACCTCCGGCCTGCCCCGCGATCTGCTGACCCCCACTCCTCCATCCCCTGATCCCGGACCCTCGATCTCGCCCTCCGAATTGCAGGGCTGTCTTCCCGTCCCCACCAATCCCCGCTCTCAAGCTCCAATTGCCAGGGATGGTCAGTCTGGCCAGCTGCTGGGCAGGAAACAGCATTAAAAAATGACAATGAGGTCCTGCCGTTAATATTGGCAGGACCTCTGCGTCGTCAGGCTTTCCCCGCAAGCACACTCATCCGCTCCCTCCCCGCCTCCCATTAAATATCGGGGCCAATGAGTTAAAACTCAGCTTCACTCACATAAATCACATTCAAGCTTAATTCAATACAATAACAAGTTGGTTGACTCCAAGCAGTTTTCTCAAAGAATCCAAGCCATACAATTCAAAGAGAAGCATGCTGTGAGATTTAGTCAGATGCGTGTTTGATTGGCAATTCCTTTTGAATTCAGCAAACAATTGTTTACATTTTCAGAACCTTTTTTTGGGGTTATTTACTCTAACTCGGACTTCTGACAAGTAGTACTCTAGGTAAATAATTCCCACAGTTGATGATAAAAGGGAAAAGGATTCACCGTGTAAGAAGACTGATTACAATTAGTTTAGCATTGAGTTGTTAACGATTATTTTCCAGTTTACAAGGTGTGGCAACAGTTTAATCTCAACGAGAAAAGTGAGACGGAACCGCAACTAAAATAATCTAAACCCAAGAAGATAACACCTTCAAAGCCTCAAGCATGTTACAGTAGTTGAAATAGCATCCTATGACCGGAATTTAGCCCAGATTTTACTGATCTACAAAAAATACCAATTTCACCTGCAGAGATAAAGAACCTTTGTCATCTTCTAGAATTTTCTGCAGATCACAACTTTTAAAACTTTGGAAACATAAAAATGTTAAGTCAGCAATCTGAAAGATGTGCTAATTAACCTCACAATTTTAATTGGACATGGAGTAATATCAGTGAGCCAACTAGAATACCTTCTGCACAGCTTCTCTGGTGGTTCACATGGTAACGGCGGTAAATTATAACCTTTAAATAAGATTTCCATCAATTAGAAAATGAATCAGGTAGTGCCGTTGGTCTCCTGGTAAAGTCTTCCTTTAAATCCCTGGAGATATTGCCTTCCTTCCACTCTGGGACAATTACAGTTCTACTGATAGTTTGGCTTCAGTCAGGATCAATACTTTGTCAGTGACACCAGCAATATCATCCATCAGGTGAGCCAAATTCGCAGTGAGATTTCAGAATACTGCACCGAGAAGATTAATGAAACATCTCCTTAGGGTGAATGTGCTGTATTAATTCACCATTGCAGTATTGTGATTTACACTTCATGTAAACTTATCACTGTTTAATTTATTTTTTTATTCATTCATGGGACGTGAGTGTCGCTGGTAAGGTCGGCATTTCTTGCCCATCTCTAGTTGTCCTCGAGAAGGTGGTCTTGAACCGCTGCAGTCCATGTGGTGAAGGTGCTCCCCCATAAGGTTGTTAGGGAGGGAGTTCCAGGATTTTGACCTAGCGACGATGAAGGAACGGCGATATATTCCAGGTCAGGATGGTGTGTGACTTGGAGGGGAACTGAGAGACCGACTAGTTCAGAAAAATATTTCTTCTGCCAAAGGTGAAAAATGATCAACTGAGAAACATCTGCCCAAGATACTAGGATCCCAACAGAGTAAGTTAATAGGAATGGAGACTGCTATGTCTCTTTCCCATATTTCCTATAATATCTCCTCCAATTTTAATAGCTTTTAAGAGTCGGGAACAACAGGATGAGATGACAATTATAGCCCTGTTCTGACCAGTCCAACCCTATGTTCTCAAACGACTGCTTCTTTGCAGAATATGCAGAGTATTTTTTAAAATGGTGAGAGATTGGGAAATGTTGATGTTCAAAGGGATCTGGGTGTCCTTGTACATGAGTCACTGAAAGCTAACATGCAGGTGCAGCAAGCAATTAGGAAGGCAAATGGTATGTTGGCCTTTATTACAAGAGGATTTGAGTACAGGAGCAAAGATGTCTTACTGCAATTATATAGGGCCTTGGTGAGACCACACCTGGAGTATTGTGTACAATTTAAGAAAGGATATACTTGCCGTAGAAGGAGTGCAACAAAGTTTCACCAGACTGATTCCTGGGATGGCGGGATTGTCGTATGAGGAGAGATTGACTGGACTAGGCCTATATTCTCGACAGTTTAGAAGAATGAGAGGTGATCTCATTGAAACATACACAATTCTTACAGGGCTTGACAGGGTAGATGCAAGGAGGATGTTTCCCCTGGCTGGGGAGTCTAGAACCAGGGGTCACAGTCTCAGAATAAGGAGAAGGCCATTTAGGACTGAGATGAGGAGAAATTTCTTCACTCAAAGGGTGGTGAATCTTTGGAATTCTCTACCCCAGGGGGCTGTGGAGGCTCAGTCATTGAGTACATTCAAAACAGAGATCAATAAGATTTCTAGATATTAAAGGCATTAAGGAATATGGGAATGGTGCAGGAAAATGGTGTTGAGGTAGAAGATCGGCCATGATCTTGTTGAATGGTGGAGCAGGCTTGAGGGGCCGGATGGCCTACTCCTGCTCCTATTTCTTATGTTCTTATGTTTAGACACAGTAGTCTTGGAGAAATTTGTGACTCCAGCCCTATTCAGCTTCAGGTCTGACTCTTGACTGAAAAGAGGCTGAAAAGTGAAGATGACACCATTTCATTTGTTTGATTCATTCTCAGGATGTAGGCATCGCTGGCAGCATCGCCGGCATTTATTGCCCATCCCTAGTTGCCCCTTGAGAAGGTGGTGGTTGGCCTTCTTCTTGAACCGATGCAGTCCGTGTGGTGAATGCTGTTAGGTAGGGATTTGATTTGTGAAAGGAGTGCGAAGTGAGGACTAGAAGCCTCGACAGACCAAATGACATTTTCTTATTCAATGCTCTTATATCCTTACACATAGCAATTTACAAATATATCCATAGAAGAGGCAGCAAGCTAATTCTCCTCACCCTGACATAACGCAACGAATTGATCGGGTGTTTGGTTTCCATGGTAGCACCAAAGAAAATTGAGCATGATGGCTTGGAGGCAACGTTACTGTCAAATAGTTCACATTGGTGATTGACCAAGTGGATGCGATTGTTGAAAATTATAAATTGTACTTGCAGGTTTCCCATGGCATTGCTTATGGTGAGTTGGTGGATATTCTGTCACACAGCATATAATATATTATCAGGGCTACTGGAGTTACAGATTATGTCAAATCCTGTTTTTATTACAAGGTATTTTACATAGAATTTACAACACAGAAAAAGGCCATTCGGCCCAACTGGACTTATGCCAGTGTTTATGCTCCGCACGAGCCTCCTCCCACCCTACCAACATATCCTTCTATTCCTTTCTCCCCCACCTAACTTCCCCTTAAATGCATGCGTGCAATTCACCTCAACTGCTCCATGTAGCAGTAAGTTCCACATTCACACCACTCTCTGGGTAAAGAAGTTTCTCCTGAATTCCTTATTGGATTTATTAGTGACTATCTTATATTTATGACCACTAGAAAAGAGTCCCAACCTGTTCAGTCTTTCCTGATAGTTATAACCTCAGTTCTGGAATCATCCTTCCAGGGGCTTTTACCATGATTATTTTAAATCAAACTCTGCAAGATTGTCCATTTTCCACAAAAAAAACAGAATTGATTATTATACTATACTATATAGAATTGATATAGAAATAGAATTGATTATTATACTATGTTATACTATATATTGTACTAGATATTATTATACTATATATACTATTATATTATATATTATTATATGGCAGAGCAATTAAACAAATGCTTTGGTTCTGTCTTCACAGAAGAGGACACAAATAACTTCCCAGAAATGCTGGGGAACCAAGGGACTAGTGAGAAGGAGGAATTAAAGGAAATTAGTATTAGTAAAAAAAAATTCTAGAGAAATTCATGGGACTGAAAACCGATAAATCCCCAGGACCTGATAATCTGCATCCCAGAGTACTAAAAGAGGTAGCCATGGAAATAGTGGATGCATTAGTTGTCATCTTCCAAAATTCTATAGATTATGGAACAGTTCCTGCAGATTGGAGGGTGGCAAATGTAACCCCACTATTTAAAAACTGAGGGAGAGAGAAGACAAGGAACTATAGATCGATTAGCCGAAGATCGGCAGTAGGGAAAATGCTAGAGTCTATTATAAAGGATGTGATAACAGGACACTTAGAAAATATCAATGGAATTAGGCAAAGTCAACATGGATTTATGAAAGGGAAATCATGTTTGACAAACCTACTGGAGTTTTTTTGAGGATGTTACTGGTAGAATAGACAAGGGAGAACCAGTGGATGTGGTGTATTTGAATTTTCAGAAGGCCTTTGATGAAGTCCCACATAAGAGGTTAGTGTGCAAAATTAAAGAACATGGGATTGTTGGTAATATACTGGCATGGATTGAAAATTGGTTAACAGACAGGAAACAGAGAATAGGAATAAATGGGCCTTTTTCGGGGTGGCAGGCGGTAACTAGTGGGGTACCGCAGGGATCAGTGCTTGGGCCCCAGCTATTCACAATATATATCAATGAGTTGGATGAGGGAACCAAATGTGATATTTCCAAGTTTGTTGATGACACAAAAGTGGGTGGGATCATGAGTTGTGAGGAGGATGCAAAGAGACTTCAAGGTGATTTAGACAAGTTGAGTGAGTGGGCAAATGCATGGCAGATGCAGAATAATGTGGATAAATGTGAAGTTATCCAATTTGGAAGAAAAAACAGAAAGGCGGAGTATTATTTAAATGGTGATAGATTGGGGAATGTTGATGTACAAAGGGACCTGGGTGTCCTCGTACACCAGTCACTGAAAGCAAACATGCAGGTACAGCAAGCAGTTAGGAAGGCAAATGGTATTTTGGCCTTCATTGCAAGAGGATTTGAGTACAGGAACAAGGATGTCTTACTGCAGTTATACAGGGCCTTGGTGAGACCACACCAGGAGTATTGTGTGCATTTTTGGTCTTCTTACCTAAGAAAGGATATACTTGCCAGAGAGGGAGTGCAGCAAAGATTCACCAGACTGATCCCTGGGATGGCAGGACTGTCGTATGAGGAGAGATTGGGTCGACTCAGCCTGTATTCACTCGAGTTTAGAAGAATGAGAGGGGATCTAATTGAAATATATAAAATTCTGACAGGGCTGGACAGACTGGATGCAGGGAGGATGTTTCCCCTGGCTGGGGGGTCCAGAACGAGTGGTCACAGTCTCAGGATACGGGGTAGGATATTTAGGACTGAGATGAAGGGAAATTTCTTCACTCAGAGGGTGGTGAACCTGTGGAATTCTCTACCACAGAAGGCTGTGGAGGCCAAGTCACTGAATATATTTAAGAAGGAGCTAGATAGATTTCTAGACACAAAAGGCATTAAGGGGTATGGGGAGAGACCGGGAATATGGTATTGAGATAGAGGATCAGCCATGATCATACTGAATGGCGGAGCAGGCTCGAAGGGCCGAATGGCCTAATCTTGCTCCCATTTTCTATGTTTCTATGTCTATGTTTCTATGCATTCTTTAACCATTGCATTTTTAATTCTTATCTTTTTCAAAAGATTTTAAGGACCCTTCTGAAAGAAAGTGGGATCCTGCTCAGAGCTATATGTCTGAGAGCCAAAACTTTTAGAACCAGTAAGAAATTCCCAGTATAGCTTTCACTCTGCTCATATTGTTTTGAGTTAGATGTGGGATAACTGGAAACCACGGAAATACATCTGGAAACATTTTTGTCCAAGATAAGCAAATACTATCCAACCCTTCAGGTATGTGTGCGATACCAGAGTTATCTGTGGGAGAAGCTAATAAACGGGACTTCCTTGTAGTACATTGTCCTTCTGTGATCACCATGTTAAGTCTGTGCCAAGGTCTGTTGGAACCTTACCAGATTGGACAGAAAGACTTTGCGGGAGGGACCAACGGCTTAAAAGATTCGATTGAAATGGTTGCATGAAACATCAAACACTGGGAACAAGAATGGCTATTGTCCTCTGAATGAAAACTCTTATAGAAGCTTTTGTAAGGATTTATGGCCTTCCCTATAAAGGAGGTATCAGATCCCCGAGTGCTGTAAGCTGATCTGAAGGCAACAAAACCATCTGGTTGTTAGCCCCTAAAAACATTAGCTGCAGTTGAATCTTTTCATCAGCTAGGAATCCCAGCCCTTGGGTTGCATCCTAACAAGACTAGGCTGACAGATCGAGGGGTACAGATTCACAACACAGGTTAACAAGGCCATAAAAAATGCAAATGAAGCACTGGGGTTCCTTTCCAGAGGGATAGAATTAAAAAGCACAGACGTTATGTTAAACTTGTGTAGAACCTTGGTTAGACCACACTTTAGATCTGGTTTGCATATCACAAAAAGGATACAGATCCTCATTTCATTGGCTTCCTTCAGCACTTGCCTCTATTTCACAGTAGCCCTATCCATGTTACAAAAAGGATATAGCACTGGAGAAGGTGCAAAAAAGATTTACAAGGATGATTCCAGAACTGAGAGGGTATAACTATCAGGAAAGATTGAACAGGCTGAGGGCTCCTTTATCTAGAAAAGAGAAGGCTGAGGATTGACCTAATCGAGGTATTTAAAATTATGAAGTGGTTTGACAGGATAGATGTGGAGAAGATGTTTCCACTTGTGGGAGAGTCCAAAACCAGAGATCACAAATATAAGATAGTCACTAATAAATCTAATAAGGAATTCAGGAGAAACTTCTTTAGGATATGGAGCTTGCTACCACCACATGGAGGAGTTGAGGCAAATAGCACAGATGCGTTTAAGGGAAAGCTAGATTAGTGCATGAGGGAGAAAGAAATAGAAGATTCTGCTGATAAGGTTAGATGAAGTATTAAATAAGACGAGGCTCATGTGGAACCGGCATAGACCAGTTGGGCCGAGTGGCCTGTTTCTGTGCTGTAAATTCTATGTAATTCTATATAAAACGTCAATCATAGGGCTCTGATGACATAGAGCCATCTGTCTACACATAGACAAAATTGAAGGTTCCGCATCACGAGACATACAGCGACCACGTATAGGTACTTTGTGTCAAGCCTGGTGTTGTGGGAAGCTAAAGGAAAATGCCTTGCACCAGTAACTTTTCGACCTGAATCAATCTGAGAAACATCCAGTGGCATTCCCCACCAGTGATAAGGAAATATATACTTTTTCAGTCTAAGTCCCCTGGACAGACGATCTGGATAATCTGTGGTTGCATGACCCATGAATCTCTTCTGTTTTAAGAATCAATTTAACAGTCTGAGGTCCAGCAGAGTGGAGTCCCCTCCTTATTTTTTTTTGAGAAATATAGAATATCTGGAGTAGTGCCCGTCACCCCCGATGCAAGCAGTTTGTCTAACTCTGCTACCAATTCCTGCAGGTGTCTTCATATCCAGGTTCCAAATGGGAAGGAATATTCAATAAGTCATCGATGCAAGGTCTGAGACGGTCTCAATTCCCAATGGGAGTCTTTCAGCCTGCGCATCATTCAAAAGCAAACAAAGCACTTGACAGTATAATGCCAGGGGACTTTGGTTGGTGCCATGAAAAGGGCTGTAGTTCAGCTAGCTTTGCCATAGCCTAGCAGTTAAGCAAAGGGGATTCTTGAAAGGAATCATGCTTTTCATAGCCATCTTTGCTTTCATTTAGTTTTCAAACAAAGTTAACAATTTAATGCAGAAAAATGCAAAGTGATACATTTCGGTCGCAAGAACAAGGAGAGGCAATATAAACGAAAGGGCACAATTCTAAAAGGGGTACAGGAACAGAGAGATCGGGGGGTATATGTGCACAAATTATTGAAGGTGGCAGGGCAGGTTGAGAAAGCGGTTAAAAAAGCATACGGGATCCTGGGCTTTATAAATAGAGGCATAGAGTACAAAAGTATGGAAGTCATGATGAACCTTTATAAAACACTGGTTCGGCCACAACTAGAGTATTGTGTCCAGTTCTGGGCACCACACTTTAGGAAAGATGTGAAGGCCTTAGAGAGGGAGCAGAAGAGATTTCCTAGAGTGATTCCACAGATCAGGGACTTATGTTACTTGGATAGACTGGAGAAACTGGAGTTGTTCTCCTTGGAACAGAGACGGTTGCGAGGAGATTTGATAGAGATTTGATATTTGAAGGGTCTGGACAGAGTAGATAGAGAGAAACTGTACCCATTGGCGGAAGGGTCAAGAACCAGAGGACATAGATTTAAGGTGATTGGCAAAAGAACCAAAGGTGACATGAGGCACAACTTCTTTACACAGCGAGTGGTTAGGATCTGGAATGTACTGCCCGAGGGAGTGGTGGAGGCAGATTCAATCATGGCCTTCAAAAGGGAACTGGATAAGTACTTGAAAACAAAAAAAATGAAGGGCTACGGGGATAGGACGGGGGAGTGGGACCAGCTGGATTGCTCTTACATAGAGCCGGCACGGACTCGATAGGCTGAACGGCCTCCTTCCGTGCTGTAACCTTTCTATGGTTCTGTGAATCCTTAGAAATTTTCCTACCTGGAGCCGTGCATTGAAAACAACACTGTTCCAATCCTGTGGTTCTAATTCTGATCCTGGTGGAAGGGCTGCGTGCCAGTCTCCACTAAAAAGTCAATGAGTAGTGGCCATTTTGCTGCTGGTTAATAATTCACACCCTCCCGCTCACCATCTTTTTTATTGTTGGCTGCATCTAGAAACATTATTATTCCCGTGGAGATGATTGGGTAATTCCCCCAGCAATCACACCTGGAGACCACACTGTTGAAAGTGACTGGGATTGATTTTATGCACATAGTTTGTATGGAACTATCCTCCACTCGTTACATTTTGCTGGAGAAATAATCAATTTGTCTAATTTAACTATCCTCCAGTGACTGCATATTGCTGGAGAAATCACCCTGCTTTTATAGGGAGATGTAATCACCTTGCTTCGGTCATGAATTCTGTTTGCTGTAGTTCGTAGAGACTCATTGTAAATAGACTCTGCAGACTGTTTGCTGCAGTGCGCTGTTTAAATAGAGTCGGTGTGCTGAGTAAATCGACTTTGTTTGCTGTAAAATATACTGTCTGCTGTGAGCCCTGCCATAAGACCCACCCCGCCTCCAACTCATTGGCTGACACAGTGGTATCAATAGACACTCTGTTCAGTGTTGCTGTAGCTGCTCCTCATTGATTTCCAGGTAAATGCCTCGACGAAGAATCAAGGGGGCGATTTTAAACCAAAGAACGGGTGGGTTGGGGGCAGGCAGGAGTTGAAAATAGTTGTTTTTTTGGGTCGCAACCTCAAAATTTTCAGACTTTGCATTCCCAGTACTTTTATGCGCCGATGCTAAACCCGGAAATAAAGCCGGGTTGCAGTCACGAACCAAGAAACAACTATTTTCGACTCCCACCCAACCCCAACCCATCCGTTCTTGGGGTTTAAAATCACCTCCCGGATGCCTACATCGTGTACAAACCAGTTTTTTTTTTTTTTTTATTCGTTCACGGGATGTGGGCGTCGCTGGCAAGGCCGGCATTTATTGCCCATCCCTAATTGCCCTTGAGAAGGTGGTGGTGAGCCGCCTTCTTGAACCGCTGCAGTCCGTGTGGTGACGGTTCTCCCACAGTGCTGTTAGGAAGGGAGTTCCAGGATTTTGACCCAGCGACAATGAAGGAACGGCGATATATTTCCAAGTCGGGATGGTGTGTGACTTGGAGGGGAACGTGCAGGTGGTGTTGTTCCCATGCGCCTGCTGCCCTTGTCCTTCTAGGTGGTAGAGGTCACGGGTTTGGGAGGTGCTGTCGAAGAAGCCTTGGCGAGTTGCTGCAGTGCATCCTGTGGATGGTGCACACTGCAGCCACAGTGCGCCGGTGGTGAAGGGAGTGAATGTTTAGGGTGGTGGATGGGGTGCCAATCAAGCGGGCTGCTTTATCTTGGATGGTGTCGAGCTTCTTGAGTGTTGTTGGAGCTGCACTCATCCAGGCAAGTGGAGATTATTCCATCACACTCCTGACTTGTGCCTTGTAGATGGTGGAAAGGCTTTGGGGAGTCAGGAGGTGAGTCACTCGCCGCAGAATACCCAGCCTCTGACCTGCTCTCGTAGCCACAGTATTTATATGGCTGGTCCAGTTAAGTTTCTGGTCAATGATGACCCCCAGGATGTTGATGGTGGGGGATTCGGCGATGGTAATGCCGTTGAATGTCAAGGGGAGGTGGTTAGACTCTCTCTTGTTGGAGATGGTCATTGCCTGGCACTTATCTGGCGCGAATGTTACTTGCCACTTATCAGCCCAAGCCTGGATGTTGTCCAGGTCTTGCTGCATGCGGGCTCGGACTGCTTCATTATCTGAGGGGTTGCGAATGGAACTGAACACTGTGCATTCATCAGCGAACATCCCCATTTCTGACCTTATGATGGAGGGAAGGTCATTGATGAAGCAGCTGAAGATGGTTGGGCCTAGGACACTGCCCTGAGGAACTCCTGCAGCAATGCCCTGGGGCTGAGATGCTTGGCCTCCAACAACCACTACCATCTTCCTTTGTGCGAGGTATGACTCCAGACACTGGAGAGTTTTCCCCCTGATTTCCATTGACTTCAATTTTACTAGGGCTCCTTGGTGCCACACTCGGTCAAATGCTGCCTTGATGTCAAGGGCAGTCACTCTCACCTCACCTCTGGAATTCAGCTCTTTTGTCCATGTTTGGACCAAGGCTGTAATGAGGTCTGGAGCCGAGTGGTCCTGGCGGAACCCAAACTGAGCATCGGTGAGCAGGTTATTGGTGAGTAAGTGCTGCTTGATGATTGAGAGTCGACTGATGGGGCGGTAATTGGCCGGATTGGATTTGTCCTGCTTTTTGTGGACAGGACATACCTGGGCAATTTTCCACATTGTCGGGTGGATGGCAGTGTTGTAGCTGTACTGGAACAGCTTGGCAAGAGGCGCAGCTAGTTCTGGAGCACAAGTCTTCAGCACTACAGCTGGGATGTTGTCGGGGCCCATAGCCTTTGCTGTATCCAGTGCACTCAGCCGTTTCTTGATATCACGTGGAGTGAATCGAATTGGCCGAAGACTGGCTTCCGTGATGGTGGGGATATCGGGAGGAGGCTGAGATGGATTATCCACTCGGCACTTCTGGCTGAAGATGGTTGCAAACGCTTCAGCCTTGTCTTTTGCACTCACGTGCTGGACTCCGCCATCATTGAGAATGGGGATGTTTGCAGAGCCTCCTCCTCCCGTTAGTTGTTTAATTGTCCACCACCATTCACGACTGGATGTGGCAGGACTGCAGAGCTTTGATCTGATCCGTTGGTTGTGGAATCGCTTCGCTCTGTCTATAGCATGTTGTTTCCGCTGTTTCGCATGCATGTAGTCCTGAGTTGTAGCTTCACCAGGTTGGCACCTCATTTTTAGGTACGCCTGGTGCTGCTCCTGGCATGCTCTTCTACACTCCTCATTGAACCAGGGTTGATCCCCTGGCTTGTTGGAAATGGTAGAGTGAGGAATATGCCGGGCCATGAGGTTACAGATTGTGCTGGAATACAATTCTGCTGCTGCTGATGGCCCACAGCGCCTCATGGATGCCCAGTTTTGAGCTGCTAGATCTGTTCTGAATCTATCCCATTTAGCACGGTGGTAGTGCCACACAACAAGTTGGATGGTGTCCTCAGTGCGAGGACGGGATTTCATCTCCACGAGGACTGTGCGGTGGTCACTCCTACCAATACTGTCATGGACAGATGCATTTGCGACAGGTAGATTGGTGAGGACGAGGTCAAGTAAGTTTTTCCCTCGTGTTGGTTCGCTCACCACCTGCCGCAGGCCCAGTCTGGCAGCTATGTCCTTCAGGACTCGGCCAGCTCGGTCAGTGGTGGTGCTACCGAGCCACTCTTGGTGATGGACATTGAAGTCCCCCACCCAGAGTACATTTTGTGCCCTTGCTACCCTCAGTGCTTCCTCCAAGTGGTGTTCAACATGGAGGAGGACTGATTCATCAGCTGAGGGAGGACGGTAGGTGGTAATCAGCAGGAGGTTTCCTTGCCCATGTTTGACCTGATGCCATGAGATTTCATGGGGTCCAGAGTCAATGTTGAGGACTCCCAGGGCCACTCCCTCCTGACTGTCTATCACTGTACCGCCACCTCTGGTGGGTCTGTCCTGCACGGTGGGACAGGACATACCCAGGGATGGTGATGGAAGAGTCTGGGACGTTGGCTGACAGATATGATTCTGTGAGTATGGCTATGTCAGGCTGTTGCTTGACTCGTCTTTGGGACAGCTCTCCCAATTTTGGCACAAGTTCCCAGATGTTAGTAAGGAGGACCTTGCAGGGTCGACTGGGCTTGGTGTTTTGCCGTTGTCGTGTCCGGTGCCTAGTGGTCCGATGCCGGGTGGTCCGTCCAGTTTTATTCTTATTATGACTTTTCGTAGCGAGATTTTACAACTGAGTGGCTTGCTAGGCCATTTCAGAGGGCAATTAAGAATCAACCACATTGCTGTGGGTCTGGAGTCACATATAGGCCAGACCGGGTAAGGGCGGTAGGCTTCCTTCCCCAAAGGACATTAGTGAACCAGATGGGTTTTTCCGACAATCCGGTAGTTTCATGGCCATCATTACTGATACTAGTATTTTAATTCCAGATTTTTATTTAATTAATTGAATTTTAATTAATTGAATTTAAATTCGCCAGCTGCCGTGGCGGGATTTGAACTCATGACTCTGGATTTTAGTCCAGGCCTCTGGATTACTAGCCCAGTAACATAACCACTATGCTACCGTAGTGGTTATGTTTGGGGCTGGACTGCAAGCAGCCTCCCTCCACCCACCCTCACCCCGCACCTGCTCCCCCTGAAGGGTACTTTAACATCTGCTTCATGACTCTTCTGCCCTTGCATGAACCTCATTGTTACTGATCTCAGCTTGTTTGGGGTCATGAGGTTGTAGGAGAAACCAGAACTGCAGTGGTATTGCCAGATCTCCCAAAAGCCACCCATCCAAAGTTAGAAGATAGAAGAATCCTGATGGCTAGTGTTCACATGTGTGAATCTGAATATTCATTGGAAAAAATGTTCCTTTCTGTTCATGTCTGCAGGCACATACGAACATACGAATTAAGAGCAGGAGTTGGCCATTCAGCCCCTCAAGCCTGCTCTGCCATTTGATAAGATCATGGCTGATCTAATTGTGACCTCAACCCTACTTTCCCGCCTGCTATAACTTTTGACTCCCTTGTTAATCAGGAATCTATCTAACTCAGCCTTAAAAATATTCAATGACCCTGCCTCCACCGCTCTCTGGGTAGACGATCCATAAGGATGCAGAGTGATACATGGGTATGGTCAATGACAGCTCGTGCCTTAGGAAAGTCACTCTTGATTTTTTTTTAAATTCTCTACCTTTCCTGCTGTTGTAGCTGTACTGGAAACTACATAAGAAGCAGAGTTTGAAAACAGGGCATCCCCAATGGCATAGCGGGCTGCAAATTAGCTCAGGTCTTTGACATCCTCTGGCAGGCACCAGAAAGCCTTTGTCACACAGAAGGCTGTCGTATCTTCAACTGACAACGGGACAGCAATCATCATTATTGACTGTTTCTGCAGGTCCTGTTTTAATAGGTAGCATGTGTCAGAAGACACTTCTGTAGGCACTGCTGCTCTGAGAGTCTAACATAGCTAATCCTGGGGTAGTGCACTCTCTTGGGGCACACTGCACACATGGCCTCTGTGATAGCCTCTACGCTCCCAAGCTCGACGATTCTCTTCCTCCTTTAGTTGGTACTCGTTGCTTGATGCCGTCAGCCCAAATAAACTGACTGACTGAAAATGAATTGCTGCTGAGCTCTCCATCAACTATATCAGTAACCTACATATATCTAGCCTCAACGGTTATTTTGGCAAATACCACAAAATAAACATGACCATTGTCAGCACAAAAAACAGCCAGGCGTTTGATCTAGCCAGATCTCCTGCAATTGTCTTTTTACTGGCACTCAACATGACGAAGATGACTTGTACAGGGAGGAAGAACACTCCTCAAAACGGGTGGAAAAGGACATCAGCAAATTTCAACACCAGTTTCACAAATGAAGGAACGTTATGTAATCACAAACTGCCAACATCACACACCTGCAACACAGAAACAATTTGTTTCTTAGCTCTAACAGCAAGAGTAATCTCAAAGCCATGGTACGGCAGATATAGGAAGGGACCGAAGGAGGGCAAGTCTGTTGGGGCTAATTGTCTTTTCCTAATCTTGAAAATTCTTATGATCTCATTAACCCTTTGACAACCAATGTTTTATGTACCAAAGTTAGGAAAGCGTAACAAGACTATTCTTTACAGGTTATTCAAATAATACAAGGGTTGTATTTTATTTCACCATATAAAAATCTGTATTAGAAGCACAAGGAAAAATTATCTGACCAAAAACAAATTTATTTTGAAAGTCTCAAAGCATATTCAGTCCTCAAAAAGATGAAATACCAATGGGGTATTTCTTTATTGTAATATATTTGTTCTTGGGATGTGGTATTTATTGCCCAACCTTCGGTGCCCTGAGGGCATGAAGAATTAACGGCATAATGTGGGACTGGAATCACATGTAGATCAGACCAGGTAGGGGTGGCAGGTTCCCTTACCTGAAGGACACAGGTGAAACAGTTTGTTTCTATGGAAAAACAGCAACTCTCATGTTTTTTTTTGTAGTATTAGATTTTTTGAAATTCAGCTTCATAACTTGCTATGATGGGATTGGAACTCACAACCTCTGGGTTATTATTCAAGTACCACTAGACTACCATACCCACAATGGGCTGATGTCATAGGTGGGTCAGCATCTTATGCCAGAATGCTGGCCCATGTTAATCAGCAAGCTTTTGTCTTCTAATACTGGCTCACTGAACAATTCACAGACCAATGATCTAAATTAGAGAGGTCATTGTCTTCGTAGGACAGCAAAAAGGAACAAGGATGATTGGAACATAAGAGCATAAGAAATAGGAGCAGGAGTAGGCCAATCGGCCCCTTGAGCCTGCTCCGCCATTCAATAAGATCATGGCTGATCTGATCCTAACCTCAAATTTAAATTCATGTCCAATTTCCTGCCCGCTCCCCGTAACCCCTAATTCCCTTTACTTCTAGGAAACTGTCTATTTCTGTTTTAAATTTATTTAATGATGTAGCTTCCACAGCTTCCTGGGGCAGCAAATTCCACAGACCTACTACCCTCTGAGTGAAGAAGTTTCTCCTCATCTCAGTTTTGAAAGAGCAGCCCCTTATTCTAAGATTACGCCCCCTAGTTCTAGCTTCACCTATCCTTGGGAACATCCTTACCACATCCACCCGATCAAGCCCCTTCACAATCTTATATGTTTCAATAAGATCGCCTCTCATTCTTCTGAACTCCAATGAGTAGAGTCCCAATCTACTCAACCTCTCCTCATATGTCCGCCCCCTCATCCCCGGGATTAACCGAGTGAACCTTCTTTGTACTGCCTCGAGAGCAAGTATGTCTTTTCTTAAATATGGAGACCAAAACTGTATGCAGTATTCCAGGTGCGGTCTCACCAATACCTTGTATAACTGCAGCAATACCTCCCTGTTTTTATATTCTATCCCCCTCGCAATAAAAGCCAACATTCCGTTGGCCTTCTTGATGACCTGCTGCACCTGCATACTAACTTTTTGATTTTCTTGCACTAGGACCCCCAGATCCCTTTGTACTGCAGTACTTTCCAGTTTCTTGCCATTAAGATAATAACTTGCTCTCTGATTTTTCCTGCCAAAGTGCATAACCTCACATTTTCCAATATTGTATTGCATCTGCCAAATCTCCGCCCACTCGCCCAGCCTGTCTATATCCCCTTGTAGGTTTTTTATGTCCTCCTCACTCTCCACTTTCCCTCCCATCTTTGTATCATCTGCAAACTTTGATATGTTACACTCGGTCCCCTCCTCCAAATCGTTAATATAGATTGTAAAGAGTTGGGGACCCAGCACCGACCCCTGCGGAACTCCACTGGCCACTGGTTGCCAGTCCGAGAATGAACCATTTATCCCAACTCTCTGCTTCCTGTTAGATAACCAATCCTCCACCCATGCCAGAATATTACCCCCAATCCAGTGATTCTTTATCTTGAGCAATAATCTTTTATGTGGCACCTTGTCGAATGCCTTCTGGAAGTCTAAATACACTACGTCCACTGGTTCCCCTTTATCCACCCTGTACGTTATGTCCTCAAAGAACTCAAGCAAATTTGTCAGACATGACTTCCCCTTCATAAAGCCATGCTGATTTTGTCCTATTAAATTATGTTTATCCAAATGTTCCACTACTGTCTCCTTAATAATAGACTCCAAAATTTTACCCACCACAGATGTTAGGCTAACTGGTCTAAAATTTCCAGCCTTCTGCCTACTACCCTTTTGAAATAAGGGTGTTACATTAGCAGTTTTCCAATCTGCTGGGACCTTTGCCAAATCCAGAGAATTTTGGAAAATTGTTACCAAAGCATCCACAATCCCTACTGCCACTTCCCTCAAGACCCTAGGATGTAAGCCATCGGGTCCAGGGGATTTATCCGCCTTGAGTCCCATCAATTTACTGATTACCAATTCCTTAGTGATTTTAATCGTATTTAGCTCCTCCCCCCCAGAGCCCCCTGTTTGTCCAGTGTTGGGATATTCTTAAGTGTCCTCTACCGTAAAGACTGAAACAAAATATTTGTTCAGCATTTTTGCCATCTCCATGTTTCCCACCATTAATTTCCCGGTCTCATCCTCTAAGGGACCTACGTTTGCCTTAGCCACCCTTTTTCTTTTTATATAACTATAGAAACTCTTGCTATCTGTTTTTATATTTTTTGCTAATTTATTTTCATAATCTATCTTTCCTTTCTTAATCAATCCTTTAGTTACTTTTTGCTGTCTTTTGAAGACTTCCCAATCTTCTATCCTCCCACTAAGTTTGGCTACCTTATATGTCCTTGTTTTTAGTCGGATACTGTCCTTAATTTCTTTACTTAGCCACGGATGGCTGTCATTTCTTTTACACCCTTTTTTCCTCAGTGGAATATATATTTTTTTTAAAGTTGTAAAATAACTCCTTGAATGAACACCACTGCTCATGTACCGTCTTACCCTTTAATCTATTTTCCCAGTCCACTTTAATCAATTCCGCTCTCATACCATCATAGTCTCCTTTATTCAAGCTCAGTACGCTTGTTTGAGAACCAACCTTCTCACCCTCAAATTGGATATGGAATGTAACCATGTTATGGTCACTCATTCCAAGGGGATCCTTAACTAGGACATTATTAATTAATCCTGGCTCATTACACAGGACCAGGTCCAAGGTTGCCTGCCCCCTTGTAGGATCAGTTATGTACTGCTCAAGAAATCCATCCCTAATACACTCAATAAACACGTAGCTTATAGCTGATATGTGAAGTTTACATGTTTGCCAATGACATCACCTAACCTCTTTAAAACTGAGGTACACCTCTGGCTATTTCCTGTTCCTTGTGTAGATTATTAATATTGTTTAACCAAAGTATGGCACATCAATCTGTACCATTCAAGAGATCAGACTGTACCTGATTTGTTGGCAAAGGGTTAACCTTAAACTGTAAAAGTAGAAATAGATTACTATTTAAGCAATTAATAAGAAACACTTACAAAAGCATCATGGAGATGAAAGCCATGTAATATATTCTTCTGTACTTTACAAAATCTGCATTTCTTTTGGTCTTAAAACACTCAAGAGCCTAGCTGTGATTTGTGCTTTCATTCTCTTTCGTACAGACTGTTGGCATATGGTTAAATATTAAAACACAAGACAAGGGGAAGTATGCAGCAGCTTGTAGGAGGGAATAGGATATTAAAATGACTAGATGCACAAAATGTTTGTACTTCAAGACACAATTAATTATTAATGGTGCATTCACAAAATATTTTGCTTTGGTTGCTTCCCCTTCTGTTCACAGATGCACAAACATATGTTATGAAATTAACAAGCAAGGTCCTCAGAAACCAGACAAGATTTTAAGAGCAGAACTCAAATAAGCAGTCTTGCAAAAAAAAGAGGGGCATTATTAAAAAAATAAATTTTAATGATAGATTAAAAGAAGCGACAGTATACGGAATAATAGAACCCCTGCCATAGAGAAATGGGTTTGCTGACAGAGATAGATTTCAGGTTATCAGTGAAAGTAATAAACAGAATGTTTTCAAATAATTGTTAATTGAAACCTTTCGTTCTGTGGTGTGGATGGGATGGACTTCGAATGTTTTTTCTCCCCCAGAGGGGTCAAGCTCTCAGCGGAAGGGTTTGTAACACACATGATTGGTTTGTTGATGTTGCTAAAGTTGCACATCTTCAACTGATGCAACCAGTCGTGGGCGTTTCCATGCTGTGGTCAGAAGGATGGTCGCAAGGCTTCCACACGTTTTATGGTGAGCTGGCCTGCTCGCAATGCTGTTCATAAGGAATTCATGGCACTTGTTTCCATGAACGACTTACATTTATGTAGAATCTTTAACACAGTAAAACATTACATACTGTACAAACAGAAACTCTACTGCCATGGCTTTCTTAGTAACTTAGTTTGGGCATCTTAAATATAGTGGATGGTTTTTGCAAGGTGTCTGACTGAACACAAAGAATATATTACATATAGAATTACATAGAATGTACAGCGCAGAAACAGGCCATTCGGCCCAACTGGTCTATGCCGGTGTTTGTGCTCCACACAAGCCTCCTCCCACAACCTTTTCATCTAACCCTATCAACATATCCTTCTATTCCTTTCTCCCTCATGTGCTTATCTAGCTTCCCCTTAAATGCATCTATGCTATTCGCCTCAACGACTCCATGTGGTGGTGAGTTCCACATTCTTACCACTCTCTGGGTAAAGAAGTTTCTCCTAAACTCTCTATTAGATTCATTAGCGACTATCTTATATTTATGGACTCTAGTTTTGGACTCTCCCACAAGTGGAAACATCGGGCTTGATTTTGAAAGGGCAGCAGGATGGCAGCAGAGGGGGGGGTGGGGGGCGGGGGTCAATGCGCGCACGGGTAACACGACTAATAAAATCTTAGCATTTTCCACACGATTGCGAGTTAATTGGTGGCCCTTAATATAGCTTCCGGGTTTGCCATTCGAAAGCTGCGCAGTGGGCGGACTGTGCACCCACATCACAGGCTGTCAGCTGGAGCTGCTCTATCTGAAGGGCCATTGCTCCAAAGACTTTTGCTGCAGCAAACACCAAAAAAGCACAATGGAGCAGCACAGGGGCAAGGCTGCTCCAAGGTTTGATGATGTCTCGCTGCAGCAGCTACTGGCCAGGTTGAGGTGGAGGAGAGATGTGTTTTACCCAGCGGACGGAAGGAAGTGCCCTGCCTCTTCGACCAAGAAGGCTTGGCTCGAGGTGGCAGAGGAGGTCACCAGCAGCAGCAACGTCTCCTGCACCTGAGTCCAGTGCAGGAAGCGCTTCAATGACCTAACTAGGTCAGCAAAAGTGAGTACACTTATTGATTCTCCTGCATTCCGTGTTCCACATCACCGTGCCCTCCCCCCACCCCAACTCATTCTGCACTGCCAAGACTACTCCATCACATCTCTCCTCACACCCACTTAAGGCTCATTCTCAACTTACCTGCACTTCCTCACCTCCCCATTTGTGACCCCACTACCACCACTTACCCCAATCCTCATCCAATGTGATGGCTCTCTCTCATATTCACCCTCTGATGCATCTCTTTCACAGTCAGCCTCAACCAAAGCAATGCATTCATCAGCTGACCACTTCACCATCACTCACTCACACGTCTGTACTTTCTCCCCTTGTGCTAGGGTAAAACACATCTCCCCCAATTTTCGCTGCCCCCCCCCCCCCGCACCCGCAATTTGATTCGAAAATCGAGGCCATCTTCTCTTTACCCTATCAAACTCCTTAATAATTTTAAAGACCTTTATCAGGTCACCCCTCAGCCTTCTCATTTCTAGAGAAAAGAGCCCCAGCCTTATTAATTTTTCCTGATAGGTATAACCTCTCAGTTCTGGTATCATCCTTGTAAATCTTTTTTACATCTTCTCCAGTGTCTGTATATGCTTTTTATAATATGGAGGCCAGAACTGTGCACAGTACTCCAAGTGTGGTCTAACCAAGGTTCTGAACAAGTTTAACTTAACAGGATACTCAAACTGTAATTCAATCAACAGGGTCCAATATCATTAATAGATAGACAAAACCCAAAATGGTTTTGTAAGTCTTATATCTAAGTACAGATAACTGTGGGCAAGATAATTAGCAGCTCTAGTCACTCACCGTAAGGCTGCTGTATAATGAGAGGTATGATACACTATATAATGTACAACGTATTATTCTGCTGCTAAGTTGCAATAGTATTGAGCTTACCTGTCCCTTTGAGGTCACAATATTTAAATGCTGTAAACGGAAACACTTAGTTCCATTAAAGGCTTGCTGTTATTGATGATGCACGTTTTGAGATTGATAGTTGCTTATGAATAGCCAGCTGCTGGTGCGGACGACTGGCTGAATTCCAAAAGATCTCCAGACAAATAGATCTGGGTAGAAGGTGACGCTGAAAGGGTCAACGCAAGATGGTAAAGATTTCAGGTGAGTATGATAGGGCTGGACTGCAAATTACTACAAGCAGGTCAGTGCAGGCAGCTAAATGCTCCCGGGGACTGCGGCAGGCCAAAAACAACTCCAGATAGGTCGGTCATGGCATAGGACGGGGAGGTCGGACCAGAACGCTGCATGGGGCAGGGATAGCAGGATGGACTGGGCCCTGAATTGAGCAGGGGTGGGGTTGCCAACTCTAGTTGGATGTATTCCTGGAGGTTTCACCACATGACCTCCTGCCTCCGACCGCCATGCACACAGTCAAACAGCCCTTTTTCCTCCATCCCCAATATTCTTATAACGAATGTGATCAAAGAAAACATGCCCCTATGATTTTTTCTCCCGGGTTTGCTTGCACCAAAGTCCAGAAGATCAATCTTTAATTCCTGGAGACTCCAGGACAATCCTGGAGGGTCGGGAACCCTGAGCATGGGCAGCAGGAGGGATTGGCCTCTGAATGGAGCATGGGCAGCAGGAGGGACTGGGCACGGTATGGCCCGCAGTCAGCTCAATGTGTCACTGGATTTTCAGCAGAGGCACTGAACAAAGTCAGTGAAGGCAGTAGCTTGCCATGATTGGCATGGATTGCAGCCACTTGGGAAGACCCAAGATATTTGCAAAAGAACACCGTATAGGCAATAAACCAGGATAAGCATTTTATTCTGAATTATTTGGTGATTTTTTTTACAGGTTACGTTTTCAGATGGGTGAAAAATTTAAGATTTAAAATTCACACGACCTTCCTGTTATTTCAGCGATTTGATTGGTCACTTCCTGCTGCACGTCAGTTTGGGATTGGTAACTTTTAAAAAGAAAATTGAGTGATTGTGCTTAGTTTTATACTTGGTCCTGATTGGCAACTGAGAAGGATATGTTGATAGGTTAGAAGGAGGGTGGGAGGAGACTCGTGTGGAGCATAAACACTGGCATAGGCCAGTTGGGCCGAATGGCCTGTTTCTGTTCTGTAAATTCAATGGACTCAATTTTAAAAGCAAAGTCTGGGTGCGTTGAGGGCAGGGCGGGGGGGGTGGGGTTGGGCAACGAAAATAGTGGGTTTTTTTTTGGAGTGGGCAGAAATCCTCGCTCCAACCCACTGAAGAACGCGCATGACCCAGAGTCATCTGGGTGTGCGTGTCGTTCCCGAACCCGGAAGTCCCGCCGGCAATTAAAGCCAGTGGGCTGATAATTAAAGGAGCAAATGCACCTCATTGAGGTACTTAAGGTAGTTTATTTTTTGTGTAGTGGACAGTTAAAAAAATGTTAACATTACCTGGGCGGCTTTCCCACAGCTTCTGATGGCTTCATGCCTGGTGAAACCAGGTGGGAAGGGCCAGATCAGGCAAAAATAAACTAAATAAATTAAATAAAATTACATTTCCCATTGTGAAAAAAATATCAACATACCTTACAAACGATGTCACCTGCACCCCCCCACGATGTCCGATGTCTCCCCCCACAAATCCCCCACCCCGCCCAATCTCTCTCCCAATGATGGAAGACATAGCATCGGATTAATGCACCGGGGCTATGGGGAATGGAATTATTACAAGACTGACAAATTACAGCATATATGTTAACCAGAAGATTTTTAGACTTGGACTCGTACTTCTGGAAAAAACACACATTGCAATATCTACACAAAATTGTCATATTTTATGAAAAGTTAACAAACTGCCCATTAACCACATTATATGACTATGGCCAAGTATTTTAAATGCTGCAGGTTTCTTTAAACACAAGTTCGTTCTTTCTTGTCGCTGACCAAGAATCAACTCCCAGCACTAAAGTACAAAATCCCAACAGAAAAGCAAGTACAGCCTGGACATTAGTTTTGTTTCAGAACAATTTCATGCAAGTTTCTTGTGCCAGGATGATAATGGTACGAGGAAAATAATGCATGAGGAAGAGAGCCAGGTCCTTTGGAAACAATCCATAATCAGACTATCTCTCTCCCAACAGCCGATGAGGTCTCTCTCTTTCTCCCCCCGCCCCCCCACCCCTGACCTGCCTCGGATGTGCAGCTCCTGTCGGCAGCCAGCCCGTCAATCAGCCTGGCTGCCAGGCAAGAAACACGATGTGGAGATGCCGGTGATGGACTGGGGTGGACAAATGTAAGGAATCTTACAACACCAGGTTACAGTCCAACAAATTTATTTTAAAATCACAAGCTTTCGGAGATTATCCCCTTCGTCAGGTGAATGAGTGAAAGGTTCTCAAATCGCATATCTTACTCCTGTGACTCGGCCAACGTTGTCTACCTCATACGTTGCAGGAAAGGATGCCCCGGAGCATGGTACATTGGCGAGACCATGCAGACACTGCGACAACGGATGAACGGACACCGCGCAACAATCGCCAGACAGGAGGGTTCCCTCCCAGTCGGGGAACACTTTAGCAGTCAAGGACATTCAGCCACCGATCTTCGGGTAAGCGTTCTCCAAGGCGGCCTTCGAGACACCCGACAACGCAAAATCGTCGAGCAGAAATTGATAGCCAAGTTCCGCACCCATAAGGATGGCCTCAACCGGGATCTTGGGTTCATGTCACGCTACACGTAACCCCACCAGCAAGGGGAAAAAAAAGTTATCTGTTTTTAATATTCTCTCTCTCTCTGCCATTTGGGTCTCTTTCTCTCTGTCTGTGTAATTTGACACAATGTATATTCAGTGTACTGGGACGTACTGTTCTCCGTGGCTAATCTGTCTGAACACCAACGACACCTTTTGATTGGTGTGATGGTGTCCCAGCCTAATATAAGATATGCGATTTGAGAACCTTTCACTCATTCACCTGACGAAGGGGATAATCTCCGAAAGCTTGTGATTTTAAAATAAATTTGTTGGACTATAACCTGGTGTTGTAAGATTCCTGGCAAGAAACACGGAAGAGGCTTTGATTGGCCTCATTAGGGTTG
This sequence comes from Heptranchias perlo, assembly GCF_035084215.1. Taxonomy (NCBI): domain Eukaryota; kingdom Metazoa; phylum Chordata; class Chondrichthyes; order Hexanchiformes; family Hexanchidae; genus Heptranchias; species Heptranchias perlo. The sequence continues at coordinate 16,719,908 of NC_090329.1, read as the reverse complement.
TGATCGCAACCCGCCTACTTCCCTTCTGGGTTTGGCACTCGCAAATCACCACCCCACCCTTGCCCCAGACACTTCCCACTGCCATATTAAAATTGTGCCCTATGTAACTGAATCAAACTGCATTTGATTTGTTCACCTGTTTAGTGAGTTGCGTATTGATTGGTGATTTAACAGTCCTCATTTCAGCCAGTCACTAATTTTTGCCCTCCCATGGTTTGACACTTTCAGGATGGCAAGGAGTCCATTAAATCACGAGTTTTTTCACCCAGAGTCTTTACAGCTTTCGGGCTGTCCTATTGACTTTTCTACTCTTAACACCCACAGTTGGAGCTATTTGGTGAATCAGCTAACTCTGCCTTCCGAGTGCAAGGTGATAATACTGACACTTGTGGGCATTCGCCAACATAGCCCATGGTTTAGTTGATTGTTCAAGATGGTGAGTAAAGCACACTAATTCCTTCAGTGAGTCTGCTAGCAACACATGATCATCTGCAGTATTTTCAGATATGCCTCAGACACACAAGGGACCAACTCTTCTGATACTAAAACATCACTGATGATGAATGGGTAACTTTGGACAACCTTGCCTCATTCCTCATTTGAGAGCTACAGGTTCAGTGAGTCTCTTGTCTGCCCTTTCTTGGATCTTAGAACTGGATAATATCCAAGATTATGCCATGCACTGCTATATATTCCAGCTTCTTCATGAGGTCCACATGAGGCACTGGATCAAAAGTCTTATGAAAATTAATGAAAGCAGTATCAGTGGGTTTTCTGGAGCTTTATGATATTCTACGATCTCATATAAAACCATAACCTCTCCCACACATTCTTCACGCACGCAAAATTCTGTCTGTTTTTTTCCCTCATTGCTCTGCTATGCCACAGAGCATTTGATGCGAAAGTGGTAACAACCCAAAGAACCATGTTATGAGCAACTGATATCAATGAGATTCCTCAGTAGTTTTCAGATTCACTGTAAGTGCGCTCCGGAACATGAAGTGTATGCCTGCCTCAATCAGAATCCTATTCCCCAGCTGCACAACGGCAACCGAAAGGTGAATGAGTGGTTCCTAGCACTGTTCTCCAAGGTGATTACCATTCTTCTAGCTCAACTACAGCAGCTCTTAGAAATTAGTCATGTAAACCATCTACATCCTTCCATTAGCCAGGTGATGCAGTGTACAATCTACCTCCTCCCATCCGATTGATTCCATAGGCTTTCGGTCTCTGCTTTTACAATCTCCTTTCAGATGGATTATTATTATGGCCCATTAGGTCAAATGCTAACTCTGTATAATGCTCTCTTCAGATGGTCAGGATGTCCTCATGAGTCTGTTGGAGAGCACTGGACTTCTCAGTCATTGGAATTATCCCACAGCAACACTTTTGACTGAATGATGACGTACAAAAAAAAAGTTAGGATCATTTGTGTGTCACTTTTGCCACAAATCCATTCCATCTTGCTTCATTACTATATTGACCCTCCTGACCTCAATAAATTAGTGGCTTTAATGACCACTTTAAATGATTTCTTATTTTGCCTGACAGCTGTCCTTTCTTTTTACAAGGTGCTACTTAGTGTAGCTAGCACGCTGTAGCGTTATTTTATGACCAGTTACTGAAGCAAGGAACTCATCGGCTACATCATCTACTATCTAGTCTTCATTATCAGCAGTCACACAGAACTCATCCTAAGCTTTGTGGTCACCAATATCGCTCTTGTGGCTGAGCACTTTGGCTCGATCGTTCATAGCGCGGAATCCATCAGTTACTCTGACAATTACCCTCTTGTTTTCAGATCAGTACCTTGCCTAAAACAGTGAGGAGCTGCCCTGTTACATACAAACATACAAAATTAACAGGCAGGGATAGACGAGCTGGTCCAGCAAGCCTACCCCACATCGAAAGCCTGTTGACAAAGTTGGTAACCAATCAATGGTCCGAGGTTTCCCAGTAACATGGAACAATGCAATTGAGCACAGGAACTGGAGTAGGCCATTCAGCCCCTCGAGGCTGTTCCACCGTCCAGTTAGATCATGGCTGATCTGTACCTCAACACCATTTACCCACCTTTGGGAACAAAAGGTATACCAGGCTATTCACAGCAATGTAACCCTTGAAGTCGTTGGCTCTGCTGAATAATACAGCTGTGACAGCTTGACACACCTGTAGGCAGTTCTCACCTGGAAGAATTCAAGAAGACACAAATTGAGAGCCAGCCTGACTTTGCTGGCCAATGGAAGTGCTCCACAAATGTTAAACATTGTGCCGAGGTCTTCATGAAGACAACAGCACAGCTGTGTCAATTACTCCATACTAAATTTCAGCCTCCTTAGGTGCATCTCTACTATTACTACCAGGTAGCTGTGACTGGCATGGGAGATGCTCTTTCTACAGGAGCAGTAGGACTTGACAGTGCACTATGTGCGTCACCTAATATTACGACAGCCCTTTCCTGTTTTTGTTCTTCGAACTGTGCCAATTCCAGTGTTGCTGGAGCATTGAAGGGGGAATCAGGAACAAGGGGTCATAATGTTAAAATTAGAGCTAGACCACCTAGGAGGGTAACCATGAAGCACTTTTTCCACACAAAAGCTAGTAGAAATCTGGAACTCTCTTCCCCAAAAGGCTGTGGATGCTGGGGGTCAATTGGAGCTTTCAAGACTGAGAACAATAGATTTTTGTTTTCGATAGGGCCATCAAGGGATATGGAGCAAAGGTGGGTAAATGGAGCTGATGTGCAGATCAGCCATGATCTAACTGAATGCGGAGCAGGCTTGAGGGGCTGAACGGCCTACTCCTGTTCGTTTGTTTCTATAAATGGAGTCAGCTCAGTGAACAGAAGTCCAGGATACAGAAAATATATTTTAATCTATTTATCTCCAATGAAGACTTCAGCTTTGTCCTTGCAGCTTCTTCCTTAACACCTGATCCACCTCTGGTCACTCAAACTTGCTTTTCGCCTCTTGCCAATGCTGTTGAAATCAGAAAACATACAGTATGCAAGCACTGTAGCCCAGTCCTGAGCTTGCCATTCCCCATCTCCGGTGAATGACCACAATCACTTTGGGGTTGATATTCTGCTTGGCAGTAATTTAAATGTTAACTTTCCGTCATGCAGAAAGTGGTAGGCCAGATGGTAAATTCCTTATTTGGTACCAGTTGGTAAATTTCAACATATTGGTAACACACTAACAGTGGACTAAGAAAATCTTCAGTGGTTAATAAGGGGTGGGGGCTCAGAGCATGAAACAGTGGATGAAATTCCAAATAGTTACATGGTATACCCTTGAACTATATTTTGAGCAGAACAAAAAATGAACAAAGTGAAATCAGTACAACTATCGGAATGCGTTACTTAAAACATGACAAGCTGATGTATGTGAGGGCTTCGCGCTTTATTACCAATGAGTTCAATAAGCACATTAGTGCATACTACATGTTGTGTAACAAACCCTCTGTGCATCACGTTACGTTACTGGATGAGGACACTGACCCCAAAGAAATAATTCATTTTTTTCTATTGGCCCAAGTGTCCACATCAATACAAGAGCTGAACCCACAATACAACAGAGCACCGTGTAAAGTAGGTAGGAGGAGGAAAAAGCTGAAAAAGTTGCTGCAAAGTGGGCAAAAGGCTTTGGAAAGAGTTGGGAGGAAGAATCTAGGGCAATGAAATTCCAGTCTGGGCACAATGGCGGTGCTAGATCATTTTCACCAGCGCATGTTTTGCTGCCAGGGCGTGAGTGGTATTCTGCTGTTCTCCCCTTATTTATGTAGTGTTGGTGTGCTCCCCGCATGGCTTGAGTCCTGAGCTCAGAATGCAGAGGCCGTTGGAGGGGAAATTTCCTAAATGAGACTATAAATACGTATATGCAACTGGTACTTGCACTTCCTGCTGTTGGCAAAGTTTAAAATGAAGCTCCTTTTGCTGTGCTTCAGAAACCGTTGCACCCAGGAGGGTGAACAAGCAACATGCCGATATGAAGGGTTCATTTTATGTATAAACTAGAATGAAAAGCTATCGGGGGGTGGGGGGAGGGGGGAATACTAAGGACATGAGTACTGAAGGTGTGGTGAATCGTCATGTCTTTCAAATGAAACGTGAAACCAAAACAGTGTTTGTTGTTCATACTGATGTAAAAGATTCCCTTGCATTATTTGGAGAGAAGCAGAGGAGTTCTCCCATTGTTCTAGCCAACATTTAACCCCCTAGTCCAACTAAAATAAAGATTAACTGGTCATTTATCGCACTGCTGTTTGTGGGAGCTTGCTGTGTCTGCCTACATTACAACGGTGACTACACTTCAAAAGCACTTCATTGGCTGTAAAGTGCTTTGGGACGTCCTGAGGTCATAAAAGGCGTTATATAGATGGAAGTTCTTCTGTTCTTCAAGTGAGGAAAAATAAATGCCTTTTACTTCCATAACTGGAGAAGTAAGATGGGTAGATATCCATTTATGGTGTATAAAATAACTGCACGTGACAGTGTAAACTTCACTGCAGTCTGTTCTGCGTTCCCAGCAGGGAACAGCATTCGCAGGAGGTGCACTGCAGCCTCACAGCCTTCATCCATTCACTTTCACAGGCAGAAAATTATGGACCTCGTGCTTGTGGTTTCTCGGCGAGCACGCCCAACAAGCACCGCTCCCTGCTGGGAGCGCAGAACAGACCCTTGAAAATAAACAAAGAACATGGTTATAAAAAAAATCACTGTTGTTTCTGTGCAATGTCCTCAGTGCTACAGCTATTGTGTTTACAATAAAAGAGATTAAAAAGGAATACCCTTTTAGACTGGAGGCGTGCACCGTTCAGTGGCGCAAGACTCATGACTGCATTTATTTGGGTGCACGTTAGAAGCGCGTCCTCCTGCTTTGGAAATCCTGATGCGTTGCGACATTGACGGCAGGGCAGCGCTAAGCGCCTTTAAAAACCAGAGCACAGCACACTCCGGCGGGCACATGCTCACCAGAAGTAGTTTCAAAACTGTCCTAACTTTTTGGTGAGATTAGTCGCTGTTTTTGGTTTCTCGACATTGCACTATTGCTCATTTCTTTGGATTGGGTCGATTTGTTCTTGTTTTTTGTTTTGGGTCTTAACTTTACTGGCGCACACCAGTGCCATTCAAGACACGCTACCTGACCCAGGCTGTTCTCCCTGACCTTCTGGACATTAGCAGACTGCTATCCTTATCTCAGCACAATGTACAGCAAAAGGAGCTTCATTTCAAACTCTGCCTCCAGCAAGAAGTGCAAGTACCAGCTGCAAGTGCATATTTATGCCTCTACACTCCGAGCTCAGGACTCGAGCATTGCAGGGAGGACACCAACACTACATAAATAAGGGGAGAACAGCAGAATAACATTCATGCCCTGGTGGCAAAACATGTGCTGGCTCAAATGACCTAGTATAGCCATTGTGCCCAGACTGGAATTTCATTGCCCTAGATTCTTCCTCCCAACTCTTTCCAAAGCCTTTTGCCCATTTTGCAACTTCTCTTTCAGATTTTTCCTCCTTCTACCCACCTCTCACTTCCTATTTAAAACACAAGAACATAGCAATGAGAAAAAGCTATTGGCTCTGGTAATTATGTGGGTGTCCTCCCCTAACTCTGGTAGAAACCCCCAAGGATAAAAGTATGAAAGGCCGTTTACTGCTATTTCCCCGGGAGATACAGAGGGGGACCAGTCGGAATCTCCTGGAATTTCAGGGCAATTAAATCCATCTACCTTTTCCACTGTGGCGTACTCAGACCATTTTAGTCTCTATTTTGCTTTCACATCAAATCTGTATTTTTCTATTTTTTTGTTGGATATCTCAAATATTTTGGTTTACACCTAAGGATGTATTCACTGTGATAGGTGCCAGTTTATGCCATAAACTGACAACACTCCAGAGACTTGAACTCTGGATCTAGGCTGACACACCAGCGCAGTACTGACAGAGTGCTCTTTGAGGCCCCCTCTGCCCTCTAAGGTGGACTTATGTCACTATTTGAAGATGAGCAGGGGAGTTCTCCCGAGTGCCCTGGCCAACATTTACCCCTCAACCAAAATCACTAAAAAACAGATTATCTGATCATTATCTCATTGCTGTTTGTAGGACCTTGTATACAAATTGGCTGCCGCGTTTCCTACATTACAACAGTGACTACACTTCAAAAATGCTTCATAATCTGTGAAGCGCTTTAGGACGTCCTACGATCGTGAAAGGCGCTATATAAATGCAAGTCTTACTTTCAACACAAAGGATGAAATAGTTATTCATTAAGTTCCTTTACCTCATGACTTTCTTAGCTTACAAATCATGCCCTGTGTTCCCACACAAGATGCATCACAACGTCCATTTTATCAATTTCCTTCTGGATTAAAAAGATTTGGATTGGGTTTCACCTTTGAGCTTATTTTTTTCTTTTCCCCCCCCCACATGAGAAGATACTGAACTGCCTTACCTGCTCTTCATAGCTTCCTAGTTTAAAGTCCCAGTGCTAAGCTTTTCTTCCACCTTCTCTGGTCTCCTTTCAATGCCTTTATGGCCTTTCAGAACTGAACACAGAGCCAAATGCTTTGTAAAATGTTGTCAATATGAGTGATGTGGATTTAGGGTTAGAATTAATGAGCAAATGTGCATAGTTTTGAACATTGCTGATAGTGTAAAGATCTTGAGTTCAGATAGCGATTGCGGCACACTTATCTAGAAAATTGTTTTTGAGAATTAGTTTGTACATAATGCCGTGGTTAGAAAGAAATGCTGTGGCTCAGTGTCAATCAAGAAAAACAACAGCAGACTGTTTATCACAGTTTATAGTACGAACATACAAACAATGACAGACAGGAAAAGACCCTCTGGTCGATCCAGCCTGTCCCACACAATTGTTACCAGTCCCCCAACACATCAAGATCCGTCTGAAGCAGTGGAGCATCATCTACCGTCCTGACACTCGCAGAGATCTTGACTATCGCTATATACACACACTCCCCACCCCCACCCAAAACCACGTGAGGCGAAAAAACAGATAAAAATCCAGGCCAATTTGGGGGGGAAAAATCTGGCTAATTCCTCTCCAACCCCTTTGGCGATCGAAACTAGACCTGGAGATCAGTCTGGGCCTGATCATTCAATGCATCACATTCCCTACCTTTTGTAAGAGATGATCTCCACCCCAGCCAGAAACAGGCCTAGCTCTTGCTTGAAGGAATTCAGCGAATCAGCATCCACCACGCGAGCCTGCAGCCTGTCACAGAGACACACTATTCTCTGGGAAAAGAACCACCTCCTGACATTTAACCAAGATCTGGCCTTGCACAACTTAAAATTGTGACCTTTGGTCCTCCCGAACCTATTTAATTGGAACAAACTGTCAACTTGAACACAATCGATGCCTTTCATCACCTTATAAACCTCGATCAGATCACCCACAAGTCTACGCTTCACTTAAGTGTAGAATCCCAGCTCTTTTAGCCCATCTTGATAACTAAGATGCTTTAAGCTGGGAATTAGTCCAGTGGTCCTCCTCTGCACCCTTTCCAAAGCCTCAATATCACCCATGTGAGGAGACGCAAAACTGGACACAGTATTTCCGATGAGGCCTGATCAAGGTCTTGTACAAGGACAAAATAATATGCCTTGTCTTACAGTCAATTGTCCTATAAATGCACCCCAACACCCTATTTGCTCTAGCTATCGCTTTAAAGCATTGCTCATGAACCTTTGGAGATCTACGCACTAGAACGCCCAGATCTCTTTCTTTCTCCACCTGCTTTAATACTTTTCCCTGAAGGGTGTATGTATGTTGAGCATTTGTCCTGCCCACATGCATAACACTGCACTTCTCCAAATTAAACACGATTTGCCAGTCACAAGCCCAGTCGCCCAACACATCAAGATCTGTCTGAAGCACTGGGGCATCATCTACCGTCCTGGCACTCGCACAGATCTTGATATCATCTGCAAATTTGCAGATCGCACCCCTACCCCAACAAAGAGCAACTGTCCCAACACCAATCCCAGCGGTACACCACTGGTAACTGGTCTCCAAACAGATCCAAATCCATCTATAACTACACTCTGCTGACAGCTTTCCAGCCGGTTCACAATCCAGCTCAATATGTTACCACTTATACCGGAGGCCTCGGTATTGTAGAGAAGCCTCCTGTGCGGTACCTTTTCGAAAGCTTGTTGGAAGTCTAAGTAGACAATGTCTACTGGGCTTCTCTCATCCGCCATCTTGGTGACTGCCTCAAAAGATATGATCAAATTTGTTAGACATGGCCTCCTTTTTTTGAAGTTATGGTCAGTGTTCCTAGTATAGCCCTCTCTATCCAAGTAATCATATATTACATCCCAAATGAAACCCTCAAGCATCTTTCCTATTACTGATGTCAAACTAATGGGCCTATAGTTACCCGGGTCCATCTTGTCTCCTTTTTTTTTTAAGGATGGGGACTACATTAGCCTCCTTCCGGTCTACGGGAACCGTCCCAGAGTGCAGTGAGCTATTAAAAATACACAAACACAGACACATTAGGAAATACCGTACAATGCAAAGGCACTGAGTGGGAGGGGGGGGGTTGGGGAAACAGAAAGGCATGTGCTGAATACCTGATCTGTCGGAGGAAAGCTATTTTCTGTTGATATTTTTTAAATTGAATTTTAGTGCAAACAGTAGTCCCTGGATAATATCCAACATGATACATTGTAAATGACTCTGTCACCTCGTAAGATGTGATTCACATTGGTGTACGGTCATTTTGTTGTATAATTAGGCTGTGAATGTGCTCTTTACTTAAATACCATGTTGAGAGTAAACACCAATACTATATCACTGAGAGAGGATATACCAATATTATATCAGAAGGACAGTATACACTGATGATCCATCAGCACAAGCGTGTACACCCATACTATATCTGTACAAAAACTTATATAAATACATTTCTGAAAATTTTTAATTAAAAATGTTTTAATGCTGGAATGATTAATTGTTAAATGTTTGCCAGTTTTCCAGTTTAGATTTGTAATTTTTGTCTTTTGAAATAAAATGTGAACAAGGATATAAATTAACAACAGATATATAAAAAAAGATTAAACTGTTTTCTTAATATATTGGGTTAACTTCCAAAATCCTGTTTTGAACGTCCCGTTCTAAACCTACGATACATCTGTAACACTTTAGGAAAAGTTCCCACTTTGACCAGTGATGCAAACACGAGCTGTATGGTTCTATTTCTGGCTGTTTCATATATTTGAGATGGAAGGTGAGTGGGCCGGTGCTTTGGACTAGGAATCAGAAAGCACTTAATGTAATGTGCAGAAAGATTGGTTGCTACGAAACCATTTGAATGTCAGTGTAAGTGGAGTACAGCAGCCTGGCACCTGTGCTTACCAAAGAGAAAAGCCTCCAGCACAGCACGAGTCCAGTGTGACCTATTTGTTTTCTTTATTTCTCAAAAGAATATGAATATTCAGCTTAATACCTGATGTCCTATTTTCCTCTATCACCAACTTCATTGTGGCCAAAAGAACACTTGAAAAGCTCGGCATCTCTGAGGCTACCTTGCAAGTGCAGGATAGCACTAGAGGCAAGGATCAAAAATGCAGGGCCATGTAGCGCCCGTTGTTTCGGCGCGAAACGGCCTCTCCAACATCCAAGATGGCACTCTGGATGCGCACGCACGTTTCCAGCGTGACGTGCATCGAACGCCTTCTTGGTATAGGAGTTAGCGCAGGCAACGAACGCTGGAATCATGTAAAGTAGGGAGAAAATGGCTTCAATCAGTGTGCAACGCTGATTTAAAGTGATAGACACCATTTTGGCACTTAACGCTCAATTCAATGCACAGTCTTAACCCCAATCATCTGAACGTGTCTTAGAGTGCGTGGGGGACCCCCAACCAGTGCTATTTAAAGGGACCATGTAGGATTTACAGGTTAGAGGCTGGATTATTGCTTCTAGCTGCCGAGACATTTGTAATTGTTTTTGGAGGTCAGCAAAACTTGAATACTAGTGCGTGGAGACATGGCCTAACATTTAGAGCCAGGACGTGCAGGAGTGAAGTTAGGAAATGCTTCTACACGCAAAGGGTGGGAGACATTTGGAATGCTCTTCTGCAGACGGCAGTTGATGCCAACTCACTTGTGAATGTTAAATCTGAGATTGATAGATTTCTGTGAACCAAGGGTATTAAGGGATATGGGGCTAAGGTGGGTATATGGAGTTAGATCACAGATCAACCATGATCTCATTGAATGGTGGAACAGGCTTGAGGGGCTAAATGCCACTGTCACTTGCTGCCTCCAGATATGCGCCACCTTCTCCTGCAAGAAAACGGGACATGTGTCTGGGTGATGTGCCTGTTATGGTTGAATAGCTAGTCTGTGTGGCCTGTGAGGTGTGGGTGGGTGGCTTGAAACAGTGGTAATATGTAAGAGTGAGAGGAAGCATCTGGTTGGAAGAGTTGAGTACTGATGGAAAGAGTTTGTTGGTACATGGGGGATGGGGGGGGTGTTGTGCCTGGTGCAATAGATAGGAGACGACACTTGACAGTTGACCTCACTCACCTTGACCACTCATGTCAAAGCATTGAACTTGTTCCTGCACTGCATCCACGTTCACGATGCTGTGTGCCTGGCATTGACTTCGTCACCAAGGTCTCTAGTGCATCAACAGAGAAACTTGGTGCACGCGCTCTCGCAGGCCTGGTACCAACTCAGACCGGCAGATTGGTGAGGTCTGGTGTGCAGATTGGAGGATGTGGGATTTAGTAGTGTGCAACCTTTGTTCAATTTTTAACATAACTCAGTGTGTAAACATAGGGATGGGACCTGCATCTGTGTTTCACATGTGCAATGTCTGATCTCCGTTCAGACTCTGTGCAGACAGTAAACTGTTATTTAAAGCAAACAGGTACCAGCTTCCTTTAAGAGATTTCTAAGAAACATCCTCCCTTTAAGAGATTGAGCTTCCCCTGGGGGTGGAAAGTGCGAATTGCACTGATTCCACATGCAAGGCCCGGAATGGAATGCTGATTGCAGGTGAGTCCTCGGGTGGGCCGAAATTTGCGTCCTGCCTGCGCAGGGATCATTGGGCGTGGGGTAATAGTGCATCATGCTACCTACTCCCAAAAATGGCCCCTAACCAATTTTTCCCCCACAATGTTTTCCTGATTGGAATTAAAAAAGTGATTAAAAATCAAAAATGTTAATCATCTGATGTATACATTATATGATTTGGGAGTAAAGTGTCCCTGACAACCATGTGTGCAGGAAGTGTGTCCAGCTGCAGCTACTGGCTAACCGCATTTAGGAGCTGGAGCTGCGGATGGATTCACTATGGAGCATCCGTGATGCTGAGATTATCGTGGATGGCACGTTCAGTGAGGTGGTCACACCCCAGGTAAAGCTTACGCAGGCAGAAAAGAAATGGGTGACCGCCAGGCAGAGTAAAAGGACTAGGCAGGTAGAGCAGGAGTCCCCTGGGGCCATCTCCCTCTCAAACAGATATATCGCTTTGGATACTGTTGGGGGAGATGGCTTATCAGGGGAAAGCAGCAAGAGCCAGGTTCGGGGCTCCACGGGTGGCTCTGCTGCACAGGAGGGGAGGAATAAGAGTGGCGGGGTTATCGTAATAGGGGATTCAATTGTAAGGGGAACAGATAGGCGTTGCTGTGGCCGCAAACGTGACTCCAGGATGGTATGTTGCCTCCCTGGTGTTAGGGTCAAGGATGTCACGGAGTGGCTGCAGGGCATTCTGGAGGGGGAGGGTGAACAGCCAGTAGTCGTGGTCCATATCGGTACCGACGACATAGGTAAAAAAAGGGATGAGGTCCTGCAAGGTGAATTTAAGGAGTTCGGAGATAAATTAAAAAGCAGGACCTCAAAGGTAGCGATCTCAGGATTACTACCAATGCCACGTGCCAGTGAGTATAGGAACAGGAGAATAGACCAGATGAATGCGTGGCTGCAGGGATGGTGTAGGAGGGAGGGATTTAGATTCCTGGGACATTGGGACCGGTTCTGGGGAAGGTGGGACCTGTACAAGCGGGATGGGTTACAACCAGAGCAGGTCGGGACCGATGTCCTCGCGGAGGTGTTTGCTGGTGCTGTTGGGGAAGGTTTAAACTAGAATGGCAGGGGGATGGGAACCTGAGCAGGGAGACAGAGGAGGGGGAAACAAGGATAGAAACAAAAAACAGAAAGGGAAGAAGCAATAGTGGAAGGCAGAGAAAACAAGGGCAAAAAATACAAAGGGTCATAGTGCTAAGATGACTAGCAATCTTAAAAAGACAAGTCTAAAGGCAGTGTGTCTTAATGCGCGGAGCATTCGCAATAAGGTAGAAGAATTAACAGCCAGATAGATATTAACGGGTATGATATCGTTGTGATTACGGAGACATGGCTGCAGGATGACCAAGGATGGGAACTGAACATCCAGGGGTATTCAATATTTAGGAAGGATAGGCAAAAAAAGGGAAAGGAGATGGGGTAACGTTGTTAGTAAAGGAGGAAATCAATGCAATAGTGAGGAAGGATATTGGTTCGGAAAATCATGATGTGGAATCTGTATGGGTAGAGCTAAGAAACACCAAGAGGCAGAAAACGGTGGTGGGGGTTGTCTACAGCCCCCAAACAGTAGTGGAGATGTAGGGGAGGGCATTAAACAGGAAATTGGAGACGCATGCAAGAAGGGTACAACTATAAATCATGGGTGACTTTAATTTACATATAGATTGGTCAAACCAAATTAGCAATAATGCTATGGGGGAGCAATTCCTGGAGTGTGTACATGATGGATTTCTAGACCAATATGTTGAGGAACCAACTAGAGTGCAATGAGAAAGGATTAATTAACAAACTTGTTGTTCGTGGTCCCTTAGGGAAGAGCAACCATAACATGATAGAATTCCTCATTAAGATGGAGAGTGAAGTAGTTGAATCCGAAACTAGGGTCCGAAATCTAAATAAAATAAATTACAAAAGTATGAGGTGTGAGTTGGCTAGGATAGATTGGGGAACTTTACTTAAAGGGATGACGGTGGATAGGCAATGGCTAATATTTAAAGAACATGTGCAGGAATTACAACAATTATTCATTCCTGTCTGGCACAAAAATAAAACAGGAAAGGTGGTTCAACTGTGGATTACAAAAGAAATTATGGATGGTATTAGACCCAAAGAGGAGACACATAAAATTGCCAGAAAAAGTGGCAAGCCTGAGGATTGGGAGCAGTTTAGAATTCAGCAAAGGAGAACAAAGAGATCCATTTAGAGGGGGAAAATAGAGTATGAGAGTAAACTAGCAGGGAACATAAAAACTGACTGTAAAAGCTTCTATAAATATGTCAAGAGAAAAAGATTAGTGAAGACAAATATAGGTCCCTTACAGTCAGAAATGGGGGAAATTATAATGGGGAACAAAGAAATGGCAGAACAATTAAACACATACTTAGGTTCTGTCTTCACAAAGGAGGACACAAATAACCTCCCAGAAATGTTAGGGAACCAAGGGTCTAGTGAGAGGGAGGAACTGAAGGAAATCAGTATTACAAAAAAAAAGTGCTAGGGAAATTAATGAGGCGAAAGGCTGACAAATCCCCAGGGCCTGATAATCTACATCCCAGAGTACCAAAGGAAGTGGCCCTGGAAATAGTGGATGCATTGGTGATCATCTTCCAAAATTCTATACACTCTGGAACAGTTCCTACAGATTGGAGGGTGGCATATGTAACCCCACTATTTAAAAAAGGAGGGAGATAAAAAACAGGGAATTACAGACCAGTTAGCCTAACATCAGTAGTGGGGAAAATGCTAGAGTCTATTATGAAGGATGTGATTACAGAACACTTGGAAGGCATTAACGGGATTGGACAAAGTCAGCATGGGTTTATAAAAGGGAAATCATGCTTAACAAATCTACTGGAGTTTTTTGAGGAGGTAACTAGTAGGATAGGGGAGAACCAGTGGATGTGGTGTATTTGGATACTCAGAAGGCTTTTGATAAGGTCCCACACAAGAGGTTAGTGTGCAAAATTAAAGCACATGGGATTGGGGGGAAATATACTGGCATGGATTGAAAATTGGTTGACAGACAGGAAACAGAGAGTAGGAATAAACGGGTCTTTTTCCGGGTGGCAGGCAGTGACTAGTGGGGTACCACAGGGATCAGTGCTTGGGCCCCAGCTATTCACAATATATATCAATGATTTGGATGAGGGAACTAAATGAAACATTTCCAAGTTTGCAGACGACACAAAGCTGGGGTGGAATGTGAGCTGTGAGGAGGATGCAAAGAGACTCCAATGTGATTTAGACAAGTTGGGTGAGTGGGCAAGAACATGGCAGATGCAGTACAACGTGGATAAATGTGAGGTTATCCACTTTGGTTGTAAAAACAGAAAGACAGATTATCTGAATGGTGATAGATTGGGAAAAGGGGAGGTGCAACGAGACCTGGGTGTCCTTGTACACCAGTCACTGAAAGCGAACATTCAGGTGCAGCAAGCAGTTAGGAAGGTGAATGGTATGTTGGCGTTCATTACAAGAGGATTTGAGTGCAGGAACAGCGATGTCTTACTGTAGTTGTACAGGGTCTTGGTGAGACCACATCTGGAGTATTGTGTGCAGTTTTGGTCTCCTTATCTGAGGAAGGATGTCCTTGCCATGGAGGGAGTGCAACGAAGGTTTACCAGACTGATTCCTGGGATGGCAGGACTGACGTATGAGGAGAGATTGGGTCGACTAGGCCTATATTCACTAGAGCCTAGAAGAATGAGAGGTGATCTCATCGAATCATATAACATTCTAACAGGACTAGACAGAATAGATGCAGGGAGGAATGTTCCCGATGGATAGGGAATCCAGAACCAGGGGTCACAGTCTCAAGATACGGGGTATGCCATTTAGAACCGAGATGAGGAGAAATTTCTTCACTCAGAGGGTGGTGAACCTTGAAGGGATTCGCAAAATTTCACATGTTCCCCCCACCCCGAAGATTTATTGGAGTTATTAAAGAAACCCTGGTGTGACTGTTTTAAAAAATCCAAGGTCTCTCAAAATGGCTGCAGTCAGACACATGGCCGAGGACCGGCAGATTTGAAATTGCATTCTCAACAACTCAGCAGGCTTCGTGTTTCAGACAGGTTTCTTTAAACAATGCAGCTGCATTCTAGCCCTGAGGCAAGCTATCAACATGGCCGGCCAACACATCAAAATTCGAGCAGGAAGTGATCATAGGACAAAAGGTGAACCATCAAGGTACATTCGGAACAATGGTAAAGCAGTTAGCGAACAGATCGATACAGGAAATGGCCATTAATGTAAATGGGCCAGAGATGGGGTCCTTTGTCTTACGTTTCGTGCTTAAATCAAACAATGAAGCAAGCTGATAAGGTATGAAAAAAACCTGTTACCAAGAGGGTATAACTGGGGCTGCCCAGTATCTCTCTCGAGCTGCTCTCTTCGCCTGGTGGCCGGGGTCCTGCTGCTCACTAGCTCAGACTTGAGAAGGAAGGCCATCCAGAAAAACCTCGCAAACGCAGCAGGAGGCCAGGCCTTTTTCATCTGTTTCACCGGTGAGCATTAATTTTCTGGCCGCCACAAGACAACCTAGCATAAGTGTAAGGTTGGGGGTTAAGGGATATTGCTAAACTTGTGATTTTAGAATTTTCTCTCGATGTGTCCGTTTCTTTCAACCCGATAAGTGTAAGACTGTATTACATCCATAGCGATTTCTTTATCTTCTGTATTATACTGTTTACCTTGTAGTTTTAGTTTTCTTATTAATAAACATTGGTTTTCCTTGTACCCATCCACTGGTCTGTTTGTCTGTCTTTGTTACCACTCGATAAGTCCTCAGCTCAGAATCAGGAAGGGGTAAGCGATTCGCAACCGCACTGCAGGCAGGGCAGCTCAGGAAAATATAACTGGCTGACCTATTATAAGCCTGAGAAACAGTAAAAAAGAAACCCCTTACAACCTGTGGAATTCTCTACCACAGAAGGCAGTGGAGGCCAAGTCATTAGATGTATTCAAGAAGGAGATAGATATATTTCTTAATGCTCAAGGGATCAAGGGATATGGGGAAAAAGCAAGAACAGGGTACTGAGTTAGACGATCAGCCATGATCATTTTGAATGGCGGAGCAGGCTCAAAGGGCTGAATGGCCTACTCTTGCTCCTATTTTCTATGATTCTATATACGCCATGGCTCAGTTGTAGCACTCTCGCCTCTGAATCAGAAGGTTGTGGGTTCAAGTCCCACTCCAGAGACTTGAGCACAAAACCTAGGCCATTACTTCAGTGCAGTACCAAGGGAGTGCTGTACTGTCGGAGGTACGATCTTCTGGATAAGACATGAAACAGATTCCCCGTCTGCCCGCTCAGGTAGGCGTAAAAGATCCCATGGCACTAGAATCAAAGAAAGGTTACAGCACAAAAGGAGGCCATTTGGCCCATCAAGTCTGCGCCGACTCTATGTTACAGCAATCCAGCTAGTCCCACTACCCCGCCCTTTCCCTGTAGCTCTGCAATTTTTTTCCTTTTCAAGGCCATGATTAAATCTGCCTCCACCCCCCTCCTTGGGCAGTGCATTCCAGATCCTAACCACACGCTGTGTAAAAAAGTTTTTCCTCATGCCACCTTTGGTTCTTTTGCCAATCACCTTAAATCCATGTCCTCTGGTTCTTGACCCTTCCACCAATGGGAACAGTTTCTCTCCATCTACTCTGTCTGGACCATTCATGATTTGGAATACCTCTATCAAATCTCCTCACAACAGTCTTTGTTCCAAGGAGAACAACCCCAGCTTCTCCAGTCTATCCACGTAATTAAAGTCCCTCATCCCTGGAATCATTCTAGTAAATCTCTTCTGGCATCCTCTCTAAGGCCTTCACATCTTTCCTAAAGTGCGGTGCCCAGAACTGGACACAATACTCCAGTTGTGGCCGAACCAGTGTTTTATTAAGGTTCATCATGACTTCCATACTTTTGTACTCTATGCCTTTATTTATAAAGCCCAGAATCCCGTATGCTGTTTTAACCGCTTTCTCAACCTGCCCTGCCACCTTCAACAATTTGTGCACATAAACCTCCAGATCTCTCTGTTCTTATACCCCTTTTAGAGTTGTGCCCTTTAGTTTATATTGCCTCTCCTTGTGCTTCCGACCAAAATGTATCACTTCGCATTTTTCTGCGTTAAATTTCATCTGCCACATATCCATCCATGCCACCAGCCTGTCTATATCCCCTTGAAGTCTATCACTATCCTCCTCACTGTTTACTACCCTGCCAAGTTTTGTGTCATCTGCAAATTTGGAAATTGTGCGCTATACACCCAAGTCCAAGTCATTAATACGTATCAAGAAAAGCAGTGGACCCAGCACTGACTCCTGGGGAACACCACTGTACACCTCCCTACAGTCTGAAAAACAACCGTTCACCACTACTCTGTTTCCTGTCCCTAAGCCAATTCTATATCCATGTTATAACTGCCCCCTTTATTCCATAGGCCACAATCTTGACGATTAGCCTACCTTGCGGCACTTTATCAATCGTCTTTTGAAAGTCCATATACACCACATCAACTTCATTGCCCTCATCTACCCTCTCTGTTGCCTCATCAAAACACTCTATCAGGTTAGTTAAACACAATTTGCCTTTAACAAATCCGTGCTAGCTTTCCCTAATCAATCCACCCTTGTCCAAGTGACTTAATTCTGTCCCGGATTATCGTTTCTAAATGTTTCCCCACCACCGCCTATAGTTGCTGGGTTTATCCTTGCACCCATTTTTGAACAAGGGTGTAACATTTGCAATTCTCCAGTTCTCTGGCATCACCCCCGTATCTACGGATGTTTGGAAGATTATGGCCAGTACCTCCGCTATTTCCACCCTTACTTCCCTCAGCAACCTAAGATGAATCCCATCCAGACCGGGTGACTTTTCTACTTTAAGTACGGCCAGTCTTTCAAGTACGTCTTCTATTTACTTACCTATTTCGAAGAAGAGCAGCGGAGTTCTCACCGGTGTCCTGGCCAATATTTACCCATCAACCAACATCACTAAATCAGATTATCTGGTCATTAACACCTTGCTGTTTGTGGGACCTTGCTGTGCACAAACTGGCTGCCAAGCTTCCTACATTACACTTCATTGGGATGTTCTGACTTCATGAAATGCGCTATATAAATGCAAGTTCTTTCTTTCATATATAAACACATATACACGTGTTGAATGCTTCCACCTTCATTCTCAAAATATTCAAAATGTACCTCATGGGACTGGAGCTCGGCACATGCATTTGTACCAATGTGGTGCTTACTGTCCTTGTTAAACTTACCACAAGTATATAATGGATTTTTTATATTTATGCCCATCTACTCATACTGTAAAAAATAGGGTTAGATATTAATTGTGGTACACAACCACCCACATAAAGAGCTCCAGTATTCTAGCAAGGATGCGGATTCGCAGCCATTGGCAGATTACATTATAACTTGAGTGCTGCTAGTCTCAAATCAGCAGCACTGTAAAACTGCAACATGAGCAACTAAGAAGGAAATACTTCAGTGAGGGAAATGAAGTGGAACTTCAGCAGCACATTGGCTCAGCGCACATTGCTTTGACGTCTAGTATCTGGATTTGAATCCAGCCCAACTGCTGCATTGAAAGACAACCTTATTAACTATAAGTATCGTACGTGCAGTGAGTCTGATTCCCAATTAGTGCTAGGCTTAAGGACAACTGTAACAAATTAAATCTGGAAATAGGTGTTGATAATGCGAGCTTAATGCAACAGTGTGGCTTTAACATAGACAGTAACCTATAGGCCTTAGAGAGGATGCAGAAAAGATTTACTGGAATGATTCCAGGGATGAAGGACTTAAATTATGTGGATAGACTGGAAAAGCTGGAGTTGTTCTCCTTGGAACAGAGGAGGTTGAGAGGAGATTTGATAGAGGTATTCAAAATCATGAAGGGTCCAGACAGAGTAGATAGAGAGAAACTGTTCCCATTGGCAGAAGGGACAAGAACCAGAGGGCATAGATTTAAGTTGATTGGCAAAAGAACTGAAGGTGACATGAGGAAAAACTTTTTTACGCAGCGAGTAGTTGGGATCTGGAATGCACTGCCCAAGGGAGTGGTAGAGGCAGATTCAATTATGGCCTTCATCATGGAACTGGATAAGTATTTGAAATGAAAAAATGTGCAGGGCTACGGGGATATTGCAAGGGAGTGCGGCTAGCTGGATTGTTCATGCATGTAGCTGGCGCGGACTCGATGGGCTGAACGGCCTCGTTCCGTGCTGTAACCTTCTATGATTCTATATGGTCAACGTCATGTTCACGTCATTTCCCTTCTGGCTCCTAACATAGAAGTGGGGTCATTTGTCAATCATAAATGGTCATCTATTGAATTGAAAAATTATGACCATTGATTAAAGGTTAATACAATTATATTTTAGTATATCCACCCACACTCTTGCATTTTCCAGCCATTAATAAAACTCAGCTGAGGTAATCAGAGTCTGTTTGCTTCCAAACACAACTCTTCTTAATTGAAAAATTAACTGAAGCTGGGATGAACACACTCCATCTATGTCAGCTATATGTACTTTCTGAAGGTTATAGAACAGAAAATAAAAGCTACAACAGGTGTTAAATAATTTCACACACACACACACCTTCTGTTTAAAAGCTCAATAAAATTGAGGTCAATAAACCTTGTGATATTTACCCTTCAATTTTTTGATTTAGTTTGACATCATCTTCGTTCATAATTAAGAACACTGCAGAAACTGCTAGAAGCCAAAGAAAAATATTCCACCAATTTAGTTGACTGAATGGCACTGATGCATTCTGGGAAACTAGGTACTCTGCACATGCTCCGAACCAATAGAATCACAGATGTGGGCAAAAGATCAAGTCCTAGCCCAGGCTTTTTGCAGAGGCTGGAACCTTCAAGTATGGACTTCAATGAAGGAATTAGAGGATAGAAACTACAATTCAATAGATAAATGCAATCATGTAATTGTGGAATATGTATTTTATTTTTTAATATCATTTGAAACCTTATTAGAAATATTACAAAGAGGAAAAAAAGCTTTTTCTCCAGAAAGCATTTTGAGTGATGTGTGGGGAGAGGATAATATAGCACCATGCGGTGGTGTTACAGGAAACTGTTGAAACTCAGTGATCAAATTAATACTGGAAATACTATTAGAGAACCATCTACCGGAAAATATAACAGGTAAGCGTGGACATTTTTACATTGGAATTCCCATAGTTATTTTCAATGGAATGCATAACCACGTAAGAATTTTAGTACATCACAGATATGTTTGGTACAATGTGTGATGGATAAACGTGAAACAATTCATTCACGTCTGAGTATCAAGACAGTTTGACCGGTATGTACATAATGGACACAAATATACCAACCATAACAGATAAACCAATGCCTGTATTTCAGAGCAAAACGGACAATGATGAAAGAGCTGGTAATGTTTTTTTCTGGTAGGTATCTCAGATGGCACACCAGCTGTGTAAATATTGTTGCTCTCTTGTACTAATTGCATGTCTCCCATGAAAAGCATATGATAATCACACCACTAGGAGCTGGACTGAATTCAGCAAATTCACTTCACTTAGAATCATTAATAGTCATCAGGAAACAGAGAGGAGACTCATCCCATTGATTGGCTAAATCTCAAGTATCACCTACCGTCCCATCCACAACCTGGTATGCCAGAGCCCTCATGTGCCAATATGGCTTGTTGACGTTTGTGATCTTAGAAAGTAAGATTTGCATTTAAGAATTTGTATTCTCAAATGAAAGAGCACAAGCACAAAAGTCAAACTAAAATCAATCTTTACATGATCTTCATTCATGATGTATGAATCAAATCAGTGTAGTGGCATTAAACTCAACTGAATAGGTGATTGTTTTAAAAAAAATACATTTTATTCATTTTGCATAAATCTTCGACCTTTTCACGTCTAAAGTCGTTAATTTTTTTTACATAATTAGGACAGTGTCCTGTTAATAAAATGTAGTTTTGCTGGTGCAAAGTAGTAATGCAGCATGTCATCTCCCAAAGGAGAACCCAAAACACACTGAGCTCCCATCTCATCTGCATCACTATGGGAGCCAACTTGTCGAAACTGAAAGCCTCCCAATAGGGTTGCCCTGGAGTCTCCAGGAATTAAAGACTAATCTCCAGGACATTGCTACGAGCAACACACAGGAGAAAAATAATAGGGGCAATAAAAAAAATTGTGTTTTAAAAAAAAAACTCTTTGAACACTTTGGCTATCAGTTATAAAAATATCTGAGATTGGGGGGTGGGTGGGTGGGGAAGACTGTTTGACTGACCCAAGTCAAAAATTATCCACTTGGGTAATGAAGAGTCTGTTCGCTTTCCGATTGGCGTAGGAAAGCGATGCAAGTATGGGCGTGTTGGGCAACCAATAGCAGGAGTGTGGGGGCGGGCGGTTGGAGACAGGAGCTCATCCGATGACACCTCCAGGAAAATGTCCCAACAGTTGTCAACCCTAGGATCACATCACAGGCTTATCCTGCCGAGTGAGGAAAGTATGGGGCATGGGAAAATGGGAATCAGGAAGAAACACCAATGGAAGCATTTACTTAGGACAGGAGAGAAGAAATAAACAATGACAGAAAAAGAACTGAAAATATAGTTGGGTGAGAATTGTTTTCTTTAGCACACTTTTGGGAAAACAATATTTTGCTCTGTGCTCGCTCTTAATGATTGAACATACTAAAGATAATGCTGAACCGAATTCGCCTGCAGTAATTCCTCTGAACTGCTCGTTAATCTGCTAACCTTGCAATTAATGAGCTCAAACCTTGGCTGTTGCTGTTGTGGAGTGCACAGGATTCTAATACTTTTAGCTCCGATTGGCTCAGATAACACTGAGAAACCCAATAGACAAAGGCGGCCCTTTTTGCTCGCTCACTTCCATAATCCCGGACATCCTGCTTTCTATCTATTTAATTCAATTTTTTGCAATCATCACACGTTCATTGTGACCTCACACTTCCAAGATGTTACACATGCCAGTTGTCCATCATGCTTCCAAAAAAATCTTATCAGGCCCAACCAATTAAATCGCTCAGTATTTTCTTCGAAAGCTACCAATCAGGAATAAGCCACTGTTACAAAATGAACTAATCAAATCATTCAAACAGTATTTTGAAACTGCTTTTGGTTGCCATTTTCCTTCCTCGCGCAGGTCAACACACACATGGCAATTTTTATCATTGGGGAAAAATTTGCAGGGCTATGGGGAAAGAGCAGAGGAGTGGGACTAATTGGATAGCTCTTTTAAAGAGCTGGCACAGGCATGATGGACCGAATGGCCTCCTTCTGTGCTCTAACATTCTATGATTTTCTGTTTTCGTACTCATGACTCGGAGAATCGCACACTCGAACTGCATATTGAGATACTGAGCATGGAGAATAGTGTACCGGTCACACATTCTGCCTGTCTTCCTGCCAATTAATACATGGAAAATTGGGCAGGCTGCATTAACAGGGGTGCTATCGTCTGCCACCAATATTCCTGTATGCCCTCTCAGCGTATGATCTCCTGCACCAAAAAGGAACGTTTTACTCCAATATTTACATCACAACACACAGGGAAAAAATAAGTTAAACTTATCCATAAAATTAATCATTTATGCAAAAAAATACCTGCAAGACCATTTTGTCCGTCTCTCTCGCTCCCTCCGAGACCGGGGACTTGAATTCTGCTCCAGTCCTAGAGTTGGAAATTTCACCACCGTCTTGATTGTTGGGGATTTCCAGCTTCTGCGAATAAATTCTGCTTTAAAAAAGAATTGCATCGTAAGGGTTGAGGGGAACATTAGAATCTGTCTTGCTGCATGAACAAAAAGGGGACAAATAGCCTTCTTAGTCCAAGTATCTTGTGATCATATTTTCCATTCCACTCTGTGGGGACCTGCAACAGCATGATTGAGCTCATCAGAACAATCACGGTCTATGAACTTACATATCAGCCTGTGGTGCAATGCCAACATATTAGAATGCCAACACACCACAAAAAAATGCTACTCCAGTATGTGTTAATTCATTAACCAAGGCAAAGCAAAAAGTGTGCACATTTGCTTTGGGATCTGATGTAGTAAGTACGATCAATTTCAGATACTTGCCCAATATTGTCCTTTATAGAGGTGATTTTTTTGGACCATCAGGAGTAATTCATGTGAACAAATTACAGCTTGGACTTGGAAAGTATTTGCATTAATCCACTTCGACATGAAACCACCAGAGATGTGAACATTTTGGTTTAAGTAACATTTTAAAATCAATACACTGGCATTCCGCACATCAGGATCCGTGATGGCACATTAGAAAATAGCCACACACACACACACACACACACACACACACACACACACACCAAAAAACTCATTAAATATTTTGCCATCAGACAACTTGAGATGGCAATGCCAAAATATCTGATCGTGGGGACTAGATGGCAGTGAAAGTTATAATCTCCCCCCTTGTCCTTTCACCTCTTGACCTGAGTTCTCAGTTCACATTCAACCAGACTGATACATGTTGGTTGTAAAACATTATTTTAATCCCCGGAGCTAGGCTCAACCTAAAAAGTACAAAACAGTCTATAGCTCCAGATAAAAAAATGGAGAGTTATTTAGTTCAATACCACCCACATTAATAAGCAAAAAAAAATCCAAATAGAAACAATTACTCATGTAGTCAATTAGACATTTTTAGCACAAATATTTACATGCACAATATGGAGAACAATTTCCCAAAGCTGATTAAATATAATTAAGGCACATAAGTTTAAGTTGGTAGCACAAACCCCATGCAGGATTTTAAAAAGTGCTAAGGTGGGCAGCAGAGTGAATTCACACATGCTGAGATGCACTGGAGATCCAGGAGTACAATCACAACATGCTGGTTAAACACAGGAGTATGGGATGTATCAGAGACCCAGGGGTACAATCACAACATGCTGGTTAAGTGCAGGGAACCAGAAGTACTGAAGAACCAGAGGCAGGATCACAAAATGATATTTTAGAGGTAGCTGCAGCACAGACGAAAACAGAGTCTACAGAGACAGGAGGCTGCTGAGCTGGGTTCTGAATGTTGAGGAGAGGTATAGAGTTCCCAAAAGGAGACAGCTAAAGTTACAAAAATCAAATAAAACAGAGTTCATACATGAAATGCATGATAATGAGACAGAAAGTGTGTCCAACTGTCAGCCAACACCAATGGATGAAACACTACCACAGATATATATTTGCCCTTGTAATACCTTTACTGCTCCTGCACTGACCATTCATTCAGGGTTTGGTTGAGAAATCAACAGGAGACCTGCCACTGTATCTGTTTTTGAAAATTTAGAGGCACAGTATAATATTAGTGGAATAGAGAACTGGCAAAAGGACCAATTGCAGAAATGCTTGGGGCAGAAGCAAAATCACAGATGTGGAGCAAATGAAGGAAGCAGACCTGTGGTTGGACGGGGAATCTCAGCTGTGGTAGGGATGGCGGAATCTTGGATGCAAAGAAGGTTGATGAATAGAAATGTTGAGAGGGTGGGGAATTTTGGAGATGTAGAATCCGTGGGCGAATCTTAAAAGAAGAGACTTGCATTTATATACCGCCATTCACAACGTCAGGATCTCCCAAAGCACTTTACGGCCAATGAAGTACTTTTTGAAGTGTAGTCACTGTTGTGATGTAGGAACAGAGACAGGGAAGCAAACTGACGCACACAAAGTGGATGGGGGAGCTTACAGGCACGAGAGACAAGAAAAAGATGCACAAGAATTGGGGGAATCTCAGCAATAGAGAGAATGGGGAATCTCTGGGAAGAAAACAGAAAGGTTGGAGAAATTTTGCAGATGAGAGCGTGGGGAAATCACAGGGGTGAGGAGAGCGTGGGGAAATCACAGGGGTGACGAGAGCGTGGGGAAATCACAGGGGCGACGAGAGCGTGGGGAAATCACAGGGGCGAGGAGAGCGTGGGGAAATCACAGGGGTGAGGAGAGCGTGGGGAAATCACAGGGGTGAGGAGAGCGTGGGGAAATCACAGGGGTGAGGAGAGCGTGGGGAAATCACAGGGGTGAGGAGAGCGTGGGGGAATCACAGGGGGGGGGAATCACAGGGGTGAGGAGAGCGTGGGGAAATCACAGGGGGGGGGAATCACAGGGGTGGGGAGAGCGTGGGGGAATCACAGGGGTGAGGAGAGCGTGGGGGAATCACAGGGGTGAGGAGAGCGTGGGGAAATCACAGGGGTGAGGAGAGCGTGGGGAAATCACAGGGGTGAGGAGAGCGTGGGGGAATCACAGGGGTTAGGAGAGCGTGGGGGAATCACAGGGGTGAGGAGAGCGTGGGGGAATCACAGGGGTGAGGAGAGCGTGGGGGAATCACAGGGGTGAGGAGAGCGTGGGGGAATCACAGGGGTGAGGAGAGCGTGGGGGAATCACAGGGGTGAGGAGAGCGTGGGGGAATCACAGGGGTGAGGAGAGCGTGGGGGAATCACAGGGGTGAGGAGAGCGTGGGGGAATCACAGGGGTGAGGAGAGCGTGGGGAAATCACAGGGGTGAGGAGAGCGTGGGGGAATCACAGGGGTGAGGAGAGCGTGGGGGAATCACAGGGGTGAGGAAAGCGTGGGGGAATCACGGGGGTGAGGAGAGCGTGGGGGAATCACGGGGGTGAGGAGAGCGGGGGGAAATCACAGGGGTGAGGAGAGCGTGGGGGAATCACAGGGGTGAGGAGAGCGTGGGGGAATCACGGGGGTGAGGAGAGCGTGGGGAATCACGGGGGTGAGGAGAGCGTGGGGGAATCACAGGGGTGAGGAGAGCGTGGGGGAATCACAGGGGTGAGGAGAGCGTGGGGGAAATCACAGGGGTGAGGAGAGCGTGGGGGAATCACAGGGGTGAGGAGAGCGTGGGGGAAATCACAGGGGTGAGGAGAGCGTGGGGGAATCACGGGGGTGAGGAGAGCGTGGGGGAATCACGGGGGTGAGGAGAGCGTGGGGGAATCACAGGGGTGAGGAGAGCGTGGGGGAATCACGGGGGTGAGGAGAGCGTGGGGAAATCACAGGGGTGAGGAGAGCGTGGGGGAATCACAGGGGTGAGGAGAGCGTGGGGGAATCACAGGGGTGGGGAGAGCGTGGGGGAATCACGGGGGTGAGGAGAGCGTGGGGGAATCACAGGGGTGAGGAGAGCGTGGGGAAATCACAGGGGTGAGGAGAGCGTGGGGGAAATCACAGGGGTGAGGAGAGCGTGGGGGAATCACAGGGGTGAGGAGAGCGTGGGGGAAATCACAGGGGTGAGGAGAGCGTGGGGGAATCACGGGGGTGAGGAGAGCGTGGGGGAATCACGGGGGTGAGGAGAGCGTGGGGGAATCACAGGGGTGAGGAGAGCGTGGTGGAATCACAGGGGGGGGGAGAGCGTGGGGAAATCACAGGGGTGAGGAGAGCGTGGGGAATCACAGGGGTGAGCAGAGCGTGGGGGAATCACAGGGGGGGGGAGAGCGTGGGGAAATCACAGGGGTGAGGAGAGCGTGGGGGAATCACAGGGGTGAGGAGAGCGTGGGGAAATCACAGGGGTGAGGAGAGCGTGGGGAAATCACAGGGGTGAGGAGAGCGTGGGGGAATCACGGGGGTGAGGAGAGCGTGGGGAAATCACAGGGGTGAGGAGAGCGTGGGAGAATCACAGGGGTGAGGAGAGCGTGGGGAATCACAGGGGTGAGGAGAGCGTGGGGGAATCACAGGGGTGAGGAGAGCGTGGGGGAATCACAGGGGTGAGGAGAGCGTGGGGGAATCACAGGGGTGAGGAGAGCGTGGGGGAATCACAGGGGTGAGGAGAGCGTGGGGGAATCACAGGGGTGAGGAGAGCGTGGGGGAATCACAGGGGTGAGGAGAGCGTGGGGGAATCACAGGGGTGAGGAGAGCGTGGGGGAATCACAGGGGTGGGGAGAGCGTGGGGGAATCACAGGGGTGAGGAGAGCGTGGGAGAATCACAGGGGTGAGGAGAGCGTGGGGGAATCAGAGGGGTGAGGAGAGCGTGGGGAAATCACAGGGGTGAGGAGAGCGTGGGGGAATCACAGGGGTGAGGAGAGCGTGGGGAAATCACAGGGGTGAGGAGAGCGTGGGGAAATCACAGGGGTGAGGAGAATGTGGGGAAATCACAGGGGTGAGGAGAGCGTGGGGAAATCACAGGGGTGAGGAGAGCGTGGGGGAATCACAGGGGTGAGGAGAGCGTGGGGGAAATCACAGGGGTGAGGAGAGTGTGGGGGAATCACAGGGGTGAGGAGAGCGTGGGGGAATCACAGGGGTGAGGAGAGCGTGGGGAAATCACAGGGGTGAGGAGAGCGTGGGGGAATCACAGGGGTGAGGAGAGCGTGGGGGAATCACAGGGGTGAGGAGAGCGTGGGGGAATCACAGGGGTGAGGAGAGCGTGGGGGAATCACAGGGGTGAGGAGAGCGTGGGGGAATCACAGGGGTGAGGAGAGCGTGGGGGAATCACAGGGGTGAGGAGAATGTGAGGAATCACAGGGGTGAGGAGAGCGTGGGGGAATCACAGGGGTGAGGAGAGCGTGGGGGAATCACAGGGGTGGGGAGAGCGTGGGGGAATCACAGGGGTGAGGAGAGCGTGGGGAATCACAGGGGTGAGGAGAGCGTGGGGGAATCACAGGGGTGAGGAGAGCGTGGGGAAATCACAGGGGTGAGGAGAGCGTGGGGGAATCACAGGGGTGAGGAAAATGTGGGGAAATTACAGGGGTGAGGAGAGCGTGGGGGAATCACAGGGGTGAGGAGAGCGTGGGGGAATCACAGGGGTGAGGAGAGCGTGGGGGAATCACAGGGGTGAGGAGAGCGTGGGGGAATCACAGGGGTGAGGAGAGCGTGGGGGAATCACAGGGGTGAGGAAAATGTGGGGAAATTACAGGGGTGAGGAGAGCGTGGGGGAATCACAGGGGTGAGGAAAATGTGGGGGAATCACAGGGGTGAGGAGAGTGTGGGGGAATCACAGGGGTGAGGAGAGCGTGGGGGAATCACAGGGGTGAGGAGAGCGTGGGGGAATCACAGGGGTGAGGAGAGCGTGGGGGAATCACAGGGGTGAGGAGAGCGTGGGGGAAATCACAGGGGTGAGGAGAGCGCGGGGAATCACAGGGGTGAGGAGAACGTGGGGGAATCACAGGGGTGAGGAGAGCGTGGGGGAATCACAGGGGTGAGGAGAGCGTGGGGGAATCACAGGGGTGAGGAGAGCGTGGGGGAATCACAGGGGTGAGGAGAGCGTGGGGGAATCACAGGGGTGAGGAGAGCGTGGGGGAAATCACAGGGGTGAGGAGAGCGCGGGGAATCACAGGGGTGAGGAGAGCGTGGGGGAATCACAGGGGTGAGGAGAGCGTGGGGGAATCACAGGGGTGAGGAGAGCGTGGGGGAATCACGGGGGTGAGGAGAGCGTGGGGGAATCACAGGGGTGAGGAGAGCGTGGGGGAATCACAGGGGTGAGGAGAGCGTGGGGGAATCACAGGGGTGAGGAGAGCGTGGGGGAATCACAGGGGTGAGGAGAGCGTGGGGGAATCACAGGGGTGAGGAGAGCGTGGGGAAATCACAGGGGTGAGGAGAGCGTGGGGAAATCACAGGGGTGAGGAGAGCGTGGGGAAATCACAGGGGTGAGGAGAGCGTGGGGGAATCACGGGGGTGAGGAGAGCGTGGGGAAATCACAGGGGTGAGGAGAGCGTGGGAGAATCACAGGGGTGAGGAGAGCGTGGGGAATCACAGGGGTGAGGAGAGCGTGGGGGAATCACAGGGGTGAGGAGAGCGTGGGGGAATCACAGGGGTGAGGAGAGCGTGGGGGAATCACAGGGGTGAGGAGAGCGTGGGGGAATCACAGGGGTGAGGAGAGCGTGGGGGAATCACAGGGGTGAGGAGAGCGTGGGGGAATCACAGGGGTGAGGAGAGCGTGGGGGAATCACAGGGGTGAGGAGAGCGTGGGGGAATCACAGGGGTGAGGAGAGCGTGGGGGAATCACAGGGGTGGGGAGAGCGTGGGGGAATCACAGGGGTGAGGAGAGCGTGGGAGAATCACAGGGGTGAGGAGAGCGTGGGGGAATCAGAGGGGTGAGGAGAGCGTGGGGAAATCACAGGGGTGAGGAGAGCGTGGGGGAATCACAGGGGTGAGGAGAGCGTGGGGAAATCACAGGGGTGAGGAGAGCGTGGGGAAATCACAGGGGTGAGGAGAATGTGGGGAAATCACAGGGGTGAGGAGAGCGTGGGGAAATCACAGGGGTGAGGAGAGCGTGGGGGAATCACAGGGGTGAGGAGAGCGTGGGGGAAATCACAGGGGTGAGGAGAGCGTGGGGGAATCACAGGGGTGAGGAGAGCGTGGGGGAATCACAGGGGTGAGGAGAGCGTGGGGAAATCACAGGGGTGAGGAGAGCGTGGGGGAATCACAGGGGTGAGGAGAGCGTGGGGGAATCACAGGGGTGAGGAGAGCGTGGGGGAATCACAGGGGTGAGGAGAGCGTGGGGGAATCACAGGGGTGAGGAGAGCGTGGGGGAATCACAGGGGTGAGGAGAATGTGAGGAATCACAGGGGTGAGGAGAGCGTGGGGGAATCACAGGGGTGAGGAGAGCGTGGGGGAATCACAGGGGTGGGGAGAGCGTGGGGGAATCACAGGGGTGAGGAGAGCGTGGGGAATCACAGGGGTGAGGAGAGCGTGGGGGAATCACAGGGGTGAGGAGAGCGTGGGGAAATCACAGGGGTGAGGAGAGCGTGGGGGAATCACAGGGGTGAGGAAAATGTGGGGAAATTACAGGGGTGAGGAGAGCGTGGGGGAATCACAGGGGTGAGGAGAGCGTGGGGGAATCACAGGGGTGAGGAGAGCGTGGGGGAATCACAGGGGTGAGGAGAGCGTGGGGGAATCACAGGGGTGAGGAGAGCGTGGGGGAATCACAGGGGTGAGGAGAGCGTGGGGGAATCACAGGGGTGAGGAAAATGTGGGGAAATTACAGGGGTGAGGAGAGCGTGGGGGAATCACAGGGGTGAGGAAAATGTGGGGGAATCACAGGGGTGAGGAGAGTGTGGGGGAATCACAGGGGTGAGGAGAGCGTGGGGGAATCACAGGGGTGAGGAGAGCGTGGGGGAATCACAGGGGTGAGGAGAGCGTGGGGGAATCACAGGGGTGAGGAGAGCGTGGGGGAATCACAGGGGTGAGGAGAGCGTGGGGGAATCACAGGGGTGAGGAGAGCGTGGGGGAATCACAGGGGTGAGGAGAGCGTGGGGGAAATCACAGGGGTGAGGAGAGCGCGGGGAATCACAGGGGTGAGGAGAGCGTGGGGGAATCACAGGGGTGAGGAGAGCGTGGGGGAATCACAGGGGTGAGGAGAGCGTGGGGGAATCACGGGGGTGAGGAGAGCGTGGGGGAATCACAGGGGTGAGGAGAGCGTGGGGGAATCACAGGGGTGAGGAGAGCGTGGGGGAATCACAGGGGTGAGGAGAGCGTGGGGGAATCACAGGGGGGGGGGAGAGCGTGGGGAATCACAGAGGCGAGGAAAATGTGGGGAATCACAGGGGTGAGGGAAATGTGGGAATCACAGGGGTAGAGACAGGATGGGGAATCAGATGGAGATAGAATGGAGAAATCTCAGACTTAGAGGGTAAAAGGAACTGAGGTGTAAAGAAGGCAAGCAGTTCTCAGAAACAGTGATGGGAACCGAACTGACCAACACAAGTAGATGGGGGTGCTTGCAGGCACGAGGCAAGAAAGGAGATTTTGGAGGCAAGAAAAAAAATAGCACGTCTTGTTGAATCCACATTATTAACATTGGGGGAAAAAAAACGATCAACATTTTATGGTAGCTGGTGATTTTTCATGCCATTCCTAAATAAAATACTACACTTGAAAGGGCAATATTCCATGATAAAGATTATTGTTTGATAGACTTTGCTACTGTTCCATCTGTACTCTTTTGTGAGAGAATAAATGAGTGCGACAGCGTATGTGTGTGAGACAGACAAAGAGAGGGGGAGAGAAAAGTGGACAGGAACTCGCACTTGGCTCAATTAATAAAAGCTGTTACTATGACATACACATTTGATTCTTAGCCTCTACAGGCTTTGCTCAGGAGAGGAGCTATGATTGGCCTCAGCATCCTTGGGCTAAGGGAGGACAAAAATCTGCCAGGCTTCTCACTCTTGTTCGCTACTTGACGGGTCTATTAGAAAGTGCGTGTGCGTGGATGTCGGATAGGGGACAGGCTCAGTCTGGGCTGAGATTCCAAAACTCACCGTCTGGAATCACACAGGAGGAATGGCCACTGGATTGCGGTCCCAGATAGCTCGGGACGCCCATGCCACAGTATTTTGAGGAGAGTCAATGGCCTCAGAAGAATGAGAAAGCAGAAAAGGGGACAAGATTGCCATTTAAGAAACAAACAAGAAAGCAGAAAGTGTACGAATCAGAGGTAGATAATGTGTGTGAAATGGAAGGAGAAATAGTAACTCTAAGACAGATGAAGAAATATCTGTGACAGGCAGAAACCATTAGGGAAGAGAGTAAGACATTGCAGTCCGAGTCAATTATGGTCTTCTACTCTTTTCTAGTTTCACCTCCTCAGAATAATGATATCAAAATGGGTCCTGATTGGCAGGGACACAGCATTCAGTAACAGCTAGCAAGAACTATATGAAAGGATCTCAGTTTTTAGACATCAAGAGAGATGATTCTACATCTCTGATAGTAAAACACTAGCCAGAAGGG
Source organism: Heptranchias perlo (assembly GCF_035084215.1). Lineage (NCBI taxonomy): Eukaryota > Metazoa > Chordata > Chondrichthyes > Hexanchiformes > Hexanchidae > Heptranchias > Heptranchias perlo. Next base: position 16,688,119 of record NC_090329.1, on the reverse strand, counting down.
TAAAATGCCTTAAAAGATCATTCTGATTAAAACAGCTATTAGATCAAAATCCACGGGGCAGATTCCCTGTTTTTCTGTGTGGACGTTAAATAATTGCTTAAGGAGCACACAGTGGAAAATTGGGAGGGGAGCACATCATACCTGCAAGGGAGCCCATTTAAAATTAACACCCAAGTGCAAAAGAGGGAAATCTGTATTGATGATTAATGTTACTACACACAGCGACAACAGGAACTCTTGCTCCAAGCAATGTACAACAGGCTCCCCAGTCAGTGGAAATTGTTGGTACTCTGTCTATACTCTGAAAATCTATCTTGTTGAGAGTACAGATATGTAGCTCAATTTCTTGTCCATGCGTACAGACCAACACCTGCACAGTTTGTGACAATTCTCAAACAATTCAACTTGCTATAGCTAATTGGCATACTAAAAGGATCGAGAAAGTTTAAGCTAATACAAACATAAAAAGAAAGAAACTGATCATTTTAATTACCAGAATACAATTTGCGTGGCAGGAAGAACAAACGGTGAAGTTCGATCATTAGAAGTATGAAAAAGCCCAGAATGTGAGACACGGAGAAAAAGAATAATCATTAATTATAGCATTAGAATGTTCTGCATATGGTGTAAAAGCCAGACAAATTAGAATTTGATTAAAATATGAAAAGAATCAGAATGTCAGGTATGAGTTAATTAAATGCAAAGAAAAGCTAAACACAATTTAGAAATATAATTCATTGAAGTTCTTTTGAGCGAAAATTACAATGTAATGAAATTATCTATAATTATCTTCTGAGACACAAGATGAGAGTTTATAAAAGAGATAAGTTCATTTTCCGTAACACTTCTATTTGGTTAAGTGCACCAACAACAGTAATGTCAACTCACTCAGCAAATTTAAACACTGTAACTATGTTAAAAAAAGACTGCCAAATGCTGGTAATTTGAAACAGAAAATCCTGGTAATACACAGCAGGTCCATCAGCATCTTCAAAGAGAAAAGACAGGTTAACGTTTTGAGTGAAGACCCTTTAACTTTGCTCACGAGTGATGACACCTTCCCCTTTGCTGAAGCCTCCAGGCCTGGCTATACCTTCCACCACCTTCTCCGACCACACCACCACAGTGGTGGTGTGGCACTTATCACCAAATTTCATCTTAAACAGTCCCCCTATTCCTCTGGCATCTTCACCACCTTTGTGCACCTCACCTTGTTCCACCTGTCTCAGTCTTAACCTGATTGTTCACACCCTCAGCATCCTCTTTGACCCCGAGTTGAGCTTCCAAACCCTGTACCCTCTACATCACAACGATCGCCTACTTCCACCTCTAATATCGCCCATCACAGCTCATCTGCTGCCAAAACCCTCATCCATGCCTTCAGACTTGACTATTCCAATGCTCTCCTGGACGGCCGCCCATCTTCCACCCTCCATAAACTTGAGCTCATCCAAACTCTGCTGCTCGGATTCTAACTCTTACAAAGTCCCATTCACCCATCACCCCGGTGTTCGCTGACCTACATTGCCTCAGGGTCCACCAGCACCTCGATTTTTAAATTCACATCCTCATGTTAAAATCCCTCCATGGCCTCGCCCCTCCCATGTCTATAACCTCCTTTAACCTACAACCCTCTGAGATCTCTGCATTCCCCATTTCCTTTGCCCCACCATTGGCAGGCCTTGCCTTCAGCTACCTCGGCCCTAAGCTCTGGAATTCCCTCCCTAAACCTCTCCGCCTCGCTCTCCTCCTTAAAACCTACCTCTTTGACCAAGCTTTTGGTCACCTGTCCTAAAATCTCCTTCTTTGGTTCAGTGTCAATTTTAGTCTGATTCCACTCCCCTGTGGAGTGCCTTGGGACATTTTACTTTGTTAAAGGCACTATGCAAATGCAAGTTGTTGTTGTTATTAGGACAGGTGTTAATTTGTCTTTTCCTTTTACAGATCCTGCTGTATAATTTCTATTTTTATTACACCAAGATGTAGTAGTTATGAGTAAATGCCAGTGCTAGTAAAAATATTAAAAACACGGCTCCTTTTTATAAATGGTTTTGTTTTATCACAGGAGTTCTAAGCACAGTGGGAGTTCCAATTTATATCTCATCCAACCCTTCTGGGAGTCATAATTCACATAAATAACTTTCATTTGCAGAGTCCACAGCTGCATAACACAGAATAACAAGTTCCAGTTTATGTTCTGTTTGGATATTCGATCATGTTAGTTTGTGATAATAAGCAGAAATTAGGCAGCAGCAAATAAATACTGACCTTGGAACAGCAGCTGTGGGACAATGGGTTAATCCTGATTTATGTACACAATTAAAGGTACATAAATACAGCATAAGAATTTTTAGGAACAGAGAAAGGCCATTAAGCCCAACAAGCCCGTCCCTTTTGGCTGTATCAACTCCACCTTCTCACTTTCATGCTAAATGCCTCAATCCCTTCTCTCTCCAGATCATAGAATCATAGAATGGTTACAGCACAGAAAGAGGCCATTTGGCCCATCGAGCCCGTGCTCTTTTGAATCCATTGAGATGACACTCATCCTTGTGACGTATTCCACATCCTAATTTTTAAACTGTTCTTCCTTGGTTTTTGAACCCTTCTGTGGTTTTATTGGGAAACATCTGTATTATATTTTTATATTACTCTTCATAAAGAGTACATGGAATTTTATCAGCTACATCCAAGGATATCTATGAACCTATCTCGTTGTTTCTGCGGCAATATACATAACAATGTCCGTGATCAGATGGTGGTAATGGGAGACACCTGTCCCCAAAAGCAAAATACTGCGGAAGCTGGAAATCTGAAATAAAAACAGAAAATGCTGGAAAAGCTCAGCAAGTCAGGCAGCGTGTGTGCAGAAAGAAACAGTTAACATTTCAGTTCAAAGACCTTTTGTCAGAACTGGAAGATGTTAAAGAGTTAAAGTTTTTAAGCAAGTACAAAGCCAGGGGAGGGGAGAAAAGAACAAAATGGAAGGTCTGTGATAGGGTCGAGGGCAAGAATGATTAAATGACAAAAGGGATGATGGTGCAAGGCAAGGAGGGTGGTAATGGGACAGGTTAAAAAACAAAAGATGGTGTGGAGCAGCTGCGAATGGCAACAGCAGAACCATTACCAGCACTCGCTGTCCGAAAAAAATAGGAGCAGTGTTAATGATCTGAAGTTACTGAAGTCAATCTCGAGTCCGGAAGGTTGTAAAGTGCCTAAACGAAAAATGAGGTGCTGTTCCTCGAGCTTACGTTGAGCTCCATTGGAACAGTGTAAGAGGCCGAAGACAGAGAGGTCAGAGTGGGAGTGGGACGGGGAATTAAAATGGCAAATGACTGGCAGGTCAGGGTCACGCTTGCAGACAGAGCAGAGGTGTTCAACAAAGCGATCACCCAATTTGCGTTTGGTTTCCCCAATGTAAAGGAGACTGCATTGTGAGCAGCGAATACAGTACACTAAATTGAAAGAAGTACAAATGAAATACAAATACTGCTGTTTCATCTGGAAGGAGAGTTTGGGGCCCTGGATGGTGGGAAGGGAGGAGGTGAAGGGGCTGTACTGTCTGGTTTACCTGTGTGCCAACACACTTGCTGCTTGAAGGCGAAGACCAACTATTTGAGATGTTAACACATGCAGGTTAACAGATGAGATATAGGCAAAACTAACTACTCATTGCCATTGAAACAAGATGTTTGCAGGAAGAAAGTAATATCCCAACATTAACAAAAAATTAGCGTTCTGTTGTTCTCTCAGCTTACCTGTGGAGTTAAGAGGAAACAGTTTTGCCGGTGGTCAGCAGCAAAACTAAAGGTCACCCAGGCTTACAGCTACACACCTCTCATCACCTCACCCCCCCACCCCACCCCACCCAGTTGCTTATCAAAGCCGTGTAAAACTGGGTATTTTTCAACCCCTTGTGAACTGGTGTTATCTTTATTCTTTTGTACTTTCAGTACCTTGCCTTACTGCTCCTGGATACTCCGCTCGTAAATAAATCTTAATTTTAGTCTGCACACACTGGTCTGATGGTGTGCTTTTTGGAGAAAACAGTATTGAACGTGGTGGGTACTCCACCTGACCTTCAGCAGCCACAATCACAATAAAAGGGTCATTGTTGACTCTGGGCACATTTACCTCAATGTTTCCATCTTGGTGGAAATCCAGCAGAAGCTCTATCACTGACCCCGGAGAATAGTCCAGGCTTAGCCAACTTTACATAATTTTGGCAGGTTCCTGGTGGGATTCCTGCTGGAAAGCTGCTTGAGGGGGGGGAGAAAAAGGGGGGTTGTGGAGGGGAGGAAAGAGACAGGAGAGAAAAAAAAGAGGGGAAAATGCCTTGGGTGCCTATAACAATAGAGCAAGCCCAAATGCCTAGAGAGCAGCACAGAGGGGGGGCTTGGAGGGGGGGGGTTACTTACTTTCACTTTGGGCGATAGTATAAAACGGACGATATCAGATCAGCCGCCAATTATACATCGCGCCCGATTTTAATTTCCATGGAAGTCAAAATTACCCCTAGGGAGTTTAATTTATTTCTAAGGAGAAATTTAAATTTAGTGTGGTGTAGGAGTGCAAACGATTGTCCCGAGATCAATTATACTCCCTTGGGAAGCTTAAAGTTTGAAATGGCCTCCAGCCTCCAGCATAGCAACTGCAGACGCTACTAACATGCTGCCGTTCTTTACTGTGGTGTAAAGTGCCGTACCTCCACATTACCGCCCATTTTGAATATACCCACCTATATTTGGGCGGACATATTCAGAGGCTGCTATCACCTCTGGCGTTAAAATCCCAGAAGTGGCAATGACTGGCGGGGGGCTGTGGAACAGAGCACCTGCTCACCCCAGATCTTCCCAAAATCTGGCATGAAGGGAGCTGAAGATTAGTACTGGCATGTGTAAAGTGCAAGTTTGATTCAGAGGAGATAGCTTGCTTTCGAAAAAACATTTTCTTGCTGTGCACACAAGCTGTTGAGTACGCTGGACTGTAGCACCTGCAACATCAAACCTATGTAATATAAGTACGCACAATTCATGAATTGGAGAGTTAGCAAAACTGAGCCTTGGAGGAGGTGGTGTGGTGGGGTGGGGGGGGGGGGTGGGCGGACATTACTGTACAAACTTCTCAGCTTCAGTGGGTCCTGTGAACTTTTCACCATCAATAGAAAACTTTTTTTTTCTGTGCTGCAATATCGAAAATTCAAATCTCCTGCTCTCTACTCATCCACTTTGAACAGCCGAGTACATATCTGAGGATACTGTCTGACTTGAACAGCTGTTACTTTCTAGTTATAAAATCCTTCAACCTTTTCCAACTACATTCTGAAAAAAAGGTTCAATTTTATTCTCTGTTCCTGCATCCACAAGCTGCATGTGAATTGTCATCTGGCACAGAATCACGATTTTAAATGTGTTCCAAAATAGGGCAGAAGATGCATGCAGGAACCGCTGGCATAGTTTTGGGCCATTTTATCAGTCAAATTCTGTCAGAGTAGAGGAAGGAATGGCCATACTTTCACTGAGCAAGTACAAGGGCCAATCTCCATCAATTTTAAATTTTTATCCCACAATAGTCGATCTTCCATGGCATTGCTTATGGGTAGTCTGGGATTTGAAGTGCAGTGTCTGATATTTACCAGGGGCTAGATACAACTTAAATGTGGCAGCGATTATCTCCAGCACTGTAATACAACAAATTTACAATAGCAATATCGCACGTGGCTGACTCGAGGTAAAACTATTACAAACTTTGGTGATGCTGAAAGGCACAAGCCTCAACACATTATTCCGGTGAAACAGATTGGGGATGACTGTAGGACACGAGATTAAACTATGGAAGAGTAGGAATAGACTGGATGTTAGGAGGTTCTTCTTTTCCGGCTGATAGGTGAATCCAGAACAAGGGAGCACAATCTTAAAGTTAGAGCTGGGCCATTCAGGAGTGAAATTAGGAAACACTTTTTGACACAAAGGGGAGTGGAAATCTGGAATTCTCGCCCCCAAAAAACTGTTAGGCTGGGTCAATAGAAAATTTCATGACTGAGATCAATAGAAACATAGAAAATAGGAGCAGGAGTAGGCCATTCGGCCCTTTGAGCCTGCTCCGCCATGCAATATGATCATGGCTGATCCTCTATCTCAATACATATTGCCGCTCTCTCCTCATACCCCTTGATGCCTATTGCGTCTAGAAATATATCCATCTCCTTCTTAAATACATTCAGTGACTTGGCCTCCACAGCCTTGTAAGGTAGAGAATTCCACAGGTTCACCACCCTCTGACCCTCTGAGTGAAGAAATTTCTCCTCATCTCAGTCCTTAATGGCCTACCCCGTATCGTGAGACTGTGACCCCTCATTCTGGACCCCCCCAGCCAGGGAAAACATCCTCCCTGCATCCAGTATGTCTAGCCCTGACAGAATTTTATATGTTTCAATGAGATCCCCTCTCATTCTTCTAAACTCGAGTGAATACAGGCTGAGTCGACCCAATTTCTCCTCATACGACAGTCCTGCCATCCCAGGAATCAGTCTGGTAAACCTTTGTTGCACTCCCTCCATGGCAAGGACATCCTTCCTCAGATAAGGAGACCAAAACTGCACACAATACTCCACATGTGGTCTCACCAAGGCCCTGGACAACTGCAGTAAGACATCCCTGTTCCTGTACTCAAATCCTCCTGCAATGAACACCAACATACCATTCGCCTTCCTAACTGCTTGCTGCACCTGAATGCTCGCTCTCAGCGATTGGTGTACAAGGAAACCCAGGTCTTGTTGCACTTCCCCTTTTCCCAATCTATCACCATTCAGATAATAATCCGTCTTTCTGTTTTTACAACCAAAGTGGATAACCTCACATTTATACACGTTATACTGCATCTGCCATGTTCTTGCCCACTCACCCAACTTGTCTATATCACATTGGAGCCTCTTTGCATCCTCCGCACAGCTCACATTCCACCAAGGCCCTGTATAACTGCAGTAAGATATCCTTGCTCCTGTACTCAAATCCTCTTGCAATGAAGGCCAACATACCATTTGCGTTCCTAACTGCTTGCTGCACCTGAATGTTTGCTTTCAGTGACTGGTGTATAAGGACACCCAGGTTCCTTTGTACAGCAACATTCCCCAATCTATCACCATTTAAATAATACGCTGCCTTTCTGTTTTTCCTTCCGAAATGGATAACTTCACATTTATCCACATTATACTGCATCTGCCATGTATTTGCCCACTCAATGAACTTGTCTAAATCGCCTTGAAGCCTCTTTGCATCCTCCTCACAACTCACGATTCCACCTAGTTTTGTGTCGTCAGCAAACTTGGAAATATTACATTTGGTTCCCTCATCCAAATCATTGATATATATTGTGAATAGCTGGGGCCCAAGCACTAATCCCTGCAGTACCCCACTAGTCATTGCCTGCCACCCAGAAAAAGGCCCATTTATTCCTACTCTCCTGTCTGTTAACCAATTTTCAATCCATGCCAGTATATTACCACCAATCCCATGTGCTTTAATTTTGCACATTAACCTCTTATGTGGGACTTTATCAAAGGCCTTCTGAAAATCCAAATACACCACATCCACTGGTTCTCCCTTATCTATTCTACCAGTTACATCCTCAAAAAACTCCAGTAGGTTTGACAAACATGATTTCCCTTTCGTAAATCCATGTTGACTTTGTCTAATCCTGTTGATAATGTCTAAGTGTCCTGTTATCACATCCTTTCTAATAGTCTCTAGCATTTTCCCTACTATTGATGTAAGGCTAACTGCCCTGTAGTTCCCTGTTTTCTCTCTCCCTCCTTTTTAAAATAGTGGGGTTATATTTTCCACCCTCCAATCTGCAGGAACTGTTCCATAATCTATAGAATTTTGGAAGATGGCAACCAATGCATCCACTATTTCCATGGCTACCTCTTTTAGTACTCTGGGATGCAGATCATCAGGCCCTGGGGATTTATCAGCTTTCAGTCCCATTAATTTCTCCAGCGTTATTCTTTTTACGAATACTAATTTCCTTTAATTCCTCCTTCTCATTAGTCCCTTGGTTCCCCAGCATTTCGGGGAAGTTATTTGTGTCCTTTTCAGTGAAGACAGAACCAAAGTATTTGTTTAATTGCTCTGCTATTTGCTTGTTCCTCATTATAAATTCTCCCGTTTCTGACTGTAAGGGACCTACATTTGTCTTCAGTAATCTTTTTCTTTTTACATACTTGTAGAAGCTTTTACAGTCCATTTTCATGTTCCTTGCAAGTTTACTCTCGTACTCTATTTTTCCCCTCTTAAATCAATCTCTTGGTCCTTTTTTGATGAATTCTAAACTGTTCCCAATCCTCAGGCTTGCTACTTTTTCTGGCAACTTTATATCACTCCTCTGGATCTAATACTATCCTTGATTTCTTGTGTTAGATAAACAGTTTTTTTTTATTAGGTGAAGGTATCAAGGGGTATGGATCAAAGGTAGGTAAATGGAGTTGAGGTACAGATCAGCCATGATCTAATTGATTGGCCTACTCCTGATCCTATTTTCCACCAGAGACACAGGTGAAATTTCCAATTCAAGCTCTGGACAGAAGGACAGATCTAAGTAGGCTTCTACCAGAATGGTGGAAGTCATTTGTAACATTAAATGATTAATTTTATAGATGTAAGTGAGTTTTCTCAGGGTTGGGTAATTGTTTTGTGGTGCTCTCTTGTAAATGTTATTTCTAATTATATACACTGATTGGAGGAAGGTAACTAATGGTGGTCAAAATAAAACATGTAAAGAAATTTCTCGAGCATTTTGTTTTGTCAGTTTTGTCATACTTGCCAGTTTGTGAATGGTAGCTCTGATGGATCGAAGACTTGGACAGCCAATGGCTGTTCAGGCAGTTGATCTGGGCAGCAGGTCACTTTACAGAAGGTGGCACCATTCAGGGTGACTTTAGTGAAGCAAAGTCAGCAAATGCAAGCGTCTCATTCAGTCCCTTATAAGATCTCTGGGGTCTATAGACTTGTAGTGGTGGTGGTGGCGGCGATCGGTGGGAAATATCAGGTTAGCCTCATCCTCTTTCAATGCTACCTCACTCTCCTGAGCTCTCTTGTTGGCCTCCTTCTCAGTCAAGATTTCAAACAGTGCTCTTAATGTAGTTGGGTGCCTAAAATGTGCTGGGGACCAGCGTGTTCCCTACTCTTAACAGTTTTCAGTGCAGCCCAGGAGCTCCTCCAAGGCCCAAAAACAATCTGTAATCGGCAGGCAAACCTGAGATATGGGCAAAAGTAGTCTAAGTAGTGAGCACCCTTAAATGGATCACTTCTGCTGCTCAGGTCTGCTCCTGGCAAGTTGCATCTCTTATCTGCTCATAAGTTAAACCAACAGAAACTATGTCTAATGGGGACAGAACTAATGGAAATGCCGACACCTTACGTGATCCATCTCATTTGCATGAACGCACTGGTGAAGGGGCAGACACATGGAATGGCCCCTCCCATCTGCCAATTATTTTTGGAACAAAATCGGGGGATAATTCTGGCATAAATGGATCTAGTCTGAAAATCTGAACTTCAACATTGTGAGGTGCCTCACATTACACCCCCATCTTACCAAACAGATTTTCAGTCTCTCTAATATTTATTCACAGGCCTTTATAGATCGGTAATAGTGACAAATTTAAAATGTTTCATTTACACCTTGGCTAATGTATTAATGTCACTTCAAAGAGTTGACAGACTCTTAAGTAATCTTCCTTCGTTTAAAGATAAACAGATGTATAACTGGGGCCCACTCCAGCAATTTCTGGACCATAATAGTTGCTTCAAAAAAACAACACAAATTGAGGGATTTCAATGCTCAATTTCCTAATTATTCCTTTCCCGTTGGTACAGTCTGCTACTGTTGATTCATTCAACATTACTCAGGCACCTGATTGGTAACAACGGCCAATCATTTTTTTTTGCCCTGTGCCGAATACTTTTGGAGTGTGAGCCCTGTGAATAGTATGAAGCTACACCTGTGCGGGAGGCTCAAAACTTTTAATTGGAGATAAGAGCCAGAATTCCGATCGGCAGGAATTTGTGCCTCCACCACGTGTTGTTGTCAACCATGAAGAATTTATAAACAAATGAGATCACAGATTTCTTTTCTTGGAGCATCTCCGTGCAACTCGGTCCTGGTTAAGTTCCGGGAATCGTTTTGAACCAATCACAGCAGATTTGCGAGTATCACAGTTTAGCATCCTTAACCTCTGGATCCCAGTGGGGAACAAACTGATGTACTGAATGCAAACTTTAGAACCAGGACAGAAAAGCCAAACAGAAAGATACATGAAGCCAATGCAGGGGTGAACCTGATTGCACAAGAGTACTGCTCAAGAGGGCATCGATATTTAGCGCTGGCACACAATCCCCAAATCCATATACAAGAAAGCAAGCCTGGGAAGAGTTTACCACTTGAGGCAACAATATATCCACCACCCATGAGGCCTAGATGGCCATGGAAGAAGAGTTACTGTCAGCCTTATTAGATACACATTCTTCTGTCCCAAGATAGATTATTGTCAACCATGAAGAGATGGTGATCACAGGAAGTCTAGTGCATCACCACAAACCTACAAAGGAAAGATGCTGGGATTCATGCCAGCAATCTACCCCTGATGTCATGCATATTACCCGTGCTCCACCAGAAGGCAGAAGAATCTCTATGACAACTGTTCAAGGCATTCATTACCTTGCTATTCCACCAAATGGAGGATCACTGATTTCCTCCACCATTGCCAAACAACTGTTTGAAGGTCTCTCGTCAGATCACCCACCTTTCACCGTTGGTATTGCTGCCAGAATAGGCGCACGGAGGGAGCCACCACACGCATACATTTGCTGCATCGGAAGTATATGGTTTGTACAAAATTCACACAGCGAGCAGATATTTAATTATTGCAGTCACATTCGCATCATTGTCCGTGTTCCCACTTTGACACGTGTTTCTGCTCAGGCAATAATGCAGCACTAACTTGACATATTGGGAGTTGCTGCTGAAATCAGACAGGGTTAGCTATGACTTCTGACTTCACTGCAATTTTTTTTTTTATTATTCATTCATGGAACGGGGGCGTCGCTGCGAGGCCAGCATTTATTGCCCATCCCTAATTGCCCTCGAGAAGGTGGTGGTTTCCAATGTTTCCAATGGGCACTGGGATGTTTTGATGGAGGTGTATGTGTGACCCACTACCAACCAGACCAGCATTTGAAGTTATTCATATAACCTGATGAATTTCTGGGTCAGATTTGCAACATTGCTTCCTTCACTGATTTTAAAAAAGAGGAATGATCTGTTTCATTGTGCTTGGTGTATATTTGCGATAACAGTCAACATTCTTTGGTTTTCCTTCATGTCATTTTAAGGTGGACTGTTCTGTGCGAACTGTACTGTTATTGTTCGAGAAGTGATGTAAAAAGTCCAAAAATAAATAATTTAAAGAAGAACGTAATCAGGTGGATGTGGAACTTATTCTGCCCTGGGGCAAGATACAAAATTTGCTGCCCTCTCAAGTTTGGCAATGGAAGCATGTTTCAAGGATATGTTATAATTACACATAAAAGGAAAGGGATATAGTGCACATGGAAGTGCATTCTTTGTTTTAAATGTCAAGACATTTTCCATTTTCTCGAGCAGCTTACCATCAAATGGCTTAAATCAAATGGCTCAAAACAATTTGAAGGTCTAAAACAAAACACTGTGCAAATAAGAGGCACTACCACTAAAATAGATTATCTGCTCATTATCATGTTGCTGCTTGTGAGACCTTGCTGTGCACAAATTGGCTGCAGCATTTTCTACATTACAACAGCCACTACACTTCACAAGTACTTCATTGGCTGTAAAGCACGTTGGGATGTCCTGAGGTCGTGAATGGCATGATATAAATGCAAGTCTTTTTTCTTTCCTCTTGCCTAAATAGTGCTCATTAAACTTCTTTAAACTTAACAGTTGAACAGGGCTCTGTGCTGGGAACATGCATTCGAAAAGTTGGCCCTGTGGCTTAATTCTCGGAACCTGAGCTCAGATTTTTTTTTTGCTGGCGCTCATGTCTGTTTCCCAGCAATAATTCCAGTGGCTGAGGATGGAGAACAGGTCAGAGAATTGCTCCGTCAGTATCCCATGGCCTACTGCCACTTACAGGATATTCCGGCAGAAGTGAGGAGGGGTGGTGTAATCCATCCATCCCAAATGACATTACCGATGGGAACAGGTCATGTGATTTATTTCTCTTAATGCCATAGCAACATAGGATGCTAGGAATTCTGCTGCATTCTTGGCATACAGCGTTGGAATGGTGGGCAGAGGAGGATTTAAAATTTTAATCCCCGCGGGAGGTATAATCAATGAATCACAGGGTGAATGAATGCACTCCCCCTGCCTGCGAAATATACAGAACATTCCTTCAGCTGTCCCAGGGCAGCCAGCCAGGCACACCCAGAATTGGCAGTAGAAATTTTCCTCCGTCCCTCAAGGTGGTCTTCCCTGACGCAGGTGGGAATCTCACCGGGAGCCTGCCAATTGCACGGGAACATTTGCCAGGGTCGGCGATGGGGCAAACCGGCAGGCTCTCAGCTACGCTTACAATAGCGCAAAGAGGAAATCTTCTTCCATTCTTACTTCATTTTTGCGATAAGTGCTTTTACAAGAAAATGACACTACCGAGAGATCAACAATAGCCAGGTTAATTTATTTGATGCAAATACTGAAATTTAGCAACATTCTCACAAAGAAGCCAACAACAAACTTACTTGCCTTCCCACTTAAAGTAGTAAACTCTCAGATGATAAACTTATTTGCTTTCTAATTTTAACGCCTACAACTTGAAAATAAATGACCTTTTTCTTTACTTTTCGAATTTTTTTCCACAAGATACCTTCAAATATCCAATTTCCATTTTTCCCAAGTTCCCTGTACTTTTGTAGGTCACAGGAGATCACATTCAGTCTCAGATGATTGACAGCAAATCATCTTTGATGATGAACCACTCAATTTTCAAGGATCAAGATTAGGCTGCAGGAAAGGGAAGGGGAGAGGACAGGTGGGACTTCCCATGAATTTGGGATTTGGTCAAGCACATTTCTCCACTATTAGTCATTATGACATGCTGTCCATAACTATTAAATGAAGCATCTTTAATTTGTTAAAAAGGTGGACAAAGGGGGCTAAATGTTAGATTCAATGCATTATCATAACATATAGCAGCCAGTTTAAGAATGTCTGGTGGATTTGGATGTCACGGAGCCAAGATCTTGAACATCTTGACCACTTGAAAGAAAGACTTGCATTTATACAGTAACTTTCATGGTCTCAGGACGTCCGAAAGAGCCTTACAGCCAATGAAGCACTATTGAATGTAGTCATTGTTGCAATGCAGAAAACACAGGAGCCAAGGTCCCACAAACAGCAATGTGATAATGACCAGATAATCTTTTTTTTAAGCGATGTTGATTAAGAGATAAGTATTGGCCAGAACACCGGGAATAACTCCCTTGTTCTTCTTCAAAATAGTGCCTTGGGATCTTTTACGTCCACCCGAGAGGGCAGACGGGGCCTCGGTTTATCGTCTCATCCAAAAGGCAGTGTCATGGCAAATCCACCCACTGTATATGTACCACAGCTATGAAACCATTCAAAAGTCTCTTTATTATTTAAATATTAATCACAACAGGTTTGCATCTTCACCTGGCATTGCAGATACTGCAAACTGTCTGAAGCCAGAAGTTCCTGATGCTTTGCAGACCACACTATTGGACGGGGATATACACAATCACCTTCTTCCCAGCTCTGGCTCTTGATGTAACAAAAAAGGAGGAAAAGAGCCAAGGGAAATCAGTGAGGACGGTAAAAGGATTAAGTATAGTCACAAAAACAAACTAGAAAGATTAGAATAAAGAGGAAAGTGAAAAGGCCTCAGGAGATTAAACAGAAGCGTTCAAAATTATGAGGGGTTTTGATAGAGTAGATAGGGGGGAACTGTTTCCACCGACAGAAGGATCAGATTTAAGATAATTGGCAAAAGAGAGATGAGATAAGTAGAATTTTTTTACGCAGCGAGTTATGATCTGGAATGCGCTGCCTGAAAGGGCGGTGGAAGCAGATTCAATCGTAACTTTCAAAAGGGAAGAGGATAAATACTTGAAAAGGGAAAATCTGCAGGGCTAAGGGGAAAAGAGCAGAGGAGTAGGGCTAATTGGACAGCTCTTTCAAACAGCCAGCACAGACACGAGGGGCTGAATGGCCTCCTTCTGTGCCGTAAGATTCTATGGGCACAATTTTAATAAGGTGGCGGGATAGCAGCGTGGGGGTGGGGGGGGTCAATGGTACACAGCAAACGCGAATAATATAACTTACCATTTCCCACTCGATCTCAACTTAATTGGTGGCCATTAATCTCGTTTCCGGGTTTGCCGACCGAAAGCTGTGCAGTGGGCGGACTGCGCACCTGCACGAGAGGCTGTCAGCTGCAGCATCTGGATTTAAAGGGCCATTGCTCCAACGGATTTTGCTGGAGTAAGGAGCAAGAAAACACAATGGAGCAGCACAGGGACAAGGCTGCTCCAAGATTCAGCGATGCCTCACTTGAGGTGCTGCTGGCCGGGGTGAGGAGGAGGAGGAGGGAACTATTTTACCTGGCTGACAGGAGGAAGCGCCCTGCCTCTGCCACCAAGAAGGCCTGGCTCGAGGTGGCAGAGGTCACCAGCAGGAGCAACGTATCCTGCACTTGGGTCCAGTGCAGGAAACGTTTCAATGACCTAATTAGGTCAGCAAAAGTGAGTACACTTACTGATTCTCTTGCACCCCAACAACTCATTCTGCACTGACAAGACTACTCCATCACATCACTCCTCACACCCACTTAAGGCTCATTCTCAACTTACCTGCACTTCCTCACCTTCCCATTTGTGACCTCACCACTACCACTCACCCCAATCCTGATCCAATGTGATGTCTCTGTCCGATACCCTCCGATGCACCTCTTTTACGGTCAGCCTCACCCAAAGCAATGCATTCATCAGCTGAGCACTTCACCATCATTCACACGTCTGTACTTTGACCCCTTCGAGGAGAAGAGAGCTCAGAATGCATGCGAGAGGGCGAAGATTGGAAGGGGGCCACAACAAACAGTGGTCCTCAAAAATATGGAGGAGGACCTCCAGGTCAGCCACACCCTCTAGTGCCTGTCCGTCGGGGACACCGAGACTGGCACCCTACAAACGTCTGGTGACACAACTTTAACATTCATCACACATAACATGAATTGATGTTAACAATGCTTGGCATGTTGAACACCTCAGTATGTTTATTGCAAAATGGCACATCTGTGATAATGCTTAATATTGCCTTCTGTTCTCTTACAGGCCCTTCAACGACCACACTGACGGCAGAGGGTGATTCCTCAGAGTTGCTCCAGGCCTCTGAGGGCGCACTGTCATATCTTAGCGAGCCATCCACCAGCGCAGATACTCACACCTCGGTGGGTCCTAGTAGTTAGTTAGTTGGGTTAGCACCTGCTGAGTCACCACACACAAGTGAGCACGAGCAGACACTGGTGGCAGGGGCAGCTGTGGAGAGTCCACGTCAGTGGGTGCACTCCTCACCAACTAAACGCAGATGCTGATCCCCGGAGCCATCCTTTAAAAGGAGAATGATCGAGGGACAGCAGCACATTTGTGAGCTACTGGAACAGGTGCCACGCGCGCTCTCCACAATAGCACAGAGGATGGAGGAGTCCAACTCTTGCATGAGTGGACTGGTGGCACAGGTACAGGAGGAACTGTCTGAGATAGTGTCACACTTGGCTGCGGAAATGTATGAGATAGTGTCGCAGGTAAGTGTGGGAATGTCTGCGATGGAGGGAAGGCTAGCCTCCATTCAGCTTCAAGTACTGCTCACAAATGAGTCCATTCAAGTCTTGACAACGGCCGTTCGGACTCACGGTGAACAACATTCTGCCGCCTTAAACAAGCAGACAGAAACTTTACAACTGGGCTTCTATGGCATCATACACGTCCCCCAAACTTTTCTCCAACAGGGTGGTAGGAGTGACGTGGCCCTGGCCCAGGGGAGGGATGATGGCGAAAGGGGACATTGAAGTTGGGACGCCACTTGAAGCGCTCCCACGTCTCACCCGTTGCCCGCCTCTCAGCCCGTACCTGCAATGCTGCCTCCTCTCCAGGTGGCCGAGTCTGCCCCTGCACAGGTGAAGGTGGCGCAGTCCTTGGAGGGGCCCTCACGGGCTCCAAAATCCAGAGGACATGGGCCAAAAGCATATAAGCAGTCCGGCCGTGGACATGAGCAACCTGGCACTACCTCTGCTGCAGCCACAGGGGATGCACCACGTAGAAGTAGTGGGAAGAGAAAGGTTAAGCTTTAGTGATCACAAAGGATATGCACAAGAGTGTTTGACAGTGCCATGTTTTTCATTTATATTTGGTTTTTGTAAAGTCACATTAAATGTTATCATTCTCACCACTACTGCCACGCCTTGTCCATTCTTGACTGCCTTTTGTGATAGCGCCCTTTCAAGTGCTTCATCATGTACGGCGGCACTTGATGCCATCTAGTGGGTGACCTTACAGTGGGTGTATGTGTAGGTGCAGGACTGTTTTGTGCAGGGGGAGGGGGGGGGTGGGGGCTGGTGTTGGTGCTGCTCTTTCCAGGTGCTGTGAGGACTGGACGATTCTCACTTTCTGATCTTACGAGAACCGATCACATAAGAGTGACTCCCTGGCCTCACGAGCAGCCAGGTGAGCGGCTGCTCTGCCCATGGGTTCGTCGACCTCCTCCTCCTCCTCCTCCTTCTGCTGATGCTCCTCAATATTAATTGCAGATGTTGATGCTGGATGAGGGCATGGGGCTGGTACCCCTCTGTTGCGCCATGTTGTGCAGGACACAACGCACGACTATAATGCGACCGACTCTCACTGGTGCATGTTGAAACGCTCCCCCAGAACGATCGAGGCACCGAAATCGCATCTTCAGCAGTCCTATCGCATGTTCAATTACAGACCTGGTTGCAATGTGGCTGTCATTGTATTGACGCTGTTGACACCTCTGGGGAACCCCATCAGCGAGCATCAGCCACTTGTGCAGGGGGTATCCCTTGTCCCCGAGGAGCCAGCCCTTCAGGGTGTTTGGTGCATGGAAGGGGTCCGGGATGTTAGATTTCCTCAGAATGAATGGCAGCTGCCAAGGAACCTGGCAGACACGTTAAGAAATATTTTGCGGTGGTCACAAACGAGCTGAGCATTGATGGAGTGATCACCCTTTCTGTTGATGAACAGCCCTGGCTCATGTGGAGGTGCTCAGATTGCTATATGGGTGCAATCGATTGCACTCTGTACACGTGAGAAGCCGGCCACAGCATGGAATCCCACTGCCCACTCCGTCTGACTGAGGTCGTCCATGGGGAAGTTGACGTATTGCGAGGCCCTGCGAAACAAACCGTCGGTGACCTGTCTTATGCACTTGTGTGCAGGTGACTGAGAAACCCCGGCGATGTCCCCGGTGGCACCCTGGAATGATCCAGAGGTGAAGAAGTTGAGGGTAGTGGTGACTTAGACAGCGATAGGTAATGAGATGTCGCCAGCCCCAGCCAGGAGCAGCTCGGCATGAAGGAGGCTGTAAATATCTGCGACCACCTGGTGACTTACTCTCAGCCTCCGTATGCACTGCTCCTCAGAGAGGTCCAGGAAGCTGAGCCTCTGTCTGTAGACAGAGGGTAGGAGGGTAGTGCCTCCTGCGATGTCGCCCCCTCTGTGCTCTTGTGCAGGTACCTGTGGTGCAGCACTGTGTTGTGGAGCTACAAGTGCACGCCGTGCCTGGCGAGGATGGTGATGGTTCTCATCCTCGGATATAGTGGTGAATGCAGCCATTGCACCCCCCACCCCCGTCCTAATGGTGTCAGTTTGAGGGGGTCCAAAAAATTGGTAAATGTGTAAACAGAACAATTCTGAACGGAAACCAAGAATTTTCAGTCTAAACACAAAGATCTCCCAGCCAAATATTTATCTCAGAGAACTGAGTGCCCTGCTGCAATAACTCACCTTTTATCCCCATCTGTCAAACAGGGTTTTAAATGTCCAAACGGCTGCCGGCTGAAACACGACGACTTCCCAATGCCGTGCTTCACACAGCAAGGGAAACACATTGAGGCAGCGTTGAAATTGCTTGCCTTCATTCTAAATTACATTTATTCATTTTTTAAACGACTTTAACTAGGCGAATTGCTGATTTAAATATCGTAAAGCCGGCGGGACTTCTGGGTTCGGGAATGGTGCGTGCACCCAGATGGCTCTGGGTCGTGCGTGTTCTTTGGCGTCTTGGAGCCGGGATTCCTGCCCGCTCCTCGAAAAGCCAATTTTATTTGCCCCCCCGTCCCCTGCGCACCCGGACTTTCATGTTAAAATCGAGCCTATGATTCTATAAGGGTGACCAAATTTCACATCTATAAAGCCATCTGATTAACAGAAATGATAACTTGATGGCCTTTTCTTTTCTTCCGTCAATCACAAAATTGTTTTGATTTGAGCTATACTTTCTTCTGAACAGCAGATAACATCAATCTCTACAATTTACAGTGTGATTGTATGTCAATCAAAATCTCCAAGAGCTGTGAAACTGAGGTGATAAAAAAAAAATTGCTACGGTGTTATTGCATTATTAGTCTGAAGAAAGGTAAATGAAAAGTCAAATGGGGTTAATTGTTTGAGATCGTGCCGTTGACAGAGAACCTCACCTGCCAGAACTGCATATCAAAACACAACGGACACACTACGATCGAGCACAGATGGCGAATAAAGTTCCCCGACAGTGGCACGAATGATGACATTTACCCCATATATGTGTTTTTATTGCTAATAATGAAATTAGTTGCTGACTTCGCATAAATGCGTCATCTGCAGCATTACTGGATCATTTTCACTAATTCGACCTGTATTTATATAGCAGCCTTAACGTAGAAAAATATCCGATGGCACAGCACAGAATAATATGATCAAAACTATTGACGTTGAGCCGATGGGGAAAGTAGTAACAGGGGTGGTGCCCCTGAGCCCAAAAGGATATGGGCAGCCGAGTTTTGGATGAGCTGAAGTTTATGGAGGGCAGAGGATGCGAGAGCATTGGAACAGTGAAGTCTGGAAGTGACAGAGGCATGGGTGATCATTTGAACTGACCTACGATTAGACAACTGTACACAAAAAGAGTACTACTTTAATCAACTTGTTACCCCACCAATCACTGCCCGTGTGATTTGATTCACTCACAGTACGAAACATGATGGCCCAGGAGGTTTACCAGGACTACGCTGTCCCCATGGAAAACTGAAGGTGTGGGAATTCACTGCTTTAAGTCCAGAGCTGACTAACCATTCACAGATATGCCAGCTGTTCAGCCAGTGGCTCAATGGAAGATTTTATAAGCTTACAAAGCAACAAGTTCAAACCTAACATAAGAACCTAAAGCTACAACAGAAAGTGTGGTAATCCCTGCATTCCGAGATAGTCAGATGATGCACTTTTAAGTGAACCACATCTGGAGATGGTGAAAGCGTGTACAGCAGTCATATGTACCCCGAAGGGGTATCGGTTTCAGTCCCTCATCTGGCAGCTCCTACAAATAGCACAAAACCCGCATCACTTGGCCCAAACACTATTAGGCACACTTTCTTCTACTTGTAATTACAACATTTTTCAGTAGTTGGATAACAGTGTTATTGACCCTTACAGAAAGAAAGACTTGCATTTATACCTGCAACCTTCGGACATCCCAAAGCTCTTTACAGCCAATCAAGTATTTTTGAAGTATAGTCACTGTTGTAATGTAGGATTAATGTTGTAATATAACTATCAGAGCTCCTAACAATAGCCCCATGGCATATTTGAATAGGAAATTCTTTTATTCCATCAATGTGCTGATAAATGTGTTCCTGTCTGTCTGTTGCCCCTATAAAAAGGTGCAAATCCGTGGGCCCAGCAGCAGAGAAATGTCTTGCCCCAGCCCTGTCTTCATGTTGTTGCTTCTCCTCTGCTGTCACCTCAATGTACTCCTTCTCACTTCCGCTGTGTACTTCCACCAGGTGTTCTCTCCTTTCTGCTACCCCGGAGATGGATGAACCTGAGCTGGTGCCTGTGTGGTCATGGGTGCTAGATAGGTGCTCATGTGATGTTTCGGCTTCTTTCTCACCCCTCGGTGGCATCGAAACAGAAAATCAGCATATGTCAGCATGGTGCAAATAGTTCTTCACATGTTACCAAGGGCAACTCAATGAGTACAATTCAGCCCCTGGGCAGACATAACCTGTGTGAGTGAGTGTTAAAGGAGAAGCAACAAGATGTTGTATAAGAAAACATTAGTTTTGTTGGACTGGAAGGGAGCCACCAGGCTTTCCCTGGCACATACCCTCCATGGCCTCAAGCCTCATAATTTCTAGAGCTGAATTCTCATGGCAGGTCAGAGAGGCAACAGTGCTGTTTCTCCCTCTATGGTTGCGGGCAGCCTTCTCCTTTAAAAACAGACACAACTTAGATTTCGAGCATTTCGATATAACACTAGGTACACCCCAGCCCCGAGCCTATATTCCATCTTGTGTTAATAGATGATTACACAGCGCACGAGTAGTTGCAGGTGGCACTTCGATTTGGTGGCACAACACCTGTTCTGTGTGACATTAGATGCCTTGGTATTGTGGCAGCCACAAAGCTCAAGCTGAAGCATTACAGAATTGGAAGCTTTTTTGTGCAAGATGTGATGATTTTCCTATTCCTTTGCTGATGTTGCACTATGTTGGGGACTCAGTGCTTGTGGCATGTACAACATAGGCACAGATTTAATTTGGCTTGGCAACCTTACTTTGCAATTCTTCCTCATGCCAGGGAATTTCTTCCTCATCTGCTACTGCGAGCTACAGACTTGGGGGTCAGCAGTGACTCAATTAGCCACCTCCTCCTTCACATTTGGTTTCACAGGAGGGATCCTCTCCGTCCCAGACGTGACCCATCTCTTCCAACAGAACATCGAAAGTCTCCTCATCAAATCAAAGGCCAGGAGGTAGAACAAAGATTCCACCTTTGCAGCACCAGTCAGTTAACAGTAAACAGCAATGTTTCTGGAGAGCAGCTACCCTTTAAGTGCTGCTGCATTCCTCATTCCCCAACCACTTGCAACCATAGCACGCCCTACGCACAAGGAATGCATGCTAATTATTTAAATAAGATGACCTTACTGAATCCAGTGAGGTCAACTCCATACTCCCCTTGTCCAGTTACTTCTGCAGATGTAGTCATCCCAGGGTTATTTTTCCCCCAGAATCACAAATTCAGCCCTATAAACTCTTGAGGGCACCAACACATTAGTATTGCAACTGCCTTCTCAAACACATTAACGAACCTATAACCTAAATTATTTGAACATAGTTTAAAAGGAGGACAAATTATAATTTTTAGAATAATCTCAACCGTAGAAACTTGAAACATAATTGAATTAAGGAAGAGTTGCAGAGACCAAACAATTAACATCTCTGTTTTTGTTCCCCATTTATTAAGGTTCACAACTAACGTATTGGTCGCTGGCCAAAAGTCTGCTGCAAATTCACCAATACAATTAGAAGAATATCCAGAAAGTCCAAACATCTGGTGGTCACAGCTGTCGGGTTGACACTTACTGCAGACTATATAATGGGTCACTGTGAGATTTAACAGGTCTATTATAAAGCCAGCATATGGTGGAACAAGAATCATGTCAAATACCAGCTGACCCTTGTCCCAGCTAATTTTTTCCTGTTGGTCGATCTCATTACAGTGATCACTTTCTGAATACTAATTGTTGAATGCTTTGTAAAGACAATATACAGGGTCACGCCTACTTAGACATGCTTCACATTTGGTAAACAGTAAAAAGTGCAGTGGCTGCAAAACAATCTGAAAACAGCGTCACCAGATTGGTCATCAATGGTTCAAGTCCCATAATCTGCAGTCCTCTATAATGCCCAGTCATGCATGTCTCATTTTCTCAAGCAGACCACCTAGGTGAAGCTCCCCAATCCAAAGGAGAAACTGATGCACTGCAGTGGAAGGAGAATTTTTCCTATGAAAAACGTTAGCAAAGGAAGACTCCCCCACCACCCCCCTCCTCCCCACTCCCTCTGTCACAGTGGGATATAAGGATTCAGTGAAAAGAATTCAGAATAGTCTCAAGAGTAGGTTAAAGGCATTTAGTAAATATACCTTCACAACAACAACTTGCATTTATATAATGCCTTTAATAAAACGTCCCAAAGCGCATAAAAATTTGACACCGAGCCACGAGGAGGTACTAGGACAGGTGACCAAAAGCTTGGTCAAAGAGGTAGGTTTTAAGGAGCATCTTAAAAGCAGGAGAGGTAGCGAGGCGGAGAGGTTTAGGAAGGGAATTCCAGAGCTTAGGGTCTAGGCAGCTGAAGGCACGGCCATCAATGGTGGAGCAATTAAAATTGGAGATGCGCAAGAGGCAAGAATTGGAGGAGCGCAGAGATCTCGGAGGGTTGTAGGAGGTTACAGAGATAGGGAGGGGTGAAGCCATGGAGAGATTTGAAAACAACGATAAGAATTTTAAAATCGAGGCGTTCCCATACCAGGAACCGACGTAGGTCAGCGAGCACTGGGGTGATGGGAGAACAGGACAACGAACTAATCACAATATCATACTACCTTCACACTATCATCTTTTAGGTGCAGTTCTTCAACTTGGTATTCCCGAGGGAGAATCTCACTCACAGTGAAAAAATACTTGAAATTTAAATATAATGATCGGAAAATGGTGCGCAGCGTACTCCTGAATTTCTGGTATGTTCTCCGTGAGCGAGGATCCGTTCTAAGAATGTAAAATGAACTCTTTTACCTAACATAAACCTGAACGTCCGGCTTTTACGCTCCATCCAATTCAGAGAACCATTCCATTTAAATTTCGTATCCACAATGAATATAAAACAGTAAGAAAAAAAACCCCACAAAACAATTAAATTGCAACTGATATTCTGCATTTTTTACAGAATGGTTATATGCCAATTACACTGCCAGTATTATAGGACCTAAACTTATCCACAGAATTTTGATTGTTGGCGTATTAAATGTATATTACAGTATATGTTGTGACATTGTAAAATTAAAAAGAAAAAGTAATGATCAAAAATCAATGCACTCATTAAGGAAGGGAAAACCATGACCTACAAAGTTATTTGAATCTTGTTCAGCCTCCCTATAAAAAATTAATACCTTGTCATCCAGCAGGATAAAAACACTTAACACTTTCAGGAGGTTGATGCTTTGTGGGGGACACGTTTGTCAAGTATTACCCTGACTGAACATGGATTTATTTTTTTCAGTTACAAGGACACCCAGTATCCTTAATAAACCAGAGGTCTGCCTGTGCAGAAGTTACCTTTCGACAGGAACTACTGTGCCGGTGACATCTTGGATAGGAAAAGACCATGGGCAGATATTTTCCTTGCAGTGCTGGGGTATAATGAATCGGTTGGGCATAGCGCATGGAGGAAAATCGGCTGGGGAGGAATGGAGCCGCTTTTGCATTCCCGATTTTCATCGCTCCACCATTGGTGGCCGTGCCTTCAGTTGCCTGGAGCTTAAGCTCTGGAATTCCCTCCCTAAACCTCTCCGCCTCTCGAACTCTCTGTCCTCCTTTAAGACGCTCCTTAAAACCTACCTCTTTGATCAAGCTTTCGGTTACCTGTCCTAATATCTCCTTTTGTGGCTCGGTGTCAAATTTAGTTCGATAATCGCTTCTGTGAGCACCTTGGGATGTTTTACCATGTTAAAGGCACTATATAAATGCAAGTTGTTGCTATTGTTATCTAGCTTCCCACCCATTAATTTGAGTCAGCCTTGGCTCCTTGGGTAACATTCTCACCTCTGATTCAGAAGGTTCAAGTCCCACTTCAGAGACTTGAGCACAAAATCTAGGCCGGCACTCCAGAGCAGTACTGAGGGAGTGCTGCACTGTCGAAGGTGCTGTCTTTTGGATGAAACATTAAAGCAATGTCCTGTCTGCCCACTCAGGTGGACAGGAATGATCCTATGGCACTATTTCAAAGAAGAGCAGGGGAGTTCACCTCGGTGTCCCGCCAATATTTATTCCTCAACCAACATCACTAAAAAAGCATCTGGTCATTATCACATTGTTGTTTGTGGGGTCTTGCTGTTTGCAAATTGGCTGCTGCCTTTCTCTACATTACAACAGTGACCACACTTCAGAAGTACTTCATTGGCTGTAAAGCACTTAGGGACGTCCTGAGGTCACGAAAGGCGCTATATAAATTAAAGTTCTTTCTTTCTTCAAATCTGCACATCAGTCGATCTAAACTGCCATAAAATCATTCACCTCCTTCCTTGTAATGTATCTTCATTTATCATTTATAAAATCTAATAACTATAAATTACATCCAAGAGCAAGTATTAGGAAAGGAAGCTTCCTCCACACCTCTCACGGGTAGAGTAGGATGTGGGTGATGGCCAACAGGATACAGGGGAAAAAAACTCAAAAACTGTTCTACTCTTGGAAGTGCAGGTTCAGTAAATGTGGAAACCATGTCCTCACAACCAACTGATCACAATATCATACTCCCTGCACAAGGTGGCCTTTTATCTAGCAACTGTGAGCAACAGCTTAAAGTGCTGATTGCTCAGCTGTCATACTCTACCATTTATGAAGTCGCTCCATTTCAATTGTGTATCCACAATGAACACACCGAATAAGAGAAAGGAAACACAGAATAAGTACATTTCATAGCACAAGGAGCGGCCATTCGGCCCATCGTGCCTGTGCCAGCTCTTGGAAAGAGTTATGCAATTAGTCCCACTCCCCCTGCTCTATCCCCACAGCCTGCAAATTTTTCCTTTTCTTTTTCAAGTATTTATCCAATTCCCTTATTATTGAATCTGCTACCAACACTCTTTCAGGCAGTGCATTGCAGATCATAAAAAATGCATTTCTACCAATATAAGTAGTTAACAGGTTAAATTTTCATAAGAACATAAGAAATAGGAGCAAGAGTATGCCAGACACCCTGTCGAGCCTGCTCCGCCACTCAATAAGATCATGACTAATCTTCAGTCTCAACTCCACTTTCCCGCTTGATCCCCATATCCCTTGATTCCCTTAGAGTCCAAAAATCTATCGATCTCAGCCTTGAATACACTCAACGACTCAGCATCCACAACCCTCTGGTGTAGAGAATTCCAAAGATTTACCACCCACTGAGTGAAGAAATTCCTCCTCATCTCAGTCTTAAATGGCCGACCCCTTATCCTGAGACCATGCCCCATAGTTCTAGACTCTCCAGCCAGGGGAAACAACCTCAGCATCTACCCTGTCAAACCCCCCTCATATATACCTACTACATCTGAGGCCTCTCACATGCTAATTATGGCAGCAGTATTAAATGACTTAAGCCTCAGATAATTCTTGCATTTAGCTGCAGAGTTTTGGCAATTGGCATGTCAATGCAAAATATTTGCTGTGACAATATTAAATTAAAAACCTCTTAGGTGCCAGGAATTTGTCCATTTCTTTTTTAAAAGCCCCCTGAAGTTTATCAACAATTGCTACAAGCACTGGGCACTATTACGGTTTTCACTTGGCAGCTTTAGTACAAGATAGCTAAAAGCATTCATGTGACATTCCTCTGCCCGGCATTTTAACAATAGCCCATTTATCGGTTCCTGCCAGGCAGCACCTCATTTATACTGCCTGCTTCCAAGTTTGATTCTCCCGCTGAGGAGAAAGCTCATTGCCCAGCAGTTCAGGTTTAGTGCCTGGAATTTCTGTGGGAATTCATCTAATCTCCTGCCGTAAACTTGGCAGGAGATCGATGGAAACCCCAGAAAAATAATCGCCAATGGCTACATGCACCGGGGGTTTCCGCTAATCTTTGGAGATCGGGAAAATACTCAGGGAAATTCGACCCTAAATGTTCAGCAAGCACGGGTGGGAGTGTTCACACTCCGTAAACATTCATGTCAGCCTCAAATGAGTTCACAAAGCATTAGCAAATCCAATGGAACCTGTAGGAACAGTGCCCCGTAAATCATATGAAGGTGCCTTTGAGAGTCTTGGGGGAAACTTAGGGAAAATGCCCTGTAAACTGCTTGAAATGTGCCCGAAATGGAGTTCAGCCGTTGAACTGAATACTGGGAAGCGGCTGGAAAAAGGCCAATTCAAATCATCACCAAGGCTTTTGGCCCCAGAAAGGACTGTGTATAAACAAGACATACCTTACTGCAATAAAAATTTGCTGTTCCCCCATTTAAAATAAGACTTAGTGGGATAAAGGGGTCACATCTCACCATTTGGGTGGAATAAACCCTCAAGAAATGCAAGATGGGAAGGTAGAGAGGTCGCAAACCGCAGACACAAAGTCTGTCCTGTTTGGGTAAGGCCGTGCTCCGAAGGATCAGTGACATTCACAGGAACTCCACATTTATCAGGGATGATTGGCAGGGGGTGGGGGCAATACCTTCTAGCAGATGTGTTACTGATTGGTTAATTGAATGCAAGAAGCTTCTATTAAAATTAAAATATACAAATAGATGGCTTTGCACCCTGAAAAACAGTATCAGTAGCAGTCTGCAGTCAGTAGAGTAGCAAAGGTAGCTTCACTGTTAGATTCTCTTAGAATCTCTGTTACATGTGATTCCGTTGTCACCTTCTGTAAGAACCTTTACCTAGCAGATGCAGAAGGTACTTTGACAGGTCCGAGCATATTCAAGACAGATGGTGAGGTTATCGAAGTCAAATTAAATGACTATACCAGCATGGTACAGGCAGACAGAAGTGTGTTACTTAATTGTGCAAGTGTCTGAGATGAGGGAAGGTGAGTGTGAAGCCAGCTCAGATATCGTCACTCGTGCATAAGGTGAGTTCAGTTGGAACCAAAGA
Source organism: Heptranchias perlo (assembly GCF_035084215.1). NCBI lineage: Eukaryota > Metazoa > Chordata > Chondrichthyes > Hexanchiformes > Hexanchidae > Heptranchias > Heptranchias perlo. Next base: position 16,661,161 of record NC_090329.1, on the reverse strand, counting down.
TCCATGTGGAACATACGACCCTACTGCCAAAGAGGCTCACTGACTCAATGCTCCAGAAGCTAACGCTTGTGTCCCAAGGAAGAAAGGAGATCATCTAAGCCACACTGCTCATAAAGGACACGGTCGTATAAGCTCTGGAACATTGCTAATCATGCACATAGTTATCCAATAGGCTGCCTATGTAATACCGATAACTTCTCAGAGATATAAGGATTTAACCCGAAGTCAGCCTGACCCATTGTAACAATCTTAGACTCTGATTGCCACTAGAATTAATACTCAGCATTCATTAAAGCTGAGTTAGTGATACACTGAATTGGCTGTGTTTTTTTTATTCGTTCATGGGATGTGGGTGTCGCTGGCGAGGCCGGCATTTATTGCCTATCCCTAATTGCGCTTGAGAAGGTGGTGGTGAGCCGCCTTCTTGAACCGCTGCAGTCCGTGTGGTGACGGTTCTCCCACAGTGCTGTTAGGAAGGGAATTCCAGGAATTTGACCCAGCGACAATGAAGGAACGGCGATATATTTCCAAGTCAGGATGGTGTGTGACTTGGAGGGGAATGTGCAGGTGGTGTTGTACCCATGGGCCTGCTGCCCTTGTCCTTCCAGGTGGTAGAGGTCGTGGGTTTGGGAGGTGCTGTCGAAGAAGCCTTGGCGAGTTGATGCAATGCATCCTGTGGATGGTACACACTGCAGCAAGCCACTGTGCACCGGTGGTGAAGGGAGTGAATGTTTAGGGTGGTGGATGGGGTGCCAATCAAGTGGGCTGCTTTATCCTGGATGATGTCGAGTGTCTTGAGTGTTGTTGGAGCTGCACTCATCCAGGCAAGTGGAAAGTATTCCATCACACTCCTGACTTGTGCCTTGTAGATGGTGGAAAGGCTTTGGGGAGTCAGGAGGTGAGTCACTCGCCGCAGAATACACAGCCACTGGCCTGCTTATGTGGCCACAGTATTAATATGGCTGTTCCAGTTCAGTTTCTGGTCAATGGTGACCGCCAGGATGTTGATGGTGGGGGATTCAGCGATGGTAATGCCGTTGAATGTCAAGGGGAGGTGGCTAGACTCTCTCTTGTTGGAGATGGTCATTGCCTGGCACTTGTCTGGCACGCATGTTACTTGCAACTTATGAGCCCAAGCCGGGATGTTGTCCAGGTCTTGCTGCATGCGGGCTCGGACTGCTTCATTATCTGAGGGGTTGCGAATGGAACTGAACGCTGTGCAATTATCAGCAAACATCCCCATTTCTGACCTGATGATGGAGGGAAGGTCATTGATGAAGCAGCTGAAGATGGTTGGGCCGAGGACACTGCCTTGAGGAACTTCTGCAGCAATGTCCTGGGGCTGAGATGATTGGCTTCCAACAACCACTATCATCTTCCTTTGTGATGTGGAGATGCCGGTGATGGACTGGGGTTGACAATTGTAAACAATTTTACAACACCAAGTTATAGTCCAGCAATTTTATTTTAAATTCACAAGCTTTCGGAGGCTTCCTCCTTCCTGAACATTTACCTGAGGAAGGAGGAAGCCTCCGAAAGCTTGTGAATTTAAAATAAAATTGCTGGACTATAACTTGGTGTTGTAAAATTGTTTACAATCTTCCTTTGTGCCAGGTATGACTCCAGCCACTAGATAGTTTTCCCCCTGATTCCCATTGACTTCAATTTTACTTGGGCTCCTTGGTGCCACACTCGGTCAAATGCTGCCTTGATGTCAAGGGCAGTCACTCTCACCTCACTTCTGGAATTAAGTTCTTTTGTCCATGTTTGGACCAAGGCTGAAATAAGGTCTGGAGCCGAGTGGTCCTGGCGGAACCCAAACTGAGCAGGTTATTGGTGAGTAAGTGCCGCTTGATAGCACTGTCGACGACACCTTCCATCACTTTGCTGATGATCGAGATTGGACTCATGGGGCAGTAATTGGCCAGATTGGATTTGTCCTACTTTTTGTGGATAGGGCATACCTGGGCAATTTTCCACATTGTTGGGTAGATGCCAGTGTTGTAGCTGTACTGCAACAGCTTGGCTAGAGGCGCAGCTAGTTCTGGAGTACAAGACTTCAGCACTACAGCCGGGATGTTGTCGGGGCCCATAGCCTTTGCTGCATCCAGTGCACTCAGCCGTATCTTGATATCACGTGGAGTGAATCGAATTGGCTGAAGACTGGCTTCTGTGATGGTGGGGATATCGGGAGGCGGCCGAGATGGATCATCCACTCGGCACTTCTGGCTGAAGATGGTTGCAAATGCTTCGCCTTGTCTTTTGCACTCACGTGCTGGACTCCGCCATGGTGTTGCCTCTATTACTCGTTTGCTACATAACTCTGTCTATTAATGATTTGCTCTTCAAACTGCCAGATGACCTTTACTATGTCTATTCATATCTATTAAGTACTGATATACCAAACGTTTAACTTTGAAGTTGTGATTTTGTAGTCAATAAATAGTTGTTATCGCATAACTTGTCAGACTCAGTCTTTGATAATTTGACAAGACAAACTTAACTCAAATCAATAGCTTGTGGGCATCCTAATTGAGGATATGTACAATAAATTTATTTCAGTGCGAACTATTTAATGCAAGGACTGTATGGCAAGCCGGCTCAGGAATCACTCACTCCTAGACCTAGGTTTCTTCGTAAGGAGTGATGTGAGGGTGTTAAGGATTCGTCTGAATCCTTGGCATATATATACTGAAATCCAGTGTTTGTACAAATCCTTCTATGCTTCTCAAATTTCAGTGTTGTGAGACTGTCCCCTTCAGAAGGTCTCACACTTATGGGCTCTGAACTGGTGTCAGAACCTGACTTCACAGTGACATTGCAATGTTCTTTTTTTTAATTCGTTCACAGGATGTGGGCATCGCCGGCAAGGCCAGCATTTATTGCCCATCCCTAATTGCCCTTGAGAAGGTGGTGGTGAGCCGCCTTCTTGAACCACTGCAGTCCGTGTGGTGACGGTTCTCCCACAGTGCTGTTCGGAAGGGAGTTCCAGGATTTTGACCCAGCGACAATGAAGGAACGGCGATATATTTCCAAGTCGGGATGCTGTGTGACTTGGAGGGGAATGTGCAGGTGGTGTTGTTCCCATGAGCCTGCTGCTCTTGTCCTTCCAGGTGGTAGAGGTCGCGGGTTTGGGAGGTGCTGTCGAAGAAGCCTTGGCGAGTTGCTGCAGTGCATCCTGTGGAAGGTGCACACTGCAGCCACAGTGCGCCGGTGGTGAAGGGAGTGAATGTTTAGGGTGGTGGATGGGGTGCCAATCAAGCCGGCTGCTTTATCTTGGATGGTGTCGAGCTTCTTGAGTGTTGTTGGAGCTGCACTCATCCAGGCAAGTGGAGAGTATTCCATCACACTCCTGACTTGTGCCTTGTAGATGGTGGAAAGGCTTTGGGGAGTCAGGAGGTGAGTCACTCGCCGCAGAATACCCAGCCTCTGACCTGCTCTCGTAGCCACAGTATTTATATGGCTGGTCCAGTTAAGTTTCTGGTCAATGGTGACCCCCCAGGATGTTGATGGTGGGGGATTCGGCGATGGTAATGCTGTTGAATGTCAAGGGGAGGTGGTTAGACTCTCTCTTGTTGGAGATGGTCATTGCCTGACACTTGTCTGGCGCGAATGTTACTTGCCACTTATCAACCCAAGCCTGGATGTTGTCCAGGTCTTGCTGCATGCAGGCTCGGACTGCTTCATTATCTGAGGGGTTGCGAATGGAACTGAACACTGTGCAGTCATCAGCGAACATCCCCATTTCTGACCTTATGATGGAGGGAAGGTCATTGATGAAGCAGCTGAAGATGGTTGGACCTAGGACACTGCCCTGAGGAACTCCTGCAGCAATGCCCTGGGGCTGAGATGATTGGCCTCCAACAACCACTACCATCTTCCTTTGTGCTAGGTATGACTCCAGCCACTGGAGAGTTTTGTCCCTGATTCCCATTGACTTCAATTTTACTAGGGCTCCTTGGTGCCACACTCAGTTAAATGCGGCTTTGATGTCAAGGGCAGTCACTCTCAACTCACCTCTGGAATTCAGCTCTTTTGTCCATGTTTGGACCAAGGCTGTAATGAGGTCTGGAGCCGAGTGGTCCTGGCGGAACCCAAACTGAACATCGGTGAGCAGGTTATTGGTGAGTAAGTGCCGCTTGATAGCACTGTCGACGACACCTTCCATCACTTTGCTGATGATTGAGAGTAGACTGATGGGGCGGTAATTGGCCGGATTGGATTTGTCCTGCTTTTTGTGGACAGGACATACCTGGGCAATTTTCCACATTGTCGGGTGGATGCCAGTGTTGTAGCTGTACTGGAACAGCTTGGCTAGAGGCGCAGCTAGTTCTGGAGCAGAAGTCTTCAGCACGACAGCTGGGATGTTGTCGGGGCCCATAGCCTTTGCTGTATCCAGTGCACTCAGCCGTTTCTTGATATCACGTGGAGTGAATCGAATTGGCCGAAGACTGGCTTCCGTGATGGTGGGGATATCGGGAGGAGGCTGAGAAGGATCATCCACTCGGCACTTCTGGCTGCAAATGCTTCAGCCTGGTCTTTTGCACTCACGTGCTGGACTCCGCCATCATTGAGAATGGGGATGTTTGCAGAGCCTCCTCCTCCCGTTAGTTGTTTAATTGTCCACCACCATTCACGACTGGATGTGGCAGGACTGCAGAGCTTTGATCTGATCCGTTGGTTGTGGAATCGCTTAGCTCTGTCTACAGCATGTTGCTTCCGCTGTTTAGAATGCATGTAGTCCTGAGTTGCAGCTTCACCAGGTTGGCACCTCATTTTTAGGTACGCCTGGTGCTGCTCCTGGCATGCTCTTCTACAATCCTCATTGAACCAGGGTTGATCCCCTGGCTTGTTGGTAATGGTAGAGTGAGGAATATGCCGGGCCATGAGGTTACAGATTGTGCTGGAATACAATTCTGCTGCTGCTGATGGCCCACAGTGCCTCATGGATGCCCAGTTTTGAGCTGCGAGATCTGTTCTGAATCTATCCCATTTAGCACGGTGGTAGTGCCACACAACACGTTGGATGGTGTCCTCAGTGCGAAGACGGGACTTCATCTCCACGAGGACTGTGCGGTGGTCACTCCTACCAATACTGTCATGGACAGATGCATTTGCGACAGGTAGATTGGTTAGGACGAGGTCAAGTAAGTTTTTCCCTCGTGTTGGTTCGCTCACCACCTGCCGCAGGCCCAGTCTAGCAGCTATGTCCTTCAGGACTCGGCCAGCTCGGTCAGTAGTGGTGCTGCCGAGCCACTCTTGGTGATGGACATTGAAGTCCCCCACGCAGAGTACATTTTGTGCCCTTGCTACCCTCAGTGCTTCCTCCAAGTGGTGCTCAACATGGAGGAGGACTGATTCCTCAGCTGAGGGAGGACGGTAGGTGGTAATCAGCAGGAGGTTTCCTTGCCCATGTTTGACCTGATGCCATGAGATTTCATGGGGTCCAGAGTCAATGTTGAGGACTCCCAGGGCCACTCCCTCCTGACTGTATATCACTGTACCGCCACCTCTGGTGGGTCTGTCCTGCCGGTGGGACAGGACATACCCAGGGATGGTGATGGAAGAGTCTGGGACGTTGGCTGACAGATATGATTCTGTGAGTATGGCTATGTCAGGCTGTTGCTTGACTCGTCTGTGGGACAGCTCTCCCAATTTTGGCACAAGTTCCCAGATGTTAGTAAGGAGGACCTTGCAGGGTCGACTGGGCTTGGTGTTTTGCCGTTGTCGTGTCCGGTGCCTAGTGGTCCGATGCCGGGTGGTCCGTCCGGTTTTATTCTTATTATGACTTTTCGTAGCGACATTTTACAACTGAGTGGCTTGCTCGGCCATTTCAGAGGGCAATTAAGAATCAACCACATTGCTGTGGGTCTGGAGTCACATATAGGCCAGACCGGGTAAGGGCGGCAGGCTTCCTTCCCTAAAGGACATTAGTGAACCAGATGGGTTTTTACGACAATTTTCATGGCCATCATTACTGATACTAGTATTTTAATTCCAGATTTTTATTTAATTAATTGAATTTAAATTCGCCAGCTGCCGTGGCGGGATTTGAACTCATGACTCTGGATTTTAGTCCAGGCCTCTGGATTACTAGCCCAGTAACATAACCACTATGCTACCGTACTGCATTGACTCGCATTGCTATGAGTCAAACAACTGTTTGAAGTGGACTTTAAAGTCGTCATTGGAGGCCAATCATCTCAGCCCCAGGACATTGCTGCAGGAGTTCCTCAGGGCAGTGTCCTTGGCCCAACCATCTTCAGCTGCTTCATCAATGACGTTCCCTCCATCACAAGGTCAGAAATGGGGATGTTCGCTGATGATTGCACAGTGCTCAGTTCCATTCGCAACTCCTCAGATAATGAAGCAGTCCATGCCTGCATGCAGCAAGACCTGGACAACATCCAGGCTTGGGCTGATAAGTGGCAAGTAACATTCGCGCCAGACAAGTGCCAGGCAATGACCATCTCCAACAAGAGAGAGTCTGATCGCCTCCCCTTGACATTCAACAGCATTACCATCGCCGAATACCCCACCATCAACATCCTGGGGGTCACCATTGACCAGAAACTTAACTGGACCAGCCACATAAATACTATGACTACAAGGGCAAGCCAGAGGCTGGGTACTCTGCGGCAAGTGACTCACCTCCCGACTCCCCAAAGCCTTTCCACCATCTGCAAGTCACAAGTGTGATGGAAGACTCTCCACTTGCCTGGATGAGTGGAGCTCCAATGACACTTAAAAAGCTCGACACCATCCAGGACAAAGCAGCCCGCTTGATTGGCACCCCATCCACCACCCTAAACATTCACTCCCTTCACCACTGGCGCACCGTGGCTGCAGTCTTTACCATCTACCAGGATGCACTGCAGCAACTCGCCAAAGCTTCTTCGACAGCACCTCCCAAACCCGCAACCTCTACCACCTGGAAGGACAAGAGCAGTGGGCACATGGGATCAATACCACCTGCACGTTCCCCTCCAAGCCACACACCATCCCGACTTGGAAATATATCGCCGTTCCTTCATCGTCGTTGGGTCAAAATCCTGGAACTCCCTACCTAACAGCACTGTGGGAGAATCTTCACCACACGGACTGCAGTGGTTCAAGAAGGCAGCTCACCACCACCTTCTCAAGGGCAATTCGGGATGGGCGATAAATGCTGGCATTGCCAGCGACGCCCACATCCCATGAACAAATATTTTTAAAAAGTACTCTAAATCCCTGTATAACAATGTCATTCCAAGTTAACCCTTGACTCACCATCAATTTCCCCAAGCATTTCCTGGAGAACAGAGATTGTTAAGAGGAGATCTGATAGAAATGTTCAAGATTATGAGGGGTTTTGATCAGGTAATGTGGGAGGAGACTTGTTTGGAGCGTAAACAGCGACATAGGCCGGTTGGGCAGAGTGGCCTGTTTCTGGGCTGTAAAATTCCATATAATTTTATGTAAATGTAAAAAAACTATTTCTACTGGTTGGTGACTGGTAACTGGAGGACAAAATCAAGATAAACAAAAAACAAAGGGACAGGTTAGGAGAATTGATTTATTTTCTCTCCCCCCACCCCCACACAGAACATTGTGAGGACTCTCCTTCCAGTAAGAGTGGGGGATTTTAAAAGAAAAGTAGATGATGATTTGAAAAATAACAGTTTTAAAGGGTATGGGAAAAGAGGTGGGGAATAGGATCAGGTGCTTAGCTCTTTCAGGGAGCCAGAACAGAAGCAATGGGTCAAATGGCTTCCTTCTGTGCTGGACAAGTCTATGATTTTCCCTACTTGCCAATGCTTCCAGTCTCCTTTAATAAGAGACTATAAGAGATAAGAGCAGGAGTAGGCCATGCGGCTCCTCAAGCCTCCTATGCCATTTAATGAGATCATGGCTGATCTGATTTTTACCTCAACTCCACTTTCCCGCCCTTTCCCCATATCCTTTGACTCCCTCGCTGATCAAAAATTTGTCTAACTCAGCCTCGAATGTATTCAATGACTCAGCCTCCACAGCTTTTTGGGATAAAGAATTCCAAAGATTCACGGCCCTCTGGGAGAAGAAATTCCTCCTCATTTCCATCTTAAACGGGCGACCCCTTATTCTGAGACTATGCCCCCTAGTTTTAGATTCCCCCATGAGGGGTAACATCCTCTCAGCATCTACCCTATCGAGTCCACTCAGAATCTTGTATGTTTCAATAAGATCTCCTCTCATTCTTCTGAACTCCAATGAGTATAGACCCAACCTGTTCAATCTTTCCTCATAAGACAACCCTTCCATACCCGGAATCAACCTCGTGAACCTTCTCTGAACTGCCTCCAATGCAAGTATGTCCTTCCTTAAATAAGGGCACCAGAACTGTACACAGTACTCCAGGTGTAGTCTCACCAGCACCCTGTACAGTTGTAGTAAGACTTCCCTGCTCTTATACTCCATCCCCCTAGAAATAAAGGCCAATATTCCGTTTGCCTTGCGGATTACCTGCTACACCTGTATGTTGACTTTTTGTGTTTCATGTACGAGGACACCCAGATCCCTCTGTACCACAGCATTTTGTAGTATTTCTCCATTCAAATAATATTTTGCTTTTTTATTTTTCCTCCCAAAGTGGATGACTTCACATTTTCCCACATTATATTCCATCTGCCAAATTTTTGCCCATTCGCTTAACCTGTCAATGTCCCTTTGCAGACACTGTGTGTCCTCATCGCAACTTGCTTTTCCAACTATCTTTGTATCATCAGCAAATTTGGCCTCAAGACACTCTGTTCCTTCATCCAAGTCATTGATATATACTGTAAATAGTTGAGGCCCCAGCACTGAGCCCTGCGGCACCCCACTAGTTACAGATTGACATTTTGAAAATGACCCTTTTATCCCGACTCTTTGTTTTCTGTTAGTTAGCCAATCCTCTATCCATGCCAGTATATTACCCCCAACACCATGAGCTCTTATCTTGTGGAGTAATCTTTTATGTGGTACCTTATCGAATGCCTTTTGGAAATCCAAATATACTGCATCCATTGGTTCCCCTTTATCCACCCTGCCCGTTACTTCCTCAAAGAACTCTAATAAATTTGTTAGGCACGATTTCCCCTTCATAAAACAATGTTGACTCTCCTTGATTGTATTATGAGTCTCCAAATGTCGTGCTACTACTTCTTTAATAATGGATTCTCGCATTTTCCCAATGACAGATGTTAGGCTAACTGGTCAAAAGTTACCTGCTTTCTGTCTCACTCCCTTCTTGAATAGAGGTGTCACGTTTACGGTTTTCCAATCCGCTGGGACCTTTCCAGAATCTTGTGAATTCTGGAAGATTACAACCAATGCATCCATTATCTCTGTAGCCACTTCCTTTCAGACCCTCGGATGCAAGCCATCAGGTCCAGAGGACTTGTCAGCCTTTAGACCCATTAGTTTACCTAATACTTTTTCTCTCGTGATAGTGATTGTTTTTAGTTCCTCCCTCCCCTTTGCCCTTTGATTTTCTACTATAATTGGTATGTTACTACCTTTCCAAATACATGCTCGGTTATCCTTAAAATCCTTTTCTTCATCACTTTTTTCTTTTCAATTCAGCTTACTTTCCTACAACAGTGACTACACTTCAAAAGTACTTCATTGATTGTAAAGCGCTTTGGGACATCACAAAGTCCTGAAAAGCACCACAGAAATGCAAGTCTTTCTTCTTAGAATCATAGAAGTTTACAACATGGAAACAGGCCCTTCGGCCCAACATGTCCATGTCGCCCAGTTTATACCACTAAGCTAGTCCCAATTGCCTGCACTTGGCCCATATCCCTCTCTACCCATCTTACCCACGTAACTGTCCAAATGCTTTTTAAAAGACAAAATTGTACCCGCCTCTACTACTGCCTCTGGCAGCTCGTTCCAGACACTCACCACCCTTTGAGTGAAAAAATTGTCCGTCTGGACCCTTTTGTCTCTCTCTCCTCTCACCTTAAATCTATGCCCCCTCGTTATAGACTCCCCTACCTTTGGGAAAAGATTTTGACTATCTACCTTATCTATGCCCCTCATTATTTTATAGACTTCTATAAGATCACCCCTAAACCTCCTACTCTCCAGGGAAAAAAGTCTCAGTCTATCCAACCTCTCCCTATAAGTCAAACCATCAAGTCCCGGTAGGATCCTAATAAATCTTTTCTGCACTCTTTCTAGTTTAATAATATCCTTTCTATAATAGGGTGACCAGAACTGTACACAGTATTCCAAGTGTGGCCTTACTAATGTCTTGTACAACTTCAACAAGACATCCCAACTCCTGCATTCAATGTTCTGACCAATGAAACCAAGCATGCTTAATGCCTTCTTCACCACCCTATCCACCTGTGACTCCACTTTCAAGGAGCTATGAACCTGTACTCCTAGATCTCTTTGTTCTATAACTCTCCCCAACGCCCTACCATTGACGGAGTAGGTCCTGGCCCGATTCGATCTCCCAAAATGCATCACCTCACATTTATCTAAATTAAACTCCATCTGCCATTCATCGGCCCACTGGCCCAATTTATCAAGATCCCGTTGCAATCCTATATAACCTTCTTCACTGTCCACAATGCCACCAATCTTGGTGTCATCTGCAAACTTACTAACCATGCCTCCTAAATTCTCATCCAAATCATTAATATAAATAACAAATAACAGCGGACCCAGCACCGATCCCTGAGGCACACCGCTGGTCACAGGCCTCCAGTTTGAAAAACAACCCTCTACAACCACCCTCTGTCTTCTGTCGTCAATCCAATTTTGTATCCAATTGGCTACCTCACCTTGGATCCCGTGAGATTTAACCTTATGTAACAACCTACCATGCGGTACCTTGTCAAAGGCTTTGCTGAAGTCCATGTAGACCACGTCTACTGCACAGCCCTCATCTATCTTCTTGGTTACCCCTTCAAAAAACTCAATCAAATTCGTGAGACATGATTTTCCACTCACAAAACCATGCTGACTGTTCCAAATCAGTCCCTGCCTCTCCAAATGCCCGTAGATCCTGTCTCTCAGAATACCCTCTAACAACTTACCCACTACAGATGTCAGGCTCACCGGTCTGTAGTTCCCAGGCTTTTCCCTGCCGCCCTTCTTAAACAAAGGCACAACATTTGCTACCCTCCAATCTTCAGGCACCTCACCTGTAGCTGTCGATGATTCAAATATCTCTGCTAGGGGACCCGCAATTTCCTCCCTAACCTCCCATAACGTCTTGGGATACATTTCATCAGGTCCCGGAGATTTATCTGCCTTGATGCGCGTTAAGACTTCCAGCACCTCCCTCTCTGTAATATGTACACTCCTCAAGACATCACTATTTATTTCCCCAAGTTCCCAAACATCCATGCCTTTCTCAACCGTAAATACCGATGTGAAATATTCATTTAGGATCTCACCCATCTCTTGTGGTTCCGCACATAGATGACCTTGTTGATTCTTAAGAGGCCCGACTCTCTCCCTAGTTACTCTGTTGCTTGTCACTTTAGGTTGTTGTCCTTGGGTTTACCCTGCTTGCATCATTTCCATAGGGTTTATTGTTTGCTCTGTTTATCTTTCCTAAGCCTACAACTTCTCCCACCAATTTCTAGTTCAAATATTTCTCGATTACCTCTGGAAAATTCATAGTCACCCTGTTTGCACCTCACCTACTTAAGCTCAATGCATCTTTTCTATAGATTTTTTCATTTCCCATTAATATAATTCCAGTTTCTTACAAAGCGAATACCCTCATGGGAACACAAAAGGTATCCAAATCACTTGCATCATTTAATTGTCTTTTGATCCATTCACCTGTGTCCCATGGGAGTATTTGACAATCTCCTTATCTACTTGACCTTGCAGCCTTCAATTCATGATCAGCCATTGAAGACTTCCTTGGTTGGGACCGTTTAAACTCGAGCATGATGGCTTCTCTGACATGGCAAGTCTGTCTGCCTGAAAAGGCACAAAGTTCAGTCACGCATTGAACTTGGGGATTACATTTTCGTAGCTATGACTACAGCAGCTTTGTTGTTGCTTTTTAAACCATACCGAGGTGGTTTCTGCTAAAATCACCAAAAAAGAATTTTTCGCTGAAGGGACTATCCAAATGTTTGGCAGTATGTCAAGAGGAAATCCATATATATTAAAGTCATGCATGGCAGCATACCATGGGCAGATCAGCCTCCTGCATATGGTGGTAATTTAGTGCAATAGCAGTACTGATTTGAATTAATTTTGACCCAATGAAGTAGCAGGCTCATTTCATGAGGTTTATTTATTCCACAATAAATTGCCTGTACTCTTCTGAAGAATGGAATCAGAATGCCCAAACTTCTTTTACATGGGCCTCATACAGCCATTTCTTATCCCTGAATGCAAATCAAGTTCCAAAGAGGTAATTGTTCCAACACTGTTCCACCCAGTCAATCATCATAACCAGTCTGGCTACAAGCAATATACAAAATTACCATCCTGCTCTTTTTTTTAGGCGAGGGTATTAAGGGATACGGAACCAAGGCGGGTAGATGCAGTTAAGATACAGATCAGCTATGGTCTAATTGAATGGCGAAACAGGCTCGAGGAGCTGTATGGCCTCCTCCTGTTCCGATGTTCTCCTCTTTCCGCTTCCACGGCTGTCTGCTCAGTTTTCCAATTTGGGTCTTTCTTTACAAAATCCCACAATCTCTCAACTCCTAAGTGGCCTTTTCCAGCTACTTCCAAGAACGACCAATCAGTTCCCACAATACAAAACTGTCGATCATCAGCAGGACAAGCTGTCTCTCAACTCTTGTCTTTCAGAATGCATCTGCTCAGTGTCAGTCCATAGATAATCCAGAGCCAAAATGCTACAAATGGCCAAACTGCCAGGATTATGGAAACATCCATATTCCTGAATGTTGCTTCTCACATTTTTTTTAAAAACCACACTTTCTAAAATGGACTGCGTTCATGGAAAATCATTCGATCTTTCAATATTAGAATACTCGCAGTGATTACAAAATACTCCTTTGCCAAGATTAACAATTTAGCCAGTAAGCAGAACAATTAACTGTTATTTGAAATTGAATAAACTAAAGGAGGTTTGCCAGACCATCTGGCTGCACAGCATTGCTGGCCTTGTATTTAAATCAATCGATTCTGAGGTAATTTCTAATTCAGCATACATACTCAGTACAATATTTACAACTGATCTGAGGGAGAGAAAGCAAGTTTCATTGCCAAAACTATGTGCTGGATTGCTGATTTGAGGCCTTGTCGGTATGAATTAATCAATCGGTTTTCAAAAGTGCAGTGAGTGACACAAGTCTGATTTTCTAGATGGCAGAAGATTGACAACATAAAATATGCCTTCTTCTGCACTGTAAGGAAATAATGTGGACGAACATACTTTTAATCCAATTAAATACCAACGTGCACCTACTAGCATTTTAAAAACATTTTTGGTAACTGCTTGGTTTTGCTTTTCTAACTGAAGGACATTTCACATAAGAAATCTTTTTATTGCGCTGCAATGATCGATCCCTCTCCTATGAAAACTAATCCCTCAAGTACATCCTCTGTCATTCCAATTTATTGATTCTGATCCACTCCTGTACTGGAACAATTTTACCATTGCTGTAATGGCATGCTTTGGAAATCGAATTTCAGGCAGTTTTTATTCAGTGTTTTTGGCCCTTTTTAGTTTTACTAAATATTTTTTTTAATATTGGTACTCTCAATTTGAATAACTATTTCTATCTTCAATGGCATGGTTATTAAGTGTACATTTCTCAGTTGTCAAGGCTGCCGATGTTTTCTTGTTAAAATAAAGTTGTTTTGTTCCATTCCTCACCAGAGCACATAAATTTCAGTTTCTGCATAAAAGATAACTTCATTGATCTGTGTGTCGTGTTGAAAATGTGATTGCAGCAAGTTGCTGTCTTGCAAATGAGTTCTCTCCAAGGTTGTTAATCACCATAGATGTATCTTAGCCTAAAGACCCACGTACGTGTTAACTTGCCAGTGCCACATTCCATCAGATTGTATCAATGGAGCTTAACAAGGACTAGTGAAAAATATCACTCATTCAATTAACATCTCTCAAAGGATTCTGACCTATAGCCTCATTTACATAGGACATCAAACTCAATTCTGATCACTCAAGATACAAATTAAAAAAGCAAGTGGGTCTATCAGAGAGGAGCACAAAGCTTGCTGCAAGTGCTATCTGCACCAGCAAATATTGGTTCAGTTGTAAGCACTAGATTGTAGGACTCGGTTCAAACCGAAGAGATGGATTTTGTTTACTTGGCAAGAGCAAATGTGGGTTAGCTGCAATTCGAACAAAATTCAGAAGATATTCCCAGGAACCCACTATGCACCCAGAAAAATTCACCGAATAACCTGACTCCATAACCCAACAGGGACAGAGTCCTAAGTAGGCCAAACGAAGAGACTTAGCTTAATTAGTGCGGGCACCTAAAGTGGCATTCTTTAGGTGTCAGCTGTGGCTCAGTGGTTGCACTCTCACCTTTGAGACAGAGGGTTGTGGGTTCAAGTCCAACGGTACTGAGAGAGTGCTGCACTGCCACAGGTGTCGTCTTCTGGACGAGATGTTAAACCGAGGCTCCATCTGCCCTCCCAGGAGGGCCTAAAAGATCCCATGGCACTATTTTGAAGAAGAGCAGGGGAATTCTCCCCCGTCTCCCCTTGGTGTCCTGGCCAATATTTACCCCTCAACCAACATCACTAAAACAGATCATCTGGTCATTATCAACATTGCTGTTGGTGAGACCTTGCTGTGCGCAAATTGGCTGCTGTGTTTCCTACATTACAAGAGTGATTACACTTCAAAAGTACTTAATTGGCTGTAAAGCATTTTGGAACGTCCCAAGTTTGTGAAAGGCGCGAAAAGCAATTCTTACTTCTTTTATGATTTTTTGAGGCTTAGGAGTGACAATTGCAAATGTCAGCTGATACAGTGAGAGATCCTGCACATGCAGAAGGAAAGACTATTCAATAATGACCAGTGTGGTTCAGCTAAAAGAGCTCATGTTTCGTGCTGCTAAGCTCGAGAACTATAGTGGTTGATGAGCTAACCCTGCTAAAGGTAAAAGAACAAAACAAATTAATAGTAGTATAGTTAGTGACTATTTATAAAATTGTATACTTACTACAATGTGTAATTCTTGCAAAAATGAAAGGATATTTAATAAACTGCCTCAATATTGATTGTGCATTTCTGAAGTGTGTGACATCAAGCTTCCCGTTGTATTTTTAAGTAGTGAATATTATAGGGGTAAAAGTTACTGTATAAGGCACCTTACATTTTAATTTTTCCAAACTATCTTTACAGCCCACCCTTATATTTAACAAAGTTGGAGTTCCACCAATCTTAAATGGCCGACCCCTTATCCTGAGTCTATGCCCCCTCGTCCTAGACTCTCCAGCCAGGGGAAACGCCTCTCAGCATCTACCCTGTTAAGCACTCTCAGAATCTTACATGTTTCTATGAGATCACCTCTCATTCTTCTAAACTCGAGAGTATAGACCCATTCTACTCTATCGCTCCTTTTGGGCAACTCTCTCATCCCAGGAATCAATCTAGTGAACCTTTGTTGCACCACCTCTAAGGCAAGTATATCCTTTCTTAGGTAAGGAGACCAAAACTGTACACAATATTCCAGGTTACTGGTAAAGAGGGGTAGACTAAATATTGAGATTTAAAAAAATAAGACAAATTAATAATATTTAAGATTTCAAAAATATTAGTGACACAACCTACCTATCTCACATTAAAAATCTTGCATTTGTTTGCACTTCCTGTTGATCAAACCTTACTACTCGTTGTCACTCTTTTCATCAAACTTCATTATAAATTCATAAGTCCACATTTAGAAAGGAAACTGACTATGTAAATACATTACACTGCAATTGCACAACCCAGCCACCGGGCAATTTTCATTTGAAAATCTTTGATCTGCCGCTTTTCCCCATAGTTACTGAAATTTCTAATGTCCAAAAGAGGAGTTTAAACAAAGTATTTTTTAAGATACATATGTCACAATAACGTAATTAAATTCATCCAGTCACTTGTTTTTTGATGCCTTTCCTTAAAGTCCTCAGCCTCTCCCAAAAGCCTGGGCTTCGAGCTGTAGGCTGAATTTGGACTGTGCACTGCACCTAATTTCCTAGCATACTGTTCAGTTAGCTGTACTGATGGGACTGTTTTTCTTTAGCTTGTGGCTTTTTTGAAATAATTTTGAAAAACAAATGAATAATGAAAAGCTAGAGAATAAATTTCAAAAGATTTATTCACGTAAAGTTTACGAGGTTTTTTTTGAGCGAGAGAGCAAAAGAACGGTGTGCTGATTACACACTTACTATAAATTTGTTTTGTGTTCTGTAAACTTCAGAAAATTAACTTGAGAAACATGATCGCCACAACAGTTCAATTTTCAAAATCAAGACTAATTCAATTTTGAAGCCAAATAATTATATCACCTGTGTTTTCTCAACAGAAAAGGCAAATGCTGTAATTGTGAGACACAGCGAGATAGCAAGAAGCAGAGTGCATTTCATCACTAATTCGATTTCATTTTATTTTTAAAAGCTGAATTTGAAACCAAACGATGCCTCTGAGGAAAACAGATATGAAAGGAGCATAGGAGGGGATCGGGGAGGAAATAAACTGATTGATGTCACGCTTACTTCTCTCATGCTTTTTTATTACATTATTTTCATCATTTTTGTCACACTATTCCGTCACGATTAAACTCACATTCATTTTACTTATCTATGATCAAGTCCTCAAAGCTTGATCTTGAAGGTAGTGCTGCTGCATGCTCAACTCAAGAGACCACTCAAATTGACCTGCAAGATAGGTGGCGCAGTTGTCCATCATGCACCCATCATGGAGCTGCTGGAATTGGGCATGTGGCCTGATGCAGCCCATCCCTTCCCTGCCCTCCACCCACCACAACTTGCGGGCACCATTCCCCCGTTCTGCTACTGCACTCCCTGCTGTGGCCGGCCTCTTCCAAACGTGGCCAGGTGCAAATTGAACCCCCAAAGCCCTCTGCCCAAAGTGACAAAAGCTTAATTCCCAGCTTCAAGTTCTTCAAGCACTTTTTACTGCTTTAAAAAAAAAATTCAAGCCAGTTTTCTATCACGCCTGTCACTGCAACTGCCGGATCAGGTTAGGAGATGGGGTGGGGGATGGTAGTGGCAGTAGCAGTAGCAAGGGAGGGGGATTTCTTAAATCTTTCCCCGGACATGAACCCACAACCTACCGAGGCAAGAGTGCTACCAACTGAGCCAAGCAGGCCTTTGCACAATTTAACTCATTTAATCGATGGATATCAATGCTCCTGATAATACACTGTATGTTATATGGCATAAAGCAGCTTGCCCGAGTCACTATGAGCAACGCTGTGGGTGGTATATTTGCCTTATGTCCATGTCACACTTTAGATCTTGTACTTCAGACATCAAAATGTTAGAAAGTATTAATAGAGAGAGGAAACCAGCCATTTCCTGCTGGTTTACCTCTTCCAAAAGGGCAGGCGTCAGCAATTTACAAACTACAGGAAACTTCCTTCAATAATAACCTTCTAATTGACTCATGATGTGCCTATTTAGATGACCTCACCAAGAGTTACTGAGCAATGACCTGAAAAGAGATAAGGCAAGTTGAATGTAGCTTCATAGGAACAGGAGGAGGCCATTCAGCCCCTCAAGCTTGCTCCGCCATTCAATTAGATCATGGCTGATCTGTATGCCAACTCCATTTACCCGCCTTAGCGCCGCATGCCTTGGTACCCTTCCCTAACATATTAGCATAGTCATCCTCCAGGCCCCACTTAGTCATAAGCAATGCCATGAGAGATCATAGAATCATAAAAAGGTTACAACATGGAAGGAGGCCATTCGGCCCAGTGAGTCCGTGCCAGCTCTCTGCAAGAGCAATCCAGCTGGTCCCACTCCCCCAACCTACCCCCGTAGCCCTGCAGAATTTTTTTCCTTTCAAGTACTTATCCAGTTCCCTTTTGAAGGCCATGATTGAATCTGCCTCCACCATCCCCTCGGGCAGTGCATTCCAGATCCTAACAACTTGCTGTATAAAAAAGTTTTTCCTCATGTCACCTTTGGTTCTTTTGCCAATCACCTTAAATCTATGTCCTCTGGTTCTTGATCCTTCCACCAATGGGAACAGTTTCTCTCTATCTACTCTGTCTAGATCCTTCATGATTTTCAATACCTCTATCAAATCTCCTCTCAACCTTCTCTGTTCCAAGGAGAACAACCCCAGCTTCTCCAGTTTATCCACGTAACTAAAGTCCCTCATCCCTGGAATCATTCCAGGAAATCTCTTCTGCACCCTCTCTAAGGCCTTCACATCTTTTCAAAAGTGTGTTGCCCAGAACTGGACACTTCAGTTGTGGCCGAACCAGTGTTTTATAATGGATCATCATGACCTCCTTGCTTTTGTACTCTATGCCGCTTTTTATAAAGCCCAGGATCCCGTATGCTTTTTTAATTGCTTTCTCAACCTGCCTTGCCACTTTCAACGAATTGTGTACATTATACCCCCAGATCTCTCTGTTCCTGTACCCCTTTTAGAATTGTACCCTTTAGTTTATATTGCTTTTCCTCATTCTTCCTACCGAAATGTATCACCTCGCATTTTTCTGCGTTAAATTTCGTCTGCCACATGTCCGCCCATGCCACCAGCCTGTCTATATCCTCTTGAAGTCTATCACTATCTTCCTCACTGTTCACTGTGCTTCCAAGTTTTGTGTCATCCGTAAATTTGGAAATTGTGCTCTGTACACTCAAGTCATTAATATATATCAAGAAAAGCAGTGGTCCTAGTACTGACCCCTGGGGAACAGATCAGCTAATAACTCCTCATAAATTCATTCAGTAAATTTATTTCAACATTAAAAAAATTGGATTGCATTTTAGTAGATTTTGTTTCAATTGGCATTGCAGAGTTAACACTGAAACATCACAACCACACAAATTCAAACCATCCCGCAGGAGCAAAGCCACCATGGCCTGGGAATGAAGTGCCACCAGCAAGGAGGGAGAGAGAAAGAGTTAATGGCAAAGCATTGAAGAATGAATGGCTTTCAGTGAAGCGCAAAATGGGGCAGCTGGAGCAGGTCTCGCGGGAGGCACTCGAGGAGCTATCGTGCTGGCTTCAGGGAGAAAAGTGATAAAGCCGTGAAGCTAAAATAGGCCACAACTGGGAGCATGTTCACTGACACAAGAAGATCAGCAACATGCGGGTGCTATGACCTATCGCCTGAGCTGGGGCACAGGCCTGGAGACGGGGGGATTCAACGGTTAGCTAGCCTCAGAGCTAGGACCTGGAGGGAACTGGAGAGACAGGTTCAAAATAAAGAAATCATGATATACACTGCCTCTGAACATATGCAAGAACTAATAACACAAAATATGATAAAAGTGGAAATTATTAACTGATGAACAGTCCATAGACATTCAAAATAAATGTACACAAGAGGAAAAGTCCAAATAAATGCCTTACAGAGAGGATCAGAGGAATGTCTCCAAATATGTAATCAGTAAGTGGATACAAAATAGAATAGCAATACATTCTAAACAATAATACAGAATTGGAGCCACTGTATATACATACGTCACATTGAAGAGCTGGCAAACAGGCAGGAGTCAAGAAATGTCGCAGTTGAGAAAGAGGCTGAATTGATATTAGTATACCCCCTCTACCGTACCAGTTGAATACCAAGACTTACGAAATAGTTGAAACAATTGGCCAATTTTTTTTATTTTCAGTGTCCTGGCATGCAGCTTTGGAACGCCCATCAGAAATTTGGCTACATGCTCAATTTCCTAATAGGCGCTCTCGCTGAGCAAAGCTCCATGCTGGAATGCTGAAAATAATATCGAGACCTGCATGCCTTCATTTTTTGTTTTGCTTCCATTGGCATTGACTTTTATTCCACATCCCAGCACCACCCTCTTTCCAGTTTTGGACTTGGTAAAATTTGGGGACACTAAAGTATACTTTTTAATGTCTAGAAAATGGCTACTATTTTCTAAAGAATACTCGATCTTCCATGCGTTGCTCTTGGTGATTGAGAGGATACGTTAAAGAATGATGTGTGAAGACAGAGAGGAAGAGAGAAAAAGACAGAGAGGAAGAGAAAGAGTTGCAGGAAGTGCATGATAGAATCAAGCTGTATTGCACACTGTCATTTACCATTCTCAATGCTTATCAAAACCTCCATCAACCTGCTCCGCTAAGTTGGCATATCTCACTAAAATTGAATGAGATATTACAATTGATGACAACTAAGCATCAATTAGAACTGGATCTCAGATAATTGATCATGTTAACAACAATAACTAACCTTTACATAATCGCCTTTAATGTAGTAAAACGATCCAAAGCCCTTCACAGGGGAGTTAACAAACAAAATTTCACATCGAGCCATATAAGGAGGTATTTGGACAGATGACTAAAACCTTGCTCAAAGAGGTAGGTTGAAAGGTGCATCTTAAAAGGAGGAGAGGGAGGTGGATGGGCTGAGAGGTTTATGGAGGGAATTCCAGAGCTTAGGGCCTAGGCAGCTGAAGGCATGGCGGCCAATGGTGGAGCAATTAAAATCGGAGATGCGCAAGAGGCAAGAATTGGAGGAGCGCAGAGATCTTGGAGGGTTGTAGGGCTGGAGGAGGTTACAGAGATTAGGAGGGGTGAGACCATGAAGGAATTTGAAAACAAGGATGAGAATTTTAAAATCGAGGTATTCCCGGACCAGGAGCCAATGTAGGTCAGCGAGCACAGGGGTGATGGGTGAACGGGACTTGGTGCGAGTTAGGTTACAGGCAGCAGAGTTTGGATGAGCTCAAGTTTATGGAGGGTGGAAGATGGGAGGCTGGCCAGGAGAACATTGGAAAATTCCAGTCTGGAAGTAACAAAGGCTTGGATGAGGGTTTCAGCAGCAGATGAGCTGAGGCAGGGGCGGAGACGGGCAAAGTTACAGAGGTGGAAGTAGGCGGTGCTGAAGCAGGTATGTGGTCGGAAGCTCATCTCAGGGTCAAATAGGACGTCAAGGTTGCAAACGGTCTGGCTCAGCCTCAGACAGTGGCCAGGGAGAGGGATGGAGTCGGTGGCTAGGGAATGGAGTTTGCAGCGGGGACCAAGGACAATGGCTTCATTCTTCCCAATATTTAGTTGGAGGAAATTTTTGCTCATCCAGTACTGAATGTCAGACAAGCAACGTGATAAATGAGAGACGGTGGAAGGGTCTAGGGAGGTGGTTTTGAGGTAGAGCTGGGTGTCGTCGGTGTACGCGTGGAATCTGACGTCGTGTTTTCGGATGATGTCGCCGAGGGGCAGTATGTAGATGAGAAATAGGAGGGTGTCAAGGATAGATCCTTGGGGGACTCCAGAGGTAACGCTGCGTGAGCGGGAAGAGAAGCCATTGCAGGTGATTCACTGGTTACGACTGGATATATAAGATGGAACCAGGTGAGTGCAGTCCCATCCAGCTGAACGACAGAGGAGAGACGTTAGAGAAGGATGGTGTGGTCAATCGTGTCAAAGACTGCAGACAGGTCGAGAAGCATGAGGAGGGATAGTTTACCATCGTCACAGTCATGTAGGATGTCATTTGTGACTTTGATAAGGGCTGTTTCAGTACTGTGGCAGGGGCAGAAAACTGATTGGAAGGATTCAAACAAGAAGTTGCGGAAAAGATGGGTACGGATTTAGGAGGCGACAACATGTTCAAGGACTTTGGAGAGGAAAGGGAGTTTGGGGATGGGACGGTAATTTACAAGTACAGAGGGGTCACGGTTGGGCTTTTTGAGGAGGGGAGTGTTGACGGCAGATTTGAAGAGGAGGGGGACAGAACCCGAGGAGAGGGAACCATTAACAATATCAGCATCAAACTTCAGAGATGTACTGATCTATTGTACCATTTACCCCATAGGTAGAATATTCCATCTTAAAAATGTTCTCAATTAATTTCTAATGGACATTTTATCAAATGTTATTTGGTAGCCCATATAAACTACGTCTACCACATCTCCCCATCTATACTTTCCAGTACAATTTCAAAAAATTTTCAGGTCAGTCAAACCGGACCTGCCCGTCAGAAATCAATGCTGAATAGCTCCAATAAGGACATAACCCAATACATTTTCAGTCACTTTACAAAAAAGACTTGAATTTATATATCTTCTTTCATGACCTTAGGACATCCCAAAGCACTTTATAGCCAATGAAGTACTTTTGAAGTGTAGTCACTGTTGTAATGGAGGAAATGCGGCAGCCAATTTTTTACACAAGAAGATCCCACAAACAGCAATGTGATAATGACCAGATCATCTATTTTTTTTTAAAAAGTGATGTTGGTTGAGGGATAAATATTGGCCAGGACTCAGGGGAGAACTCCCCTGCTCTTCTTCAAAATAGTGCCATGGGATCTTTTATGTCCAGGTAAGAGAGCAGTCGAAGCCTTGGTTTAATGCCTCATCCAAAAGGTAGATTATTTCTGATTACGGTCTCTAGTAATGTTTCTACACCTAACATAAGCCTGGCTTACCCTCTCACCCTTTCTGAAGCGGTGTAACTGTCGTAACCTCCCCCTCCCCCCAAATCCTTTGGCATCACTCCTGTTGCTAATGAATTTAAAACAAAACATAAATCATCCTCCACTACTGCCTCAGTAGCCTCCCTCAATATTCTGGGGTACATGTCACCTGCCCCTAGAAACTGATACATTTTTTAGCACCCTCAGCCCTTTAAGAACTGTTTCCTTCTCATGTGTCTATCTATTAAATGAAACACCTGCCCTTTCACCTCCTCCCTTCTCACCATCCAGGACCCCAAAACACTCCTTCCAGGTGAAACAGCGATATACATGCACTCCTTCCAACTTAGTATACCGTATTCACCGCTTACGATGCGGTCTCCTCTACGTTGGGGAGACCAAACACAGATTAGATTGGGTGATCACTTTGCTGAACACCTCCATTCAGCCCACAAGCTTGCCACTTTGATTCTCCATCCAACTCCCACAATGACCTCTCTGTACTCTGCCTCCTAAGCTGTTCCAATGATGCTCAAATCAAGCTCGAGGAGCAGCACCTCATCATTCGATTAGACACTTTACAGCCTTCTGGCCTCAACATTGAGCTCAACAACTTTAGATCATAACCACTGCTCCCATTTTCTCAGAGAGCAGGTGTAGGTAGTGGTTCTGCTGTAACCATTTACACCTCCTCTGGACCCATCTTTTGTTTCTTTACTGGTCCCATTACCACCCCCTTTTGCCTTGCGCCATCATCCCTTTTGTCATTTAATCACTCTTGCCCTCCACCCTATCACAGACCTGCCCCTTTATTCTTTCCTCTCCTTCCCTTTGCCTGGCTCTGTTTACTTGCTTATAAACTGTTAAATCTTTAATTTCTGCCAGTTCTGGCTGATGGTCATCGAACTGAAACACTTACTGTGTTTCTCTCTCCACAGATGCTGCCTGACCTGCTGAGTGTTTCTGGCATTTTCTGTACCTATCAAGTGCTCTTCTACTAACTCAACCACAAGCCTTCGAAGACTTGCAAAGCTCTTTATAGAAGCTGAAGCAAAGTATTCATTCGGCAACTCTGTCACTTGCTTAGTTACCATGGTAATCTCGTCAATCTAATTTCTAAGTGGCTTCCACTCCCTCCTTAAAAGATGCTCTTTTATTCCTAATACGTTTATAAAAAGGGTTTTTAAGGAACAATAATCAGAAAAGTTGGGTAATGGGGCCAAGTGAAATATTTTACATTGTTATTTTATGCTCACTATAGAACTATGAGTGACTGTGGATAATGACCCTGCTTACAGATTTTTTTCCCCCCCAAAGAGTGTAATTTAATTGAAAGGCTATTTCTGGAATATCTCAGAGGAGATAAGATGCATTCTTCTTATTTCAATGCTGGATTTTGCAGGATACATCAGTTTATAACATTCCTTAATACTATGAGAAACAGAAAACATAAATAGCACTATACATAATATAACTTGCACAGTGTCTGTGACAGGTGATTTCAGAACAGAGGTTCCAATCATATGAGGAAGGGTCATTAAACCTAAATAAAAAATACTTCTTTGCTGCTATTGTCTGGGAGGTTATGTCACTAACAAAATCGAAGACAAGACAAATAGTGACTAGCCTGATTTTTGAAACTGCTAATTGGGTATTCAGTGTCAAATAAACTGGGTAAAAACAAGCAAACCAACCCTTGGGAGTCCATTATCCTCAAATTTGGCAAGCAAGATAACATAAAAATTGGCAAGTATGGAGATGAAATAGCACTCTTGGAGTGTCTGGTCTGTTTGTCTATGGAAAAATACTGCAATTTAGAAAAGTTCAAATAAAGCATTTAAAGCTACCAGTGAGTTTTTATTTATCCTACAGGGTCAACATGCACAAGAGATGTGGATAAGATGGATTGTGTTCTGCTGTACCTTGAATAGTTTTTGGAAAGAAATAAAAGTATAATACATTTAGCCATCCATATTTATAGTGTAAGGAATCTTACAACACCAGGTTATAGTCCAACTGTTTTATTTGAAAATCACAAGCTTTCGGAGGCTTTCTCCTTCGTCAGGTGAGCGAGTGACCTGGTGTTGTAAGATTCCTTACATTTGTCAACCCCAGTCCATCACCTGCATCTCCACATCATATTTATAGTGTTAGTATTAATAGTAAAGGGCTTTCACACTGGGAAGCTGTATCTTCATGTCCCTACCAAAGAAGAGTTCCTCCATAGTTAGCCCTGCTTTAAGTTGGGAAATTTTACTGCCAGAAGATTACAGTGATTTTTCTCTCTCCCCTTTAAAGTGCTTTGGTCCAGATCCCAGGCAAGTATATTTCTAGCCATTGGTTTCTTCAGCTCCCTTGCTGTATCCGATTGACCAGTCTTTAGCCAGGGACTATATTCGTCGAATGCAGGTAATTTTGATGCATCATTTGGAGATTGCATTCTAAAGTTACACCCTTGTGACTGTATAATGTATATTTACTAAATTAATTTCTACAAGAGTTTTGTTTTCCTTCAAGAAGAACATTTCTTCAGATGATCATTACCCTCTACCATGACGGACAGGGCCCTCCACTAGGTCCATCCCGTTTCCTGTGCTTCTGTTTTCACCCCTTCCGCCCCCCCCCCCCCACCATAACCTTGAGATGTCCTCTGGGAGATCACCTTCCAGCCCACCAACCTCCACATTCACCAGGTCACCTTGCATCATTTCTGTCAACTCGAACATGATCCCACCACCAATTCCCTCTACAACACCCTGGTTCACTCTACTACCATCCCACAACATGCTTCCCTTTTCCAACATCTCCCTGTGCAAATGCAGGGCAGGCAACACCTGTCCATTCACCTCTGCGCACACCACTGTCCAGGCCCCACCCCCTGCCTTCCACGTGAAGCAGTAATTTACATGTACTTCCTCCAATCCAGCATGTTATATTCACTGTTCATGATATGGCCTCCTCTACATTGGGGAAACATCTCTTTTCTATCTGCAAAAGTGAGCCTGGGCTCCTTGTCACTTGTCATTTTAATCCCTGTCCCAATCTCCCTCTAATGTCTCCATCTTTTCCCTTCTACATTGTTCCACTGAAGCTCCATACAAGCTCAAGGAAAAGCACTGGATCTTTCTCTTGGGAACTCAGCAGTCCTCTAGCCATAATAGAATTTAATAACTTCTTACCTTAACTAATGCCCGCACTTTCTTTACAGCAGTGGATGCTGGTAATGTGGGATGGGCATGATGGTGTTTTGAGGGAGGAAGGCTGGTTGGCACTTGGGGTGGAGACCCTCCATTGAAACACGTTGCCAATGCACAAGTCTGCATCCATGGTGTTCGCCTGCTTTTCTTCTCTTCAGACCATTGAATCCTGCTCCACATTGCCAGCTTCTCCTGTTTCAATGTCGCATCTGACGCCACCCACCCCCTCATCTATTCACACGTTTGTCTCCCTTATGTCTTCAGTTTACTATCATTCTTCCTATTATCTCCTATTAACATCTCAGCTATTTAACTATCTTCTGTCTTTCTTGTCAGCACCTTACAGGTCATTCCACACATACTTCCCTTGTGTGTGTGTGATATATATATATATATATATAATGCTTTCCCCCTTTCCTTTGCTCTGTTCCTGTTGTTCCATTTTTTCAATTTTCATGAATGGTTAATGTTTTGGTGTAACCTTTCTGTTCTCTACAAGATGTTGACCGACGGGTGTGTATTTCTAGAATTTTCTGTTTTTGTTTTAGATTTCCAGGATTTGCAGGGTTTTTTTTCATCAGATGATAGTGTTGGTTGAACTGGCACTTTGGGGGTCATTTTAATCTAACCCACCCAACAGGAAATGGACACGATCAGATCAGCTGCCTGTTTTGCACCCCAACCGGTTTTACTTTCCACTGGTTTCAAGGAATGTAAAACAGGCAGCTGATCTGATTCGGTCAGTTTCCCGCCGGATGAGTTGGGTTAAAATTACATGCTCAGTCTCCAAGAATCCAGTTTAAAAAAAAGGGGAGAGGACATCCAATTTCTGACTTCCATTTCTTTTTCTGTCAGACTGATGTGGGGACACTAGTAGTTAAGTTTTTCCACACAGGTGTAATCTCGACAGAAAGTTGGGCAGTACACATTTTGCATCCACCCAACCATAGTGGGCTGACTCCTCTCAAATTCCCTTGGTTTTCCCAAATGAAACATAATGGGAAAGCTCCAGATTGTTCACAATGAGAACTCACCCATTGGAGAATGGTGCTGCTGCTGTAGCATTTGAAGGTCTCCAGCAGCTTAAAGGGGCAGAACTTTAAAAAATGAAAACCAGTAAGCTTGTTTAGCAAAGATGATATCTGGAAGTGAAATGAGTTACAGAGCAACCCAGTTCTACAAAAGAACCATGGAGATTCTTCTGAAGGAAGTGAGGGAGAGGAAGAAGTCACTCTTTAGTTCTGTGCATTGTAGATCACATGCAGAGCAGTCCAGTGGGAACGGGAGCATGTGACCATCAATGCGAATGCTTCCTCCAGAGCCTGACGTGTACATAAGCAATGGAAGAAAAACTTCAATGAAGCTTACCAGATCAGCAGAGGTAGGAGAACCCATCATAAACTTAAAGCAATGTACTGAGCATGTATTGCACTTACAATTACCTCCCTATTGAACTGCCTTAGGGTACTCTGAAATCTTACTTTGAATGCACATGAAGCAGAAGACTGCTCTTTATACCCTTGCCTTCATCTGCAAATGTTCCTTCACTCACATACTTCCATGCATTCAGTCCAAAAGAATCCTCCCATGTAATATAACTGACTGTTGCACATAGATCCACTGTGGGCAGCATGCTGATTGTTGGGTATTCATGCAAGTCACTGTAACCGTTCAAGTTTCTCATTTCTTTCAGGAAAAGATACCCCATAACAACGGTGCGAGATCACTCATAGGAGGACACCTTAACTCAACAAATCTTACCCATTAAGAGGAAGAAACCAAACTTATAATTCAGTGCAGCACTAAGCGCTGCAGCATTGTTTGAGCTGCCGACATTTTGGATGAGACAATAAACCAAAGCCTGGTCTATCCTCTCAGGTGAATGCAAATAATACCATGGCACGACTTAAAGAGCAAGAAGTTCCCCCAGTGTCATGGCCAACATTTATCCCTCAACCACCATCACCAAAATCAGGTTGACTCATCATTCATCTCACTGTTTATGGGACCTTGCTGTGTGCAAATTAGCTGCCAAATTTGCCTACAAAACAGTGACTATACTTTGAAAGTAATTCTTCGGCTATAAATTAGTTTGTGGACATAAAAGGCGTTATATAAATTCAAGCTCTTTGTTTAGCATACTAATGGTGTGCTCAATGATTACTTTGGTGAATGCCAGCACCTCATGATACCGGAGCTCAGTTTGTGTCTTGGGATACCACATTGGTGTCATAAGCCACAGCTCCAGAGAACAGCCTCGATTACCCAGGAGTCATACTTCGCTTTATGAGGTACATAATGTTGGAACAGTGAACTGCCTTAAAATGGAGCCATCATGACAGCTTCCTGGGAAGCAAGTAATGACCTGGAAAATCCAGTGCTGAGAGAGTGGAACCCCTTCCTATTCGTGTAGGCATTGTGGAATGGAGAATGTAGGGCTACATGGGTACAATTTTTATGGCCCAAGATTTTCAGAAACCTTGCAACTCTATAAAACTGCAAAGCCCAATCGTGTTAAAGTCTGTTGTCCTTAGGGAAGGAGATGAAATTTCTTGCTGAAGCAAACAAGCATTGCTTGACACATCTATAGACAGCTGGTTGGCTTGAAGTTGCTGCTGTCTCCAATAGAAGCCTGAAATGATCCTGAAGCAGAAAACTGCCAATGGGCAGCCACAGGCAATTAATATTAATGGCATAAAACTGGTGTGCTGCAAATTGGGAGCGCCAACCTCAATGTTCAAATCTTTGATCTGTGTGCCCAACAAGCTCTATGCCAGCAACAGAGTTATGCAAATGTTGTGGGTACATATTACACTTCATAAAGTATTCACAATACTTTCCAGAAAGGGTAGCACTACTTTTAACCTGGAGCAGGATTCGGGTGGTCTGGGAGGCCGGGCGAGTACCTAACCAAGGCCCACCCCCACCCCCCAGGCCCAGGCCCACCCCCCACCCCCCACCCCACCCCCAACCCCACCCCCACCCCCACCCAACTGACCTCGACAGCATGAGGCCCAGACAATTATAACACGCAGTCCACACCTGCATTATTAGCTGCCCACCAAAAACGGGCGGTAAGCGGCAGCTGGCCAACAGGTGGGAGTGGAATTTCGGGTGAGCCGGAGGTCACTGGCCGACACCAAAGCAAGGCTTGCCGGCTCACAGCTAAGTCGAGGGGGGAGGAGAAGTTTTTGGGAAGATCTCAGAGAGGGAAGGGGGGAGCTCGGGGCAGGGGAGGCCTAAAACTTTCCTTGTGGAGCAAGAAAATTTCTGGCTCCTCAAGAAAAGTAAAAAGAACTTACTTCTTCCGGCCACTGTCTTTACCTGGCGGGAAAAGCCACAACTGCTTCCCCACTCAGGGCAAGAGTGAAAATTACAGTCAGTTCCCAATGATGTCATTGGACTCCAATCTGCATATTTAAAGAAGGACCCCACTGGCTTCAGGTGCCCTGGCTGCCTGCTCAGAAGAGCAGCTTAAAATTGAAGAGGACGGGATCCACACGGGACGTTGGCGGGGTAGGGTTAAAATTGCTCCTCCTGAGATGTAGACACACGTAGGAGGCCCTATCATTACCAATAAAATAAAATTGAAATGTATCACATTCTGATCACTCTTTGGGGAAAGAGATTATATATGTATAATAACTTATTATACATATACCTTACATGTAGATCTTACATTCCCCAACATTAATGATTCTCAGTGACTGTTCGCTATTGAGTGGCCCATCTCAAAAAAATATAGCTGATTTTAGTCTATTGATTGCAAGGAACTGTATCCTTATTCAGTGGAAATTCCATTTAGAAATCCATTTTGGCAGCTAATGAGCCTCTGTGATGGAAGTAATATCATTGGAACAGATGATATGGAAATGGAGGGGTAATTTCGAGATACATCAGACAACATTGGCACTATTACTGGTAGCAATATACAGGAGCCACATGTTGATTTTCATTTCGCTTAGGATTATTGATTTTTTTTTATTATTTCCTTTGCTTATCATATGGTAATGAAGATATTGAAAGTACATATGTTGATCTAACTGGAGACTGAAATATTAAATTGAGAAAATAGACATATTCGCTTGGTTCTCTTTTTCTGCCTGTATTGAGACTTCAATGAGTGCAGAAGACATTTTAAGTGACTCAATGGATAACATCTCAATAGATTTGTAGGTTGAGATAGACTCTTTTTTGTTTAACTTCAGTATTCATTGACTCATTCCCTAAACATGCTCTCACACAAACAATGTATGTACCTATCAATGCCTCAGGTTCCATGACTAGGATTTTTCCACACTTGCACCAGATTGGGTCAAATGACGTATTCACAAAAGAACTCAACAGTTGTGCTCGCTACCTGATCAATAAGCAACAACAAGCAGGAACGAAAGCTAAACGTGAAGTTCAAAATACCACAAATCAAAAAGCGCAGTCAGCCATAGCTGTCAATAAAAAATAAGTAAGCAAGCAAGTCAAATAAAACACTCCAGATATTTTTTTGAAAATCCTTCCACCCATCATTTTGCTTTGTTCACTAAGCTGACAATTTAGTACCGGAAATAAGGTTTGTAATGCAATACTAAAGAAAAAAAATTACAAATTTTACAAGAAAATTTTAGAAAGGATGTCAAGACCTTGGAGACAGTGCAGAGATTTACCAGGATAGTAGCAGGGATGAGGGACTTGTAAGATTCTCAAAATTCACAGATCCCCCAAAACTCGGAGAAAAACCCTCAAGAAAAAGGACTTTGCACTCTTTTCTACCCATTTCAGGGTGATGAAATATTGGGCCGAACAGAGGGTGATTCAAGGTCAAAAACCAAGATTTGGTATTTTAAAAAGGCATGTCTGGGCTTGTAAAGGAAAAAAAAAGGCTGCAATAGGAGTTGGGATCAACCTCTGTAATAGACGGTTTGAGTATTGGAGTTAGTTAATCAAACTGTCTGGGGAACTGTGTGACCTCACTCAGCCCCTATCAGACATTTACATTCAGACAATAGACCCACGGAAGAGCAGTCCCCACCCAAATTACAGGACCCATCCAAAACATACACAAAACAAATCGAATCACTCCACTCCATAGAAATCTCAGGCCCAGTCAGGAAACTCGAAACCTGAGCACAACGACCACAATCAAGCAAGAGCTCAACAACTCATGAAACCATCCCGAAACCACTTCACACATTTCGTAAACAAGTTACTCTTAACAAGGCAGCCAAAATCTTACAATAAACCGGGTCGGATTTGGAGCGCAGATAAGGAGGCTTCAATTAGTATAATTGGCCCATTTTCTCAAGAAGTTCAGTTCAGCCAGGAGTTCGACAGCTCGGGAGACAACAGTTCAACAAGGCGAGGGGGCAACAGAAAGAAGTTCAACAGAGAAGGTCAGCAGCTCTAGAAGCAGGCCGACACACAAGAAGAAACCAGAGCAACAGCCCCAGTGACCATCGGACACCTCGCGGCAAAAAGGGCCTTACGAAAACCAACCGAATATTACCACCAACCAACCGGGTAATATTGAGCCACCGCGACTAAAGAAAACCATCTCGGGAGAAAACCGAAGATCCGCAAAGTTTCCACTCTACAATTTATTTCTGACTTACCTCTGGGTGAGTTTTCTACTCAAAGGACTCTAAATCCTATCACTTTACGAAGAAAAGTGGGTACTCACCCGATAAACCCAAAACGCACCCTACCGTATCAGCAGACTCACGAAGACTGACCAGCTATGCAGCTGAAGTCCTCTACCACGTCCGTGGTAAAGCAGACACCAACCAACACATACAACGAACCCCGAAATCGCGAACCAGCTCAACTGTCAAGGATTCGTTTGGTGAGCATTATCTCTGGTCCTTTAGGGTCCAACTTAGCTAGTAAAGTGGGATTGGGAGGGGTGAGGTATCTTTCTACTGTAATTTCCCTCGTGTGTACTGAAGTGTTCCCCATTTTATTAGAATGTTAAGATTGTTGTGTTGTATTTCCTCTCTTGAATAAAGATCAAAGTTTCTTGCACCAAAACCAGTTGTCTGCTGCACTTTTGTCACAACCCCCAAATAAGTCTAAGGTCTAGAACCAAGTGAGTGGGAGCGATTCGAACCGCTCAGAAGTCAGAGGTGAAGCTGACACACACCACCACCCTCTACAGACTTCAGTTACGTGGAGAGACTAGAGGAGCTGGGATTGTTCTCCTTTGGGCAGAGAAAGTTAAGGAGAGATTTAATAGAGGTATTCAAAATTATGTGGGGTTTTAATGAGAGTAGATAGGGAGAAACTAGCAGGAGGGTCAGTAACCAAAGGATACAGATTTAAGGAAATTGGCAAATGAGCTGGGGGATGATGAGGAGATTTCCTTTTAGACTCAGCAAGTTATGATGGTCTGGAATGCACTGCCTGAAAAGGTGGGAGAAGCAGATTTAATAGTAACTTTCAAAAGGGAATTGGATATACACTTAAAAAGGAAAAATTTGTGAGGAAAGAGCGGAGGAGTGGAACTAATTGGAGAGCTCTTTCAAAAAGTTGGCATAGGCATGATGGGCCGAATGGCCTCCTTCTGTGCTGTACAATTCTATGACTATGATTAAAATGATTAATCTTTTATATAGAATCACATTTTGTGTGTTTGAAAATGCCTGTATGACATTGGTTTCCACTGGCGACTTGTACCTATGCAAGAAACCTGACCACGTGTTCATGTTAGTTCCCAGACTTGTTTCTCAGTTAAAGAGGCTCATAGAATCAAATAATTCATAGCATAGGAGGCAGCCATTTGGCTCATCATGCCCATGTCACTAATACCAACTGGAACCACATCTCCCTTCTCACATTCCTAAGCAAATACTTTCCAGTTTACTTTTAAATGATATTGTAGTCTCTGCCTCAATTGCCATTTGTGGGTAAAGCATTTCACCTTCCAAAAATAACCTGAGGGGAAAAAAAAAATCTAACTACCCCCTTCCATTTTCCTGTGTAAATCCTTCACCCACACCCTCCTGTAAACAACTAACTTAACTAGTGGAAATAATCTTTTACCATGTACCCTCTCAAAACCCTTCAGAATTTTGTGACCCTTATTCGACCCCCCCGCCTTAGTCTTCTCTATTCCAGTGGGGAAAATAAGCACAATTTTTTGGATCCATTCTTTGTAACTTTAACCTCTTGGTTATACTATCATTCTAATGAATATTTCTGTTTCCCATGACTGATACCCTTCCTACGATGGGGTCACAGAACTGCATGCATTACTCCAATTGCAGCCTAGCCAATGTCAAGTACAATTCGTAGAATTAAGTAGAATTTACAGCACAGAAACAAGCCATTCAGCCCAACTGGTCTTTGCTGATGTTTATGCTCCACACAAGCCTCCTCTCACCCCTCTTCATCTAACCCTATCAGCTTCACTTCCTTGCTTTTATATTCAATGTCCCTAGGTATAAAAGCCACTAACCAGTTTAATGGCCTTTTCTACCAGCACTCCCTCCTTTGAAGATCTACATATCTGCAATCCCTCTGTGCCTCCAGCTATTCAAGGTGCTGGCCACTGGTAACTCAACGTGGGGTAAAAAATCCCTGATGCAGTTCCATACCAATGACAGCTGCAGCAAGAACATATAAACTCACCACAGGAAATAAAGGAGGAAAAAACATTTTGCAATCATGCAAGTAACAGCGACAAAGGAAGACATTGGAGAGAATAATTACTTCAAATCCTGTGTGAATAATTGAAAGTAAGAGGCTTTTGGGGAGGGAGCAACAAAGTTTCTTATATCCTTAGCAAGTTTTGTGAAGTGGTCGGTAAATAGTTATTACGTATCCTATATTTGTGTTCCCACCGGTAGTGTATAATATTTTACCTTGTACTTGTTATGTGATCTACTGCTTCAGTAACGTTGCTGTATTACAGCAATGGGCAGATGGCCACCACAGTAAACATTGGAAATCCAACTCCAAATCCCAGACTACTCATCAGCAATAGCATAGGACATCTACGAGTTAGACAGCATACCACACTCGGGAGTGTGTTCCAAGTGCTAACACATCTCAATTTGCAGTAACACTAATAAACTTCATCAGTTCATGGTGTCAGTTTAAATCCTTTATGTGTTACTGCCTCATACACGGAGCAGATGGTGTGTTATCATCTATATTTTTGTATTCTCAAAACTATATTCAGTGTATGCCGATGTCAGCACACAAATAAAACCTGTGAAAATTTTGTTTTAAAATCATAATTGATGTATAACCTCATAATTGCATTCCTCGAGAGTAAAGGAATCATCCTTTTCAGGAAAATGCAAATGGCATCTTACTCACTACATGCTATATTAGACAATCTTACTGGAGTAAAGAATCCTGACTGTTCCCTCATATTGGCAGTGCTATAAATGAGAAGAAAAAAATCTTTGATCTTGGACAGCAAAATAAATAAAGAACTAGCTTCTTTCACAACCTCAGGACGTCCCAAAACACTTCACAGTCAATGAGATACTTCTGAAGTGTAGTCACTGCTGTAATGTAAGGAACTGTGCAGCCAATTTGCACACAGCAAAGTGCCACAAATAGCAATGAGATAAGTGACTAGATAATCTGTTCTACTAATGTTGGTTGAGAGATAAACATTGACCAGGACACCAAGACCACTATCCTGCTCTTCTTTGAACATTGCCACGGAATCTTTTACGTCCAAATGAGAATGCAGACAGGGACTTAGTTTAATGTTTCATCTGAAAGATGACACCTCCAACAGTGTGGAACTCCCTCGGTAGTGCACTGGAAGTATCAGCTTAAATGATGTGCTCAAATCGCTGGAGTGGGGCGTGAATCCACGACCTCCTGACTCAGAGTCGAGAGTGCTACCACTGAGCCAAGGCGGAATGAGGCACAATGTGGAATCCTTCTCAATTACAGTGATATACATGACTGTTGCTCATTAGCAAATACAAGAATCTACACGATTGGGATGTCCTGTAACTAAAATTTGTCCTCGTGACCTGCTAGCCACATTGCCCAGGAGAGGACAATCTGTGACATTAGAGTGATGGGCTGAGCTTTCTATCCAGCCAACCGACCTTATTCTTTATTTGGCATTTATTGACATGACTGTGAATTGGGTGGAGCCGGCACCTAATTTAAGGCCTAATCGATTATGGCTTACATCAGGACCATTACTGAAAGCAGGTCTTCCCACCGGGACTCAGTGTCTTTCTCTGCCAATGATTGCATACCGGGCTCCTCTTCCACCTTATTTGTGGTAATGCCTCTTTATGTGACAAAGCTGTGCAATGGACTATAGGCTATGATCTTTGAAACTACAGTAGGGCAATATTGTAACATCCCCCAATCTCTTCCAGCATTTGAATCTTGAAACAATGATCCTGCAGACTATATGTGCCTCATTATATCACTGTTCCGATCTTGCTCATGGCTGTTTCAGGGAAGTCACGAGCTAGGGCTGAAGAGGGTATCCTCAGTCCTTGAGGAATTATCCATCCAATCTCCACGCCCCTTCAAGTAATGAATGCCCCCCAAATGAAAAGGGTAGTGGGCATTCACTGACAAAACTTTGCACCTATTGTCCCAGTCCAGCTGTGTGATAATGGAGTGAAACCCCTTTTTGTTCAAGACAACTGTGGAATTAGGGGTAGAGGCCTGAATGATAACATAGGTGCCATCAATAATGCCCTGCAGTTGGGGAAAACTAGAGATCTTTCATGCTGCTGACTACTTTCCCAGGGAAAAGTGGTGAAAGATACAGCCCATGAAAAAAAGGCATCTGTTACCCATTTTATACATCAATGCACTGCTGCTTGAGAAATATGGCATACATTCCTTGCTGGGTGTCAAGGCCTTAGAGAGGGTGCAGAAGTTATTTACTAGAATGGTACCAGGAATGAGGGACTTGAGTTATTTTGAGAGATTGGAGAAGCTGGGGCTGTTCTCTTTAGAACAGAGAAGATTAAGGAGAGATTTAATAGAGATGATCAAAATTATGAGGGGTTTCGATGGAGTAAATAGGGAAAACTGTTTCCACTGGCAGGTGGGTCAGTAACCAGAGAACTTAAGGTAATTGGCAGAAGAATCAGAAGGGAGGTGAGGAGAAATTTTTTTACTCAGCATATTGTTATGATCTAGAATGCACTGCCTGAAAGAGAGGTGGAAGGAGATTCAAGAATAATTTCTGAAGGAAATTGGATAAATATTTGAAGGGAAAAAAACTGCAGGGCTATGGGAAAGAACAGGGGAGTGGGACTAATTGCATTGCTCTTTCAAAGAGCCAGCACAGGCACGATGGGCCCAACGACCTCCTTCTGTGCTGTAAGATCCATTGATTCTATGATTCTAACAAAGCACGGCGACTCTCAAGTGTTGCCTCCTACTGGTAGTCTTACAATGTCCTGGGAGAGACCAAACAAAACAGATTAAAAATACCTTAGGCCAATACAGGATGACAAAAAACTGGACATTTCCTTTCTGAAGAAGCAAAAAACAAGTTCCAGGAGATCAGAGTGACCATGAAGTA
The DNA here is from genome assembly GCF_035084215.1 of Heptranchias perlo. Classification (NCBI taxonomy): domain Eukaryota; kingdom Metazoa; phylum Chordata; class Chondrichthyes; order Hexanchiformes; family Hexanchidae; genus Heptranchias; species Heptranchias perlo. The sequence goes on along the minus strand of NC_090329.1, from coordinate 16,624,883 downwards.
TGTACCCAAGTCCCGCCTACCTTCCAGATGCAATGATATTAGCCAAAGCATGGAGCTCGTCCATTTCCTTTTTGAACTACTGCAGCAAATCCACACTCACCGCTCGAGCAGGCAACTAGTTCCAGGCGTCAACAAAACCCTCCGAACATCTAACCTAGCCCAATGCTTGCTTAGCTGATAGGCATGACCCCTCATTTTCCCCAATCTATCTAGCCCAAACAGCCTGTCCACACAGATGCAATCTTGTCCATTTATCATTTTAAATACTGTAATTAAATCTCCCCGAAGTCCACACCTTTATAGAATACAAATCCCCAGCACTCTAAGGTTTCCAGTATTCCAGATTAGGCCCAACACAGGTGTTGCACAAGGACACTATAGTTCTTTAATTTTACACTGAATTTTTCATGCAGTGCATCCTAGTAGTCTATGACCTTATCAATAACCTCTCGGCATTGGCCGTGCACCTTCAGAGGCTCATGTATTATAATGACTAAGTCCCTTAACATGCAGGTACAGCAAGCAATTAGGAAGGCAAATGGTATGTTAGCCTTTATTGCAAGGGGGTTGGAGTATAAGAGTAAGGAGGTCTTGCTGCAATTATATAGGGCTCTGGTGAAACCGCAACTAGAGGACTGTGTACAGTTTTGGTCTCCTTACCTAAGGAAGGATATGCTTGCCTTAGAGGGGGTGCAAGGAAGGTTCACTAGATTGATTCCTGGGATGAGAGGGTTGTTCTATAAGGAGAAATTGAGTAGAATGGGCCTATACTCTCTGGCGTTTAGAAGAATGAGAGGTGATCTCATTAAGAATTTTATACGTTTCAGAGGGCTTGACAGGGTCGATGCTGAGAGGCTGTTTCCCCTGGCTGGAGAGTCTAGAACTAGGAGTCAGAGTCTCGATAAGGGGTCGGCCATTTAGGACAGAGATAAGAAAAGATTTCTTCACTCAGCAGGTTGTGAATCTTTAGAATTCTCTACCTCAGAGGGCTGTGGACGCCCAACCGTTGAGTATATTCAAGGCCGAGATCGTTGGATATTTGGACACTAAGGGATATGGGGATAGGGTGGGAAAATGGAGTTCAGGTCGAAGATCAGCCCTGATCTTACTGAATGACTGAGCAGGCTTAAGGGGCCGTATGGCCTACTCCTGCTCCTAGTTCTTATGCTCTTGTTCTTTCCCGCTCGACAGCCTTTAATTCTGTACCAGATGTGGCATATTTGTGTTTAGCATTAGCGTCTATGACACTGCATTTATCCACATTAAAAGAAATCTGCCAGAGAGGAGGTAGAAGATACACACCTTATACTTTGATGAAGGGGAAACAGTGTGGAAAAAAAACAGACTGAACACAGCAGCACAATACAAGCTGCTTTCACTGATACTAGGATGTGTGTCAACAGTTCTTTTGGCATGTGGCCTAATCAGTTTGTTAGGAAAATAAGATTGCATTCATAGGTGGAGGGAAAGGTTTATTTGGTATGAGGATTGGACACAAGAGGAAGACTGTTATACATTTCCAGAAAGGCAACAAAATACAAGACCACGTTAATACACTTGCAAAATAGGCGTGAAAATGGCAAATTAATTTTAATATAGATAAGTGTGAGGTGGTGCATTTTAATAGGAGAAATAAAGAGGCCACATACTCCTTTAGAGAAGAAGCAAAGGGATCTTGGGGTACAGATTCACAAATCATTATAAGTAGCAATGCAGGTTAATAAGGTCATAAAAAATGCACTGGGATTCATTTCTGGAGGAACGGAACTGAAAAGCAGATCAGTTATGTTAAACTTCTATAGAACTTTGGTTAGAGTACTGGCTTAGGAGTACTGTGCAGAGTTCTACTTTCCATACAAAAAGGATATCGAGGCAATGAACAAGATGCAAAAAGGATTTACAAAGATGATACCAGAACTGAGCGGTTATAATTATCAGAAAAGACTGAGGCTCTTTTCTCTAGAAAAGAGAAGGCTGAGGGGTGACCTAATAAAGGTCTTTAAGATGATGAAAGAGTTTGAAAAGGTAGACGTAGAGAAGGTGTTTCCACTTTGGGGAAGTCCAAAAGTAGGGGTCATAAATATAAGATAATCACCAATAAATTCAATAAGGAATTCAGGAGAAACTTCTTTACCCTGAGAGTGGTTAGAATGTGGAATTTGCTACCACAAGGAGCAGTTGAGGCGAATAGTATAGATGCATTTAAGGGGAAGCTAGATAAGGACATGAGGGAGAAAGGAATCGAAGGCTATGCAGATAGGCTTAGATGAAGTAGGATGGAAGGAGGCTCGTGTAGAGCATAAACACTGTCATGGACCAGTTGGGGCAAATGACCTGTTTCTGTGCTGTAAATTCTATGTTAAAAGGATTGAAAGGTTTGGTCAATTAGATCCCACTGCAGTAGTCTGAACAGTAGTCATCAGGCAAATTCTTTCCTCTCACAATTGGCCTCAGTCATTTTCAGCTTCTTGCTGCCATTCTTCTCCTGGCCCTCGTTTGAGGGCAAAGTTGTGGAGGAAATAACAAGCAACGATGATCATATTGGTCTTAACTCTAACACACTCCCTAAATCAGTCTCAGCAACACAGTTACTGTTCCAGAATGCAGAAGGTGTTTTCCACTATGACCTTGATAGTGCCATGGACCACATTGTTCCTCTCGAGCTATTTATTGACCTTGATTACCAAACTGGTGTTATAAATCAAGGTTCCTTAAAAACCATCCTTAGAGTCTTGGCCCTTCAAGTAGTACTAGCACCCCAGATTGCTTAAGGATGAATTAACCACTGGTGTTGCCAGGGAAACATGTATCGACAGGCTATGGTTGCCAACCCTCCAGGATTGCCCTGGACTCTTCAGGAATTAAAGACTAATCTCCAGGACACTGCTCTGAGTGAGGAGAAAAATCATAGTGACATCGAAAAAAATTGAGTTATTAATAAAAAAAAATTCTTTGAACACTTTTGTTTACTAGTTATAAAAATATTGGACATGGGGGTGGGGGGGGGGAAGGCTGTTTGACTGACAGTCAAGAATCATCCAATTGGGTAATGAAGAGTCTATTCACTTTCCAATTGGCATGGGAAGGTGGAACGGTTGGAGGCAGGAGGTCATGTAATGACACCTCCAGGAATACGTCCAACCAGTGTTGGCAACCCTACAACAGGCACGGACTATCTGTATCATCAGAATAGGGGCCCTTTCTATTCATGAACGGCACTGCATTCAGGTTAGGGGCGAGTGTGGCCACATCAGTGCAATCAATGATACCTGGCACTTGTGGAAATCCTGCCACACTGGAGTGGAGGGCTTCTCTTTGCTGCTGGCTGCTTTTCACAGTAAATTCAATGAAATCTCTGGCCCTGTCAAAGAATGCGCCAGTTACCTGTTCGATGCAATTGTGGACTATGTGGAACATGTGTTAGAAATCTCCCAGACTTGCTGGGAAAGAAACTACTGAATAAGCAGTTGTAAACCTTGACAGCCGCTGCCAAGAGCCCTGTTCTGAAACTAGGCTGCAGGTCTGGCTGCAGAGGTGTGCTGATGGCTTCTTTTGGGAATCTATATTGGCACTGGCAGGTTTTTATGGACAGGTCCAGTTAAGAACCTTGACCCTGGATGCACAAGAATCAGCAGAGAGACGGTACAAACGCAGCACATAATATGGCATCGTACATACCTCGTCTCCTCCTCCAGAACCTACAAAGAGCCTGTATACCCACAGATACACCCAAACCTGAATGCTCGATGCAGTACAGTTTTAACTACTGGATGATTCCAGAAGTTTTCATAACTTCCTTGCGTTTCTGCACAGTTTTAGTCTTACAAACATACAAAATTGACAGGCAGGAAAAGACCAACTGGTCCATCAAGCCTGCCCCACACCACAATGGCCAGAGCATCATGACTCAACACTTCTTTGCTCCCACCCACTCCCCGCAGCCATGTAATCTCCTGATCTGAAATGCACTGCCTGCAAGGGTGGTGGAAGTGGATTCAATAATATCTTCTTCTCCCTTTTGAAAGTTAAGTTTTTTTTCCCCTAATATCTACCCTTCCTTGTGAACGTTTTGCTTGTGTCCATTTGTCCAAATTAAATAGCTTGGTTACTTCAACCTTACTTATGGGTAACTTAACCCTGCACTATTTGAAAAACCTGTATGATGTCTCCACTCTGTTTTTTTTCATCATATAAAACTAATTTTGGGTCCTTTCTTCCCAACTTAGTCCCCTGAGGCCTGGAATTATCATGGTCATTCCATTCCACTCTGAATCCCTTCAATATTCTTTTTTGAAGTAGGGTTACCAAAACTTCATGTCATACTCCAAAATTGGCATCTCTATTGAGTATCATTATAACCTGTTCTGACTTTTAATGTAATGTTCTCCAAATGTATCCCAGGGTTCGATTTGCCTTATTACACCCCCTCCAAAGCAAATATATCCTTCCTGAGGTGCAGTGCCCAGAACTGAATGCAATACTCCAGATGGGGTCTAACTAGAGCTCTGTATAGCTTCCACTCCTTTGAATTCCATTTCGAGATCCCTTCCCTTTTCGGCTTCTGCCAGTAGAGAATCATTCAGGTTTTACACGTGTTTATCATTCCTGATCCTATATGCATTAACTTAATTTTATGCACATTAAAATCCATTTCCCATAGCTCAGTCCATCTACAGAATTGGTCCAAGTCTCTCTCAAGACTGTCAATCTCCTTTCTAATTTATTACCTACTCACAAAAGCTTTGCATCAACAAATTTAACACTACCACACACATCCTATATTATTCAAAAATAGTGAGCAAGGATTCCAGAAAGATCTCTGTGGAACATCACTTTTTTTTTTCTCCTCAGCCAAAACAGTTTCTATTTATCACTACCTTTTATCTTTGATTCTCAATCCATCTATTCAATTCATCATTATTCCATGAGCCTCAGCTTTCTCTCCTAGTCTCAGAGCAACTTTCCCAAATGCCTTTGAAAAGTCATAAACACACAGTCGGTTCCGTGATCCAGTGGGGAATGGTATTCACAAGGAGCACAAATCGAAAAATCACAGGCATGCAGCTGGATGGAAAATCTTGGCACATCCGTGATTTCTCATGATGGGAATGTTGGATTGTGGGATCACCCCTTTCATCTACTGAATTAGCTTCGCCAACTTGCTTAATTACCTCCTGAAAGAATTCCAGTATACTTGTAAGGCATGACACATTACAACCAAAACCCTGCTGACTGCTCCCTACAACTACTGTGCTATTTATTTATTCATTTATAGCACTCCCATTGAATGTGCTGAAGCATTTCTCCCCCACTATGATTAGACTAATTGGCCTGTAATTACCAGGTTTATAGCTTAGTCATTTTTTGAATACAGGAACCAGATTTGCTATCCTGTAATCCTCAGGCCCTCAGTATTTGTAACATGAAGTAGCAAACTTATGGAGTTAGAGAGATGATGATGTAAAACAGGACATTCAGTTAGGTGACACAAAACTTGGGTTTTAAAACACCTGGTTATTGAGAGAGAGAGAAATTTTGTGTTTACTTTATTTTCAAGTTCAGTGCACATGCAAGTAATTGTGGACACTCAGTGCGAGTCCTTCAGGAGTGTTTTTGTTCTCCACCTGGACCAATGATACATATTTTGGGCCATTGTTTCCTCTGTGTTTAAAGTTTAACAAAATTGAAAATGCAAATCAACAGTGGACCAATAGTGGAAGAAAAGAAGATCGCTTTAAACTGCGAACCACTTGCTCGTGATCTGTTCGTTACTCAAAGATTCACCAGCAGTTTCGAGGAGCACATAACCTCAATCACTCAACCCTTGCAACCTGCAAAAGAGCTAGAACACCTAGACTCTGGTAAAGAACCTCAACAGCAAAGAAAGATTATGGTCCCAGAGGTGGCATGCTGTCAACCCATAGGGTGGGCTTGCAAAAAGTTAGTGCAAATGCTTAATCAGAACATCCAGATTTAATATCAAATTAACTACTCTCTTTTGAGACCAGCCGCAAAAATCCAAAGCAAACACAGACTTACCAGAGAAAGACAGACATGATGGCCAGTGCGGGAAATTCACAAGTGGAACATAGTTTGCTGCCTCAGAAACGGCATCCGTCACATTTTGATTGAGGACTTTATTGCACACCATAATCAATATCCCATAGAAGAGTGAATCAACATAGAACCAGCAAAGTGATTAGTTTCTAAACTGTTGTACACTTCTCTACCACACTTTTCTCAATCATGTCTTCCTGTCACACTTATGACTTTACCAACATTACATTCACCTCCCACTGAATCCTCCCATCTCCACCTGAAAGGCAGGAAGTGCTGTTCGCCACTATGCCACTTGTCTCATGCCTAACAAAAATAGGCCTTTCACCCAACAGTTCCTCCCGGCTCCCCTCTCCTTACTACTCCTGCTGTGTGACTGTGACAATTACAAGTGTGTCTCATGCATAACACTTCTATTATTATAGATAGCTATGTAGTGTAGTGTCACACAGTCTTGAACGTCTCACGTCATGGAATTGCAAATTTCTATCTTTATTCCTTGTGTTTTTAAGTAGCTCAAGTTAAAATGCCATCCCTCAATTTCAAAATGGAGGATTGCAGATAGTCTGTCTATGGTTTGTAAACAGGTATTTGCCTCTTTCCCAATGACTTTGGGAAAAGGTAAAAGAACCTATTTGAAATGTTCACTGGCAGGTGGAATTGTATTTTCAATTGCTGTTAGGTGTTACGTTCTCATTTCCTCCCCTCTATTCCCAGAGGTTGCCTTTAAAACAACCCAAGTAGCAGTCCTTTCCTGCTCCTATATATTGCAAGAAAAAATTGCATTCTTGGCCATGACCAGAACTTATGCATTGTTCATTACATCGTGTTTAAGTCTTTTCTGAGTTTTTACCATCAGAATAATAGCATGGAAAGCTCATTCCCAGTCACAGCTGGGAAAACACAGCTTCTGAAGTGCAGGGCACGATCCCAAAAGGGGATACTGCGCAACAGCGTATGTAATGGGCTCAGTGCTGGGGAAACACATTCTTCTTAACCCTTTTGGGGGAAGGATCAGAATTAATGAACGTTGACTGTCTATGCTCTCCTTCACCCCTCTCTAACCCTCCCAACTCATCTGCCCAGAAAACCCACAACTTTCCTGAATCTCCTCGCCCCCTCTTGCTCCTCATTTTTATTTTATTCATTCATGGGATTTGTGCATCGCTAGCAAGGCCAGCATTTATTGCCCATCCCTAATTGCCCTTGAGAAGGTGGTGGTGAGCCATTTTCTTGAACTGCTGCAGTCCGTGTGGTGAAGGTTCTCCCACAGTGCTGTTAGGAAGGGAGTTCCAGGATTTTGACCCAGCGACGATGAAGGAACGGCGATATATTTCCAAATCGGGATGGTGTGTGACTTGGAGGGGAACGTGCAAGTGGCGTTGTTCCCATGTGCCTGCTGCTCTTGTCCTTCCAGGTGGTAGAGGTCGCGGGTTTGGGAGGTGCTGTCGAAGAAACCTTGGGAAGTTACTGCAGTGCATCCTGTGGATGGTACACACTGCAGCCACAGTGCGCCGGTGGTGAAGGGAGTGAATGTTTAGAGTAGTGGATGGGGTGCCAATTAAGCGGGCTGCTTTATCTTGGATGGTGTCGAGCTTCTTGAGTGTTGTTGGAGCTGCACTCATCCAGGCAAGTGGAGTGTATTCCATCACACTCCTGACTTGTGCCTTGTAGATGGTGGAAAGGCTTTGGGGAGTCAGGAGGTGAGTCACTCGCCGCAGAATACCCAGCCTCTGACGTGCTCTTGTAGCCACAATATTTATATGGCTGGTCCAGTTAAGTTTCTGGTCAATGGTGACCCCCAGGATGTTGATGGTGGGGGATTCGGCGATGGTAATGCCGTTGAATGTCAAAGGGAGGTGGTTAGACTCTCTCTTGTTGGAGATGGTCATTGCCTGGCACTTGTCTGGCACAAATGTTACTTGCCACTTATCAGCCCAAGCCGGGATGTTGTCCAGGTCTTGCTGCATGCGGGCTCGGACTACTTCATTATTTGAGGGGTTGCGAATGGAACTGAACACTGCAATCATCAGCGAGCATCCCCATTTCTGACCTTATGATGGAGGGAAGGTCATTGATGAAGCAGCTGAAGATGGTCAGGCCTAGAACACTGCCCTGAGGAACTCCTGCAGCAATGTCCTGGGGCTGAGATGATTGGCCTCCAACAACCACTACCATCTTCCTTTGTGCCAGGTATGACTCCAGCCACTGGCCCCATTCAAGTGCCCATGTTCCTCCCCCTCTTGCCACTTCTTCCTGCCACCACCTACCTGTCTCATCCCAAGTGCCTGACCCTTTGCAATCCCCACTTCCTGGACACTCCCTCCTGCTACCGCTCGCTGCTCTCCCCCACCCCGTGATGAGCACCTATGCCTACTCACTCCCCACCCCACACCCCGACACCCCAATTCCAACTGCTCAACTGCCCCACGTTCCTGATTGTGATTCAAGAACCAGCTTTTGTTTTTGAAAACGGTTCCTTGCTTTTACCTAGACAAGAATAGACTTTGTTACAAATGCAAAAGAGGTTTAAACCCTGGAGCCAAAAATGACAAGTGCTTGAAAAATTTAGCAACATAGCCATGCATTGGAGTATTACACAATGTATGGTACAATCATTGTAAAATATCTAACACACATTTTATCTGTCACACATTCCTGTCTGCATACAAATTTCTATGTCATATCAACTGGCTCACAATTCATATTCGTCTACAAAACAAATCACAATTGAACAGGTAAAATACCAATCAGCAAGTGGGAATAAAAATCACAACATTTAGATCATTATGAATACAACAGCTACCATTAAAAATGGTGAACCATTGAAATTATATCAAATACTTTTGAAAACCTTTCATCCAGCATTTTGGCTGCTCTACGAAAACGAGCACTTACCACTCGAGATAAATTTTGCAAAATAATGAAGGCATAAAATAATTATATTTAACCCGTTACAGTATCATTTTCTGTTTTTGAAAAGTTTTTCATCGAGGAGGTATTAATTTAAGGCAGATTCCCAGAACCATCGCTGTTACTTCAATGGGCACAAACTTGTGAGCTACATTTTCCAACATTAATCCGTGTATACAACTTCTAAATATTTTTCTCATCAACTTTCTCCTCCACACTGGTGCATCAAATAGTACAGAGAACAAAAACTGCTGGAGAACTCGCCTCAATCTTAACCCCGGCACCCCCCGCTGCCCGCCCAATGAGAACGAGGTGTGCTGGAGCAGGGGGAGATAGATGATGGCAGGGTGCCACTCACCATTTTCTCACTAACTTTATGCTATGTGTCAATTTAACAGGTGCGTTTTGGTCATCACATGATTCAGAAGTTGGGGTCTGATGACATCAATCAGGACCCCGCACACAATTTTAACTGTCACTGGTCGGCGCCGGGGAAACCCAGTAGCAAGAAGCAAAAGGAAGGTTGAGAGGGTATGTGATTTTTATTTTGTTGAAGGTTTCCTCGCGGGACAGGAGTGCACTCAATTCACTGTCTCGGGTCGAGGGTGGGGGGGGGGGGGAATGTCTTATAAATTCTCACAGTATTGGTGTGCACCCGTCTCTTACTTCCACACCCCAGCACCTGCCCTGCCCTCCACTCCACTCCACTCCCCTGCATCCTTCGCACCATGAGCAATGCCACTGGAGATTTGCTAGTATAAAGAATATGCAAAGAGAAACCCTGAAAACCCAGGCGAAGATGGCAGAAAATTCCCATTGAACGGGTGATTCAAAAGTCAGGACAACAAGCATAAGGGTGAAATTCCTGCCTTCACTTGGCTGAGCTATGAAATGATGGGTGTTAGCCACTGTCTTTATTACTCTCCAATGATTTTAAAATGATTACCTGCAAGATTTGGTACCTTGCACAAACCTGTTTCCTGGCAGTGACTCATTCCCCCTGACTGAAGCCACTCTTTCCAGTTACACATTGACAGGTTCCTCACCCAAACCAAGGGGATGGTTTTAACCCTGAGCAGATTTCGGACCGACGGACAGGCGGGGAGACGGGGCGAGTGCAAAACGCACTGATTGACCTAGGTTTGAAGCCTGCGGGGGGGGGGGGGGGGTATTTTAATCCTAAGGCCTCATTCACACGCCGCCAGTCAGCTGCCTGCCCACAAATGGGCAGAAAGGGGCAGCTGGCATGTGGGCTGGAGACGAAGTTGGGGCTGGCATAGCCCATCAGCCGGCACCAAGAGAAGGCTGGCCAGCAAACAGGCAAGTCACGGGGAGGGATTTTCTAGAGGGTCTCTCAGGTGGGAAATGGAGGGGATGGTGGGGGCAAGGAGCCCGGAGCAGGGCATGCTGCTTCTTTCCTTGTGGGAAAGAGCGCTCCTGCTCCTCCGAGCTCCACAAAGAAAAGTTTTAGACTTATCTTGGAGGGACTCTTCTGTCTGCAGCCCAGCTTCCCTGCTCATGAACTAGTTAAAGTGCTATCTGGGTACCGATGGTATAAACCACCCGATTCGTATAAATTCATGAGGCCACCTGCTTTAGACCTGCAGGTCCTTGCAGGCTGAAATCCAGAACGTTGCGAAAGGGTCGGGATCTGAGCGAGTAAGTGATCTGCTTATTTATGAACTGCCCATCCGCCCAGTGTCCACTGAATGTGTAGGATCAAAATCGACCAAGTCATTCCCCAAATCCTCTGGCACCTTTAATTTTTGAAGCACATCATCCTCTTCCACCCTCCTACTTCTTCTTTAAAGTCTTCACCATCTACTGACCTCCAAAGCCCCAAGATGATTTAGTCCCCTATCGTCCTCACAGCCTCGACACTGAGTGACTTCCCATCCTTGGCAAATTCAACCTTCGCGTACATATCCCCTGGCTCCCTCTCCCCGGCTCCTCCACCCTCTTGCCCTCATTCAGTCTCACTGTGTGCACCAAATTCTTACCCAGGCCCACAGTTACCCCTTCGATCTGGCCGACATGTATGGCTTCTGATCACTACCTTGTCTCACACATCATTCACGCATCCCTGCCCATCTCCCCTTGCCACCGGCATGAACCAGGTTGCCATAGGACCCAGAATCATGCAGCACCACTCCCCTCTGTCCCTAGAAAAAAAACAATTCAGTGACTTAAGAGTTCTGAGGTTCATTCAGTGACAGTTGTGTAACCTTAACTAAACCGACGCCTCAGAAATTGGATATATGAGCTAATTTAACTGAAAAGTGCTCATTTCAGTCACTCACTCATTTTTGTCTGGGGAACACGTGATGCTTTGAATTCTAGCTCCCTGAAGTCATAAGAGGCAAGCTTTTCCTCAGCTTCATTAGCTGAGATAACGGAACAGACGGGGGCCGAAAATTGGGCGGGGGACTCACGAGATGGGTTTCCTGCCATAAGTGATTACAGCCCCCAGACATGCCCGCCCAAAATGGGTGTGCATATTCTAATTAAGCAGTATAGATACAGTGATGTCTATCATTAACACCTTAGTAACGCCTGTAACAGTGCCTATAAAAAAAACAGGCATCCAGCGGTGCTAAGAGAGACAGAACAACACCAAAATTTTAAATGAAGGCAGCAGGATAACAACTAGATTGCAGCACAAGGGAGAGGTCGATTTACCCTGATACACGTTGCCATTTCCTGTGCCAGGAATTTATTTTGCACACCCCTCTTCCCTGCCCCCAGAGAATTGGAGGGCAAGGGAGATAAATAGAGCTGGAGGGATTTCCAGAGTATAGAGCATGGAGGAATTTGTAGATGAGGATAAGGATTTTAAATTTGTTGTGCAGAGGTCAAAGGTGATGGGCATGCAGGTAGAATGCAGTCAGCTGTGCCATAGATAACTTGGAGTTGAAGGAGAGTGGATGTTGGGAGGCTGTTGAGGAAGACAGACGAGAAAGTGGAGGTGAAATATGCACAATAAGGATTTTGGTGGGTTTATGTTAGAGGCAGAGGTGGGTGATGTTGCAAAGTAAGTGGCCTTGACGATCGATAGGATGTAGGGTTTGAAGCTCAACTTTACATTGAGAGGGAATCCAATACTGTGTGAGTGAGTGGCAAAGAAGCAGAATTTTTGGCTGGAAAAAATAAATAATGGCTTTTGTCTCCCCAAGGATATTATGGCTCATCAGTGACTTGCGGCCAGTCAGACACTCTGACAACACAGAGGTAGTTGTGAGGGTCGAGACAACTGGGGGAAAGATGAAGCTGGGTGTCATCAGCATACATATGAAAGCTGACCTCATGCCTACAAATGAGGTCAACAAGGGTAGTATGTAGTTGAGGAAGAGGCAACAACCTGGGAATGGCCTCTAAATCTCTCCATCTCTCTCCTCCTTTAAGATGCTCCTTAAAACCTACTTCTCTGACCATGCTTTTGGACACCTGTCCTAATATCTCTACGTAGCTCGGTGTCAAATTGGGTTTGATAATCAATCCTGTGAAGTGCCCTGGGATATTTTGCTATGTTAAAGGCGCTTTATAAATTCAAGTTGTTGTTGAGGAACTCCAGGGGTGAACTTCTATCTTTGAGAAATATTACAATGCATTTTTATCCTTGATATTCATATCAAGGCTGAAAAAGAAATTAAGTTATAGGCAGGGAAGTAAAAGCTGTGCTGTGTAGGAGTTGGGATGGCTGCCAGAAGTAATGAGGGCTTCATTGTGCACTTATATTTTTTTCTTCGGTATAGAGAGCAATTCAAGTGAGAGTTCTTCCAAAAATGAAAATGAAAACTGCGCAAGTGATTTACAAATCAACTATCCACTAATCTTCGAAAAGTGGGTTTGAAGTTCCTCAATGACAGCTCTAAATGTTCAGCTGGAGCTTTCAATTCTGTCCATTTTGAACAAAGACCACATTTCACAATGACTGAAAAAGTGAAATCGAACTTCCTAAATTGATTCAGCTGAGGATATCTATCTCTGAAACCAAGAACTAACGCACTTGAATTTGCCAAATAGTTGCAATGAGGAGGTGCTAAATAGATACGGTTAGTGATCCAGCAAACCTCATCCTTCTGCAAACATCTCTAGAGTTATACGATCAGAAAATAATGACCTGAAAGCTACAAATATAGAATCTTGAGTTTCAGTTCCTTAACATCGCCCGTCTCCGCCCCTCCCGAAGCTCATCTGCTGCTGAAACCCTCATCCATGCCTTTTTGTTCCACTAGACTTCGCTATTCAATGTTCTCCTGCCAGTCTTTCCATAAACTTGAGCGCATCCAAAAATCGGATGCCCATTTCCTAACTCGCACCAAGTCCTGTCCCATTACCCCGTGCATGCTGACCTACACTGGCTCCCAGTCCGGCAATGTTCGATTTTAAAGTTCTCACTCTTGTTTTCAAATCCCTTCACGGCCTCATCCCTCCTGTAACCTCCTCCAGCCCTACAACCCTCCGAGATCTCGGTGCTCCTCTAATTGTGGCCTCTTGCACAGCGGTCCACCATTGGCAACCATGCCTTCAGCTGCCTTGGCCCCAAGATCTGGAATTCCCTCCCTGAAACTCTCCGCCTCTCTACCTCTCTCTCCTCCTTTAAGACGCTCCTTAAAACCTACCTCTTTGACCAACCTTTTGGTCCCCTGCCCTAATATCTCCTTATGTGGCTCAGTGTCAAATCTTGTTTGATAACACTCCTGTGAAGTGCTTTGGGATGATTTACTGCATTAAAGGCGCTATATAAATGCAAGTTGCTGTTGTTGTAATAGCAAATCCAGTTCTCTGGATCCATTATTGCACAAGAGTCCACACCATTAGCCTTCATGGTGTCAGCCTTGGCTCAGTTGGTAGCACTCTCACCTCAGAGTCAAAAGGTCATGGCTTTAAGTCCCACTCCAGAGACTTGTGCACATAATAAAGGCTGACACTTCAGTGCAGTACCAAGGGAGTGCTGCATTATTGGAGGTGCCATCTTTTGGATGAGATGTTAAACTTGCCCTCTCAGGTGGATGTAAAAGATCCCACTGCGCTATTCAATGAAGAGGAGGGGAGTTATCTTGGCGTCCTGGCCAATATTTATCCCTCAACCAACATCACTGAAACAGATTATCTGGTCATTATCTCATTGCCATTTGTGGGACCTTGCTGTGCGCAAATTGGCTGCAGCATTTCTCGATATTACAACATTGACCACACATCAAAAGTACTTCATTGGCTGAAAAACACTTTGGCTGTCCTGAGGTCATCAAAGGCACTATATGAATGCGTGTTCTTTCTTTCTTTCAGTTTATTATTTTTTTTGTGAAGAGAACCTAACTATTCTAAAGCCAGATGATTTTATTTCGCAAGTGCAGCTGAAGCTACGTGGGTTTAGGTGGATCCAGCTGTTGGCCAGAAGTTGATCACTAAAACCTATTACATGCCTCCATGTCAAGGGGCACATTATAAGGCCCACTGGGCACAGAATGTACTCTGGATGGGGACTTCAATGTCCATCACCAAGAGTGGCTCGGTAGCACCATTACTGACTGAGCTGGCCGAGTCCTGAAGGACATAGCTGCAAGACTGGGCCTGTGGCAGGTGGTGAGCGAACCAACACGAGGGAAAAACCTACTTCACCTCGTCCTCACGAATCTACCTGTCGCAAATGCATCTGTCCATGAGAGTATTGGTAGCAGTGACCACAGAACAGTCCTCGTGGAGACGAAGTCCCGTCTTCGCACTGAGGAAACCATCCAACGTGTTGTGTGGCACTACCACCGTCTTCAGCCAGAAGTGCCGAGTGGATGATCCATCTCGGCCGCCTCCCGAAATCCCCACCATCACAGAAGTCTGCTTCAGCCAATTCGATTCACTCCACGTGATATCAAGAAACGGTTGAGTGCACTGGATACAGCAAAGGCTATGGGCCTCGACAACATCCCGGCTGTAGTGCTGAAGACTTGTGCTCCAGAACTAGCTGCGCCTCTAGCCAAGCTGTTCCAGTACAGCTACAACACTGGCATCTACCCGACAATGTGAAAAATTGCCCAGGTATGTCCTGTCCTCAAAAAGCAGGACAAATCCAATCCAGCCAATTACCGCCTCATCAGTCTATTCTCAATCATCAGCAAAGTGATCGAAGGTGTCGTCGACAGTGCTATCAAGCGGCACTTACTCACCAATAACCTGCTCACCGATGCTCAGTTTGGGTTCCGCCAGGACCACTCAGCTCCAGACCTCATTACAGCCTTGGTCCAAACATGGACAAAAGAGCTAAATTCCAGAGGTGAGGTGAGAGAGACTTCCCCCGACATCAAGGCAGCATTTGACCGAGTGTGGCACCAAGGAGCCCTAGTAAAATTGAAGTCAATGGGAATCAGAGGGAAAACTCTCCAGCGGCTGGAGTCATACCCAGCGCAAAGGAAGATGGTAGTGGTTGTCGGAAGCCAATCATCTCAGCCCCAGGACATTGCTGCAGGAGTTCCTCAGGGCAGTGTCCTAGGCCCGACCATCTTCAGCTGCTTCATCAATGACCTTCCCTCCATCATAAGGTCAGAAATGGGGATGTTCGCTGATGATTGCACAGTGTTCAGTTCCATTCGCAACCCCTCAAATAATGAAGCAGTCCGAGCCCGCATGCAGAAAGACCTGGACAACATCCAGGCTTGGGCTGATAAGTGGCAAGTAACATTCGCGCCAGGCAAGTGTCAGGCAATGACCATCTCCAACAAGAGAGAGTCTAACCACCTCCCCTTGACATTCAACGGCATTACCATCGGCGAATCCCCCACCATCAACATCCTGGGGATCACCATTGACCAGGAACTTAACTGAACCAGCCATGTAAATTCTGTGGCTGCAAGAGGAGGTCAGAGGCTGGCTATTCTGCGGTGAGTGACTCACCTCCTGACTCCCCAAAGCCTTTCCACCATCTACAAGGCACAAGTCAGGAGTGTGATGGCATACTCTCTACTTGCCCGGATGAGTGCAGCTCCAACAACACTCAAGAAGCTCGACACCATCCAGGACAAAGCAACCAACTTGATTGGCACCCCATCCACCACTCTAAACATTCACTCCCTTCACCGCCGGTGCACTGTGGCTGCAGTGTGTACCATCTACAGGATGCACTGCAGCAACTCGCCAAGGCTTCTTTGACAGCACCTCCCAAACCTGCGACCTCTACCACCTAGAAGGACAAGAGCAGCAGGCACAAGGGAACACCACCACCTGCACGTTCCCCTCCAGTCACACACCATCCCGACTTGGAAATTTATCACCGTTCCTTCATCGTCGCTGGGTCAAAATCCTGGAACTCCCTTCTTAACAGCACTATGGGAGAACCTTCACCACACGGACTGCAGCGGTTCAAGAAGGCGGCTCACCACCACCTTCTCAAGGGCAATTAGGGATGGGCAATAAATGCTGGCCTCGCCTGCGATGCCCACATCCCATGAATGAATAATAAAAAAAATGACAAGTGTAGCTGAATTGGGACTATCTTGATAGAGACCAATGGAGTGACATTGATCTCGTCCAATGCCACCAGGATAAAAATACATACAAGTAAGCAGTACTGATACAAATGGCATTTTGGCCCCAAATGCATCATTGATATTTGTTATAGGACTCCAGGTCAAGGGATCTATGGTTATGAGACACAAAACACTAAAGCATTTGAATTGGGAAAAGACTAAAATGGTGGCGGGGGGGTGGGATGTTAATTTCCCAATGTTCCACGAGTGAACCTTCTAGTATTGACAGCAGGTCGACAGAAAGATTTATAGATATAATAAATGATTCTTTTCTTATACAACATGTTAGTAAGGAAACTAGTGGTAATTGGGGATTAGACTTAGTTTTTAGTGGTGACTCTGATGCAATATCAGGCTTCATGTTGGGGAACAGTGAGCACAATTTTATTAAATCTAACTTCAAAAGCCAAATCAAGGTTCCTGAAATGTAATGCTCGTATAAGATTTTAAGAGGGCTACATTTGCAAAGATGGCAGATGACTTGAGCGTGATTGATTTTGCAGTGCTACTTGGTGGGGATAACAGAAAAATGGAATACTTTCAAAACCATCCTTATGTTATGAGGGCACATGGCTAACTGGTGAGATCCAAAGACTAATTAGATTTAAGCAGAATTCTTTTTTTTATATATAAGCTTAAGGAAATTAACTTTCAAGAGAGCAGGAATTGGCATCAACTCAGTTGAAGGCAACAAAAGCTATCAAAACAGTTAAAAGACACTGGAGAAATAGCAAGGTCTTTTTCAGGTATGTGAGGGGGCAGAGGGCCAATTAGAGCAGTATAGAGCCATTGAAGGAATCCTCAGGGCAGTATTGGCTGGATTCACAGAATATGGCTACTTTGCATCAGTCTTCACTACTGCAGAAGCTGGTTACCAATAATACATTGCAGTGTTGATGCTGTAAAGTGTGGAAGTGGTTGTGGATATAGTCCTGGCTTGAATTAATCATCTCAAAATGCATTGGGCTGCTAACCCTGATGACATTCACTCAATGGTCTCAAGGAAATGGAGGCTGTACTCTGTGATCCTCGTGCTCACATATTTAACAGCTTGCTGGGGTCTGGGATTGTTTCCATGGATTAAACAGAGGCCCGTGTGATACCCATGTTTAATGAGAGCAATGAGTCTGAACTGGGAAATTACAGGACCATTAGTTGTAATTAGTCATTAGTTGACTGTATGTAAGTTACCAGAAGGGATTATTAGAGGTGCACTGGATGGGGTTATTAGAGAGTGTCCACATCACTTCTGGAAAAGATGGCCCCGTCTCACCATCCTGGTGAGATTTTTTTTTGAGGAAGTTCATAGGTTGCTGGATGTCAGTAGCTTGGTCGATATTGTGTGTCTTGATTTTCAAAACGCCATTGACAAAGTGCTACACAAATGCCTACTAAGGTAGGTAGAATTCTGTGTAATTGGCAGGCAGGATTGGGGTTGGATAAGGAACTGATTGCATTCTCATAATTTGAAAGTAGTTATAAATTGTTATGATTCTGCACGGGGACTGGCCACAATGGAGCCATGCCAGGATTGGCGTTAAGGCCCTTGTTCTTCATCAATGATCTGGGTGAGGGTGTCCACGCTGAATGAATTGACCACAAGTTTACAGATAGCACGAATATATGTACAGGTGCAAGGACCTTAGAGGAGATATATATAGATTGCAGGCAGATATAGATGTGATGGGGAAATGGGACCATATCTGACCAATGTCTTTTAATTTAGGCAAATGTAGCAGCTAGGGGCAACTCCATGCACGTGTACACTATGCAGGATTACAAGGTCAATGCTACTCAGCGGGAGAAGGACCTGGGTGTTATGGTGCATGAGACATCGAGGTTCATGACCAGTGCTGTGATGCTATTGCAATAGCAAGTAACATGTTAGGATGTATTGCCAGGACAATTAAATAGTAAATTAGAACTTCTATTCGTTCTCTGTATAAATCCTTGATCAGGCCACATCTAGAATCTGGACAGTTTTGGTCCCCTCAAATAGTGGACGAGACACTCCCTGGAAAAGGTTCAGAGGAAGGCCACTGGATGGATTCCTAGTTTAACGTCCCTCAGTTACCATGAGAGACCGAGGGAGCTGGGGCTTTCTACTTTCAAGGCGATTTGATTGAAGTCTTTAAAATCATGAAAGGATTAGTCTTGGTCTAACTGGAGAGGCTATTCAAGCTAGTTAGACGAGGGGACCAGAGGACACAAGTACAAGTTTTGTACACAAAGAACTAAGTTACATACTAGGACCTGCTTCTTTTTGCAGAGAGTCGTCCATGTCTGAACAGGTTGCTGGCACGTGCGATGAATGCAGAATTGCTGCAAGTATTCAAAGGTGAGCTGGATAAGTTCTTGACGGTGGCTAAAATATCTGCCCACAGAAGAAGTTAAATGGCTCAGCAGGTAAGTACACTGCCCAGTTGAAACTCAGCCATGAGGGTCTCAGGTTGAACCCAGACTGTGCTCAATGAACTGAGCAGAAGTAGGGGCACTACCAAGAGGAGCAGTGTCAACCTGATCTCCTGTACCAGACTGGCATTCAGTGCCCTCAATTGATACAAGCATGAACGTGGCAAAGATAGAATCAGACTTGGCTGTGAGGTTTCTATCATCATATAGCTCACCAACATTCGCATTCCAAGGTCACATATAAAGACTGCCCAATTAGTACCAGGTGGCACCCAGTGCCCACAGAACCACACTCCAGTATAAATTAGCACTTTTTTGCATACGAGGGGGGGAAAGTGCAGAACAAGGGGATGCCTCTAATGGAAGAAATATGTATAAGAGAAATTGTAGCAGTTGAAGGATTATCCCTGTGTCAGATAGTCAGGTTACCTAAAGCAGGCCTCTCAAGTACTCACAGGTATTTCAGTAAGTAGCGTTATCGAGGGAAATAAATGGTTAGGATATTCTTGCCGATCAATGCACTCGGTTGCTTAGCACCAAATACGTCACAATAGACACCAGCTAAATATTGGCAGGTGTCACAAATTATCCTGCTAAAAACCACTAGACAGATTAAGCCAAATGTGATTAAGTAAATAATAGTTGAAAAAAATTGGTGATGGAGAAATAATCTCCTTTGTACATATCTCTCGAATCAGGGATATAACAAAGCACACTGCTGTCACAATGCATGTATTCAATCAAAATATGGTATCAATATGGTGAAAAGTACACAAGAAACCGGCTTGGGGGAAACTATTTAGATCGAAACCCATTTTCCCAATTCTTGCAACAAAATGAGTCAATTAACCAACTGAATGATTCTTTGAAAGAGGAAATAAATATCCGAGTCACACCTCCAGGACAGACCAGTAGATTACCTTCTACTTAGACATGAACCATTAACATTTCCTGAAAGGAAAAATGTTAAAAAATGGGACGAGCAATCGGGATGCTGACAGGGGAGAGTAAAACAAAATTACTTCAAGAAAAATCGACAGATCGAAAGTCTACCCTAAAATACAAGCCAAGAGATTAGTGCAGTCCCTCCATTGCCTTGGCATCCTTCCAACAACTTGCATTTATATCGCGCCTTTAACGTAGTAAAACGTCCCAAGGTGCTTCAGAGGAGCGTTATCAAACAAAATTTGACACCAAGCCACATAAGGAGATATTAGAACAGGTGACCAAAAGCTTGGTCAAAAAACTATGTTTTAAGGAACATCTTAAAAGGAGGAGAGAGAGATAGAGAGGCGGAGAGGTTGAGGGAGGGAATTCCAGAGCTTAAGGCCTAGGCAGATGAGGTCACAGACACCAAAGGTGGAGCAATGAAAATCGGGGATGCACAAGAGGCAAGAATTGGAGGAGTGAAGAGATCTTGGAGGGTTGTCGGGCTGGAGGAGGTTATTGAGATAGGGACAGGTGAGGCCATGGGGGGATTTGAACTCAAGGATGAGAATGTTAAAACTGAGGCATTGCCGGACCGGGAGCCAATGTAGGTCAGCGATCACAGGGGTGATGGGTGGACAGGACTTGGTGTGAGTTAGGATATGGGTAGTCGAGTCTTGGATGAGCTCAAGCTTATGGAGGGTGGAAAATGGGAGGCTGGCCAAGAGAGCATTGGAATAGTCCAGTCTAGAGGTAACAAAGGCATGGATGGGGTTGCAGCATCAGATGAGCTGAGGCAGGGGCGGAGAAGGGCGATGTTATGGAGGTGGAAGTAGGCAGTCTTGGTGATGGAGCAGATATGTGGTCGTAACTCATCTCAGGGTCAAACAGGATGCCAAGGTTGCAAACCGTCTAGTTCAGCCTCAGACAGTGGCCAGGGAGAGGGATGAAGTCGATGGCTGGGGAACGGAGTTTGCAGCAGGGACTAAAGACAATGGCTTCAGTCTTCCCAATATTTAGTTGGAGGAAATTTCTGCTCATCCAGAACTGGATGTCAGACAAGTAGCGTGACAAATCAGAGACAGTGGAGGGGCCGAGGGACGTGGTTGTGAGGCAGAGCTGGGTGTCGTCAGCATACATGTGGAATGTAACATCATGTTTTTGGATCATGTCGCCGAAGGGCAGCATGTAGATGAGAAATAGGAGGAACCCAAGGATAGATACTTGGAGGACTCCAGAGGTAACGGTGCGGGAGTAGGAAGAGAAGCCATTGCAGGTCATTCTCTGGCTACGACTGGATAGATAAGAATGGAACCAGGCGAGCGCAGTCCCACCCAGCTGAACGATGGAGGAGAGGCGTTGGAGGAGAATCGTGTGGTTAACTGAGTCAAAGGCTGCAGACAGGTCAAGAAGGATGCGGACGTATAGTTTACCACGGTCACGGACACATAGGATGTCATTTGTGACTTTGATAAAGGTCGTTTCAGTGCTGTGGCAGGTGCAGAAACCTGATTGGAGAGGTTCAAACATGGAGTTGCAGGAAAGATGGAAACGGAATTGGGAGGCGACAACATGTTCAAGGACTTGAAAGGAAAGAGAAGTTGGAGATTGGGCGGTAGTTTAAGGACAGAGGGGTCAAGGGTGGGTGGCGGTGATAATGGCAGATTTGAAGGGGAGGGGGACCTAAGGTGAAGTTCCTAAAGTAAGACGCCTAAATTAGACAATATGAGAACTGCAGCCTAATCGATTACTTGCATAAATTTAGCATTATCTCTGTACTTGTATTCTTTACCGGTATTTATAAAACCCAAGATCCCTTATGCTTTTATTCAACTTGTCCTCCCTCTTTTAAAGATTTGTGTATTTAAACCCCTAAATTTCTTCTACTCCTTTTTTTTCTCTCTTTACTCTTCCTACCAAAACAACACAATTTAGTCATGTAGTGTCAGCGTTGGCTCCTTGGGTAGCGCTCTTGCCTCTAATGTCAGAAGGTTGTGGGTTCAAGCCCCACTCCAAGACACTTGATCACATAATCCAAGCTGACAATCCCAGTGCAGTACTGAGGCAGCGCTGCACTGTCAGAGGTGCCGTCTCTCGGGTGAGAAGTTAAACCAAGAGCTGCCCTCTCATGTGGATGTGAAAGACCCCATGTCACTATTTTCGGGTTCAGTGTTGGAACCACTGCTTTTCTTATATATATATTAATGACTTGGACATAGAGGGTATAATTTCAAAATTTGTAGACGACACAAAACTTGGAAGTGTAGTAAACAGTGAGGAGGATAGTAATTGACTTCAAGAGGACATAGGCTGGTGGAATGGGCGGACACATGGCAGATGAAATTTAACGCAGAGAAGTGCGAAGTGATACATTTCAGCAGGAAGAATGAGGAGAGGCAATATAAACTAAATGGTACAATTCTAAATGATGGTACAGGAACAGAGAAACCTGGGGGTATATATGCACAAATCTTTGAAGGTGGCAGGATAGGTTGAGAAAGTGGTTAAAAAAGCATACGGGATCCTGGGCTTTATAAATAGAGGCATAGAGTACAAAAGCAAAGAAGTTGTGTTGAATCTTTACAAAACACTGGTTTGGCCGCAACTGGAGTATTGTGTTCAATTCTGGACACCGCACTTTAGGAAGGATGTAAGGGGCATAGAGGGTGCAGAAAAGATTTACTACAATGGTTCCAGGGATAAGGGACTTCCGTTACATGGATAGACTGGAGAAGCTTGGATTGTGCTCCTTGGAGCAGAGAAAGTTAAGAGCAGATTTGATAGAAGTGTTCAAAAACAGGAGGGGTTCAGATAAAGTAAATAAAGAGAAACTGTTCCCATTGACAGAAGGGTCGAGAATCAGAGGACACTGATTTAAGGTGATTGGCAAAAGAACGAAATGAAACGTGAGGAAAAACCTTTTTATGCAGCGAGTTGTTATGATCTGGAATGCACTGACTGAAAGAGTGGTGGAAGCAGATTCAGATGTGGCTTTCAAAAAGAAATTGGATAAATACTTGAAGGGAAAAAAATTGCAGGGCGACGGGAAAAGAGCGGGGAAATGGGACTAACTGAATTACTCTTACAAAGAGCAGGTGTGGGTTTGATGGGCCAAATGGCTGCCTTCTGTGTTGTAACGATTCTATGATTCTAATTTCCAATTGTGCAATCGACTAGTACCGATATTCTCCATAAGTTGCTTACAGTCCTCTCTACAAACAAGCATGCTTCCTATTTTTGTTATAGTTCTGAAGAAAGGCCATCGACCTGAAACGTTAACTGTTCTCTCACCACAGATGCTGCCTGACCGGCTGAGTGTTTTCCAGCATTTTCTGTTTTTATTCCGTACTTTTGTGTCACCGGCAAATTGATTTTCTGCTGCTCACATGTTGGGGTTTTTGAATATTTGGCCGACAAGGGGTTTTGAGTGTTAAGGTATATTTTTTTTCAATAGAACATCAGGTACAGGATTCAAAGTTCATTCACAAAAGGATTAGCATAAGTTTTCTAATTTTAAAAAAGTCAGGAGGAAGTGGCCCTGGGAGTCCTCAACATTGACTCCGGACTCCATGAAATCTTATGGCATCAGGTCAAACACAGGCAAGGATAGCTCCTGCTGATTACCACCTACCGTCCTCCCTCAGCTGATGAATCAGTCCTCCTCCATGTTGAACACCACTTGGAGGAAGCACTGAGGGTAGCAAGGGCACAGAATGTATTCTGGGTGGGGAACTTCAATGTCCATCACCAAGAGTGGCTCGGTAGCACCAATACTGAGCGAGCTGGCCGAGTCCTGAGGACATAGCTGCCAGACTGGACCTATGGCAGGTGGTGAGCGAACCAACACGAGGGAAAAACCTACTTGACCTCATCCTCACCAATCTACCTGTCGAAGATGCATCTGTCCATGACAGTATTGGTAGGAGTGACCACTGCACAGTCCTCGTGGAGACGAAGTCCCGTCTTCGCACTGAGGACACCATCCAAAGTGTTGCATGGCACTATCACCGTGCTAAAAGGGATAGATTCAGAACAGATCTAGCAGCTCAAAACTGGGCATCCATGAGGTGCTGTGGGCCATCAGCAGCAGCAGAATTGTATTCTAGCACAATCTGTAACCTCATGGCCCGGCATATTCTTCACTCTACCATTATCAACAAGCCAGGGGATCAACGCTGGTTCAATGAGGAGTGTAGAGGAGCATGCCAGGAGCAGCACCAGGTGCCAACCTGGTGAAGCTACAATTCAGAACTACATGCATGCTAAACAGCGGAAACAACATGCTATGGACAGAGCTAAGCGATTCCACAAGCAACGGATCAGATCAAAGCTCTGCAGTCCTGCCACATCCAGTTGTGAATGGTGGTGGACAATTAAACAACTAACGGGAAGAGGAGGCTCTGCAAACATCCCCATCCTCAATGATGGCGGAGTCCAGGTATGTCCTGTCCACAAAAAGCAGGACAAATCCAATCCGGCCAATTAACCCCCCATCAGTCTACTCTCAATCATCAGCAAAGTGATGGAAGGTGTCGTCGACTGTGCTATCAAGCGGCACTTACTCACCAATAACCTGCTCACCAATGCTCAGTTTGGGTTCCACCAGGACCACTCAGCTCCAGATCTCATTACAGCCTTGGTGCAAACATGGACAAGAGAGCTGAATTCCAGAGGTGAGGTGAGAGTGACTGCCCTTGACATCAAGGCAGCATTTGACCGAGTGTGGCACCAAGGAGCCCAAGTAAAATTGAAGTCAATGGGAATCAGGGGGAAAACTATCCAGTGGCTGGAGTCATACCTAGCACAAAGGAAGATGGTAGTGGTTGTTGGAGGCCAATCATCTTAGCCCCAGGACATTGCTGCAGGAGTTCCTCAGGGCAGTGTCCTACGCCCAACCATCTTCAGCTGCTTCACGATGACCTTCCCTCCATCGTAAGATCAGAAATAGGGATGTTTGCTGATGATTGCACAGTGTTCAGTTCCATTTGCAACCATTCAGATAATGAAGCAGTCAGTGCCTGCATGCAGCAAGACCTGGACAACATCCAGGCTTGGGCTGATAAGTGGCAAGTAACATCCGTGCCAGATACGTGCCAAGCAATGACCATCTCCAACAAGAGAGAGAGAGTCTAACCACCTCCCCTTGACATTCAACGGCATTACCATCGCCGAATCCCCCACCATCAACATCCTGGGGGTCACCATTGACCAGAAACTTAACTGGACCAGCCACATAAATACTGTGGCTACAACAGCAGGTGAGAGGCTGGCTATTCTGCGGTGAGTAACTCACCTCCTGACTCCCCAAAGCCTTTCCACCATCTACAAGGCACAAGTCAGGAGTGTGATGGAATACTCTCCACTTGCCTGGATGAGTGCAACTCCAACAACACTCAAGAAGCTTGACACCATCCAGGACAAAGCAGCCTGCTTGATTGGCACCCCATCCACCACCCTAAACATTCACTCCCTTCACCACCGGCACACTGTGGCTGCAGTGTGTACCATCCACAGGATGCACTGCAGCAACTCGCCAAGGCTTCTTTGACAGCACCTCCCAAACCCGTGACTTCTACCATCTAGAAGGACAAGGGCAGCAGGCACACGAGAACAACACCATCTGCACATTCCCCTCCAAGTCACACACCATCCCGACTTGGAAATATATCGCCATTCCTTCATCATCGCTGTAAGAACCTTCACCACACAGACTGCAGCGGTTCAAGAAGGCGGCTCACCACCACCTTCTCAAGGGCAATTAGGGATGGCAATAAATGCCGGCCTTGCCAGCGACGGCCACATCCCATGAACGAATATTTTAAAAATTTAAAAAAACAAGGCAAGAGCTACTGGAAATAAGGATGACGAAGGTTCATAAGCTGTGCCAAAAGAAAATGACTCAGCCATTAAAACAGTTATCCTTATTAGATTGACAATGAGGTCGTTATGGCATTCCAGAGGGGGAACTCATTCTTGAATTGATTGGAGTTTGGTGGTCAGAAACCTATACCAACGAGGGCAGTAGCAGATTTAATTTTTTCCTCTGCTACTTCTCTGCTCTAAACTATTCTTTTTCCTTCTCTCTCTGTCCATCTGCCTCTTCTTCCCCTTTGTTTGGGAAGTGGTGGATGGTAGGGCATGGAAAGAAGCCACCAACGGCTACAAGCTGCATTTGGGGCAGGGATTACAAGGAAAATGTGGCACTCAGTAGTTTTCTTACCATCTCCTCCCCCAATCGCTTATGCTTGCTTCCCATCCCGTCACCCATCGTATCCCTGTCCCATTCACTTTCCCATTGCCTATCCCCATCTCTACCATCATTACCACTTCTTGCAACCCCCCCCCCCCCCCCCCCGCAAAGTGTCCTCCCTTCTGCTATGCTGCACGGTCAGTCACTCACCTCATTCTTAATCCTCCATTCACTCTCCCCAGTCAAACTCGCTCCTCCTCTCCCAGGGTGGGTGATGAAGGGTGAGGTCCCCATAGCCTTTGTTTACCTCTTTCCCTCCAATCATCCCTCCTTACTATCCATTCCCATCATAGAGGCTTTGTTTGCATTCAAAATGCAACATTCTTTTAAAATAAAGAGAAATCAAGTTAGATTGAAGGAAAGAAATTATGTGCCTTTTTATCATTGGATTTCTTTGTATGTTAGAAATTAGAATCTGTTTCACAGGTGTATGCAATTAGTATTAACTCTTTTTTGTCAAAACACAGATGGAGATAATTAGTTGGCTCCAAAATGTTTTTAAAATTTGAAAACTAATGTAACATTAAATGAACTACACACTCGCTCCCCTCCTTTCGTTTGATAGATCCTGAAAAGTTAATAAAACACAAATCAAAAGCTACAACAGGTGTGTCATCAGTACACTTGTCATTTTTCTCTCATCACTCACAAACATACAGTCTCTTTTTAAAAAAAACTATAAATTTTTACTGGTCACCAAGCGCTAGAATCTAAAGAAAAATATCCCATCAGTACAGCTGACTGAACATTGTGGAATCCTGAGACATTAAAAAGGACTGGGATTTATATAGCGACTTTCCTGTCCGCAGGACGCCCCAAAGTGCTTTATGATGTGCAATTGAACACACTACCACAATAACCCTATCATTCGTACCACTTTTTTTTGGACAAAATTATTATGCAGCTGTATGGCCCAGAGCTTCCCTTTGCCCCGAGCTGCTCTTTTTCCCCCTCATGAGCTGCGTTTCTCCCTCAGGTTACTGCATACAGGGAGTCAAGACCAAACGTGAAAGAAAAAGGGCTTCCATTCATACAGTGCCTTTCAGAACTTCAGGACATCACAAAGTGCTTTATCGCCAATTTAGACACTGTCGCACTGTAGGGAAACACGGCAGCCAATTTGCGCACAGCAAGGTCCCACAAACAACAATGTCCCACAAACAGCAATGACATAATGACCAGGTAACTTTAAAAAAAAAGTGATGTTGATTGAGGGATGAATACTGGCCAGGACACCAGGGAGAACTCCCCTGCTCTTCTTCGAAATTGTGCCATGGGATCTTTTGCATCCACCCGAGAGGGCTGACAAGGCCCCGGTTTAATGTCTCATCTGGGAAAAAGATAGGGAAGCAAATGTTTTATTGCTGTCCTATACTTTGTTGATGATTTTGCTGTTTGTTTAACTGTAACACTTAGGTCTGGCCTTGTTCATTTAATTGTATGGTTCAGAGAACTGAGTGGTACAGTAGGTCAGCAAATTGTTTTTTTCCTCTGGAATCCAGTTTCAAGCCAAGCCCAGGTGAATTGCATGAAGGTTTTCTTCCTCTGCCAGCAGCTAGAGACTAAGATGAGTTTGGGCAATAACAACCTGTCACTCAGCACTCCAATCCCAAGCACTGAATTTCATTTTATAATAATGGTTTCTAGTTTCGCCCACAGCGAATTAAATCAACCACAGAGTGATCAATTCACTAAAAGTAGTGACACAGATTAACAAGGCCATAAAAAAAGCAAGCAAAGCCCTGGAATGATTTCTAGAGAGATAGAATCGAAAAGCAGGGAAGTTATGTTAAACAGGTTAGACCACACTTGGGAGTAGTATGCACAGTCCTGGTCCCCATATTATAAAAAGGATATAGAGGCACTAGAGAAGGTGCAACAAAGATCCACAGGAATATCCTCTCAGTTCTGGTAATATCGTTATCAGGAAAGATTGAACAGGCTGGGGCTCTCTTCTCTCCAAAAGAGAAGGCTGAGGGGTGGCCTGATAGAGGTCTTAAAGATTATGAAAAGGTTTGATAGGGGAGACATCGAGAAGGTGTTTCCACTTGTGGGGGAGACCAAAACATGGGACCATAAATATAAGATAGCCACGAATAAATCCAATAGGGAATTTAGGAGAAACTTCTTTACTTAGAAAGTAGTTAGAATGCGGAACTCGCTACCACAAGGAGCAGTTGAGGTGAATAGCATAGATGCATTTAAAGGCATTTAAAGGAAAGCTAGATAAACACATAAGAGAGAAAGGAATAGAAGGTTATGCTGATAGGGGGAGATGAAGTAGAGCGGGAGAAGACTCGTTTGGAGCATAAACACTGGCATGGACCAGTTGGGCCGAAAAGCCTGTTTCTGTGCTGTACCTTCTATGTAAATCAGCTTCACTGGCCTGTGAATGTTAATGTATACATAGTTTTAAAATTGCAGTCCTATTCAGCTAGCCCAGAAGCAGCCTTCCCTCTGACCTGGCAACAGATACGCAACGCCTACCGCAGATAATTTTTCTCACTCCCCAAAGGCGGACTCCCAGAAGGAAGAGGGAGTCCTATTGGGAATTCCCTCAAATTATTTAAATTAGCTCAACACCAGACAATCTTCCAGGATCTGAGGACGGAATTTTGCTGAAGCGGAAACCCACAGCCACTGCTTTAAGTGCTTTCCAGAGATCAGATAATTTTATAATCATTGTGAACAGAGTTCTCAGAGCTGATCCCAAGGTACTTTGGTCACAGCTCTCCAATTGGAATTATTACCATAGACCATTCTATTTCACTGCTTAGGCAATCTCTTTTGGGACATTTTATCAAATTCCTTTAAAAAAGGGGAAATATATTCATTGTCTCACACACTCCTGTCAGCTACCAACTTGGTTACATTTATATACACATTTTTGTATACATTTATATACACATAGCAAGAGTCTTGCATCCAGTGCCACACCTGCATGTGTCACACATGCAAAATGTACATCACACTTGCACTTGAATGCACCAGTCAAAGCAGCCACAAACCACAACTGAACAGGTAACCAACGAACAAGTAGCATCTTGAAACAAAAGTTCCGTTCTTTTTTTGAAACCTCAGAATTAAGAGGGAAAAAAGCAATTAGCCTCTAACCTCAGGATGTAGTTGAGCAGGTGGGCCAGATTTTTGCTTTGGTCCATTGAGACTTTGTGGACTTAAAGGAACAGGCCACATTAAACATAGCTCCATCTCAGCAACGGATCGTTTTCCCTCAGGGCGTATTAGTATATTCTGCGTTGAATGGCATAACACTTCTAATGTTAGAAATCAGTGCATCCACAGACTTACTGTGAGCAATGCCAGAGATAATCCAAATTCTAATCAATTTTTTTGGCATCGCCCCCTTTAATAAAACTACATTAACATTGAATTGTGACCTTGTATTCTAATTAAACAGAATTACCCTTTATTCCTTAAAGCTAAATTTCTACGGTATTTTCCTATAGGTGAAAAACCAAGGTCTAATATTCAGAATGATATTTCAAACCTTTTTTTATTATAAATATATAGATATCCATTCTTCCTTTTTTTAAAAAGCATTTCTTCTTAAACATTTAGTTCTAGATTTTGATAATGATCTTCTACTTCGATGTGACATATTTAAGTTGCACACTCACCCAACACATCTTAAAGCTACATTTTTTTTGTTTGGTTGATTTCTTTTAACAATTTTTAATTTAACCACCTACTTTTGATTCTCACTTCTTCAAAATTAGCCTTCCTGGTACCTTGTATATTTGTTGTATTAACCGTTCTTATTCCTGGCATATTACCATGTCAATAAAATCACGATTGCTAGTAATAGTTTTCGTATTTTACCTCTAAAATGACCACCATATTTGATTCAGAACACTGAAGTTTCCCTCTGAGTTTTCTGATACAGGTCCAGGGGAATAACATGACTTTGCTTTGAAAAAATAAAAAAGAGTTTTTGCGTAGACAAAGGGAGCCTTCCACCTTGCTAACCCTGACCGTAGCTTCTGCCTGATGCAGTAAACACATAGAATGACAAATCTCTCATAACGCACCAACTATTACCATACGATTTGAATGAGAATCAGAATTCACAATCACAAATTTCTGAAGTACCAAGTCTGCTGAAAACTGGAACACTTACAAATCATCAAATAACACCTTCAAAGTTAAATTTCCCATTGCAACTTTTAAAAGACTTCTGGATAACAGGGCTGTAGGTTTCTAGAAATTAATCCCAATACAGGGCTGCCTGGTCTTTGCCTGCCATTCTTGACCTATGCCACACCCCTATAAAAATCTGCCAAAGGATATTTTTCAAAAATATATTTCTGTAATTGATCAGCCTTAATAGGTCTTGGGAACAACTGGCAACTTAATTAACTTTCAAAGTGAAAAGGGAAGGTCATTCACATTTTACGATCCAACACCAAGTTTTTGATAAATTAGCACATCTATTGCCCACATCTTCCAAGCTGTCTGAAACAATCATCCTTAAGACCCACATGCCAGAACAAAGAACAAGCAGGGTCATGATCTAGTCCCAATTTTCCTGCACCTCAAAAGCCACAAGACATCCAACAAAACGTGAACTGAATCGGGGTAATTTTCCGACTGTGTGTTCCCAGTAGGAACCCATCACCCACCAAAAGCACTTATTGGAAGTTCAAGTGCACACTAATTAGAAAATGGTGTGCAGCACTCTTAGGGAGTTTCCAATATGCTCTCTCGGTGGGTAAAACCCTCCACCGAGTGTGTGAAGTCAGAAAATTACCCATAATAAACAATGAAAATGTAAAAAGAGTCTGAACTCACTGTTATCTCTTTACTACTTAGTATCATAGTAAGATGCAGCATAGAAGGAGGCCTTTCGGCCCATTGGGCTTATGCCGGCTCTTTGGAAGAGCTATCTCATTAGTCCCACTCCCCTGCTCTTTCCCCACAGCCCTAAATTTTTTCCCTTCAAGTACTTAGCAAATTCCCTTTTGAAAGTTATTATTGAATCTGCTGCCACCACCCTTTCAGGCAGTGCATTCCAGATCATAACAACTCGCTGCGTAAAAAAATGTATCCTCATGTCGCCTCTGGTTCTTTTGTCAATCACCTTAAACTTGTGCCCTCTGGTTACCAACCCTTCTGCCACTGGAAACAGATTCTCCTTATTTACTCTATCAAAACCGTTCATGATTTTGAACACGTCTATCAAATCTCCTCTTAACCTTCTCTACTCTAAGAAGAACAACCCGAGCTTCTCCAGTCTCTCCACATAACTGAAGTCCCTCCTCCCTGGTACCATTCTAGTAAATCTCTTGAGCTTGAGCACAGAGATTGGGAAAGACAGAGAGTGAATCTCTATCGGAGTGAATTGCTAACAGAGTGAGGACTTTCAACTGGGAATTTGGTGAGTGTGGGAATTAGATGCAGAGGGGGAAGGAAGTGCTAAGTGATTTAAACCAAAAGGACTATAAACTAAATCAACTTTTAAAACTTAAATTAAAAAATACATAATAAAAGACTAAGTAATTACTCATTATTTCAAAATCAAACTAAATCCATTTACCAAATATAATCTAGATCTCAAGAGATTCTATTCGTCCTAGAAATAAACTATTGATAATAAATAAATACATTTTAAATAAACTAGAAATGGCTGTACAGTGTGTGTCGGGACTGTAATATGTGGGAGTTTATGGACAGCAAGACTGTCCTGGATTGTCATATCTGCAGTAAATGTCTCTGGCTTGAGACACTCCGGCTCAGAGTCTTTGAACTGGAGTGCGAGTTAGAGACACCCCAACAAATAAGAGTGGGGGAGGAATATCTAGATAGTTTCCTCCAGAGTACAGTCACACCTCAGAGGAAAGCACAGGTACAGGAAGGGGAGTGTGAGACTCTCAGTCAGCAGGGTAGTGGGACCCAAGGGGAGATAGAGAAAGAGGTCCCGCAGACACTGGTCCTGTCCAACAGGTACGAGATACTTGATACCTGTGGATAAGGATGAAAGCTGCAGGGAGGATGTCCAGAATGCTAACCATAGTACCGTGGAGCATGAGGCAGTCCAGGGGCAGGGACAGGGGGAAATCAGAATAGAAAGGTTGTAGTCATAGGGGATTCTATAATCAGGGGGATAGATAGCGTCCTCTGCAGTCACAACCATGAGTCCAGGAGGTGTGTTGCCTATCTGATGCAAGGATAAAGGATATCTCAGAGTAACTGGAGAGGAGCTTGGAAAGGGAGGAGGAGGAGGATCCAGTTGTCATGGTCCATGTCAGCACCAATGACATATGGAAGAATGATGCGGTCCTGCTAGGGGAATATCAGAAGCTAGGAATTAAATGAAAAAGCAGGACATCCCGGATGGTAATTTCAGGATTACCACCCGAGCCACGTGCTAATTGGCATCGAGATAGGAAGATCAGAACGGTGAATGCGTGGCTGAAAGAGTGGTGTGGGAGAGAGGGGTTCCATTTCAAGGGTCACTGGCACCAGTACTGGGACAGGAAGGGGCTGTACCGCTGGGACGGGCTCCACTCGAACTGGAATGGGACCAGAATCCTAGCAGAAAGGATAAATAGGGCAGTGAATAAGGCTTAAAACTAGCAAGGTGGGGGAGGGATCTGGTAGCAGTAACAAAAGCCTAAAGATAAAAGAAACAGGAGATGACTGCAAAGGTCAGACAAGGGTAAGGAATAAACATTAAGGATCAAGGAACAAATACAGTTATAAAACAGAAGTATAAAAGGATTGCTAAAAATAAATTAAAAGGAACAACTATTAAAGACACATTAAACTGCCTGTAAAGCAATGTACACAACATTCAAAATAAAATGGGGGAACTACAGTCAATAATCTGTAGTGAGGAATCAGATCTAGTAGGAATAACTGAAACATGGCTACATAAGGAACAGGACTGACAACTAAATATTGCAGGTTATAACATAATCAGAAAGGATAGGGAAGGAAGAAAGGCAGGGGGTCGAATGGCTGTACTAATTAGAGATAACAATGGCAGTGGAAAAAAAGGGATACAACTAACAGAAGGATAGAAACAGAACCACATGGATTGAAATAAAAGATAAGAAGGGATCGATCACACTAATAGGGCTATACTACAGACTACCTAGTAGTGGAAAGGAGGTGGAGGAAGAAATATGTAAGAAAATATGTGAAATGAGTATAGGACATAGAATAATCATGGGAGATTTTAACTATCCCAAAATAAACTGGCAAGAAGTAGGTAAAGGGGGACAGGGAATAGAGCTTTTACAACGTGTGTGGGACTCCTTTCTTACCCATTATGTAAAATGCCCGAGAGGAAGCATTGCTGGATCTCGTAATGAGAAATGAACCAGATAAGGCAAGGGAAGTGTTGGGGAACATCTAGGCAATAGCAATCACTAAGGTTTAAGATAAAGATTGAGAAGGACATAGGTAAGACAAAGACCAAAGTAATAAATTGGAAAAAAGCTGATGTTAAAGGGGATAAAAATGGAACTAGGGAAAATAAACTGGAAATATTTACCGACAAACAAAGATACATTTAAAAACGGTGATCAAGAGTGTCCAGGAGAAATATATCCAACTAAAAATCAAGAACTAGCCAGTAATGACAAACCATGGATGAAGAAATAAGGGCAAAATTGAAACTAGAGAAAAAGGCATACACTAAGTACATAGACAACAAAGGAGAGGATGACCAAAAGGGAACCGGAAATAAGTCAAAAAACAATTAGGAAGCCAAAGAGAAACTACAAAATTAAATTATCAATGAATATAAAAAGAAATGGTAAAGTATTCTACAGACACATATATAACAAAAGAAAAATCAGGATCAGGATGGGGCCACTAGGGGATTCACATGATAAACTCAGGTAATGACAGCGAAATGGTAGAAGTATTAAATAATTACTTAGCCTCAGTATTTACCAGGGAGACTAATATGGTGGGCAGGACATTAGAAGAAGAGATCCAAAAAGATATAAAGACATTTAAGATGGAAAGGGAGGAGATAATTTATGAACTAATCAAACTTAGAGAGGGTAAAACCCCTGGTCCGGATGGATTGCATCCGGATATATTAAAAGAAGTTAAGGAAGAGATAGCAGAGGCACCATTACAAATATATAAAAATTAATTAGAAAAAGGAATTATGCCAGAGGACTGGCGGACAGTTAATTTGATTCCTATATTTAAAAATGGAGATAGAATAAATCCAGGGAACTTTCGACCAATTAGCTTAATGTCGGTGGTAGGAAAGATAATGGAATCCTTACTCGAAGATGTAACAGAAAAACATCTAGAAAATAAAAATATAGAGAACAGTCAGCACAGATTTCAAAAGGGAAGGTCATGTTTAACCAAACTTATTGAATTCTTTGAAGAAGTAACGGAAAGAGTAGACAAGGATAATGCAGTAGATTGAATATATTTGTATTTTCAAAAGGCCTTCGATAAGCTACCGAATTGTAGACTCATGGCTAAGGTCAGAGCATTTGGAGTCAGGGGACAAGTAGTAGATGGGATAGCAAGCTGGTTACAAAACGGAAAACAGAGTAGGGGCTAAAAGTAGTTACCCAGACTGGCAAAAGGTAGGAAGCGGTGGTCCACGAGGAACGGTGCTGGGACCACTGTTGTTCACCATTTACATAAACGATTTGGACTCAGGAATCAGAAGTACAATTTCAAGATTTGCGGACAACAACAAATTGAGGGGGAAAGTTAATAATTAGGAGGACTGCAACAAAATACAGGAGGGTATTAATAAACTTGCAGAATGGGCGTGTAATTGGCAAATTAATTTCAATATAGGTAAGTGTGAGGTGGTACATTTTGATGGGATGAATAAGGAGGCCACATTCTGTTTGGGAAAATAAGAGTCTGAATGGGTAGAGGAGCAGAGAGATCTGGGGGTGCAGACACACAAATCACTAAAAGTGGCGGCACAGGTTAATAAGGCCATAAAAAATAGCAAAGAACTGGGGTTCATTTCTAGAGAAATAGAATTGAAAAGCAGGGAATTTATGTTAAACTTGTATTGAACCTTGGTTAGACCACACTTGGAGCACGGAGAACAGTTCAGGTCTCTATATTACAAAAAGGATATAGAGGAACTGGAGAAGGTGCAAAAGAGATTTATTAGCATGATACCAGAAGTGAGAAGTTATAACTATCAGGAAAGATTGAACAGGCTGAGGCTCTTTTCTCTAGAAAAGAGAAAACTGAGGGGTGACCTGATAGAGGTCTTTAAGATTATGAAAGGGCTTGATAGGGTAGACTTCGAGAAGATGTTTTCACTTGCGGGGGAGACCAGAACCAGGGATCCTAAATATAAGAGTCACTAATAAATCCAATAGGGAATTGAGGAGAAGCTTTTATACCCAGAGAGTAGTTGGAATGTGGGACTCATTACCACAATGAGTAGTTGAGGTGAATAAAAAAGAAGCCTTTAAGAGGAAGCTAGATAAGTTCATGAGGAAGAAAGGAATCAAAGGATATATTGATAGAATGTCCTCCCACCCTACTTCATCTAATCCTATGTAATTCTTCTGCACCCCCTCTAAGACCTTGATATGCTTCCTAAAGCATGATGCCCAGAATTGAACACAATACTCCAGCTGAAGCCTAACCAGTGTTTTATAAAGGTTTAGCATATCTTCCTTGCCTTTGTACTCTATGGCCCCGATATTAGAGGGGAGGCAGGATGGCAGTGGTGGGGCAATTGGGCGCATGGCAAACCCGCATGGACCAAACTTACTGTTTCTGACGCGATCGCACGTTGATTGATAGTGGTTAACATCCTTTCCAGGTTTCGCGCCCAGCAGCTAGCCTGATTGACAGGCTGGCTGCCATCAGGAGCTGCAACGCGAGGGAGGGACAGGAAAGAGAGAGCGAGATGTCATCCAGCGCTGGACTGGGGGGCATCAAGGGTAGGGGGGGAGGAAGGACAGAGGGGAAGATCGGGAGGGTGAGATTGGGGGGATATCTGGGGGACATTGGAACGGGAGACATCGGACATCGGAGCAGGTTTCAAAAGGTAGGTTCATTTAGGGTTTTCACTTCATTACGTGTTTTTTTAATTTAATTTATTTAGTTTCCTGTTCCCTGATCCAGACCTTCAAGCGTGGTGAAACCAGGTGTGAATCAGAAGCAGTGGGCAAGCCGCCCAGGTAAGTTAAAAATCTTTCTAATCCCTTCATCTGTCACAGGTAAAGTGCCTTAAATACCTCAATGAGGTACATTTGGCTCTTTGCATCCGCCGGTTTTAATTGCCAGCGGGACTTCCGGTTTCGGG
Source organism: Heptranchias perlo (assembly GCF_035084215.1). Taxonomy (NCBI): domain Eukaryota; kingdom Metazoa; phylum Chordata; class Chondrichthyes; order Hexanchiformes; family Hexanchidae; genus Heptranchias; species Heptranchias perlo. The sequence goes on along the minus strand of NC_090329.1, from coordinate 16,588,519 downwards.
TCGCCCCGCGCACACAGGTGGGTCCCTGGGAAACTCGGAAGCCGGCGGGTTGGAGCCACCTTCAGAACCCGAATGGGATTCGCGCGATTTTCGGAGCACCTCCGCCCCCAACGCACCCGCATTTGCCTTCTAAAATCACCCCCTATGTCTCTTAATAAAGCCCAGGATACCACATGCTTTGTTAAACATCCTTCTCAACTTGTCCTGCCACCTTCAAAGATTCGTGTATGTGCACCCCCAGGTCTCTTTGTTCTTGCCCCCCTTTAAAATTGTACCATTTAGTTTATATTGCCTCTCCTCATTCTTCCTACCAAAATGTATCACTTCACACTTCTCTGCGTTAAATTTAATCTGCCCATTTCACCAGTCTGTCTATGTCCTCCTGAAGTCTGTTACTTTCCTCCACATTTTTTACTACAATTCTGAGTTTCTGCAAACTTCAAAATTTTACCCTGTATATCCAAGTCCAGGTCATTAATATATATCAAAAAGAGCAGCGGTCCTAATACCAACCCCTGGGGAACATCACTGTATACTTTCCACCAATCTAAAAAACAACCGTTCACCACTGCTCTCTGCTTCCTGTCCCTAAGCCAATTTTGTGTCCACGCTGTCACTGTCCCTTTAATCCTATGGGCTTTAATTTTAGTTGTTGTAATTACGGCACTAATCAAAGAAAGAATAATGATGACATGATTTAACTTTCATATTTGTGTTATTTGTTCTTATTTCTGTCATATTACCATGTCAATAACATCATGATTCCTGGAAAATATTTATTTAACATCCCTCAATTATTGACGGCTCGAATTTGAAAATTCTGGACACCTTTGATTACTTCCTAATAATTTCAACACATTTTAACTAGAGGATAAGAATTTAACATGAAAAAAAAGTGTATTACAACACAAAAGCCAATATTTCTATGTACCTCAGATGAAAGACCTCCAGTGTATTGATTGCATCCTTCCAGAATACCAATCCTGTGCTCCCATTATAGAATCTAGTTTTTTGTCCAAGTCCAGTGTCCTGACCTTAACCACTCATTCTGGAAATCTGTTCCAACTGTCAATCATCCTCGGTATCCAGTCTGACTGGCAAGTATATTTGTCTAGTTTTAGTTTTCTTCTCCAAGAGCAATAGTTTCAAATCATTTCAAGTTACAATTGCATGGCTGTAACCCTCACCTACGCTTTACTGACAAGCAACCGTGAGTCCTATTTTGGATTGTTATGTGTTGTGATACTTCAGAGATTTTTTTTCCAATTACCATGTATAGTTACTATTCATGGTGTTGGTTGAAGGATAAATGTTGGCCAGGGCACCATGAGAACTCCACTGCTCTTCTTCGAAATAGTGTTGCGGGATCTTTTACATCCAGCCGAGAAGGCAGACGAGGTTTCAGTTTAATGTCTTATTCAAAAGACGGCACCTCCGACAGTGTTGCACTCCCTCAGTACGGCACGGTCAGAAGTGCTGTTTTTCATCAAGGTGTTAAGCCGAGGCCCCATCTACCTCTCAAGTGGACGTAAAAGATCCCACAGAACTATTCGAAGAACAGAGGAATTCTCCTGATGTCCTGCCCAACACCAACCAACATCACTAAACCAGATTATCCCATCGTTTATCTCATTATGGTTTGTGCGACCGTGCTGTGCTTAATTTGGCCACTGTGGTTTCCTCCACTATGACAATGATTACACTTCAAAAAGCACTTCACTGGCTGTCCTATTGTTGACCGGAGGTCACCGGTTACGGTTATTGGCTTAGTACAAAGAGGAGAAGAGTCAATTCTCTCTTAACTCTCAATTCACTTTATTCACGTCGTTAGATCATATACATATAGCTTATACGTCTGGTTAGATATAGACATGCAGTTTGCACCAGGTTATACAGTTTTATACCCAAACTAGGATCTAAACGCATACCCACTAGGTTTCTCTGACACTCCCTGAGTGGTCACAGAATATAAAGGATAATACCTGAAAAGGAGAGCTGATGCTGGCCAGGCGTTCCGTTCTCTCTCTCTCTCTCGATATCGTCTCTACGTCCCTGACGTAGGTTCTTCCACTTCCGCGATGGTTGGTCTCCGGAGTCTTCGCTCTGACTCACGCCCCAGATTCTTCATTCTTATTCCGAATCTTATCTCTTCAAGCTGTGCTGTCTCTCTCTCCCTTTGGTTTAGGCTTGCTCGCCTAGTCTGTGTCTTCTCCTCATTGGCTCTGTCCCAAGGACTTAGGTAGCATTACCTCATTACTCCTTTTCTAAATAAGGACTTGTGTCTTATCATCACATCTCCTTTGTCTTTCACAAAACTTAGCTAATTCAAACTGGTTCCAGCCAGCTCAGGCCAGCGACTGAACTCAGGTTACTTCAGTTCAAAAGTTGCTTTTGCCTGTGTGTCAGCAGTTCGGAATAAACTCAGTAGTTTCTGCAGCCCCTGGCCAACACTATGATCGTAAAAGCCACTATATAAATGCAAGTTCTTTATTTCTAAATAGCTTCTTTTGGAAAAAAAAACCACCCTATTGTCCATTGTTTGCTTGGTTTGCTCCTGCAAGCCTGTTCGCCATTCCATTTTCATATGCAAACTGCAAACTACAGCAGAATGCCCCTAGGCTCTGCAAAGAACAAGTCTCCAACCATATGTGATATTTTTATCCGTGTGTCCCCTGGTGTTACATAAAAACACACACACACACACAAAGAATGGCTGCACTTTTCTTCCATCAAATAATAGTTTTCTTCAAAACTGTTGCAAATATAAACCTCCCCTAGGTGCCCAAATAAGGTTGTTAAATAATTGCACAAACTAGTAATGCTGATAAAACTTATTTTTTTCATGGTCCCTTATGGACAAGTACAGTAACATAATATTATGCAGAAGAAATTCATTTTAATGTTCAATAAACCTACTTAAAAATAGTTGACCGCAGGCTGTCAGTCATATTAAAGCTTGTAACAAGGCAACATATACTGCAAGTAAGTGCTTTGTAATATCTGAAAATGTGCTTTATTTAACTTTAGAATCTGCCCTTTTAAAATTTTGCTCAATTGATGATTTGAGTTCGACAGCACTCAACTTATTTAGAACGTTCCTCCAAACATTTAAAATCGAGGTAAAGTAAGTTTAATAAATAAACTGGATTTACACTTGGTCTTGCATTACTTACTACCTGGCTCCTGACTCCAGATTTACATTGGTGCAAATCACAAATTGCTTCACACCAGCACTAAGCATGCAGGGTAGATAACCTTGTTTAAAGTACTCACACTGGGGAAGATCTCCTCTATGTGCCTGGCATAGCTAAATCATAAGCACACAAATATTCTTTATAAACAGGGTGGTGACTTTTCTGGATGTAGGGTACAGACAAAATCTTGTATGGGAAGGGGAAGAGACCAGATCAGACTGTCCTATTTACAGTAAAACCCCAGGGCTGCTGTGGAGACTGAAACTATGTATTTCTAATTCCCAGCTAACCAAAGTACAGTTTTTTTTTGAACATTACAATACAATGATCTGTCACGTGGACACATTAAGTATCCAGCTCAAGGAATCAGTAGCATATAAATCTATCTACATTACATCTACACCACTTGACTTCCTGTTGTCACATTGACGTGGCAATTTGTGTCAACTTTTCCCATTATGAATCCGGCTGTCCACATTCAGAATAGAAAATAACAGATACAATCATCATTCGTGGTGTAACCTGGTCACTGTGTTCCCACAATTCTCTCAAAATGCATACTGATTTTTTTTCCAAGTGCTATTTTCCCCCCAATTTCTAATGTTAAAAAATAAGGGTTAAGCAAAATATAAAATTCAAAAAATTACATGTTTAATAACATGACTAAATTTATCAATTAAATTGTCTTTTGTGTCTTTCAATACCTTCATTAAAGTTTTTACTTGAAGGCCTCAGTATCTCCTAAGTCAGAGAGGCAGAAATTCTAATTTCTAACACCTATGAAACCGAGAGGGAAAGAACAAGAGAGTCAGGAAGAAAGACAGAGAGAAAAGCAGTCAAGCAGTTTCTTCCCTCATTCTAATTTTTTTTCTTTTTACAAAGACAAGTTGGATTTTGAAGGCAAACAAGGCCTCAGAGAAATAAACAGAAAGGTAGGAGTGAGAAGAAGAGGGGAAACTGGTTGAGAGTGAAGTGGCTGCTGGCATCTCACCATCTGACCTTGAGGGGGAGCAAGTGGAAGTGGATGGAGGGTTGAAGACAAAGTGACAGACAAGCAAGGGGGAGGAGAGGATACAGAGAGGCAGCAACTAGCCAAAGGGGAAGAAGAGGTATGGATAGTGACATTGATGGCAACAAGGGTGTGGTAGGAAGAAAAATGATGAGTGGGAAGGCACATGGGTGGAGACACAATGCGAGTGAGAGCGTGGGCAAACGCATGATTCGGAAAGAGATGGGAAGGGAGCTACTGAGGGCCACTTTTGTCTATGATCCTCACTCCAAGTGCAGCCTGCAGCCATTGATGGCTCCTTTCCTGCCAAGTCCCCCACCTGAAAGAAAAAAAAAAGTAAAGGAGAAAGAAGCACACAGAGTTAAGGGAAGCAGAACAGAGAGGGGAAAAAAAAGATGAAGAACCAGTGTAGATAAGCAAAGAGAAAGAGCAACACAGACAGCAGAGAACGGCAAGAGAGAGCGACCATATTCTTTGGCTTATCCTGTACAATGCCATACGAAATCAACTCCGAACATATTAAATGTTTTGGTGTATAGCTGCACTTTTTGCAAGTGTCACACTTAATTCCTGTAATACTTTCCCCATCACAGTTTGTTGATAACATCTCTGGTGTCAGTAAACAGTCTAACCTCTGACTCACCATGAAGCAACGCCACGGGAGATGTGTGAGCATAATAAAAGTATACAAAAACATTTCAACACTTCAGGGGAAGCAGAGGGTGCATTCTTACATTTAGCACTTTGAAATAATGTTCAGTCAATGAGTCAGAATTGGAACTTGAAATTGCTTTTCGATTGTACTTATATTTTGGTGTCAGCTGTGGCTGAGTTCATAATACTCTCACTTCTTCGTCAGAAGGTTGTGGGTTCAAGTCTCACTCCAGAGACTTGAGCACATAATCCAAGCTGACACTCCAGTGCTGTGCTGAGGTTGGAGGTGCCGACCTTTGGATGAAATGTTAAAACGAGGCCCTGTCTGCCCTCTCACAGTTAGATGTAAGAGATCCGACGGCACTATTTCAAAGCGAAGCATGGGAGTCCTCCCCGGTGTCCTGGTCAATATTTATCCCTCAACCAACACCTAAAACAGATTAGCTGGTCATTATCACATTGCTGTTTGTGGAACCTTGCTGTGTGCAAATTGGCTGCCGCGTTTCCTACATTACAACAGTGACTACACTTCAAAAAAGTACATAATTGGCTGTAAAGTGCTTTGGGACATCCTGAAGTCTTGAAAGGCACTATATAAATGCAATTCTTTCTTACTTTCTTATTTTGTGATATAACAACAAGGTCCAACCAGAAGCAGCAGTGAGAAGGAAATTGGCCTTTGTGGTTGCAAAGAACACAAAAAGAGAGGCCTAGAAAATTTGAATTGTGATACCAATGGCCAAGTCTAAAGCCTTCTTTTGTAGTGAAGGTTTCAGATCTACTAGACATTAGGGCGAATTCACTGGTTCATAGAGAAAACACACATTGATCCTCTACCATAAATTGGAAAATATATTCCGCTATATTTCTGGCATAAGAATTTTGTTGGAGGCACTTTGTAATAAGGCCATGAATATAAGATAGTCACCAATAAAGGGAATAGGGAATTCAGGAGAAACTTCTTTACCCAGAGAGTGGTTAGAATGTGGAACTCGCTACCATAAGGAACAGTTGAGACGAATAGCATAGATGCATTTAAGGGGAATCTGGATAAGCACGAGAGAGAAAGGAATAGAAGGATATGCTGATAGGATTAGATGGAGGGGTGGGAGGAAGCTCATGTGGAGCATTAACATCAGCATAGACCAATTGGGCCAAATAGCATTTCTCTCTGCTGTAAATTCTATGTAGATCTAAGTAATACAGAAAGGTTCCTGTTTGTGTGAACAATCGTTGGCAACGGAATGCATACATCGGTCCATTCGCCCAGTCCCACTCCTCAGTTCACCCATCCATCATTAAAATGTTCTGGTGTTGATCTGGTGGCCCAATGCACACTATAATAGACGTGGTTCAGCAGCTGGTGGCCAACACTGCATTTGACCTCTGCATGCTGCGGTCAGATTTCCGGCCAATGACACTTTCGCCCGAAAAGTAGAAAAGGCCTCTGTTCTCTGGAGTTTAGAAGAATGAGAGGTGATTTCATTGAAAAATAAGATTCTGAGGGGACTTAACAGGGTAGATGCTGAGAGGCTATTTCCCCTGGCTAGAGAATCTAGAACTAGGAGTCATAAACTCAGGATAAGAGGTCGCACATTTAGGACTGAGATGAGGAGGAATTTCTTCACTCAGAGGGTTGTGATTCTTTGGAATTCTCTACCCCAGAGGGCTGTGGATGCTGAGTCGTTGAGTATATTCAAGGCTGAGATCGACAGATTTTTGGACACTCAGGGAATCAAGGGATATGGGGATCGGGCAGGGAAGTGGAGTTCAGGTCAAAGATCATCCATGATCTTAATGAATGGCTCTAAGGGCTGTACGGCCTACTCCTGCTCCTATTTCTTATGTTAAGAGTTTCACAGGCATGAAAGGCAGCCTGTGAATTGTTGGTGCTGGTACCGTGCATAGATTTTTTTGGTGCACTGATAGACTTGAAGTGTAGCTGAACAATAATTGTGCTCCTGGGGTGATCAGAGAAATCCTGGCTCAAGTGATCATGATTTTTGCACTGCTGGGCAACACAGGCTTGAGAAAGGGTCTAATAGAGATTAAAGCCCTCTTGCAGAAGATCATAGAGAATATTAAATTACCCTTAACTGATTTTAATTAGGACTATTGTATCTAAGTTTTTTTTTTACATGTTTTAACCTATGCTTCTGGCATAAACGCAAGTCACTGAATATTATACAGTTACAATATTATTACATAGAAACAAACCATTTGGTACATCAGGTTTGTGTTGGTGCTTTTCTTCACATGAACCACCAAGTTGGATCCCACTCTCCTACCTGTTCCCTACACCATTTAATATTCCTCTTATTCAAGCAATTAACCCATTTTCTTTTTATAATAATTCATGTACTCTACATCGACAGCTTATAACAAAGCATTCCATGTTCTAAGCACCCTTTGTGGAAAGAAATTACTTCAAAACTCCTCTTTAATTCTTCCAGTATCTTAAATTTGTGCCCTCGTCAACCAGTGGAAACAATTTACTACTATTTATCTTACAATAACCTTTCATAATCTTTGGAAAATGCTATATAAATGCAAGTAGTGTTCTTTCAGGTCATCAGGACTTCCCAAAGCACTTCACAGCCAATGAATTGCTTTTGAAGTGGGTTCACTGTTATGCTAGCAATCGTGACAGACAATTTGCACACAGCAGATTCCCACAAACAGCAGATGCGGATAAGTGACCAGTTGTCTGTTTTTTGTGTTGTTGGTCAAGAGATCAATGGTGCCCATGAGAACCTCACTGCTCTTCTTCCAAGGAGTGCATGGAATTGGGCTTCAATTTAGTGACTCACTCAAAAGACAGCACCTTCAACAGAGCAGCACTTCCTCAGTACTGCACTGTCAGCCTAGATTAAATGCTCAAATCTCTGAAGTGGGATCTTGAATCCCCAAACTTCTGACTCAAGAGGGAAGAGTTAAGACCTCTATTAGGTTACTCTTTAATCTTCTCAACTATAGTGACAAAAACTAGAGGGGACCAACACAACTCATTCAGATCTGCTGCATTCACAACTTTATTGGTTTCCATCAAATGGGGGGAAATAACTTGTGTTACTAAGAATTTTCTATTTACACCATGAGCAAAGATTATTTTCAGTTTAAGGTCAAGATAAAAAAAGTTTTAAAAATAGGATTGTGAAATTAACTATCAGAAATCAATTTAAATTTCCATGCATGCCTGATAAAAGAATTACATTTTTTTTACATTTCCAGCGAATGTGTATTTGAAAATGCACCCACTGTGTTATTCGGTGATCATCACAAACCTACAGGTCATAAATCACACTTTCAGGAATTATCGTCTGTACTTGTCCCAATAATAAAAGCAGCCCAGTGTAGTATTTTTTTTTCTAAATCTGTACTCCTCTTTCTTGATTTGTTATTCTTCCTCCTTCCTCAGATTGTTCTAGGGCTGAGACAGCAGACAACTAGCCTGATCCAAAATCACTGCCTGCCTACTTGCTACAAAGCATGCAAGAATGGCCTGAGCTTGAGTTTAAATCCAAAAATATGCTTGGCTACTCTCTTAAATCAGGTACAACAAAATACTCACAATAGGATAGAAACTAATGTTGGCCACATTATTCTAGGATTTCTCAGCGCATTTGCATTAAATTTTTCTGTTACTTTTTAAAAAAATAGTACCAAGGGAATGCTGCACTTGAGAGGGGCCATCTTTCAGAAGACACATTCAAACGAGACCCTGTCTGCCTGCTTAGGTGGAAAAAAAATCCCATGGCACTGTGCGAAGAAAAGCAAGGGAGTTCTCCCAGGGTTCCGGCCAATATTTATCCCTCAACCAATATCATCAAAACAGATTAACTGGTCATTTATTCTCAGTATAATTTGTGGGACCTTATGTGCAAATTAGCTGCTGCATTTGCCTAAAGAACAATGTTTTATATAGTGCCTTTCCTATCCTCAGGATGTCCCAAAAAACTTCATAGCCAATGAAAAACTATACCTCAAAAGTCCTTCATTGGCTGTGAAGCACTTTGGGACATTGTGGATGTGCAAGACTCTGTAAAAATGCAGGTTCTTGCTTTCATTAATCTATTTAAAACAAATGGGTTAACATTTCCAATAGGAGCAAAGAATGTGACAAAATATTTAAATGTTTGAGGATTAAAAACAGAGTCCATTGCTTCCTTCGATTTTGCACTGACAAATGAACACAGTGGATCTGGGCAGCAGCACCTGTTCCTCAAGGTAATCTAATTATAAATGTAAGGAATCTTACAACACCAGGTTATAGTCCAACGGTTTTATTTGAAAATCACAAGCTTTCGGAGGCTTTCTCCTTCGTCAGGTGAAGTGTGAGATTCCTTGAATGTTACCGCATTTATAGTCCGAGAACAATACCTGGTGATTACAGATAATCTTTCTAACTGCCCGTTGTCAAGGCAATCAAAGTGTTCAGACAGAGAGATGTTACATACAGGACCACCGAATATACAAACGGCCAGAACAAAAGACAGACAGAGAGAGAGAAACATCCGAAAGGAAGAGAAAGACAGAGAATGACCAGTTGTATTAATAACAGATAACTTTTTTTCGCTGGTGGGGTTACGTGTAGCGTGACATGAACCCAAGATCCCAGTTGAGGCCGTCCTCATGGGTGCGGAACTTGGCTATCAATTTCTGCTCGACGATTTTGCGTTGTCGCGTGTCTCGAAGGCCGCCTTGGAGAACGTTTACCCGAAGATCGGTGGCTGAATGTCCTTGACTGCTGAAGTGTTCCCCGACTGAGAGGGAACCCTCCTGTCTGGCGATTGTTGCGCGGTGTCCGTTCATCCGTTGTCGCAGTGTCTGCATGGTCTCGCCGATGTACCATGCTCCGGGGCATCCTTTCCTGCAACGTATGAGGTAGACAATGTTGGCCGAGTCACAGGAGTATGAACCATGTACCTGGTGGGTGGTATCTGTGTCGATGATCTGGCATGTCTTGCAGAAGTTGCTGTGGCAGGGTTGTGTGGTGTCGTGGATGCTGTTCTTCTGAAAGCTGGGTAATTTGCTGTGAACGATGTTCTGTTTGAGGTTGGGTGGCTGTTTGAAGGCGAGTAGTGGAGGTGTGGGGATGGCCTTAGCAAGGTGTTCGTCATCATCGATGACATGTTGAAGGCTGCGGAGAACATGGCGTAGTTTCTCCGCTCGGGGGAAGTACTGGACGACGAAGGGTACTCTGTTGGTTGCGTCCCGTGTTAGTCTTCTGAGGAGGTCTATGCGATTTTTCGCTGTGGCCCATCGGAACTGTCGATCGATGAGTCAAGTGTCATATCCCGTTCTTACGGGGGAGTCTTTCAGCATCTGTAGGTTTACAGACGCTGAAAGACGCCCTCGTAAGAACGGGATATGACGCTCGACTCTCTCTCTCTCGCTCTTTCTGTCTCTGTCTTTTGTTCTGGCCGTTTGTATATTCGGTGGTCCTGTATGTAATATCTCTCTGTCTGAACACTTTGATTGCCTTGACAACAGGCAGTTGGAAAGATTATCTGTAATCACCAGGTAATGTTCTCTGACTATAAATGCGGTAACATTCAAGGAATCCCATACTTCACCTGACGAAGGAGAAAGCCTCCGAAAGCTTGTGATTTTCAAATAAAACTGTTGGACTATAGCCTGGTGTTGTAAGATTCTTAACATGTGAGAAATGACCTCAGAAGGCTGGCTAAACATGAAGAAATTCCCATGGTGTAAATCATTGCTATTGCTTAGGTCTTTAATTCTGACTGGAGATCAAACTCTATGGGTGTATTTGGAAATTGCGTCATCTACGTGCATCATATTGTGAAAGTCTGCGAAGGATTGTTTTACTCCAAAAGTCCCATCAATAATAAAGCTGTGCGAGTAACATGTCCCAAGAAGGGTATTTTAAACCCCTTGCAGAAAATATTCTATCTTTGCTGTTTTAAATATTGTGACCTCGAAAATTCACAGTGGAGGGGATGGGTGAACTTCAACGCAATTGCTGAGATGTGGGGAAAAGGCGGGAAAATGGAGTTGAGGTCAATATCAGATCAGCCATGATCTCATTGAATGGCGGAGCAGGCTCAAGGGGCCGAGTGGCCGACTCCTGCTCCTATCTCTTATGGTGCCTGCCGATGACGACCCTGCCGAAGTCTGCTGGGTCACGGGGAGGTCTTGTGATTCACATGCCTTCAGGGGTTCCCATCCCCACTGAAGAAACCGGGAAGTCCATCTGAAGAGTCCCGGGTTTGGATGCCGTGCTCCCCTGGACTCCCACCCAATTACACACAAGTCTTCAGAGATCCAGACCCCATCCTGACCCTGAACCCCTAAGAGGTACATCTGCTCTGACCATGTATATCGATGCCAACAGCTCAGGGTGTGGAGACTCCCAACATGGGGAAGCTCGCCTTCCACCCCCCCTCCCTCCCTCCCTCCCTCCCCTCACCGTACTACAATGGCCTTGTAAAAAGGGCAGGCAGAAGCCATCCTGAAAAGTGCACTGCCAAGTTGGGACCAAGCATATCCAGGTCCCGGTCTAGTTTCCAGACATTCCAGTGTACTCCAACCGAAATTATAGCAGCAGTTTGCCAGTACGTCCATAGTTTTTTGGGTCCTGTGTTCTCAGCATCTCGCTGTGTCTGATGCTTCTGTGTCATATTAAACCTGCAAATACATTTAGCTATTAGTCTGCACCAATTAGTTTGTTGGCACAGTATTTTCTGCCTCCTAAAGGTGACACGGGAATGTGATGGGCATTCAATGTGGTTTACGGTATACTGTATTATATAATTGGGTGATAGTTATTAAATCTGGGTACAGTACTCCACACACAGTACATGCAGTCTACTAATGAATGCCGCCATTTCCATCACGAGCACAACTCAAAAGTGTTGGAAGAAAGCCCGAACTGTAAATAGGAAGTTAACGTAAATGCGTTAAGTGTTTATAAGACAAACAACAGTAATTTCTATCCTCAGCTGAGGAATCACGTGGAACAACTTGACTACTCTGATGCTAATGTTGGCCTCCATTTAGAACAGATATTTTTGTAGGTAACATCGATGACATGATGTCTTTCAAATATGCACAAGGAAAGGCAAAACATAATTTGAGAAGTTTTTATTTTTGGTGCTGTTATTAGTTGCAATCAAGCAGCATAATATGGACCTTAGTGACTTGGAAGAAAAAAAGTTCATGTATTTGCGTTTTGTAATAGCTTTGACCCAGATTATATTGACACAAGTGTTCTTATGGCAAGGGAAGAGCTTACTTATAATGTAAATCCCACTTGGTACTCTATTGTTTTACATAATTTAGTCAAGTGTGAAGCTACTTTTCATAAAAAGCTCAAGAGGAAAAGAAATCCATCAAGGTGACTTTTTGCAGTCCTAACAGAGAAGTCCATGACATTACACATCACCATCAGCACCTTGATTGACAGGCCTGGATCTAATCTTGCATTCCATGTGTAGAGGTAGCTTTCCAATATAACTTACATCGATCAGCTGCCAATTTGATTTGCCTGCCTTATAAAGCTTGATTTTATACCAAATGCCTCTAGAATCAAGAGCCGATTGTACTAACTCCTTTCTTTGCTTCTGTAATACCTGTTTTCACATGGTGCACCATTCAAATTTTGCACTTTTAATAAAACATTCCAGCAACCGACCAATTGTGCACCTCCAACCAGACACACAGAAGTGGGTCAGAGATGTTTTAGATAAGCTTGGCTAATCTGTATGCTGGAGGCAGACTGCATGGCAAACTGATTATATCAGGCTAAATCAACAAGAGGCCACCTTCGTAGGAATCAAATAGTGTCTCTGCATCTAGCTCAGTCAGCACCTGCTAATGTGCATGTCGTCTAATAAACCTCAACTCTTGCAATTTATTTTGACCTGCAGCCTTAAGGCAAAAGGTTCATCGTGTAATCAACTGTATTCCTATCCTTAACAGTGAGGGCATTAACGGTTTCCGCTCGAACAACAAGAAAACTTTCAACCAGCCTTTCATTCATTTATGTAAATATACCTCCGACAACAAGGGAAATAAGTAGGACATCATGTGAATGCACAATGTGGGTCATTAATAGATTATGAGCAGCTGTTTTTGGCACGCGATGGGAATTCTTGCAGTACCGTGGGAATGCATTTTTAAAGGGGGAGTCTTACTTTCTTTAAAGTGAAAAAGTGAACCCAGTTAAAAAGAATTAAGATCAAATTTGATATTTAATTTTTTTTTTAATAACAATGAGCACAAATGACATCGGGGATGAGCTTGCAATATCATGGAATTAAATTTTCATATAATTGAAGCCAAAGCATTGTGGGTTGCCGAAGTAAAAAGGGATCGAGTTTCCGGTTTGGGCGCAATCAGGAAATTGTGCCCAAAACTTGAAATTGCGCTGGTTAGGTTACACTTCAAGTTTCCGCTAAAATTCATTTGCATAATCACAAACGTAAAATCTTCCATGAACCGGCACAATCGGGCAGTGTAATAGAACGTAATCGTTCCTTTCCCCCCAACCTCCCCCTTCAGCTAAAAAGTATTCCTACATGTATTTGCACAAGATTAGGACTCATGGGATTGGGGGAAATATATTAGCATGGATTGAGGATTGATTAACGGACAGAAAAAAGAAAGTAGGGATAAACGAGTCATTTTCGAGTTGGCAGGTTGTAACTAATGGGGTGCCGCAAAGATCGGTGCTGGGGCCTCTGCTTTTTGCAATATATATCAATGACTTAGATAAGGGGACTGAGTGTAACGTATCCAAGTTTGCAGATGGTACAAAGCTCGGTGGGAAAGTAAACAGTGAGGAGGACAGAAAGAGGCTACAAAGGGATATAGACAGGTTAAGTGAGTGGGCGAGATGATGGCAGATGGAGTATAATGTGGGGAAATGTGAAATTATCCACTTTGGTAGGAAGAATAGAAAAGCAGAATTTTTTTTTTTAAAAAGGGGAGGACCTAAGAAATGATGGTAGTCAGAGGGATTTGGGTATCCTTGTACATGAATCACAGAAAGTTAACATGCAGGTACAGCAAGCAAATAGTATGTTATACTCCAACCCCTTGCAATAAAGGCTAAGAGTAAGGAGGTCTTGCTGCAATTATATAGGGCTCTGGTGAGACCACACCTGGAGTACTGTGTACCGTTTTGGTCTCTTTACCTAAAGATATACTTGCCTTAGAGAGAGTGCAACAAAGGTTCATTAGATTGATTCCTGGGACGAGAGGGTTGTTCCATGAGGAGAGATTGAGTAGAATGGGTCTATGCTCTCTGGAGTTTAGAAGAATGAGAGGTGATCTCATTGAAACGTATAAAATTCTTAGAGGGCTTGACAGGGTAGATGCTGAGAGGCTGTTTCCCCTGGCTAGAGTGTCTCAAGATAAGGGGGTGGCCATTTAGGACTGAGATGAGGAGGAATTTCTTCACTCAGAGGGTTGTGAATCTTTGGAATTCTCTATCCTAGAGGGCTGTGGATGCTCAGTCATTGAATATATTCAAGACAGAGATCGCTGGATATTTGGACACTAAGGGAATTAAGGGAAATGGGGATAGGGCGGGAAAGGGGATTTGAGATGGAAGATCAGCCATGATTTTATTGAATGCTCGAGGGGCCGAATGGCCTACTCCTGCTCTTATTTCATATGTTTTTATGCTCTTATGTTAAGAGTGGTAACCTGGTAAAGTTTTATTAATACAGCTGAAAATGTATTTAATCGCTAAAATAAGTATTTTTAAGCAAAGGTGTCCAGTCCTCCACCTATGAGGAATCGGATTTCAACAAAAATGGCATGGCCTGTTTTGTGGGTTGGGTCTGATTTCGGCGAATTGAATCTTGATCCAGCATAAAAGATCGCAGAAAACACGAACACAAGTGGATTTGGGCATAACTCGCGTTTAAAATTTCCAGATCTTTTGTGCAGATTTGGATGATTCCGTCTGGATTGAGCTGATATTACAAGCAAGAACTCGACCCCAAAGTCTTCAAATTGTTCAGTGATTCTCATTCTCCACTTGCTAACTCGATGTATGCTTTATAGAGTCACTACTGACTAGATGCAGCATGGAAGCAGACATTGTGTAGGAATCTCCTTGTGGGAGGTCATGAAATTCCTCTCCAGTAAGGCTGCCAACACTCCAGGAATGAAAGATTAATGTCCTGGACACTGCTGCGAGCAACATCCAGGAGAAAAATCATAGGGGCATTAAAAATTGTGTTTTATTCATTTTCTTTGAAGACTTTTATTTATTAGTTATAAAAGTATTGGAGATGGGGGAAAAGGACTGTTTGAAACATAGAAAATAGGAGCAGAAGTAGGCCATTCAATATGATCATGGCTGATCCTCTATCAATACCATATTCCCGCTCTATCCCCATACATCTTGATGCCTTTTGTGTCTAGAAATCTATCTGGCTCCTTTTTAAATATAAATATATTTCGGGTGAGGAGGTTGGAGATGGGAGGTCATGTGATGAAACTTCCAGGAATTTGTCCAGGGTTGGCAACTGTACTCTAGTGACATCATGAACAAGTAGCATGGCCCACAACCAAATGTTATGTCAAGGGGAAAGAGGGCGGGGACTTCACATCAGGCAAGGTTTAACATAAATTTAATAGGGATTCTGAACCACAAATCAGGGTATCAAAAGGTGTGAGACAACATTGCAGGTGTCTGAATTTTATAACGATTGAGGAGTCATCAAGCAGACCACAGGGCTGGGGGGTGGTGAAATTATGTGTCCCAACAGACTGCATTGCTCTCAGAGCATCTCAGCAAATCACAGGCATGCAGCCGGCCATTTTCTGTTACTCACCGTCTGCAAATTCCACTTCCTGTTGGGAATTCTGGATCACTGAATCCTCCCCCCAATCCCAAACACTTCCTCTTTCACCCACACGACTTTTGTTTCAGTTACGATTGTTAATTTAGCAACGCACAGATTTCCCCTCCCGCATTGTAGTCATAAAATCTGTCCATTGAGCCAATGGTTAGGTGGTGAACCCATTCTACTTCAGGATCAACCAATGAAATTACAACTTCAGCATTTACGTATTTGTACATTTTGAACCAAATGTTTAATGGGGAACTTGCTACCACAAGGAGTGGTTGAGGCAAATAGCATAGATGCATTTAAGGGGAAGCTATATAAACACATGAGGGAGAAAGGAATAGAAGGATAGGCTGATAGGGTTAGATGAAGAGGGGTGGGAGGATGCTCGTGTGGAGCATAAGAAATAAGAGCAGGAGTAGGCCATACAGACCCTTGAGCCTGCTCTGCCATTCGATCAGATCATGGCTGATCTTCAACCTCAACTCCACTTTCCTGCCCGATCCCCATATTCCTTGATTCCCCTCGAATCCAAAAACACTAGCATGGACCAGTTGGGCCGAATGGCCGGTTTCTGTGCTGTAACTTCTATGTAATTCTATGTAAAATGAAACCAGGTATAAATAACCCAATCTACAAAAAAAAATTGTCCTCTCAGGAACTGGGCATCACAATGAGCTCCCTCTAGGATATGCATTTCAGGCAGATGGGATGAAAGTCGCCTCTCTCCGCAAGGGTGCTAAAATGAAACAAGTCTAAGAAATCTCAATCCATTTCTTTGTAGGTGTTGGCCCAAACAAACTGCCTTAATTTGAACGACCCTGGCAGAAGATGGGCAGTCTCACCCAAAAGCCACAAGGATGGGTAGTTTGTGAAATAGAACTCGTACATTACTGCATAGGGGCATTCTTCTGATTTTGAGGCTATGGAACATTGATTATAGAAATCACAGCACAGAAACAGGCCATTCTGCTCAACTGGTCTATGACAGTGTTCAAGCTCCATCCCTCCACATCTAATCCCATCAGAATAATCTTCTCTTCCTTTCTCCCTCATGTTTATTTAGCTTCCCCTTAAATGCATCTATGCTAGTCACCTCAACTACTCCTTGTGGTAGTGAGTTCCACATTCTAACCACTCTCCAGTTAATGAAGTTTCTCCTGAACTCCAAATTGGATTTATTAGTGACTTATCCTATATTTGTAGCCCCTAGTTTTGGTTTCCTTCACAAGTGGAAACATCTTCTCTACGTCTACCAGACATAATCTTACAAGTCCTCTATCAGGTCACCCCTCAGCCTTCTCTTTTCTAGAAGAGCTCCAGCCTGTTCAACTTAATGAAGTCGAAGGGTCGGGGGAAAGATATTCCAGTTTCAGCACTCAATGCTTCTCCTTGATGAGCATGAAAATTTAAGGTATTCTGAATCCGTTGTTTTGATAGCAAACTTCCATTACAACTTGTGGATGTCAACCAGCAACCCAGGTATTCTTTATTGGATGCCGCTGTTTTATGACTGAAACCACATCAGTACCATTATTGCACCACAAGATATAGAAAGAATGTCCATGCTTCATTGATGTGCAAGGGGGAAAAAAAGATACAACAGAGCTACATATGTCAGCTTGGCTCAGTGGATAACACTCTGAAGTTTGTGGGTTCAAGCACGTAAGCTAGGCCAATGCTTCTGTGCAGTAATGAGGGACTGCTGCCATGTTGGAGAGGTCATCTTTTGGATGGAATATCCTGTGTCTGCTCAAATGGATGTAGAAAAAAATCCCATGGCACTATTTAAAGAGTTGAAAGTTTTTCTGGTGTCCTGGCCCTTATTCCTCCCTCCATCATTACCACCCAAAACAGAGCACTGGGTTACTCACTTATTTTCTGTCTGTGGGACCCTGCTGTGTGTAAATTGGCTGTTATGTTTTCCTCCATAAGAGTGACTGCACCTTAGAAAAAAAATCCACTAGTTTTAAGCACTTTGGTACAACTTGAGAGGCTGCTGGAGAAGTTAATTCTTTATATGCGACAGGTGATTCAAGACGATCTTGAACAACCAAGCCTCATCTTGCTCTGGCAACATGGTCTTAACTGCTACTTAATAAACATGATTAAATTCAGGACTTGTAGTCAGAACCTCCCTTCAGACTTTAATGGGTCTTATGCTAACCATTTTTATTGGTTATTCTCTCTCTCTGACGATCTCAGGTGTTGCATTCTCATTTCCATGTCAGAAGGTTATGGACTCAAGGCAGGACTTGAGCATAAAATTTAGACTAACTGTAGTACTGAGAGTGGAATATTGTTGGAGCTGCTGCTGTCTGGATGAGACATTAAACCAAGATCCCCGATCCAGGCTCTGGTGGATGTAAAAGATTGTATAGCACTATTTGAATAATTGGGTGCTGTCCTCATCAACATTCCTACCTCAACCAACACCACCAAAAAAAATCATACTGGTCACGGGTCTCATTTGCTGTTTGTGGTACACTGTTTGGGGCAAATTGACTGCTGCTCTTATCTATGTAACAGTGCCTATACTTTAAATAATTCACTGGATGCGAAGTGCTTTGGACTGTTCAGAGGACACAAGAAGATACTTTTCCCCCCCCCCCCCCCCCCGAGCTCCATCAGTTTATGCAAGACCTCATCCTACACTGTGATAGCTTATTGCCCTTGTAAACCAGGGGCAGGTGATGTGAATTTGGATGATTCATCAGTGAAGATATAAATACATTGTTTTGCTTAATTAGTGATAAATTATACAGTAACAGACGGAGCAAAAATAAAAACAAAGGAAGCCTGTACTGGATGGGAAAAGATGTTAAACATCCTAGAATTAGAGTCAGATGGGCCAGATCGATGTCGCACTGGGGGAAATGGTTGGGCCACTCATTTCTGCCCAGGTCTATTATTTTCCTCCGCGACCATGTCTGGATCTTTTAAATTGAGTTGACTGACCTGCTGTGTGTTTTCAGCATTTGTTTCAGATTGCCAGCAGATGCAGTTCTTTTGCTCTTTGTTTTCTTCTTGTCCCTGAACTCAATTTGTTTTGGCTGACTGTTTGAAATAGGTCACTGATGTGCTCCCTCCTGCAGACAGCTGGGCTTCCACTGACTTGGATAAAAGTGTTCAAGCCCTCGCAAAAATCTACTAACCAGAGCAGCAGTCGGTTGTTGGAATTTTATGCCCAAGAACAAATTTTTTTTAATGAGGATATTCAGTGAAACATTGGATACTTTGATATGTTCGATACCTCTGCAGAGTGGGAGAAAAAAAAATTTGCAAGAGCTCACATCTTTTCACTTCCAGGAGTTAAATCTGTCGAATTCACATACCGCAGCGAGTGCTATGTTTCTGCTGGCAAAAACACTGCTCGCCCAATGGGATGTTTTAGTGTTGTAGTGCTCATCACAAACTGAAAAATGACAAGTAAATTTTCTCCAAGATGGATTGAAACTCTGCCTGCCTGCATGGTCTTTCTAGACACAATCTGTAAGGTTTTCCACACCATCTTGTGTATTCTGAACTTGTTGAACAACAAACAGGGAGAAGGCAAGAGAGCAAGGAGAAGGCAAAAAAATGAATTTGCATTTATATAGCACTTTTCATGTCCTCAGTACATCCTGAAGTGCTGCACAGCCAATAAGCTATTTTGAAGTTTAGTCACAGTTGGCAAACGCAGTCATCAATTTGCACAAAACAAAGTCCCACAAACAGCAATGAGATAAACGATCAATTGTTTTTTTTGGTGGTATTTGTTGAGGAATTAAATGTGGGCCAAAAAAAGAGACAGGAATACTGCTCAAAATATGCACTAATATGTGACATACCACATCAATATTTAAATTGATCAATACCAAACCAAAAAAAACTAGGAACAAGTTTTATAATTTGATGAACAATCATGTTAACAATATGGGGCTAACAGTTTTGTGGAAAGGTTGGTGTGCATAAAGAGTGATGGAATGCTGGGGAAAGCAGAAGATTCATTGTCTGTCGCGAGCAATCCCATCTTTCAGAAATAGTTGTTAGAAACACTGGTTAAAAAATTTTTTTTTAAAAAAAGGCTAATTAAACTTGTTAAGGCCTTTGCTAAAGGACATGAAGAAGCAATGAAGACACTTGGAAATGAGCATTTTACAGAAGTTCAGACCAAATATAAGTGAGAATTACGCAATGCTAAAAGTCAAGAGTAACATGGAGGGGGTGGGGAATGATTACATTCAGACTTCCAATCACAGACATGGTGTGTAATCATTGCTGGGCAAAGCTCGATGGAGGAGATGGGACACAGGCCCTGGACTGCAGAGGGCCTGAGAGGCTCAAATGTCACAGCTCGTCACCACCACTTGCTCCTCATTAATTTGTGAACTGTGACTCGTTAACTCAAGTTTATCATCTACCAAGTAACCATCCACATACCCCCTTGTCCCACTCTTTCATATTCAGTTCTTCAAATATCACCTATTGCTATCTTGCGCAGGGCTCCTGCTACAATGTCACCAATCACAACTAAGTATTCAACACAACATCCAAGCCAAGTGCGGGGCATACATTTCTATATCGTGCAGTGTGAATGCTGGCTGCTCGAGGTGGTATGGTATCCCCTCTTGGTGCTTGTGCTTTGCTTCAGATGTGTCACACCTGACCCAGCACTCCTTCAAAGTGATTCCCATGTGAAAGGAATAAATGAGCTGTCCAACTGCAGGATTCTGCTAGTAATTCCCTAGGATTCCAATTGTCCTAGACCTCTGGGGGCCATATATTGCAAGGACCTGCATGTGAGTCAGCCATGGCCAAAATTGGTTTTGTCTGTTTCAAGCAACCTTCTCCCATGTCTGGTGTAATAGGGGCTTCTAGGGGGAAAGAGGATGGCCAGCAGTCCCTTAATTTATGTGCCTTCTCTCCTTGAGATCTAGCAGAAGGGTTTACAGCACCTGACATTTCAGATGTCTTTCTACAGCAATTTTGAGTGTGAACAACTTGATTTGCATTCCCGGTGTTATTCCGGGTGCATAACTGCTAACTCCATCTTGCAGCTGATTTAAAGGGTTAATGCTGCTCCTTTTCATTGGCTGGCCCACTGTAAGGGAGAAAAAGCCCTTACTTTTGTGCACAGACTGAAAAAGTGATATCATGGATAAACTAGTCTTCTCAGAAACTTTTGAACCATTCGTCCATGAATAGCATACCAACAGGAATTTCTAGGCTCAAGTAATGAGACCCATGGAAATTCCTTTCCACTGTTCTTTTTTCTATTATGGCAACTGTACATGTCCCTGCTATTTCAATGATCTTACTACATTTTTAATATTTCTCTGCATCAGTATGTTTATTGCATAATCTATTTTACACCTACATATTCCCCTTGTGCATATATATCCAATTTACCCATTAACCCATCTTCATGCCTTAACTTTGTGCTTCTCTGCAAATTGTGCACCTTCCTTCAGACCTCATGCCAAGTCCTCTAAATGGAGGAAAGAAAGAACTTGCATTTATAAACAACTTTCTTGTCCTCGAGACATCCAAAAATGCTTTACAGCCAATGAAGTACTTTTGAAGTGTAGTCACTGTTGTAATGTAGAGAAATGTGGCAGCCAATTTGCGCACAGCAAGCTCCCACAAACAGCAATACAAACTATACAGATTATCTGTTTCAAGTATTGGTTGAGGGATAAATGTTGGCCAGTACACCAGGAGAACTCCCCTGCTGTTCTTCGAAAAGTGCCAGGGGATCTTTTGTGAAGAGGGGGCCTGATTTAATGTCTCATCCAAAGGATGGCATCTTTGACGGTGCAGCACTCTCTCATTACTGCACTGAAGTGTCAACCCTAGATTATCAGCTTAGGTCTCTGGTGTGGGGCTTAAACCCAAAGACATTTTGATCCAGGAGAGTGCCACTACTGAGCCCAGGCTGACACCAGGTGACAGCAATGATGCCAGAGATACTGCCACTTCTGTTGACATTTTGTCTCGTTGGGTGCAGTACTCGCCCACCAAGGAAGTGCTCTGGCCTCTCCATAACCATGCTTACCAGCACCTGCAAAGCCTCCTCGCTGAGAATGGCTTTGCACTGCTGTTGTTCAGCTATTTTTCACCACATTCCAGGGAATGAACAATAAGTCACACAAAAAAGTGCCCATAGAAATCAAGCAGATCTGCTCAGCCGCCCTGATCCAAGAGGGAATAAATAGAAAAAAGAGAAAAAAAAAATCAGGAGCTCCCTCAGTGGCCTAGAGGGTAAAGGCCTGGAGTAGTACTATCTACATAGAATGTACAGCACAGAAACTGGCCATTCTGCCCAAATGGTCTATGTTTGTGTTTATGCTCCATAAGAGCCTCCTCCCACCCTTCTTCATCTAACTCTATCTGCATAACCTTCTATTCTTTTCTCCCTCATTTGTTTATTTTGCTTCCCCTTAAATGCTAACTACTCTCTAGGTGAAGAAGTTTCTCCTGAATTCCCTATTGAATTTATTAGTGGCTCTCTTAAAATTATGGTGCTTTGTTTTAGTCTCCCCCACAAGTGGAAACATCTTCTCTACATCTACCCTATCAAACCTCTTCATAATTTTAAAGACCTCTATCAGGTCACTCCTCAGCCTTCTCTTTTCTGGAGAAGAGCCCCTATGGAAACCAGATCACTCGGTCAATTCCTAATCTATCCTCAGTTAGTTGATCCATGCTGGAGCAGGTACCAAAGAATTATAATTGGCTTTAGCATGGCAGGGTGGGACGGTGCACGGCAGGGGGAAGGATCTCACTTTTGATTACTATCCAGTAGCTCCTGCTGGGGAATGTGGGTGTCAGATGAGGGCGAGGACAGAACAGGATCAGACTCAGGCTCAGGCTCAGCTGCAATGCCTTCAATAGTTGAATAGCCCAACACACTATCTGGGCTCACATATTTAAAATTGCCACCTGAGAGGTACTGCAGGATCGTCAGGCTTTGCGGAACCATAGTGCCTTCAGGAGAGAGAAGAATTTTTCTTAAAAAGTGAGAAAATTACAAAATAATTAATAATTCAAAAGTAAAACAGTTTTTAGGTCAGTTCTCATAACACCAGACAGTTGCATTATGTATAAAGATTTTTACATGGGAATGAATAAACTTGGATCCAAGTAAAACATATCTTTGCAAACTACAATAGTTCTTCATTTAATAGGGTTCTGCTGCATAATGTTATTGATATTTGAAACTTCACAGATGGAGAAGTCATCTAGGTGACTAGATGAATTGGCCAATGATAATTGCGCTTCACTTAAAGCATAATTGATGCATTTCTCAAGTGAAAATATTAGCATCCAAACTAATTTCACAGAAAAGACAACATTCCAATTGTTGGTCATTTCCTTGTCGATTTACTTACCATCTGGTGAAGTGTCACTCAAAAAACTGGTCATATTTGTTCAGCATCAATTCAAGTTGGCAAGTTCCATGGTAGGTTTAACACAATGGTTCATCTTCCACAAAAATGGATTAAAAGCAACAACAGAGCCAAATAGTGGAGGCAGATCCAATTAATTTTAGTTCTGCTGTAAATTGCAAATCATTATGTGGCACACTCTACCAGGTTGTAAGCCAGACTTTGACCATGCCTTAATCTAGGACTGTGGACTAAATTCAATACAAGTGAAGTCACTGATTTAATGTTTGTCAAATTATGTCAATTAAAACGAGTATGCGTATCAAATTGATGTATGTGGGTGCATCATACTGACGAGCTTCTGTGATTTGAGAGAGAGAGAGAGAGAGAGAGAGAGCCCCCATTCCTCCCCACACACTAAATTTAGTTTCTCTTTGCACCATGTTCCATTTCCCAGGTAAGGTAACTGACAAGAAACTTAGAATTTGGCTAATGTGGCTCTGTAACAGAACACTGGGAGATGCATTACATGAGGCACTTGATGATTCGAGCTCTCCCCTATGGAGAAGCACCAGACCTCTCCCAAAATTCCTGAGATTACAAATTAGCACTGTGCTAATATATTGGTACAAGCCTACATCCTAGCTTTAAGTAGTAAAGCATGCTTCAGTTGTTTTTAGTATGTTAGAAAAATCGAATGGAGCCTATCACTTCTATTATTATTGTGAGACTGAAGACAGGCAGAAATACAAGCCCTTTGCCTCCTAAGCCATTATCTGAACATTGTGATCCCATGCTGCTAACCATTTATTTTTCCTGTTCTACACCAGCGTTTCGCAAAAGTGCACATGCTGTGACTATCACAGCACTTGTCGGGAGTAGACAACGTGCATCACCCTCAAAACCAGCACATCCAGATATCTTGACTAAATGTTAGTTTTTTTTTCCCCCTTCACCCAAAGAAGCAATTTTTTCTGAAACATTCTTCCCATCCCCGTAAACTGGGAGACTTTAAACCATGCACGCTGACAAACAAGCACTCAGAAGGTTTAAAAATATACAGATTGCATGTTTCAACATTTGCACAAAGAAATTTAGGAACAAGTAGCAAATAAAAGATGACTTCCAAGTAAATTGAAAAGCCAAAATGTGAATTTAACAACTTGAATACGCTTACATTCTAAATATTAATTAAGATTCTGTGAACTTCCATACAAGCCAGACCTAAATCATTAATAACTGTATGTACGAGGGCAAAATAAAATGCAAACCGTGTCACTCAATAAAATGCACTGAAAAAGGAACTTTGGAATAAATGCTCTTCATATTCTAGTGTTTCCATATTCTAGGTTAGGACAACTTAGCTCATCACTGAGAAATATTTTAAAAATGCGGGCTGATAGAAATTTTAACCAAAATGCCAAAAAAGTTTATATTATTTTTTTTTAAATTGCCAAGACCTTTATATCATATAAAAATGTAAATAATTGCCTTAGCTGTAATTATCAGATCACATTCTTATCAAGTCATCTTCAAAATCAGTACACATCCACCGTTTGTTGGGGTTTCTTTGTTTCTATAGAAGCGACCTTTAATGAAGAGCCAACTAGCCATTTTTTCTTCACAAGAAGTGCTTGCTCATTAACCCACAAAGTCAAAAAATAAAATTGATTAACTTGAAACAACCTTTCATTGAAAACAAATGATTGCCACAATGGATCACAAGAACTTTACGTATTTTGTGCAAATAGTACAAGAACATAGGACCAGGAGTAGGCCATTCAGCCCCTCGAGCCTGTTCCGCCATTCAATTAGATCATGGCTGATGTATCTTAACTCCATCTACCAGTCTTGGTTCTGCAACCCTTGCCTAACAAAATTAAACTCTTAAAAATAAGAACCTGAGAAATGCCATATTTTACATGCAGATATTATTTATTCCTTCTAAAAATGTACATTTATAAACCAAACCAGGCTAGTGGTTGATCAGTGTGCCTATTTGTAGTTAAAGGTTAAATTTCACCCTTATGAGTATGGGATTTTAGTTGTGCGAGTTTCTTTTAGGTGCAGTGATAATGGGACAGATCTGAATTTAGAATTATAACATCGCAAAGCATTTGTTGAAATTCTAGAAATTTTGATCCGACTGCATTCTCAACAGCTAGATACTGGAAATGCTCATCACCCGTATATCACATGGAGTAGTTGAGGTGAATAGCATAGATGTATTTAAGGGGAAGCTAGATAAGGACATGAGGGAGAGAGGAATAGAAGGATATGCTGATAGGGCGAGATGAAGTATGGTGTGAGGAGGCTCGTGTGGAGCATAAGAACTAGGAGCAGGAGTAGGCCATACAGCCCCTCGAGCCTGCTCCGCCATTCAATAAGATCACGGCTGATGATCTACCTCAACTCCACTTTCCCACCCTGTCCCTTGATTCCAAACACTAGCAGAGACCTGATGGGCCGAATGGCCTGTTCCTGTGCTGTAAATTCTATGTAAAAGATATCCTCATAAATGCTCCATAATTGTTTCATACTGCATGTACAAGTCTGGGAACATAGGAAATACTTTT
Organism: Heptranchias perlo; assembly: GCF_035084215.1. Classification (NCBI taxonomy): domain Eukaryota; kingdom Metazoa; phylum Chordata; class Chondrichthyes; order Hexanchiformes; family Hexanchidae; genus Heptranchias; species Heptranchias perlo. The sequence goes on along the minus strand of NC_090329.1, from coordinate 16,562,887 downwards.
CATCTTTCAGCTGCAAGGACTAGCACTACTTCTTTACATCAATGTAAGGAGTCGCACAACACCAGGTTATAGTCCAACAGCTTTATTTTGAAATCACAAGCTTTCGGAGCTTTGCTCCTTCATCAGGTGAAGCAGCCCAGTCCATCACCAGCATCTCCACATCATCTTTACATCAAAACAGGTCATTTATCTCTTTGATGATTGTGGGACTTTGCTGCGTGCAAATTGTCTATTTGCCTACAAAACAACTGCACTTTACTTGCAATTTACTGGCCTTGAAGCCCTTTGGAACAAGCTGAAGATGTGAAAGGAGACATGCAAAAGTTCTTTCTCCTTTTGAATACTCCTTCATTGTTCATTATTGACACCCCAAACCCCTGCTGCATGCTCCTCCTGCCACCAGTCAACTCCTCATAGCTGAAAGAGTGGCAGCTGATCTCCAGTAGAATTAATTTAATAGACAGCCATGAAGATCATTTGGAGCGGAATATAAGGATATATTGACAGGGCGAGGTGAAGTAAGGTGGGAGGAGGCTTGTGTGGCACATAATCACTGGTTATTTGGAGAGACTCCATACAGAATGATAATTCCAAATAGCCAGTGTACAGCTGTAAAAAAAAAAATCGATGCTTAGTATTCCTATTCAAAATAGCAAACCATGAAGTAAGAACAAGTTTTATATCTTTAGCACATGGCTGATATTAAAATCAATCATCTACTTTAAATTTGTTTGTATTTGTATCAAGTCACAGTGCTACAAATGTTATCCCACTTATATAACTCTGTGGAAGCAATTGTATCTGAGGTTAAGACTGCCCCAAGAATTTAATGGTTAATCCCAATTTAAAGGGATTTTCAAGATGGTGGTTGGGCTGGTGAGAGGTAGCTCCATTAAAGAATATTAGCACCCTTCCCCCAATTCTTTAACAACAAAATTAAATCAACATTTAAACATGTACAACCAAACAGCAAATGTTTTCACTATAATCACATGATGGGCCTAGAAACCTTAATTGGCCCCCTTAATTATTAAGTATTCAGCCAACTTATTATGTATACTATTGGTAAGTAAATACATATATATATATATATCAGTTTTCAGGAATATTGCAAACCTTTTCACTTGACCTTTAGTTCGCAGAAGTTTAAAATCGGTTTCAACAGTTATCTCTACCTAAAATAGCCATTAAATTTCCTCCTTGGCCTTTTAAAAAAAAAATCATATTTCTATACTAACATGTTTCCAATTAGCCCTTTCATTTCAGAATTGAAAACATTTTCACCGTAAACATTGCACAAAAGGGACTGAGCTCCAGCAATTATTAAATATTAATTTATCCCAAATGGATTTCCCCCACCGCTCAAAAAAAAAACTTGCAATATATGTTTTTGCTCACCAAGTAAAGTTTTCTGATCTTGATGCTCACCTAAAATGGTGTGATTTTTTTTTTAGATCTGTAGGCCTGGCCTGCAGGAGATGGACATCCGCTTGCCGGGATGAGAAAGCGTTTGCTGATGAATCCACCTATCCGAAGACCTGCGCCACAGCAACAACAAGAAGTAGTCAGCTGTCTTGCACCATGACTTTCAGAAACGCTCCCTTGAAACAAACGCACCTCTGCACACAACTGTCGCAACCAGTGTTAGTAACCGCGGCAACAACAACATGCAAGGGAGCAACATAAAACCCAGTCTCTCATCTTCCTAATCTGGGGATCAACACGCGCATGCCATCTGCTTCATGCACAATAACCCACAACAAACCTGAAGGAGATGGATGGGATGGGGGGGGGGGGGGGGGGGGTCACTCTTTGCTAAATTTGTACTCGGTGTGTGAAATAGAAACAAAACGCGGCATCTTGCTTCATGGATGACATTATTTAAAACTGTTTTTAATCCGGAGTGAAATTTTGTGCTGACGAGGGCAATTTTAGAGTCCCGGTTGCCGTGGTGACCAGACGCCTTGACGATCCGAGAGGAAGAGCCATGAACTGGTAGGCAAGGTTTTGGGAGCGGGTCTCCAGGGAATGTCATACACTGGGAGAGGAGGAAGGATTGCATCTTTGAAGTTATTCATATTAATTTTTGTTTTGCTACGATATATATTGTGTAGGTGGTTTTATTGCCCTTCAACCAATTCAGCACTTGAAGTCGAAATATACCTCCCCTTCTGCAGGAAGGTTCAGTTTTTAAGTGGAATTTTTTTTTTATTTTCGCTCTGCAAGTGGTAATTTATTGGAGTTGTTTTTCTATAATTGCAAAGTGCTCATGTGAAGAGTGAATTTCACCATCGGTACACCCTTTTATAGAAACTGAAATTGGACTTCAATATTTGTGGTTAAACAATGAATGACTATGACAGCACAAGCCCCCCCCACCCCCGAGATCATTCCTTTCCATCGCCTCCCAATAATGGTCCAGAATGTGCTGGGAAAATAACAGCGAGTTCACGACGCACACCGTTATTAGTGCCTCAAAAACCCAGCAATTTGTGGCAATATGTCATCGGTTGCAATTCGCCACAAATTGCTGGACGATTTGCACCGCTCCGCCGTTAGCCTTGTAAAGATGGGAGCTTGACCTCAAATTTCCATGAGTTAAGAAATTGCTGGATTTGAGCCGTTACTACGGATTAAACTCGCCTCAAAAAGTTAGGGCTGCAATTTCGCAGCATGAGGATTTGGTTAATGGGATGTTTAACGATCCTGACATGCCACTCAACCTTGGAAGCCTACAAAGGGAACAATGGAAAACCCCTTAAATTGGGAGTAACCATTAAATTCTTGGGGTAGTCTTAACCTCAAATACAGTTGCTTCCACAGAGCTATGTAAGTGGGATAACAATTGCATTTTTAAAAACTATCTTTTCCTTTGTCTCCCTTAATCCAATCAACCTTTCCCTCTCTTTTTGTATCTAATTTGACTCCATTTTAACCATTTTTCCTTCTCCGTCATTCCTCTGTTTCTTTCTCGATCCTTAAATCTCATTGGTTAAGGAGATAGACTCTTGGTCCCATCATTCATCAAGGTCCCAGATGCCCCGTTGACCTCACTGCGCCTGTTATCAGCTCGCACTTCCAGCAATCTGTGGCACGAAAATATTTGGAGCGGTCGGGTGATGGAAAAAAAATCCAACTCAACGCATGCCATGAGATGTCCCCTCCAGCAAATTCTGGGTCCATAAGTCTTAATCCAGTCATGAGAACAAGGACCATCAGAATCCAAGCAAAAAAAAAAATTAAGATGGCCCTTTTCATTTTCAAATAGGAAACAAAACCCCTTCGTATGAAGTCTGTTACAATTTTGCTTCAAAATTCGCAAAAGCATACCAAATCCAAAACTGATATTTTAAATCATGTGCTCTGATTTGTATCAGTTTTCATCAGTTTTCTCAGGTCCAGTCTGACAGTTTCTCAATGGAACAGAAGCTGGGATTGTACTCTCTGTAGTCACTAAGAATATTTGTGTGCCAGCTGTATAGCCATGAACATAGGATTTGCCACATTTGCATAGGCACGATGGGCCAAATGGCCTCCTTCTGTGCTATCAGATTCTATGAAATGTACCATCAGCGGCAAACTGCTATCAAAGTAAAACACATTTTCAGCATTGGAGTCAAGCTGCTTAACTAGCTGGAAATTCTTGTTGTTAGAAGTTACTGCACAGTAGCCATTATAACACTGCCAAATTTTTCCACAAAGAACCAGGAAAGAAAATAATTACAGAGCAGGAACTGGAACTCATTAAGAAGTAAGCAGACCTTGATCTTTAAAAGCACCATGAAACCAGGCTCCATAAAGTGGCAAAAGTAAAAGGTGAATAGCCAGACCAATTCAAGAACAAAAAGAACCCAGCAGGATATCGGGATGCAGTTTAATAAGGAAGGTGATTGCCATGTGGGAGATGCTGTTTGACCACCAGGCAACTAAAAGGCATCAAAGAGGATGTCACACCCTGATCCAATGATCACAAATAAAATGACAAGAGTTCTAGTTATACGGTTGGAATCAGGTTAGTGGCTTGGAGACAGATCAAACTATTCTGGTACATTTTTAACAATACACATTGTGTCATGCTTAAAATACAAATTAGGGCTATATATTACAGATCATGTCGTATACACGTATACATATCTGAATTCTAAATATTTTTTGGAAGCAGTCCATTATGCTGCAGTATTTAATTAGCACCTTTGCAACTGGTGCAGATCCCAGAGTCATGTACAGTAGAAGCCCCATTTTCCATGCCTCAATTATCTTAACTAGAAAAATCAGTGGCCCTGACAGTACATTGTGCATTATATAGCATAACTAATGGTTATAAAAAAAGCAATCTGACTCACTGTAGGCAATGTAACAGGAGCTCTGCTAATTTTCAAGAGATTATGTTAACAGTAGCTTTACATTGTATGGCGTCAGGTATGAAATTATGGGGAACACTTGTTTTGAAAATTTCCATTGGTGTTCCTTCATTCGCGGTCTCTCCCTCGTCCACCCCCCTTACTCACCACTTACGTCTGGTGACACCACACTTTCGCCTCCAAAGGCCTCGAAGTTTTTATAATTGACAAGAAGACTGACCTTTTAAAGATGATGCTGGTTGCAAGATCCACTGCTTCTCATCCATTTCCCAAGGGATGGAAAGAAAGAACTTGCATTTATATAGCACCTTTCACAACATCCCAAAGCGCTTTACAGCCAATGAAGTACTTTTTGAAGTGCAGTTACCGTTGTAATATAGGAAATGCGGCAGCCAATTTGTGCACAGCAAGATCCCACAAACAGCAATGACATAATGACCAGGTAACCCGTTTTCGTGATGTTGGTTGAGGAGTAAATATTGGCCAGGACACTGGGGAGAACTCTTCGAATGGTGCCATGGGATTTTTTTTTTACATCTACCAGAGAGGGCAGACAGGGCCTCGGTTTAACGTCTCATCTGACAGAGTAGCACTCCTTCAGTACTGCACTGAAGCATCAGCCTAGATTTTTGTGCTCAAGTCTCTGGAGTGGGATTTGAACCCACAACCACATAGTATGAAAAAAAATGTTTTACTCAACTAGCCATGTGGGTGGGGGGAGGAGAAACATAGAAAATAGGAGCAAGAGTAGGCCATTTGGCCCTCCGGCCTGCTCCGCCATTCAAAATGATCATGGCTGATAGTTAAACTCAGTACCCTGTTCCTGCTTTTTCCCCATATCCCTTGATCCCTTTAGCATTAAGAAATATATCTATCTCCTTCTTGAATACATCCAATGACTTGGCCTCCACTGCCTTTCTGTGGAAGAGAATTCCACAGGTTCATCACCCTCAGTGAAGAAATTTCTCCTCATCTCTGTTCTAAATGGTACCCCATATCCTGAGACTGTGACCCCTGGTTCTGGACTCCCTAGCCATCGGGAACATCCTCCCTGCATCTAGTCTGTCTCGTCCCGTTAGAATTTTATATGTTTCGATGAGATTAAGAGAGAAAGAGTGTGAGCATGAGAGATGAAACGATTGATTGAGATGAAGGAGCACCAATGGAAAGTTTCAAAGCAAGCATTCTCCATAATTTTATGCCTGACACCATAACATATCTGCAGTTATTGACACAGTTGCTTCATCTGTCATGTTGTTTACTTTCACATGACACCAGACATTGCATTAAAATAAGTTTTTAAAAAGACACACAATCTGTTAAAACGGAATGGAGATTTGGCTGTTCACACATTTTGTAATTGCCAAGGAAGCAGATTTTGTGGTTTATTCCTGAAATTCATGTATTTTTTTCCTGCAGTAACCGAATAAAATGCTTTTCTATCATGGACATCACAAAAATCAGAGAACAGCTTTTTACATAAGAACATAAGAAATAGGAGCAGGAGTAGGCCAATCAGCCCCTCGAGCCTGCTCCGCCATTCAATAAGATCATGGCTGATCTGATCCTAACCTCAAATCTAAATTCATGTCCAATTTCCTGCCCGCTCCCCGTAACCCCTAATTACCTTTACTTCTAGGAAACTGTCGATTTCTGTTTTAAATTTATTCAATGATGTAGCTTCCACAGCTTCCTGGAGCAGCAAATTCCAAAGACCGACTACCCTCTGAGTGAAGAAGTTTCTCCTCATCTCAGTTTTGAAAGAGCAGCCCCTTATTCTAAGATTATGCCCCCTAGTTCTAGTTTCACCCATCCTTGGGAACATCCTTACCGTATCCACCCGATCAAGCCCCTTCACAATCTTATATGTTTCAATAAGATCGCCTCTCATTCTTCTGAACTCCAATGAGTAGAGTCCCAATCTACTCAACCTCTCCTCATACGTCCACCCCCTCATCCCCGGGATTAACCGAGTGAACCTTCTTTGTACTGCCTCGAGAGCAAGTATGTCTTTTCTTAAGTATGGACACCAAAACTGTATGCAGTATTCCAGGTGCGGTCTCAGATTTCTCAATTCATGGAAAAGATATGACTTAATGAACAAAATAGGCTACTGCATAAGGTTTGGGCCCATGGGATATATAAGTGACAATGCATTAGATTGCATTAACAGTTAACTGGTTAGTAGACAGCAGTGAGTAGTGGTGCATGACATATCTGGGTGGCAGATAGTTGGTGATGGTGTGCCATGAGTTGGATGTTGGGATTGCAATTGTTTAGAATTAATATAAAATGATTTGCAGGATGGAATCACATCCAAGGTGGCTAAATTTTCAGACATTGTACAAATTGGGAGCCGTGGCAAATTATCAATGTTGCCAAACCCAAAAGGATCCAGAGAAGCCAGGTTGGTGGACAGAATCATAGCTTTGTAATAAAGACAAAAAGAAAATGGGAAATTCAGCCAAAACATTTTTAAAAAAACGTGTGATAAACATGTGGAACAGATTCCAAGAAAGGGCAGTGGAAGAAGAAAATATAATGGAGTTCAAAAAGAGACTAGACTAGTTCCTGTCAGCAAATTGCATTCAGAGCGAGAATTGAATCGAAGGATAATTTTGGGAAGTTGAATGGGTAGGGTAGATGGACTACTCTCATCTCAAATTGTTACTATGTTATTACTTAAAAGCTAGTCCTCTGGAGAGATTTTGAATTAAGTTTATGCTGAAGTGGAGGCAGGGAGAATTCATGGAGCAGTATCAAGAACTTCATTCAAATTGAACTAAAATCACTTTGAAAAAAAACTGGGCAGCATGGTACAAGCCATCATTAAATACAGTAAGCAGACTACTGCAAGTGGGGTAATTATAAGCCCATATCTATAGACCTCTATAATAGCGAAATGCAGAAAAGGTACAACGTTTGGATTGTAGGGGGACAAAGGCCTGATCAAACTGCTGCAAGACCATCTAGCAAGACTACTAAACACCAAAAACTACTTATAAAAATGGCATAGCATTAATACACAGTTTCTCTCTATGCCAGACACACCTGGAAACATTTTCTGCTTGTTGAATATTTTGACTGGATTGACTACAATTTATAGAATTGGTTTCTGCCTTCTATGACTTCAGTTAAGGATATATCTAATCTTCCACCAAAGTCCATAAAAAGCCTTGGTTCATTTCCCAAAATCAAAAGTACTCGAGATCCTAAAAGGTATTAATTATAACAAAGTCATCCAGTTTCTTTTGAATCAAGTTTTATCAATGTTTTTCTTCTGTAGGAAATTATTGAATTCTCAGATTTTTGTTATAAGAGCTTTATTTTCTTGGCAACTATGCCAGCAATTATCCTTCTTCCCTGAGACCAAGTTGGGTAGATTCCATAATACTAGTCTGCTGCAAAGAATTAGATTGATGGCTCAAACAATGGGCCATATTTTGCTGTGGCAGGGCATCTAATTTTTTGCATGGCAGGTTGCTGAAAGCGCAAGCTGATAACATCGCAGCGAGGGAATCAGGACATCTGGGACCAGAGAGAACAGGGCAAGCAACTGGGTATCTTCTTAACAAATCAGATTCAAGGATTGTGAAATTAACAGCGCAAGGACTGAGAAGCAGGTTTAAATTAGAGTGGGTGAATTCAATATTAAATCAGGTACAGAAAAAGAGCAATAAAAAGAGATGGAAAGAAAAATTGGATTGAGAGAGAAAAGGGAGACAAAGGAAAAGTTTTTTTTAAAAGTTTTAAAATTTTACATTTTTAAAATCTCCAATAATACCTAAAGGAATGAGACTCCACACCACTGTAGTACTTAATTTTCAGTGCCAGAGGTGTTGATTGGCAGTCATTAATACTTATCACGTCATTAAAAAAAAGAGTATTTACACTTCAAATGACAAGACTTAACTTCCTGTGGAGAGTTTAGTTCATATCTACCATGCAAATACAGCAAATTCACGCTGTTCGATGGTGAGGCAGACAGCGAGATGCCATTTTCGCGAAGCCAACGACGGAGCGGCATAACTCGCACAGCAATTTTTGGATATCCACGTTTAACCATCATCTGCCACTCGCCTGAAGTTGTTAGATCAGTTGCACATAAATAATAGTGAGTGTCATTAGCCTCACCATTATTTTTACAGCAAAATCTAGCTCATCACCTTTTCATTAATTCGCTTTGATGTAGCCTTTGAATGATCTGGTTTGGATTAAAGACAAAGAATACTTTTTATTACCATTAACACCATTTGTGTGAGACCACCCCCTCCAACATTGCTGCCATCTCTTTCAACTCTGCCCCCCTCCCCACCCAAAAAAAACCCAAAAATCAACATTACTGCTACATTTGGCAGTATCCAAATTCTTAGGGCCCGATATTAGGATGGAGGCGGGTTGGCAGTGGGGGGGGGGCCCGACTGGGCGTGTGGGTAACGCACCCAGTGAAATCGGGGTGCTCCGCACGCAATCGCAGCCTAATTGAAGGTACTTACGCGTGCTTCCAGATTTCCCATTCCAGACCTGCACAGTGGGTGCACTGCGCACCCGCATCACAGGCTTTCAGCAGGAGGAGCCCTTTTTAAAGGGGCAGTCCTCCAATGCTCCTCCTGCAGCAAAGAAACATTTTTGGAGCATGGAGCAGGCCAGAGACAAGGCTGCTCCAAGGTTCTCTGACTCCTCAGGTGCTGCTCAATGGGGTGAGGAGCAGGAAGGAATTTTTTTTCCCCATCTGATGGGAGGAGGTGGCCTTCCTCTGCCGCCAAGGAGGCCTGGCTGGAGGTGGCCAAGGAGGGCGGCAGCAGCAGCAGCAGCGTGCCGAACCTGGGTCCAGTGCAGGAAGCGCTTTAATGACCTAACCAGGTCAGCCAAAGTGAGTATACTTACGCATTCTCTCACACTCCGTCTTCCACATCACCTCCATCACCACACAACTCCTTCTGCACTGCCACCACAATGCTCTCGCATCACCCCTCACATCCACTCAACCATCATCCTCACCTTGCCTGCACGTACTCACCGCCCCAGTTCCCATTTGAACACTACCAAGCAACCCAATCCTCATACAGTCTCATGGCTATGTCTCACACGTACCCTCCCATGCATCTCCCTCACGGTCACCCCCACCCACACCAATGCATGCAGCGGGTCACTATGCAACCACCACTCAATCACACCTCTCTGTGTTTTGCCTTGATAGGAGAGATGCTAGAGGGCAAGGACCGGAGGGGGCCCGCCACACCAGGTGGTCCTAACGGACGCGGAGCAGCAGGCATTGGAATTAAGCCATACGCTGGAGTGCCTGTCCATGGCAGATGCTGAGACTGGGAGTGCACAAACGGCTGGTGACAGAAATGTAACACTCAGCACTCATGATAGTGAATGATCTTAGCATCACTTGGCACCTGCAGCACCTCAACATCTGTCCACATTATTAATATTGCTTTCTGTTCTCTTGCAGGGCCATTTGCGACCGACGTGACTGCGGAGGGTGATTCCTCAGAGGACCTGCTGGCCTCTGACAGGGCATAGTCACATCTGAGCCAGCCATCTACCAGCGCAGATACACACACCTCGCTGGGTCACTGTCCTCACTTAGTTGGGCTTGCACATGGTGAGTCACCACGCACGAGCATGTGCAGACCCTGGTGGCAGGCGCAACCTTGGATAGTCCGCGTCGGTGGGAGCACTCTTCTCCAGGCTCTGCTCAGCTGGACCCAGATGCTGAACTCTGGAGGCCAGCCATGAAAAGGAGAGTAATCGAGGGACAGCAGCACATTGCCGAGGTACTGGAACAGGTGCCACGCGCACTCTCCACAATCGCGCAGAGGATGGAGGAGTCCAACTCCCGCATGAGTGGAATGGTGGCACAGGTACAGGAGGGTATCTCCAAGATACTGTCACAGGGACGTAAAGGCATCTCTGAGATAGTGTCGCGGGTAGGTGTGGGAATGTCTGCGATGGAGGGAAGGCTAGCCTCCATCGAGCTTCAAGCACGGCTCAACGACGAGTCCATTCAGGCCCTGACAACGACCATTCGGATTCAGGGTGAGCAACATTCTGCCGCCTTAAACAGGCTGACAGATACATTACAACTTGCCTTCCAAGGCTTCACACAAGTCCTCCGAACTGTCGTCCAGCAGGGTGGAAGAAGTGACGTGGGCCTGGGCCAGGAAAGGGATGATGATGAAAGGGGACATGGAAGTGCGGACGCCACTCAAAGCGCTTCCACGTCTCACCCGTTTCCCCCCTCTCAACCAGTACCCGCAATGTTGCCTCTTCTCCAGGTGGCCGAGTCTGCCCCTGCACAGGTGCAGGTGGAGCAGTCTTTGGAGGGGCCCTCAAGCACCAAAACTCAGAGGGCGTCCGCGCAAAGCATTTAATCGGTCAGGGCACGGACAAGAGCAACCTGCCACTACCTCTGCTGAAGCCACAGGGGTAGCACCACGTAGGGGTTCCCGTAAATGTAAGGCTAAGGTTTTGTGAGCACAAAGGGGATGCACAAGGGTGTATGACAGAATGTCATGTTTTTCATTTACTTTCGTTTGTTTTACAAAGCACTTTAAAATGTTATCACCACTACTGCCACATCTTTGCAAATCTTATCTGGTTTGTGCAATAATGCCCTTTCCTGAGGATCACAATGAAGACCCACACCTGATGCCACCCATTGTGTCACTGCAGAGTGGGTGTAGGTGTATTTACAGGGCTCTTTTGTGCAGACGACAAAGGCGCATCGATGTCCCCGGTGGCACCCTGGAAGGATGCGGAGAAGTTGTTGAGGGCAGTGGTAACTTTGACAGTAACAGGTAAGAAGATGGTGCTCGGGCCAGCCGGGAGCAGCTCAGCATCAAGGAGGCTGCAGATGTCCACAGCTACATGTCGAGTGACTGAGCCTCCGTGTGCACTGCTCCTCAGAGAGGTCCAGGAAGCTGAGCCTCGGTCTGTAGACCCCGTGGTGAGGCTAATGCCTTCTGCAACGCATCTCTCTGTGGTTGCCCTCCCTCCTGCTGTACAGGTGGATGTGTCACAGCAGGATGTGTGTTGTGGAGCTCCACGTGTCAGAGGTGGACGTCGTGGCCAGTGATGCTGTTTGCCCTCCGACGAGGTCATGACTGCAGCTATGGCGGCCCCCATCCACAAGATGTATGTTTGAGGGGGTCCGCAAGGTAGGTAAATATGTCTGCACACCGGGGTTGAGGTTCCAAGTTGGTGAATTTTATTGTTAGGAGGAGGGTGATGCAGGCCAAACTTTGTCCAAAGTGACAGAGTGGCCTCCTGCAATGAGTGAGGGTCTCCTCCCCCCCCCCCCCACCAATACCTGTCAAATGGACTTTTGCAGCTCTCACTGTCTGGTGGCTGCAACAGGTCTGTTTCAACTGGGAGTGTTTCCCCCAGTACAGGAAATACGCTCAGTTGACCTGAAAATCCCACCCCTCCTAAAATATACTCCCCCAGTCAGGTCTGCAAACGACCTGAACTTTCAAAATAATTGCCTTAAGTGGGATCCCGCTGGCTTTAATTGCCGGTGGGAGTCCCGCATGCGGGGGCTGCGCGCGCATCTAAGCGTGTCATTGTGGAACCCAGAAGTAGACTGGTTGGAGCCGGGCTCCGGACCCGCCCAGGGAATCCCAAATTTTCAGAGCCCCCGCCATGAACGCACCCACTCGGCCATCCTAAAATCGACCCCTTAATGTCAGAGTTCAGAAGTTCATCATTGCAAGACAAAATAGCTGTTTTTTTTGTTACATATCCAATACGGGTGGACCTTCAAAAGCATTAATCATGGATTTTTATGGAACAGGTTAGACGATAACAATTTGAAGCTTGAACACACCCATTACGCTTGCTTGCTCCAGAGGTAGTGCTGAAACCTCGATCAGCCTGCCGCAAACAAAATTAAAAAGATAACTTTCCTCCACAAGAGATTCACTAGTAATTTAGTGAAAGTCTTGCATATAAGCACACACTTCCTGTGTGTCACACTTACACCTTGCTGAGTGGCAGCGAAGAGACAGGAAACATACGAATCAGGAGTGCAGAAACTGAATAGGACACTTCCACATGAGAAGCTAATAAAGATGGATGAAAACAACCAATTCTGAATGACCAGTCAGAATAATCTATCAATAAATCAAAAAGGTGGTGCTAAACAAAATAATTCAAAACACTTGGAAACATTTTTCATTTGCTATTTTTCCCCCTTCAGTAGACTTGACTAGACTATTCCACTGCTCTCCTGGCTGGCCTCCCACCTTCCATCCTCCATAAACATGAGCTCAGCCAAAGCTCTGCTACCCATATCCTAATTCACACCAAGTCCCGTTCACCCATCACCCCTGTACTTGCTGAACCTACATTGGCTCAGAGTCTGGCTTCGCCTCGATTTTAAAATTCTCATCCTTGTTTTCAAATCCCTTCACGGCCTCACCCCTCCCTATTTCAGTAACCTCCTCCAGCCCTACAATCCTCAGAGATCTCTGCGCTCCTGCAATTCTGGCCTCTTACGCATCCCTGATCCACCGATGGCGGCTGTGCTTTCAGCTGCTTAGGCTTTAAGCTCTGGAATTCCCTCCCTAAACCTCTCTCCTCCTCTGAGACACTTCCTTAAAACCTACCCCTGTGACCAAGCTTTTGGTCATCTGTCCTAATAAGTCCCTAAGTGTTAAATTTTGTTTGATAATGCTCCTGTGAAGTGCCTTGGGTCATTTTCCTGTGTTAAAGGTGTTATATAAACGTGCAAGTTGTTGTTATTGTTAAGTAAGTGAAATTTTTAATATCCAAAATAAGGTTTATAACATTTCAAAGCAAGTTATCAACTTTTTACATCTGACTACGTCAAGCTTACAGAGAGACAGATGAAACGTTGTCCATTATTTACAATTCAAAAACAAAATTTTCTCCATTGATATATTTACCCATCTGCAGTGAATGTGTGAGATCTTAACTTAGTTTTTACAGAATGATGGACAGAGTTACAAAATGTAATCTTCAAAGCACCAGTAAAATTCCCTGAATAATACGCAACAGAATTTGACTTCTTTGGTACTGTCGATCAGTAGACCAGATAATATGTTGCATATTACAAGGCAGAACACCCCTATTGCTATGAACCAGCATTCCTGCCAGCTCAATGTGAGCAATGCCACAGGAGTTATGCTAATTTTATATATCCATCGAGCTCAAGTATCTTAAGTGTTAAATGCAAATTTGTGTCACACATGCTCTTGATTAGGGGATTTTCCATTTAGCTGTGATTGATGAATCTGAAATTTGAGCCAATCAAATACAGGAACAAAACTGGTCTTGGAAGTTCAAATGCTATTAAAAAAATGGAGTCAGAAAACAATTACAGATAAATGAGGAACAAGGGGAAGGCCAATGAAATTGTGCCAAATGCTTTTTGCCAAAATTTTGCTTCCTCTCTAAGCTGAGGACCTGGTGCTGGAAGTAAGGTTTCGAACTTAATACAAGCTTAAACAAAGTTTCAAAATTGACAAGCAAATGATCAAATTTAACGACAAGACTCCCCTCCCCCTCCCCCTCCCCCTCCCCCCCCCCCCCCCCCACTTTGTTTGAATTTTCTTTAACACTACACCTCTGACAATATTTTCCATAGGAGACCTGTCCCTCTCTGAGAAGCCGAAGGCTCCGGTTCATGAGGCTTTCCATCGCTATCACCCCGTCACCTCAATGAAGAGGCTCAACTCCAAAAAGCAGACTAAATTTGTGGGCATAACTTGCAAAATGCACAAGTAAAACACTCTGCAAGCAATCTGAGCAATGCAACTCCAAGAATGTAGGCGAAGGGTGCCTCCCTTCCTTATCTAACAAACATACCTTGGAGCTAGAAAGCGCTTCTGCTTTCTACAATTGACAATAACTTGCATTTATATAGCACCTTCAATGTAGTAAAATGTCCCAAGGCATTTCACAGGAATGTGATCAGACAAAAATTGACACCACACCAAATAAGGAGACCAAATGTTTGGTCAAAGAGGGGGTAGGTTTCAAGGAGTGTCTTAAAAAGAGAGGTGGAGAGATTCAGGGATGGAATTCCAGACCTTAAGGCCTTGACGGCTGAAGGCATGGCCGCCAGTGGTGGGGTGAAGGAAGTGGGGGGGGGGGGGTGCAGAAGAGGGCAGAGGGTTGTAGGAGGTTATAGAGATAGGGAGAGTATGGCCATGGCCATGGAGGGATTTGAATAGGAGAATGAGAATTTTAAAATTGAGACGTTGGCGGACAAGGAGCCAATGTAGATCAGGGAGCAAAGGTATACTAGCAAAAAAAACCTGGCAGTTCTCAGAGCAGGGCAGTACATGCTATTTGTAAGGCTTGGCCCCTTCGACACTGCCCAGCAATAGAAAAATACTAACATCAAAAAGCCAGAACGCCATTATTGCAACATTGACTGTGAAGATGACTGATTTTTTTTTAAAAAAACATAAAGCATGATCTTTTGAACTTTAATTGAGGTAACTTGGTAACTGAGGTAGTATGAAAAGTTAGTTACAAAAGTATAATCTCTCCAAACCTGATGAGCAATTGAACATACTACCACAAAACCCCCATCATTCATACCACTTTCTTGGGCAAAATTAGTTACATGACCCAGAGCTCCCCACCCCCATCCCCACAAACAGCAACGAGATACTGAGCAGATCATCCATTTTATTAAAAAGTGATATTGGTTGAGGGATAATTATCGGCTCTTCTCTCGAAATTGTGTCATGGGATCTTTCACGTCCACTTGAGAGGGTAGACGAGGCTCGGTGGTGTAGTGGGGGGGAAATTGAAGGAATGAAAAGGTGGGAGGAGAGGAGAGATTTGAAACCTGACTAGTGCGATATTAAATGGCCCACGACCTAACTTGGCAGTGAAGCTGGAGAACAGGGTGTAACGGCAGTCGAAACCGGCTAGTGGTGGCCCAGGACGGGGTCAATCGGCAGCTCTGAAAGAACTGTCCACAAAAGGGGAGCAGCCAGCAAGGGGGGAGTGATCATAGGCACATAGGGTCAGAAGCAGAGCTTTCCCTCTCGCAATTATGTTGTTGTCTCCGACTCCCTTTTCCTTGCTCTTCGCTTGTGAAAATGTCTCCTGTCTGCCTCACAGAATCTCACTTCACTTCCTTGTCACAATGTTTGATACTCTATCTAGCTCACACGTTCTCCTGTCCCCGCTGGCTGGATCTTTTCTTGCTGCATGTTTTGTATTCTCTCCTACTCCTTCCCTCAAGGCAGACTCAGGGTTTTCAACCATCTGACAACCGCAGAAATTAATTTGGATCTGGCCATTGAAAATTGTGGCTGAAACTTGAGAGCAGCACTAAATAGGCGCGCTGACCTCCCTGCCCAATTCTCCAACCTGCCATTCAATCGAGGAGTCTGGCCAAGATTTACCCTGATGTCACTGCAGAGAAGATTGTCAGGTTTAAACATTTTAGGCATTTTGAAAATTCTACATATACTGTTAGGTACCAGTTTGGCAGAATTTTTTTTTAAAAAAACAGGCATTGATGTATTTTTGAAGTAGATTTAGCTACAGCAGACAGATGGAAAATTAATCTAGGGACAAGCATTGGTGAATTATGATGATGATCCTGGAAGTGGCACTGGTGGATTGGCATAGACTGAATTGTGAAACTAGAAGAGGAACTGCTGAAAATAAAAATCACTTTTTCTAGCTCCTTTCAAAAAGGAGGAATTAACAATACAGTATTCCCGAAGTACTCGCAACAGACTGGTGCAACGTTCGTTTGAAACGGAGAAGAATATGAACTTAGAATTCAGCCCAGCCTCATTGAAGCCTCAAAACACAACATTCCAGTAACATTTTATTTGATAAATTGATTTATTTTCCACAGAGCATATTACTTTCCCAGTGAAATCCTGGCTACCGCCCTTGACTCCTCAACCACCAGTGACACCAAGTCCGAGTTGAGGAAGAATTTCCTTCAACTCGACTCCAACCAAAACTATCCCATTTGCCTCCCGCCATCAAGTTCAGAATTTAGCCCCCAACTCCACCTCTCTTCTTGCTCAGACGGAGTCAGGAGTGGGATCAAGGCTTTCATTGAGAAAGTAATTTGCTCTGTGGAAAATGAACAATTTATCAAATAAAAATGTTGTGTTTCGGCACTTCCATGAGTCTGTGCTTAAATTCGAAGATCGTGTTCTTTTCCGTTTCAAGATGAACTTTGCACCAATCTGTTGCTAGCGCTTTGGGAATACTGTATTGCTAATTGTTCTTTGAAAGAAGCTAGAAAAAGACAGATGGAATTTCTTTTTTTTGAAAAAAAAGTTCCTCTTTTAGTTTCACAATTATCAGTCAATGCCAAGACACCAGTGACACTTCCAGGATCATGATAATAGTTCATCAATATCTCATCATCACCACTCTCAGATAGTGAGAGGTTAGAAACAACAGTATTGCAGAAATGCTTGTTCCCAGATTAATTTTTGGCCTAAGCATCCAGTGCGAGCAAACAGTTGTCACACTTACCCACCCTGTTGTCATATCCTTTGAACCCCCTTTCTTTCATCCATCTATCCAGTGTAATCTTGAATGCCGATATAGTTTCTGCCTCAACCAACCACTCACCCTGGAACTGAATCCCACATCATAGAAGTTTACAACATGGAAACAGGCCTTTCGGCCCAACACGTCCACGTCGCCCAGTTTATACCACTAAGCTAGTCCCAATTGTCTGCACTTGGCCCATATTCCTCTATATCCATCTTACCCATGTAACTGTCCAAATGCTTTTTAAAAGACAAAATTGTACCCACCTCTACCACTGCCTCTGGCAGCTCGTTCCAGACTCTCACCACCCTTTGAGTGAAAAAATTGCCCCTCTGGACCCTTTTGTATCTCTCCCCTCTCACCTTAAATCTATGCCCCCTCGTTATAGACTCCCCTACCTTTGGGAAAAGATTTTGACTATCTACCTTATCTATGCCCCTCATTATTTTATAGACTTCTATAAGATCACCCCTAAACCTCCTACTCTCCAGGGAAAAAAGTCCCAGTCTGTCCAACCTCTCCCTATAAGTCAAACCATCAAGTCCCGGTAGGATCCCAGTAAATCTTTTCTGCACTCTTTCTAGTTTAATAATATCCTTTCTATAATAGAGTGACCAGAACTGTACACAGTATTCCAAGTGTGGCCTTACTAATGTCTTGTACAACTTCAACAAGACATCCCAACTCCTGTATTCAATGTTCTGACCAATGAAACCAAGCATGCCGAATGCCTTCTTCACCACCCTATCCACCTGTGACTCCACTTTCAAGGAGCTATGAACCTGTACTCCTAGATCTCTTTGTTCTATAACTCTCCCCAACGCCCTACCATTAACGGAGTAGGTCCTGGCCCGATTCGATCTACCAAAATTCATCACCTCACATTTATCTAAATTAAACTCCATCTGCCATTCATCGGCCCACTGGCCCAATTTATCAAGATCCCGTTGCAATCCTAGGTAACCTTCTTCACTGTCCACAATGCCACCAATCTTGGTGTCATCTGCAAACTTACTAACCATGCCTCCTAAATTCTCATCCAAATCATTAATATAAATAACAAATAACAGCAGACCCAGCACCGATCCCTGAGGCACACCGCTGGTCACAGCCCTCCAGTTTGAAAAACAACCCTCTACAACCACCCTCTGTCTTCTGTCGTCAATCCAATTTTGTATCCAATTGGCTACCTCACCTTGGATTCCATGAGATTTAACCTTATGTAACAACCTACCATGTGGTACCTTGTCAAAGGCTTTGCTGAAGTCCATGTAGACCACGTCTACTGCACAGCCCTCATCTATCTTCTTGGTTACCCCTTCAAAAAACTCAATCAAATTCGTGAGACATGATTTTCCACTCACAAAACCATGCTGACTGTTCCTAATCAGTCCCTGCCTCTCCAAATGCCTGTAGATCCTGTCTCTCAGAATACCCTGTAACAACTTACCCACTACAGATGTCAGGCTCACCGGTCTGTAGTTCCCAGGCTTTTCCCTGCTGCCCTTCTTAAACAAAGGCACAACATTTGCTACCCTCCAATCTTCAGGCACCTCACCTGTCGCGGTGGATGATTCAAATATCTCTGCTAGGGGACCCGCAATTTCCTCCCTAACCTCCCATAACGTCCTGGGATACATTTCATCAGGTCCCGGAGATTTATCTACCTTGATGCGCGTTAAGACTTCCAGCACCTCCCTCTCTGTAATATGTACACTCCTCAAGACATCACTATTTATTTCCCCAAGTTCCCTAACATCCATGCCTTTCTCAACCGTAAATACCGATGTGAAATATTCATTTAGGATCTCACCCATCTCTTGTGGTTCCGCACATAGATGACCTTGTTGATCCTTAAGAGGCCCTTCTCTCTCCCTAGTTACTCTTTTGCCCTTTATGTATTTGTCGGCGGTATGGAACCAGGAGCGAGACGTGCAGGAAGAAACTGCAAGCAAGACAACGGGCAATTGGGGTGAGCATATTGCCTGCGCCTACACATCCACAAGACCACTTAGCTGTGTGAGGGGGTGATTGTAAGTCCCAACCAAACCTTAGAGGGTTTTACTGCTGGAGGGGTTCCTGTGTTAGTTTATTTCACGGAAGGGTTCTCTTATTAGGCCGTGGTAATTTAGCAGGGTAGGGCTTATTGGACAAGCCAGGGTTGTACTGTTTACTAGTGTTATTGTTAATCTTATTGAACCCAATACGGTTGAGTCTGATCTGTCCTTATAATCCCTATTGTTCTAGAACTTTATCGTAAGAGGTGTGTTTTCGGTACGCTCAAGAAAACCACTTGCACCCCCATCCATTATTTCTTGTTACTTCCTCAAAATAATTCTGAGATTTGTCAAGCACGATTGTACCTTTTGAAATCCGTGCTGGCCACTTCCATTTACTTTCCCTTTCTCTGGATACTTGGTAGATCCTTCCTGGCTAGCAACCCACCTTGCACCCTCTATAAACTTTAAAAAAAAAAATTTGTTTATGGGATGTGGTCAACGCTGACAAGGCCGGCATTCATTGCCCATCCCTAATTGCCCTCGAGAAGGTGGTGGTGAGCCGCCTTCTTGAACCGCTGCAGTCCGGATGATGAAGGTTCTCCCACAGTGCTGTTAGGAAGGAAGTTCCAGGATTTTGATCCAGCAACGACGAAGGAACGGCGATGTATTTCCAAGTCGGGATGGTGTGTGACTTGGAGAGGAACATACAGGTGGTGTTGTTCCCACGTGCCTGCTGCCCTTGTCCTTCTAGGTGGTAGAGGCCACGTTTTTGGGAAGTGCTATCGAAGAAGCCTTGGCGAGTTGCTGCAGTGCATCCTATGGATGGTACACACAGCAGCCAAGGTGCGCCGATGGTGAAGGGAGTGAATGTTTAGGGTGGTGGATGGGGTGCCAATCAAGCGGGCTGCTTTGTCCTGGATGGTGTCGAGCTTAGAGTGTTGTTGGAGCTGCACTCATCCAGGCACATGGAGAATATTCCATCACACTCCTGACTTGTGCCTTGTAGATGGTGGAAAGGCTTTGGGGAAATCAGTCACCGCAGAATACCCAGCCTCTGACCTACTCTTGCAGCCACAGTATTTATGTGGCCAGTCCAGTTAAGTTTCTGGTCAATGGTGACCCCCAGGATGTTGATGGTGCAGGATTCAGCATTGGTAATGCCATTGAATGTCAAGGGGAGGTGGTTAGACTCTTTCTTGTTGGAGATGGTCATTGCCTGGCACTTGTCTGGCACAAATGTTACTTGCCACTTAGCAGCCCAAGCCCGGATATTGTCACTTGAGCTCACCTAAAACTTTGCTGCCCATAACCTAACTCACATCAAGTCCCATTCACCTATCAGCCTTGTGCTCGCTGATCAACATTGGCTCCTGTTCCAGCAATGCCTCGATTTCAAAACAAGGATGAGAATTTTAAAATCCCTCCATGGTCTTGCCCCTCCCTATTTCTAATCTCCTCCAATTCTGGCCTCTTGGGCATTCCCAATTTTCATCGCTCCACCATTCCCAACCGTGGCTTCAGTTGCCTAGGCCTCAAGCTCTAGAATTACCTCCCTAAACTTCTCCTACCTCTCTCTTTCCTCCTTCAAGACCCTCCTTAAAACCTACCTCTTTGACCAAGCGATGGGTCACCTGTCCTAACATCTCCTTATGTGGCTTGGTATCAAATTTTGGTTGATAATCGCTGTGAAGCACCTTGGGATGTTTTATTATGTTAATGATTCAAAAAATTTCCCTGTTAATTGAAGTAATGGTGGTAGGACTCAAGGTAGCATCTTCATTAAAAACAAGCTCACATCAGAAACTCATACTGCCTGAGAAAATTAATAGTTTTCTTGCCTTCTTGTAAGTTTATGGGGCAATGACATTTGAATGTTTGTGTTATTTTAAACCTTATTCCAAATTCAGTTGATTTCCCTGCTATATTTTCTGCCCACGCATTATTTGTAACATATTTTGTTTTGTGACTCACGGCAATAATTAGTCTGGGTCTGGAAAAAAAAATGTTCCAACAATTAGCTAAGAAGTGCTTTCAATTACTGAGCTTGATTCTGCACTTGCATCTCAAGCCATAAAGACATGTCACTTCAGTGCCACTTCAAAGAACAAGCAGAAGATCGCATCATACCCAGTTCATGGAGGCGTAACAGTAACAAATACTGCAATGAATTTTCATGTAGGAATAATGGATTGTAATTTATAAAATTTTGCCTCGAGGTTCTTATTTTAAACACCTAATTCATTTTGGGATTTATCCTACATAATCCAACTCAATTCGAAAGTTCATCCACAGGCCAGGCACCAGCAGGAACGAAGCACAGTGCTGGTCAAGTCCATTTCGTTCTTGGCTCCGCTCAAAAATATCAAGACTGAACAGGGCATAGCAGTCTTGATTTGCATTGGCGCAATGTGAAGGCGCACTTGCACTAACTCGGGTGGCAAGCAGTGATGAATTTTACACACTTGGCTGGGAAGCGTAAAATCCACTGAACAGCAGCTCTGAAAGGGCTGCAGCACACCTTGACAGGGAAAGTCGTGGTCGTGACAAAAAAAAATGGACAAATTGTTCACAATGACACACTGATGGTGACCTGGGCAATGCTGCCCCCTTTATTGGTGTAACAGAGTGAGAGAGGGACGATATGTGACTCAGAATCAGTGAAGGCCAGTGCGTTCCTGACTTTTGCACACATTTTTTGTGGGGCCCCATCAACCATGTTGAAACTCAAGTTGGGAACTCTCGCACTCGAGGTACCATTTTGAGCTTTGCCCTTTTGCACACATTCTTCTTTCGTGTCTAAACTACAGGGCACATTTTTCCTGAAGGTGGAAATGGCAGCCGAGGAACAGCAAGCAATTTCTGATGGCAATTAGGTCAAGGATTCTTCTGCTGTTTTGGTACATGGCACTGATAGAGGATAGCCTGGCTTCTCAAAGAGCCATCCCCTTCATTTTTTTTTCTTCAAATAATGTAGGCATTGTAAAATGCTGCACAATTAAGGCTTTATGGCTGCTTCCTCTACAACAACTTGCATTTATACAGTGCCTTTAAAGTAGTAAAACATCCCAAGGTGCTTCACAGGAGCGATTATCAAACAAAATTTGACACCGAGCCACATAAGGAGATATTAAGACAGGTGACCAAAAACTTGGTCAAAGAGGTAGGTTTTAAGGAGTGTCTTAAAAGGAGGAGGGATGGAGAGGCTTAGGAAGGGAATTCCAAAGCTTAGGTAGCTGAAGGTACGGCTGACAATGGTGGAGCGATGAAAATCAGGGATACGCAAATGGCCAGAATTGGAGGAGCGCAGAGATCGCGGAGGATTGTACGAAGTTTCTCTCGTTAGATATCATCTGAATCTTCTCTCTTCACATCAACCCCCTAGGCCTTCGTATACCCGCATACATACCCAGAAAAATACTTAATTCAAGGAAACACGGTAGTGGTAATGGGTCAGATGTAGGGAAGCAACTGACTTAAGGTTCTTGCAATACGCCAAGCTGTCACACCTCATGCTTAGCTGATGGCCCAGCAGGTTCCTGCAGTTGAAAGTTGAAGTGCATAGCCACTTGCAGGAGATGGAGAGACTGGCTTTGGTTTTGCTGATATTTAGCTGCATGAGACATTTGCTCAGCCAAGTACTAATATCAGACAGGTAGTTGGATGAGGTGATGATGGGGTGGGGGGGGGGGGGGGGAAATAGTAACAAATTTTAAAAAAAAGAGAACCAAGCCTAGAGGTGAATAGATGAACATTGGGGAAGCCACAAGCAGCAGAATGGATGGCTTTGATTTTGGACATCAGCACCTAAAAATGTCATGTTAAGGTAGGGATAGGAGGGTGAAGTGTGGTCAGGTTGGATAACAGAAGAGATGTGGAATTATTCTTGCTCCCCACAATCATGTCCTAAAACCTATCTTAGATAGTAAGTGCCCTAGAGAAACAATGGGAGAATTCATAATAGCTTTTAAAACGGAAGTGGGTGAGTATTTGAAAAAGAAAAAATGACAAGCGTATGGGGAAAGGGACAAAGATTCCCATGTGAAATGGGTGTCCAGCATCACTATGAAAATCGGTTGTTGCAGGAGCCGATTTTTTAAAAAAAAGGTGCAGGCAAGTCAGTTATATCTTGATTGTTTTTGATTTAGATTCTTCCCCCTCCCCTCCACCCACTTGGCACTAGAGCAGGTTAGAGAGAGAGAATCTTGGCAGGTAATTAGTACATTTGGCAGCTGTAAAAGGAAAGCTTAGGACAGTAGTCCCAGGGGTCACAAAGATATCGGAATGCGTCCCTGACGAGAATGTTGGCCGATTCTGCAGAAACAGCCCAGTCACATTACGTTGTGAAAAGCGACGGGTCACGGTCATCAACCAGACAGCAAAATGTCCAGATGCACAGTCTGCAGATTCTGGGAAGCCTATCTGCCAGTGACCGTGGTTGCATGTTCTGCTCAGGATTTGGGTCAGCAACAAGGTGCTTCCATGCAACAAAGGGCTGGTACATCCACCAGTCAACTGTAACCTGAAACTTGTCTCCACTTCCATGCACGTCGGCTGTGAAGTCGACCGAAGGAGATGGTACCGTCAATTGGCAGAGGTCCATCTTAGCAAGCACCTCATGCGGCGTTGTCCATTTCAACAGCTATCAAACTGGAGGGGAGGGGGGGTAAGTGAACAGATGCTCGGCTGCTCCCTAGCTTGCCTACAGACTCATAGCTGCACCTCGGGTTTACCTTTGCTCAAATTTTTTTTTTTTAAATATAAATTTTCTTCTTCGTCCCTGTCCCCTTCAGCTTATGCACACCCCTTCCGAGCCTTTCCAAAGGCTTTCAGACATGTTACCCCGCTACTGTCTCCCCTTCAAATTTAACATACACACAAATTCTGCACTCCCATTGCCAAGTGTGCTCCTCTCCAAACCCGCACCGGATGCTATGGTAATGAGCTAATCTTGAAGAATTTGCAAAAAAACAGCACACTCCTAATTTGAGTCCATTTAAAACCTCCCTCTAGCCATTCAAGGATAAACCATACCCTGTCACAGCATCTAGGTTCTGGTATCTAGACTGAAAAAAAACGTTTAGTTATCAGAGAACTGCTCACACCAATTTTGAGTAAAATCAGGGCATTCGTTACTTGATTTTTGGAATCCTTTGATGTGGCTCCTTCAAACACATCACAGCGATCACATTTTAATTGTGACGTCCACATTTTGTACCTCAACTTTAATTCTATCTCAGTCATAATTTGAGCAGCACCCCCAAATGTTAAAACTTTATCCAACCCTAAAACTCTTGATCCACTCATTTTTTTTTAACTATAGATTTAGTAGAGAGTTAAGCTACAAAGCAAGTGTGAAGTGTTCAAGATGGTATTTTTGCACTTCCTAAATCAAGAGGGATTATCAGACAATTGTGTGTTTTTAAAAAAATGGTACGCACCAAAAGTATAATGAGATGTTTATTCCTCTGAAAAGCATGTGAGGTTTGGAGCAGAGCCAAATCACAATGGTGTGAAATGCGGATGTGAAAACTACAACAATGCATTAAACACAAATAAAATAAATTGAAGGTTAGAAATTGCTGAGTGACAAATCAACAGTGCTAGCCACTCCATATATTTATATTAACCCACTAATTTACTGCGGGCACTTCCTCCAATAGGAAGTGGAGAAGAGCCCAGCGTTAACTCCAGCGAAGCTAGGACCAATGGGAAAAGTGAGGATCACACTCTCCCCTCGACCCAGCATTTTTGACAAGCTGCGAATATTTTCTGCAAGCTACAATGTTAAATCTAAGGAGTGAAAGCTACAACATTAAAATCATTTGTAAAAATAGTTATAGACAGACAGTGAAAAAATGGATATAACCGAATTAGAGACAGAAGGCAAAAGTAAAAAAAAATTTTAAAACATTTTTTTAATGACCAAAAACTATTAAAATGAGTAATAAGACTCCACGTTTAAAAAAGTTAATAACTGCCAAACAACTGAAAATTAAGACTTACTGCACTGTTAAAACTTAGTATAGACCCATATTGTTTTTTAAAAAGCATTCCTGTTTTGTGGTGATATGTTACTTTCGAGCTGGACAGATGAGCAAATTGGTAGTGGTTCAATGATTTCACGATTGCAGCCGGCGCTATACCTTTAATTCAAAGCTCCCATAATTACCGGCGAACCAATAGCAACAAGTTATGGATTTCTGTGTTTCACTACGCATGCCGGAACTTGCTTCTCCATTTTGCCACTAACAACGGAGAGCGCTGTTGAGCTCACCGTTCTTTTCTAAGTAATTTCTGGGCCAATATTACTAAAATAGGCTATTTGGAATTCATAGTGCTACATATAGTTCAAAGTGCTCCTGATTTTGGGCATTTGCCCATTATTTAAGCCCTTGTCTTTGTTTTTTTGATTTTCAAGTCTGCAGGTTGAGATGCAAACCCATCACCTTTCTGGTGGGAGATTGCAATCTCTTGCATTCCTATCTGCACAGTGCTAGTAAATCCAGGCTTCACGATTTGTATATATATTTTTGCTTTCCCTCCAGATGAAAGCCAAAGAGCTTGATGTCGGTGGGACTTTCCCAGCATCCATTGTGCCACAAAATGTCCCAGTTCACAGTACAGGACTTAAAGGGGCAATGTTTCTGCCCTTTGGGCATTTTTCATGGTATCGTCATTGGGCAAAAAGCCAAAAGATGGCATTATGCCAGGTCTCTGGCATCTTTATGTTACCCAGTGATTTCCTGGCAATTCCACAATGGCAATTTGGAGCGAAGCAATTGGACTCAAGGTGACAAGGTCATCCAAATGAGCTGCGAGGGAGTGTAATTTGTCCTTCCCATCTTACTTCCTTCACCTCCACCATGTCAGCCAAGCACCCATTTGGAGGAGTGCTCAGAAGTGGCCTTAAGCCCTACCCAGTGCAGGCAGCATGAAGAAACCAGGAAAAGGACAAGTATCTTTTCTTTACATGTTCCAGAAATAATTTTCTCAGGCCCGCAATAACAGTTGGGATTTCTGCCCTCATTCCCAGACAAGGCCCTGGCAGAGGGTACTCTTCAGTAGAGGAAGCATCTGGTTTAGATTAATGACCTGACCCCAGCAACACAGACGAGCTCAGGTATTGAAGCTGGGGCATAAAAACTGGACCTGGAGATTCAAGAGAACATTTTCACCCATTTTAAAAATGTTAGCTTTATCTAAAAAAAGAGAAAACCACAACAGCAGTATTTTCACCCAGAGAGGGGGGCTATGAAGAATGACATGTAAATAAAAATTAAAAGCAGGATAACAAAAGAGAGAAGGGGAAGAGAGAGAAATGAGGAAATAAAAGAAAAAAAATGGATGGGAGTGAGCTGCGGTGGAGTTAGGTTTGGGTGACTCAGTGGGTGGGCAAATTTTAGATTTGGCCAACTTGGCAGGATGTGGGGTGAGGGGGGGGGGTCTAAGTTGGGACTGAGTAATGCCAACATACCTAATTCAAATGCTGAGCCCGGAGCCACACAGACCTAACCTGGAAGCCAAAAAAAGGTGGGTGACAGGGGTTCCTGTGCATTGGGTGGACTTTTATTGATCCCATTTCAGTGATGCAAGTGGGAATCATCTTTTCACTGGCTGCTTGTTTGATTGGGCACAAGCATGGATATTGCCCAAAAATGTGAAAGGAGCATTGCTCATCAGCCAGTGTAAGTTTGATCAAAAAGATAGCTGCCAAGATGGTCAGTTTTTTTGAGTCAGTAAAATAGGAGTGTTATTATAGCAGGCTACCAGAGTCTTCAAAAAGATTTTTAATACTTGAGATGGACTTCACAGCAGCTTCTTTGATGCTACAGTCAATACCGATCCTTCCTGATGTGAAACCATGACAATTTCCAACACGTGACTGGCCGAAAATACTTCATCTTGTCGTTGCTAAGAGATGCTCTAAGTGATGATTCTTAATGACAATTGAAGAACATCAGTGAAAGGAAGAGTGCAAAATATTTTTAAAATGTCCCTCATTTTGAAATAGACTTGTACGTAACTCTGGGCAGTGACATGCAACATGGGGGCGACAGCCGCCATTACACTTGATCAAAACCAGTAAGCCTCAAGCAAATTACTGCTTCGGACCCTTGAAACAAACATTGGTGAGTACTCCCGGGTTCGGTGGTTAACCTTCCAGAATTGGTTAAAAATGTGATGCAGAAGATAGCTTATTTGTAGGCAAGCCCTGTAAGCTAATTAGTTTCAACCAATATCTGAAAAATATAGTTTGGGATTATTAGGGATTCATTATATGTACAAGTGTGAATGGCTGTCCCCTGGGTAGTTTATGAATACTCTATTGGCTTAGCAGGATTTCAGGTTTTGAAAAAGACACTAATCAATAAAGGCATCCCACCTAAATTAGTGATAGAGATTTGGGCACAAAGTCCATTTTTAGCAATCTTTTATTGTCTGCAATTTGTGGTGGTTTTGTTTATGCTCGTTTCATTCCAACACGTTACGACTGATTTACCTCTACGTAGATCTTAGCAGTAAACGTCAGCGTTTTCATCATCTATCCTCAGGTGGTATTTAATTTAATACAGTGAATTGGTGTAACGATATTTCACTTTCAATTCAAGCTCACTTACCATTTCTTCAGACAGTTCACAAAGCATTGAACTTGACTGAGGGACAATAGCACAATAGTGCTCTTCAGAGGCTGGATGAGGAGTATAGTCATTAACGTCCATTACCATTAAATTATAAAGATGCTTAATACTGAGAGAGTCTTGGTGGCAAAGTGATGTAGCTTGTGCTAGGAATATCACAGCGATGATATTTTTGTCCATACCTATAAACACAATTATCAAACAAAAGCTCACGTTCAGTGTTGTATTGTATCATGCAACGACTGCGTAAGGGGCTGCTCTGAGATTGTCAGGGCCTAGGAAAAGAATTATTGCAAGGATTTACCAAAAATAGTTTTGTGCACAAGTTTTATGAATTAAATATGAAAAAGTAATTTTCCTCATACCAATTTGCAATATCTACAATTACAATTTGGAGAGTGGCTAATCAAGCAGAGGGGATCTGCATCCCCATCCCGAGGATAGAAAATGCAAGGGCAAGTCAGATTGGTAACATGGTTATATCGATCATGGAAAACTCTACATTTAAAATAGCTTTTCCACCCATTGACTAATCTAGATCAGCGTGAAGACGTAGGCACCATTTCAAAATGACATTAATGGAATGAAGAAGGTTAAAAACAGACTAGGATAATTTAGGTTTATAAAAGTATGAAATAACTTTCAAGTGAAAGGAAATATGATTTAGCTTTTCAAAATACTGAAAGAATGGATAAAGGAGATGCAAGAATATTATTTCAGATTACGAGAACAGAATTAGAGGACGCAAGTATGAAATTAACATACCAAGAAAAGCTTTAGGTGGAGGGTGACACACACAGTGATACTGTGTCATTAACATTGAAAGAACTGGATAAATATTTGGATAGGAACACGACTTCAGCCTATAAAAAGGACATGACGAAATATAATTGTAATTAATGTATCCGATCACCAAAATATATTACTTGAAAAAAGGACTGAAGGTTGGATTTGAATGAAGTTTAAAAATCTAGTCAGGTTATGTTAAAAAAAAACTGGGAGCGCACACACAGCAGTGCTATCAAGCAGCACTTACTCACCAATGCTCAGTTTGTGTTCTGCCAGGATCACTCGGCTCCAGACCTCATGACAGTCTTGGACTAAACATGGACAAAAGAGCTGAATTCCAGAGGTGAGGCGAGAGTGACTGCCGTTGACATCAAGGCAGCATTTGACAGAGTGTGGCATCAAGGAGCCCTAGTAAAATTGAAGTCAATGGGAATCAGGGGGGAAACTCTCCAGTGGCTGGAGTCATACCTAGCACAAAGGAAGATGGTAGTGGTTATTGGAGGCCAATCATCTCAGCCCCAGGACATTGCTGCAGGAGTTCCTCAGAGCAGTGTCCTAGGCCCAACCATCATTAGCTGCTTCATCAATTACCTTCCCTCCATCATAAGGTCAGAAATGGGGTTGTTCGCTGATGATTGCAGAGTGTTCAGTTCCATTCACAACCCCTCATAATAAGGTAGTCCGCGTCTGCATGCAGAAAGACCTGGACAACATCCAGGCTTGGGCTGATAAGTGGCAAGTTATGCTAGACAATGACCATCTCAAAACGAGATTCTAACAACCTCCCCTTGACATTCAACGGCATTACCATCACCAATTCCCCCACCATCAACATCCTGGGGGTCACCATTGACCAGAAACTTAACTGGACCAGCCACATAAATACTGTGGCTACAAGAGTAGGTCAGAGGCTGGGTATTCTGTGGCGAGTGACTCGCCTACTGACTCCCTAAAGCCTTTCCACCATCTACAATGCACAGGTCAGGAGTGTGATGGAATATTCTCCACTTGCCTGGATGAGTGCAGCTCCAACAACACAAGAAGCTCGGCACCATCCAGGACAAAGCAGCCCGCTTGATTGGCACTCTATCCACCACCCTAAACATTCACTCCCTTCACCACCGGCGCACCGTGGCTGCAGTGTGTACCATCCGCACGATGCATTGCAGCAACTCGCCAAGGCTTCTTCGACAGCACCTCCCAAACCCACGACCTCTACCACCTAGAAGGACAAGGGCAGCAGGCTCATGGGAACACCACCACCGGCACGTTCCCCTCCAAGTCACACAGCATCCCGACTTGGAAATATATCGCCGTTCCTTCATAGTCACTGGGTCAAAATCCTGGAACTCCCTTCCTAACAGCACTGTGGGAGAACCTTCACCACACGGACTGCAGCGGTTCAAGAAGGCGGCTCACCACCACCTTAAAGGGCAATTAGGGATGGGCAATAAATGCCAGCCTCGCCAGCAACGCCCACACCCCATGAACGCATAAAAAACACGCACGCAGTTTAGAACTGTGTTTGTCAGGAGGTCTTTCATTCTCTTTAAATACTACCTGTGAGTTGAGGTACTCAGCACAGGGCAACAGGCAGCAATACTGACATAGCAAGGAAGAACAGTCAGCCAAAATAAAAACAAACACTGCTGCTAGGGTTCAGTCATTATGCTTGCAGTGAGCAGCAAGACAATGAAAAGCAGTCACCGGAAACAGAAAACCTCTGGCTGCATCTGGTGGGTCCAAGGGAAGCCAGCAGGAAAACAGATCAAGCAATGAAGCCACCCAAAATAAAAATTAACAAAAACATTGTTGTGGTTCAGTAAGTCCATGTAAAGACAGTCGTAGGAAAACAAACGATGGAATAAGTGCAGTATCCATATGTACATACCATAAGTGACCTAAAAACCCCAATTAAGCCAATTATTTGCAGCTCGTTCTGACTAAAGCAAATCAGACCATTCATTTTCTGAAATTTTAGGAGATCCTGAATGTGTGCTGCAAGGCATTTTTGAAGTGAACTTTAATATCCTTCTCTGATATACAATTTTGACATTTATTTTAATTAACAATTTTGAAGATTGCAATAAAAATTAAATCCCCAAGATAGAAAATATTGCAGCAACTAAATCTGAGCCGCGGAACCATCAACAGACACGAAGGAAGTGCTTCCAGGCAGGCTGAATACCGACGCCTATAAAAAACAAAAAAGGGCACCAAGTACAGTGGAGAACGAGGTAGACTGCAAATGAACACAATATATTGGAATATCAGATGAAATTCTACCACTATTCCTGCTTTGTCCAATAAAAGGAAGAACTGTCACACAGATGGACACGTCCTTCGAGATGGAGGAACAGTCTTACAAGCAAATGGAAACAGACAACACCATCAGAATCTTGACAGAAGCGACCAACAGGAGTCAAAAAAAAACACAGGAGAGGGGTCAGCATTGGATAATTGAGACACAAATTGTGGACCCATTTAACTGTATGGAATTATAAGTTTAAAAAATATCAAAATAGGTCGTAGTTTAAACCACAATAAGCAAGTCTCACTCCAAATAAGTGAGAATTGATATATCTGCAAATATAGACAATTGAAGCCCACTTTGAAAAAAGTACTCAAGTTGCAGAGGCATTGATATTTCTTGCCAGTATTAGAAGCATTCGCTGCTTTTGTATTTTGATTTGGATTATAGAATCAGAGCACAGGAGGCTACCATTGGGCCTATCATTATTGTGCCAGCTCTTTGAAAAAGAGCTGTCCAGTTAGTCCCACTGCTCTTTCCCCATAGCCCAGCAAATTATTCAAGTATTTATCCAATTCCCTTTTGAAAATTACTATTGAAGCTGCTTCCACCACCCTTTCAGGCAGTGCATTCCAGATTGTATCAACTCACTGCGTAAAAAGATTTCTCCTCATTTCCCACTTCGATTTGTTGCCAATTATCTTAAACCTGTGTCCTCTGGTTAACGACTCTCTTGCCAGTGGAAAGAGTTTCTCCCAGTCTACTCTATATTGTGATTCTGGCAGATCAGAATTGATCTGCCAACTCCCAGCATTTTAACTTCCTTATCCCAGGGTCAGGCTTGCCTTGAGTAAATTTGTTCCATTGTGCTGCCAGTGTGCATGATTTTTCTAACCATTATTTGGTTGGAAAAATTGTGAGCAGTGCATGCTTGGATTTTTGTTACGTTCTCTCGGCAGTTATGGATACCCACCAGCAGGGCCAAGCCAGGAAATTATCCATGTAGACTCGGTTTTTCCATGGGGCTATCATCAAGTCTTCTGCCAGGATAAGGAAGCCGGGTTGAATCATATAAATGCTGGGAGCTGGTTCGTGGATACTGGCCTCCTGGAACCTGAATTAAGAAAGCACCAACATAAAAGCAGCAATTCATCTGACGATCAGTAGCTCAAGTGGAACGACCAAGATTTACCATTTCCAATAAGAGGGTATATGGAATATTCCTTGCCTGCATGGTAAGCCTACAAATATAGAGGGGTAATTGCAGGGGGGGAGGGGGGGGGGGGGGAAAGAGGTGGGAGGCAAGAGGAATGATCGGCTTGGGACAGAAGACTTTTGTGGATACGGCCTACATCAGAGAACAAAGGAATGTAGATCATCTATTTAAATTGAAGTGAGTGGATAACTGACACTTCACTGTGTCTTCCAATAATGAAGGGATTACAGTTGCAAGATAAGCCATGCCCTGGAGCCCAGGAGCAAATCCTTCTATATACCAAAGGAGCACAAAAAGCTTCAGACTTATTCAAGTTAATTTTATAACTTGATAGATTCACATATTTATCAACTGCAAAAGGATAAGCATTGCAGCACAGGGATCAGATAGCAACAAAACAACATCTGTCAATACTTGGATACATCCTCATCAGGGCTATGAACAACATTACAGTCCAGATAAATTGGACATGCAGTTCACATGCACATGGCCACTCACAATATAGTCTTTGATCTTGCATTATTTAACTATATGCTCATGGCAGCTGCTCTGCCCTGTAGAAAGTTGTCTTCTATGCTAATTAGAAGAAACTACCCTCCCCCTTCCAACAAGATTAAAAATAAAATATCCCCTTCGTAGCATCACACTGGGTTTTGAGAAATAAAAGTGGCGTCAAAACGATGAACTTATTTCAAGTATAACCATTGCTGCCCAAATGGCCCTCCCATGACTGGTCAGTGCCAGCTTTCCAGCTGGTTCCTGAACTGGCATGTTTGGAAATGAGGTTGATAATGATGAACTCAACTGCCTCAGCACACCAACTGAAACCAAAACAAACACTCCCAACAGTCGCAGATCAACAGGCAGATGGTCATTTCCTCAAAAATGGATTTCGATTACTGTGTTTTTATTTAATTCTCAATAATACTCAGATGGTCCTTTTTTTTTAATATATTAAATGCGGCAGCTGTTCTACTATAATCCCAATTTCCAGATAATAGGGTTTTCATAATTACTATATCTGAAACTGAACCCACCGTCGATATGCTGCTCCTCACCCATCTTTGTTTTCTTCCATTTGATGTCTTGGCAACCGAAACTTGTTTATCTCTATTTTGATCAAAGATCACTTCAGGTGGATTGAAGACCTTGATCCTAGAGTTTAGCAATGTTACAAAATGCAAATTTGATTTATTTTTGACGTTGCGAACTTTACGACTAAAAAAATTGTGCATACACCAAACCAGGTTAGAAATGATGATATGTTCCCCACTATGGTTGAATTGTGTGACACAGAGATTGATTCTGAATGAAAGGAAATTACATCATAAGGATTGCAGTCGAGATAAATTGGAGGATATGATTTACATGCACATGGCCCCAGCGTGACTGCTGGATGTCCATTACTGAACTAAATACTTGTGATTGTTCTGGTCCTTTCTGCTCCCTGTGCTATGCTCTTTTCTTTGTTAAAACTGTTGATTAATAATCGGAAAGGAACCAGTTGCAAAATTAACTGGAATGGATAAGTCTACAGCTTATGATGACAGTTTTCCGTACTGATTAAAGCAAAAGTGGATCTGAAGAAGTTCTGGTAAAAGTTCCTTAGATTTGGCTAGATAGGACCCCTTCTACCTAATCCTCATCAGCACGATGGTTACTGCTTCTTTCCATCAATTCCTTTCCCCCCTCCCCCCCCAAAAAAGGGTTGCCAATTCCAATTGAACATAATTCAAAGAGTTTCATCATATGACCTTCAACTGCCTCACCCCCAACATTCTGCTATTGGTTGCCCAACATGTCCATCCCCTGGGTGCACCGCCTTCCTACGCCAATTGGTAAGCACACAGACTTTTCTTAACCCGATTGGATGATTCTTGACCATTAGTG
This sequence comes from Heptranchias perlo, assembly GCF_035084215.1. Taxonomy (NCBI): domain Eukaryota; kingdom Metazoa; phylum Chordata; class Chondrichthyes; order Hexanchiformes; family Hexanchidae; genus Heptranchias; species Heptranchias perlo. Next base: position 16,529,219 of record NC_090329.1, on the reverse strand, counting down.
AAACAGCCTCCCCTATCCCACACCACGGGCAGATGGGAGGTAAAAATAACAATTTTTTGAAGTGGGACTGCAACACAGCTCCAACACACCCACTTCCGGGTTTAACTCGGGTGCATTTAATGCACGCACGCATGCATCTGAAACCTGGATGTTCCGTTCCCACTTAATAACAGCGGGCGGATTGTTAATGGAGTAATGTACCTCATTGAAATAGTTGAGGTACTTAATTTTTTGTGGATTCCAAAGCTGAAATGAATTTAAGCTCAACTGCATGGGTTTCTCGTGACTTCTGATTCTCAGCAGGTGTAAGGAGATGAGAAGGGCTGGATCCATGAAGTGAGTGCCTTATTGCATGGCTTGTCGGCCAGGGGTGCTTCATCTAGGCCCATCAAGCTCACTTGGCGCGATCGGCTGACCCCCCCCCACCCCACAAATTCTGATTGCCGATCTGATCACCTCCCTGCCCCAGATCTTTTCCAAGGCCCTCACGCTGATGTCATCCATGGCCCATGATCTCTGTCCCAGCTCCTTTTCCTCCTGACAGGCAGCCGGCCAGCCAATCTGGCTGTCGCGCATGAAACAAAAATAATTACCTCCAAGGCTCTCGTCAAAATGGCTGGAGTGTTCAGGTCATACAATTGCACATGACGACAACAATCTTCAAACCTCTTGCAATGCAAGTGGTGACCTTCCCAATCGTTTTCATATAACGAAGCAGGCTCGAGGGGCTGTATGGCCTACTCCTATTCCTAATGTAAAAGGTCGAAGGAGATCTGCATTGACCAAATTCTTTGCATTTCTGCTGAAATTCTGTGCTCTTCTTTTGTCATCAAAATGCTTAGGGCTTGTTTACAGTTTAAGTCAGCCGTTCCCTTGGTAGCGTAGGAACAGCCAGTTATAGTTGGAAACAAATTAACCTCAAATGAAACGTTAATGAGTTATTTTTTTTAAAAAGTCTGATAGATGACATTAGAAAAGTCAAAAATATTTTGTGGCAACCATCTTAAATTCTCCAGAGGTATACAAGAATACATATTCAAAAATTCATATTCAAAATACAGGCTAAGGTATGCATTTTTTGAGTGCAAAATCATTTTACAGGAAGGAGTGAAGAACAGTAATCATTTGATGCACTGATCATTTCTTCCACCTCTGGGTAGTGGGGTGGGGGAGAAGATCACGCAAGTGGCAGTTGCTGGTTTGATTTATCATCGATAATTGGATATTTGCTACTTACACAAGTATGGTTTATTAAAACAATTTCATAATGTGTTACTATCAAACATGTGTACTATAGCACATGTTTGACAACAACAACTTGCATTTATATAGCACCTTTAACGTAGTAAAATGTCCCAAGGCGCTTCACAGGAGCGTTATTAAACAAAATTTGACACCGAGCCACATAAGGAGATATTAGGACAGTTGACCAAAAGCTTGGTCAAAGAGGTAGGTTTTAAGGAGTGTCTTAAAGAAGGAAAAAGAGAACAGGTTTAGGGTGGGAAATCAAGAGCATCTACATCTTGATTGTTATTTGTCCGTGTAGTCTATTGACTAGGCTAATACAGTTAGTTTATGGTTAACCGTTCATTAACTAACACCATAATGATCATACTTGTAATGATTAGTATAATTCTACAGCATACAACAGTGGTCACTATGTTCTGGGATCATGGTGTAGTGGCTCGCTGATATGGTATACATGCATTAAATACAGCTAGTTCTGAGAGACACGGGATCTGGGTTTTATCCATTTGTCAGGAGCAGTCAAAAGGAGGTTTAGTCTTGCTGAACACCACAACAAGTAGTAAAGAACCTACCGTGTATATAACGAACGCGGTACCTGTGACCCACCAAGAGCTCGGGAGGCAATAGATTGCACATAGGGCATATGCCAGGTTTGTAGGTCACAACACATTGTGGGAAGGTCCAACTGATACACAGCTTTATGGTAATATTAGTGTGGGAAAATTCTACGCTCCAGTGAATCCTCTTAATACAGAAGAACTCATTCAAATATTTAATTATTTTCTGTAATTTCTTCCAATATATAAAATTGTTTAATCTATAAAAAAATGAATATTTTCCACTTACTTGGTAGCATGTATTTCCTGCTTTAAACAAGAAATGAGCAGTTTTTGGTTATAAAAACCACTTGCATTTATATAGGGCTCGATATTTGGATGTCTGAGCCAGTGGGTTCATGGCGGTGGAGGGGGATTTGGGATTCCTGGGACGGGTCCGGAGCCCGGCTCCAACCCGCCCACTTCCGGGTTCCCCAGTGATGCGCTTAGATGCGTGCGCAGCCCCCGCATGCGGGACTCCCGCTGGCAATTAAAGCCGGCGGGATCCCACTTTAGGCACTTAATTACATAGTTCAGGCCATCAGCAGACTTGATTTGTAGGATATTTTGGGAGGGGTGGGATTTTCATCTCAACTGAACATGTTTCCCCTACTGGGGGAAAACACTCAGTTGAAATGGATGTGTTGCAGCCACCAGCCTGAAGGCTCATTCATTGCAGGAGGCCACTCTGTCACTTTGGACAAAGTTTGGCCATCACCACCCTCCTAAAAATAAAATTCATCAACTTGGAACCTCAACCCCGGTGTGCATACACATTTACCTACCTTGCGGACCTCCTGCTATAGCTGAAGTCATGACCTCCTCGGAGGACGAACAGCATCACCAGCCTCGCTGGCCACTCCATCCACCTCCGACACATGGAGCTCCACAACACAGTGCTGTGACACTTCCACCTGCACAGCAGGAGGGAGGGCAACCGCAGAGAGATGTGTCACAGAAGGCACTACCCTCGCCACAGAGTCTACAGACCGAGACTCAGCTTCCTGGACCTCTCTGAGCAGCAGTGCACACAGAGGCTCAGTCATTCGACACGTAGTATTGGTGAGACCGCACCTGGAATACTGCATGCAGTTTTGTTGTCCATACTTAATAAAAGACATACTTGCTCCCGAGGCAGTACAAAGAAGGTTCACTCGGTTAATCCCGGGGATGAGGGGGTGGACATATGAGGAGAGGTTGAGTAGATTGGGACTCTACTCATGGAGTTCAGAAGAATGAGAGGCGATCTTATTGAAACATATAAGATTGTGAAGGGGCTTGATCGGGTGGATGCGGTAAGGACGTTCCCAAAGATGGGTGAAACTAGAACTAGGGGGCTTAATCTTAGAATAAGGGGCTGCTCTTTCAAAACTGAGATGAGGAGAAACTTCTTCACTCAGAGGGTAGTAGGTCTGTGGAATTTGCTGTCCCAGGAAGCTGTGGAAGCTACATCATTAAATAAATTTAAAACAGAAATCGACAGTTTCCTAGAAATAAAGGGAATTAGGGGTTACGGGGAGCGGGCAGGAAATTGGACATGAATTTAGATCAGATCAGATCAGCCATGATCTTATTGAATGGCAGAGCAGGCTCGAGGGGCCGATTGGCCTACTCCTGCTCCTATTTCTTATGTTCTTATGTAGTCGTGGACATCTGCAGCCTCCTTCATGCCGAGCTGCTCCTGGCTGGCCTAAGCACCATCTTCTTACCTAACACTGTCAAAGTCACCACTGCCCTCAACAACGTCTCCTCCGCAACCTTCCAGGGTGCCACCGGGGACAGCCCCGACGTGTCTCAGTCGTCTGCACAAAACAGCCTTGCAAATACACCTACACCCACTCTGCAGTGACAACGGGTGACATCAGGTGTGGGTCTTCATGGTGATCCTCAGGAGAGGGTATTATTGCACAAACCAGACAAGATTCGCAAAGACGTGGCAGTAGTGGTGACAATATAATATGTTATGTGAGTTGATCAGAAATCAAATAAGTAAAAACCACGACAAACCCTCAAAACACCCTTGTGCATCCCCTTCATGCTCACGGCACGTTTGCCTTACACTTCCCACTACACATATGCATGCTCTGTGGCTGCAGCACAGGTAGTGGCAGGTTGGGTGAGGCTGACCGTGAAAGAGAGGGTGAGTATGAGATGGAGCCATGAGATTGTATGAGGGTTGGGTTGAGTGGTAGTGGCGGGATGAGTAATGGCGAGGTGAGTAAGTGCAGGTAAGATGAGGATGAGCTTTGAGTGGGTGTGAGGAGTGATGAGAGTAGTGTTGGCAGTGCAGAAGGAATTGTGGGGTGGGGGCGGTGATGTGATGTGAAAGACGGAGTGTAGAAAATGAGTAAGTGTACTCACTTCGGTCATTGAAGCGCCTCTTGCACTGTATGCAGATGAGTGATATGTTGGCGGCAGAGGAAGTCACCAGCACGACCTCGAGCCAGGCCTTCGTGCTGGCAGAGGCAGGCCACTTCCTCCCGTCCGCCGGGGAGAAGATCTCTGTCCTCCTCCTCACCCCATCCAGTAGAACCTGGAGTGAGGAATCATTAAACCAGTGAGCAGCCTTCCCCCTGGGCTGCTCCATGCTGGGATTTTGGCTCCTTTCCGCAGCATGAGTCAGTGGAGGAGTGCCCCTTTAAATCTCCGCCAGCTGACAGTCTATGATGCGGCTGCGCAGTCCGCCCGCTGCGCAGCTTTCCAGCGTGATCCACGCGCCCAGTCGACTCGCTGCTGCCAACCCTCCTAATATCGAGCCCATAGTGCCTTTAACATAATAAAACATCCCAAGGCACCTCACGGGAGCGTTATCAACCAAAATTCGATACCGAGGAGTTATTAGGACAGAAGACCAAAAGCTTGGTCAAAGAGGTAGATTTTAAGGAGCGTGTTAAAAAGGAGGAGAGAGGGGTAGCCACATGAAGAGGTTTAGGGAGGGAATTCCAGAACTTAGGGTCTAGGCAGCTGAAGGCAATGGTGGAGCGATTAAAAAAAATCAGGGATACGCAAGAGGCCAGAATTGGGGGAGCGCAGCGATCTTGAAGGTTTGTAGGGCTGGGAGGAGGTTACAGAGAAAGGGAGGGGGCGAGGCCATGGAGGGATTTGAAAACAAGGATGAGAATTTTAAAAATCGAGCCGTTGCTATTTTCAAACACTATTCAGCAACCAATCGACCGACAGCAACTGGCAGGGTTGGAGGGGTGGGGTCATGGAGAAAGAGGAATTGCTCATCACTATGTATAGCAACATCATAAGCATGTTCTTTTTGATCATTACACATAGCAATCAGAACAATTCTATCCCCCCCACCAATGGGGGGAGGGGGGAAAAAGAAAAGCCATTAAAATCTCTCTAAAGCAGTTAATGGTTGCATTCAGTGTAAGTGAAAACACCAATTTGAAATGGTGCATTTGAAATAATAGGAATGGATTCCCGGTGATAAAGACAGTGGAGGAATTTTCTGTGCATTAAATCGGAGTTACGTGGGCATTTCTTTCAAAAGCAATTTTAAAAAAGGTAAGTTGTGTTAAATAAAGATGAATTAGTGTCTCTACAGAATCCCTTTGTACACTGCCATGACAACTGTCATCATGCTCAATGCTAGTGTCATATGAGAAAATGTCTAAAGCAATGTTATCTACTGGCTTGTCACTTTGTGCCTGTTATCGTCCAGAAAGACAAAAAAAATCTGGTAGTTTATATTAAAATACAATGGACATGTACACTGGGGAGCCATGTATCTCCATTTTGAAGGAGCATAGCTCCCATTTCAGTGTTGCCCAACTCTGCAATGTACTCATTGTCTTGGAAGGTGCGAATTATGTTGTACTAAGCATATTTGCTTCTTACAATGGCTTCTCCCTCATGTGGTATTGGTGCTTTACTAGTTTGCCATCAATGCCCATGAGGCTTGCCTGTGGCATGGACAACCTACCCCTCACTTGGAGGTGTTCCTTCACTTACATCCTAGTGTGCAATTACCCCCACCACCCTGAAATACCAACATTGAATATAATTGCTTGTTGCATGAACCCGTTATCACCCCCATTACAGGTTGCACACTGATAGCTGAGTGTCACTTCACAAAAAAGGTAATTCTCACTTTATGCATTCCTTTTCATGAAGGCGGCCTGTAACACCAGAAAGTTGCAGCAGGTGGTAGCCTAGCAAACTTACACTCACCCCCTATGAGGGTCAGGCATAGAAAATCCTGGGCAAGGATGCCAGAATGTTGGCGATGGAGGGCATGAAACAGTTGTAGGTTCACGATGTACATTTATCGCTCTTCCTTTGCATCCTACTATATGCGGCAGTAACCATCAGCAAACTACAGCACGAAAACCTCAGGACACTACTTCTACGATAAATTGCCTGGGAAATCTGCCCAAAAAAGCATTGATGTGGAGATGCCGGTGATGAACTGGGGTTGACAAATGTAAAGAATCTTACAACACCAGGTTATAGTCCAACAATTTTATTTGAAAATCACAAGCTTTCAGAGATTATCTCCTTCCTCACCTGACGAAGGAGATAATCTCCGAAAGCTTGTGATTTTAAAATAATTGTTGGACTATAACCTGGTGTTGTAAGATTCTTCACAAAAAAAAGCATTGTAACTCCACTTCGTCCTAGATGTTGCTGAGTAAAGCCCCGGGACATCTGGCCTTACCGGCACTTCAGAGCAAATGCCCACTCACCTTTCCTTTTCCTGGTGCAAGCTCAGGGACATTTACTCCAAGCGATGTGGAGTGTGAGCCAGAAGGAAGTTTGAAAGGGAGATTTGGGTGACACACAGCAAGAGTTGAGCAGAAGGAAATGCTGGTTACGTGAGGAAGTAACCATTGCCAGAGCATCAGGTTGCAGAGGCACTTGGCTGAAAAGCCTCACGATCATTGAATCTGGCTTTTAAAAGAATGGTGTGTGCACAAGATTAAGCTTTGGCGCAGGCATTAGGAGCTGTACCAAACAGGTTACTGTGGATGGATCAGTCCACTAGCAGCAGGCACAGGACATTGGTGGATGACTTCACAACTCTGCAGTCCAGCTTGAAACATGCAGCTCCAGAGACATCTGCAGCTGGGCTTGTGTCACAATGGCCTTTGGTGGGCAGTTTGCCGTGGATGCTCAGACTGCCACCATAGATTCGGAGGGTGCCAGACTGGAGAGATCAGTCGCTTTCGGCCTCCAAATCATTGTGGAGGAGCAACATATGGTGTTTTGCTGATCTCATTGGTATCTTGCTGATCTCATTGGTATCATTAAGTCTCCTTTCAAACCGATCAGTGGCTATGCTGAGCCAGTGCCCAATACTAGTGGAATGGCATGAATGGGCACAGATGATATCCTGAGACTGCACTGACACCACATGCAAGCCCTCCTGTTAGCCCCCTCCAATGCCTGCACATGTGGTAGAAAGCATGCAAGGCCAGGTGGGCCATGCGGCCGCCAGAGGGGTGCAGCCTGGAGTGGATCTATTCAGGACCTTGCTGCCATGAGATGAGTGCCACACAGGAGGTTCCGATTGCAACACAAGGAACAGCCCTGACATCCCTGCACACCTGACATTTGTGTAGCATCTAGGAAAAGCACCAAGGTCAGGATTCAAAGCAAACACATTGCATACCTACTGCTTCTTACCACGGTGTCACACACATACACAAAGTTTTCATGAGGAATCTGGATAGCACTAAAGTGGCTAATGTGTGCAGACATAGTTCTTAGGAATGTTCGAAAGCTACTTTTATTAGGTGGGGTGTGAACAAGCGCTTGATGAATTGCTGTCCATAGAAAAAAGGTCTATGGACGATGGCATCTTTGTGGAAGCAAATTTTGGTATAAATAGGATTCTTCTGAAGTGGCCCTGTATGACAATGGCACAAGTATTATCTTAGCAATTGGTTACCCTCTGCAGGCTGCTCCTGCTCCAGTGCGTGTGTGGACTTCCTCCTCACTGGCTTCCATGGCACGGCTGATTTGTAAGGCAAGGCTGTGCAGCATGCAATCCTAGAAGACCCCCTTGCTGGACCATATTGTAGCACCCTCCTCCCTCATCAGTCCAGGCCTCCCAAAACATGCCTTCAACGTGACAGTTGTCAGCTCAGTTATCACTAGATCATGAATGGACATTATACGGAGACTCAGACAAAAGTAATGGGGCAAAAGTGCAGATTCTACACAGCAAGAGAGAATACGCAATTGAGTTTTGCAATGAAGATCTCAAATTCATCACATGAACTTTCATTTAAAAAAAACAATAAATGATGGTGGAAGCAGATTCAATAGTAATTTTCAAAAGTGAATGATAAATACCTGAAAAAAAGGAAAAAAATTGCAGAGCTACAGAGAAAGGGTGGGGAAGTGGACTAATTGGATAGCTCTTTCACAGGCATGATGGGCTGAATGGTCTCCTTTTGTGTTGTTATATTCTATAGGTTGAATTATGAGTTTTTAAAATTGTACTTGCAGGCTGCTTACAAAATTTGTAGTTTGAATTTCCTCTCCTCCTCTCCAACCCCCAGTCAAATTTCTGGTGTGATCCGATGAACCACTGTGTACAAGGACATGGAAAATAATCTACTTTGCTACTTACAACCTGACACTGTAAATGACAAGTTATTATTCTACATGCCCTTTCATTAACCTGTGTAAATCAGTGACTGAGCAGCAGAAAATATCAAGTCAAGAATATTCTTTAAGAGCGTTATGATATAGCTGTGGACAGAATTGGAAGATCAATACAGGGTTCCATTTGGTTGCCAACAGAATCTACCAGTGCAGTGAAGCACAGAATTATCAGTACCTGCTCAGGAATAGAATCCAGAGTAATTCTTCACTGTTTGAGTGGCAGGTAAAAAGCGAGTTAGCTACGCCAGTAACCACCTTCACTTCAGAGTTGGATTGATGTAATCACTAGATGCAAATAAATCTGATGCGGTGAGATCCTTTTGGGGACTGTGAATTTGAATGCCTTTAGTCCTGTCTACCTGGTCACAATGAAATGGTTACATGCTTATTGAATGGTGTAGTACTACTCTTCAGTTCCGCCTTCTCAAGTAAATTTAATGGTCTCACATACCCAAGGCATTCAGATAGTGTCTTGTGGGTTTTTGGCATGTTGCACTTTAAGAGTGTTTTCCGTGCTCTCCATGCATCTGTCTCCCATTTTCCCCCACATGCTCGTGTCTGTCCAGTTCAACTTCCCAATCCTTCTTGTTTAACACATTTGCTTTGGGAAGTCCGATTTTGTGGAATTTTGCAGGGATTCTCTGTAGGAAGAATTATAGTATATTCAACTATATTGTGTTAAATAAACTGGAGTTCAACTCTAAGATGGGCAAAGGTCACATGTCAACAAGACTTGACTTTGGGATAGTTATAAAAACATGGACTTTATTAGATAATTAATTGGAATCAAAATATTAATTACAAAAAGTTATCAAATGAAAAACAGGAGAGCTCTCCAGAATGTTGAACACTAACAAAATATGTCCCATTGTAAATAAAGGCTCAAACAGTACCAGTTTTAATAACATTGTCATATCCTCAAGCGCTTGCTTTGACAGAGCTGACCAATCAAACATTTACAGATGTTAAAAGTTTTTTTAAAAAAGAGAAATCTGATCATTGGAAAGAACTGTTGTGAAGAACAAAAGCTTCTATACCTATATTTCTAGCAAGTAGTTTCAAGGTAAAATCTTGGTTAAATTTACTTAGACTCCATTATAAACTGAATTAAAATTCTAGTTTTGATAAATGATCTAAAAAAAAGCTAAAGCATTTAAGATGGAATCAATCAAGAAACAGACACTCAACTAGGAGATAGAGAGATCAGGTTACATCATAAAATATATTGAAGGTTGTTAGGGGTCAGCCTTGGCTTAGTGGTGGCAGGTATGCATCTGAGGCAGAAAGTCACGTGTTCAAGTCCCACTCCAGGACTTCAATGCAGCACAGAGAGTGATGTATTGTTGGGTTCCATATTTGGGAAGAGATGTTAAACCGTTATCCTGTCTGCCTGCTTAAATGGATGTGTGTCTTCTGGCCGACATTAATCCTTCAAACAAAGACCACTAGAAAATTATCTTATCATTCATCTCATTTCTCTTTGTGGGACCCCATTGTGTGCATAAAGACTGCTGCATTTGCCTACAAAACAGTGACTACACTTCAAAAGTAATTAATTGACTGTAAAACACTTTGGGCTGTCCATAGGACATGAAAGGTACAATATAAAAGCAAGATCGTTATTTTCTTTCCAGATTGCTTCAGGATAAGTGTGAATTATCAGGTTGCTTAGAAAAGAGACCACATAATAAATTAGCAGAAGTCATTTGAAACACAAAAAAAAAGTGTAAAGTTAAAAAGGGATTTAAAAAAGATATTCCATGGGGTTTAGAGTACATAGGGAGAAAGAGTTTCCATCGGTAAGAGGGTCAGCAACTAGAGGACACAGATTTAAAAGATAATTGTCAAAAAATCCAGGGGAGAAGATGAAGAGAATTTATTTTACTCAGGTGAGTTGTTGGGCCAGAATTTGCTGCAAAATAACTGCAAGGCTAATGGTGCTCGCCGTTGTTTATGCATAAATGGTACAGTAACTTCAGGAGAGGGGCAGATGCGTGGTTAAATGTGAATATCCAAAAGTTGTCATTCAAGTTGTGCCGCTCCACCATTAGCTTCACAAAAATGGCATCTCACCCTTAGCCGCCACCCCCCACCCTTGCTGCATTTGTCCATTAAAGTCACCACAGAAAGTTAAGTCTCGTCATTATAAACTCAAATACCCAGGCATGGATGAAATGTATCCCAGGCTATTAAGAGAAGCAAGGGAGGAAATAGCAGAGGCTCTGACCATCATTTTCCGATCCTCCCTGGCTACAGGCGTGGTACCGAAGGATGGGAGGACTGCAAACAATGTACCATTGTTTAAAAAAAGGGAAGAGATAGACCAAGTAATTATAGGCCGGTCAGCCTAACCTCGGTGGTGGGCAAATTATTGGAATCAATTCTGAAGAACAGCATAAATAGTCATTTAGAAAGACACGGGAAAATCAATGCCAGTCAGAATGGATTTGTTAAGGGAAGGTCGTGTCCGACTAACTTGATTGAATTTTGAGAGCATGTAACAAGGAGGGTCGATGAGGGTAACGCATTTGATGTAGTGTACATGGATTTTAGCAAGGCTTTTGACAAGGTCCCACATGGCAGACTGGTCAAAAAAGTAAAAGCACAAGGGAAAGTGGCTAGTTGGATCCAAAATTGGCTCAGTGGCAGGAAGCAAATGGTAATGGTTGACAGATGTTTTTGTGACTGGAAGGCTGTTTCCAGTGAGGTCCCACAAGGCCCAGTACTAGGTCCCTTGCTTTTTGTAGTATATATTAATGATTTGAACTTTTATGTGGGGGGCGTGATCAAGAAATTTGCAGAGGATACAAAGATTAGCCTTGTGTTTGATAATGAGGAGGATGATATCAATGGACTGGTCAGGTGGGCAGAAAAGTAGCAAATGGAATTCAATCTAGAGAAATGTGAGGTAATGTATTTGGGAAGGGCAAACAAGGAAAGGGAGTACATAATAAATGGGAGGATACTGAGAGTTGTAGAGGAACAAAGGGAACTTTGACTGCACGTCCACAAATCCCTGAAGGTTGCAGTGCAGGTAGATAAGGTGGTTAAAAAGGCAAACGGGATATTTTCCTTTATTAGCTAAGGCACAGAATATAAAGGAGGGGAGGTTATGCTAGAACTGAATAAAATACTAGTTAGGCCACAGCTGGAGTACTGCATACAGTTCTGGTCACCACATTACAGGAAAGATGTGATTGCACTAGAGGGTACAGAGGAGATTTACGAGGATGTCGCCAGGGCTAGAGAATTTTAGCTATGGAGAAAAGATTGGATAGGCTGGGGTTGTTTTCTTTGGAACAAAAAAGGAGGCTGAGGGGAGATTTGATTGAGGTATATAAAATTATGATGGGACTAGATAGAGTGGATAGGGAGGACCTATTTCCCTTAGCAGAGGGGTTAGTGACCAGGGGGCATAGATTTAAAGTAATTGGTAGAAGGATTAGAGGGGAGCGGAGGAGAAAACTTTTTCCACCCAGAGGGTGGTGGGGGTCTGGAACTCACTGCCTGAAAGGGTGGTAGAGGCAGAAACCCTCATCATATTTAAAAAGTATTTGGATGTGCACTTGATGGTCCATAGCCCTGTAGGTTACGGCACAAGTGCTGGAAAGTGGGATTAAGCTGGATAGCTCTTTTCGGCCGGCACGGACACAATGGGCCAAATAGCCTCCTTCTGTGCTGTAACTTTCTATGATTCTGAAACCCCATTAACAATGTGATAATTGTTAATGACTGCCAATCAACCTCTCTGGCACCAGTATTGGTTATTATAAGTGTGGAGTCTCATTCCTTCAGGTTTTGAATAATTTTTTTTTTTTTAAAAAAGAGATTTTAAATTTTACATTTTTTTCCTTCTCAACCCAATCTTTCTTTCCTTCTTTTTCTGTACCTGATTTGACATTGAATTCACTCTCCTCAATTCTTCCTGTGTTTATTTCCCAATCGTTAAATCTCATTAGTTAAAGAGATTCCCTGTTCACTCAGGTCCCAGATGCCGAGTTTCCCTCGCTGTGTTAATATCAGTTCACACTTTCAGCAACTTTGTGGGCAAAACTTAGAGCTTAAGGGCACAGAGGCAAGACTAACTAATGGCATATGCCGTTAGATGCCCTGCTACAGCAAAATCTGGCCTGTTATGATCTGGAATGCACTGCCTGAAAAAGGCTAGTAGAAGTAGATTCAACAGTTACTTTCAAAAGGGAATTGATTATATACATAAAGGAAAAATTTGATGGGCTATGGGAAAAGAGTATGGGGGGAGTGGAACTAATTGGATAGCTCCGTCAGAGAGCCAGCACAGGCACAATCGGCTGAACGGCTTCCTTCTGTGCTGTATGATTCCATGAAGCCAAAATAACTCCGTTCAGTAGAGAACAAACTGTTGTTATTAAACCAAGTATAAAGGAACATTGTTTAACAGATAATAAGGCGTGTGTTAACAAAAAGATGCTTGATGAACCAGAAGATGCTGCTGACTTGAAGCGACACCGTACATCCAGCTACCAAGTAAAATGAAAATAGTGCCTTGCAGAGAATGATCAAAAGCATAGGGGTTGCATGGTTTTATTAAACTCATCTAAAATCGTACTGGAGATGGGTAGAGCATGTTCAGTGATACTGTGGAGATAGGAAGAGCCTGTTCAGTGACACTGCTAATTAATAAAGTTCTGCAAGTAATGTAATCCCCAACACCGAATACTGAGCTGAGTTATGTTAAAAGGGTTCCAGATAAGGCTGCAGTATCAACTAAAGTACATCAAGAGATGTTATAAGAAACAGTCAAATAACTGCACAACACTAATTACAGAACCAAGCTAGTGACTATTGGGATGGATCACTCTTGCATACACAAATATAAAAGTAGACAGGTGTCTTTGTTCTTGTCAACCCTGGTAAGCTGAGAGTCAAAAGGTTTCAACTAATGCACCTTAATCAAGCCCCCATTTTGAGCCAGGTGCATCTTGAGCTGTTCTAGGGAGCCAACTTTGTCATTAAGTATTAATCTTTAAAAAGGCAGATTTTCCTCTTTGCAATTCCCAAGAGTTACTCAGTTCCCAAGTGCTGCAGCAGAAAGGGAATGGCGACTAGTCATGTTAGACCACCACCACCCTCAAATGCTGCTACACAAGGATTTCCTGCACACCAATGTAAATGGGCCTACTCCTTGAGTAAAGCAGACCCAGCATTGGCCTGAATGAGAGGAATAATCATTTTTTAGCCTCCCACCTCACTCTCCTGTTGGATGCCAAAATAAAAGTGTTGAGGCTCACGAAAGCTCTTTCCTCCCCAAAAATCATCTCCCCCGCGCCCACCCCACCGCGCCCCCCTCTTCCCAACATACTGGGTGCTCGTGGTTTGAGGATTATATCTTTCTCCCTCACAGGCACAGTATAGCTCAGGTGCAAGAATGTACCAAGGAATCAACTACTTTATTCTCCCCTCTCCCCAGAGACTTTAGACACTCCGCTGAAGAAGTCTCAACAGTGAACAAACTATGACACTGTCCCCATAATTTGCTCTACTTTTTAAAAAAAGGTGACATTTATGCAGTTTTAAAAAATGCAACAGGAGCAATTTCATCACCTTATGTTCTTGAGCTGAGATCGTCCCTTCAATTTTTCCCCTCTTCACCAAGCAGCACTGTCTCTTGCTAGAGGTACCATTAGCCCTTTGGTCCCTCACCGAAGTGACTCTTCCCCACTCTCCCAAAAGTGTGAGCCTAGGTTTTCCAATTGGGCATGAACCTGGGAAGTGTACATGATTGATCGCTGGCCTATGCAAGTAACTCTGACCACAACCATATATCCAAGGCCAGCCTCACCAATATTTTACATGGTATTAACAGTGCAGAAATAGAACATTCAGCCCATCAGGTCTATGCGCAACACAAGCCTCCTCCCATGCTATCAACATATCCTTCTATTCCTTTGTCCCCTCATGTACTAATCCAGATTCCCCTCAGATATTTGGGGGAAGCTCCTCAGGAAAACATTAACCTCTCGTCCTTCTTTTAGATTTGGCACAACACACAGACACAGGCTTCTCAGCCTGTGGCGTTGGGAGCATGTCTCAACAAGCACCATACTCAGTCCATCAGAGAGAGAGAGAGAGAGAGAGAGATAACTACACTGACTGACACACAGAGCACAAGGAGGAAGTAGTTGCCGGGCAGGGAAGAATCATCTCAGTTATGAGGAGGCCTGTGAATTTGGAGCCCATGGGCCTGACATTTAAAAGAATGATCCTGGCAGAGGACCAAGACAGACAATGTGCTGCAGATGGCATCTTGGTTAGAAGAGGCCACTAGCAACATATGCAGTACAGTTTGACCATGCTACAAGCCACCTTGGTGCTAGCAACAGAGGCCTAGAGGCCTCTATACATCTATGCATCTATGCTTCTTCCCTAGGTACTCTGATTATTTGATTCCTTATTTAACTGCATTTATATAGCACCTTTCACAACCGAGGACTTTCCAAAGCTCCTTACAGCCAATTAAGCACTTTTGAAGTGTAGTCACTGTTATAATCTAGAAAACACAGTAGCCAATTTGAACACAAACAGCAAGGTCGCACAAACAGCAACGCGATAGTGACTAGATCAGCGATTTTAAAAAAAAGTTGATTGAGGGATAAATATTGGCCAGAATGCCAGGGAGAACTGCCCTGCTCCTCTCCAAAATAGTGTCATAGGATCTTTTTAGATTACCTGAGGGGGCCTTCATTTAACATCATATCTGAAAGACAGCACCTCAGACGGTGCAGCACTCCCTCAGTACTGCACTGAAGCGTCAGCCTGGATTATGTGCTCAAGACTCTGGAATGGGACTTGAATCCACGACCTTAAGCCTCAGATGCGAGAGTGCTACCCAGTGAGCCGTAGCTGCAAGAATTCTGCCTGTTCCAGCTTAAACAGGCTTGGTTGAGTGGTTACAGAAACCCGAGAAAGGGCTTCATTAGACCAGTTGAACCAGGAACACTTCTCACCACGATGGACGCCTCGGCACTCTACACCAGTATCCCCCACGATGACGGCATCGCTGCAACAGCCTCAGTACTCAACACCAACAACAGCCAATCTCCAGACGCCATCCTGCAACTCATCCACTTCATCCTGGATCACAATGTCTTCACCTTCGATAACCAGTTCTTTACCCAAACACACGGAACAGCCATGGGGACCAAATTCGTACCCCAATACGCCAACATTTTCATGCACAAGTTCGAGCACGACTTCTTCACTGCACAGGACCTCCAACCAACGCTATACACAAGATACATAAGACGACATTTTCTTCCTATGGACCCACGGCAAAGAATCACTGAAGAGACGACACGATAACATCAACAAGTTCCATCCCACCATCAAACTCACCATGGACTACTCCTCAGAATCGGTTTCTTTCTTGGACACATGAATCTCCAAAGACGGGCACCTCAGCACCTTACTCTACCACAAGCCCACGGACAACCTCACGATGCTCCACTTTTCCAGCTTCCACCCTAACCACGTCAAAAGAGGCCATCCCCTATGGACAGGCCCTACGAATACACGGGATCTGCTCAGACGAGGAGGAACGTGATGGACACCTACAGACACTGAAAGACGCCCTCGTAAGAACGGGATATGACGCTCGACTTGTCGATTGACAGTTCAGATAGGCCACAGCGAAAAATCACATAGACCTCCTCAGAAGACAAACACGGGACGCAACCAAGAGTACCCTTCGTTGTCCAGTACTTCCCCGGAGCAGAGAAACTACGCCATGTTCTTCGCAGCCTTCAACATGTCATCGATGACGATGAACACCTCGCTAAGGCCATCCCCACGCCTCACCTTCGAACAGCCACCTAACCTCAAACAGACCATCGTTCGCAGCAAATTACCCAGCTTTCAGGAGAACAGCGTCCACGCCACCACACAACCCTGCCACGGCAACCTCTGCAAGACATGCCAGATCATCGACACAGATACCACCATCACATGAGAGGACACCACCCACCAGGTACGCGGTTGATACTCCTGTGACTCGGCCAACGTTGTCTACCTCATACGTTGCAGGAAAGGATGCCCCGGAGCATGGTACATCAGCGAGACCATGCAGACGCTGCGACAACGGATGAACGGACACCACACAACAATTGCCAGACAGGAGGGTTCCCTCCCAGTCGGGGAACATTTCAGCAGTCAAGGACATTCATCCACCGACCTTCAGGTAAGCGTACTCCAAGGCGGCCTTCGAGACACACGACAACGCAAAATCGTCGAGCAGAAATTGATAGCCAAGTTCCGCACCCATGAGGACGGCCTCAACTGTGATCTTGGGTTCATGTCATGCTACATGTAACCCCACCAGCAAAAAAATTCTGTTTTTAATACAACTGGTCATTCTCTCTCTCTCTCTGTCTGTCTGTCTCTGTGTTATGACCGCTTGTGTATTCAGTAGTCTGGGATGTAATGTTTCTCTGTCTGAACACCATCCACTCCTTTGATTATATCTATGCCGAGGTGTGATAACGGGCAGTTGGAAAGATTATCTGTAATCACCAGGCATTGTTCTCTGACTATATATGCTGTGCATCTACGGAATCCTACACTTACCTGACGAAGGAGCAAAGCTCCGAAAGCTTGTGATTCCAAATAAAGCTGTTGGACTATAACCTGGTGTTGTAAGACTCTTTACATTTGTCCACCCCAGTCCATCACTGGCATCTCCACATCTTCATTAATTTCATTAGTGCTATTTGGTCTGCTTTCCTGCGGATTAGTGGTTGTGTAGAGCCAGTGTCCCGTACTAAGGCTTGAATGCAAACAAGCGATGGTGCTGTCTCAGGATAATAGCAGGGCCCTCTCACCAGCCCCGATACCTGCCCATGTTAGAAAAGGAAGCAGAACCAGGCTGCCCATGCAGCGAGACAAGAGGGGAGCCCCCTCTCCCATCAACCTTGGTGTCAGCCATGCCTTAGTGGTGGCACACTTGCCCCTGAATCAGAAGGTTGTAGGTTCAAGTACACACCAGAGACTAGAGCACAAAATCTAGGCTGACACTGTGCAGTACTGAGGGAGCGCTGGACTGTCAGAGGTGCCATTAAACCAAATCCTCATCTGCTCTCTTCAGGTAGACGTAAAAGATATCTCAGCACTATTTCGAAGAAGAGCAGGGGAGTTCTTGCCAGTGTCTTGGCCAATATTTATCCCTCAACCAACATCACATTGCTGTCTGTGGGAGCTTGCTGTGCGCAAATTGGCTGCCACGTTTCCTACATTACAACAGTGGCTACACTTCAAAAGTACTTCATTGGCTGTGAAGTGCTTTGGGACTTTCAGTGGTCGTGAAATGCAAATTCTTTCTTGAAAGGCTGCCAATGGTTCGAGATGCCTTTTGAGCTTTACCAAAAAGTTCAGAGAATTGTCATTCTCCCAATTCTGCCACTTTGTCTTCATCCATTTAAAAATCTCACCTGCATGTGATTTTCTGCTCCCAACACTAATGTGGACCCCACACCCATCCAGATCTGCACCTTGAACCTTGAATAATTATGCAAAGGCACTGACTCAGAGATTGAGTGCGCATTACTATTCTGTCAAGATCTGCACCAGCACTGAACTATTTAGAGCAGATTTACCCCAGTAAACCAGCATGAGCTCAAAGTAATTAAGTATACTGTACATTATTTGTATGATTTGAAGGAGTCATGAAAAGCAAATAGATTCATGCAACTCAGGAATTAAACCTTTACAGATCAACAGTGGAACTGGTTTCAAAACAATAGAACAGATCATAATTTAAAGAATTTGTGATATGGAATTAAAGTTGCACGACATGTTCATTGAAGGAGCTCTGCCATTAATTTCTACAACCAGCCAATAAGTCAAATTGATTTCAAACACCTAGTATGATTTCAGACACCAAATATAACTCATCAACCACTAAAACCATTGTAAGCAATTGTAAAAATAAATCACAAATACTGGTGGATATCCTGTATCATTGCTTACAACAGGCCAGAGGATGTGCCAGATTAGTATGCTAGGTGACTCATCATTATATAATATGGTCGTCTCTTGTGGTTTTGCTTACTGTAAGTCAAGACTGTACATGTTTTCTACCAGGACAGTTATCCCATGTAATGTACATTAATATACACTTAATTCCCAGGTCATTGTTCACATGCAAAAAAAATATCTTTTCGTACATAATGCAGGTTGAAAGCAAGTCTGCACGTGAATTACAAAGACATTTTGATGCAATAAAAGGTTCTATATTCTTTGTTTCATTACCATCTTGTAACTTTGTTCGTCTCACTCTATGGTCAGACATTTTTTTTTTTAAAA
Source organism: Heptranchias perlo (assembly GCF_035084215.1). Classification (NCBI taxonomy): domain Eukaryota; kingdom Metazoa; phylum Chordata; class Chondrichthyes; order Hexanchiformes; family Hexanchidae; genus Heptranchias; species Heptranchias perlo. The sequence goes on along the minus strand of NC_090329.1, from coordinate 16,510,416 downwards.
AGTCTTATTGTTTGTCTGGTTGCATCTAACTTTGTTACAGTTCTTTCTCTTTGTGTCCTCTCACTTATATGTCTTCCCCCATGTCTCTGTATGGCCCTCACACTTGGCTCTTGATTGATGTACCTAATTTGTAAACCTTCCTTTTATTAAAGAACAGGCAATATAGCAAAATGGCAGGCAACATGTAACAGGTGGCCAAATTTGGGCAGGAGTTGGTGCAACACGGAGCAGTAATGGAGCCAAGAGTTCAGACCGAGCAGATGTGGCTGGACTGGGACTTGAATTAAGATCTGTGAGGGAAGCAGGCAGCCTGGGCCCTGACTGTATTTTGTATTTGATGGGGGGGGGGGGGGGGGGGGGGGAGGGAGGGAGGAGGATGCAGTGGTGGTTAGACCGGGCAGCATTAGGGTGCGGAGAGTTCCTAGCTTGGGAAGAAAGAGGAGCTTAGGAGCATTCCAAAAGGGGTGCAGCTGGGGCTTAGGTACAAGGAGGTGCTGGTTCCCAATGGAATCAGATTGGAGGGGAGGGGAGGGGGGGGGGGTGGTGGTGAGGGGCGCTGCACAGCAGCAGAACTTGGGGCTGGGAACATTGTCAACACTGGGGAGGGACACCTTAAGTGGACACTTCTGCGCAATAGACAAGTGCTGAATGCAGGAGTTTTTAATTATACGGACTTTGCTCTACAATGAATAAGATGCCTTCTAGGTTCAGTAGAAGGTCATTCACATCCTGCTCTTGCAAGAAATAATGATGATTAAAACGACCACCCACAGTACATCAGAGGGTATGCACTTTACATTTAATACTTCAAACTGGGAGCTTGACAAGACGACACCAAGTCTGGTCTGTTGAGCTCATAAAATAGAGCCTATGACAGCCAGTTCAGACCAACACAGATCTCACTTTTAACAACTTGCAGTAACTCTCATTACTACACTATTACTCTGCCTTCATTGGACTTCGTATAGTCTGGTGTTGGGATTTCCGTTGAAGAATTTCGACTGTTTAAGTCACATATACAATATATAATTATACGAGATACATTCAGGATCCTTAACCTTTGCTTAGATCATCAGAACTTAGAGCAAGCGAACTAGAATATTTTGCAACCATAATAGCAACTTGCATTAACACAGAATCTTTCAACAAAAAAAACCTCTTTCCCTAGGCTTCTCACCAAGGAAGAAAGAGATAGGAACATAAGAAGGCCATTCAGCCCCTTGTGCCTGCTCCGCCATTTGATAAGATCATGGCTGATCTGTGATCAAACTCCGTATACCTGCCTTTGGCCCATATCCCTCAATACCTTTGGTTGCCAAAAAGCTATCTATCTCACATTTAAATTTAGCAATTGAGCTAGTAGCAATTGCCGTTTGCAGAAGAGAGTTCCAAACTTCCACAACCCTTTGTGTGTAAAAATGTTTTCTAATCTCGCTCCTGAAAGGTCTGGCTCTAATTTTTAGACTGTGCCCCCTACTCCTAAAATCCCCAACCAGCAGAAATAGTTTCTCTCTATCCACCCTATCTGTTCCCCTTAATATCTTATAAACTTCGATCAGATCACCCCTTAACCTTCGAAACTCCAGAGAATACAACTCCAATTTGTGTAATCTCTCCTCGTAACTTAACCCTTGAAGTCCGGGTATCATTCTAGTAAACCTATGCTGCACTCCCTCCAAGGCCAATATGTCCTTCCATAGGTGCGGTGCCCAGAACTGCTCACAGTACTCCAGGTGCAGTCTAACCAGGATTTTGTATAGCTGCAGCATAACTTCCGCCCCCTTGTACTCTAGTCCTCTAGATATAAAGGCCAGCATTCCATTAGCTTTATTGATTATTTTCTGCACCTGTTCATGACACTTCAATGATCCATGTACCTGGACCCCTAAGTCCCTTTGGACATCCACTGTTTTTAACTTTTTACTATTTAGAAAGTACCCTGTTCTATCCTTTTTTGATCCAAAGTGGATGACCTCACATTTGTCTGCATTGAATTCCATTTGTCACAGTTTTGCCCATTCACCTAATCTATCAATATCGCTTTGTAATTTTATGTTTTCATTTACACTGCTTACAATGCCACCAATCTTTGTGTCATCAGCAAACTTAGATGTGAGACTTTCTATGCCTTCATCTAAGTTGTTAATAAATAAGGCCCCAAGACAGATCATTGCGGGACTCCACTAGTCTTAGCAGGGAGTTAGGAGAAGTGACCAAAAGCTTGGTCAAAGAGACAAATTTTCAAAAGGCTTTTCAAGGCAGAGAGATTTGGGAAGAACATTTCAGAGGATAGAGTGAAGCCAGTTGAAGGCTCTACCACTGTGTGTTAGAAAGAGGTGAAGGATGGATGCACGGAAAGCATAAAGTCAATGGACCAGCAGATGGGAAGGAGATAAAAAGCTGAAGGAGATAGCAGAGGTAACTGGGGCAAGGTCACGGAGGAGTTATTGCTAAGATGAGAATGAAGATTTTCATTCTGATAAACGGGCCCAACAGGGAGCCAATGGAAAATTGGACGGACAGGGCTGAAGGGCAAGTTTTTGAACGACTTGGAGTTTGTAGAGGGTGAAGGTCAGGAGACAGATGAGGAAAGCATAGGAGAAATTTAGTCCAGAGGTGATGAAGGCACAGATAAAAGATGGAGCAGCAGTGGAGGGGAGATAGATGTGGAGACGAGGTAGAGATGGATAATGTTGTTAAAGGAGGAAGTCACAGTCTTAGCAATCGCTAGGATACGGGGTTTAAAGCACAGCACTGGGTTGAACAGTTTAACCAGCTCATGCAGCCTGGAAGGGGAATGGAGTCATGGAAGAGAATTTTTGTCAGCGATGTTCCCGACGCTTGTTTGGAAGAAGTTCTTGCTCATTCACAACTTAAATGAGAGTGAAGTAGTAGAAAGGTATAGTTGGGTATTATCAGCATACATATGGAAGCTGACTGCTTGGTATCAGAGGGGCCATATGTAAACGAGGAAGAGGTGAGGGCCACAGAACTAAATTAAAATGTTTAAAAACCCAGAACAGTTTAATATTTTCCCAAACTACAACCAATAATAATTTATTGAGTAATGGATGCCTGCCTTGGAGTCCAATTAAGATTGGTAAATATAATTGGTCAGATAGTCTACAATATTTTAAGAAAATTTTGTGGTTGGTAAGCTGTCCATATTGATATATTCAGGTAATCTGTATAATTCAAGAATGGATTTTACAAATTAGCACTACTATCATGGGGACCTATACTGGGAATTAGGGCAGAGGTGAGCACACCTTGCCTGATCCTCTAACATTCAATGTTTGCTGTTGCAATATTAAAAAATGATGAGTGAACCATCATTATATTTGGATAGCAATGGATTTGCAGTACACAGGAGCCAAATTCCAAATTGCCCAAAACTGGCTGGGGCTTTTTCCCCCTCCAGAAAAGGCAGCTGAAGGGTAACCCAATAGAGGTCTTTAAAATAACGAAGGAGTTTGACGGTCGATATAGTGAGGATGTTTCCACATGTGGGGGGGGGGGGGGGGGTCCAAAACTCAGGGCCATAAATAAGATAGTCACCAATAAATCCAATAAAGAATTCAGGAGAAACTTCTTTACCCAGAAACTGGAACTTGCTACCACATGGAGTGGTTGAGGTGACTAGCATAGATGCTTTTATGGGGAGGCTAGTTAAGGGAGAAAGGACAGCATCTAGAGTATTGTGTGCAGTTTTGGTCTCCTTATCTGAGGGAGGATGTCCTTGCCACGGAGGGGGTGCAACGAAGGCTTACCAGACTGATTTCTGGGATGGTAGCCCAGACGTATGAGGAGACATTGGGTCGAATAGGCCAATATTCGCCTCTCATTCTTCTAAACTCTAGTGATCTCATCGAAACATATAACATTCTAACAGGACTAGACAGACTAGATGCAGGGAGGAATGTTCCCGATGGATGGGGAATCCAGAACCAGGGGTCAGTCTCAGGATACGGGGTATGCCATTTAGAACCGAGATGAGGAGAAATTTCTTCACTCAGAGGGTGGTGAACCTGTGGAATTCTCTACCGCAGAAGGCAGTGGAGGCCAAGTCATTAGATGTATTCAAGAAGGAGATAGGTATATTTCTTAATGCTAAAGGAATCAAGGGATATGGGGAAAAAGCAGGAATAAGGTACTGAGTTAGATGATCAGCCATGATCATTTTGAATGGTGGAGCAGGCCCGAAGGGCTTACTCTTGCTCCTATTTTCTATGTATCTAGAAGGATGTACAGATAGGGCTAGACAAAGTAGAGTGGAAAAAGGAACTAGCAAGTAATAGAAGGATATGTTGATAGGGTGACGCTCATGTGGAGCATAAACACTAGGATGGACCAATTGAGCCAAATGGCCTGTTTCTGCACTGTAAATTCTATGTAATTAATATAGAGCTCCCCACTGCCACTGTTACATGCCAAACAGCTAACTACTGAATGTCAGAACTTAAGAAGTCTACAATGAACAAGACAAAGCAGAGCAATGTAAAAATCAAAACAAAACACAGTTTGTTGCAAAGCACAAATTCTACTTTGTATGATTTATTATATGCACCTCAAATTTCATTTAATAAAAAGTTATTTCATCTAATTAATTGCATCACCATTTTTGCTTTAGGAAGTGTTCAAAGTTCAAGTTCGCATTAGCCTAATTCTACATACCATTTTGCTTCAAAACAGATATTGATTTTTGCACATGTATTAAATGGAATTATGGAACCTTTCACCTTACTTATTGTAGCTATTAGAATGTGTTAATAGTTGCTAATCCACTTAAAAAGTGAACCAGCATAATATCTGACAGGCTTTTTTGTGTTCACCCAAGATATTTCTCTTGTAACCTTCGTAGGACTGACTGGTCATGAAAAAATAACCCAAAGTGTATTTTCATTATGTCTTTTCCATACATTTCATTTGACAGCTGTGGCTGTACAATACTGACAACTGTTAAATGCTAACCAGGATTACAGTAGTGTCAGCGAGAGGATAAAATTACATTAGCAATCTTGACACAAGGAGAGAGTTTCTTTCAATATGACGCATTTAAGGGGAAGCTAGATAAACACGAGGGACAAAGGAATAGAAGGCTATGCTGATAGGGTTGGGAGGTGGCTCGTGTGGAGTATAAACACTGGGATGGATCAGTTGGGCCGAATGGCCTGTTTCTGTGCTGTAAATTCTATGTCGTATTTCAGGGACATAGTGGCCAAGACATTCCTTTTGAATGCAAGCCTGACCAGAAGTGGGACAGTGCAGAAGAGCACCTGCCCAACCAAGAGTGTCCTGACCTTAAGAACATCTCTCGGGTCAATTTCATGATAACACGGAAAAACACCTTCTATTGGTGAGCCGGAAATCAAGTGCTGTTGCAGGATTTAATGACTTGCAGAAACGTAAATGGGGTGGCATGGTCACTAGTACACTTGGAGATTAGTAAGATTCTTTAAAACAAAAATCTGCAAGGAATGCCTCTTGCCACATGGGGCCATTGCAATTCTCCTGAAGAACATCAAGCCGAAGAAGGGCACCAATTGCAATGGCCTGGAGGGGGAGGCACTGCTCTCCTGCCAAAGCAAGGTTGTGCTCTTCTATCTGAACATGCAGTGTGCAGGTACTGGACAATGGACAGAACAGCTCTGATGTGAACAGGCCTGCTGGGCAAACATCTACTGGTCCTCAAAAAGGTGATGGGAATTCCCATCAAGGAACCAATTGCTGAAGACTCATTAAGCTGAAGATTTAACAGAAACACAGAACAATTGCCATAGAGGCTCATGAATGTCCAAGTGGAAGAAACAAAATGAAGTCAATAAAACCAGTGCTGTAAATGGACTTAAAAAGCTGCTGAATGAATCTTCTCGCTAGGCCTTTTAAAATTACTTCTGTATACAGTTTTCCACCTAGCAACACTGATCCTAAGACAATGAAAACTGATGGATATCAATGTAGGTACAAACTAGTTTGCCATTCATAGCTAAGAGGAAATTGAATATAGAATGAGATAATAGTAATTTCAGGAACAAAGAGACCGGATTTATAATTATTCTAGAAATAAAACCCATCTTGAGATTCTCAAAAATAAATGGAGCACCAGTTTATGGTGTGAGATATAACAGATATAGAAAGAGCTATTAACCAGAAGAATATTAACTCCCCGTTAAAGATGACCAATAGTTGCTTGAATAGCCTAAAATGCCTCTAGCTACAAAGACTGATGAATGCAGTATTTACTATAATCTAACAAAAAAAATGAATCATGCATCTACTACCTTTTTGCAGGCTGAAAAGAACAAACTAATTTGAATGAATCTTCTTTTGGAATGCAGAAAGGTATAAAGAAAAAGAACTTCAGCCCAACCATCCTGCATGCAAAGAGATTTTGGGTTTAAAAATTATATTTTTAATACTCCGCCTCTACAGTACTTTGTACTCAAGATGTAGGACAATTAAAACAGCTGGCTGAAAGTTTAAATAAACTGTAAAGTATGGATCTGGCTAATCTAAGTGTTAAATCCAAATGTGAGTTTCTGTAATTAGTATTGATTAACAATTACTAAAAATATTGATCGTGGGAAAATACCAAATATTAGCTTCAAGGAAAAGTGGAATCATACATCGATGCCCAAAAGAAGTTTAATTTGAGTCGGAAACATTGGACTGGACAAATATTCCAATCAGCATAAAAACTCCACTTCCCTAGTTAAAGATTAATGTCTAGGAATCTGTTCAAGTACTTGGATTCAAGTAGATTTTAAAAAGATAAAGTATCACATGGAGTTCTGCCTTTACAAAAGGGAAATGTCAGGTATGTGATCATATTAACATGGATGATAGTATCAATGTTAAATAGAGGCCATGGTGACTTAAGTCCTGTCAGTGTTGAGCAGAACAACAACTTGCATTTATATAGCACCTTTAATGGAATAAGACATCCCAAGGCACTTCACAGGAGCGTTTCAAACAAAATTTGACACCAAGCCACACAAGGAGATATTAGGACAGGTGATCAAAAGCTTGGTCATAGGTAGGTTTTAAAGGAACATCTTAAAAAGGAGGGGAAGAGAGACAGAGGGGTTTAGGGAGGGAATTCCAGAGCTTGGGGCCTAGGCAGCTGAAGGCACGGCCGCTAACGGTGGAGTGATTAAAATCGGGGATGCGCAAGAGGCACAAATTGGAGGAGTGCTGAGATCTCGGAGGGTTGTAGGAGGTTACAGAGATAGGGATGAGCGAGGTCATGGAAAGATTTGAAAACAAGGATGAGAATTTTAAAATCAAGGCATTCCCGGTCTGGGAGTCAATGGCGGTCAGCGAGCACAGGGGCGGTGGGTGAACGGGACTTGGTGGGAGTTATGATACAGGCAGCAAAGTTTTGAATGAGCTCAAGTTTATGGACGGTGGAAGATGGGGATGGGGCATATATTTTATATATGGAAGTTTTTTTAAAAATGGCTGTAATACAAGTTTTGACTCTACCTTATTTGCTCTCAGGTACAGCATTGGTCACTGTGTGTAAGAGTCCGAGTATATTACGGTCAGGAATAAGTCCACATTGCAGAAGAACCAATTATACAACAAAACAAATAAGGAGTGTGATCAGTACTGGTTATTATGGAGCAGATTTTAACATTCACTATCAGGCCTTCATTGTGTCTTGGACTATGATACTAAGACAATGTTGAGAGCCAATGATAATAATCATCAGAGAGATGCACTCTAACTGCTCGCTTTGGCTGTGGTCTCTCCCGGACAAAACCGAGGCTACATGTTGCTCTCTGGCTGCCTGCAGTGCCCAAAACCTTGCTGCATGCACGACACTACCCAATGGTATACATTATGGTCCGCAACAAGGCTAGTGACTGGCTCACCCATTCGTGCACCTGAAGTATCTTCTATTTCACAGCTGGGTTGCTTGCACCATACAGAACAGTTCATCTTGCCCTCACACTTCTGACCGTGACATACAGATCATCTTCTGCATGGGTTTCCAAAGTATTTGGATGTGCACTTGAAGTGCCGTACCCTACAGGGCTATGGACCAAGTGCTGGAAAGTGGGATTAAGCTAGATAGCTCTTTCAGCCGGCACATACACGATGGGCCGAATGGCCTCCTTCTGTGCCGTAACTTTGTATGAATCTGCAAATGCCTTCAGATGGGGCACTCAGTTCTACATTAGTTTCAGCACACCAAAGCTGTGAGAACACATACAGGTGAATTCTTGTGAGTGCAAACAAATATTCCTAAAAATAATTCAACTCCCATTTAATATGCTGTACACCAAGATGAGTTTCACCTCTCACAGTGTATGGTTTCAAAGTGTAGCACTTAAAAGTAGTTGTTTACCTAACATCTACAATTAAACTGCTGAAATTTGAAGCAGTGTAAACAAGACAGAAACGTTCATTTGCAGATAGGTATTTTGCTACTTCGTATTCTCACTGGGTCATTTCCCCCCCCCCCAAACAAGGAGCAGGTCATGAACTTGAAGGGTTAAATCGTGCAAACTGAAATCAAGTGAGGCTATAATCGAATAAACCTGAACTTGCTCAATTTAGGTCACTTGGTTTAGCACTGATCCCTACATTCTTGCCTGGGTGCATCCATATGTCCCTCTACTCTTTCTCAAATCAGACTTCTTTCACAAAAGGATCAACAATTACCACATTCATGTTCAAGGTACCAATTTATTCCTTTTAAACCCCTAAGTGAAAAAGACATTTCATCCTAATGAGTACTTAACTGAAGTTTCCTCATCTTAAAACCCTGCTATTTGTTCCTGTTCCTAATGTACCAGCATGATTTCTCTGCATTCACTTTATCCATTCCTTTCATAATTTAAAAAAGTGTATTAACCCACCAAAATGGACTTTCAGGGCAGAAACAAGATTGCTTCTTTGAAAATTTTCTTTCAGATAATGTAATCATTACAACAATGGACTTCTCAACTGCCACAATATTGACTACCACTGAACTAATTCAGTGGAATTGCTGTCTTGTAAAGATTTTTTCTAAGAGATAAGACAGTTCTTTTAAAATGGTATCTCTTAACTTTTAAAATAAGGAGAATAATTTGAATGTCCTAAGCCTCTCATAGCATATCAAGCAGCAGCCTGAAACCATCCTAGTCATTTTTAACATTCCTTCTGATTTAGGAAAATGAATAAGATAAATTAATCCAGTTTCTAGAGCAATTATCATCTTCAGCCACACCCACCGCCCCCCCTTTAAAAAAGGAACCAGTTTAAACATTCTTCTGTTTATTACTATTGATCTTCAAACTGTAGGCCAGTCCAGGAAAATCCAAACTGCCTGGGCCAGGTAGTCATGGAATATATCAACTGAAAATATTAAAACACTAAAACAAACACTATTAGAATAATAAATACTATTCAGATGCCCAGAGTATCTTCATTGCTAGCAATGACAACCTTACAACTAAAACATACTTCAAGAATTTCAAATAAAATGGTTAAAATAAATAAAACCTTATTTTTGCTCTCCCCATCTTTATTTTTTAAAAATTTATTATAAACTTCTTACCTACATTTCTTTGCCTCCTTCACTACACTGTTTTGAAAATTACTCTGACTCACTTATGGTTAAAGAAAAAGTTCCTGATTGGCTAAAAAATGAGATTCAGCCATTTAACCCCCCAGCCAATCGGAAGAACGAACACTGTAGCCTGGTTGCACCATTGCAGCAACTAACTCCTACGATTACCCTAACATCAGACTAACATTCAGATGCCCAATTGAATCACTCAATGGTGCACATGCAACTGAATGCCTTCATTGAGTCATATTATCAGCAATAATTCAGAGTTTAGTATAACAGGGTACCAGCTGAGAAGACTTACAGAGTTTGACAGTGTGATGGAGCTGGATTAGTCTCAGCTGGGGCATAATCATTACTCGGGGCATCTCAGTTTCATCTCAGCGTTTTGATTCAGTTTCCCTCAGATTTTATTCAAGCCACTTCCCCTAATGACATCAACAACACTCTTTAATTAACAAACCTTAATATAATCTGCAAAAAATAATACGAGTCATAATTCATTTTAAAAAGTGGTACTTTAATGTGTCACAGCTTACATCATGAAACATTTTTTGTCAAAGTGTACTGGGTAAGGTACAATCAAAACTGATTTCAGTAACTGCTGGTGCTGATAGAACAGTTTATTGGCTGTGCAGATTAGAGGATTTAAAACTAGCCTGCAGTAATTGGGACCACTAAATTAGTGGGCTAGTGCAGCCAATAATTTGCAGAGAAAACAATGGTAGCTAATGAAATACATAGTTAAGAGCCACGCAACCTTTGTGGGCTGCAATCACTCATCAAAAAAAATAGATGCAGAATAATACATTGGCAGTAACCTAATGACGGTGCAGAGAGAAGACTTAAATCATTGAATATGCCAAGATCATAATCGAATTTTCTTACACAGTATGATTGTTTTTTTACATTCCCTCTGTGTTTCATTAGTGATTTTCCCGTGTGCGTATAAGGGTGAGAGAGCAAAGAACAAGGAAACCATCGGTTTTGAGCTATTTATTTTGAACCATAAGGCATTATACCGGCCATCAAGTTTCCCAGTAATCAATTGCAAATAATTTTTCTTTATACCTGCAGTGAACCCTTCAGCATTAATGCCATCATTAAGCATCAAGAGCACAAAGCACACTGGTGGGCAGCAGCTGTACTGACAGCGACAAGCAGCACAAGAAGTGATCAAAAATAGAATAAAACTGACCTATAAAATTTGCAATATCTATAACACTCAGTAAACTAATTGATGGGCGTGCTTGATAGCGAGAAAATAGCCTGATCTGCTCTATCATGGTTTGTGGTTTCATCTGAACCCCATGATGAGATTTGTTTGTAATCTTTTCCACCCAGCCTTTATCTTTGCCACAGAACCGTTATTGTTAACTGTAAAAACTAAGCCTGACCTGCTCTTGCCACGTGTTGGTGTCTGTTAGAAGGTGCGTATTTCTTCCTGGTGCATCAGCAACCAGGCCACTCAACGCAATTGGTGCTTGATGAATCCTCACTGAGAGATTAATCCAGGGAACACAATCGCAATAAGATTACTAGAATTAAACCTACAAGGAAACAACAGTGCTGTGTATATGTTTTTATGTGAAAAATCCTGAGCAAGCAGGCCCGATGCCTGCCCTGCCCATTGCTGACTAATTTCTCGATGGAGCCCTTCAATAGGCGTTAGGCCCCTAATTTACATATTCGAGGGGCCTAAACGCCGGTTTTAAGCGTCTGCCCGGGACGCCCAAAAAAGGCCCCCACAAATTTAGCTGTGGGGACAACGCCTCTGCAGATTGGGTGCAGGCCATCCCACTTCCTAAATCGGTATGCTTTGTGCCCATTTTATGCCCAACGCAGACCAATTTCTACCCCTAGATTTTGTGCTGATGCCTATCCAGGGGGTTGAACCGGGAGGGAGAAATAAGAGCACCACCAGCTGAGAAAAGCTGACACTTGGTACATTCCCTGCCGACAACACTTCAAAAGGACTTCATTGCCTGCAAAGCATTTTGGGACACCCTGCGTCTGTGAAAGGCGCTATATAAATGCAAGTCTTTCCTTTTCCTCAGTTGTGTATTTCTGTTTTTTTATATATATGAAAAGAATATTGGAGCCAATCAAGGACAAGTGTGTCATGCTGTTCAAATGTGACACTTTGGCATTGTGATGGATGTGTGTTAGATGCAAGACTTTTATTAATGTGTTAGCAGATGTCCCCTAGCACTGTTCATAGTCAGTCAAAGGATGCACTAAAGCGTGATGTCTGAAATATTGTGGCAAACGTGTGACAGAAATTAAGTATAACACCCATAGATGGTGCACACTGTACACAGAACTTTTTATTATTATATACACAGATACATATATGTATGTATAGAATATATAACATTATTTTTACGTGGTGCTTTTATTCAACTTTGGATATATTCTTCAGATGAAATCAGCTGTTCAATGCAAATACTGAGTGCCAGTACACTGCATGATGTTAATGCACCAAGATATTTGTAGTGAAGGATTAATGACTTTGATGTTGGTGATGCACTTTTATTGAGAAAATGGTAACCGTGAAATACTGGGAAATTATATGGTCAGTATATGTTATAACACAATTACAATTTTTAATTTACTCAGATAGTGTGTATTGAGAAATAGCCTTTAGTCCTGCATTTTTCATTATTTTTTCTAGTATCCAAAATTAGAAAAAAATCAGAAAATTATAGAAAAGATGTCCTTTGCATGTACTCTGAAAGATGGAACAGTCTACAAAGTACTGATAGGATAAAATAATTCAATTTTCACTATGGAAAACCACAATGTGACTCATGTTAACCTTGCATCATAATTTTAATAGGAAATAAATAGTAATAAGAAGGAAATGGGATTGAGATTGCAATAATGACTGTTCAGTAATGGGTGGTGTAGGAAATGGTAATTGGGTGCTTAGGAAAAAAACTTGTCATAGACAAGATACCTCAAGGAAAGTAAAACAAAAATAGCTGCACACTTCATGATATTACCTGAGGAATGTGAGAACATTAGGGAACCAGCAAACATCTCTATTTACTATGACCACGCTCATATGTTTAGGATCCGGTGCTTACCACGATCAGGTTGCAGGGAAGTAAGCGATACTGCAGAAGCCCCACATCTCCGAGTGATGGAACCAACATTTGATCAATTAAGATGTGTGTCCATGCTGTGGGTTGAGTTATCTCGGGTCATGTCTGATGATGAAATCCCACGGCCTCTGTGGCAGAATTGGCAAACCGATACCTGAGCCAAACAGGCACGCAGCACACCAAGGCGCAGCACTAGACTTTGTGGGATAGTGTAGAACGGCTTATAGCGAGTTGCCAGCCGTTTTACATCTCTCTCGATTGAAGTCAAAGAAAATCAAAATGGGGAGAGATGTAAAACAGGCTGCCGACTTGCTGTCGCCCGTTTTACACAATCGCACAAAGTCAAGGTCTGCCCTAAGGTACTGTTAATGATTGACGGGCCTGTTTGGCTTACTATTGGAACCTTGAGGTGTAGACCAGTTACTAGGGGTGGAATTCTTCCAACGCAGCTCTGGATAAACTTATAAGTAATGGATATGGCAAGACAGACAGTGGGAAACTCCTCAGTACCCTGTGCTGATAAGCTGTGCAGTTTTGGCTAGTTAAACTCTACCCCAGTATCCTAGCACACATTTTGGGCGGAGGGTGGTCTGAAGCCTTGCATGAAAAATTGAGCAGTCTCCCTTCTAGGCCTGCACTCCTTCCACCTGCATTTTCTTCATGCTCTTCACCCAGGTGATTCAATACACCCAAGCAGAGGGACAGGATAATCTGCCCCTATGCATCTGTAGCAAAGGGTGGAATGAGTATGGGCCATTCAGCCCATCAAGCCTACAGCTCCTACAGTCCATCTGCAGTCTACCTTATCATGGACTTTAGCAAATCCATTTAATCTTCTCAGAGAAAGCACTGCATAAATACTCTGAGATTCCTAATAGTGATCAATAAGTTCTCCAGTATATCCTCACATCTGCATGTACAATAATTCTGGCCTGCTGCCCTCTCTGAACAACATCTCCACCACAGCAGTACAGAAGTTGTTGGCGCCAATTTTCCACCGCCTGGCATGAATCTTATGCACACTCGGCCTGAACGAACTGGAACCCACCCATAATTCTTTGTTCAGGCCATTAGTAAAACCCTGATGCGCCCCTTACACAGGAATGTCCCCTGCAATGGGTACAGACCTAAAATTGAGAAAGGAAAGTACAATGTTTCTTTAGGCCTGAGAGGCCTTTACTACCAGGATTGGCTGCTGGCTTTGGTGATTCTAGCTATTGTCCAAAAACAGACCTCCAGCCCCTTTGATCTTCCATGTTGGCCCTGAAAAGGAAGCACTTTGGAAGTTTTTTTAAAAGTCATCATGGGATGTGGGCATCACTGGCATTTATTGCCCATCCCTAATTGCCCTTGAGAAGTTGGTGGTGAGCCACCTTCTTGAACCGCTGCAGTCCATGTGGTGAAGGAGCGGGATTATACAACTTGCCAGGCCAATTCGGAGGGCAGTTAAGAATCAAGCACATTGCTTGGTGGCAGTCCCTTCTCAGATCCTCCAATCTGAGAGGACTGGTTGAAAACATCCAAAGCCCACTTTCTGCAGCTTTTGGCCTTCCCCCAGGTGGAGACTCAGGAAAATGACATGGGAGGCAATCTGATATCACTCCCAAATCATTTGCATTTGATTTAAATGCAGGCATGAGCTGGTCTCCCCATTAACTGGGGATCCCCTGATGTGCATGTAAAGCGAAATGTGTCTCTGACCCTTTCTCTACTGCCTTGCGCCCAACAAGTAGATGTACCCTGGGCACGAAAGCAGAGGAAAATTGGAGAAAATGTGGAGTATTTGAGTATCTAACTGGAAGAAGTTTGAATGGTAGATTTGAATGGTCAAACTCAAACTATCCAAGTTGTGTCATGACACCCATCAGCAGATCAAAGACCCATGGGCACTATCTCCTCAGCCAAGATGCAGGATGATCAATGGAGGAATAAATAGAATCAGAAAATAAAAATAATAATTTCAATAATTTTCTATCAATTGCATCAAAATCTATTATGTAGCTTATGAGTGAATCGAAAGAAAGTCAATAGTGAAGTTGTACTGATTGCGAATGAAACCAATGGTTAACAATGAAATATTATTTTGGGAGATTGTAAAGTAATTTTATGGGATGGAAGCGGCAAAATGGTGTTGATTTAACACAATGTAACATAAATTATTCCAACAGCAAAAGCTGTGTGGTGCATAGAAACATGATGAAATAATAAAGAAAAACTGCCACACACAGTTAGAAAGATACTCCATAGTGATTTTATTCAAGGGGTTATTATTTATTACGAAGGGCTAAACTTGCCTAATATCACAGCTTTTGTTTGCATTACAGAATGACTCACAGACTTTGGGAAATGGTGGAATCTGAAAAATAAACCTTTAAAATAATTCTTGAGCGCCAGTGGTTTAAATGAGTCATCTTGGCCACATTTAAACATTTTTTATTAATTCTTGGGATGCGGTTGTTGCTGGCAAAACGAGCATTTATTGCCCATTTCTAGTTGCCCTGAGAAGATGGTGGTGGGCCTTCTTCTTGAACTGCTGGTAACGGTTTGATACAACAGAGTGCCTTGCTAGGCCACTTCAAAGGACAGTTAAGAGTCAATCATGTCGGTGTGGGACTAGAGTCGGACTAGGCCAGACCAGGTGAGGACAACAGATTTCCTTCCCTAAAGGACAAATTGCTTTAAGTCATCATAATTCACTACAATCTCATTGAGTATTTTGTCTGCAGCTCACAGCTTGTTCTGTGCATAGTTTGGATATAGTTTTGCCCAAAGTTCAGCGGTTTGGTGGTATAGTCAATGGCACTGGAAACTCTTGCTTTGGTTGCATGTTCTACTGTAAAAATCCACGATAGAGGAAAATAGGAAGGAAGGAGGGATAAGAAAGAGAAAACCAAGCTACGAAAATGAGAATTAAAAACAGAAAATGCTAGAAACACTCAGCAGGTCAGGCATTATCTGTGGAGAGAGAAAAAGAGTTAATGTTTCAGGTCGATGACCTTCCATCAGAAAATTAGTCGGTGGGGAAGACTTGGAGAAAACAGATAAGTACGTAAGAGGAAAAATTCTAGAGCATGGGCCGTGAAAGGCTTAAGGAGAGAGTGATTAATATTTTTTTTTTTTTTATTCGTTCACGGGATGTGGGCGTCGCTGGCAAGGCCGGCATTTATTGCCCATCCCTAATTGCCCTCGAGAAGGTGGTGGTGAGCCGCCTTCTTGAACCGCTGCAGTCCGTGTGGTGACGGTTCTCCCACAGTGCTGTTAGGGAGTTCCAGGATTTTGACCCAGCGACAATGAAGGAACGGCGATATATTTCCAAGTCGGGATGGTGTGTGACTTGGAGGGGAACGTGCAGGTGGTGTTGTTCCCATGCACCTGCTGCCCTTGTCCTTCTAGGTGGTAGAGGTCGCGGGTTTGGGAGGTGCTGTCGAAGAAGCCTTGGCGAGTTGCTGCAGTGCATCCTGTGGATGGTGCACACTGCAGCCACAGTGCGACGGTGGTGAAGGGAGTGAATGTTTAGGGTGGTGGATGGGGTGCCAATCAAGCGGGCTGCTTTATCTTGGATGGTGTCGAGCTTCTTGAGTGTTGTTGGAGCTGCACTCATCCAGGCAAGTGGAGATTATTCCATCACACTCCTGACTTGTGCCTTGTAGATGGTGGAAAGGCTTTGGGGAGTCAGGAGGTGAGTCACTCGCCGCAGAATACCCAGCCTCTGACCTGCTCTCGTATTGGTGAGCAGAGAAAAGAAACAGGAAAACCTGTGTACGCATGTGTGTTAGCAATGTTCAATAGTTGATGAAGTGGCTTCTAAAATACTGCCGCTATAAATACAACAGGTGGAGTCGCAAATTATAATAATAAAGTTGTGATGACTAATTGTAGTTGTGCCTACACAACAAAACACAGAAGGAGAAACTTCTTTACCCAGAGAATGGTTAGAATTTGGAACTTGCTACTACATGAAGTAGTTGAGACGAATAGCATAGATACATTAAAGGGGAAGCTGGATAAGTACATGAGAGAGAAAGGAATAGAAGGATATGATGGGGTTAGACGAAGTAGAGTGGGAGGAGGCTCATGAGGAGTAAAAACACCAGCATAGATCAGTTGGGTCAAATGGCCTGTTTCTATGCAGTAAATTCAATGTAATTCTATGAAGTCCTAAAAGAATTTGATTCTTGTAAGAATATAGCCTATTGTAATTAATGTAACTTTCAGAGGAGCTCCAATTGTATTGAAATAGGAGGACAGAGGGGAAACTAAATGACCCAAGTGCCAATCTTTGCATGAAAGCATGGAGAAATTAGAGGATATTTGGCCCATGAGCTCATTCCTTCGCCAGTAAGATTTAAACATCTTTTATTTTAATCGCTCCACCATTGGCGGCCGTGGCTTCAGCTGCCTCGACCTTAAGTTCTGGAATTCCCTCCTCTTAAACTCTCTGCCTCTCCCTCCTCCTTTAAGATGCTCCTTAAAACCTACCTCTTTGACCAAGCTTTTGGTCACCTGTCCTAATATCTCCTTATGTGGCTCGGTGTGAAATCTTGTTTGATAATGTTCCTGTGAAGCCCCTTGGGACATTTTACTCCATCAAAGGCACTATATAAATGTGACTTCTTCTTCTTCTTCTTCTTCTTGAAGTATATAAAACACTACCAACGTATATAAATCAACTAAACCTTTATTACATTGAATGGAGAATGGATGGAAAATCTTACAAAGCCTGCAGATCTCTGTGCCCAAATTCCTGATATGTGTTTCTGATGTGTGAAGCTCCATGCTGAGAGCACAAATTTGTAAAATTTGCCTTAATATTCTTCCTGCATAATTGCATTATACCTAATAACAAATTAAACTCTTTGAAAAATAAACAGTTGTGTTTATACCTGGATTGACTGAACCTGCCTGTCCTGGTCACATTGAAGAAAATTGGACCGAGAGGCGAAATGCCATTAAATTTCTGTGGGGGCTTCTGCCGATTGTGCGCTGTAGGTTGAGTGGAAGATCCGTGGAAACCCCTGAGAAACGGTGTAAATGCCAGTCAACAACGAGAGCCTCTTCAACCTTTACCCCCAGCTCCCCCCGGCCACTCGTTATCTGGAAATTATCCTGTACACTCCCCTTAGGCTTATTAAGTGCTCCCCCTGGATGACTATCTCTGTACTGCTGCTCGGGAGAGAGAATGAGTGGTGGCATGTGTGTGAAAGGGGAGAGGGGGCAGTCTTGAAACAGAGAGACAAGATTCCTCTTACTTCTCTTCCTCTACTTGTTGCTGTGGCACACCTATTGCAGGAGGGTTAGGAAGGCACAAAAAGAAAGATTAGAATGGCAAGACAATGGCCAGGGCACTTTCAGTGCAAGGTATTCATTAAGCATTCACAATGTAATGTGATGACAGATTATCCATGTGTTGCACGACGGGCCAAATGGCCACCTGCTGTGCTGTCTGATTCCATGATTTTAGGAGCTGAAAAGATATGAGAATATGTACTGTAGGGTGATATTATAGCCGTCATCTCCTTTCCCGCCTCTCACTGCTTCTCCTGTATGCCTGCCCAAAAATTCTCGGGCTTTGAGTCCCTACTTTCAACACAATAATGCTTCATTGGGTGAGAGGTCATAGGTTAGGGTTTCCATCCTTGTAACTGTTCTCTGACATTGATTATGAGCCACTTATGGTTACTGGTTCTTTGAGAAGAAGGTAATTAGTGTGAAGACCCTCTATTTGCCATCAACATTCCTAACGGAGGTGACAAAAGGTGTAGGTAACAAGTTACTACATATCGTGCTTTCTTCCTTGTGAGTGAAAGAACAATCGCAAGGGAAGGAAGGGTGCGAAGAGTATTGTGGTACCTTATGCACATTTCTGTCACGTTTTAGATGCTATTCAACAGTGAGGGCAAAGTATGTGAAACATACTTTTTGCATTGCAATGTTATAAGATGTCACTGCCTGCTCTTAACTTCGGCTGCCCTGCTGAGGTCACTAATCTTATTCTAACACTTGAGTTGCAGCGGGGGAGAGGGGGTTGGCAGGGGTGGCACTGACTTAGAAGGCCACCTCCTTCCACTGTGCATGGACGATTCCTTTGATTGACTTCCTTCCCTCAACTGCAAATAATTGCTCCCTCCTTTCTCTTATTGGGGCCAATAATACCTCTACTGAGGAACCTGAAATTTGGGGGGCCTTCGGCCCTGCTGCATCACCTCAGACATGCATCTTGTAGGTACTCTTCCAAACACCTGCTTCCTGATGCACCATCAGTGGCCTGCCTGTTTAAGCTGTTGGAGATAGATGAACACTGCAGCAGTGCCAACTTCCCATACGCCCCCCCCACCCCCACCCCCACCACCACCAGTGGTGAACTTCTGGTACAAAGGGTGCAGAGAAGATTTACTAGAATGGTACCAGAGATGAGGGACTTCAGTTAAGTGGAGAGACTAAAGAAGCTGGGGTTGTTCTCCTTAGAGCAGATAAGGTTAAGAGGAGATTTAATTGAGGTGCTCAAAATTATGAGAAGTATGGATAAAGTGAATAAGGAGAAACTGTTTCCACCGGCAGGAGGGACAGTAACCAAAGGACACAGATTTAAAATAATTGGCAAAAGGAGCAGAGGAGAGATGAGGAGAATTTTTTTACGCAGCGAGTTATGATGATCTGGAATGCACTACCTGAAAGGGTGGTGGAAGCAGAATAGCAACTTTCAAAAAGGAATTAGATAAACGTTTGAAAAGGAAAAATTTGCAGGACTCTGGGGAGGGACCGGGGGAGTGGGACTAATTGGATAACTTATTCAAAGAGCCGGCACAGGCACGATGGGCCGAATGGCCTCCTTCTGCGCTGTATGATTCTATGAGAGCGTTAATAGCGCTGGGAGCCCACCCTGAACATTAAAATAACCTCGATCAAAGAACATACAATGGGGTCAAAATCGGGTCACATTGGCGGGTGGAAGTCCCATCCCAGTGCACTTCCAGCAGGAAAACTGCAACAGGAGAAAATCTAGGCCACGGAGTCGAAAAGTTTGTGATTAGAATCACCTATGAGGCATAGAGTTATAATTATGAACAATTATTTAAAGTGAGTACTTGTAGCTGAACTTTAGCTATTTTGCCACTACAGTTTTAAATTGTATTAATCTCCACAACAATCTGCTTTAGATTTGAAATGAAAGTTATCGTACGATGACACTAAGTGCAAGTGCTCTCTTTAACTTGAAACTCATTTTTAAATCATTTGTGAAAATATAGTGTGTCTCCTTTTCATATCATGGCAGAAATACCACTGGTTCATATGTCAGTTTTTTAAAGAGTTAATAAAAACCCCACTCATTACAATATTACAAGAGGCAAAAAAAAATATATAGAATGATGGCAACAAGCATAGTGGGTTCAATTTGCATCCTATCAGCCTGGGTTGGAGGCCAAGCGGAGGATGACACAGATGTATTTAGTTTGGCCACCTCGCGACAGGCTTACTTGGCCAAGTGTTCCTCTGTCCATTTGGAGAGACCTGCCCTGCGGATAGCAAAGCTGCCATCTCATTTCATGCCAGCATGTTACTTAGCAGTCAGCCTGAATCAGGACGAAGAGTGCCATAAGCAGCACAGTCAGACGCCAGCCTTGATGTCTGCCTGCCTCTTCAATCGACTGTAGCGACCTTATGTTCCTGAGAAGAAGTGGGCGGAAAAAATTGGATTAAGAAAAAATAATGAGTTAAGAATCCCCACAAGCAGCGCACCAATAGGCCAAGTGTTCAATTTAAAGGGGCATGGTTGTGGTACAATTTACCAGGTTAGTAAACAGAGGGTTGCACAAAACAGTGAGCAACAACAACAACAACAACAGCAACAACTTGCATTTATATGGCGCCTTTAACGTAGTAAAATGCCCAAGGCACTTCACAGGAGCGATTATCAAACAAAATTGACACTGAGCCACAAAAGGAGTTATTAGGACAGGTGATCAAAAGGTTTTAATGGAGCCTCTTTTAGGAGGAGAGAGAGGTAGAGAGGCAGAGAGGCTTAGGGAGGGAATTCCAGAGCTTAGGGCCTAGGCAGCTGAAGGCATGGCTGCCTATGGTGGAGTGATTAAAATCGGGGATGTGCAGGAGGCCAGACTTTTAGGAGTGCAAAGATCTCGGAGGGTTATAGGGTTGGAGGAGGTTACAGAGATAGGGAGGGGGTGAGGCCATGGAGAGATTTGAAAACAAGGATGAGAATTTTAAAATCGAGGCATTGCCAGATCGGGAGCCAATGTAGGTCAGTGAGCACAGGGGTGATTAGTAGTGATATGACAGGCTGATTGTATTGGGCACCTGAGAAACACAGATCAAAACGGCCGTGAATACCAAAAAATTGCAATGCCAGTCTTTGTACAGCCGCTGTGAACTTTCCACGGCATTTCAGTCAACTTTTTAGAGTAGGTTGTTCCAGGTAATGAGAGTATCATGTTGCCATAGGAAATGGAAAGATCGACTCCCGGCGGCTGATTTTCCTGCTATTATCACCCATCAGGCTGGGACTCTGCCTCCTTTTGCGCATGTTGCAATGTGGATTTACAGGGTGGTGGTGGCATGGACTGGCACAGAAGGCAAACACCTCATGTGGCACCACCTCCACTTTAGCAGCCATCAAACAGGGGATTGGGTACTGGGCCTCTCGGTTGCTTGCCTGCAGAGTCATGCTTGCATATGGGGTTCCTGATTCTTGCATAAGTGCCTGCTTAGCTCGGTGGTACTACTCTCGCCTCTGAGTCAGCAGATTGTGGATTCAAGTCCCACTGCAAGCCTTGAGCACATAATGTAGGCTGACACTTCAGTGAAGTACTGAGGGTGTGCTGCAATGTCAGGGGTACCACCTTTTGGATGAGATGTTAAACCGAGGAGCCCTCACCTGTTCAGGTGGATGTAAAAGATTCCATGGCACTAATTGAAGAAGCTCAGGGGATATGAATTGGTCAATCATCTCTCAACCAACACCATCAAGTCAGATTAAGCGGCCAGTTACCTCATTGCTGTCTCAGGGACGTTGCTGTAAATAGTTATGCAAATAGAGGTGACCCAGGAAATTTGAGTGCGATGAGCACTTTACCATTCTGCTGGAATTAGCACCAGTTCTTAACTATTTAGCTTAACATGGCTTCAGTTCTGCAGGGAAGTAGTGAGGTAGCTGTGTGATGCACTGTCGGGTTAAAACAGCTCTCCCAGTGCGAGTCAACCTTACCACAACCTTGAATTTTTACACCACGGGTGGGTTTCCGAGGGACACAGATGACATAACTCGCATTAGACAGTCAGCAGGGCATCCTGACAGTGGCAGGTGCATTATTCGCAAGGGCCAACCAATATATTCCGTTTCCCACGGAGCCCGTGCAAGTAGCAAACACAGGCATTAGGATTTCATCTACTTGGTGGAGTTCCCAAAGTTCAAGGACGTGTTGTTAGGACACATATCTCCCTTTGTGTTCCCGCTGTGCCCTTATTATGAACAGAAATGGGTACTACTGGATCACTGTCCAGCTGGTGTGCAACCACTGTCACTAAGTTATGTAAATTGATGCCAGGTTTCCTGACAGCTCACACGATTCCTTCATTCTGAAGCAATTCACAATTGTGCCCTTATTTGAAGACTCAGGGATTGAAGGGCTGGCTTCTGGGGGACCTTGGCTGCCTACTATTGTCATGGCTAATCACCCCCGCTCCCCCCCACCCCCTCCACCCCCAACAATGGGTTTGTTCTACATCAGCAGAAAAAAGTTACAATGAAGCTCATACATCCACTCAAGCAACCATTGAGAACCCCATTGGGGTGCCTAGACTACTTAGGTAGGGTACTCCATCCAATCCTGGCATGGTTCCCAGTGAAGGACCAGGAGGACCATGAGGACCTCCTGGAGGAGAAAGATGAGGGAGATGAGATCACTGAAAGACTCCAAGCTGCTCAAGTGCAATGTGCAGGAACAATCTGTTGAAACCTGATACTGGGAAGATTCTCACGATAGTCTACTCAAGTCATTACATGTCTTTGCATCCTACCAAGTTTCTTATTTTATCTGCAATAAATATGTCTGCAATGCCTTGGAAGGGGTGCAGCGTAGATTCACCAGAATGATACCGGGGCTAAAAGGGTTAAATTATGAGGACAGGTTGCACAGACTAGGCTTGTATTCCTTTGAATATAGAAGATTAAGGGTGATATAATTAAGGAGTTTCAGATGATAAAAGGAATTGATAGGGTAGATAGAGAGAAACTATTTCCTCTGGTGGGGGAATCCAGAACAAGGGGGCATAACCTTAAAATTAGAGCAGACCTTTCAGGGGTGATGTCAGGAAGCACTTCTTCACACAAAGGATTGTGGAAATCTGGAACTCTGTCCCTCAAAAAGCTGCTGAGGCTGGAGGTCAATTGAAAATTTCAAAACTGAGATTGATAGATTGAATGGCAGAACAGGCTCGAGGGGCTGAATGGCCTACTCCTGTTCCTATAAAACAAATCCTGCAAAATCTTTTGGGGAATGCCCTACCTGCTACCAGCATTCTACCAACACAAATGTAACATCTCCCTCTGAAATCACGTTGAACCTTCACATGGAATTTGTTCATGTCACATCATTTATTACTGAAACTAATGCTCGCCATCATAGTGCTCCCCATTCCTGCCAGTGGACATGTGTTGTGCTCACCTAACTAATCTAGCCCTTCTTCTTAGTGCAGATCTTATGGCAGACGTTCCCCAATCTCCTGCCTTCTCCTACAACTTTTGTCCCTGTGATTTGTAGGGCCCTCTCTTTCACGTAGTGTGGTTAGACCCCCTCCGAAGGTTATCATTCACCTTCTATTGTGTGCTGCTTTCTCCTTCAGAGAAAGGAAACCTTGATTAACTACTAATTAATTGAGGCCTGGTGATGCATTTAATGTAGCTGAGGCCTCTTCTTATGGATGACAAGGCTATCAAGTTGACTATACATCTGCTGTTGGTGGAAGGTTGGTTGTCCTTATCAAGACTCATCAAGTGTCGAGGGACGGCTGTCTTCACCAGAGAGTTGGTGGAAAGTGCTCCATGGCTTCTGGTCAGAAGACAATGAGAGGGAAGAAGTAACAGTTTTGGAGAGATAGGCATCAAGGGGTATGGGGAGAGAGTAGGAATATGGTATTGAGATAGAGGATCAGCCATGCTCATATTGAATTGTGGATCAGGCTCGAAGGGCCGAATGGCCTACTCCTGCTCCTAGTTTCTATGTTTTTATAAACAATGCTATTGCCTGGTGGCTCACACACAGTGTAATAGGTTAAATGTGTGACACTTACCTTTCCTTTTTTGGTGAGATCATTGAATTTCTTCCTGCACTGGAACCATATCACTGTAGGCAGTGCTGCTCAGTTTGGTCACTTCTGCCACCTCTTGCCATGCTCTGCAGACCACGGCCTTGAGTGCTCTGAGGCCGTGGCAGGAAAAGAGAACATTACTCCTCTGATCCACCTCCTGTACTAATAGCTCCAAGGATTCATGAGCCTAGAAATTCGGGCGGGCACATTTTTGGGTGTACGGGGTGGGGGGGGCACAGGGTATGATCCCTATACCTGAATAGTGAGGCCTGAGGTGCCTCTGATATTGGGCTGCGGGCGTCATTTCCATCAAGTCGGCGAGGCGCAGCGGCCCTTGAGGACCGGGTTGGGGAGAATAGCGGCTGGTGTGGGGGAGGCAGGTCAGAGTCAGGGTTTGTTTTTGAGTGGGGGGGGGGGGAAATGACGGCGATCGAGAGCTTAGTAGGATGGTTAGTGCCCAAAAACGGATGCTGTGCGGCTGAATTGATAGCCCATCGTCTTGGCAGGTTACCCTGATTATCCCCGCCTTCCTGGCTGATATTTCAACCCTCTGAGCAGAATTAATACGGTCCTTTCAATGTAGCCACAAGATCTTGAAACTTGGCAGTATAACGGAACTATATCACTCCAGGACTGTTTTGCAGCTGCCCAGGCTCCCAGAACAATCCGGCCTCTGGGCTCTTCCAGCCTGTAAAGCTTGCAGCAGTGCTGCGATATCCTGCTCCTCCAATCTAATGCTTAATTGCAGCATGCAGGACCTGCCCAAGAAACAGCCGCGTTATCAAAATTAGCCCCGATGTGTCATTAGAGCATTCAGCACTGACTCATATTTAGTGCTTACCTTCATGAGTCCCCAGGACAATCAGCTCCATAGTATGTTCTGTCTCTATGGCGACCAGCTGTGGCTCAGTGGATGGCACTCTTGCCTCTGAGTCAGAAGGTCTTGTGTTCAAGTCCAATTCCAGAGACTTGAGCACATTATCCCAGTGCAGTACGGAAGCAGTGCTGCACTGTCAGAGGTGTCGCCTTTCAGATGAGGCCCTGTCTGCCCTCTCAGGTGGATGTAAAAGATTCCAGGGCACTACTTCGAAGAAGGGCAGGGGAGTTCTCCCCGGTGTCCTGGCCAATATTTATCCCTCAACCAACAGAAACAGAATATTTGGTTATGATCCCAATGCTGTTTGTGGGACCTTGCTGTGCGTAAATTGGCTGCTGTGTTTCCTACATTACAACAGTAACTACACTTTAAAAATACTTCTTTGGTTGTAATGAGTTTTGGGACATTCTGAGATTGTGAAAGGAGCTATATAAGTGCAAGTCTTCTTTCTGTGGACACAATTCATTTTCTCCTTTTTACTTGTCACAAATTAATGTTATCACTTCCACTGTTATGATCTTACCTCAAAAAGTATTTTTACCTTGTGTTTAGTTGCGTTCTGGATCCTGGTAGGTGGGCTATGCGTGGCCAGTGGCAACCCCAAAGTATAAGTACTGGATTCGCTAAGGGATGGCGGCCAGGAATGCTTAGGATAAATGGGAGGTTGACTTCAGCCCTACCTGCTCAGCGGAAACCTGGCGAGTCGACAGTTAAAATCGACCGGGTAACTTACCCGCTGATGCCCTGCCCAGGTCCCACCATCTTCCGTCTTAACCTGCTCTTCTCAGCAGGTGGCAGAAACACCTGCCTGAAGCAGGCAGGATCTTTCTTTAAATATGCAAATCAGAGTTTGATGACATCATGGGGCCCCGACCGCTACTTTGGCTGCGGCTGGAACAGATAAGTTGCTGTGGCTTGCCGGCAGGTAAAGTCAAGTCTGAAGAGGATTGGAAACAGAAGAGTACATTCGAGATAATTTTTTTTTTCAACCATCCTTTATGGGGCCAGGAGGAGTAGGAGGGCTCCTTCTAGCCACAACATGGAAATTTAGACCTCCCCTGCCCAGGTCTCCTCCCCACCC
Organism: Heptranchias perlo; assembly: GCF_035084215.1. Taxonomy (NCBI): domain Eukaryota; kingdom Metazoa; phylum Chordata; class Chondrichthyes; order Hexanchiformes; family Hexanchidae; genus Heptranchias; species Heptranchias perlo. The sequence goes on along the minus strand of NC_090329.1, from coordinate 16,484,467 downwards.
CCAACCCCCCACTTCCCTTCCCTTCCCTCCTGCGAGACACCCCTACGACCCCGGTTCCCATACTTCCTTTGGCCGGCAAAAGTTCTGAAGGCCGGCAGCCGCTTCCCGCCCACAGCGGGCAGGAAGTCAGCACATTAATGAGGCCTGGCAGTTAAAAAGGCCGTGGCCTCATTCTGTCGCGGGTGGGCGGGAATCTAACTAAAACCAGCAAGTTTCCACTGGAGTTACAATTCCCCCCCTCCCAGGTCTTGCCAGAGGTTGAGCTGAGCAAATCCAGTAAGTGTACGTTCGGGTTGTCACTGGGTGTGGGCCAGGAAGTAGTGGGTCAGCTCCCCCACACTGCAAACGCAGTATAAAAGCAGCTGATGCCTACAGCATCACATCCCTTCGAATAGAATCAAGGCTTGCATCTTTATTTAAACTGAGTGAGAACTAACAAAGGCAACAATACACTCCCATTTTGCATTATCTACACTGAGAGCAGCTGTCAAGTCCATTCTTTGCTTAATACATCAGTTACTGAACACTATTAATGACATATAGACACACGCTCACACTCACACAAGGGCTGTTTATTAGAGCATAACTCTTTTCACATGATAATAATAGCTTTATTTCCTTTTTGATTATAAATCAGGTATTGTAAACAAGATAATTTATTCATCATTTTATTTATGACATTCCAGTTTTCATTGGGTCTTCTCTGATCCATTTGTTGGTTTATAACTCCAATGTTTGAATCAGGTTGCCACTGATGTATTATTGCCTGATTGTTTTACAAGGCTTTTAATTGCCTGATTCAGATTTAGTCAAGTGACTAACCAGCTACATGCTGGACTTTATAATTGAGGACTTCAAGGCATACATCCATCCAGGCAAAGGGGAACAAAATGGTGTTGTCAACTTCACAAGCTAAACCCTTTAGATCATCCTATTCATTTGTCAAGACCAATCCTTTTTCGATGTTAGTGCACTAGACGATGTAGCTCTTACTCCCATGAGGTCTATTTTTGCCAAATCTATTTTCTGAAGCGAGATCCACTTTCAAAGGCCATAATGTGTCTATTGATCTGATATTAAAGATAGTGTCCCAGCATACACAGCTTACACAGCTAACAGTCTTGAGAGTAAATATCATTCAGAAACTTATATATTTTTCTTTAAAAAAACTTACCTGAAATTTCGTTGTTAAGTGTATCGACAACAACAACAGCAACTTGCATTTATATAGCGTCTTTAATGTAGAAAAAGACCCAAGGTACATTGCAGAGGCATGATCAGACAGAAATTGGACGCCGAGTCAAAGAAGGAGATATTAGGAGGGGGGATTAAAAGCTTTGTTAAAAGAGCTGGATTTTTAGGAGGGTCCAACAGGAAGAGAGGGAGGAGGAGAGGTGAAGGAGTTTAAAGGGGGAATGCCAGAGCGTAAGACCTAGCCGGCTGAAGGCATGGCTGCCAATGGTGGGACGAAAGAAGGAGGGGCACATAAGAGGGCAGAATCAGAGGAGTGGAGAGTTCTGTAAGGGTTGTAGGGCTGGAGGAGTTTACAGATATAAGGACTGGCGGATCCATGAAGATATTTCAACATAAGGATGAGAATTTTTAATTGGAGGCATTGGGCGATCTGGAGCCAATGTAGGTCAGCAAGGATAGGAGTGATAGGTGAGTGGGACTTGGTTCGGGACATGATGTGGGACTTGGTGCAAGTTTTCAATCAGCTAAAGTTTACAAAGCGTGGTGAATGAGAGGCCGGCTAGGAGAACATTGGAATATTTGAGTATTGATCTTTTTATTATATGTTGTGAACTTAGATAAAACAAAGCAGGAATTACAGTGAGGCTAGTTTGGAGCAGCATGACATATTGGTCACGGATAAAACAGTAATTGTTCTGGAAGTCCTGAGGAGGCCTCAGCTGACTATTAGTATCCACTTCACATTTCTAGATGTAACAGTGGCCTCTGTCTCTTGAATTGACCGCTTATTACCATACACATCAACCTTGAAAATGAGCAAACGTTGACCAACAGCTTCAAAAAGCTGGTCTAGGCCCCAATGTTTTGGCAACTCAAGAACATCGCTGAATGTAGGGCCACAAGGTGGAAAAAATGCAGTGAAATATGGGCTTCTCATAACTTAAACTGCAGGTGTAACCAACATTCAATCACTTGTATTGTAGGGGGAACAAAATGAGAGAGTTTGCAGGGGTGATAGATTGATACATTTCAGAAGGGGGAACAAGTCCATGCTAACTATCAGCACTCTATGGTGTAGTCACTCTGTGATGTCGAATTGGTGGGAGCTGGTTTAAAAGGTTCTGCATAGCAGTTGAGAGGAGCATGAGCTGTGCTGAATTGCAATTTACACCTGTCTGTATATTTAAAGAATAAAATGAAAAGTAAAAGCCGACACATAGAAACTGTTGGGACATGTTGGGGCAACTTTACCAAGTGGATAACAGAAGATATTCAGTGGGGAGCAGCTGGATCCGAGCTTCACGCTGACTTTGAAACCCAAATTCAGACAGTGCAGAGACTGGGTGCAAATACCAATTAATCATGTAAAACATGGATGATAGGCATGATTGCATCATCTGTTTCTGTCTGCATTCAATCACTGCATATGCAAGCATGTCATGGGGTGGAGGAGCAAACATGGGGTAGAGGAGAAAAGGGACCTAGACATGCAAATCACTAAAAGTAGTGACATAAAAGTAAGGCTATAAAAAAGCAAAAAAAGCACTGGGGTTCATTTCTAGAGGGTTAGAATTGAAAAGCAGAGACGTTACGTTAAACTTATATAGAACCTTGGTTAGATCACACTTGGAGTACTTTTTTTTTATTCGTTCATGGGATGTGGGCATTGCTGGCAAGGCCAGCATTTAGTGCCCATCCCTAATTGCCCTTGAGATGGTGGTGGTGAGCCGCCTTCTTGAAACGCTGCAGTCCGTGTGGTGAAGGTTCTCCCACAGTGCTGTTCGGAAGGAAGTTCCAGGATTTTGACCCAGCGACAATGAAAGAACGCCGATATATTTCCAAGTTGGGATGGTGTGTGACTTGGAGGGGAACTTGCAGGTGGTGTTGTTCCCATGTGTCTGCTGCCCTTATCCTTCTAGGTGGTAGAGGTCACGGGTTTGGGAGGTGCTGTCAAAGAAGCCTTGGTGAGTTGCTGCAGTGCATCCTGTGGATGGTACACACTGCAGCCACTGTGCGCCGGTGGTAAAGGGAGTGAATGTTTAAGGTGGTGGATGGGGTGCCAATCAAGCGGGCTGCTTTGTCCTGGATGGAGTCGAGCTTCTTGAGTGTTGTTGGAGCTGCACTCATCCAGGCAAGTAGAGAGTATTCCATCACACTCCTGACTTGTGCCTTGTAGATGGTGGAACGGCTTTGGGGAGTCAGGAGGTGAATCACTTGCCACAGAATACCCAGCCTCTGACCTGCTCTTGTAGCCACATTATTTATGTGGCTGGTCCAGTTAAGTTTCTGGTCAATGGTGACCCCCAGGATGTTGATGGTGGGGGATTCGGCGATGATAATGCCGTTGAATGTCAAGGGAGGTGGTTAGACTCTGTCTTGTTGGAGCTGGTCATTGCCTGGCACTTGTCTGGCGTGAATGTTACTTGCCACTTATCAGCCCAAGCCTGGATGTTGTCCAGGTCTTGCTGCATGTGAGCACGGACTGCTTCATTATCTGAGGGGTTGCGAATGGAACTGAGCACTGTGCAATCATCAGTGAACATCCCCATTTCTGACCTTATGATGGAGGGAAGGTCATTGATGAAGTAGCTGAAGATGGTTGGGCCGAGGACACTGCCTTGAGGAACTTCTGCAGCAATGTCCTGGGGCTGAGATGATTGGCCTCCAACAACCACTAACATCTCCCTTTGTGCTAGGTATGACTCCAGCCACTGGAGAGTTTTCCCCCTGATTCCCATTGACGTCAATTTTACTTGGGCTCCTTGGTGCCACACTCGGTCAAATGCTGCCTTGATGTCAAGGGCAGTCACTCTCACCTCACCTCTAGAATTCAGCTCTTTTGTCCATGTTTGGACCAAGGTTGTAATGAGGTCTGGAGCCGAGTGGTCCTGGCGGAACCCAAACTGAACATCGGTGAGCAGGTTATTGGTGAGTAAGTGTCGCTTGATAGCACTGTCGACGACACCTTCCATCACTTTGCTGATGATTGAGAGTAGACCGATGGGGCGGTAATTGGCCGGATTGGATTTGTCCTGCTTTTTGTGGACAGGACATACCTGGTCAATTTTTCACATTGTTGGGTAGGTGCCAGTATTGTAGCTGTACTGGAACAGTTTGGCTAGAGGCGCGGCTAGTTCTGGAGCACAAGACTTCAGCATTACAGCTGGGATGTTGTCAGGACCCATAGCCTTTGCTGTATCCAGTGCACTCAGCTGTTTCTTGATAGCACATGGAGTGAATCGAATTGGCTGAAGACAGGCTTCTGTGATGGTGGGGATATCGGGAGGAGGCCGAGATGGATCATCCACTCGGCACTTCTGGCTGAAGATGGTTGCAAACGCTTCAGCCTTGTCTTTTGCACTCACGTGCTGGACTCCGCCATCATTGAGGATGGGGATGTTTACAGAGCCTCCTCCTCCCGTTAGTTGTTTAATTGTCCACCACCATTCACGACTGGATGTGGCAGGACTGCAGAGCTTTGATCTGATCCGTTGGTTGTGGAATCGCTTAGCTCTGTCTATAGCATGTTGCTTCCGCTGTTTAGCATGCACGTAGTCCTGAGCTGTAGCTTCATCAGGTTGGCACCTCATTTTTAGGTACGCCTGGTGCTGCTCCTGGCATGCTCTTCTACACTCCTCATTGAACCAGGGTTGATCCCCTGGCTTGTTGGTAATGGTAGAGTGAGGAATATGCCAGGTCATGAGGTTACAGATTGTGCTGGAATACAATTCTGCTGCTGCTGATGGCCCACAGCGCCTCATGGATGGCCAGTTTTGAGCTGCTAGATCTGTTCTGAAACTATCCATTTAGCACGGTGATGGTGCCACACAACACGTTGGATGGTGTCCTCAGTGCGAAGACGGGACTTTGTCTCCACGAGGACTGTGCGGTGGTCACTCCGACCAATATTTTCACGGACAGATGCATCTATGACAGGTGGATTGGTGCGGACGAGGTCAAGTAGGTTTTTCCCTCGTGTTGGTTTGCTCACGACCTGCCGCAGTTCCAGTCTGGCAGTTATGTCCTTCAGGACTCGGCTCGCTCGGTCAGTAATGGTCCTACTGAGCCACTCTTGGTGATGGACTTTGAAGTCCCCCGCCCAGAGTACATTCTGTGCACAGTTCTGGTCTCATATTATAAAAAGGATATAGAGGCACTGGAGAAGGTGCAAGAAAGATTCACAAGGATGGTGCAAAAAAGATTTACAATGATGATACCAGAACTAAGAAGTTATACTTGTCAGGAAAGATTGAACAGGTTGGGTTTTTTTTCCTTGGAAAGGAGAAGTCTGTCGGTTGACCTGATAGAGGTGTTTAAGATTATGAAAGGGTTTGATAGGGTCGACATAGAGAAATTGTTTCCACTTGTGGGGGAGTCCAAAACTGGGGGCCATAAATATAAGATGGTCACTAATATATACAATAGGCAATTCAGGTGAAACTTCTTTCCCCAGAGAGTGGTTAGAATATGGAACTCGCTACCACATGGAGTAGTTGAGGTGACTAGTTTAGACACATTTAATGGAAAGCTAGATGAACACGTGAGGGAGAAAGGAATAGAAGGTTATGCTGATAGGGTGAGATGAAGAGGGATGGGACAAGGCTGGTGTGGAGTTTAAACACCGGCATAGACCAGTTGTGCTGAATGGCCTGTTTCTGTGCTGTAAATTCTATGTAATTCTATGTCATCCAGACTTCAAAAGGCAAGATATAGCAGATCTCTTTCAAATTAATTTGGCAGTGACAGGTTGGCACAGCGGGCTACGTATGTTTTTTATACATTCATTCTTGGGATATGGGCGTTACAAGCAAGACCAGTGTTTATTGCCCAGCCCTTGTTGCCCTTGAGAAGTTGGTGGTGGGCCTTCTTCTTGAACTGCTGCAGTCTGTGTGGTGAAGATACTACCACATTGCTGTTAGGTAGGGAATTCCAGGATTTTGACCCAGCGATGATGAAGGAACGGGGCGATATATGTCCAAGTCAGGATGGTGTGTGACTTGGAGGGGAACCTGGAGGTGATGGTGTTCACATGCACCTGCTGCCCTTGTCCTTCTAGGGGGTGGAGGTCACGGGTACTGTCCATTCAGATGTGAAACTGCAGATTGAATCCAGCATTGAATCCAGTGGAATGAAGACATCCTCTATCTGCTAGCTGCAAATGTCCAAAGTAAAAAGAATTTAGTCAGCATCAACCCAATCCCAATTGGTTATGGAACCCATGATACACAATTGTCTCCAACTTGGTACCAAATTGGCAACCTCGCTTACGGTAATAGCAGCACCACATTCATGCAACAAAGGGCATTTTTTGGGGTTTGCAGCAGTGTAATGAAAATTTAACCTTGCAACTGGCTGTGCTACGTCATACCCAGGATTGCTGTGATGATGATACTGCAAGGCTGACGTGGAAACATGTCCCATTTCCCAGCATTCACATCCCTTGCTGTTAAAAAAAATGTTTAAAAAAATTTTCTAATTATTATCGTACTGTAGCCTTGACATAGTGTATTCAAAAAAATGTATATAATTAGACTTTGGAAACCATAGCCATGTTAATCAGCAACATAAAATGTCCAAATCAACAACAACAACAATCTTGCATTTATGTAGCGCCTTTAACATCGTAAAACGGCCCAAGGTACTTCACAGGAAACTAATCAAACATAATTTGAAACCAAGCCACATAAAGGGATATTAGGACAGGTGACCAAAAGCTTAGTCAAAGTGGTACGTTTTAAGGAGCGTCTTAAAGGAGGAGAGAGAGAGGTAGAGAGGCGGAGAGGTTTAGGGAGAGAATTCCAGAGTTTAGGACCTAGGCAGCTGGTGGAGTGATTAAAATCGGGAATGTGCAAGAGGCCAGAATTGGAGGAGCGCAGAGATTTCGGAAGGGTTGTAGGGCTGGAGGAGGTTACAGAGATAGGGAGGGACAAGGCCATGGAGGGATTTGAAATCAAGGATGAGAATTTTTAGATCGAGGCGTCGCTGGACTGGGAGCCAATGTAGGTCAGTGAGCACAGTAGAGAAAGGCCTGATGTGACTCTGAGAAAAATAGTGGATAAGTAACAGGATAGTACTTGACACGTGTTCTGTGAACAGGCAGAGGCACTCACTAGGGTGGCTGGACTAGATGTCAGCATCACAGATCTGATAAAAAAAAAAGCTTCAGATCATCAATTGCATTCTGGCTGATTAATGATATAATATTAGGCGAGCTGAGAGCTCCAGACACCATGCTAACTAATTAACGAGGCAAGATTGGATCACAAATAAACTGTACGAGGCTAGTCACAAGTGCTAATCTTATTAAGGAGATGGTATTCTATTTGATTGCCAATGCAGTCTGCCTTGGAAATCCGTTAAATTGGAATCTTTGCATCATTTCTTCTCATTTGAGCAATTTATTTATACGTTGCTTCTGAGCAGAAGTCAAAGTGACTGCTGGTGCGGTGCAGGCCAACAGATTAAGTCTATATCGGCGACCATCTCGCCCATATGACCTGACCAGATATGTACAGCGCAGCAGAAAACTTTGGAGATACACAACAGATCTGCCAGGGTCTGAAAAGACATAAGGCAGCCTAATATTTAGGGTAGAGCCACCTCATCGTTCCTTCAAGCAAGAGCTGGACCTGTTTCTAACTGGGGCGGACATCACCCCATGCAAAAGATAGGTACTTCATAGCATTATCAGGGCCAACGTGATCTCCTGGATTAGTTTCGATCGCCTGGTGGGAGGCATCGGAAAGGAATTTCTCAGATTTCTTTTCCCAAATTGGCCTGGGGTTTTTATTTGTTTTTTTGCCTCTCCCAGGAGAGCACGTGGTGTGGGGTGGTGAGTGTATATATTGAAACGTGCAAGGCATTACAACTTGTGTGGGACAGGCTGGATAGACCAAAAGGTTTTTTCCTGTCCACTATTGTTTGTGTGTTCATAAGTCCTTATCAGAACAGTCTCACGAAGGGGCTCTACCCAAGACTCTCTAATCAAGCTCTTCACCTGAAATGTAAACCTATGTTCTACTCCTTTCAGATGCCGATAGACCTGAAGTGCACTCCTCGCAGCACGTTCTTTTTCTATTTCAGATTTCCAGCATTGCACATTTTTTCTTTTTCTCTCTAGCGTTGCTTCTGTGTAAATAAGGTTCTCCTGTCAAGTGACGTCATTGCAAGCCAGTTATAAGCTTGTGCAAATGGGAAGTGGCTTCAGATCAATGTGAACTACGCCACAATATTTCGATGTGCAGTCACCCGAATCGCATCTGGGCAAATGGTGTGAAGTCATCTCCTTGAATGAGGCATGTGCTACTGATGATTTACAATGCGTGTAGTTAATTGCAGCCAAAGCAAATTTGAAAACACACTCCCAGGCAAACTAAGATCAACCATGTGGGGAATTTTAAACGTTGTTGCCAACAAGACAATTGACTCTTGGCTAACAGGGTTAGCACATATGTGTCAGCAGTACTAAGGTCTGATGACCCTGCGTCACTTTAAACAGGTCTTGAACTGGCCCCTGAAGCATAGGCAGGTTGTTAGAGTCTCATTCGGAAGAACAAGCTTTGATTGTTTCTCATGATTACCTGGACTCCACTGCACTAATGGTTTCAATATCACTTGCCTGTATAGACCCTCCTCTCCTGCAGTTAAGAACATAAGAAATAGGAGCAGGAGTAGGCCATACGGCCCCACGAGCCTGCTCTGCCATTTAATAAGATCATGGCTGATCTTCGACCTCAAATCCACTTTTCCTCCGATTCCCAAATCCCTTGATTCCCCTAGGGTCCGAAAATCTTTCCTCTCAGCCTTGAATATACTCAATGACTGAGCATCCAGAGCCCTCTGGGGTAGAGAATTCCAAAGATTCACAATCCTCTGCGTGAAGAAATTCCTCCTGATTTCAGTCTTGAATGGCCGACCCCTTATCCTGCAACTATGCCCCGTAGTTCTAGACTCTTTAGCCAGGGGAAACAATCTCTCAGCATCTACCCTGTCAAGCCCCCTCATAATCTTATATGTTTCAATGAGATAACCTCTCATTCTTCTAAACTCCAGAGAGTATAGGCCCATTCTACTCAACCTCTCTTCATAGGACAACCCTCTCAATTCAGGAATTAATCTAGTGAACCTTTGTTGCACCGCCTCGAAGGCAAGTATATCCTTCGTTGGATAAGGAGACCAAAACTGTACACAGTACTCCAGGTGAGGTCTCACTAAAGCCCTGTACAATTGTAGTAAGACTTCCTTACTCTTGTACTCCAAACCCCTTGCAATAAAGGCCAGCATGCCATTTGCTTTCCTAATTGCCTGCTGTACCTGCATACTAACTTTTTTGTGTTTCTTGTACAAGGAAGTTTGGGAAGTTGTTGGTGCAAAAAAAGTCTTAATTCTTTGATGAATGCAAATACGCAAATCACTGCTTGCATGTGCAAAAGTGTTCTGTACATGAATTTGTTCAAAACAATATTTCTACTTTTCTTGTTCAAACCATCTGGTAACAGACTGGATTGGATCTGCTTCCTAAACAGGAAGGATAAAGATGGCAAGTTCCGTTTGATTCTTATTGAGAGCAGAAAGAAAGACTTGCATTTATATTGCACCGTTCACAAACTCAGGGCGTCCCAATGAAGTACTTTTGAAGAGTAGTCACTGTTATAATGTCGGAAACCAGGCAGCCAATTTGCGCACAGCAAGGTCCCACAAACAGCAATGTGATAATTATCAGATAATCTGTTTTAGTAATGTTAGTTGAAGGATAAATATTGGCCAGGAGGAACTTCCCTGCTCTTCTTCAAAATAGTGCCAGGAGATTTTTTATATCCACCTGAGAGGGCAGATGGGGTTTCAGTTTAATACCTCATCTGAAACACTCTGAGCATCAGCCTAGTTATTGTGTTAAAGTCCCTGGAAGGAGATTTGAACCCACAACCTTCTGACCCAGAGGCAACAGTGCTACCAACTGAGCCAGAGAACCCACAAGCTCGCAGCGTGAATCCTCCACAGCTTCAGCACTTGTTGCCTAAGAAGTTTCTTGATTGGTTTATTGAATCTGAAAATAAAATGTTTACATCTTGTTGAATTAAAAAAATAAGTAACTCAATTGAAGTTCTGCTCCACTCGTGATGAGCATTTACAGCTGAGTTGAACACACATGGGAAAATATCATGTGATATTAAACATCATCAAAGGAAAGCTTTAATTCAAAATATCTATTTGACTCTCACGCACGGGTACAATCAGCAGCTGCTCTCTAGTACCCCAAGAAGCCATGTGATCTTTGACAATCAGTTTTTGGCAGGGTTTTATTTGCCAACTGAGCTATCGGGGGAGCATAATGATACCGGGGCTAAAAGGGGTAAATTGTGAGGACAAATGACAAAGACTAATACAATGACGGTTCACTAGATTGATTCCTGGGATGAGAGGGTTGTCCTATGAGAAGAGATTGAGTAGAATGGGCCTATACTCTCAGGAGTTTAGAAGAATGAGACGTGATCTCATTGAAACATACAAGATTCCGAGAGGGCTTGACAGGGCAGATGCTGAGAGGCTGTTTCCCCTGGCTGGAGAGTCTACAACTAGGGGTCATAGTCTCAGGATAAGGGGTCGGCCATTTCAGACTGAGATGAGGAGAAATTTCTTCACTCAGAGGGTTGTGAATCTTTGGAATTCTCTATCCCAGAGGGCTGTGGATGCTTAGTTGTTAAGTATATTCAAGGCTGAGATCGCCAGATTTTTGGACTCTAGGGGAATCAAGGGATATGGGGATTGGGCGGGAAAGTGGAGTTGAGGTCCAAGATCAGCCATGATCGTATTGAATGGCGGAGCAGGCTCGAGGGGCTGTATGGCCCACTCCTGTTCCTATTTATTATGTTCTTACCAGGATTGTATTCCCTTGAGTATAGAAGATTAAGGGCCGATCTAATTGAGATGTTTAAAATGATTAAAGGAGTTGATAAGGTAGATAGAAATGATTTCCTCTGGTGGAGGAATCCAGAACAAGAGCGTATAACCTTAAAATTAGAGCTAGGCCACTCATTATGATACCAGGGCTAAAAGGGGTAAATGTCAGGAGTGATGTCAGGAAGCACTTGTTCATGCAAAGGGTAGTGGAAATCTGGAACTCTCTCCCCAAAAAGCAATTGAGGCTGGGGGTCAATTGAAAATTTCAAAACTGAGATTTGTTAGTCAAGGGTATTAAGGGTTACGGAACTAAGGCGGGTAGATGGAGTAAAGATACAGATCAGCCATGATCTACTCCTGTTCCTATGTCCCTATAAACCATTCATGGTGTTTATCACTGGTGAGTTTACTTCAGTTTCACTTGTGGAGAGTTTGGTTTCTTTCACATTACATTGGTGCCAAGGACGTATCTGTTCAATGTCTACCTGTGTAACCTGAGTAGAAGCAATCAACATTTGTTTAATGTTGTAAAAATATCAAACTTACTAAAGAGTGCAACAGTTTAGCTGACTTTTTATCAGTCCCAAAAGTAAACCATATTAAAAAAACACGGTTTCTGATCTCAGCTTCTCCAATTTGTAATGAAGAGCACTGGGACCTAGATACAATCATTAGTGCCAACAGCAGTAGATAACTGGAAGATTCAAACTGTAGCACAGCCACTACTTCTGAATTTCGAACTGTTGTTTGCCTGGAGCGAAACATTGATACAGTCTTTAGAAAAGTCTTTGCCACTTTAGTTTTTTTTCTCTCTCTGCACGTTAAGCTCTCATAAGAACACAAGAAATAGCAGCAGGAGTAGGCCATACAGACCCTCGAGCATGCTCCGCCATTCAATAAGATCATGACTGATCTTTGTCCTCAAGTCCACTTTCCAGCCCCTTTCCCATATCCCTTGATCCAAAAATCCAAAAATCTATTGATCTCAGCCTTGAATATGCTCAATGACTCAGCATCCACAGCCCTCCGGGGTAGAGAATTCCAAAGATTCACAATCCTCTGAGCAAAGAAATTTCTCTTCATCTCAGTCCTAAATTGCCCACCCCTTATCTTGAGACTATGCCCCCTAGTTCTGGACTCTCCAGCTAAGGGAAACAGCCTTTCAGCATCTAGCCTGTCACGCCCTCTCAGAATCTTATATGTTTCAATGAGATCACGTCTCTTCCTTTGTACATACTTGTAGAAGCTCTTACAATCTGTTTTTATATTTCTTGCTAGTTTACTGTCACATTCTATTTTCTCCCTTTTTATCAATTTTTTGGTCATCCTTTGCTGGTTTCTAAAACTCTCCCAATCCTCAGGCTTACTGCTCTTCTTGGCAACATTATAAGCCTTTTCTTTTAATCTAGTACTATCCTTAACTTCTTTAGTTAGCCACGGATGGATCACTTTTCCCGTGGAGTTTTATTCCTCAGTGGAATGTATATTTGTTGAGAATTATGAAATATTTCTTTAAATGTTCACCATTGCTTATCTACCGTGATATCTTTTAATCTAATTTGCCAATGAACCTCAGCCAACTCACCCCTCATACCTACATAATTGGTTTTGTTTAAGTTTAAGACTCCAGTTTCAAATTTACTCTGGAACTGAATGTGAAATTCTACCATATTATGATAATTAACCCAGTCTCATTACACAAGACAAGATCTAAAATAATCTGTTCCCTGGTTGGTTCCATGACGTGTTGTTCTAGGAAACTGTCTCGAATGCATTCCATGAACTCATCCTCCAAACTACTTTTGCCAATTTGATTTGTCCAGTATATATGAAGATTGAAGTTCCCCACGATATGCATTACCTTTGTTACAAACTCCTCATATTTCTTGATTAATATTTTGTCCAACAGTATAACTATTGCTAGGGGGCCTAGAAACCACTCCCACCAATGTTTTCTGCCCCTTGTCATTTCTTATCTCCACCCGTACTGATTCTATCCTGATCTTCCGAGCCACGATCCTTTCTCACTACTGTCTTCATTTCATCCTTTATTATCAGGGCTACCCCCCCACCCCTTTTCCATTTTGTCTGTCTTTTCAAAAAGTCAAGTACCCTGGAATATTTAGTTCCCAACCTTGCAAACTCATAGATGCCAGCGAACGCCTGAAAGATAGCAGTACAGCTGTTGATGAATCAGGAGTGCAAGAGTGTGAGTTATGGCCTTGGGCCATAGACATAGCCTGGGGGGGGCAGAACTATATTGCAGCAAGCGCTCAGCAGAGCATCATCATGACCTAGGGTTGCCAACTCTAGTCGGACATATTCCTGGAGGTTTCATCACATGTCCTCCCGTCTCCAACTGCCCCGCCCGGTCAAACAGCCATTTTCCCCATTTCCAATATTTTTATAACTAATAAACAAAAGTCTTTAAAGAAAATGAAAATAAAACACCATTTTTTTTTAATGCCGTTATGATTTTACTGCTGTGTTGCTCGCAACAGTGTCCAGGAGCTGTATCTTTAATTAATGAAGACTCCAGGACAATCCTGGAGGGTTGGCAGGCCTATCTTAATCCCTTTATCCAGATGATGCACAGCAGCATTATAGGAATGTCTTGATTTGCAGTGGACTCCACACAGAAATCAGTACAACCAGGAGCTGAGTTTTGCAACTGTACTGCGTGCAAATTAAAAGGAGTGATTTGGTACTACGGATTGACAGACCATTCACCTCATTCGCTTTTTGTAGGACCTTGCTGTGTGGAAATTAACCGCTGCATTTGCAAACATAACAATCAGGGAAAAATCCCCTCGGGCAGAATGTAAAATTTTAATTGATGTAATGTACCTCTAATGAATCTGAAATGAACCTGTAAAGAATCTGTAACGTACCTGTTATCAAAAATGTGTATTGAGTGTATTGCAATGAGGCACCCTAGAGTGTCATGAACTGTAATTATGTCCAATGTGTTTCATTGAACTGTACTTGATGTAACCTGAACATTGTATAATCTGTATTGTGTACGTTTGGAATGTGATATGAGAACTGTATTGTATGTATTGCTGCAAATTTTACGAATAAAGTATATTTTTTGAAAAAAAATATCTGTTCTTAGCAGACTGTCAATGTCATTTGGCAGAACGCCTCATCGCCAGGGCTTTCAAACAAGCACCAAGACCTAGCTTGGCTGGTGGTGAGAAGGGCCCTTCCCGTCAGATCCTTCATGTACTCCCGGACTCTCAGCGCCACTGCGCGCTGTCCCAGAGGAGGCTGCGGTGGAGACGAGACCGTCACCCATCTCCTTCTGGAATGTGCCTTTGCAAAGAAGGTCTGGAGAGAGATGCAGTGGTATCTGTCCAGGTTCGTCCTGAGCAGTTCCGTAACTCAGGATTCTGTGCTCTACGGGCTGTTCCCGGGGACGCACACTGAGACGGACATCAGCTGCGGCTGGAAGACCATCAACTCGGTGAAAGACGCCCTTTGGTCTGCCCGAAACTTGCTGGTCTTCCAGTACAAGGAGCTGTCCTCGACCGAGTGTTGCAGACTGGCACATTCCAAGGTCCAGGACTACGTGCTGAGGGACGCACTGAGGATGGGTGCGGCCGCCGCAAAGGCTCTGTGGGGAAAGGCAACCGTTTAGAGCCTTCCCGCCATTGTATACCGAGGGGCTGCAATCAGGGAAAAATCCCCTCGGGCAAAATGTAAAATTTTAATTGATGTAATGTAACTGTAATGAATCTGTAATGAACCTGGAAAGAATCTGTAACGTACCTGTTATCAAAAATGTGTATTGAGTGTATTGCAATGAGGCACCCCAGAGTATCATGAACTGTAATTATGTCCAATGTGTTCATTGAACTGTACTTGATGTAACCTGCAAATTGTACAATCTGTATTGTGTACGTTTGGAATGTGATATGAGAACTGTATTGTATGAATTGCTGCAAATTTTATGAATAAAGTATATTTTTTGAAAAAAAAAATTGCAAACATAACAACTGTGACTACACTCCAATCCATTGGACCTGAGGACATGATAAGGCAGCGTCAAATCCCTCCATGGTCTCGCCCCTCCTTATCTGTGTAAGCTCCTTCATGGCCTTGTTTATAAGTTAGGAAAGGGGAATCGTCTCCAGCTTTATTATGTTTTGCTTGAAGATGAGAGTTAGTGTCATCCCAGAGGCAACTATTCACGAGGGAGGTGGCAAAGCCAAACGTTGTGCGTATAAGGGAGTAGGACTGATAGCAGCCCCATGGGACAGAGAGGGTGATTGATGGGAGGCCCATACAGAGCTAATTGTCTCAAAATGTGTATAAAGTTGGTGCTTTTTGATACTTTTTTTTAGAGCGTTCTCAGAGCAGGGCTGGACTGCTGAATTAATCAAGACCTTCGAAAGTGCACTTCGAAATATTGGAAAATGATCAACTTTGTGTCAGGTTGTATCCATCTTACTAGCATCTTTGATTGTACTCTTGTTACCTCCTTGTTACTTATTATAACTTCTTAATAAGGCCATTATACTTTGGAACAAACTACCTTGCGACTTTTTGATTAAGGCCTCGAACAGTAAAAGTATTTTACATATGTGCATGTTCTTTCTTTACAGAAAGGCTTCTGTTCTCAATGCAGGCACGTATGCATCAGTCACTGGAGCACTGAGCTGTTACAAAGCTGTGACTTAGGTCAGAGCACACCAGCTTTCTTATTGCGACACTGGCGGTTGCCTAACTCACTTACCTAAGTCAGATAAACGATTTTGGCCATGGTAGAAACAACATTTTTGGAGAAGATCTTTACAATGACCAATTAAGGGATAAGTCCACAGCTGGCACTGGTAGCTTTTCATTGGCACAAGAGTACACAGCTACTAATAGATGTGTTCAAGCTGCTAGTCTTAATTTATTTCTACCCCACTGGGCAAAACAAAGTGATTTTAATGTTAACTGACACTGCCTCAGAGGTTGTGAATGTAACAGTCAAGCAATATGGTCATTCATTATGTACTTAAGGAGGTCAAACAGTTAGAATGCTTAGTTAATATTGAGAGGGCGATGACAATAATTGGATTATGTGCCTGTAACAAAAGAAATTAATGAATATTTAATGAATCGCATAGTCACGCCCAAATCAGAAGTTTAGCAACATGCCCTTGAATCTTAGGGAAATATTAATCAAAATAATCAATGCCCGGAGTTGGAATCTAACAGTTGTTATAAATGCATTTAGCAAGCGCTGAAACCATCTTGTTTTTTGTTTAGCTGGGGGCAAGTAATTTGTTTTGATGCAAGAGTGAGCTATTTTTCATCTTTGTACATAGCTCTTTCAAAGAGCTGGCGCAGAGCTGGACCGAATGGCTTCCTTCTGTGCTGTATCATCCTATGATTTTATGAACCATTCTATGTGACTTTATTTGACAGGCTGTTGTTTGGCTGTTTCAATTTCAGCATCTGTGAAAAAAAGTCACAATTGGCAAATTGAAATGAAGACAACTTGTTTCGATAGCGTTCGTACAAGCCAGATGAATTGACTCACTGCTTTATTCAGCAGCTGCTTGCATAATCTAGCTGCACTGCTAAAGGGACTGCCCAAGGTGGAACATGAGGGAGGTCCTAGATTTTATCACCAGTCTGTGTTGCTACTTGAACTCAACTGGGCCTTGTGGTAGGGACCCTACCATTGGACTTATTGGACTAAATAGGTGGTATATCAACCAGGGTTATCCAATGACCATTGCCAAAATGGCACTGCAGTAGTAGCTTCTGCACACTACTGATTGAGTGAGCAAACGTCTGGCAGAATGGCTCCAATGCCTAATATCAGTCCAACTCAATGACGCTCACCCTAACTCTGTGATCTTCTGCAGCCACACAGCCTCTGCTCCTCAGATACCAGTCTACTTTTTTCCCGCTCTCTCCCTTTCACCATTTGCAGCTGTTCCTTCAACGCCATAAGCCCTTCCTCGGGAACCTCCACCCACTATCCGTCCGCCTTGCCAACCTTCATCCTCGATTTCAAATACCTCCTTAAACCCTTCTCTTATACTGTGCCCTTATCTTTGACCATGCCCCTGTTTTTCCTTCCACCCATTCTCCACCTTTCTCTGAAGTGCTCTGAGATGTTGTTCTCTATGTGTGGAACATGACACAAAGGTGGAGATGTGAGGTGAGGACAGGATTAGGCTGGACTTAGATGCTGCTCAATGGCCACACATGGCTTATACATGAAGAATGGTTAGTTGGGTTAGTTTATGGTGGGGGTGAGAGGAGTAGGGTGAAAATATTATGGGCGGGGTGGGGGGGGAATGGTGGGTCGAGGGGATGTGGAACCATACCTCTGCATGAATCAGTGACTTCAGGAGAGAAGGGTACAATTTTTCTTAATCTCATTGCATAAATGTTAAAAAGACTAAATTACTCAGAATTTATCTTCAATATCAATGTAAAATGAAACCATTACCTATAACTGAGTGGTTTTTAGCATTTTATGATATGACAATAATTATGCTTAAAATTAAATGAGCCTGAACTCACAAAATATATTAAACTTAAATACAACAAAGTTAAAATGATGCATTTAGTTTTTGTGGCAATTACTGTATGTGCATAAATGTGTTTTTCATACAAATTAATAGGCCTTATTCACTTTGGCAGATTGTTTGATTTTGTAGCCCTTCAGTTGATCTAAAGTTTTAGAAGTGTCAACAGGGCTGAATTGTTTAGCTTTTATTTTTTTTCGTGAATCATAATTTTTAAGCCCACATATTTCACATAAAATCTATACTTGAATCATTTTCTGTTTTCTATGTAGTTACATTTTTCATCCAATTATTTTGTATCTTATTTGCATTTATACAACCTAAATTTCCAGGTTATGACAAAGGGTCCAACAAAAACACAAGGGGCTCAATTTTAAAAGGGCAGCCGGATGGCAGCGGTGGGGGGCGCGTCAATGGCCGCGCGGCAAACCCATATATCAAAAACTTACCTTTCCCCACGCGATCGCGACTTAATTGGTGGCCATTAACATGGCTTCTGGGTTTGCCGTCCGAAAGCTGCGCAGTGGACGGACTGCGCACCCACATGACAGGCCGTCAGCTGGAGTGTCTGTATTGAAAGGGCCATTGCTCTAATGGCTTTTGATGAAGCAAAGACCAAAAAGACACAATGGAGCAGCACAGGGGTAAGGCTGCTCCAAGATTTAATGATGCCTCACTTCAGCTGCTACTGGCCGGGGTGAGGAGGTGGAGGGAACTGTTTTACCCTGCTGACAGGAGGAAGGCCCTGCAGATCAACTGCACCCTCAAGTGCCTGTCTGTCGGGTACGCCAAGACTGGCACCCCATAAACGTTTGGTGACACAACTTTAACATCTATCACACACAACATGAATTGATGTTAACAATGCTTGCAATGTAGAACACTTCGGTATGTTCATTGCAACATGACACATCTGTTTGAATTCTGTTCTCTTACAGGTCATTCAACGACCGCAGTGACGGCAGAGGGCGATTCCTCAGAGGAGCTCCCGGCCTCTGAGGGCGCACCGATACATCTTAGTGAGTCATCCACCAGCGCAGATACTCACACCTCGGTGGGTCCTAGTAGTCAGTTAGTTGTGTTGACACTTGGTGAGTCATCACACACAAGTGAATACGAGCAGACACTGGTGGCAGGGGCAGTTGTGGAGAGTCTGCGTCAGTGGGTGCACTCCTCTCCAGGGTCTGCTCAGCTGGACGCAGATGCTGAACCCCGAGGGCCTTCCTTTAAAAGGAGAACGATCGAGGGACAGCAGCACATTTGCGAGGTACTGGAACAGGTGCCACGCGCACTCTCCACAATCGCGCAGAGGATGGAGGAGTCCAACTCCTGCATGAGTGGAATGGTGGCACAGGTACGGGAGGGAATCTCTGAGATAAAAACAGAAAATGCTGGAGAAGCTCAGCAAGTCAGGCAGCATCTGTGGAGAATGAAACAGAGTTAACGTTTCAAGTCGAAGACCTTTCGTCAGAACTGAGATAGTGTCACAGGGATGTGAGCAACTCTTTGAGATAGTGTCGCACGTGACTGCTGAAATGTCTGAAATAGTGTCGCAGGGACGTGAGCAAATGTCTGAGATAGTGTCACACATAACTGTTCAAATGTCTGTGAGAGTGTCGTGGGGTACTGCGGGAATGTCTGAGATAGTGTCGCAGGTAACTGCGACGGAGAGAAGCTAGCCTCTGTTGAGCTTCAAGCATGGCTCACAAATGAGTCCATTCAGGCCCTGACAACGGTCGTTCAGACTCACGGTGAACAACATTCTGCCCCCTTAAACAGACAGACAGAAACTTTACAACTGGGTTTCCAAGGCTTCACACACATGTCCTCCAAACTGTTATCCAGCAGGAGTGCTGTGGGTCTGGTCCAGGAGAGGGATGATGGTGAAAGGGGACATGGAAGTGGGGATGCCACTCAAAGCGCCCCCACGTCTCACCCATTGCCCCCTCTCAACCAGTACCCGCAGTGCTGCCTCGTCTCCGGGTGGCCAAGTCTGCCCCTGCACAGGTGCAGGTGAAGAAGTCTTTTTAGGGGTCCTCATGGGCTCCAATACCCAGAGGGCGTAGGCCCAATGCATCTAATCAGTCAGGGCATGAACATGAGCAACCTGCCACTACCTAGGCTGCAGCCACAGGGGAAGCACCACGTAGAAGCGATAGTAGGAGAAAGGCTAAGGATTTGTGAGCACGAAGGGTATGCACAAGGGTGTCTGACAGACTGTCACGTTTTCATTTATATTTGGTTTTTGTAAAGTCACATTAAATATTATCATTTTCACCATTACTGCCACGTCTTGCCCATTCTTGACTGGCTTTTGTGATAGGGCCCTTTCATGAGCTTCACCATGAACGGTGACACTTGATGCCACCCAGTGGGTCACTTTACAGTGGGTATATGTGTAGGTGCAGGACTGTTTTGTGCAGGGGAGTGGGGGTGGTGCTGGTGTTGGCGCTGCTCTTTCCAGGTGGTCCGAGGACTGGATTCTTCGCACTTTCTGATCTTATGAGAACCGTTCACATATGAGTGACTCCCTGGCCTCCCTGGTGAACCGCTGCTCTGCCCATGGCGGGTGGTGGTGGTTCTTCTTCTTTCCTCCTGCTCGTCCTCGTCCTCGTCACTGTGGATGAGGGGATGGGGCCTCCTCCACCGGTACCCCACTCTGTTGCGCCACATTTTGCCGGACACAACACACTACTATAATGAGACCCACTCTCACTGGTGCGTATTGAAGCGCTCCCCCAGAATGATCAAGGCACCAAACTCGCGTCTTGAGCAGCCCTATCGCATGTTCAATTATAAATCTGGTGGCGATGTGGCTGTCATTATATCGACGCTGTTGCTCGCTGATGGGGTTCCTCAGAGGTGTCATGAGCCACGTGCGCAGGTGGTGTCCCTTGTCCCAGTGGAGCCAGCCCTTAAGGGTGTTCGGTGCGTGGAAGAGGGGCGGAATGTTGGATTCCCTCAGATTAAAAGAATCTGGCGCACATGCGAAGAAATCTTTTGTGGTGGTCATAAACGAGCGTTGATGGAGCGATAATCCTTTCTGTTGATGAACAGTCCTGGCTCGTGTGGAGGTGCTCGGATTGCTATATGCTTGCAATCGATTGCACCCTGTACACATGGAAAGACAGCCACAGAGTGGAATCCCAATGCCCTCTCCATCTGGCTGAGGTCGTCCATGGGAAAGCTAACGTATTGCGAGGCCCTGAGATAGAAGCCGTCGGTGACCTGCATTATGCACTTGTGTGTAGACGACTGAGAGATGATGTCCCCAGTGGCACCCTGGAATGATCCGGAGGTGAAGATGTTGAGGGCAGTGGTGACTTTAACAGCGATGGGTAATGAGATGTCGCCAGGCCCAGCCGGGAGCAGCTCGGCATGAAGGAGACTGCAGATGTCTGCGACCACCTGGCGACTGACTCTGAGCCTTCGTATGCACTGCTCCTCAGAGAGGTCCAGGAAGCTGAGCCTCGGTCTGTAGACCCTCTGATAGGGTTAGTGCCTCCTGCGACATCGCTCACTCTGTTATTTCCCTCTCTGCTCTTGTGCAGGTGCCTGTGGCGCAGCACTGTGTTGTGGAGCTCCAAGTGGCGGAAGTGCACGCCGTGCCTGGCAAGGATGGTGATGTTCCTCGTCCTCGGATGTAGTTGTGAATGCAGCCATCGTACCCCCCATTCTGATGATGTCAGTTTGAGGGGGTCTGAAAAGTTGGTAAATATGTGTGAACAGAAGAATTGTGAGTGGAAACCAAGAATTTTCAGTTTAAACACAAAGATCTCCCAGCCAAAAGTTTGTCTGAGAGAACTGAGTGCCCTGCTGCAATAACTCACCTTTTATCCCCATCTGTCAAACAGGGATTTAAATGTTCAAATGGCTGCCGTCTGAAACACGAGTCCTTCACCATGGCGTGTTTCAGAGGCCACGGGAAACACGCGGAGGCAGAGTTAAAATCCTTTCCCTGCCTCAATCAACATAAAATTAAATAGTTTAACAAGTACAATTCCCTTAATTACTACTTTAAATACCTTCCTGCCGGCTTTAATTGCGGGCGGGACTTCCGGCTTCCTGAAGCACGCACACATCCAGATGCGTCTGGGTCCAACACGGAAGTCGATGGGTTGGAGCCAAGATTCATTCCCGCTCAGGATTTCTCCGATTTTCTTGGCTCCCAACACACCCGCACTTGGCTTTTAAAATTGAGCCCAAGGGTTTTACAATGGGCATCCTTCTCTGTCTTTTGGATGAGACATTAAACTGAGGCCCCGTCTACGCTCTCAGGTGGACGCAAAAGATCCCATGGCACTATTTCGAAGGACAGCAGGGGAGTTCTCCCTGGAGTCCTGGCTAATATTTATCACTCAACCAAAATCACAAAAACAGATTATCTGGTCATTATCACATTGCTGTTTGTGGGACCTTGCTGTGTGCAAATTGGCTGCCTCGTTTCCTATATTACAACAGCAAGTTCATTTCAAAAGTATTAATTGGCTGTAAAATGGTTTGGGAGGTCCTGAGGTCATGAAAGGCGTTATAGAAATACAAGTCTTTCTTTTTCTTTCTTTTTGGCCTCACGTGCTATTCCATTCCCGGAGCCTCCATTCTTCACCTGGATGTTTCGTCTTGGTTAATCCCAATATTTCTGGGGCCTCCACACACGTATTTCCAACTTGATATCAGGAACATGACCACCCCAGCCCTCCGTCCTTCACTTCCCTTTCAAAAATATACGGTTATTTTCACTCAGCGCAGGGACCAAAGTGGAGCTATGATATTGTTACTATTAACTCTGTTGGTGCTGCTGAATCCATGCAAAAAGAGATTGGAGTGCGAGCACGAACTATTGACTGCAACCCTCCGAGATCTCTGTTGTTGTTGGACTTCACTGGATGTAAACAAACCAGGGACAGCTCAAGGCACAACATCAGTAGCTTCTAAATGGTGACGCAATAAGTGAGGCAATGGTAGACAGAATGCCGACCATGCTGAACATCAACAATGGGGTGACTCCAGCTCGGTGAAAATGAAGTTTGTCCGACGTTACAACAGTGACTTTGCTTCAAAAAGGTTCTATCTAAATGCAACAATTAGTATTTATATAACGCCTTTAACGTAGCAAAATGTCCCAAGGAGCTTCACAGGTGTGTTATCAAACAAAGTTTGACACCGAGCCACATAAAGAGATATTAGGTGACCAAAAGCATGGTCAAAGAGGTAGGTTCTAAGGAGCATCTTAAAGGAGGAGAGATAGAGAGGCAGAGGGATTTACAGAGGGAATTCCAGAGCTTAGGGCCAAGGCAGCTGAAGGCACGGCCGCTAATGGTGGAGCGATTAAAATGTGGGATGCGCAAGCGGCCAGAATTGGAGGAACGCAGAGATCGCGGAAGATTGTAGGGCTTTAGCAGACCTCAGAAATAGGGAGGGGCAAGGCCATGAAGGGGTTTGAAAACAAGTATGAGAATTTTAAAATCAAGGAGTTGCCAGACGGAGCCAATATAGGTCAGTGAATACAGGGATGATGGATGAATGGATCTTGATGTGAGTTAGGATACGGGCAGCAGAGTTTTTGATGAGCTCAAGATTATGGAGGGTGCAAGGTGGGAGAGGCCGGCCTGGAGAGCATTGGAATAGTCCAGTCTAGAGGTAACAAAGGCATGGATGAGAGTTTTAGCAGCAGATAAGCTGAGGCAGGGGCGGAGATGGGCGATGTTACAGAGGTGGAAGTAGGCGATCTTGGTGAAGTCTTTCTCTCTCTCTTTCTTTCCTTCTTTAACTCTGTGATCTTCTTCAGCCATGCACCATCTCCTCCTCGGACACCAGCCTATATTTCATTTTAGCGCTTTCTCCACTTCATCGTTTGCGAGCATTCCTTCAACCACCAGACCCCGTTCCCCTGGAACTCCTTCCCGACACCCCTCCACCTCTCCCAACTTTCCTTCCTGCTTTCAAATACATGTACATAGCTGACTGGATTTGAATTCACTCCCCTGCCAGTATAAATTACGACATTTAGATCCAGTGACTTATTCAGACTTAGGAACTCTGGCAAATACTGAAAGCAACATGTGCACAGATACATACACACACATACAATATCTGTCACCGAAATAATCAACCAGAGGGAAAAACAACTAGTTTGTATAAGCAAAGTTCACTTTATTTGTTATAAAACAAGGGTTTTCCATGAAACACAAGATAAATATTTGTTGAATTAAAGTTTGTGGCAATGTCAGTTTTAAAATCTTCACAGTGAATTTCATGCACTTAAATTTTAGTTTCAGAAACCAGTTTATCCACTTTCCTAACTAGGTGGGGATTCAAAAATCTCCAACATACAAACATACATATGAACTTACGAATATACAAATTAAGAGCAGGAGTAGGCCATTCGGCCCCTCGAGCCTGCTCTGCCATTTGATAAATTCATGGCTGATCTGATTGTGACCTCAACCCTACTTTCCCGTCGACCTTTGACTCCCTTGTTAATCAGGAATCTATCTAACTCAGCCTTAAAAACATTCAATGACCCTGCCTCCACCGCTCTCTGGGGAAGGGAGTTCCACAGACTCACGACTCTCTGAGAGAAAAAAATTCTCCTCATCTCCGTCTTAAATGGGAGACCACTTATTTTTAAACTGTGGCCCCTAGTTCCAGTCTCTCCCACAAGGGGAAACATCCTCTCGGCATCTACCCCTTCAAGTCCCCTCAGGATCTTATATGTTTCAATACGATCACCTCTCATCCTTCTAAACTCCAGTGTATACAGGCCCAACTTGTCCAACCTTTCCTCATAAGATAACCCCCACATCCCAGGAATCAGTCGAGTGAACCTTCTCTGAACCGCCTCCAAAGCAATTATGTCATTTCTTAAATAAGGAGACCAAAACTGCACACAGTATTCCAGATGTGGTCTCACCAATGCCCTGTACAACTGTAGCAAAACATCTCTACTTTTATATTCCATTTCCCTTGCAATAAATGACAACATTCCATTTGCCTTCCTAACTGCATACTAACTTTTTGCGATTCATGTACCAGAATACCCAGATCCCTCTGTACCTCAGAGTTCTGCAATCTCTCTCCATTTAAATAATATATTGCTTTTCTACACCTCCTGCCAAAGTGGACAAGTTCACATTTCTCACATTATACTCCATCTGCCAAATTTTTGCCCACTCAGTTAACCTATCTATATCCCTTTGCAGACTCCTTGGGCTCGATTTTCGCACCCCCGAGCGGGTGCGTTCGTGAAAATCGGGGATTCCCGGGGTGGGACCGGAGCCCGGCTCCAACCTGCCCAATTCCGGGTTCCCCAATGACGCGCTTACATGCGCGCGCAGCCCCCGCATGTGGGATTCCCGCCGGAAATTAAAGCCGGCGGGATGCCACTTGAAGTAATTAATCAGGTATTTCAGGTCGTTTACAGACCTGATTGACCTGATATTTTAGGAGGGGTGGGATTTTCAGATCAACTGGGACTGTTTCCTGTCCTGGGGGAAACACTCCCAGTTCAAATGGACGTGTTGCAGCCATCAGCCTGTGGCAGCTGCAAAGGTCCATTTGACAGGTGGGGAGTGGGGGGGGGAGACCCTCACTCATTGCAGGAGGCCACTCTGTCATTTTGGAAAAAGTTTGGCCTCCACCACCCTCCTCCTAACAATCAAATTCACCAACTTGCACACTTATCCCGGTGTCCAGACACATTTACCTACCTTGCGGACCCCCTCAGATGTACATCTTCCGGATGGGGGCCGCCATAGCTGCAGTCATGACCTCCTCGGAGGACGAGCAGCATCACCTGCCTCGCCGGCAACGCCGTCCACCTCTGACACGTGGAGCTCCACAACACAGTGCTGTGACACATCCACCTGCACAGCAGGAGGGAGGGCAACCGCAGAGAGAGATGCGTCGCAGAGGGCACTACCCTCGCCACAGGGTCCACAGACCGAGGCTCAGCCTCCTGGACCTCTCTGAGCAGCGGTGCACACGGAGGCTCAGAGTCACTCGACATGTAGTCGTGGACATCTGCAGCCTCCTTCATGCCGAGCTGCTCGCAGCTGGCCTGAGCACCATCTTCTTACCTGTCGCTCTCAAAGTCACCACTGCCCTCAACAACTTCTCCTCCGCATCCTTCCAGGGTGCAACCGGGGACATCGCCGACGTCTCTCAGTCGTCTGCACAAAAGAGCTCTGCAAATACACCTACACCCACTCTGTAGTGACACAATGGGTGGTATCAGTTGTGGGTCTTCATAGTGATCCTCAGGAAAGGGCATTATTGCACAAACCAGACAAGATTCGAAAAGATGTGGCAGTAGTGGTGCCAATATAATATGTGATGTGAGTTGATCAGAAATTCAATATAAGTTAAAAACCATGACAAACCCTCAAACACCCTTGTGCATCCCCTTCATACTCACGACACGTTTGCCTTACGCTTCCTACTGCACATATGTGATGCATGCCCTGTGGCTGCAGCACAGGTAGTGGCAGGTTGAGTGAGGCTGACCGTGAAAGAGATGCACGAGAGGGTGAGTATGAGATAGAGCCATGAGATTGTATGAGGATTGGGTTGAGTGGTAGTGGCGGGATGAGTACTGGCGAGGTGAGTAAGTGCAGGTAAGATGAGGATGAGCTTTGAGTGGGTGTGAGGAGTGACATGATGGATTAGTGTTGGCAGTGCAGAAGGAGATGTGGGGTGGGGGCGGTGAAGTGACAGACAGAGTGTAGGGGAATGAGTAAGTGTACTCACTTCGGCTGACCTACTGAGGTCATTGAAGTGCCTCCTGCACTGTATGCAGCTGGGCGATATGTTGGTGGTGCAGGTGACCTCCTCTGCCACCTCGAGCCAGGCTTTCTTTGTGGCAGAGGCAGGCCACTTCCTCCCGCCCGCCGGGGGGAAGATCTCTGTCCTCCCCCTCCTCCTCACCCCATCCAATAAGACCTGGAGCGAGGCATCATTATACTGGGAGCAGCCTTCCCCCTGGGCTGCTCCATGCTGTAATTTTGCCTATTTTCTGCAGCATCAGTCAGTGGAGGACTGCCCCTTTAAATAGGGCTCCTCCAGCTGACGGCCGATGCTGCGCATGCTCAGTCCGCCCACTGCGCAGCTTTCCAGCGCGAAACCCGGAAGCCAAGGTAAATACCTTCAATCAAGCTGCAATCGCGTGCGGAGCACCCCGATTTCACTGGGCGCAGCCAACCCACCGCCCTCCTAATATCGGCCCCCTTGTGTCCTCTTCACAACTTACTTTCCTACCGACCTTTGTGTCATCAGCAAATTTAGCAACCCCTTACATTCGGTCCCTTCATCCAAGTCATTGATATAGATTGTAAATAGTTGAGGCCCCAGCACTGATCCCCGTGGCACTCCACTCGTTACATCTTGCTAACCTGAAAATGACCCATTTATGCCGATTTTCTGTTTCCTGTTAGCTAACCAATCCTTTATCCATGCTAATATGTTACCACCTACACCATAAGCTCTTATTTTGTGTAGTAGCCTGAAGCTCTTCTCTCTTTCTCTCCCCCCACCCGTTTTTATCCCACTACCTATTTTCTCTTCTGCTCGATGTCCACCTTTCTGTAAGGCCTTCTAAGATGCTGTGGGCAGCAGGATATCGGTGTAAGCTATTGTTGAAGCTGAGGCTCTGCCTCATCTCACACACTCACTGAAATTGGCTGTTGCGTTTCTTACATTACAACAGCGACTATGCTTCAAAAGTACATCATTGGCTGTACAGTGATTTGGGATGTCCTGAGGACATGAAAGGCACTATATAAATGAAAGTTCTTTCTTTCTTACCTTTGAGATAATGATCTACAACTAAATGCCACAACATTATTGCTACTGAATTAATGGAAAGAGCTTATAGATTAGATATCATTGTTGGCGGGATGAGTGGGTGAAAATTCAGCAAGTTCACGACATTTCCTTCTCTGCTTTTTTAATTGAGGCATTAACTTGTTCATTTTTAATGCGTGGTGACTATTAAAATAGATAGAAGATTGTTATAGGAATGAATTGAACACACAATCAGTTAATATGACCAGCAACATGTCAGCCTCATATCAATTCAGACTGTTTCTGAATATTTTATTTAAGGTGGTACATTTTTGAGAAAATTAATTTTTCAAAACTCACTTGCATTTAACAACAGCAGGCAGAACCCATGAAGCTCCTGAGTTTTGTGGCATTCTACAATTAAAGCAAATTATCTTGCCTATGTACAAATTCTACCATAATTAATCAGGTTACTGACAGCATTTAATAATGAGTTACGTTACTCATTGCATTTAATAATACATTGGATTTGCACAATACATGTCGGATCCGATTTTTAATTTTACCCATAAAGCTTGTCACAGTAATGCACACGCACAAATTGTCTGTTGGCCTCCAAAGCATTGAACATCTTCATTTAAATATTGGAAACCTGCATGAAAAATGCAGACAGCTCTCTCGACAATACTCGTGATGTGGAGATGCCGGTGATGGACTGGGGTTGACAAATGTAAACAATTTTACAACACCAAGTTATAGTCCAGCAATTTTATTTTAAATTCACAAGCTTTCGGAGGCTACCTCCTTCCTCAGGTGAACGATGTGAAAATGAAATCCTCGAAATGAAATCGCATTTATAATTCACAGAACAATGCTTGGTGATTACAGACAGATTTTTCAACTGCCCGTTGCCAAGGCAATCAGTGTGCAGACAGACAGGTGTTACCTGCCGGGTCTCAGAATATACAAATCACCAAAAAAAACAACAAACAAAAAAAAACAGAGATAGAGAGGTAGAAACATAGAAAAGACAGCAACTGACCCGTTATATTAAAAACAGATAACATTTGCTCGCTAGTGGGGTAACGTGTAGCGTGACATGAACCCAAGATCCCGCTTGAGGCCGTCCTCATGGGTGCGGAACTTGGCTATCAATTTCTGCTCGACGATTTTGCGTTGTCATGTGTCTCGAAGGCCGGAGTAGAGTGGTGAGTTTGCCTAGTGTCCTCAACCAATACCACCACCACCAACAACAACTTGCATTTATATTGCACCTTTAATGTAGTAAAACAGCCCAAAGTTCACAGGAGCGATTATCAGACAAAATTTGACACCGAGCTACATAAGGAGATATTAGGAAAGGTGACCAAAAACTTGGTCAAAGAGGTAGGTTTTAAGGAGTGTTTTAAAGGAGGTGAGAAAGGTAGAGAGGGGGAGAGGATTAGGGAGGGATTTCCAGAGCTTAGGGCCTAGGCAGCTGAAAGCACGGCTTCCAATGGTGGAACGATGAAAATAGGGGACGCTCAACAGGCCAGAATTGCGGGAGTGCGGAGATCTCGGAGGGTTGTGGGGCTGGAGGAGGTTACAGAGATAGGGAGGGGTGAGTCCATGGAGGGATTTGAAAACAAGGATTAGAATCCTTAAATTGAGGCATTGCCGGATTGGGAGCCAATGTAGATCAGCAAGCACAGGGGCAATGGGTGAACAGGACTTGGTGCAAGTTAGGATCATTATACATGTTACAAATTGGATCGCCCAGCGGTGACGGATAGAATACTGGAGCCTAGTCTCCAATTGCTTCCAAGCCTTTATTCACATTCCATCCACCACACCCTAGATCATCTCTCTTATATATGGATACAAGAGAGACCCCCAATTGATACACACCACCTGAATACAATTAACACTAATTTATATCCATGTGATTTATATCAATAATACAGACTAACTGGCCATTCATTTGGCATCTGTTGCCAGAGCAGAATATTGGTCTACAAAACAACAGAAACTACACTTCAAAAGTAATTAATTGTGTGGAGGACTTCACAACATTTTGACATGATACAGCACTGTATAAATCCAAGCAATACTCTTATTAATCAACATGGTCACTGCTGGATCTTTGCAGGGTGTTACGGGTAGCTAGACATGTGTCACTTAAAATACTTCTGAGGCTTGGCATTTCTTTTCAATAAATAAATGTGCGTGGACTTCAGCAATGACACATTTTAAGTTGATGTGCTTTCCCCGTGGCTCCTTTTATCCTCACCGAAAGCCTAACTGCAAGATGCAATACTTCGAATACATTTTCCAATGTAGACAGTTGTCGAAACACCAGGGTCCATCTTTAGCCTCAGTGCTACTGTCTCATCACCTCTGAAGCCCTTGGACAGAGCATCTCTAAAATATTCATCAGCTCAAACCTGTCTCTGTTTCTTCTTCCCACTGTCAAGCACAAGAATGATGTGTAAGTGATGTCCTTTGATGGGGCTTTTTAGGCTTTATTGGAGCTGTTTTTCCACAACATCAATTGCTGTTGGCAAGCTTCACTCTTCTAGGTATCTCTGGCTTTGGGGCCGCATCTGAGCAGTAATGTAATAAACACTCCTGCTGTCAGGGTCTTTTTGTGTTAAACAGATGGAACTGGAATCCATAGGTCAGCAGGGCAGCAACAATTTGTTTATTCTTTTAGTGATTTCCTTTCTCAAGCTGACAAGTTATCTCACTCACCTGTGGTAAAGACAGATATTAAACTTTATCTCATTAATTCAGTGGCCCCGATATAAACGGAGAGCCAGGGAATGTGCGGGGGGGAAGTGCGTGATTGTCTGATGATCCCGGCAAGGCCGGGGATGTGGTGGCCCCGCCGATCTTAACGGCAGGGCCCCATTAGACAGACTAAATGGCAGCCTGGCTATCGGGCGGGAGGAGACTGCAGCTGGGGTCCTGTGGGGTGGGTCTCCGGCACTCAGAAGGGAGCATCCGCTCCAGGTTCGCGATCGGGAGGGCGGTGTGGAGGGGTTGGTGGTGGGGAGAGGTAGTTCGACACAAGGGAGGCCCAAAGCTTCCTCGTGAGGCCCAGAGGGGCAGTCCTGCCCTTCCCTACCCACGAGAAAACTTGAAAAATAAATTTTAAACTTACCTGCTTGGCCTCTTCTGGCCCAGGATTTGGCTGCCGGCAGGTTTTGCCTGAGGGGGGAGCTGAAACTGCGCCCACCCCCGGCTCAGGCCTCTGGTTGATATTGCAGATCGGGTCCTGATGACATCATCGGACCCGAACTTCATACTTAAAACAGGACCCCACTTCCTTCCTGCAGGTGTCATGCTTGTTTGCTCAAAAGAGCAGGTTAACATGGGGACATGTCTGGAAGGAAGCAGGATGGGATGGGGGTAACTCATACCTGTTATTTTAACTGCCCCTCCCGCCTGGTGGCGGCAGTTAAAATCAGGGCCTTACGGTTTACATTGATGGAGTTTTATTCAAAGGTTACAGTGGAATGCCTGATTTTCCAATGAGCACTATCTATGCTTATTTTATATTTTAAAAGTGCACACTTCCTGTTGTGTAATTCTTACTTCCTGTAATGCCACACTTTTGCTGTCATAATTTTGCCGTCATGCTTTGCCATTACATTTTTTCTGTCACTCTTCTGCTATCCTATTCTTATTGTTATTCATGGCTGATCGCACATTCCTGATACATTTTCCCAGTCACACTTTGTTGATTGGCTCTAAATAAAACAATGGCAAATCAGAATTGAAGAGATAGGGAGTGCATGAATCATAACCGAGCAAACTACCAATAAGGAACGACTAAGGGCTAAGCTACACAACCAATCCTGAAAGACAAGTCAGGAAAATCTATCAAATCACTCAAAAGAGAGTGATTTGATAGATTTTCCTGACTTGTCTTTTAGAGAAAAAAAATGTCAGTAACTGAAAATTCTAATGTCCAAAATAAAGGGCATGGATAGCACAGCCTATGGCTGTCAAGATCACCGTGACCCTCAACTTTTATGCCACAGGCTCCTTTTGGCTGCAACTAGTGACATTAGCAACATCTCACAGTTCGCAGAACACCGATGTATCAGAGAGGTCACCAAGGGTCTCTACGCCAGGAGGAACACACACATACGGGTACGGTAGCATAGTGGTTATGTTACTGGGCTAGTAATCCAGAGGCCTGGACTAAAATCCAGAGTCATGAGTTCAAATCCTGCCACGGCAGCTGGCGAATTTAAATTCAATTAATTAATTAAATTCAATTAATTAAATAAAAATCTGGAATTAAAATACTAGTATCAGTAATGATGGCCATGAAACTACTGGATTGTCGTAAAAACCCATCTGGTTCACTAATGTCCTTTAGGGAAGGAAGCCTGCCGCCCTTACCCGGTCTGGCCTATATGTGACTTCAGACCCACAGCAATGTGGTTGATTCTAAATTGCCCTCTGAAATTGCCTAGCAAGCCACTCAGTTGTAAAATCTCGCTACGAAAAGTCATAATAAGAATAAAACCAGACGGACCACCCGGCATCGGACCACCAGGCACCGGACACGACAACGGCAAAACACCAAGCCCAGTCGACCCTGCAAAGTCCTCCTTACGAACATCTGGGGACTTGTGCCAAAATTGGGAGAGCTGTCCCACAGACGAGTCAAGCAACGGCCTGACATAGCCATACTCACAGAATCATATCTTTCAGCCAACGTCCCAGACTCTTCCATCACCATCCCTGGGTATGTCCTGTCCCACCGGCAGGACAGACCCACCAGAGGTGGCGGTACAGTGATACACAGTCAGGAGGGAGTGGCCTGGGAGTCCTCAACATTGACTCTGGACCCCATGAAATCTCATGGCATCAGGTCAAACATGGGCAAGGAAACCTCCTGCTGATTACCACCTACCGTCCTGCCTCAGCTGATGAATCAGTCCTCCTCCATGTTGAACACCACTTGGAGGAAGCACTGAGGGTAGCAAGGGCACAAAATGTACTCTGGGTGGGGGACTTCAATGTCCATCACCAAGAGTGGCTCGGTAGCACCACAGCTGGCCGAGTCCTGAAGGACATAGCTGCTCGACTGGGCCTGCGGCAGGTGGTGAGCGAACCAACACGAGGGAAAAACTTACTTGACCTCGTCCTCACCATCTACCTGTCGCAAATGCATCTGTCCATGACAGTATTGGTAGGAGTGACCACCGCACAGTCCTCGTGGAGATGAAATCCCGTCTTTGCACTGAGGACACCATCCAACGTGTTGTGTGGCACTACCACCGTGCTAAATGGGATAGATTCAGAACAGATCTAGCAGCTCAAAACTGGGCATCCATGAGGCGCTGTGGGCCATCAGCAGCAGCAGAATTGTATTCCAGCACAATATGTAACCTCATGGCCTGGCATATTCCTCACTCTACCATTACCAACAAGCCAGGGGATCAACCCTGGTTCAATGAGGACTGCAGAAGAGCATGCCAGGAGCAGCACCAGGCGTACCTAAAAATGAGGTGCCAACCTGGTGAAGCTACAACTCAGGACTACATGCATGCTAAACAGCGGAAGCAACATGCTATAGACAGAGCTAAGCGATTCCACAACCAACGGATCAGATCAAAGCTCTGCAGTCCTGCCACATCCAGTCGTGAATGGTGGTGGACAATTAAACAACTAACGGGAGGAGGAGGCTCTGCAAACATCCCCATTCTCAATGATGGCGGAGTCCAGCACCTGAGTGCAAAAGACAAGGCTGAAGCGTTTGCAACCATCTTCAGCCAGAAGTGCCGAGTGGATAATCCATCTCAGCCTCCTCCCGATATCCCCACCATCACGGAAGCCAGTCTTCGGCCAATTCGATTCACTCCACGTGATATCAAGAAACGGCTGAGTGCACTGGATACAGCAAAGGCTATGGGCCCCGACAACATCCCAGCTGTAGTGCTGAAGACTTCTGCTCCAGAACTAGCTGTGCCTCTAGCCAAGCTGTTCCAGTACAGCTACAACACTGGCATCCACCCGACAATGTGGAAAATTGCCCAGGTATGTCCTGTCCACAAAAAGCAGGACAAATCCAATCCGGCCAATTACCGCCCCATCAGTCTACTCTCAACCATCAGCAAAGTGATGGAAGGTGTCGTCGACAGTGCTATCAAGCGGCACTTACTCACCAATAACCTGCTCACCGATGCTCAGTTTGGGTTCCGCCAGGACCACTCGGCTCCAGACCTCATTACAGCCTTGGTCCAAACATGGACAAAAGAGCTGAATTCCAGAGGTGAGGTGAGAGTGACTGCCCTTGACATCAAGGCAGCATTTGACCGAGTGTGGCACCAAGGAGCCCTAGTAAAATTGAAGTCAATGGGAATCAGGGGGAAAACTCTCCAGTGGCTGGAGTCATACCTGGCACAAAGGAAGATGGTAGTGGTTGTTGGAGGCCAGTCATCTCAGCCCCAGGGCATTGATGCAGGAGTTCCTCAGGGCAGTGTCCTTGGCCCAACCATCTTCAGCTGCTTCATCAATGACCTTCCCTCCAACATAAGGTCGGAAATGGGGATGTTCGCTGATGACTGCACAGTGTTCAGTTCCATTCGCAACCCCTCAGATAATGAAGCAGTCCGAGCCTGCATGCAGCAAGACCTGGACAACATCCAGGCTTGGGCTCAAAAGTGGCAAGTAACATTCGCGCCAGATAAGTGCCAGGCAATGACCATCTCCAACAAGAGACAGTCTAACCACCTCCCCTTGACATTCAACGGCATTACCATCGCCGAATCCCCCACCATCAACATCCTGGGGGTCACCATTGACCAGAAACTTAACTGGACCAGCCATATAAATACTGCGGCTACGAGAGCAGGTCAGAGGCTGGGTATTCTGCGGCGAGTGACTCACCTCCTGACTCCCCAAAGCCTTTCCACCATCTACAAGGCACAAGTCAGGAGTGTGATGGAATACTCTCCACTTGCCTGGATGAGTGCAGCTCCAACAACACTCAAGAAGCTCGACACCATCCAAGATAAAGCAGCCCGCTTGATTGGCACCCCATCCACCACCCTAAACATTCACTCCCTTCACCACCGGCGCACTGTGGCTGCAGTGTGCACCATCCACAGGATGCACTGCAGCAACTCGCCAAGGCTTCTTCGACAGCACCTCCCAAACCCGCGACCTCTACCACCTAGAAGGACAAGGGCAGCAGGCGCATGGGAACAACACTACCTGCACGTTCCCCTCCAAGTCACACACCATCCCGACTTGGAAATATATCGCCGTTCCTTCATTGTCGCTGGGTCAAAATCCTGGAACTCCCTTCCTAACAGCATTGTGGGAGAACCGTCACCACACGGACTGCAGCAGTTCAAGAAGGCGGCTCACCACCACCTTCTCGAGGGCATTAGGGATGGGCAATAAATGCCAGCCTTGCCAGCGACGCCCACATCCCGTGAACGAATAAAAAAAAATAAAAAATCTCCGTCCCTATTGATGGGGTGAAGCAGGATGAGAAAGCACTAGGTTTTTCATACATGGCAGGCTACCCCAGGGTGCAGGGTGCCATTGACTGCACACACATTGCCTTCTGTGCTCCCTATCACCAGCTTGGCATCTTTATCAATCAAAAGGGATTCCACTCCCTCAACATACAGCTAGTTTGCGACCACAGGCAGCACATTGTGCCTTCTATCCTGGCAGCAATCATGACTGTTTCATCCTGCCCCAATCCTCTGTGCTGTCTTTATTCCAACCAGGCCACCAAGTTATAGGCTGGCCATTGGGCAACAAGGGCTATCCCATCTGGACATGGATTATGTAGAGTGAGAGCCATGCTGCCACAAGGAAAATTATTGAGCAAACAATCGGTGTGCTTCAGCAACACTTCTGATGCCTGGACTGTTCAGGAGGAGCTTGGATTTACACCCGAGTGGGTATCCAGATTTGGCATCGACGGTTGCACGCTCCATAACTTTGGCATCATGAGGGACCAGACTTTACCACCACCTGGGCAGCAACAAGTGCAGGAGGAGGAGGTGCAGGATGAGGAGGAGGAGGAGGAAGAGGAGGAAGAGTGGCAACGACCACCAGTGGCCCTACCTGCCCGAGCTCTCAGACACCAGCTCATCGAGGAGTGCTTCAACTAAATCAGCCCTCCCATTGCCCATTCACTAACAGCCCCACAGTCTTTACCATTCTCCTTACAACCACCATCCGAATATCATCCTTCACTCCGGATTTATGGGTCTTGCCCTCACTTTGCTACAAAGACAAATACCAACACCAAATTCAAAACAAAAACTAAATTTATCAATTGATAACTGAATTTATTAACTGATTACATACTTCTTGTGTGGATCCTCGCCATTTGGGAACAGGTATTGGGAAATAATGGTCACATGTGCTGGTTCCAAATTTGCATTTACCCTTATGTCTAGCCTCGCTATCGTGAGTTGTTTAAAGGGCTATCAGACCATCGAGTCTGTTTGTTGAAATCCAATCGGCCCAGATTACAAAGCAGCAATTTGGTGCGAATGTGCTCGTCAGATGTTGCTGTACATGGCGCGACACTCACACATTTTAACAGTCATTTTTGTTTGCCTAGAGTCCGTTTGTGCAGTCTATATAAAAGACGTTTGCTGAAAAGAGTGTCTTTGTGGTACTTGCTTGCAACCTGATCTTTTCTCAATATCAGTATTTCCTGCACATTGCTTATATCACTCTCAGCAGTACTACAGATCTCTGAAACCCAGGTAGAAATGAGAAGAGCAGGATTTTTTTTTTACCATTGAAATGGACTCACCTTCTTCCTTACATTCACACTGTGTTGAAACCAAGACTCATTACACAATCTCCTACTTTAACCCATACCAGGTAATTTTGATTTGAGTTGATAGTGTAAAATGAACAATATCGAATCAATGGCATGTTATTGAAGTCTATTCTATTGTAGTCGCTGGAAATGAAAATAGAGA
Source organism: Heptranchias perlo (assembly GCF_035084215.1). Classification (NCBI taxonomy): domain Eukaryota; kingdom Metazoa; phylum Chordata; class Chondrichthyes; order Hexanchiformes; family Hexanchidae; genus Heptranchias; species Heptranchias perlo. Next base: position 16,448,097 of record NC_090329.1, on the reverse strand, counting down.
GAGATGTATAACGGGTAGCTGAAGCGATATCACCCGTTTTACACCGTCATCCAAAGTCAAAATTACCCCCATTGAATCCCAGAACGATTCTACAGACTTTTAAAACTGAAGTTAGGTTTCATCTAATCATCGCTTCTGGATTTAAGTCATCTCCTCTTCGACTCTGTGCCAACTCAGTGATGTTCTGCGCTATGGCCTTTGGCCCTTCACCTGGGTATCTCACTTTTGAAAATGCATCATTCAGTGACAAAACAAAACAAAGAAACACACAGAAGATATTGGCCAGGAACTTGCTCGGAACTGCTCCCGCTCTGCCTCCGTGACTTCACCGGAAGTGCATCTTGGAGGAATTTCTCAGCTATTAAGATAGAAAGCTCTCACTTTTTGAGCACTTGCGCAAACTCAAACATTGAACCATTTGCCGCAATCATTTTGGTCCAGATGATCATAGGCAAACTGTTTATAATATTAAGTTGCAGCTAATCAGTCTGGAGTGTAGTTTTGAAAGTGGAAATGTACAGTATCTGCACATAAATCCAAGTGCATATAATTAACAACAAGGAAAGAGGGAATCTACAATCACAGACATTGATAAAATACTAAAGAAAGAAACACTTGCATTTATATAGTGCCTTTCACGACCTCAGGATATCCCAAAGCGCTTTCCAGCCAATGAAGTACTTTTGAAGTGTAGTCACTGTTGTAATGTAGGAAATGCGGCAGTCAGTTGCAAACAGCAAGGTCCCACAAACAGCAATGTGATAATGGCCAGATCATCTACTTTTACGTGTTGTTTGAGGGATAAATATTGATCAGGACACCGGGGAGAACTCCCCTGTTCTTTTTTGAATACTGCCATGGGACCTTTTACATCCACCTGAGAGGGCAGATGAAGCCTCAGTTTAATGTCTCATTCGAAAGACAGCACCTCCGACAGTGCAGCACTCCCTCAGTACTGCACTGAAGTGTTAGCCGAGATTATGTGCTCAAGAACACATGCAGTTAATTAATTTTCATGTTATTAATTTCACGAATAGAGAGATGAGATGACCGGAGGGACCATGAAAAGATCAAAAAAAGCTGCTAGGCATATCATTTCAAATAAGATTGAAATAAGGTTACCAAAATGTCAAGGAAGCAAGCCGTATAAAATCAAAGCTGGTGATAGTCCAGCTACATGGACTTCACAAAGATTATAGAAACCATAAAAAGTCTGAACAAATTCAAATAGCTATAAAAGAAAGAAATATTAGAACTCGTAAATTTGCAGGTAGTTTTATGGCACAATCAAAATTTACTGGCACATATTTTGATTTTGAATGATGTGACCTTTTACTTTACTTTGCTTATGCATACAATAATGGTGAAGATGATTTATTCTCAAGTCAAAGACCAGAGAGCCAACTAGCATAAAAGTTCAGAAGTTACAAGCTAGAAGATCTTAGTGTAGAATCGCAATACTCTCTGATAAAGGCAGTGGGTCAAGTGTTTTTTTAATGTTTTATTGGGTTTCTATTGTGTTTTTATTATTAAACCTAGGTGAAAGGCAAAGGCAACATTGTGCAGGGCAGTAACAATGTTGAAACAAGACAAAATAAATCATAAAGTGGTGATTAGGTTGGGTTTTAAAAGCCTGTTGATTGTAGGAGAAAGGGGAGAATGAAGGAAGAATGGAGGTCCACAGCTTGAGTTGAGATCGGGAATGAGTTAGAGCAGAGCCTTGTGCTGAGTCTGATTTCAACATTGTGAGGGCCTGGGAGGAGGAAGAGTGGGACAGTATATGGGACAGTATATCTGGAGCTTAGGAGGAGTGAGAGAAGAAAATTGAAAGCCGCAATGACCATAGAAATACAGCATTCTTAAAATTGAGAAAGACAAGAATGTTTTTAACAGAAAGGGAGGTTGGAGTCTAGAACAGGAATTAACCCTTGTTTTCTCCCTCTCTACGTCTATCCCTAGCAATTCCTCATCTCTGCCAACGACATCATTAGGACTTTTTTCGAGTATATGAAAGTGATATCTAAAGTTGACGTTATATTACAGCTACGAGGCCTCACGTTGATACCTGTATAATTCAATGCTCAGCTGGTAGATCTGAGTTATACCGCTGGCTACACTTTGCACTGAGCTCAGTGACAACAGAGTTGTGTGTGTGAATGCTTGGATGCATGGTCAGCGCTGCACTCCCCAGGTGGACAATGCTTTATGTACGAGAGACTGGTAGAACAACATTCCCCTCACTACTTCAAAAAGAGTCAAAAGTAAGTTGATAAAATTTCCCAGGAGTCCACAATGCTATAGGACAGGTATTTCTCACAATTTGCTACGCGTGATGTAATTTTAGTCTAATTTAATGTTCTGTTCTCTCTTGCAACAGTCTTGCTGCACTTCTTGCAAGCTGACCTTGCTTTCTGCTTCTGCAAAGACCCTTTAGCTTTAGGACTCATACAATCCTAGATCACGAGTCCGCTCGTCACTTTACTTCTCTCCAAGCCACTAGAGTAGGACAAGTATAACAGCACGTCACACTCAATCTGGGCTCAGATTCCAAATTTACCAACTGAACTTATTTTCAGAAACTAAAGGAGTTGGGCAAATACAGAAAATGTATGTGCGATGACAGCAGTAAATGGCCTAATCTTCTAAAACTATGCTCTGCTTTCTGACAGCTGTGAATGTAATGAGAGTCTCTTGAACTACAATCTGTAATGTATTTCGGCACACACTTTTGATTCTTTTTCACTCAAGACCCACCACACCAGAAGCTTAAATGTCCTATTTTCTTATGTGATGGCACAGAACTACTGCTGTTACTGTGACAGTCAGCATGAACTCCATTTACTGGCAATATACTTCACGCTCTGATTTTAAACAGCATCAATGAGAGGAGCACAAGTTTGTGCTGAACTAGTTAGTGCAGGCGAGGCCTAACTCGGCCCTTCTTGACATCTATACACAGACAGTTTCCAGTGGGTGGGGATCAGGATCAGGAATTCTTTATAATTCATATCTTCTGTAGCACCCAACTGGTGTCCTGGCTGAAGTCGGCTAAATCAGAAAGAAAGAAAGAACTTGCATTTATACAGCGTCCTTCATGACCTCAGGACACCCCAAAGTGCTTTACAGCCAATGAAGTACTTTTTAAAGTGTAGTCACTGTTGTAATGTAAGAAATGCAGCAGCCAATTTGCACACAGCAAGGTCTCATAAACAGCAATGCGATAATGACCAAATAATCTGTTTTTTTTGGTGATGTTGGTTGAGGGATAAATATTGGCCAGGACGCCGGGGAGAACACCCCTGCTCTTCTTCGAATAGTGCCTTGGGATCTTTTACGTCCACCTGAGAAGGCAAACGGGGCCTCGGTTTAATGTCTCATCCAAAAGGCGGCACCTCCGACAGTGCAGCACTCAGTCAGCACTGCACTGGAAGTGTCAGACTCGATTTTGTGCTTAAGTCTCTGCATAGATTAACTCAGCATAGAATAAGGATAGAACTTGGGACTGTTCTGGTCTATATGACTCAGTACCATAATGGATGGTTCATTAATCCATTAAACCATCAGGTAAGCACTGAATTCTGCAAATCTATTAGATTTCTTTTGACCTATAGTCTCGGACTCAAACACGTTGATTTATTTTGGTTTTGACAGTTTCCAACTTGGACATAGAAGTTAAAACACGGAAACAGGCCATTCAGCCCAACTAGTCCGTGTCGGCATTCACCCTCCAACAACAATAACAACAACAACTTGCATTTATACATTGCCTTTAACTTTCCAAAACATTCCAACGCACTTCATAGGTGCGTTGTCAGACAAAATTTGACACCGAGCCACATAAGGAGATATTCGGACAAGTGACCAAAAGCTTGGTCAAAGAGATAGGTTTTAAGGAGCGTCTTAAAGGAGGAGAGAGAGGTAGAGAGGCGGAGAGGTTTAGGGCCTCGGCAGCTTAGGGCCTCGGCAGCTGAAGGCACAGAGAACAGCAGAGGCTCAGCTTCCTGGACCTCTCCGAAGAGCAGTGCACATGCAGGTTCAGATTGACCCAGCAGGTGGTTGCAGACATCTGCAACCTCCTTCAAGAAGACCTGCTCCCTGCCAGACCTGGTGGTCACGCTTTGCCCGTCGCTGTGAAAGTCACCACTACCCTCAATTTCTTTGCCTCCAGCTCCTCTCAGTGCGCCACCGGAGACATCTCCAAGGTCTCTCAGTCGGCTGCACATAAATGTATAAGGCAGGTCAAGGTTGGGTTGTTTGCCAGGGCTTCCACTTACGTCAACTTCCCCTGCAATGACAATAACCAGAATGAGTGGGCAGTCAGATTCGTGACTTTGACTAGCTTCCCACGGGTGCAGGATGCCATCACACAGGTGGCAATCTGAGGACCACCACATGAACCAGGAGTTTTCATCAACTGTAAGGGATTTCACTCCATTAATGCGCAGCTAGTGTGCAACCACAAGAGATTCATGCAGGTGTGTGCCAGATTCCCTGGGAACTGATATGATGCTTTTATATTGCGGCAGTCCAACATTCCAAACCTCTTCCTACCAGGAAACAGACTTTAGGGCTGGTAGGAGACAAGGGAGACCCCCTGCAAATTTGGCTCATGACACCTGTGAGGAACCCCACCAATGAAGAGCAAGAGTTTTATAACCAGAGCCACACGATCACCAGGTGTGTCATCGAGCAAGGTGGTGCCCCTCCGTACTCGCCAGTGAGGGTCTCCGAAATGATAGTGGTGTGCTGCATCCTGCACAACATTGTGCAGCAGAGAGATTTAGAGGTGGAGGGTGACCAAGGCGCTCGTCAATCATCTCCTGATGATGAGAACACTGAAGAAGAGGAGGAGGAGGACGATGAGCAATATGAAAATGGGGCACCCATCGCCAGACCAGCCGCGCACATCGCTGCTTGGGATACAGGGATGCCCTAATAGCTCGAAGGTTCAGCTAGTGCTTCACACTGGAAAAATAAAAAAATGAAATCCTCCGGCCTGTTTTCAGCACCACCAATCCCCCCTCACCTTTGCACAAAACAGTCCTCCAACCACGCATACACTCATTGCACATCTCCCAATGGGTCCCGTCATGTATTCACATTCATCATGAAGCAACTGAAAGGGCAAGTTGTCACTCAGGACCCAATAATGGTCAAGACATGGAAGTGGTGCTAATCACTACATTTTATGTGTCATTATAAAGAAAGGAAACTTAACAACATGACATTTTGACATACACCCATGTCAATATCCTCGATGAACTACAGTAGCTCTCTCTTACACTTCCTTCCGTTTCTACGTGGTGCAACACCTGTGGCTTCAGCAGAGGTAGAGGCTGGCTGCTCAGATACCTGCTCTGACTCGTGAGATGCTTTTGGCCTACAACCTCTGGGTTTTGGAGCCGGGGAGGGCCACACCAAAGACTGCGCCACCTGCACCTGCGCAGGGGCAGACCCGGTCATCAGGAGACGAGGCAGCGTGTCGGGTATTGGCTGAGGAGGGGGCAATGGGTGAGAAGGGTAAGCGCTTTGAGTGGAATCCCCACTTCCATGTCCCTTTCGCCATCACCCCTCCCCTGGGCCAGCGCCACATCACTCCCACCACTCTGCTTGAGAGCAGCTTGGTGCAGAGCAGTGATATATTGTAAGGCCATTGATAAGGTATCTGTCATCCTGTTTAAGGCGGCAGACATCTCCTGCACCGCCAAGGTCGCGGCCTGCATAGACTCATTTGAGAGCCATGCTAGAAGCTCCACGGAGGCGGCCACTCTCTCCATGGCAGACATTCTCGCAATTACCTGGGACAACAATCCACTAGTGTTGGATTTGGACTCCTCCGTCCTCTCCGCTCTTGTGGAGAGTGTATGTGGCACGTCTGCCAGTACCTCTCAAAGTTGCTGCTGTACCTCTATCATTCTCCTTCCCAATGATGGCCCCCATGGTTCAGCATCTGTATCCAGCTGAGCAGAGCTCGGAGAGGATTGTGCCCTCCGACAGGGACTTTCCACAGTTGCCCCTGCCACTAGTATCTGCTCGTACTCACTTGTGAATTGGGAATCACCAGGTGGAAGCTCAACTATCTGCCTAACTGGACCCATCAAAGTGCGAGTATTTGCATGGCTGTATGCTCTGTGACAGTGAACCCACAGAAGGAATCATCGTCAGGCATGTCCACAGACTGTTGCTCTACGCGTGAAGGCCCTGGAAGATAAAAGAAATGGATATGAATTAGTCCTGGCAAAGTAACAATCTTGCCAATCCCCATACTCAGGTTTCTCATAGTTCAGTCATTGATGAAATAAAGTCATCATGTGTGTCAGAGATATTTTTAATTTTGTCACCAGGCATCTGATGGTTCCCAGTCTCTCTATCTCCGATAGACAGGGACGTAGATGTGCCACTTATCTCCATGACCTCTTCCTCTGCATCTGTGAGCTGCACAATTTGTGATGGGCCAACTCAAGTCGCCTCCCTCTCCCTTGCGATTTGCGCTCTCTTCTCCGACAAGGGGCGAAGGAAGAGACCTGTGAGTGACTGAAGGTCACTTATTCACCCGATGGATGCAGTGCATTGGGTGAGGGTGACTATCAGACAGATGGATCACATTGCATAAGGATTGGGGTGAATGGTAGCGGTGGATGGATACTTGGGGAGGTGAGGAAGTGCATAGAAAGTGAAGGATGGGTGCTGCTCAAACTTAAGTGGGTGTGAGGGGTGATGTAATGGAGTACACGTGGCAAGACAGAGTGAGGTTGGGTGGGGGGGTATTGTACACCACAGGATGTGGGTGAATCAGCAACTGTTCCTCATTTTTCTTGACCTGGTTAGGTCAATAACCCACTTCCTACACTGCAGCCCAAAGCTGGGACACAATGCTCCTGCTGCTCACCTACTCAGCCACCTCCAACCGTGCCTTCTTGGTGAGAGCAGCGGTTTTCTTCTTCCCATTGCTGGGGAAACTTATCTCCCTCCTGCTCCTGACTGCACCCAGCAGTAAATCAAGGGAAGCATCGTTAAACCTGGCCTTGCTCGTCCTGAATCTATGTTCACTAACTTTCACTGTCTCCTTCCAAAACCACCCAGCTCTTCCAAATTCCATTTTTTAATCGGCCTTTTAAATAGCCGATTTGAGATTGTATCATACGGGTGTGGATCACACCCGCTGTCGCAACTTGGAGACGCAAAACCCAGAAGGAAAAAGTTAATTATGCAATCAAGTTGAAATCGGACATTCCGACCTGCTGAACTTTCTTCCGCGTTTCGTGCACGCAATTCCACCTCCACCACCACCATCCCCCCTCGGAATCCGCTTTTGCGTTAATATCGGGGCGTATGAGTCCTCCTGCTTTTTCAGAAGGTGAATTGTCAAGCATTCTAGTGAGGCCATGGAGACATTTGAAAAGAAGGATGAGAATTTTAAAATCGAGGCATTGCTGGACCGGGGTAGAATACTGTAGTTCTAATCACATTTACCTGCCCCTGTTCCCATAACCTTTCAACCCCTTTTCCTTCAGCCCCTTATCATAACTAATCTTGAATGTTGACATAGTTTCTACCTTAACCACTAACTCTGGAAATGAATTCTACAGCCTCACAACTCCCTTTGTGAAGATGTTTGTCCTGCTCTCCGTTCTAAATCTCTTACATTTAATCCATTCACCCATCACCATGTGCATGCTGATGTACATTGGCTCCTGGTCCCTGAACGCCTTGATATAAATTTCTCATCCTTGTGTTCGAATCCCTCCATGGCCTCACCCCTCCCTATCTCTGTAACCTCATCCAGCCCTACAGCCGTCCGAGATCTCTGCAGCTCCTCCAACTCTGGCCTCCTTGTGCATCTCCCACTTCCTTCGCCCCACCATTGGCCGCTATGCTTTCAGCTGCCTAGGCCCTAAACTCTGGAACTGCCACCCTCTCCACCTCTCTCTCTCCTCCTTTAAACTGCTCCTTAAAATGTATCTCTCCGACCAAGCTTTTGATCACCCGTCCTAACATCTCCTCCTTTGGCTCGGTGTCAATTTTTGTCTGCTAACACTCCTGTGAAGTGCCTTGGAACGTTTTATTTCGCTAAAAGGTGATATAAATGCAAGTTGTTGTTGTTATAATCTTGTATTTATGGCCCCTTGCTCTTGCCCCCTCAACTACATGGACTCCTTAGCCCGTCTTCCCCCACAGTCTCGGTGCTGCTATTCTGAGTGTGGACACTGATAATTATTTGCAATCGTTTGTGCTAGTTGACAATCATTCTTCACAATTAGTGATAACTTAATACAATGGTTTTACTTTCTGTAATACAAGTAAATTGTTTGTAAAGTTCGGCAGTAAAAAAGCAGCTAATTTATCAAAGATGGCAAATCATTTAACCCCAGTCATTGTATTTATCAAACCTCCTGTGTTTTAAATAAATGGAAAGAACAGTAGAAAAACACAGGAATGGATTTGCAATTTAATACAAAATGCTCCCAATTGGAATAGGAAAGAGTATTAAATGATAGAATCCAACCCTTGTGATTAACTAATTTACTGAACTATACAAATATAGAATATACAGCCATAGGGGCACTTGTAATATGTAAATGCGAAGTAAAGAATGGAAGCCATAACATTTTCATACAGTTGCAGAGCGACTGTTGGAAAATATTATTACTGCTACCAAGGGTTGCTAATCCTTTTCAATAATATTCCACATGGTTTGGACACGAGTGCATTCATAACAGCAAGCTTTATTACAGACCCAAGAACGATGTTCTCATACAGTTATATTAAACGATAAGCATTTGTACAACCTGGTTCTTCCCATGGACTTCAAGTTGATCAAGCTTGGCCTCCGTGGGGTTGTGGACCTCTGAGCGTCCTGAGAGCTCTAAAATTGGGGTCCCACATGCCCTGTTTTTATATTATTCGGCTGCTATGTTCAGCTGATATCAATTCTATGGTGCTAGACTGCTTCAGCAATCTGTCAATGATCAGGTAATTCCAATTGTTCTTAGTCATCACATCCCTTATCTAGCTGCAGACTTCATGACCCAGCATGTCTTTGTCAACCCAGAGATGAAGAGCTCCATCTCCACAAGCACCACCCTCTTGGAAACGCCTGGGGCTTGTCGGGATACTTGACTATGTTTTAGTATAAACTATATTCTTACAGCGACACAGTGAGCAACATAAATGCCTGAAAGAATCAAATAGTGAATCCATCCCTAAAGGTAAAATATCCTTCAGAGTACAACAGTGACGGTAATCTGTCTCTCCAACTGAAAACCTAGCCAACAGTTATCTTTCATCCATTGCAAGCCAAGTCTGCATTTCCCATTGCAGAGACAACATAAATTGATCTAGATAGTCTATATTGAAATACAAGATAGTCACCAATAATTCCAATAAGGGATTCAGGAGAAACTTCTTTACCCAGAGAGTGGTTAGAAAGTGGAACTTGCTGCCACATGGAGTAGTTGAGACGACTACCAAAGATGCATTTAAGGGGAAGCTAGAAAAACACATGAGGAGGAAATGAATGGAAGGATATATAGATAGGGTTAGATGAAGTAAGTTGGGAGGAGACCTGTATGGAGCATAAACACTGGCCTAGACCTGTTGGGCCAAATGGCCAGTTTCTGAGCTGTAAATTTAATGTAATTCTATGACTATATAATGTATTTGCTTTGAGATGGTCAAAAATCTTTGGGATTTAATTGGTGATGACAAATAGATTCGAAACATACTGGGGTAGATTTTCAATTTGCCGCCTGGGTATAAAATTGGTGGGTGGATCGACCGCCCGTTACAGAAACTGCCTGATTTTCATTGCCATTGAACGTCATTGGGCGGCCAATTACAATGCCAGCATTACTCCCGGGCAGCTAGTTGAACATCTACTCCACTGTCTCTGTTTTTTTAATCCACTCCAGGGATTTGAGCATATAATCTAGGCTGACACTCCCAGTGCAGTACTGAGGGAATGCTCCACTGTCGGGGGTGCCGTCTTTCGGATAAGAGGTTAAACTGAGGCACCGTCAGCCCTCTCAGATCCCACAGCATTATTTGGAAGAAGAGCAGCGGAGTTCTCCCCGGTCTCCTGGCAAATATTTCTCCCTCAACCAATATCACTAAAATCTGTTCATTATCACATTGTTGTTTACGGGTCCTTGCATGCAGACTGACATCCTGAGGTTGTGGAAGGGACTATGGAAATGCAAGTCTTTCTTTAAAATTCACAATTTATGAATAAAACTTGTTGTGCTCCTGCTTCCATTCTCTTAATAAAGGCAACGACCTCATTTGCTGTAAAGAGTTCAAAAAATCCCATGGAATAGATATCTTGACATCTGGCCTGCTCACATTCACAATGTTCCCTCCATGAAGATTCAAATATTAGACTTACATATTGATGGGAGAATGGCCACAATGCTAAAAACAAAACGATGCACGGGAACCATAGAAATGATTACAAATGTCTTGGAAATATCGTTGCTCATAGAGGGAGTCAGAATTTAAAAGCTGATAGTTAAAATCCTTGTTTTCAAATTCGTCCATGACCTTCTTCCACCTTTTTCTCTAACCTCCTCCAACCCTACAACCTTCTGAAATCTCTGTTCTCCTCCAATTCTGGCCTCTTGCGCATCCCCAATTTTCATCGCTCCACTCTTGGCGGCCGTGCCTTCAGCTGGCTCGGCCCTAAGCTCTCGAGTTACCTCCCTATACCTCTCCACCTCTTTACCTCTCTCTCCTCCTTTAAGACGCTCCTTAATTGGCAAATGAATTTCATTACAGGTGGTGGTACATTTTGGTAGGAAGAATGAGGCCGCCACACACTCCTTGGAAAATGAGTCTAAATGGGGTAGGGGAGCAGAGGGATCTGGGGGTACAGATACACAAATCACTAAAAATAGTGACGCAGCTTAATATGGCCATAAAAAAGGCAAATCAAATACTGGGGCTAATTTCTAAAGGGATAGAATTAAAAAGCAGAGAAGTTACGTTAAACTTATATAGACCTTGGTTAGACCACACTTAGGAGTACTGTGAACAATTCTGGTCTCCATATTATAAAAAGGATATAGTGGCACTGGAAAAGGTGCAAAAAAGATTTACTAGGATGATACCAGAACTGAGAGGTTATACCTATCAGGAAATATTGAACAGGCTGGGGCTCTTTTCTCCAGAAAAGAGAAGACTGAGGGGTGACCTGATAGGTGTCTTTAAGATTATGAAATGGTTTGATAGGATAGACGAAGAGAAGATGTTTCCACTTGCGGGGGAGACCAGAATTAAGGGCCATAAGTATAAGATAGTCCCTAATAAATCCAATAGGGAATTCAGGGGAAACTTCTTTACCCAGAGAGTGGTTAGATGTGGAACTCTCCACCACAAGGACTAGTTGAGGCGACTAGAATAGATGCATTTAAGGGGAAGCTGGATAAACACATGAGGGAGAAAGGAATAGAAGGATATGCTGATAGGGAGAGATGAAGTAGGGAGGGAAGACGCTTGTGAGAAACATAAACACCGGCATGGACCTGTTGGGCTGAATGGCCTGTTTCTGTGCTGTACATTCTATGTAATACTATGTAATTAAAACCTACCTGTTTGACCAAGCTTTTGGTCATCTGTCCTAATATCTACTTATGTGACTCACTGTCAAATTTTGTTTGATATTCGCTCCTGTGAAGCACCTTGGGATGTTTTACTACGTTAAAGGCGCTATATAAATGCAAGCTGTTGTTGCTGAATGAGTTGATACCTTTTTTGACTGGTGTATCTGACAATGTTGACATTAATATTATAGCCTCCTTTCATCTCCTGAGTCAGTGAACCAGCACGTACTCAGAGTTTCCTCATTCTGGTAAATGTTACACATACTTCTGTTTCATTTTTTCGATTGCTTCATCAATAAGATATAGTGTAAAACTACTGCTCACAACGCCTCTGAGAAGCTGCATGCCAATAGTAATTTGCAAAAGTCTTGTAAATCACTTGCACAATGTCCTCTGTCCATATTCCTTTGCTGCACTTGAACAGAATTAATTAATTTTTGTTTTCTGGCTGCTAGAACAGATTTTTTTATTGCATTTGCAGTTAGTGATCAACACACATTTAATTAATTAGAAACATTCACCAATGTTTTCAAAGATGAGTCATCCAGTGCCTTGAAATCACAACCAGAAACAATAACCACTAAAACTAAAGCAAAATACCGTAGATGCTAGAAAATCACTCCTGCACTGTTCCAATGAAACTTGAGGAACAGCACCTCATCTTTCTACTAGGTACTTTATAGTCTTCTGGCCTTAACATCGAGTTTATAACAACTTTAGATCTTAACCACAGCTCCTACTTTCTCGGACACCAGATGTTGGTAATGGAGGATGACTGCACCAGAGCCATTGGGAGTGGAGGAGGTTCGGGCTGGTGCTTGGGTGGGGATCCCCTATCGGGACACGGCCGGTGTGGTGGTCCGCACCCCTGGGACCTACCCGCCTTTCTTCCGACACATTCCCAGGCCACGAGTGCCTTCTCCCCTTTGCCAGATTTTCCATGCTTCCCTCCACCTCTGCTGTTCTGCTGTAACTATATAAACCTCCTCTAGACCCATCTTTTGCTTCTTTACTTGTCCCATTACCACCCCCTTTGCCTTGCACCATCATCTTTTTTGTCATTTAATCATTCCTGCCCTCCACCCTATCACAGGCCTTTCCCTTTGTTCTTCCCTTCTCTCTCCCTGGCTTTGTATTTGCTTAAAAACTGTTAAATCTCAAACTTCTTCCAGTTCTGATGAAAGATCATCGACCTGAAACATTAACTCTGTTTCTCTCTCCACAGATGCTGCCTGACCTCCTGAGTGTTTTCCAGCATTTTCTGTTTTTATTTCGGAAATAATAACCATCTCAAACAAGAGGATGTTGAAACTTTTGGCAAGGGGATCAATCCACAGCTCCCAAAGACATGTCATCTGGGAATCAGATCTGGTACAGTGATAGAGGTGCTACGAGTGACCTTGGCACCTTGGCTAGGAAGAAGAAAGACAGCCAGAGAATCACTGGGAAAATGAAACTGAGTTTATTCATTCATTTGTTTACTCTCTAATTTTCTCCCCTTCCCTCCTCCCGGGTTCCCATTCTTGAATGCAACTCTTGCTGGAGGTTAGCACATATGATTATCGGCTGAAGGGTTCTGCTGCAATGGCCTCAAAGGTTGACTAGCCCCACCAACGCTCACTATCAAGGCTCAGACATGAAGAACGTTGACTTGGATGGGGTAGTGGAAGATAACGAGTGTTGATGAACCTGGGCCCCAACTCAGAATCAATGTCTTCAGCAAGAGAGAGGATGGGAGAAATCAGAGTAAATTAATTAAATAAAATAAGCTGTATTTATTTAAATAGATTCACAACTTGTGCCAATTTTGCTGACCAACAATGTTGGTCTTAATAATTCTCAAGCAAGCACCAGAGAAAAGAGTGAGTTTGATTCTGTTTGTAACTATAAACAGAGAAAATTTAATCCATTGGGGACAAGCAAAGCACACCTTTTTGGCAACTTCATTGGGTATATTTTCCAATTGATAATGAAAGAAAGCCTTGCATTTATACATTGCCTTTCATGATCCCAGGACGTCCCAAAGTGCTTTACAAACCAATGAAGTAGTTTTGAAGTGTAGCCACAGTTGTAATGCTAGATTTTCAGGTGGAAACTGGGCACTACAGATCAGAGAATAGGGTGTGGATCTGGCACACCAGATTTCTGTCCGTTTCACGCACCATGCTCATTTGTGATTCTGGGCACAGGAAACTCTCACCTGAAATAGGTGAGAGCTTAATTGCAGTATTAGAATTAAGTCCCTGTTATATCATTTAGACGTAATGGGACTTCATCGCCTAATTTATGTTTCCACTCATCGAAAGCGGGTGCCTGGGATTTCTAATCCTGTGTATTGCTTCTGTTTAATTGCTTGTTCCGCTGTTCTGATTTAGATTAGATGACATTCTGGAAATTGTAGTGTTTGCCCATGGTAATTTCCCTATAATTGTGCTTTGTGGAGGAAGAAGAGGACCAACAGAGGGATGCAAGGCAGATGAATTTGCACCAGAGGTGGCCTGCAACCAATTGGCATTACCGACATATCTACATCGAGAGACATAAGTGCACTGGTCAGAGGATTAGTGCAGACAAGGCTCCATTTTCCAGGCAAAGCTGTGACACTACACTTAATATGTACTTGAAAGTGATATGTGAAGGCTTGACTAACCTTGATGCTGGACGATTCTTCAGAAGCACTACAATGACAATATCTCAGGTTTTACATGGTTATGCATGAAAGATGGGGTGCCAGAGTGAATAACAGTCAGCAGAGCCGAATTTGCCAGGCCCACCAAGATACTTCAACCATATCTACAGGCCCTGACACACACCTATCTGAATGACTGTGGGTAACAGGCTCTATGTCAACGGAAAATCAGATGTAGAACTGTACCATCTACTGCAAGGACATTTGCACCTAATATATACCATAGGGCTAACAGCTGGTAGCAGTAATTTAAAAAAAATCATTCTTGGGCGTGGGCATTGCTGGCAAGGCCGGAATTTATTGGCCCGAGAAGGTGGTGGTGAGCCTTCTCCTGTTTTCCACTGATACAGCTGAGTGGCTTGCTAGGCCACTTCAGAGGGCAGTTAAGAGTCAACCATGTTGGTGTGGGACTGGATGAGCAAAAATTTCCTGCAACTAAATATTGGGAAGACCGAAGCCATTGTCTTCAGTCCCCGGCACAAACTCTGTTTCCTAGCCACTGACTCCATCTCTCTCTCTGGCCACTGTCTGAGGCTGAACCAGACTGTTGATAACCTTGGCGTCCTATTTGACCCTGAGATGAGCTTCCGACTAATATCCACTCCATCACCGAGTCCATCTACTTCCACCTCCGTATCAATGCCCGTGTCCACCCGGCTCAGCTCATCTGCTACTGAAACCCTCATCCATGCCTTTGTTACCTCCAGACTCAACTATTCCAATGGTCTCCTGGCCGGCCTCCTATCATCCACTTGACTTGAGCCCATCCAAACTTTGCTGCCGATATGCTAACTTGCACCAGGTTCCGTTCACTCATCACCCCTGTGCTTGCTGACCTACAGTGGCTCCCGGTCCGGGAATGCCTGGATCTTAAAATTCTCATCCTTGTTTTCAAATCCCTCCATGGCCTCGCCCCTCCCTATCTCTGTAACCTCCTCCAGCCCTACAACCCTCCGAGATCTCTGCGCGCCTCCAATACTTGCCTCTTGTGCATCCCTGATTTTAATCGCTCCACCATTGGCGGCTATGCCTTCAGCTACTCGGGCCCTAAGCTCTGGAATTCTTTCCCTAAACCTCTCCGCTTCTTGATCTTTCCTTCCTCCTTTAAGAGGCTCCTTTAAACCTACCTTTTTAACCATGCTTTTGGTCACCTGTCCTAATATCTCCTTATGTGGCTCGGTGTCAAATGTTGTTTGATAATCGTTCCTGTGAAGCGCCTTGGGACGTTTTACTATGTTAAAGGCATTATTATAAATGTGAATTATTGTTGTTGTTGTTGTAGCAGTAGTAGTAGTAGTCACATATGGGCCAGGCCGGGTAAGGACGGCAAGGTTCCTTCCCTAAAGGACATTTATCAACCAGTTGGGTTTTTGCGACAATTTAATATATTCATGGTCACTTTTATAGAAAGCAGTGGTCTGTATTAGGACCACTGCTCTTTTTGATATATATTAGTGACCTGGACTTGGGTACACAGGGTATAATTTCAAAGTTTGCAGATGACATAAAACAGTCTCTAATAACAGACTTCAGGAGGGCATAGACAGACTGGTGAAATGGGCAGACACATGGCAGATGAAATTTAATGCAGAGAAGTGTGAAGTGATATATTTTGGTAGGAAGAATGAGGAGAGACAATAAAAAATAAATGGTACAACTTTAAAGGGGGTGCAGGAACAGAGACACCTGCGGGTGCACACACACAAATCTTTGAAGGTGGCAGGACAAGTTAAGAGAGCTATTAAAAAAGCATATAGGATCTTTGGTTTTATAAACAGAGGCATAAGCAAGGAAGTTATGCTCAACCTTTATAAATCACTGATTAGGCCCCATCTGAAGTATTGTGTTCAATTCTGGGTACCACACTTTGGGAAGAATGTAAAGGCCTTAGAGAGGGTGCAGAAGAGATTTACTAGAATGGTGCCAGGGATGAGGCACTTCAGCTATGTGGGGAGATTGGAGAAGCTGGGGTTGTTCTCCTTAGAGCAGAGAAGGTTAAGGGGAGATTTGATAGAGGTGTTCAAAATCATTAACGGTTTTGATAGAGTGAATGGGGAGAAACTATTTCCAGTGAAAAAAAGAGTCGGTAACCAGAGAACACAGATTTAAGGTGATTGGCAAAAAAACCAGAGGCGAGATGAGGAGAAATGTTTTTACGCTGCGAGTTGTTATGATCTGGAATGCACTGCCTCTAAGGGCGGTGGAAGCAGATTCAATAATAATAATTTTCAAAAGGGAATTGGATAAATATTTGAAGGGTAAAAATTTGCATGGCTATCGGGAAAGAGCAGGGTAATGAGACTAATTGGATAGCTCTTTCAAAGTGCCAGCACAGGCAAAATGGGCCGAATGGCCTCCTTCTATGCTGTATCATTCTATGATTCTATGTATCAGGAAAGGTTGACCAGAAAGGTTGTGTCGAAGAAGGTTGGTAGATAGAACAAATCAGAGTGAATTGGCAATATCATTTGTCACATAAGTCACCAATTTTTCGACTGCATCTGAGCGACGAAAATGCGAAGGAGTTTGTTGCAGAGGAACGGTGCTCCTGGGTGGGGAATAGGCTGCAATGTGCCTGACACAAGATGCATAGTAGCGTGTAGTTTAATATCCACCAGATTAGCGTGTGGTGAGCGAGCCCAGACATGAGCACAATATTCCGCAACCGAATAGCAGAGTGCGAGAGCAGATGTGCGTAAAGCGGAGACATTTGGTCCCCGGGCGGAGCCGGAAAGTTTGGCGATTAGGTGATTTCGGGTTTTGACTTTCTCAGCAGGTGGCAGCAATCGAGTTGGGTCTCAGTATCAATTTTTGTGCTGCTAGGATTTGCCATTTCACAATTCAGAATACAGTGTTTGCACTTAGATCTCTGGCAGCTCCAGGGATTTCCAGGCTCCTTAGGCCGGCTATGTTTTAACTTTGTAGCTCATGCTCCATGACACTGAAACAAATCCCAATGCTCCATAACAAAGATTCCGAAGGGGGAGCTTTATTAGTGTAATATTCACCTTACCATTGGTCACCATGCTTTCAACTGGCCTCCCTATCTCTGGAACCTCCTCCAGCCCTACAACCCTCCGAGATCTCCGCGCTCCTCCATTTCTGGCCTCTTGCGCATCCCCGATTTTCTTCGCTCCGTCATTGGTGGCCGTGCCTTCAGCTGCCTAGGCCATAAGCTCTGGAATTCCCTCTCTAAACCTCTCCGCCTCTCTCTCCTCCTTTAAGACACTCCTTAAAACCTACCTCTTTGACCAAACCTTGTCCTAATAACTCCTCGGTGTCAAATTTTGTTTGATAACGCTCCTATGAAGTGCTTTGGGACGTTTTATTACATTAAAGGCGCCATATAACTGCAAGTTGTTGTTGGAGTCATTGTAACCATCAAAGTAAACACTTTATAACACCTATTTTCTTCCTCCTTTTTTCAACAATTTACTCCTTCTCCAGAAAGTACTGACTCCTGAGGTATTGTTCCTGAATAGTGATCAAGAATGGGAATCATAGCTGATTTTGACTTCACAGGATCCTTGAGGTCAATTGTAACATCCCTATTGCCACCTCAGATGAGGTCAGCTAACTGAGCACACACCTTGGACCTTTCTATCCACTAAGGAACCTCTTAAAAATGTTTGAATAAAAGTGAAAAGTTTATGCTTGTTCCTCCTTCTCCATTCTTTGTCTACCCACTGTGGCTATTGACAATGATCAGTGACCCACAGAAGTGGACACAGCAGAAATTAATTATTTCATCAGGGCTATTTTAGAGGTTAATTGGATTTTCTCCCCCCACCCCCTCCCTAATAATTGCCTCATTTGGTGTTTTTAGTTCACTGCCAGTTATATTTTAGCTCTACGTTTTAAATCAATGTTAGAATATACAAAGTGGCATTAATAATGTTTAAAGTTCCCATGGTGTGTGAATTTGGCAATAAATGGGCGATAAAAGAATCAACATTTTTTTTTATTTGTTCATGGGATGTGGGTGTCGCTGGCGAGGCCGGCATTTATTGCCATCCCTAATTGCCCTTGAGAAGGTGGTGGTGAGCCGCCTTCTTGAACCGCTGCAGTCCGTGTGGTGAAGGTTCTCCCACAGTGCTGTTAGGAAGGGAATTCCAGGATTTTGACCCAGCGATGATGAAGGAACGGCGATATATTTCCAAGTCGGGATGGTGTGTGACTTGGAGGGGAACGTGCAGGTGGTGTTGTTCTCATGTGCCTGCTGCTCTTGTCCTTCTAGGTGGTAGAGGTCGCGGGTTTGGGAGGTGCTGTCGAAGAAGCTTTGGCGAGGTGCTGCAGTGCATCCTGTGGATGGTACACACTGCAGCCACTGTGCGCCGGTGGTGAAGGGAGTGAATGTTTAGGGTGGTGGATGGGGTGCCAATGAAGCGGGCTGCTTTGTCTTGGATGGTGTCGAGCTTCTTGAGTGTTGTTGAAGCTGCACTCATCCAAGCAAGTGGAGAGTATTCCATCACACTCCTGATTTGTGCCTTGTAGATGGTGGAAAGGCTTTGGGGAGTCAGGAGGAGAGTCACTCGCGGCAGAATACCCAGCCTCTGACCTGCTCTTGTAGCCACAGTATTTATGTGGCTGGTCCAGTTAAGTTTCTGGTCAATGGTGACCCCCCAGGATGTTGATGGTGGGGGATTCGGCGATGGTAATGCCGTTGAATGTCAAGGGGAGGTGGTTAGACTCTCTCTTGTTGGAGATGGTCATTGCCTGGCACTAGTCTGGCACGAATGTTATGTGCCACTTATGAGCCCAAGCCTGGATGTTGTCCAGGTCTTGCTGCATGCGGGCACGGACTGCTTCATTATTCATTCAAGTATGTGACCACAGTCACCAGTCCAACCTTCTAAAAATCCAAATAGTTCCAGACAAGGAAAGAGTTACCTGATTCAAGTATCTGCTTTGGCACCTCCGACCTGATTAGCCACTGCACTCCTGCTGCTACCCATGCTGACCCTCGATGGCCCAGGTTGGGAATCAATTAAGAACTCAAAACAGCCTTTGAGACAGGTGCCTTTAGTCTGTTTTAATTTCCCAAAGAGTGCGTGAATCAACTTTCCTGTGATTTTGAGTCTCCTCCCATCAAAGCGTGCGCCACTCAAAACTCAAGTATGTCCTTGCCAATGGCATTAAGGCTAAAGCAATTAGGGGGAATGGTAATCTTTTTCTGTGACATTTTACAGAACCTTTCAGTGCAGAATAGCATTTGCTGACAAAAATAGCAAATAAGATGAGCTTAAACACAGAGGTTGGGAGAGACAGAGTGAATTGCTAACAGAGTGAGGACTTTCAAGTGAGAATTTGGTGAGTGAGGGAATTAGGTGCAGAGGCGGAAGGAGTTGCTAAGTGATTTAAACCGAGGAACTGTAAACTAAGACTGAGCGGAGCATAAAGGGAGCCGCATGAGAAATTGAAACAAGGCAAGGAGGAGCGCCAAGGGTAAGTCAGTATGTATTTCGTTCATTGGTTAGTGTTTTTAGTTTTTAGTGGTTATTGGGGATAAAAGGAGTGGAAGTGGAGGCCCGAGAGCAGAAGGAGAGGGACCAGTAAATGAGAACATCGTGGGGATAAAACTAACAGGATCAGAGAACGAGAACAGAGTGGGAATAAAACTAACGGGATCAGCGAACGAGAACAATTGGGAATAAAACTAACGGGATCAGTGAACGAGAACAGAGTGGGGATAAAACTAACGGGATCAGCGAACGAGAACAAGTGGGAATAAAACTAATGGGACCAGTGAACGAGAACAGAGTGGGAATAAAACTAACGGGATCAGCGAACGAGAACAATTGGGAATAAAACTAACGGGATCAGTTAACGAGAACAGAGTGGGGATAAAACTAACGGGATCAGCGAACGAGAACAATTGGGAATAAAACTAACGGGATCAGCGAACGAGAACAAGTGGGAATAAAACTAACGGGATCAGTTAACGAGAACAGAGTGGGGATAAAACTAACGGGATCAGCGAACGAGAACAAGTGGGAATAAAACTAACGGGATCAGTGAACGAGAACAGAGTGGGAATAAAACTAACGGGATCAGCGAACGAGAACAGAGTGGGGATAAAACTAACGGGTCCAGTGAACGAGAACAATTGGGAATAAAACTAACGGGATCAGTTAACGAGAACAGAGTGGGGATAAAACTAACGGGATCAGTTAACGAGAACAGAGTGGGGATAAAACTAACGGGATCAGTTAACGAGAACAGAGTGGGGATAAAACTAACGGGATCAGTTAACGAGAACAGAGTGGGGATAAAACTAACGGGATCAGTGAACGAGAACAAGTGGGAATAAAACTAACAGGATCAGCGAACGAGAACAGAGTGGGGATAAAACTAACAGGATCAGTGAACGAGAACAAGTGGGAATAAAACTAATGGGACCAGTGAACGAGAATAGAGTGGGGATAAAACTAACAGGATCAGTGAACGAGAACAAGTGGGAATAAAACTAATGGGACCAGTGAACAAGAACAGAGTGGGAATAAAACTAACGGGATCAGCGAACGAGAATAAGTGGGAATAAAACTAACGGGATCAGCGAACGAGAACAGAGTGGGGATAAAACTAACAGGATCAGTGAACGAGAACAAGTGGGAATAAAACTAATGGGACCAGTGAACAAGAACAGAGTGGGAATAAAACTAACGGGATCAGCGAACGAGAACAGAGTGGGGATAAAACTAACGGGATCAGCGAACGAGAACAAGTGGGAATAAAACTAACAGGATCAGTGAACAAGAACAGAGTGGAGATAAAAGGAACGGGTCCAGTGAACGAGAACAGAGTGGGGATAAAACTAACGGGATCAGTGAACGAGAACAAGTGGGAATAAAACTAATGGGACCAGTGAACAAGAACAGAGTGGGAATAAAAGGAATGGGACCAGTGAACGAGAACAGAGTGGGGATAAATCTAATGGGACCAGAGAACGAGAACAGAGTGGGGATAAAACTAACGGGATCGGTGAACGAGAACAGAGTGGGAATAAAAGGAATGGGACCAGTGAACGAGAACAGAGTGGGGATAAAACTAACAGGATCAGCGAACGAGAACAAGTGGGAACAAAGAGATCTAGGAGTACAGGTTCATAGCTCCTTGAAAGTGGAGTCACAGGTGGATAGGGTGGTGAAGAAGGCATTCAGCTTGCTTGGTTTCATTGGTCAGAACATTGAATACAGGAGTTGGGATGTCTTGTTGAAGTTGTACAAGACATTAGTTGGGCCACACTTGGAATACTGTGTACAGTTCTGGTCACCCTATTATAGAAAGGATATTATTAAACTAGAAAGAGTGCAGAAAAGATTTACTAGGATGCTACCGGGACTTGATGGTTTGACTTATAGGGAGAGGTTGGATAGACTGAGACTTTTTTCCCTGGAGAGTAGGAGGTTAAGGGGTGATCTTATAGAAGTCTATAAAATAATGAGGGGCATAGATAAGGTAGATAGTCATAATCTTTTCCCAAAGGTAGGGGAGTCTATAACGAGGGGACATAGATTTAAGGTGAGAGGGGAGAGATACAAAAGGGTCCAGAGGGGCAATTTTTTCACTCAAAGGGTGGTGAGTGTCTGAAACGAGCTGCCAGAGGCAGTAGTAGAGGCGGGTACAATTTTGTCTTTTAAAAAGCATTTGGACAGTTACATGGGTAAGATGGGTATAGAGGCAACTGGGACTAGCTTAGTGGTATAAACTGGGCGACATGGACAGGTTGGGCCGAAGGGCCTGTTTCCATGTTGTAAACTTCTATGATTCTATGAAAACTAACGGGACCAGTGAACAAGAACAGAGTGGGAATAAAAGGAACGGGACCAGTGAACGAGAACAAGTGGAAATAAAACTAATGGGACCAGAGAACGAGAACAGAGTGGGGATAAATCTAATGGGACCAGTGAACGAGAACAGAGTGGGGATAAAACTAATGGGACCAGTGAACGAGAACAGAGTGGGAATAAAACTAACGGGTAAGAATAGAAAACATGCAGGGCCTGCGCGCGCACCGTCAGCGCATGTGTGGGGAACCCGGAAGTGGGCAGGTTGGAGCCGGGCTCCCAACCCGCTCCGGGATTCCCCGATTTTCGTAGCCCCCCCGCCAGGAACGCACCCGATAGCGGGTGCTAAAATAGAGCCCATAGTCTCAAGATAAAGGGGTCGGCCATTTAGGACCGAGATGAGGAAAAATGTCTTCACTCAGAAAGTTGAGAATCTTTGGAATTCTCTACCTCAGAGGGCTGTGGATGCTCAGACATTGAGTATATTCAAGACCGAGATCGCTGGATATTTGGACACGAAGGGAATCAAGGGATATGGGGCTAGGGTGTGAAAGTGCTGTTGAGGTAGAAGATCAGCCATGATCTTATTGAATGGCGGAGCAGGCTTGAGGGGCCGTATGGCCTACTCCTGCTCCTATTTCTTATGTTCTTATGTTAAACGCTAAGGATGGATAAAGTACAAGAGACAAACGTGTTCCAAAAATTGCCTGTCCTTACATCAATTTTAAAAATTTACACATTTCCTCGTTCTCGATATTCTCTTTTTAGAAAAGAGAGAATAGATAATAAATGAATCAAGGCAATACCCTTGTGTGCTTGACAATAACCTGAAATCATGCTAATCTCTGACACAGCGGGATTTTGATAGCTCCGTAAAAAACTGAACATCATTGCTTCAGGCAAGGTGACAGTGATAATCACCTGCTATAATTCAAGTTTAATACCTGAATGCCAGGGAGGAATTACATTACGTGTCCTTGCGCAGAAATTCTCATCACTGGTGTCATCTTTCCCTACGGAAATGTTTTTTTTTAAAAAGCTGCTAAACTTTAAAAATAGTTGAAATCTTTCGAATGCCAAGATAAATAAAGTGTGCGCGTAATCTGGAAAGTTATTGTTTAGACTTAACTAAAAGGCAACTGTCGAGGGGGGGTTACTTATCTCCTAGGCCACGAATAAAGAGAAACTTTGGGTGGATTTTTATGCAGCTCTGAGGGTACTAATTTCCGCAGGCATTCGCTAGCAAATCATCCACTGTAAAAATGACCACCAGCAGGAACATAAAACATCCAAACAGCAGGAGGTAAGACACTTGATTTATATGCATGATATTTTCTCCCGTGCACCCCATAAACTGTCAAGGCTGCAAAGTGTCAGCCACAAACCACGCACAGCACCATCCTCAAGTCTCCATACTGGTTCTAACAGTCTTTCTAAAACAACTCATAGGAACATTCGGAACAGAAGTAGCTCATTTAACCCCTCGAGCCTGCTCCGCCATTTAATTAGATCATGGCTAAGCCGTACTTCAGCTCCATTTACCTGCCTTAGCTCCATATCCCCTGATAACCTTACCTAATAAAAATCTATCGATCTCAGTCTTGAAAGCTCCAATTCTCCCAGTATCCACAGCCTTTTGGGTCAGAGATTTCCAGATTTCCATTACCCTTTGTGTGAAGAAGTGCTACCTGATTTCCCTCCTAAATGGCCTAGCTCTAACTTTAAGATTATGTCCCCTTGTTTTAGTTTCCCCCATCAGAGGAAATAGTTTCTCTCTATCTACCCTATAGAATCCTTTTTGGAATTTTAAACACCTCGATCAGATCGCCGCTCAATCTTCTCTACTCAAGGGAATACAAACCAGGTTTATGCAACCTCTCCTCATAACTTAACCCTCTAAGTCACGGTATCATTCTGGTGAATCTCCACTGCACCCCCTCCAAGGCCATTATATCCTTCCTGAGGTGTGGTGTCCAAAACTGAATGCTGTACTCCAGATAGGGTCTGACGAAGTCTCTACACAACCGAAGCATTACTTCCTTTCCTTTGTTGAGGTAAAGACCAACATTCCATTAGCCTTTTTGATTACCTTTTGTACTTGTGTTTCATAAAATTACAAATTTATTGTAGGCATGCCCAAAAAAAGCAAGAGTCCATCACTGAGGATCATTATCATGGTTGGCAAATCATTGCAACAATTCCTAGACAATTGAAGGCAAGCAAATTTCTTCCAGTGACTAACAACGTACCACCGGGCAGAGAGACCTGCTTATAATGAGAAATAAGTAGGCACTAGCTCCCCTCATGGGCAAGTGTTGGGCCAGAGAGATGAAGAAGGTCCCAGGTCCAATTCATCATCTGTGCTGAGTCAGCTGATCTCAGCCAAAGCATCAGATGACATACCACAATTAATCTTACACGCCCGGGGAAGGAAAGGGAGTGAACAGCGAGGCTTCCCATTCCTGATTGCTTTCCAATGACCCTTGTTGGAAAGTGGGCATTTGGGGACTGGGGGTGAGGATTGGGGTCAACTATGATGCCCTCCGTATTTGAAATTTTCCATTTGGACTCGAGTGAAGAACGGACACTGAGCGAGCTGCTGGTGCCCACACAAGAAGAGCCAGTGCCTTCAGTATCAGCTGTGGCTTAGTTGGTAGCACTCTCACCTCTGAGTCAAAAGGTTGTGGGTTCAAGTCCCACTCCAGAGATTTGAGCATAAAATCCAGGCTGATACTCCAATGCACTACTAAGGACGTACTGCACTGTCAGAGGTGCTGCCTTTCGGATGAGATGTTAAACTGAGGCCCTATCTGCCCTCTTAGGTGGACGTAAAAGATCCCCCGGCACTATTTTGAAGAAGAGTTATCCTGGTCACTATTTATCCCTCAACAAGCACCACTAAAAAAAGAGATTATCTGGTCATTATCACACTGCTGTTTGTGGGACCTTGCAATGTGTAAATTGGCTGCTGCCTTTCCTACATTATAACAGTGACTACACTTCAAAAGTACTTCATTGGCTGATAAAGCGCTTTGGGATGTCCTGAGGTCATGGAAGGTGTTACATAAATGCAAGTCTTTCTTTCTTTCAGGAAAAAAGAGTAGGTGTGTTATATGAGTGGGATCAAGGCCTATTACTGCCTGCACTCAGTTTGAACTTTGATTTGAAAACTATTCAAAATACAATTCTTATTTGCAGTAACTGTTAGTTAATCTGCTTTTTTTTCGATCAGAATAAGAAGATTTAGACAGATTAATTTTGGTGAATTCTAAAATATCCTGCCGTGGACATCATTAATTTTACTTTCAGTGCAGCCATTTCAAGTCTAAGTACCCTTTTAATGATGTGATAGGTGTTAGTTACTGCCAGTCAACCTCTCTGGTTTTGAAAATTAACTATTATAAGTGTGGAATCTCATTCCTTCAGGTTTTAATTGTTGCTGGAGATTTGAAAAATGTAAAATTTAAAATTTATTTTTACTTTTCCTTTCTGTCTCTTTTTTTCTCTCTCTTAATCCAACCTTTCTTTCCCTCTCTTTATTTCTCTTTCTGTACCTGATTTGACATTGAATTCACCCACTCTAATTTGCACTTCCTTCTCAGTCCTTGTGCTATTAATTTCACAATCGTTCGATCTGATTGATTTACGTGATACCCAGTTGCTTGCCCTGTTCACTCCGGTCCCAAACGCCCTGATTCCCTGGCTGCGATGTTTTCAGCTCGCACTTTCAGCAACTTGCCGCGCAAAAATTTTTAAATCCTAAACGTGCAAGGGCAAGTCTAACTAAAAACAGACGCCGTTAGATGGTCTGCTACAGCAAATTCTGGGCCAGAATAAAAATATAATATAATATAAATCATAGAATCAAAGAATCTTACAGCGCAGAAGGAGGCCCTTCGGCCCATCGTGCCTGTGCTGACTCTTTGAAAGAGCTATCCAATTAATCCCACTCCCCTGCCCTTTCCCCATAGCCCTGCAAATTTTTCCTTTTCACGTGTGTATATATATATACGTTCATAATATGTATATGCAAAATGCACTATATATATATATACTTTTATAGTATTATGTCAAAATATATATGCTTCTTTGTGCAGATATGTAATTTATGGTTCATTTAAAATGGGAATAAATTACACCGGAATATTAGTCACCAAGGAGAAAGTTATATTTTATCCTGAGCCAAAAAGTGACTTATTATTTTCAGTAAAACGCATGAGAAGATCAAACATTTTACCTTCCAGTAGAACTCCCGTGTTGAGGATCAAAATCCTATAAAATCTCTTCTTCTTGTCATATAATCCAAGGATGCACGTTAAACCTGATAGGTCAAAACTGCAATAATAAAAGGAGAAATTAGTAATGTCACATTCAAACTGTGGAGCTCACATATGTATCCAATAATTAAATATCAGCAGCAAGACCAGCTCTCAAAAACAAAATTATATGCTAAATGGTTCAATCTATTACAAGTACCTATGAGATGTGGTGTGTCAGAACATGCAGTTTTATTTAAGGCACTAAAGCACCAGAAAGGGATTAGCCTTTCACGTGTCTGGATATGTGTTAATATCTGGACCATATTTCACCCCCATTTTTCAGAGATTTTAACATTCATCACTCAAAATGTGGGGGTGAGAAAGTTGGTTGCAGGCAATTTAATGAAATATTACAATTTTTCTTTGTGGAGATGACAGGAAATTGATCCGATCATAATACACCTGCAGTAACGATTCTTTCATTCTTCTCAAGCATCAACAAGCTACTTAACCAGTCTAAATGTCAGTAATTCAGCTGTGAAGTGTGCAGACTTTAAAGGAATGAAAGAAAGAAAGAGAGAAAGAAAAAAAAAGAAATGCTTACATTTATATAGCGCCTTTCATGATGTCCCAAATCACTTTACAGCCAATGAAGTACTTTAGAAGTGTAATCATCTGTTTTAGTGATGTTGGTTAAGGGATAAATGGCGACCAGGACACCGGGAAGAACTCCCCTGCTCTTCTTCAAAATAGTGCCATGCGATCTTTTACATCCACCTGAGAGGGTGGACGGGGCTTCGGTTTAACATTTCATCTAAAAGATGGCACCTCCGACAGTGCAGCACTCCCTCAATACTGCACTGGAAGTATTAGCCTGGATTATGTACTCATATTTCTGAAGTGAGACTTGAACGCACAACCTTCTGACTCAGAGGCAATAGTGCTACCCATTGAGCCTCAGTTGATGTTGAGAAAGCCCATCTCCTCAAAAGGGCCTTGGACGTCCTGTTATACAACGTTTTTGAAGCAACATGTACACTTTTTGGCTGGGAATAGATCACTAATGTACACTGGAAATAAAAGGTTGGCCACGCCAAATCAAGTCAGGATCGACTGTCGTAAGGACCCAAGGAAGGCTCAGGAAGAAGTGTCGTAACTTGATTCCAAGGTGAAATATGGAGAAAAGAAGGTTGTCCTTTCCTGTAGAGGTGCCCAAGAACAGGCCAGCAGTGATTCTTCCTCTGACTTTCACTTCTACCCTGCAGTAAAGAGTCTGACCTCCTGTTCTCAGCACCTCAGTACAGTGGTTTAGTTGAGAACGCAGTGGAATTGGGAATTAAATCTGCATCATTCACTGACCTGCACTCTCTCCCAGCACAGGCCCCTGCAGAGACCACAGCAGCACTTAATTTACCTTCATTTCCCCCTTCTTCTGGATTCCCCTACAAGAGGGAAAAGTAATTCCTTGATGTACACTTCAATATTCTAAACACTTCAGGCCATGTCGCCTTTTCAGTACAGTCCCCACTGCTTATAACGGGCTCTTTGGTGCCGTTGACGTGATTAGCCCTCTATAGGTGCTGGACGGTAAATCCATAACAGGTCAGTGGAACATACTGTATTACCAAGAATAGTCCGCACCGTTTAGGAAGCCTCCTCACTACTCATGGAAGAGTCCCTGGGGTAGAATTTACAGCATTCCCTGTGTCTCTGTGATTCAATGACGGATTCTAGTCCGTCCGTCACAGGCCTGATCCAAACTCGATTCCCGAACTGAACGGCGTGTTGTCTTTTAGAGACACCGAGAGAAAGAGGACTGGAACAGAGGAGGAAACAAACGGCTGACTGGATTCCAATTCCGTCCGCACGGTTGCTCCTTGACCAACTGACCGATTGGAGCAACCGTAGGGCAGCATCTTCTCTAATCTATATTACTTGAACAGACACAGAATGAACCGGGAATGTCAGACGCAGACACTGCCCGAAATAGTTGTCGTGCTTAATATGTTATAAGCGGCACCTTTGTAATTGACTGTTATGTTACTGGCAAATGGTCAGCACCAATTCCCGAAATAAGCATCTGCATGTGGTAAGTATGGGCGGTGTAAGTGGTGGGGACTGTATCATGATGATTAGAATTGCACACAGCACTCCAGGTGGCTATGAATCAATCCTCTGTAAAGTAAGAAAGACTTGCATTTCTACAGCGTCCTTCACAACCTCAGGATGTCTCAAAGTGCTTTACAGCCAATGAAGTACTTTTGAAGTGTAGTCACTGTTGTTATGTAGGAAAGGCTACTGATAAAGGCTCAGTATCACATCCAGTGATTTGTGTTCTACACCACGGGCTATACAACCCAAGATGCTATTTGCCTTATTTGTCACTTGTTGCACACTGGGCAAGCAGTTTCAATATCGTATGCACCAACCCCCTCAAGTCCTTTCCCTCCGTTGTACCCTGTGGACCAGCACCATTGAGTTGAGAGGGGTTGAAGCTCCTCAGGGATTCTCCTGATCGTTCACTGTAACGTCTGCGGGAACCCCGGGAGAAACGACACAGATGGCATTTACCTCCTGTCTCCGAGGTTTCTGCAGATCTTCCGCCGAAGTTACATCGGACGATCGGGAGAATCCCCGCAGAAATTCAACCCCATAGGTTCAAAATTTATTCTACTTCCCTCCTCTCATCACTTAGCGCTTTTCAATACCGAATTTAATTTCCCATTTCTTAGTCCAACTTCCCAAAGTACCTACGTCCCTTTGCACCTGATCAGCCTGTAACTCACCCCCACCTTGGTGTGCCATCAGCAGATCTTGATGGTTTTCTCTCTGTCAGCTATTCTGGCAGAAGGCCTCTTGTAATGGGTTTTCTACTAGTTCTCAGAAAGAATCTCCTCCAACAAATCATTCGCCAAATTACTTGAAACATTTCTGAAAATTTCCCAAAAGTAAGACGTTTAATCGGTCTTCAGCTGCCTACCTTGGCAACTGCTGCCTTAACTATGTGAGGAAATTATTTACGCTGCACAAGTAACTATTTTCTGACTCCACATAGGTGGTAAGCAAACCCTGACACTGGACAGGAGCAGTGCACCCAAAGTGTGGTGTCCTTGTTCAGGCCCAGGTCCACCAGGATTTCCTGTCCCAGATCACGAACATGGCCCGGGGACAACCCAAATGAAGGCCTCTCCCCAGTGGGGCCGAGCACCAGCAGAAAGGGGCAGGAAAGTTAAATGCACCTACAGACTCCTGTTGCCTACAGCTGCATGTCAGGGCCTGCCGGCTGCGAATCTCCAATCCCAGCTGCCGTTAAAACTTCCTGAGAGAGGAAGGAGGGGTTAAGTAACAACTTACAACTTCAACAACTTGCATTTATATAGTGTCTTTAACATAGTAAAACATCCTGAGGCGCTTCACAGGAGCGATTATCAGACAAAATTTGACACCGAGCCACATAAGGAGATATTAGGACAGGTGACCAAAAGCTTGGTCAAAGAGGTAGGTTTTGAGGAGCGTTTTAAAGGAAGAGTGAGGTCGAGAGATAGAGAGGTTTAAAGTGGGAATTCCAGAGTTTAAGGCCTAGGCAGCTGAAGTCACGGCTACCAACGATGGAGCGATGAAAATTGGGGATTTCCTACCAGACAGTAAATTAGCAGAGATTTTCCTCACAGCTAGAACGTCCCCCTCCCCACCTTTGAAGACAAAACCATTCCCTTCCCCACCCAGATTTTCTACCCTCCTTTCTTGAAGGTGTTGATTTATGCTGGGTTGCAGTCTCATGGGTGGCTTCTTCTGGCCTTCGGTACAGTGCTGTTCTGGCCAGATGTCATTATGTGGGCCTAAACAGTGGGGCCCCATTATTTCTAACCCTGAAGCAGAGGCGCTGGTCAGGTGCAGCACACCCGAAGAGGGCCTTCCCTGGCCTGGCCTGACCTGACCTGACCTGCACCAGCCAGGGTTTGCAGGTTCAAGTGATTAGCAAGCCCCACTCCCCTAACAGGGGCTTATTCTTGGAATCAGGGGCTGAGCCACATTAAGTAGCAGAAATGGCCCCTGCTTGTGGGGTCTTCTGACTGTGGGGTCTTGTGACTGCTGGCCAGAAACTCTGAGGATCCGACAGGTCCATGAGGGAAGTAAAGGCCAGTTACCTTTTTAGGCCTTATTGGCCTTGCAACCTGCCCTTCCGATCTGAGCAGGACCAGGATCAAATGCTACTTTGGCTGCCACTCCAAATGGGCACCCAACTGGCCTTTTGAGAGAGAAATGAAGCCAGAGGTGTCATTAGACTCCTCCCCATCATTTCCATGTGATTTCAATGCCTCCGTCTGTTGTAGGAACAGGTGCTCCCAACCCCTTGCGGAAAACCGCGGGAATTTCCCGGGGCAGCTTAAAGGGTTGTGGAGCCTGGGATGTGAGCACATCCCAGGTGCACAGGAGAAGAATATTGGGGCCTAAGTGGCATTATGTGTCACAGCCCAGGCTGATCCTGTCTTCTCTTCCATCCACCAATGCACACTTCCTAGTAGAGGTCACTGGACATTGGTCAAGGGTCTCAAGCCTAGAGACATTGAAGCCAATTGTACCACTCTGTGGTCAATTAACGCTCTGTTTTGGGGCTTTCCTGCTCCGAATGGTTCAGACTGGCACTTGGCAGCATTGTTACCATCTTAGCATCAAGATAACTTCACCAATTTCCTAAGTTTTTAAAAGTTCAATCTTGTGTTCGGAATGAGAGAACTCCAATATATAGGAGGGAAAGAGAAGGGATTATTTTTGTTTAAGGAGGATCAGAAACTTTTGTGAAAACTGACACCCTAGTTGTCCTCAATCTATATAGAATTACATTGAATTTACAGCACAGAAACACGCCATTCGGCCCAACTGGTCCATGCCAGTGTTTATGCTCCAAATAAGCCTCCTCCCTTCCTACTTCATTTAACCCCATCATCTAACCCTATCATCATTTCTTTCCATTCCTTTCTCCCTGATGTGTTTATTTAGCTTCCCCTTAAGTGCATCTATGCTATTCACCTCAACTACTCCTTGTGGTACCGAGTTCCCCATTCTAATCACTCTCTGGGTAAAGAGGTTTCTCCTGAATTCCCTATTGGATTTATTAGTGACTATCTTATATTTATAGCCCCTAGTTTTGGTCTCCCCCACAAGTGGAAACATTTTCTTTTCCCGACCAAACCCTTTCATAATTTTAAAGACCTCTTTTAGTCCCCTCAGTCTTCTCTTTTCTAGAGAAAAGAGCCCCAGTCTGTTTAATCTTACCTGATAAGTATATCCTCCCAGTACTGGTATCATCCTTGTGAATCTTATTTTGCACCTCCTCCAGTGCCTCTATATCCTTTTTATAATATGGAGACCAGAACTGTGCACAGTATTCCAAGTGTGGTCTAATCGAGGTTGTATACAAGTTTAACATAACTTCCCAGCTTTTCAATTCTGTCCCTCCAGAAATGAACCCCAGTTCTTGGCTTGAATTTTTTTTATAGCCGCCTGCATCACGCAAATCGGAGCAGCCCTCTCGTTACTCTGAGCTAGTGATGCTGCCCAGTAAAGGGAAAGGAAATTCAGTTGGTTCTGCTTTGCCATTGCAAACCCAAAGTTTTTCAGCTGCATTTGCACTGGGTATATTGCTGGTGTCATTATACAGTCGGAAAACACCAGCCAATGTTTGTTCTTTTCATCTTGAACACGTCTCCCTTGGTGCAGGGAGGAGGCAGAAAATTAAAAAATGAGCCAATACTTAAGGAGAGCGGTTTTTAAGCAAATGAATTGTGTCCCAAATTCTGTTTTTCTCCACACGGACAGTATAGGCATGAAGTGACAAAGAGCTTACACTGTTGACATTACGAGCACAAAGTTATAGGGTGCAGAGACAGCGGAGATGTATGTGTTGACACTGGTATGTGTTGGCGCAGGTGGCATTGCCGGCACAGCTGGTGCTTTTTGGTACAGTTTGCTTAGATTGCGAGCATAAATGGCAACGATACACAGAGACGTTGGCATAGCTGGCTTAGTTAATACAAACATCAGAGTGTGCCAAGTTGACAAAGCACTCAGGTGCTTCTCCTTCTTACAGATGTCGCAGCAGATCAAACTGGCACAACCGGTGCTGTGGGGGCAGGTGGCAGAGATGGTCCATTTGATAGAGACAGCTGGTATCGATGACTTAGCAGGTTCATCACGTGCGACATGATTTTCATGTTATTTGCTCGCAATGCTTTCACTGCCCGGCAATGAACAAACTCCAGATTAAAGGGCATCGCTTCAAGAAACCCTGATGGAATGGGCATTTCTAGGTAAGATTAATTCACCAATCACAAGCGCAAAAAAATTACCCGCAGGATTAAATAGACAGGGTGATTACAAATAAATAGAAAAGGGCTGAGAATTTTTCACAGCAGCTTAACAAAAATTTTGTCAGGCATCAGATTTAAAAAGATAAATATAGATCAGATTATAGGGTGTATTTTCCTGTGTGTTCATTTTTACGGAACAAGAGATAAAAAAGACTAAATGTAATAACTTCACGCTAAACCTTATAAAACACTGGTTGGGCCCCAACTGGAGTAGTGTGTCCAATTCTGGGCACTACACTTTAGGAAGGATGTCAATGTCTTAGAGAGGGTGCAGAGGAGATTTACTAAAATTGTATCAGGGACTTCAGTTATGTGGAGAGACTGGAGAAGCTGGGGTTGTTTTCCTCAGAACAGAGAAGGTTAAGGGGAGATTTGATAGAGGTGTTCAAAATCATGAAGGGTTTTGATAGAGTAAATAAGGAGAAACTGTTTCCAGTGGCAGAAGGGTCGGTAACCAGAGGAAACAGATTTAAGGTCATTGGCAAAAGAACCAGAGGTGACATGAGGAAAAAAAATATTTTTCGCAGCGAGTTATGACGATCTGGAATGCGCTGCCTGAAAAGGTGGTGGAAGCAGATTCAATAGCAACTTTCAAAAGGGAATTGGATAAATACGTGAAGGGAAAGAATTTGCATGGCTGTGGGGAAAAAACAGGAGAGTGGGAGTAATTGGATAGCTCTTTCAAAGAGCCGGCACAGGCATGATAAGCCGAATGGCCTCCTTCTGTGCTGTATCATTCTATAATTCTATGATTCAGGACTTTCCAAAGTGTTTCATAGCCGATGAATAATTGTTGCAATTTGGTCACTGTTTTATAGCCAAACATGTTCGTCAATTTGCATATAAACGAGGTAAAATACCGTGGCAAAATGGCAATGGTTTTTTTCCCCAATTCTGCCACTACATTTGAGTAGTGCTTCATCCTATTCTAGGTTCACAAAAACTAGTGTAAAGAAAAAAAAAAGCCCTTTATTCTTTAAAAGGTAAAGGGTAATCGTGAAAATTTTGTGTCGAATTATACATGGTAGGGATACAAATGAAAAGTTAGTGTTTAATTCTAG
Source organism: Heptranchias perlo (assembly GCF_035084215.1). Lineage (NCBI taxonomy): Eukaryota > Metazoa > Chordata > Chondrichthyes > Hexanchiformes > Hexanchidae > Heptranchias > Heptranchias perlo. Next base: position 16,414,333 of record NC_090329.1, on the reverse strand, counting down.
GTAAGATTTGGTACGAATGAACTGGCACGCAGTGTGGGTTAAGTGGCCAATGTCAGCAACTATTAATGTAACATGAGCAAACAAAAGGGCAGGCTGTGGCTTAGTGGGTAGCACTATCGCCTCTGAGTCAGAATGAGTGTGGGTTCAAGTCCCACTCCAGAGCACAAAATCCCAGGCTGACACTCCAGTACAGTAATGAGGAAGCACTGCACTGTTGGAGATGCTGTCTTTCAGATGAGACGTTAAACCGAGGTCCTCTCAGGTGGACGTAAAAGATCCCATGGCATTATTTCAAACAATAGCAGGGGAGTTCTCCCCAGTGTCCTGGTAAACATTTATCCCTCAACCAACATCACTAAAAAACAGATTATCACATTGCTGTTTGTGGGATCTTGTTGTGTGCAAATTGGCTGCAACATTTTCTACATTACAACAGTGACTTTACTTCAAAAAGTACTTCATTGGCTGTAAAGCACTTTGGAACATCCTGTTGTGAAAGGCACCATATAAATGCAAGTCTTTCCTTTCACAGAGGGCATATGAGGCACACCAGTTGCAAAACAAACTACTGGGGTATGATGGAGAAACGGATCACAATCAAACTCAGGTTCAGCAAAGAGGCTGTGATCATATATCCCACCTGGGTCACAAGATCTACAGGGACAGCCAATATCCTGAATCTCACTCTCATTGGCAATGAATGTCACCGCTGTCCTCTGTTTTTTTTCACCACAAGGTCCTGCCATTCACCTGCCAGGGACATCATAGGAGTCAGTTCTTTTTCCAATGCATTGCTCCATTAAGGAGGCAATTTGAACTCTGTTTCTGTGACACACTCACCTATGTACATTCAGCATTGACCAACAGCAGCCAGGGCACAGGCAACTAGAATTTTTCCTTAAGGTACAGGGGGAATCATTGATTGTGGGTATGTACCCATTCACAAGTTCACCAACAATTCAATGGTACATCTAAATGGAGTTGAGGTACAGATCAGCCATGAGGCAATTGAATGGTGGAACAGGCTTGAGGGGCTGAATGGCCTACTCCTGTTCCTATGTTCCTAAATAAAAAGGGCTGTTATTCCATCAAAGAGCAAATGGCACATAACTACTCCCCACCGCCCCCCCCAACTATAAAATAATGATGTTGATACACGTTTCTCAAGGACTATGCCTGATGCTTTCATTTTGAGGCAACTGGTCATGACACAGGACTTTGACAATGAAGGAAGAATAAATGTATGGGTGGCTCCTCAGAGATATGGGCTATTTAGTGCAACCACTGATGATGACACCTCTGTACAATTCACCAAACACCAGTGGAGAAGAGATGCAACTAGCAACATGGGTGACCAAAGCTCTCATCAAAAATATATTTGAGGTAGGAAAGCAATAGCTCAGAATAATTGAGACAAGACCAGTCAGGAGGGGTGATAAAATGCCCTATAGAAGGTTGGCAAATTTGTATATTGCATATCGCACAAGAACTTGGATGAGGATCAGCAACAAGTCATGCAAAAGATGCACAGCAGGTCCTAGGAGATGGCAAGTCATTGCAACCTAGGAGACAGATCCACAAAGATTTTCTTTTCTCCACCATAAAGAATGATAGACTGACAGATTTATTAAAAGTGGAATAATTTAATTCAGTGTTTGAACATAGGATTGCATGAGTGCACAAGGGTAAATTTTGCAAGGCCCTGTATCACTGGCAGGGCCTAGTATGCAGCCCATCCATTATCAGAAAGTTATGGGCATTCCCTCTGTGATTTTCCACTATTCACTGGAGTGTATATGTTGTTTGATTGTACATTTTGCTTGAGTGTACATCATATGTGAGTATGTGGCGTTTGAGTGTGCACTGTTGGAGTGCATGTGTTCAATGAATGGCCCAACAGTTTCACATGGTGAGTTGCACCACTTGTACGCCTATGGAAGATGAGTTGTGCCCACCAACGGTGGGGCAAGGTATTACACAAGAATTTCCTGGGCAAGCTCAATTGTATATCCATTGGAATCGTGATTGGAACGAAACCCGCGTAAAACAGCAGTAATCTGCTGGGAGGCATGGGAATTAGAGAGCAGCTTGTAAAAAGCCAGTTCTGCTTTGTTTGAATGTGTGATGCTTGAGTATGTGGCTGTTGAGTGCTTGTGTTGTTTCAGTAAATGCTTTGAGTGTATATGGCGTTTGATTGCATGTGTTGTTTGAATACATATAGTTTTTTGATAGCCAGCTGATGGGCTTCTTCAGCTGCTGAGCCCAAGGTATTGGACCTCATGAGGTCTGCCGGCAATCCTAGTGTGCCAACTCACAATCAGCAGTCCTTGCACATTTGAGAGTGTGCTAAGTAGCCGGTACAGTTTGAAAGAGTACACAACCAATTTGTGCAGTGTTGACGACCACTTGACTGAGCTGCAGAGAGGGAGGCCTCTGTGGTATAGCTCCCACCCCTTGGCAGATTTCCTAAGGTGAAGCACACCTCCCATCACAAATGCTTTGACTGGGCTCTCGAGGCCCTGGGCTTCAACCTGCAGTAGTCTGTCTTGCCCAGATTCACCATGTTGGGGAATCAGATTGCTGTCATACGGATTTCAGGATATGCTGCTGATCAGGTAACGGCAGAAGCTGGCATGATCGATGGAGATGTTGGCTGTGGTGTTGCCACATCCATAATCTCCAGGGTTCCCTGCTCAGATTATTGCATGATGTGGAGATGCCGGTGATGGACTGGGGTGGACAAATGTAAGGAGTCGCACAACACCAGGTTATAGTCCAACAGCTTTATTTGAAATCACAAACTTTCGGAGCTTTGCTCCTTCGTCAGGTGAAGTGGCTTCACCTGACGAAGGAGCAAAGCTCCGAAAGCTTGTGATTTCAAATAAAGCTGTTGGACTATAACCTGGTGTTGTGCGACTCCTTACAGATTATTGCAGATATGTCAGGCTGAGGTAACTAAAAAGAAAGGAAGAACTTGCGTTGATACAGCACCTTTCATGACCTCAGGATGTCCAAAAGCACTTTACAACCAGTGTAGGGACCACGGCAGCCAATTTGTGCACAGAAAGGTCCCACAAACAGAAATGAGATAATGACCAGATGAACTTTTTTTTTAATGATGTTGGTTGAGGGATAAATATTTGTCAGGACACCGGGGAGAACGCATACGTTAATACCAGTGCTTGTAGTTGCAGGACCATCTACTGACCCACCACAAGTAGATTTGGCTTAACTAGTACTCTAACATGTCATAAGACTTAACTTGGGCAGAATAAGCTGACTGGGGAGGTATGCTGATGTATTCATCGGTCCTGATGTTACACTGTGGACAGGATATGAAGCACGTGTGCATAAATCACTGGTTAGACTTCAGCTGGAGTATTGTGTCCAATTCTGGGCACCACACTTTGGGAAGAACATAGAGAGGATGCAGAGATTCACTAGAATGGTATCAGGGATGTGGGACTTCAGTTACATGGAGAGACTGGAGAAGCTGGGATTGTTCTCCTTAGAGCAGAGAAGGTTGAGGGGAGATTTAATAGCGGTATTCAAAATCATGATGGGTCTTGATAGAGAAAGTAGGGAGAAACTGTTTCTAGTGGCAGAAGGTCAGCAGCCAGAGGAGACAGATTATGGTAGTTGGCAAAAGAACCAGAGGCAACATGAGGTGAATTTTTTTTATGCTGCGAGTTGTTATGATCTGGAATGCACTGCCTGAAGGGCTGGTGGAAGCAGATTCAGTAATGACTTTCAAAAGGGAATTGGATGAATACTTAAAAAGGGCAGGGGAGTGGGACTAATTGGATAGCTGTTTCAAAGATCTGGCACAGGCACGATGGGCCGAATGGCATCCTCCTGTGCTGTATCATTTTATGATTCTATGTGACAGTTGTACAGTGCATGCTTTAGGTACTTAAGTGAATGTGCTGTACATTAAAGGCTGTCTGAAGACTCTTGCTAATTGTTGCAGATTTGTCCTGTGGCTCTTAATTGGATTACAATTCACCCTGGTTGCTGTGGCCTGTCTTCTTCTGCCTGCTTCCTGACCAGATCCCTTTGGACAGTGAAGTTTTGTAAGACATAGCTGGCAACTTTGGACACTTTAGCCAACTCTACTCTACTCTACTTTGAGGAATCCAACCAGATGCCTTGACCATGTACATATCAATTAGCACTCAGAACAAAGCTCTTCTGTATTGACGCATTTCCTGGCTTGGTCCTTTAAACAACTTGTTCTTTCTGCATGACACTTAATTTGATAGGTCTAGGCATTTAAAACTTTGTTTAATGATGTCAATTATGTTCTTCCAGGTCCCTGGTAGCTGCATGCACCTCATTATATTTCTCTTCATGTGCTATTCATTGGTGTCCCAATGAAGTAAGGAGCCTTAGCTGAAGTTGGTAGACTTGGTCTCCTAGCACCTATTCGTCCAGTCTTCCTGGTTCTTGAAATAATGGTGACCATCAATTTGGTGTAAATGAGGGAATCATGGCAACTTTATTTCATATTATTTATCCTCAGGATGTGAGTGATACTGGCAAGTCCATATTTATTGTCCATTCCTAGTTGCTATGAGAAGGTAGTGGTGTGCGCTCTCCTTAAATTGTGGTGATGATGCTCCCACAATGGTGTCAAGTTGGGAACTGCAGGATTTTGACCCAGCAATGATGAAGGAGGGGCGATTTATGTCCAAGCCAGGATGGTGTGTGACTTGGAAGGGAACTTGATGGTGGTCCCATGATGTTGCTCCCTTGTCCTTCTTGGCGCTAAAGGTTGTGGGGTTGGGAGGTACTGTTGGGAGGAGTGGTGACAGATTCCCTTCCCCGAGGGACATTAATGAGCCTATTGGGTTTTCATGACAAACCAATAGCCAGTTATCTGGTGCTCGCCCACAAATTACCAGGTTTACTAAATTCTATTTCACAACTTGGCATGATGAACTCATAGTCCAGAGCAGCTGGCATTAACAAGTATGATTCTGTGTCACAGACCAGATGTACAATTGTGGAGTGGAACCCCTTGCTTTCCATAAAGCGGGTGGCACTGAGATAGCGTTTCATATGGCCACATGTGTGGAGTCAATATGCCCTGAGGATCTAACCAGATGCTTTGACCATGTACATGTCAATTAGCACTGAGAACAAACCTCTTCCGTGTTGACTCATTTACAGATCAATTAACCTAGCTTGGTCCTTTAGACAACTTGTACTTTGATAAGGAAAGGCAGCTTCCATTTTAACACTAGTTTAAATGAATAAAAAAGAAATCTTTGAATTATTCCCATCCATATATATCCTGTCTGCTACTTTACAGTAATATTATTGCCGCATCTTGGTGCTCTGTCTTTACTTGTGAAATTTATTTCAGGCCCTGCTCTAGGTCCACTGAGTTCACATGGTCTGTAGCATATGTGTGAGACAAATACCTGCAGGGCACAATCAGTGAAACAAGCTTTACGACTCTTGCTGCTAAACCATTATGTAAAAAGTTTTAAAATCATTTTTACCAGTAAAATGGCGCTTCCGCAAATGGAGATAGAAGCGTAGAATCATACAGCATAGAAGGAGGCCATTTGGCCCATCGTGTCTGTGCCGGTTCTTTAAAAGAGCTATCCAACGAGTCCCACGCCCCCTGCTCTTACCACATAGCCCTGCAAATTTCTCCTTTTCAAATATATAACTAATTGCCTTTTGAAAGTTACCATTGAATCTGCTTCCACCTCCTTTTCAGGCAGTGCATTCCAGATCATAACTCACTGCGTAAAAAATGTCTCCTCATCTCCCCTCTGGTTCTTTTGCCAATTATTTTGGATCTGTATCCTTTGGTTACCAACTTCCTGCCAGTGGAAACAGTTTTTCCTTATTTACTCTTATTAAAACCCATCATAATTTTGAACACCTCTACCAAATCACCCCTTAATCTTCTCTGGTTTAAGGAGAACAACTCCAGTTTCTCCAGTCTCTTCACATAACTGAAGTCCCTTATCCCCGGTATCATTCTGGTCGATCTCCTCTGCACCCTCCCCATGGCCTTGACATCAAGACCTTGAGATGTGTTGGAAAGGTCACTATTTCAAGTCCATCATGACTGAATTTTTTTTGTTAAAGAGGCCGTACTCCATGGAAATTGACTGTTAGAAAATTGTTTGCTACTGCCACTTTGTTCATGGGTTATAAAAAAACGATTTAACTCATGTTTGAAAAGAAAAGGAAAATATGGCCAAGGAGGAGTTTGGAATTAAAATGGGCTATTCTGCCTCACCCTGTCACTTCAGTCCATATGCATGGTTTTCTCAGACAATCTTCATTTCACTTCTTCTTATGAAGCAAGCCTGATCACTTCACTCCCTGTCAAATTAGGAATCTACCCACCGTCTTTTTAAAAAATTACTTCCAACAAGTTTGTGATAAGATAATTGGCATTAGAACCAGAGGGGAGATGAGGAGAACTTTTTTTTATGCAGCGAGTTGTTCTGGCCTGGAATGCACTGCCTGAAAGGAAGCAGATTCAACACTAACTTTGAAAAGGGAATTGGATAAATATTTGAAGGGGATATGGACAAAGAGCAGGGGGGAGTGGGACTATTTGGAATAGCTCTTTCAAAGAGCCGGCACAAGCACATTGGGCCGAATGGCCTCCTTCTGTGCTGTAAGATTCGACAGGGGTTAAATTGGATAATCCCAAAAACTGGGCGCAGGTAGCGCAATCCGCCATTAACCTGCGCCCGGTGCTTCCTGTGCAGGCAGGACGAGACTTTCGTCAGGCCTGTGGACTTACCTTTGAGCTGCATTGGAAATCATCATTGGCACGAGGATTCAATGCAATTCGCACTTTCCACCAGCAGGGGGAGTCCCAATCTCTTAAAGGCAGACTGTCTCTTAAAATCTCTTAAAGGTAGCTGGTACCTGTTACTTGCTGAAAATAACAGTCTGCTGTCTGCACAGAGTCTGAACAGATATCGGACATCGCACGCGGAAAACACAGATGCAGGCCCCGTCCTTATGTTTGCAAATTGATGAGTTGTGTTAAAACATTAAATGAAGGTTGCGCACTACTAAATCCCTCATCCTCCAATCTGCATGCCAGACCTCACCAATCTGCCGATCTGAGTTTGTACCAGGCCTGCGAGAGTGCATGCACCAAGGCTCTCTGCTGATGCACTAGAGACCTTGGTGCAAGAGGTAGACAGAAGGAGGGACATCCTATATCCGCAAGGGGGGGGGGGGGGGCAAGAGGCCCTCCAGACTTATACCCAAAAGGCAGTGAGAAGCAGCGGAGGACAAAGACAATGCCAGGCGCACAGCATCATGAACATGGATGCAGTGCAGGAAGAAGTTCAATGCTTTGACATGAGTGGTCAAGGTGAGTGAGGTTAACTGTCAAGTGGTGTCTCCTACCAACTGCTCCATGCACTGCACCCCCATCCCCCACATACCAACAAACTCTTTCCATCAGTACTCAACTCTTCCAATCAGATGCTTCCACTCATCCTTACACATTACCACTGTTGCAACCCGCCCACCCACAACTCACAGGCCACACACACTGGCAGCTATTCAACCATGACAGGCACATCACCCAGACACACGTCCCATTTGCTTGCAGGAGAAGGTGGCGCAAAAAAGGAGGCAGCAAGTGGCAGTGGCATTTAGCCCCTTGAGCCTGTTCCGCCATTCAATGAGATAATTGTGGACCTGTGGCCTAACTCCATAAACCCACCTTAGACCTATATCCCTTAATACCCTTGGTTCACAGAAATCTATCAATCTCAGATTTAGAATTCACAATTGAGCTAGCATCAACTACCATTTGAAGAAGAGTGTTCCAAACTTCTACCACCCTTTGCGTGCAACAGCGTTTCCTAACTTCACTCCTGCACGTCCTGGCTCTAAATGTTCGGCCATGACCCCGCGTCCTAGTATTCAAGTCTAGGAGACCTCCAAAAACAGGTACAAATGTATCGGCAGCCAGAAGCAATAATCCAGCAACTAAGCTGTAAATCCTGCATGGTCCCTTTAAATAGCGCTGGTAGGGAACTTCCAGGCACTCTAAGACATGTTCAGATGGTCGCGGTTAAGACTGCGTTGAGTTGAGTGTTAAGTTCCAAAATGGTATCTAACACTTTAAATCAATGTTGCACAACGATTGCATTCATTTTCTCCTTACTTTACATGCTTCCGGTGTTCAGTATTTGCACATGCGCTAATACCTATACCAAGATGGTGTCCAGTGCACATCACACTGGAAACGTGCGTGCGCAGCCAAGATGCCATCTTGGCACTTTGGGAGGCATAGCGCTGAAACAACGGATGCTAGGCGGCTGAATTTCTAGCCCTCTGATTCTACGACGTCTGGATTTACTGCACTAGATGGTGGTCTATCCCATCCATTCATAACTCAGTGATTCTTAAGCTTGCTCCACTGTCCAGCTACTTTCAGTTATATTTAGCTCACAGTTTTCGTGCTTCATAATTACATTCTGTAATCCTCTAGAAAGACGGGAGATAATGAAAGAGTTGTGCCAAGGATGAGTTAAACGAATCAAGTTCTATTGCTGAATTCGATAGGATTACTCCAGTTCCACCTGACCTTCCGTTGGGTCCTATTTTCTTAACTATTTGTACTGAGGAATTGAGCTCTTTACATATAAATTTACATTTTGTAGTTTCTGAACATTTGAGATTATATTATATAAATCGGTCCCATACACAGCTAAATTCTAGCACAATGATGTCACCCCTTCCCCCTGCCTCAACAAAAAGCTCTGGAATAGCACAAATCTATACAGCTATTCAAAATACATTTTAATCCCCCCCCCACCTCACTGATTGGTTGCCAACCTTTTGTTGGTCTGGTAATACCCTGCAGGATAAAATTCTGGGATGTTGTTTAATCCCCACGAGTCTGAATTTTAATTCTGCACGCTTCACAAACAAAAATTTCCATTATTTCGTCGTTGCAATCCTTTGCATGTTTGATATGTTTAAGCTCTTCAGCAATCTCAGAGTTTCTCTTGTAATCACTTGCATATTGCGTCTCAGAGGCCATTTCATCACACCATTGAGCATAGATTTGATATATATTAAAAACAAAGATAAAGGTTGTTAAAAATGACACACAGATAAATAACAACAGTTAAACCCTAATCAGGTACAACTAAATAATACGACGAAAGACTCAAACCACGAGTCGCTGACACAAGTATTCGTCAGCTTGTGTCAACTTTAACAAATTGAATGGGTGAAAAGAAAAAAAACGCAAAAAACTTGCATTTATATAGCGCCTTTCACGGCCTCGGGACGTCCCAAAGTGCTTTACAGCCAATGAAATACTTTTGAAGTGTAGTCACTTGTGCAATGTAGGAAATGCGGCAGTCAATTTGCGCACAGCAAGGTCCTACAAACAGCAATGTGATAATGACCAGATCATCTGTTTTAGTGATGTTGATTGAGAGATAAATTTTGGCCAGGACACCGGGAAGAACTCCCCTGCTGTTCTTCGAAATAGTGGCGTGGTATCTTTTACTTCCACCTGAGAGGGCAGAGGGGGCCTCAGTTTAATGCCTCATCTGATAAACAGCATCTCCGACGGTGCAGCACTCCTTCAGTACTAGATTTTGTGCTCAAGTCTCTGGAGTGGGACTCAAACCCACGACTTTCTGACTCAGAAGTATATGGGTGATACAAGAAGAAAACATTTGTTCAAAGCACATCCAGTAAGCATACGGAGCTCTCTAGATTTGCTACACCCAATCCATTTCTTTACTATCTTGGATTATGCTCAGCTGGCCCAACACAATAATTGAGATATCTCAGTGACGTTTTACTGTAAAGCCACACACATTAGACTTACTCCAGGAAGAACAGATCAGCAAAATGCCTGTAAGCAAGCAGTAATTATTTTTTAAAAAATGAATCAAAGACAACTTACGACAGGCCCTATGATAAGAACCACTTTATCTTTTTCATTGGATTGCAGTCTTCTCTTAAGAGGATTTCATATCGCCAGCGCATACTTGAATATTTCAGCACAGCAGTGCTCTTCAAATGGCATCGTGCCAACCCCATATTTGGGCATGTTCATGAGGTCATCGTGGCATGCGACACGTGAATTTTATCAGTAAAAGTAAAGATCAGCCATGTATAGAGGTCAACCATTAAACATGAACTGGCACACAGATCAAACACACTCTTTCTTTCCAGTTTTCTCCCCCATTTTTCTCTCCTCCACTGAAATAATGGACTCTTGCTGTGGTACAGTTCCACATGTGCTGACAGCCTCCCGTTACCTGACACAAGTGATTATTCTTTATGTGTGATCCTTAACAAGGGGCAGATAGAAAAGAAAAACAGACTTACATTTATTTAGCACCTTTCATGACCTCGGGATGTCCCAGAGCGATTTGCAACCAATGGAGTACTTTTGATGTGTAGTCACTGTTGTAATGTAGGAAACACAGCAGTCAATTTGTGCACAGCAAGGTCCCACAAATAACAAAGTAAAGGACCAGATCATCTGTTATAAGTGTTGGCCAGGAGAGAAATCCCCTGCTCTTCTTCAAAATAGTTCCGTGAGATCTTTAATGTCCACCTGAGATGGCAGACAGGGCCTCGGCTTAATGTCTAATCCAAAAGACAGATAGCAATGTTTAAGGAGTGGGCGAGGACAGGTGGGGTGCAGGAAATGGGGCTGGACCTGGTAATACGGAGTCTCCACCCGGAAGATACATCTGTGAGAATTTCCTCTGAGGATGAGAGTGGCAGGTGATTGCATCCAAACATATCAAAAGGAGATAGGATTGGTGAGGTGATGTCATCTGCTAGAATTCCCATTGCTCCCACCTCTTGTGCACCAACTCTCCAGGACTGTCCTGGAGTCTCCAGGACACTGCTGCAAGCAACCCAGGGGAAAAGTCATAGGGGGTGTTAAAAAGATTGTGAGATTTTTCATTTTCTTTAACACTTTTGTTTATTAGGTATAAAAATATTGGAGGTAGGAAGAAATGCTGTTTGTTTGAGTGGGGCATGTGGAGGTGGGAGGTCATGTGACAAAACCTCCAGGAACACGTCCAACCAGAGTTGGCAACCCTAGTCCCAAACATACTCGGTGTCGGCGAGATCTAGTATTCAATACATTGGAACGGTGAAAGTGGGGCCCACAGGAGTGCTTGATGTAACCCTGAAGCGAGTGGACTTTCAAGAGAGGGGTCAACAATGGAGACGTGTCTTTTCTCTTCTCCCACACCAGCTGGCCTTGCTGGCAAGTGGCTATCCATTGCAGCGTTTTCCACAACTCCCCGCCCAAGATGGGCCAATACTGGCTCGTGGCACTTGCTGGTAATGTAAATTGCCTGAATTTCCAAATGCTCTGGCAGGGTCAGGCAGTCGGGTCACCAGTAGGGGTGCAAGTCTCGCACGGCCATAGTTACAGCGGGATCATGGACTTCTGGCCTCCGAGTGTCGGCAAGCTATTTGACAATACAGATGGATCAGAGCTGAGTTTGGTCCCATCTTGGCTTGATAGCCGCACCTGCACACTGTCCAGCACTAGTCACTACATTGCAATCGAGAGCAAGAATCCTAGCTGATGCAAGCCCTATATAACCAAGGGGTGGCGCGACCAATTTAATTGCCAATCCAACTGAGATCGGTCATGTTCGCAGAGAATGGGCATCAAATCTAGGAACCTCATACAACATACAAAAATAATGGTCAAGAAAAGACCAGCTGGTCCATCAAGCCTGCCCCACACTCAGGGTGCCTGGAGCATCATGACTGGACACTTCCTACCTCCCCACTCCCCTCTCGCAGCCATGTAGTCTCCTGGGAGAGGCAAAAACAACAGAAAAAAACCACAGGCCAATAAGGGAAATAAAAAAATCAGGAAAATTCCTCTCGAACCCCCTCAGGTGATCGAAACCATTCCAGGAGGTCACATTGACCATACATATGTTAACTGTTAAACCACTTACCTTCTACATGATGCGATCTCTGCCCCAGGCTAAACCAGTCCAGCTCCCTCTTGACGGCATGCAGAGCACAGCCTAATACTACGCAGGGCATTTACTAACTCAGTCCCTGGGGAACTACGTAAACCTATTTCCATTTTCTAATTCCTTCTATTAAATACTGTTTGGGCCCCAGTTGGAGTATTGTGTCCAATTCTGGGCACCATACTTTAGAAAGGAAGTCAAGGCCTTAACAAGGGTGCAGAAGTGATTTACTAGACTGGTACCAGGGATGAAAGACATCAGTTACGTGGAGAGATTAGAGAAACTGGGGTTGTTCTCCTTAGAGCAGAGAAAGTTAACGAGAGATTTAATAGAGGTGTTCAAAATCATGAGCAAATAAGGAGAAACTGTCTCCAGTGGCAGAAGGGTCGGTAACCAAAGGACACAAGGTAATTGGCAGAAGAACTAGAGGCAACATGAGGAAAACATTTTTTTCCACAGCGAGCGGTTAGACATTTTCCTGCACCTTTCAGCTCCAATATAGTTTGCAGCATGGCAAGGGCAATGGAGCATCTGGGACCTTAGTGAGTGACAGGACCAACAGTCTATCTCCTTAACCAATGAGATTTAAGGATTGAGAAAGAAACGGAGGAACAACGGAGAAGGAAATAGGGTGAATTAGAGTGAACTCAGATACAGAAAGAGAGGAAAAGATTGGATTATTAAGAGAGAAAAATTTGACGTGTTTTAAATCTCTAAGAAGAATTGACTTCATGCAGGAATGAGACTTAACAGTTTAAATTGTTTCCCTTCTGGGCCAGAGAGGTTGATTGGCATTGCATTAACAATTATCACATCATTAAAAGAGTACTTGCACTGTTAATGGGCAATTAACTTGTAAATCCAGCAAGTTCTTAAAAATAACGGGGAGGGTTGAGGGCGAGATGCTGTTTGTGCGAAGCAAATGACAGAACAGTGTAAATCGACCAGCAAGTTCTGAAGATTTGCAACCCATGGCGTATCTCTTAGTCCGCTGAACTTGCTGGCCGATTTGTGCATTAATAACGGCGTGTGTCGTAAACTCACCGTTATTTTTACAGGATGATTTGGCCCACTGTTTCATCTGTTACAGGCTGGAGAGAGAAATAAAACTTAAACAAGGCTTTGTTCAGTTTGTACATGATTGTTACTGATCTGCTTGTTCAGTTATTGTTTAATAGATTTGCTTAATGTATTTAAATTAAAATGAGGTCTGGAGTGATGTATCTTTTTAAAAGACTGGAATGAGGACTTATGGAGGAATAAGATGAGAATAGCAGCTAAAAACAATTAACAGACAAGATTTGTTATTCTTTTAAAAAACTGCATTTCTATATAAGTTAAACAATGACAAAATGGCTAACATGGGTAAGCAAAGTTAGTCTGAGTTCATACATTCAGCCAAAGATATCGCCCAACAGCGACAAAAATATATTTTTGAGCAAACCAATCATCTTTAAATTTAAAATAAAATTGATTTAAAGATTTAAGATTTCACGTTACTGAAAGCTTACCTAGATTTCAAGGCATAGACATTCTCGAAAGTATAGGGAGTTGTGTCTCATCCTTGAAAGCGGTACGAGAGCTGAAACAATCTCGGATAATAAGGTTAGTAAAGACCCCAAAATGTAACAGCTATACAATATCCGTCGATGATGATATCGCTTGATGCTTTCTAACCCAATACCTCGCTGAGCTATTCAAAAAAGGCTTTAATCTACTTATTGTGAAAGTGTTAAAACAGTAGACAGAAGAATATGATATGAATGTTTTTAGTGTTTCTACAATAACACCACTTGCAGTAATTTCCATCCACACGTTTACCGCAGTGATTGCAACGTATTCATCTCTTTTAAACTTCAGATGGATTAATATGAATTGTACTGTTACACTGATGAAAATGTTGGTTTACTTTGGAGCTGCTCATCTCTGTTAGCATGCTCTAATATTTTAATAACAGATTCATGTTTATAAATAGCTAAAGAAAAAACTAGCCAGCTGCTGCTATGCACTACATGAGACAACATCTGAAGCACATACAAGTGGCAAATACACCCGCTGTATTCAAATTATGGAGCATAATTGGCATCTCATTTCAATTTTAATGCGTTTGCTTTCATTTAGGAGACAGAAACTCGGTGTTATAATCAATTCTTTCAAAAAGAAGCCAAACTGCTTGCAAAAATAACAAACTTTTAGGACAATTATGAAGTTTTCAATCAATTTTGCAACTAAAAAATTTGCAAAGCATAAAATTCTTAAGGTGTACGATGTTTCCACTGTCACAAAGAATCACACAACCTGCTTGTATGTCCTCACCACCGATACTTGAAAGAGGGCTAAGAGTATTGAAGATAGAGACATCAACCTATCGAGCCACCTATCCATCTGTCCTGTTCATCTATCTATCGTGGCTCAGTTGGTAGCACACTTGCCTTTGAGTCAGAAAGTTGTGGGTTTAAGTCCCACTTCAGAGACTTGAGCATAAGTTGGGTGAGGGATAAATATTGGCCAGGACCCTGGGGAGAACTGCTCTTCTTTGAAATAGTGCCATGGGGTCTTTCACGTCCACCTAAGAGGGCAGACGGGGCCTGGGTTTCATAGAATCATCGAACTTCATGGCACACAAGGAGGCCATTTGGCCTATCTTGTCTGTGCCGGCTGAAAAAGAGCCATCCAGACAAATCCCACATTCCAGCTCTTGGTCCGTAGCCTTGTAGGATATGCAACTTCAAGTGAAAATCCAAGTACTTTTTAAATGTGATGAGGGTTTCTGCCTCTACCACCCTTTCAGGCAGTAAGTTGCAGACCCAAGCCACCATCTGGGTGAAAAAAATTCTCAACTCCACTCTAATCCTTCTACCATTTAAATCTATGCCCTCTGGTTTTTGACCTCACTGCTAAGGGAATTAGATCCTTCCTATCTCCTCTATCTAGGCTCTTCATAATTTTATACACCTCAGTTAAATCACCCCTCAGCCTCCTCTGTTCCAAAGAAAACAACCCCACCCTATCCAATCTTTCCTCATAGCTAAAATTCTCCAGTCCTGGCAACATCCTCGTAAATCTCCTCTGTATCCTCTGTAGTGCAATCACATCTTTCCTGTAATGTGGTGACCAGAACTGTACACAGTACTCAAGCTGTGGCCTAACTAGTGTTTTAAACAGTTCTAGCATAACCTCCCTGCTCTTATATTCCATGCCTCGGCTAATAAAGGAAAGTATTCCTTTTAACTTCTTAATCACCTTATCTTTCTGTCCTGCTACCTTCAGGGATCTGTGGACATGCACTCCAAGGTTCCTCTGTTCCTACACACTTCTCAGTATCCTCCCATTTATTGTGTATTCCCTTGCCTTGTTTGCCCTCCCCAAATGCATTATCTCACAATTCTCCAGATTGAATTTCATTTGCCACTTTTCTGCCCACCTGACTAGTCCATTGATATCTTCCTGCAGTCTACAGCTTTCTTCATCACTATCAACCACACGGCCAGTTTTTGTATCATCTGTAAACTTCTTAATCATGCCCCTACAATTAAGTCTAAATCATTTATATATACTGGAGAAAGCAATGGACCTACTACTGAGCCCTGCGGAATCCCAATGGAAACAGACTTGCAGTCACAAAAATATCCGTTGACCATTACCTTTTGCTTCCTGCCACTTAGCCAGTTCTGGATCCAACTTGCCACTTTCCCTTGGATCCCAAGGGCTTTTACTTTTCTGACCAGTCTGCCATGTGGTACCTTGTCAAAAGCCTTGCTAAAATCCATGTACACTATATCAAATGCGCTACCCTCATCGACCCTCCTCAAAAAATTCAATCAGGTTAGTCAGACATGACCTTCCCTTAACAAATCCATGCTGACAGTCCTTGATTAATCCGTGCCTTTCTAAATGATGATCAATATTGTCCCTCAGAATTTTTCCAATAATTTGCCCAACATTGAGGTTGAGCTGATTGGCCTGTAGTTACTCGGTCTATCCCTTTCTCCCTTTTTAAACAATGATACAATGTTAACAGTCCTCCAGCACCACCCCTGTAGCCAAAGAGGACTGGAAAATGATGGTGAGAGCCTCCGCTATTTCCTCCCTTGCTTCTCAACAGCATGGGATACATTTCATCCGGGCCTGGCGATTTATTTACTTTCAAAGATGCTAAACCCCTTTAATATTTCCTCTCTCACTATGTTTATCCCATTCGATATTTCACACTCCGCCTCCTTAACCACAATGTCTGCATCGCCTCCCTCTTTTGTGAAGACAGACGCAAAGTACTCATTAAGAACCATACCCACGTCTTCCGCCTCCACACATAGGTTACCTTTTTGGTCTCTAATATGCCCTATTCTTTCCATAGTTATCCTCTTGCTCTTTATGTATTTATAAAACATTTTTGGTTTTTCCTTGATTTTACTTGCCAATATTTTGGTTTAACAACTCATCCGAGAGATGGAGATTGAAGCACATGTTAATCAACCATAAACAACAACTACTTGCATTTATATAGCACCTTTAACGTAGTAAATCGTCCCAAGGCACTACACTGGAGCGATTATCAAACAAAATTTCACATTGAGCCACACAAAGAGGTATTAGGACAGATGACCAAAAGCTTGATCAAAGAGGTAGGTTTTAAGGAGCATCTTAAAGGGGGAGAGAGAGGCAGAGAGATTTAGGGAGGGAATTCCAGAGCTTAGGGCCTAGGCAGCTGAAGGCACGGCTATCAATGGTGGAGTGATTAAAATCGGGGATGCGCAAGAGGCCAGAATTGGAGGAGCGCAGAGATCTCAGAGGGTTATAGGGCTGGAGGAGGTTACAGAGATAGGGAGGGGCAAGGCCATGGAGGGATTTGAAAACAAGGATGAGAATTTTAAAATTGAGGTATTCACGGACTGGGAGCCAAAGTAGGTCAGCAAGCACAGGGGTGATGGGTGGACGGGACTTGGTGCGAGTTAGGATATGGGTAGCAGAGTTTTGGATGAGCTTAAGTTTATGGAGGGTGGAATAGTCCAGTCTGGAAGTAACAAAGGCATGGATGAGGGTTTCAGCAGCAGATGAGCTGAGGCAGGGGCGGAGACGGGCGATGTTACGGAGGTAGAAGCATGCGGTTTTGGTGATGGAGAGGACATGTGGTCGGAACCTCATCTCAGGGTCAAATAGGATGCCAAGGTTGTGAACGGTCTGGCTCAGCCTCAGACAGTGGCCAGGGAGAGGGATGGAGCCGATGGGTAGGGAACAGAGTTTGCGGTGGGGACCAAAGACAATGGCTTCAGTCTTCCCAATATTTAGTTGGAGAAAATTTTTGCTCATCCATGATGGTGAGATAAATGAGAGACAGTGGAGGGGTCGAGGGAGGTGGTTGTGAGGTAGAGCTGGGTATTGTCTACGTACATGTGGAACCATCAGTTGCTGGAATAAAAATATGTACAGAAATTGCAGGCACAGCTCATAGAAACCATCAATAATCAGGTACATTCTGTGACTAGTGATAAGATAAGGAATACAATAAATCAATAATCTAATACAGATAAAAATAACTTTTTGTCACACTGTTGATCTTGATATATAAACTATCGATGAATTGTTTTGAATGAAGGAGGATGTGGGTTCAAGCCCCACTCCAGAGATTTGAGTACAAAAATCCAGGCTGACACTCCACTGCAGCACTGAGGGAGTGCTGCACCGTCGGAGGTGCCGTCTTTCAGGTGAGACGTTAAACCGAGGCCGCATCTGTCCTCTCAGGTGGACGTAAAAGGTCCCACGGCACTATTTCAAAGAAGAGCAGGGGAGTTCGTCCCGGTGTCCTGGCCAGTATTTATCCCTCAAACAACATCACTAAAAAACAGATTATCTGATCATTATCTCATTGCTGTTTGTTGGACCTTGCTGTGCGCAAATTGGCTGCCGTGCTTCCTACATTACAACAGTGACTACACTTCAAAAAAAGTACTTCATAAGCCGTAAAGCACTTTGGGATGTCCTAAGGTTGTGAAAGGCGCTGTATAAATACAAGTCTTTCTTTACAAGGTATCGATTTTCAGCTGATTTATGGCACAAATTGTGGCAGTTATCCTATATTTGGAACATGGGTTTGCAAACTCCTGCTGGCAAGATTTGGAATCCACTTCATTGGACTGAGATACTTCTCAAAAATGGAAAGATCCTTTTGGGAATAATTTTTCATCCACCATCTTCCAATTATTCATTTTTGTCGCTCTGTCAAATAGCACTAATAGAATTTGAATCTCAAGACTTAGACGATTGGTGAATAGACAGCATGAGGATTGATTAGGAAACCAACAAAATGATGACCATTGGTGTACGGGTGTCATCCTTGCAGACACTAATGTCCTCATCCAGCTGGATCACTCTTAAAGTAGAAGTTATACCTATTTTCAGCTAGCATTGATTAACTCCCTGATCACATAAAAGCTCTACGGGGAAGAATTTCTGTCAGCGTTCCCTCGATTGTCCACTGTAACATTGGCAGATGATCCGTGGAAACCCTGAAGGAATGGCGCAAACCATCACTTCTGCCTGCCTCAGCCAGATGCTGCTATGCACTGCATGGGACAACATCTGAAGCACGTACAAGTGGCAAATACACCCACTGTATTCAAATTATGGAGGATAATTAGCATCCCATTTCAATTTTATTGCGTTTGCTTTCAGAACTCTATTTAGGAGACAGAAACTCGGCATTATAATCAACTCTTTCTAAAAGAAGCCAAACAGCTTGCAAAAATAACAAACTTTAAGACAATTATTAAGTTTTCAATCAATTTTGCAACTAAAAAATTTGCAAAGCACATAATTCTTATGGTGTACGATGTTTCTAATGTCACAAAGAATCATACAACCTGCCTGTATGTCCTCACCACCGATACTTGAGAGAGGGCTTAAGAAAGAAAGATCTTGCGTTTATATAGCGCCTTTCACGACCTTAGGACGTCCCAAAGTGCTTTACAACCGGTGAAGTACTTTTGAAGTGTAGTCACTGTTGCAATGTAGGAAAGTCAGCAGCCAATTTGTGCACAGCAAGTTCCTACAAACAGCAATGTGATAATGACCAGATAATCTGTTTTAGTGATGTTGGTTGAGAGTTAAACATTGTCCAGGCCACCGGAGAGAACTCCCCCGCTCTTCTTTTAATAGTGCCATGGGATCTTTTACGTCCATCTGAGAGGACAAATGGGGCTTCGGTTTAACATCTCATCTGAAAGACGGCACCTCCGACAGTGCAGCACTCTCTCAGTACTGCACTGGGCATATCAGCCCAGATTTTGTGCTCAAGTCTCTGGCTTAGGGTGTCGAAGATAGACACAACAATCTATTGAGCCACCTATCCATTTGTCCTGTTCATTTATCTATCGTGACTCAGTTGGTAGCATTCTAACCTACCCCTAGTTTGTTGTGAGCTTGGAACCAGGAAATTCTGGGCTGCTGCTTTCCTGGCCCTTAACATAATATATGGTACTTAGGTGCACCTGGACTTAGTGGGTGGATCAAGGGAAAAGCCAGAAATCACACTAGAAAATTAGTAGGGGGGTGGGGGTGTCAACTTTGGGCTGAAACAGCTTCTGTCCCAATGTGCTGGCCAGAAAATGTACTCAACCTGATTTAATAGCGCAGACTCATTGAAAATGCCTTGCACTATCAGGGCCATTTTGCCTATCTGGAAGACTGAATCAAAGTCGGAGCAAGATAACTACACAGCAGACCTGGGTATTCCTACTGCTAATCATATAGACCTCTTAGAAACCATTGTGAACAACAAGATGTTGCATTTCTTCTCTTGCAAGAAGTAACCATCTGCTCAGCTGCCTGGTGACATAGCGAATCATTTCTGAAAGGGTACAACTGTCAGGAGAGACTGAACAAGCTGGGGCTCTTTTCTCTAGAAAGGAGAAGACTGAGGGGTGACCTGCTGATGGAGGTCTTTAAAATTATGAAAGGGTTTGATAGGGTAGATGTAGAGAAGTTGTTTCCACTTGTGGGGGAGTCCAAAACTAGGGGCCATAAATATAAGATAGCCACCAAGTAAGGAATTCAGGAGAAACTTCTTTACTCAGAGAGTGGCGAGAATGTGGAACTCGCTACCACATGAAGTGGTTGAGGCATGTGGCATAAGTGCATTCAAGGGAAGCCAGATAAGTACATGAGGGAGAAAGGAATTGAAGGTTATGGTGATAGAGTTAGATGAAGTAAAGTGGGAGCATAAACACAGACATGGATCAGTTGGGCCGAATGACCTGTTTCTGTGCTGTAAATTTTATGTAAAGTCAGTTTGTGGATTTCTCAGCCTTAAGAACAGAAATAAAGTCCCCCCCTCAATGCCCAGGATAAAAATAGAGTAGATGCAATTGACACCTTAGAGCCTTCGGTGGAGCAAGGTCTCTTGACCTGACTGAAAGTCAGGCCTCTTGTGGGCCTCTAGTATTTGTATGAGGTACTGAGTGAAATACGTGGTCCCTCAGACGATTCAAAGATTAGGGCGGGATCAATAGATATTTAACTTTATTGGTGAAGTGACGTGATTGGCTGCTGTGCCAAAGTTGTGTTGTTTTTGCTCATCTTGTGTTTTCACAAAAAAGCAATGTGTCACATTTGCTGTCTATTTCTCAGCTGACCAATGTTCAAGTGCTTGATAGACAGAATCTATTTCACTGAGATGCAATTTGGCTTTGGTTTACAATCACTTTCAAGGATTCCTCCAGATCTATATCTACAGAAATAGCAGACTTCCAGTAAATTTATAGCAAATGTCAGAGGAGATGAAAAAAAAAGCTGCATTTCCAAGCCATATCTAAGTACTTTCATTATCATTCACTGAACCGATCTAAGTCAAATTCTTTCTTTGCTCATTTATTTTGTTATCTGTTGCTGGCTTACTCCATCCTCGATACAACCACATGCTTGTTGAGTGGCCTCCACTGACTTTATGGTCATTCCACAGTCAAGGTTCCTTTAACCTGCTGTGCATCTGTAGCCCCAAGGTAAGCTGCAACCTTCACTAATATCTCCTGAGATACAAGAGCTTGTAAAGTCTGTGAGGAGTTTTATGACAGTAATATTCCTCTATAAAATATAACCTTTTCAATACACAGTGCCCTTTGCAGCTTTGAAAAATATGTTTTCTGTGACACATTCTCTAAGAGCCATCTTTGGTGAAGCCCCATGATGTTTAATATTACAAATACAATTAACGGAACGCATAGAACTTTAGTACATATGAGATTCAGTCCGTATCGAATAAAGAGAGAATAGTCAGTGAGTGATGGCCCTTTAGAATTTTCTGTTGCATGAGGGACAAGAATGAATTAACTCATGAATGAGGGAATCCTAAGTATCAAAGCGTGATAGTAGATATCGCACACAGGAGGAGGCCATTCAAGTGAATTATGAAGATCTTCCTTGAGATAAAAAAGTGTTCCACAGTGACCCACTATGTTGTCTATTCATGGCATTGCAAAGAAACAAATGCAGTTACTTAGAATTACATAAAATTTCATCGAATTACATCGATCTACAGCACAGAAACAGGCCATTCGGCCCAACTGGTATATGCCAGTGTTTGTGCTCCACACGAGCCTCCTCCCACCCTCCTTCACTTAACCCTATCACCATATCCTTCTATTCCTTTCTCCCTCATGTACTTATCCAGCAGCCCTTTAAATGCAGCTGTGCTATTCGCCTCAACTACTCCATGTGGCAGCGAGTTCCAAATTCTCACCACTCTAAAGAAGTTTCTCCTGAATTCCTGATTGGATTTATTAGTGATTATCTGACATTTACGGCCCCTAGTTTTGGACTCCCCCACAAGTGGAAACATCTTCTCTAGATTTATCCTATTGAACTCCTTCATAATTTTAGAAACCTCCATCAGGGCACCTCTCAGTCTTTTTTTTCCGAGAGAAAAGAGCCCCAGCTTGCTCAGTCTTTCCTGATGGTTTATCAGAATTGATAGGGTCGAACCTTTATGATTTATCTCCTGATCAAGGTCCCTCAGTGCCAACACCATTCTTTAATTGAGAGGATGGCCTCTCGGGTCTCTGAGCCAGCTTCCAGAGCTGGACAGCAGCAACCCAGGGTGGTTCATTCCGAGTTCTCCTCCTTCACTATGGAGAAACTCCCTTGCTCAACACTTCCCTGAGGCAGCCTCATTGAGGTCAGAAAGCAACTCACAACGTAAGGAACAGTGGGCTTCAATCCACGTCCTACCACTCTCCTATCACAGCTGTGTCAGCGGTGGCTCTGTGGGCAGCACTTTCGCCTCTGAGTCAGAAGGCTGTGGGTTGAAGTCCCACTCCAGAGATTTGAGCACAAAATCTCAGCTGGCACTTCAGTGCAGTACTGAGGGAGAGCTGCACTGTTGGAGATGCTGTCTTTCGGATGTGATGTTAAACCGAGGTCCCGCCTGCCCTCGCAGAATGGATCTAAAAGATCCCATGGCACTACTTAGAAGAAGAGCAGGGGGGTTCTCCCTAGTGCCCTGGCCAGTATTTATCCCTCAACCAACGTCACTAAAAAACAGATTATCTGATCATTGTCTCATTGTTGCTTGTAGGACCTTGCTGTGCGCAAATTTGGCTGCCGCGTTTCCTACATTGCAGCAGTGACTACACTTCAAAAAGTACTTCTTTGGCTGTAAAGCGCTTTGGGACATCCTGAGGTGGTAAAAGGCGCTATATCAATGCAAGTCTTTCTTTTGTTTCTTTCATATGGCAAGGAGGCATGACTCACTTCAATTGCCATATGATACATTTATTTATTAATTCTTTTTTAAATTACTTTACAAAATCTTTATCCGTTGACCAAAATTGATCTGTGTGCTTGTGCATTGTGTAATAGAAAGAGAGGATTTGTACAACATGATAGC
Source organism: Heptranchias perlo (assembly GCF_035084215.1). NCBI lineage: Eukaryota > Metazoa > Chordata > Chondrichthyes > Hexanchiformes > Hexanchidae > Heptranchias > Heptranchias perlo. The sequence continues at coordinate 16,391,461 of NC_090329.1, read as the reverse complement.
AATAAACCAGGGTTATAGTGGTTCAGCTGACAGTCAGAAAGAATAGCCTAAAAACTCAATTTTTAAAAATTCATTCTTTTGGGCATTGCTGTCAAAGCTGGCATTTATTGCCCCTCCCTAGGTGCCCTTGAGAAAGTGGTGGTGAGCCTTCTAATTGAACCGTTGCAGTCCTTGTGGTGAAGATACTCCCACAGTGCTGTTAGGTAGGAAGTTCCAGGACTTTGAACCAGTGACGATGAAGGAATGGCCGATATAGGTCCAATTCTGGATGGTGTGTGACTTGGAGGGGAACTTGGAGGTGGTGTTGTTCCCATGCACCTGCTGCCCTTGTCATTCTAGGTGGTGGAGGTCGTGGGTTTGGGAGGTGCTGTTGAAGAAATGGACCCTATCGAGGGGTGAAAGTTCAGGGGGGTGACGGGATGTCCCAAATTCCAGGGATTTGAATAGACGGGGTGGGCATTCGTGCCTGCATCAGCAAAACAGAGGTGTCCACCCTATGGGGAGGAGGAGCTGCATCTACAGCACGGAAAGGGCAGAAGAAATGTGGGGTTAAAAACCCCTTTTAATTGAACAATGGTACATTTGTGTCCCTTTTAAACATTACATTGAAAAAGCTTTCAGAAGATTCTGACAGGACTTTGTAACAGGGCTTGTAAAAATAACTGATAAACCATTGAAGAATGAAACAGGATATGCAAGGCCACTAACAAAGATAATAAAGGGGCCGCCCACATTCTGATGGTTTGAGATCACTGCACATGGCCTTAACTACATCAACGAGACCTAGCAATAGATGAAGAGTAGTAACAAAGGGAGTGACTGGACAAAAAGAATGACACTTTCTCCCACTCCTAGGTCCCATTGATCCAAAACAACATAAAAAGAATTTGCAATGGAAATAGTCTCTCTCTCTGCAGTTGAAAAGCTTGAAAGAAAGCTTTGCGTACAACAAGGATGTCTGAAACAATGACAAATACCTCAAGACACAAGGAGCTGATCACTTCTAAACTGTCTTGATGAAAACCCTTGGTGTGTGTATATATATATATTGCGTAATATGCCTGATGCTTGTATGAATTGTTAAATCATTAAATAATCACATTGCAACCCATTAGGTGTATAACAGGTAGACTAAGTTCATATGTATTGTTTGATTTCGCTTCATGTATGCTTGTATGAATTGTATCATTAGATAATTGGTTTTGATTCACAAAACTACTGTGAATGTGACCTTCTTTGACAGACTATTGTCCAGATTGAAGAATCACTGGAAAATTAGGTTTTCGGTATAAAGAAGCCCAATTATTTTTTTTTAAAGCTTCCCTGCTGGAAGATTGGAGTCAGGGCTGGAAAGATAATGGATCCTGTCAGAATTGATTGCCTTTGTGTTTTTTTTTAACATAGAACTACATAGAATGAACAGCACAGAAACAGGCCATTCAGAACAATACGTCCATGCCGGTATTTATGCTCCACACGAGCTTCCTCCCATCCCTTTTCATCGAACCCCATCAACAAATCCTTCTATTCCTTTCTCCCTCATGTGTTTATCTAGTTTCCTCTTAAATGTCTCTATGCTAGTGGCCTCAACTAGCATTCTGGGCACCGCACTTTAGGAAGGATGTGACGGCCTTAGAGGGGGTGCAGAAACGACTTACTAGAATGGTTCTAGGGATGAGGGACTTCAGAAAAGTGGAGAGACTGGAGAAGCTGGGGTTGTTCTCCTTGGAGCAGAGAAGGCGAAGAGGAGATTTGATGGAACTGTTCAAAATCAGGAAGGGTTTAGATAAAGTAAATAAAGAGAAACTGTTCCCATTGGTGGAAGGGTCAAAAACCAGAGGACACAGATTTAAGGTGATTGGCAAAAGAACCAAAGGCGACTTGAGGGAAAACCTTTTTACGCAGCGAGTAGTTATGATCTGGAATGCACTGCCAGAGGGGGTGGTGGTTGCAGATTCAATCGTGGTTTTCAAAAAGGAACTGGGTAAATACTTGAAGGGAAAAAATTTGCAGGGCCATGGGGAAAGAGCAGGGGAATGGGACTAACTGGATTGCTCTTACAATGAGCTCAATATGGATGGGCTCGATGGGCTGAATGGCCTCCTTCTCTGCTGTAACCATTCTACAATTCCATGAACTATTCCTTCTGGTAGTGCATTCCACATTCTAACCACTCTCTGGGTAAAGAACTTTCTCCTGAATTCCCTTTTGGATTTATTGGTGACTATCTTATATTTATGGACTTAGTTCTGGTCTCCCCCGCAAGTGGAAACATCTTCTCTATGTCTACCCCGTCAAACCCTTTCATAATCTTAAAGACCTCTATCTGGTCACCCCTCAGTCTTCATTTTCCACAGCGAAAAGAGCCCCAGCCTGTTTAGTCATCCCTGATAGGTACAACCACTCAGTTCGGGTATCATCCTTGTAAATCTTTTTTGCACCTTCTTGAGTGCCTCTATATCCTTTTTATAATATGGAGACCATGGGCTCAATTTTAAAATGGAGCCGGGAGGAGGGTGGGGGGGTCAAATTGAGGTCGGAAAACCCATTAGTACGGGTTTCCCGGACGTCCTTACGATTTTGACGTAAGGACTTTTATTTTTTTTTGTATGTTTCCCGTCTGACTGACCGGCTGATTGACAGGCTGGTCTCAGTCGGACGGAAGGCCAGCCAGGGAGGACGTGTTCAGGTAAGTCTTTGTTTGTATGGACTGGGGATGGAGGGGGGGGGGGGTATGGATGGGCATGGGGCATGGGTGGGCAGACGGGTCACGAGTAATGGGGGATGGGATTGGGGGTCAGTCACGGGGTGGATGTCGGGATCGGGGGTCCACGATTGTTGAGGGGAAGGGTCGGAGGGTCGGAGGATCGGAGTGGGGGGGGAGGATCAGGGCTGGGAGATGAGGGTCGGAGGGGGAGGGTCGGGGGATCGGGGGTCGGGGGTCTGCGATTGGGGGGGTCAGGGGTTTGCAATCGGAGGGGGTTGGGGGGGGTTAGTGCAGGTAAGCTTGTTGGGTTTGGGGGAAGCATTCCTGCTCCTCCAGCACACAAGATGTGCCTTTCTAGGCACCTACCTGTTAGTCTCCAGCCTTCTCACCTCCTTTCACGAGGCGTAAAACAGAAGGCCCAGGAATCCCAGCCCATCGGGGTTGAAATCGGGAATTGGAGAAAAATGGAGGCCTAAAGCCTGCTCAAAAGGTTTTAAGGCGCCACCCATCTCCTGGGAGCGAGTTGGTCACCCGCCCCGGTGAAAACTGAAAATGGGCAGGTTGGGGGTGAGTGTGAAATGGTGCCAATTTTCAATGCCCACCCACCCCCAACCCACCTGTTTTTTTACTTTGAAAATTGAGCTCCATAACTGTGCACAGTACTTCAAGTGTGGTCTAACCAAGTTTCTATACAAGTTTAAAATGACTACCCTGCTTTTCAATTCTATCCCTCTAGAAATTAACCCAAGTGCTTTGTTTGCTTTTTTAAAGGCCTTATTAACCTGCGTCGCTACTTTTAGTGATTTGTGTCTCTGTACCCCCAGATCCCTCTACTCCTCAATCCCATTTAGACTCTTATTTTCCAACGAGTATGTGGCCTCCTTATTCTTCTTACCAAAATGTACGACCTCACACTTACCATATTGAAATCCATTTGCCAATTACACGCCGATTCTGCAAGTTTATTAATGTCTTCCTGTACTTTGTTGCAGTCCCCCTCAGTATTCCCATCTTCCACCCTCCATGAACTTGAGCTCATCAAGAACTCTGCTGCCCGTATCCTAACTCGCACCATTCACCCATCGCCCCCCTGCTTGCTGATTTACATTGACTCCCAGTCCGGGAATGCCTTGATTTTTAAAATTATCATCCTTGTTTTTAAATCCCTTCATGGCCTCGTCCCTCCCTATCTCTGTAATCTCCTCCAGCCCTACAACCCTCCGAGATCTCTGCGCTCCTCCAACTCTTGCCTTTTGTGCATCCCCGATTTTAATCACTTCACCATTGGTGGCCGTGCCTTCAGCTGCCTGAGCCCTAAAATCTGGAATTCCCTCCATAAACCTCTCTATCACTCTCTCCTTCTTTAAGATGCCTCTTAAAACCTACCTCTTTGACCAAGCTTTTGGTCCTAATATCTCCTTATGTGGTTCGGTGTCAAATTTTGTTTGATAACGCTCCTGTGAAAAAATTTGCAGGGCTATGGCATTATATTGTTGTTGTCATTAACTATAACCTCAATTTGGTGTCATCTGCAAATTTTGAAATTGTACTTCTGATTCCCAAGTCCAAATCATTTATGTAAATGGTAAACAACATTGATCCCAGTGGAACACCACTTCCCACCTTTGCCAGTTTGAGTAACTACCTTGAACCCCTACTCTCTGTTTTCTGTTTTGCAGCCAGCTTGCAATCCTACCTACTACTTGTCCCCTGACTCCACATGCTCTGACGTTAGCCATGAGTCTACTATAACCTTATCGAAGGCCTTTTGAAAATCCAAATATATTACATTTACTGCATTAACCTTGTCTATCCTTTCGGTGATTTCTTCAAAGAATTCAATAAGGTTGGTCAAGCATGACCATCCCTTTTGAAATCTGTGCTGACTATTCTTTATTATATTTTGATTTTATGCATGTTTTTCTATTGCAACTTCGAGTAAGGATTCCATTGTCTTTCCTACCACTGACATTAAGCTAATTGGTCTATAGTTCCCTGGATTTATTCTATCTCCCTTTTTACATATAGGAATCACATTAGCTGTCCTCCTGTCTTCTGGCATTATTCCTTTTTCTAATGAATTGTTATATATATGTAATAGTGCCTCTGCTATCTCTTCTATAACTTCTTTTAGTATGTGCTGATGCTTTCCATCCGGACCAGGGCTTTTATCCTCTCTAAGTTTGATGAATTTATCAATTATCTTCCCCCTTTCTATCTTTCACTCAGGGTAGGTCTTGCTGGGTCCATTGGGGGGCAGGGGCAGGAGAAGTAAGCGGAATTCCCAAGGTAGCCCCCAGGAACTCCCAAGATATGCCCCCGAAGTTAGGCAGCAACATAACGGGGGTGAGTCTATGAAACATCTGCTCCTCAGCAGTGCAATTGACAGGAGAATCTTTTATTATTGGGGAACTTGCCCTGCCAACCTGCCCCAAAGCTCTCTAGATTTTATTAACAATAGACTTCCCTGTGGTTGCAACCGTGGTACCAGGGGAAGCTTGGTCGTTGCTGGTGGTGATGCCGAGTTTCTCAAGCTTCCTGCTCTTGGTTTTCATGTAGGCAGCGTAGTTCCGTTGCCTCGTCTGTTTGGCGGTATAACGTAGCTGGTCTGCTGTGTCCTGAGTACAGGTTGAGAGTATGAACCGAGAGTATGAACCAAGATAGATTTTATTAAGTGTGGGGTGAGGAGAGAGTGTGCATTTATCAGGAGATTGATTCAGAATCTCTGAAACACCGTGATGCATTTCTCACTACAACTATTGTATGCATCACAAAGGAACAGTTCTACCTTCTTACTCTAGATTTTTCAGCTCAGATTACTCTCTCATAAGTGAGTCTTGATATGTAGGCAAGCTTTTGGTTACATGCCCAGGATATTGAATCGGAAAACCTTTCTGTTAATTGAAACATAGGAACAGGAGTAGGCCATTTAGCCCCTCGAGCCTGTTCCGCCATTCGATGAGATTATGGTTGATCAGTGACCTAACTCCATATACCTGCCTTAGCCCCATATCCCTTAAGATCTTTGGTTAACAAAAATCTATCAATCTCAGATTTAAAATTATCAATTGAGTTGGCATCAACTGCCGTTTGTGGAAGAGAGTTCCAAACTTCTACCACCCTTTGCGTGTAGAAGTGTTTCCTAACTTCACTCCTGAAAGTCCTGGCTCTAATTTTTAGGCTATGTCCCCTAGTCCTAGACTCCCCAACCAGCGGAAATAGTTTCTCTATCTACCCTATCAGTTCCCCTTAATATCTTTGAAAACTTCGATCAAATCACCTCTTAATCATCCAAATTCCAGGGAATACAACCCTAATTTGTGTAATCCTCTCCTCATAATTTAACCCTTGGAATCTAGGTATTATTGTAGTAAATCTATGCTGCTGTCCCTCCAAAGCAAATATATCCTTCCCAAGGTGTGGTGCGCAGAACTGAACACAATACTCCAGGTGTGGTCTAACCAGTGCTTTGTATAGCTGTAGGATAACTTTTACCTCCTTGTATTCTAGTCTTCTAGATATAAAGGCCAGCATTCCATTAGCCTTTTTGATTATTTTCTGTACCTGTCCAAATTGCTTTCAGTTACTGGGATTACACAACGCCTCTATAGGAGATCTCTCAATCCTTAAGTGAACTGTACAGCATCATCACAACAATGCGCAGTTAATATTTAAATTATTAATTGAATTTATTTTACAAAAGATTAAAAAGCAAATAACTAACAGTGTTATAATCCATACATTTTAACAGCGAAATTCCTTCTATCTATCCCTTTTGAAACGAAAGCATTAAAAGGCCAATGTCTAATGCTCAGCTATTTTTTGTAGAACTGTGTTCCATTTGCAATGCTCCTTTTCTTATATTTCTTACCAGTGCAAGGAACTAGATTTCTTCAATGAAACTCGGCCCACCTCAAATCTTCGCCTCTCTTTAACTATCCCCAAAAGCACTTAGTAGCACTTTAGAATAACTCTGAACCAAAGTTTGAAAAGATGCAGCTGTCGTGTATATAACTGAACCAGTGATAGTTTCATAGACTCTTACAGCACAGAAGGAGGTAATTCGGCCCATTGTGTCTGTGCCAGATTTGTATTTGTTGGACAGCTTGGCTCCTCCCTCAGCTTAGCCAAGCTAAACATGAAACAATGGTTTTGAGCCATGCTTGGGACTAAATACTGCCCTGTGGCTAGCTTTCTCTTTGAATTGTGATGTAAGCATCTGGTCCACATGCCAACATTTGCTGCCAAAAATCAATGAGAATAGGTGCTCCCACTTACGTGATAAGCAGCTGCCGGAGCACAGTACCAACTTGGAATGTGCTTTGGGGGGAGAAGAGTGTCAGGTCGAATTGTGGCAGGAGAAGAGGTATGCCAGGAAGGTCATCTTATTGAAGCATATAAGATCCGGAGGGGACTTTTTAAAAAATTCGTTCTTGGGATCTGGGCGTCGCTGGCGAGGCCAGCATTTATTGCCCATCCCATATTGCCTTTGAGAAGGTGGTGGTGAGTCGCCTTCTTGAACCGCTGCAGTCTGTGTGGTGAAGGTTCTCCCACAATGCTGTTAAGGAGTTCCAGGATTTTGACCCAGCGACGATGAAGGAACGGCGATATATTTCTAAGTCGGGATAGTGTGTGACTTGGAGGGGAACGTGCAGGTGGTCTTGTTCTCATGTGCCTGCTGCTCTTGTCCTTCTAGGTGGTAGAGGCCATGGGTTTGGGAGGCGCTGTCGAAGAAGCCTTGGCGAGTTGCTGCAGTGCATCCTGTGGATGGTACACACTGCAACCACTGTGCGCCGGTGGTGAAGGGAGTGAATGTTTAGGGTGGTGGATGGGGTGCCAATCAAGCGGGCTGCTTTGTCCTGGATGGTGTCGAGCTTCTTGAGTGTTGTTGGAGCTGCACTCATCCAGGCAAGTGGAGAGTATTCCATCACACTCCTGACTTGTGCCTTGTAGATGGTGGAAAGGATTTGGGGAGTCAGGAGGTGAGTCACTCGCCGCAGAATACCCATCCTCTGCCCTGCTTTTGTAGCCACAGTATTTATATGGCTGGTCCAGTTAAGTTTCTGGTCAATGGTCCGTGTTTGGACCAAGGCTGTAATGAGGTCTGGAGCTGAGTGGTCCTGGCGGAACCCAAACTGAGCATCGGTGAGCAGGTTATTGGTGAGTAAGTGCCGCTTGATAGCACTGTCGATGACACCTTCCATCACTTTGCTGATGATTGAGAGTAGACTGATGAGGCAGTAATTGGCCGGATTGGATTTGTCCTGCTTTTTGTGGACTGGACATACCTGGGCAATTTTTCACATTGTCAGGTAGATGCCAGTGTTGTAGCTGTACTGGAACAGCTTGTCTAGAGGCACGGCTAGTTCTGGAGCACAAGTCTTCAGCACTACAGCCGGGATGTTGTTGGGGCCCATAGCCCTTGCTGTATCCAGTGCACTCAGTCGTTTCTTGATATCACGTGGAGTGAACTGAATTGGTTGAAGACTGGCTTCTGTGATGGTGAGGATATCGGGAGGAGGCTGAGATGGATCATCCACTCGGCACCTCTGGCTGAAGATGGTTGCAAACGCTTCAGCCTTGTCTTTTGCACTCACTTGCTGGACTCCGACTAGAAGTGGTAGATGCTGAGAAGATGTTTCCCCTCGTGGGAGAGACTAGAAATAGGGGCCACAGCTTAAATGGGGGTCTCCTATTTATGATGGAGATGAGGAGAACATTTTTCTCTCAGAGGGTCATGAGTCTGTGGAACTCCCTTCCCAGACAGCGGAGGAGGCAGGGTCACTGAATATTTTTAAGGCTGAGTTAGATAGATTCCTGATTAACAAGGGAATCAAAGGTTATAGTAGGTAGAAGGGAAAGTAGGGTTGAGATCGCAATCAGATCAGCCATGATCTTATCAAATCGAGGGGCCAAATGCTCTTAATTCGTATGTTCGTATGTAAGAGGAAGAAGGTGAACATTATCAACGTGAACTGAGATTTGCAGGAGAGTGGGGCCAATTTTCCTCTGCCTAATGTCCCATGTGTTCCAGTTTCCACGGTTGTTGGCAGGGATGGAGACCCATAGTGCTGGGTTTCTGCTCCTTTTGCGTGTGACACACTTTTTTTGGCTTCCCCAGTTAGGGCGCCAGAATGCAAATTATGTGGAGGTGACAGCATTACACCTCATTTTCCAGGGAATGTGTCCAGTAGCCACCAGAAAAGGAAACTTGCCCATGATAGATGGGTGTCAAAGGTTGCAGGGTTTCCCTTTCACATCTATGATTCTATCAGTTACATGGGTAAGATGGGTATAGAGGGATATGGGCCAAGTGCAGGCAATTGGGACTAGCTTAGTGGTATAAACTGGGCGACATGGACATGTTGGGCCGAAGGGCCTGTTTCCATGTTGTAACTTCTATGATTCTATGATTCTATAAAGGATCTATCGGTGGGCTGCCAGCAAATTGATGGCACCCCAGCTAAGTTTCTGTTTAACCTTCTAAGGTGAAGCAGGTTTCCACTGCAGAGCTGTTCACAGCCAATGGGCCCAAAACCTATCAGAAATTTGCATGACTGCAGGCCCTTCCACACAGCTTCCCTCACCTCTCCTCTTCCTCCTCCTCCACCTCCCACTCCCTAATCTGGTACAGGTGTTGATTCCCAGACAGTGTCAGCTGTGGCTCAGTTGGTAGCACTCTCGCCAACTTTGGTTCAAGTCCCACTCTCGGTACTTGAGCACATAATCCAGGCTGATATTCCAGTGCAGTACTGAGGGAGTGCTGCACTGTCAGAGGTGCCGTCTTTTGGATGAGATGTTAAACCGAGGTCCCGTCTGCCCTCTCAAATAGATGTAAAAGATTCCATGGCACTATTTCGAAAAGGAGCAGGGGAGTTTTCCTTGGTGTCCTGGCCAATATTTATCCCTCAAACCAACATCACTAAAACAGATTGTCTGGTTGTTATCTCTTTGCTGTTGTGGGACCTGCTGTGCATAAATTGGCTGCTGTGTTTCCTACATTACAACAGTGATTACACTTCAAAAGTCCTTCATTGGCTGTAAAGCGCTGTGTGCATCCTGAAGTCGTGAAAGGTGCTATATAAATGCAAGTCTTTCTTCTTTCTTATGGTGCTCACCCAATCTATTTAACTGAGCTGAACCCAGGCTGGGTGCAGGTGAAGTCAAGCTGGACACTTGCGATAAACGTATCATCCAACTTACCCTGGGGAGGGGGCAAAGGGAGGAAAATTGGGGACAGTATCTCTGGGAAACATAACCCATTCATCTCCATGCACCCATGTTTTCCTTTCCCTCCAGTACAAGTGAAGAAAGGTTGGTACATCTGCATCTTAAGTCCTGGTGAGTATTATGGTTTTCACCTGTTATACTGTTTTGGACCTGCCAACTTTTAGGGCCTGTGTCAGCCTCTCCTAGTTTCCTAAGTTGTCATGTTGTATAAATGAAGAACTTTTATTCTTTTTTCATCTTGCCTATCCAGTCCAAAAGCAAACTGGATGGAATCAGTTCGCAACTGACATCAAAAAGTCTGAACGTAAAGTATCATTTCAAGACTAAACACATTGACTTTGAGGCACGCCAAATAAGAGATACTCAACTAAAAATAAAAAATTCTGACTGCTGGTTATAAAGATTCTTACAAAATGATTCCTTGCACTGGGAATGCACTGCTGATACATCAATGAAAGTCTCCTGGCTTGTAATGGAAGATAAGAAACCTTTTAGAGAAACTGAACTTGTGAAAGAATGCATGATTGCTGCTACTTGATATGAAGATGCAGCTGAAATCATTATTTTAAGACCCACAGCAGATCTCCCTGTCCCCTGCCATCGCTGTTCATTGATTGGAAATTCTGTCTACGGGCATACTTGACCAGATGCTGCATAAGGAAGAGCAAATATTACTGCCTTGCAACCTATGAATCAACTAATATTCATGGCACAGATCTGATTTATATGTTTGTAGATTCGTCACTGTTGAGCAATTCATTGAAGGTTGGCTATGTCTAATTCAAATGCAAAGCAGAATGAGAGGACACGACATCTTCAACGCTGCGTTCAAATTCCTGGAAGTGCACAGGATTGACAATTGGCTCTATTATCATACATGGTGCATCATATATTGTCGGACATGAGAAGAGACTATTAAAGAGGCTGAGGGAATTCAGTGCTAGTCTTATTGTCTATCACTGCATTCTGCATCAGGCACCTCTATGTGAATCACTGACTTTCGAAAATTCGAAAACCCAGTGAATCTTCCGAAGTCAGAGTCCGCCAACCAGGAAGCATCACTTGAGTCCGATGTCCTCACACGTGACAGTGTCGGTTTTGAGGGCACATCACCAAGACACTTTTGCATTCCTGACAAGTCTCCGAGAACCAAAACCAGCAGCTTTTAATAGACATTTTACTTTTGATCCGCACAGACATTTAACTGACCTGAATCCGGGAGTGCTCCAAGGAAAAGGCAGAAAGGATTGTCAATCTGTTCCACATCTGCTTTGCATTTTGAAAGGAAAATGGAATTGGACCCCAATATGGCATTCAAGACTTGCCAGCAAACCTTCCTGCCACAATGTGTCTTCAGCAGCCAACCTCACCTTCTTGGACCACTGATTTTTCTTCCTGATATTTTTCTGCTTTTTCCAGTTCTTCTGTGTGGAACTCGAGCTCAAATAAGACACAACTGAGCTCAATAAACACAGGGGCACCTTCATCCCATAAATCACCATCAGACATTTCTTGTGGAGCACAGCTGGGTGGGTGGGGGGGGGGTGGGGGGGGTGGGGGGGGGTGAGGGGGTGGCATTGGTGGGTTACGCATCTGTTCTGCTCGCCTGCTCAATGACATCAGCAGGAGGCTCGTTTGATTGTCCCGACTGGGCCTCATTGAAATCTGGAGGCGAGCTGCCAGTGCTAATCCCGCTGACTACAGGCAATTTACCGTTTTGGGAGAGTGGCAAATCTGACTGACCTGCTGACTTTAAAGCCAGCCAGCAGCTGGAGAGTGGGCAATGTGGTAGTGATGCAATAGGCAGAATGAAGACATCCGGGGCACCCCAATTTTCAGATACGGTCATAAAGGTCCTCGTGGAGCAAGAGAAGCCTCGGAGGTAGGTCACCTTTCTTCCATTGGTCCATTGGTCCCCTGGCCCATTAGTCAGAGGAAGTTGGTTGCGCAAGTTCTTAGGACCGGCTGCAGTACAGGAAGGAATTTAATGACCTTACCAGGACTGCCAAGGTAAGAGTCCTCTTCACATCTCTCTTACTCTCTTCAGAACCCTGAAATACCAGGCTCTAGTCCCAGCACCAGCAATCCTTCTCTCCCCTGCTTCACAAGCCTCTTCTCTGGTCACAAAGGGGCACTTCACTACACTTCCTCCTGGTTATACTCACACACTCAACACCTGCTCCTGCCCTCACGATGACATCCCCCTCTTGCCCACACTTGCTGCTTCTTCCTCCCAGCATGCACACTATGGTCACTTATTTTCACAACCCTTCAACAGGGCACACACACAAACTCAGTACCTACTAGTCTTCTTGCAGGAGAAATTGGCACATAATCGGAGGGCAACCTCAAGAATTGGAGGAGGTCTTGCCACATTGCAAACTTTGACTCCAATGGAGGACCCTGCCATCAACATCGTTGGCACAGGGATGTCGCACAGCATCAGAGGCCATAGGCGGCAGGGTATTTGGGGCATTTCCCCTTTCTATAGTCGACCCGTGGATTCGATTGTAGCGCAGTTCAGCTGCCAAGTCTGGATTGCAGAGAAGAGTCATGAGCCAAGTTTACAGGGGATTGCTGTTGTCCCCAAATGGGCAAACCTCTCCTTTACTGTGCAGGGGCAAATACTTGGGACTACTGCAGGTTTAGCGCAATACAAAAGCATCATAGCAACTGCCGGGAAAGCGGGCACAGACCGCCATGATGTGCTGCTGGTGATCACGCACCAGTCACACATTAATGGAGTGGAAGTCCTTGCGATTGATGAAAACAAAGCTCATCTGAAGAAGCCCAAAGAATAGTATGGGTGCGGTCAATGAGGCCCTGGACTTATGGGAAGCCAACAATCTACCTGAAGCCCAGCTTCCAATCCTGCTGTTTCCAGTTGTCCATGGGGAATTTGGTGAAAGTGTTTGCTTTAGCCAACATGGCACCAGTCAACTGCTTAATACAAACATGAGCTGCAGGCTGACTGATGTTGCTGGTACCCCTGGATTAGCCCGGAAGGAGCTGCAGGCAAAGTAGTCCAGGGCTACAGTGACTCTGACTGCAACAGGCAATGCAGTGCCAGCTGTGGCGGTGAGTTGCTAGTCTTGCTGCAGGAAGCAACATAACTAACAACCTACCAGGAAAGTGCAGCCGATTTATACGCTGCTCCTCAGAGTAGTGCAGGTATGTGACCAAGGACCTATATACCCTGTTGTGAAGGTAAGGATTCCTGCAAACCGGCTCCTTCAAGCTGGTCTCCCTGCATTCAAGAAAACCAAGTTACATATCACCTGGCAGGCAATCCTTAAAGAGACGACACAAGATTGGGGGGTGTAGTTAATACAAAGGAAGAATGCGTCAAAATGCAAGAAGTCATTAATAAATTTGCAGAATGGGCATGTAATTGGCAAATCAATTTCAATATAGTGAAGTGTGAGGTGGTGCATTTTGGTAGGAAGAATAAGGAGGCCACATACTGCTTGGAAAATAAGAGACTAAATGGGATGGAGGAGCAAAGAGATCTCGGGGTACAGACACACAAATCACTAAAAGCATTGACGCAGCTTAATAAAGCCGCAAAAAAGGCAAACCAAGCACTGGGGTTCATTTCTAGAGGGATAGAATTGAAAAGCAGAGAAATTATGTTAAACTTGTATAAAACCTTGATTAGACTACACTTGGAGTACTGTGCACAGTTCTGGTCTCCATGTTATAAAAAGGATATAGAGGCACTGGAGAAGGTGCAAAAAAGATGCACATGGATGATACCAGAACTGAGAAGAGATACTTATCAGGAAAGACTAAACAGGCTGGGGCTCTTTTATCTGGAAAAGACAAGGCTGAGGAGTGACCTGATAGAGGTCTTTAAGATAATGAAAGGGCTTGATAGGGTAGATGTGGAGAAAATGTTTCCACTTGTGGGGAAGTCCAAAACCAGAAGATAGTCACTAATAAATAGAGAATTCAGGAGAAACTTCATTACCTAAAGAGTGGTAAGAACGTGGCATACGTTACCACAAGGAGCAGTTGAGGAAAATGACACAGACGCATTTGAGGGGAAGCTAGATAAGCACACAAGGGAGAAAGGAATAGAAGGAAATGTTGATGGGGTTAAATGAAGTAGGAAGAGAAGAAGCTCGTGTGGAGCATAAACACCAGCATAGACTATTTGGGCCGAATGGCCTGTTTTTGTGCTGTAGACTCAATGTAACTTGATGTGAACAACTAGGTAAGATATTGAAATATACCCAGCTGAATGTGCAACCGGGAGGAGCAGAAGTGCTGCCTCCCGACCCCACATTCAAAGAACATAGGCCTCTGCCAGCCACCGCTACCTCTCGATCCTGTCACCCCCCCCCCACCTTCCTGGTTCCCTTTAACCCCTTACCTGAGGGCCGCTTACAGTGGCCCGATCTCCCACCCTGCCTGCCGGCGAGCTGCCTGTTACTGTCCGCAGCTTGCTGACTCAATGATAATGAGGCCCAAGGCCCAATATCAGATGCGCCTCAGGCCTCACCATTCAGGCACAGGGAATTGTAGGCCCGAATTTCTAGGCCATTCTCTATTTCTTGTAGACTTGGCCCAAATGCAAACGAAGTTCTGAGATCAGAAAAGGAAGAACCGGAATATTCATGGCCGTGGTCTGGTGTCAAGATAGGAGGTGATTTTAGATGACTATTTTGTACATTGATAAATCAACAAAAATCTGATCTAATTTAGAAGACCAGTCATGCTTTTTTTTAAAAGAAGATGTCTTGCATTAACTTCTTCTTTTAAGGATGTACACTGCTGTCAAGTGGGTAAAGCAAAGTAGATGGTCATCAAGGGATTGCTATGAGCTACAAATAGGGTACTTTTTCTGAAATAATCAATAAGGAAACATTGGGTTGCCCAGCGTCATCAGCCAAAAAACAAACAGAAGTGCTCCCTTTTTAGAGGGGTACAACTAATAAAGAATTTTACCATAAAAATCAGATGAAACTTATAAAGTTGAATAACAATGTTGTTACTGGTGTCCACTATGCATTCCAGTCCCTGCGGTGCCCACCGCTCGCAGAAGGCCAACAACTGAGGTACAAACTAGGAGGACGTGCAATGGGAAGAACAAAAGCCAAGAGTCAATGTGGGAATGAAGATATAAGGAACATTGGAACAGGAGTAGGCCATTCAGCTCCTCGAGTCTGTTCACCCAGTTAGATTATGGCTGATCTGTATCTCAACTTCATTTACTCACCTTTGCTCCGTATCCCTTAATACCCTTACCCAACAAAAATCTATCGATCTCAGTCTTGCAAATTTCAACTGACCCAGCATCCACACTGTTTTGAGGGAGAGAGTTCCAAATTTCCACAACCCTTTGTGTGAAGAGGTTCTTCCTGACATCACCCCTGAATGGCCTAGCTCTCATTTTAAGATTGTGCTCCTTGTTCTGGATTCCCCCACTGAAATTTTTTTTTAAATTATCAAAAAGACTAATGGAATGTTGTTCTTTATCTCAAGGGGACTGGAATAGAAAGGGGTGGAAATCATGTTACAGATGTACAGAGCTCTGGTTAGACCCCATCTGGAGTACTGCGTTTAGTTCTGGGCACCGCACCTCAGGAAGGATATACTGGCTGTGGAGGGGGTGCAGCACAGATTTACCAGAATGATACTGGGGCTAAAAGGGTTAAATTATGATGGCAGGTTGCATAGACTAGGGTTGTGTTCCCTTGAATACAAAAGACTAAGGTGTAATCTAATTGAAGTGTTTAAGATGATTAAAGGATTTGATAGGGTAGATAGAGAGAAACTATTTCCTCTGGTGGGAGAGTCCAGAACAAGGGGGCATAACCTTAAAATTAGAGCTCGGCTGTTCAGGGGTGATGTCAGAACACACTTCTCACACAAAGGGTAGTGGAAATCTGGAACTCTCTCCCCCAAAAAGCTGTTGAGGCTGGGGGTCAATTGAAAATTTAAAAGCTGAGATTGATAGATTTTTGTTAGGCAAGGGTATTAAGGGTTACAGAACCAAAGCGGATAGATGGAATTAAGATACAGATCAACCATGATCTAATTCAATGGCAGAACAGGCTTGAAGGGCTGATTGGCTTACTCCTGTTCCTATGTTCTTCCTGTGTTCTAGAGGAAATACATAAGAACAAGAATAGGCCATTCAGCCCTTTAAACCTGGTCTGCCATTCAATTAAATCATGGCTCAACTTCATTTACTTGCCTTGGTTCTATATTCTTAAATACCCTTATCTAACAAAAATCTATCAATCTCAGTTTTGACATTTTCAATTGGCCTTCAACATCCACAGCTTTTTGGGAGAAAGAGTTCCAAATTTCCACTACCCTTTGTGTGAAGAAGTGCTTCCTGACATCACCCCTGAATGGCCTAGCTCGAATTTTAAAGTTATGCCCTCTTGTTCTTGATTTCCCCACCAGAGGAAATAATTTCTCTCTATCTATCTTATCAAATCTTTTAATCATCTTAAACACCTCAATTTGATCACCCCTTAATCTTCCATACTCAAGGGAATACAAGCCCAGTCTATGCAATCTGTCCTCATAATTTAATTGTTTTTCTGTATCTACCCTATTGAATCCCTTTATGAGGAGGATAATTATACTTGATGATCCAATATGAGTTAGGAATATTCTGTAATTGAATTATTAAGTGTTTTTTCTCCTACATCTCTCTAGAGTTGCTCTCAACCCCTCACAGTCACACTAATGAAAGAAAAAAGAAAGAACTTGCATTTGTATAGTGCCTTTCATGACCTCAGGACGTCCAATATCGCTTTCACAGCCAATGAAGTACTTTTGATGTGTAGTCACTGTTGTAATGTAAGAAACACTGAAGCCAGTTTGTGCACAGCAAGGTCCCACAAGCAGCAAGCAGCGATTCTTATGCTTCACTATTGGGAGAGTTTAGTTGAAAGAAGTGTGTAGGTGTGTTGTCAATGCCAGCCCTTGGGTGGACCCCATCAGAATGATAGAAACATAGAATATTATAGTAGAAGGAGGCCATTCGACCCATCATGCCTGTGCTGGATCTTTGAAAGAGCTGTCCAATTTAGTCCCACACCCCAGCTTTTTCTCCATATTAGTTCTCTTCAAGTACATGTACAATTACCTTTTGAAAGTTCCTGTGGAATCTGATTCCGCCACCCTTTCAGGTACTGCGTTCTGGATCTTAACAACCCTCTGTGTGAAAAATTTTCTCCTCATTTCCTGTCTAGTTCTTTTGCCAATAACTTTAAATGTTTGACCTCGGGTTCCTGACCCACTTGCCAGAGGAAACAGTTTCTCCCTACTTGTTCTATCAAACCCTTCATAACTTTGAATACCTCCATTAGGTCTCCCTTTAACCTTCTCTGCTCTAAGGAGAACAATCCCAGCTTCACCAGACTGATTCCTGGGATGGCAGGACTGTCGTATGAGGAGAGATTGGGTCGACTCGGCCTGTATTCACTTGAGTTTAGAAGAATGAGAGGGGATCTCATTGACACATATAAAATTCTGACAGGGCTAGACAGACTGGATGCAGGGAGGATGTTTCCCCTGGCTGCGGGGTCCAGAACGAGAGGTCACAGTCTCAGGATACGGGGTAGGACATTTAGGTCTGAGATGAGGAGAAAATTCTTCACTCAGGGTGGTGAACCTGTGGAATTCTCTATCACAGAAGGCTGTGGAGGCCAAGTCACTGAATATATTTAAGAAGGAGAAAGATAGATTTCTAGATACAAAAGGCATCAAGGGATATGGGGAGAGAGCGGGAATATGGTGTTGAGATAGAGGATCAGCCATGATCACATTGAATGGCGGAGCAGGCGTGAAGGGCCGAATGGCCTACTCCTGCTCCTATTTTCTACGTTTCTATGTTTCTCCAGTTTCGCCATGTAATGAAAGTTCCTCATTGACGGTATCATCTTGGTAAACCTTCTCTGTACACTCTCCAAGGCTGTGACATCCTTCCGAAAGTGTGGTGCCCAGAATTGTACACAATACTCCAGCTGAGGCCTAACCAACGATTTGCAAAAGATTAGTATGACTTTCTTGTTTTTGTATTCAATGAAGCTATTTACAAGGCCAATTATCCCATACGCTTTCTTAACCGCCTTATCAATTTGCCCTGCCACCTTCAGAGATTTGTGAATATGCACCCCCAGGTCCCTCTGCTCTTGCAACCCATTCAAAATAGTACCATTTAGATTATACTGCTTCTCCATGTTGTTCCTCCCAAAATGCATCACTTCACACTTATCCACATTAAATTGCATCTGTCATGTGTCTGGCAATTTCACCAGTCTGTCCATGTCCTCCTGAAGTCTGCTACTATCCTCCTCACTATTTACAATGTTGCCAAGTTTTGTATCATCCGCAAACTTCGAAACTGTGCTCCCTATACCCAAGTCCAGGTCATTTATATATAATAAGAAAAGCACTGGTCTTAACACTGACCCCTGGGGGACCCCACTGCATACTTCTCTCCAGTCAGAAAAATATTTGATCGCCACTACTCTCTGCCTCCTACTACTTGGTCAAACTTTTCTTCTTTTCTGAAGTCCAAGCTATTTCTAACAAACATTCCCCCCTACACCTCCCTCCACCCCGTCCCCGCCAGATGTTGGTACAAGCGTTGTTTCAGACTGGGATTCAAACTCAGGTGTCCTGCTGAGATGAATGTCCTGCACTTCATTCGACGTGAAAAGAAAATGTGAGATTTGCACACATGTTTGGTTAAATCCAACAGCTGCTTTTGTGCTGGTTGACAAAACTCCCCTGTTTATAATGCAGCATGGTTTCTTGAACCAGCAGGCAGAAGAAAAAAATGACTCATTACTGCCACGTACGTTCATGCCCTCCTGTAGCTAGCTCTGGCTATGAAGCATACAGTCCACTGCCCCTGTGCCAGCAGGGAAAGATTAAACCCAAATAACAGGGCTGGTGCAAGGGGAAGTTTGTCTGTGTGTATATATCATACCAGCACACGTCAACTTTGTGTTTGGAGTGAGGAAATATTGTACACCTTTATTTTCAGTTAAACCTTTCCCATGGTACGGAAGTAATTGTAATGCTGCGAAAACCTTGGTTTCGCAGGATAATCCTACAACTGAGATGCAGGGCTGGACATTTTTGGACTCAGTAAAGGAAGAAAGAAAGAACTCGCATTTATATTGCACCTTTCATGACCTTGGGGGACCCATAACACTTTACAGCCAATGAAGTACTTTTTGAAGTGTAATCACTGTTGTAATGTAGGAAACCTGGCGGACATTTTACGCACGGTAAGATTCCACAAACAGCAATGTGATAATGACCAGATAAATGTTGAGGGATAAATGTTATTCAGGGACAAGAGAGAGTCTAACCACCTCCCCTTGACATTCAACGGCATTACTATCGCCGAACCCCCCACCATCAACATCCTGGGGGGGTCACCATTGACCAGAAACTTAACTGGACCCAGCTATATAAATACTGTGGCTACAAGAGCAGGTCAGAGGCTGGGTGTTCTGCGGCGAGTGATTCACCTCCTGACTCCCCAAAGCCTTTCCACCATCTACAAGGCACAAGTCAGGAGTGTGATGGGATACTCTCCACTTGCCTGGATGAGTGCAGCTCCAACAACACTCAAGAAGCTCGACACCATTCAAGACAAAGTAGCCCGCTTGATTGGCACCCCATCCACCACCCTAAACATTAATTCCCTTCACTATCGGCGCACAATGGCTGCAGTGTGTACCATCTACAGGATGCACTGCAGCAACTCGCCAAGGCTTCTTCGACAGCACCTCCCAAACCCGCGACCTCTACCACCTAGAAGGACAAGAGCAGCAGGTCAATGGGAACAACACCACCTGCACGCTCCCCTCCAAGTCACACACCATCCCGACTTGGAAATATATTGCCGTTCCTTCATCGTCACTGGGTCAAAATCCTGGAACTCCCTTCCTAACAGCACTGTGGGAGAACCTTCACCACACGGACTGCAGCGGTTCAAGAAGGCGGGTCATCACCACCTTCTCAAAGGCATTTAGGGATGAACAATAAATGCCGGCCTTGCCAGCGACGCCCACATCCCATGAACGAATAAAAAAAAATATTAGGAAGCACTTCTTCACACAAAGGGTAGTGGAAATCTGGAACTCCCTCCCCCAAAAAGCTGGGGGGTCAATTGAAAATTTCAAAACTGAGATTGATAGATTTTTGTTAGGCAAGGATATTAAGAGTTATGGAACCAAGTTGGGTAAATGGAGTTAAAGTACACATCAGCCATAATTGAATGGCGGAACAGGCTCGAGGGGCTGAATGGCCGACTTCTGTTCTTATGTTCCCATGTAAAAACCAATGTTTTCTCTCCCTGCTCAGTTCCGCCTTCTGGTTGAATTCAAGATAGCAATGACTGACTTTGAATGGGTTAAAGAGGGAGAAAATGAAGCAAGAAAAGAGGGCAAAAATGGAAGAAAAGAGCAAAACAGCTATTAGAAATTTTCGAACGCAGGAGCCAAATTCCTATTTTTCTGAAAAATGGGACAAATGCCAGTGTCTCTTGAAATCATTGAACCAGTAACAAACAAAATTCAATAAACCTGGTTATTTATGGTCTATGACCAAATGATCATTAAAGCTGCCAGATTATTAAAATTCAACTGGTTCACTAATGTCCTTCAGCGATGAGAACCTGCCACCCCTACCCCTAGGGCTGGCCTACACAGGAATATAGTTCAACACTACATGGTTCACTCTTAATGCCCCTCAGAGAAACTAGGGACAGGCAATAAATACTGCCTTGGCAGGGTCACTCACACCCCAAGAACAAATTTTTAGAAAAAGGATGGTGAGAAGCCATAGTTTGTAGTGTTCCTGGGCTTTCAAAAGCCCTTCGAGAAACAATTACATGAAACATTCATTCAGTAAGAGCAAGATGTGAATGTGGCAAAAGACAAAAAGCAGAGTGTAGTCGTCAAGCGATTTAGGCCGCAATGGGGGAAGATGTTGAGCCTTTGCTGGAACTCTTCCGGTTTCTGGAATCCATATTTGACTGGAAACATAAGGCCCGAAGGAACAGTAACAAGGTAAGTCGCAGGGATTAGGGTTTCGGGAGGATCTTGTGTTCGGAAAGGGTGTAGCCGGAGCAGCGGTGGCCAAAACTTTCCATGTGGGGCCAAGAGGAGAACTCCTGTCCTCTTGGCTCCACAAGGAAAGTTAAAAAAAAACTTACCTGTTTGGACCTCATTTCGCCCCAGATCCACTTCCCGCTACTTTCACCAGGCAGGAAAGCTGCAAGAGTTTCCCGGCTCAGGCCGTCATTTAAAATTGCAGCCGGGGCCGGATGACGAGATATATATGGCTTCAGGCGGGCTGCTCAGAAGAGCAGGTTAAAATAGAAGACAGCGGGAACGGTGTGCAATGTTGACCGGTAAGCCATCCCACCGATTATAACTGCCCATCGGCCGGGCAACTAGGGTTAAAATCGCCCCTATAATTTCAATGCAAAATAGTTACATTTGTATATGACCCTCATGCTGATGGTGGGGAAGGGGAGGGATCTGTGGATTCAGGAAAAGCAATTCAAAATCTTATCAAAACCGTTTGACAGGGTTTTAACCTCGGCTGATCAGTGGCAAATGAAGTTCAATATGGACACATGTAAGATACTGCATAGTGGTGGAAGTCAAAATAGGAGGCATATACAACAACAACTTGCATTTAAATAGCACCTTTAACATAGTAAAATGTCCCAAGGCGCTTCACAGGGGCGATTATCAAACAATATTTGACACCGAGCCACGTAAGAAGATATTAGGACAGGTGACCAAAAGCATGGTTAAAGAGGTAGGTTTTAAGGAGCGTCTTAAAGGAGGAGAGAGAGGTAGAGAGAGGGAGAGGTTTGGGGGAGGGGGAAATTCCAGAGCTTAGGGCCGAGGAAACTGAAGGCACGGCCGCCAATGGTGGAGCGACGAAAATTGGGGATGCGCAAGGGGCCAGAATTGGAGGAACACAGAGATCTTGGAGGGTTGTAGAGCTGGAGGAGGTTATAGAGACAGGGAGGGGCGTGGCCATGGAGTGATTTGAAAATAAGGATGAGAATTTTAAAATTGAGGCGTTGCCAGACCGGGAGCCATGGATGGGATTGCGAGGTGGAAGTTGGAGGAGACCTAATTGACTTCTCATTCACCATTTCTAAACACAGTTAACGGATAGTCAAAGCGGATAGGATGCTGGGTTCTACTTCTAAGTTGAGATCAAACATTCACAGGTCAAAATGAAGTTGTACAATGTCCTGGTTAAGACTCTGTACAGCTGCATACAGTTCTGGTTACTGGGGAGTGGGGTTAATCATGACCCTAGAGGCTGTGCACAGGAGAACAGTGAGACCGATCCCTAATATCAGAGGGAAGAGCTATGAGGAATGAATGAATAAGCTAAGGCTTAACAGACTCAAAAAAAAAAGCCTTATATTTGCAGAGGCATTTACGGTTTTTGTTCATGTACCTAGCATATAAAATGAAGACATTTTTGGTTTTAAATGCACTCAGGCACTAGTGTTGCAAATTGAATAATTTATGTTCAGTTTTTGGGCATCAGGATTGCTAACAGTTGTGCAAAAGTGGTGATAAATTGGAGCCTCGTCTGCTCAGAGCACATATCAGAAAATTGTGGCCGTGCTTCCCGTAAGCTTCTGACTATTATGGGGAGCACAGTTCCTGGGGGTGAGGGACCCACAAAGGAGAACCCTTATATGTTAGAGATAGAAGACTGAAGTGTAAGGGATCTAAGTCTGGAACCACAAACATAGGCAAAAGCCTGTTAGAATGAAACATGACAAGAGGAGGGGAAAGAGATGGATTATTTATGAGAATTTTTCAGATGTATAGAGCTTGTGTAAATGCTTGTGTTGTTTCAGCCCGAAAACAAACATGTTAATTTGACTGTGACAAAGAGAAAGGAC
Source organism: Heptranchias perlo (assembly GCF_035084215.1). Taxonomy (NCBI): domain Eukaryota; kingdom Metazoa; phylum Chordata; class Chondrichthyes; order Hexanchiformes; family Hexanchidae; genus Heptranchias; species Heptranchias perlo. Next base: position 16,368,593 of record NC_090329.1, on the reverse strand, counting down.
TCCCAGCCACAATTGGACCCATGGGAGTGTACAGGGCTAGAAGCAGTCTTTGCAGTGCATCTGGCTAATTCTGCAGTTCTGGCATAAGCCACCCAAGCCAGCAGTGAAGATGTTTTTGTCTGTGGTAGTTCCGTTTGATCACTGCCCTTGTGCACGAACGCATCCCTAACCTCATATTGCAACCAGACATAATATATTTGACAAATGTGATGTATTCTCTGTTTCTTGCAGTTATGGTCCAAATACAAGCAAAATTCTTCGATTAGAAAAAGGAAGATCTGAAATGTTTTTTTATTATTCGTTCATGGGGATGTGGGCGTCACTGGCGAGGCCAGCATTTATTGCCCATCCCTAATTGCCCTTGAGAAGGTGGTGGTGAGCCGCCTTCTTGAACCGCTGCAGTCCGTGTGGTGAAGGTTCTCCCACAGTGCTGTTAGGAAGGGAGTTTCAGGGTTTTGACCCAGTGACAATGAAGGAACGGCGATATATTTCCAAGTCAGGATGGTGTGTGACTTGGAGGGGAACGTGCAGGTGGTGTTGTTCCCATGTGCCTGCTGCCCTTGTCCTCCTAGGTGGTAGAGGTCACGGGTTTGGGAGGTGCTGTCGAAGAAGCCTTGGCGAGTTGCTGCAGTGCATCCTGTGGATGGTACACACTGCAGCCACAGTGCGCCGGTGGTGAGGGGAGTGAATGTTTAGGGCTATGGGCTGGTATCAAGAAAGGAGGTGATGTTAGTTGACTGTTTCGTGCATTGATAAATCAAAAAATTAATCTGATCTCCTTTAGAAGACCAGTTATCCTTTTTTTTAATAGATTTCTTGGATTAACTTCATCTTTTAAGGATGTACACTGATGTTAAGTGGGTGAAACAATGTAGATGGTCATTTGCTACACAATCAGTCAGTTCAGAGAACATGCAATGGGATGTTTAATCACAGCCCTTGTATATGTTCATGGTTATTACTTTATCAGTGTTACAAGAAACTGTGGCCTAGGTTTTATGCTCCACCCTGACTGAGGCACATAGGGGAGGCCTGCCCATAAGAGAGCGGAGTTGTGCTAATGAGGGCCTCAGGACCCTGTTGCATCATGGAGAAGCAGACAACCTCCACACTGTCAGCAAAACGCTACTTCTTTTTACTTTAAAATTCTGACTTTTCTTCTGGGGCCTGTGCAAGGCCCTGACTTAATGCGAAGGGCCCAACTGCAGAGCTGTTTTTTTGCTCCTTTGCAATCGAATGCTGGGTGCCTGGGCCAGACAGGAAGCTACTGCTTCCAGGGTTCAGCGTTCCAACCGGGTCAGTGGTAAGAAAGACGACAGAAGACGTTTTTGGTCCCATCCAAAACAGATTTTCCGGAAAACCAGTGGGACGGTGCCAGAGATCTAGGCCAGTGTATACAACACTTACAACGCTATAGTGACAATGCACAGTCTCATCATGACCGTCGCCTCGGAGTCAGAAGGTCGTGGGTTCAAGTCCCACTCCAGAGACTTCAGAACAAAATCTAGGCTGACATTCCAATGCAGTACTGAAGGAGTGCTGCACTGTCGGTGGTGCTGTTTTTCAAATGAGACGTTAAACTGAGGCCCCATCTACCCCATCTCAGGTGGACGGAAAAGATCCTACGGCACTGGCCAAACAACATCACTAAATCAGATTATCTGGTCATTATCTCATTGCTGTTTGTAGGACCTTGCTGTGCGCGCATTGGCTGTCACGTTTCCTATATTACAACAGTGACTACCATTCAAAAGTACTTCACGGGCTGTAATGAGCTCTGGGATGTCGTGTAAGGCGCTATATAAATGCAAGTCTTTTTTCCTTTTAAAACTCCATGGCAATGGCTAAGCAAGCTTAACTTTATGAATATTTGATAACGAGGTAAAGATTTCTAACCTTATCAAAAAGAAAGGTAGATCTGATTTGACATTGAATTCACCCACTCTAATTCACACTTCATTCTCAGTCTTTGCGCTGTTAATTTCACAATCTTTCGATCTGATTGGTTAAGGGGATACCCAGTTGCTTGCCCTGTTCACTCAGGTCCCAGACGCCCCATTACCCTCGTTGCGATGTTATCAGCTCGCACTTTCAGCAATGTGCCACGCAAAACAATTTAAAATCCTAAACAGGCCAGGGCAAGTCTTACTAACGGCAGATGCCATTAGATGCCCTGGTACAGCAAATTATGGGCCATCGTTTGAATATTTAGGAAAAACTTATTCCTGCTCCCAATTTTGTCCCATAAATTATGAAAACATGCAAGGCAGTCAGAAGAAAAATTGAACAGCTATTGCTAGTACAGTGCTCATTGTGTTTAATTGTTATTAATATGTTGGAATTGCATGTTTAGTCGTAAAGAACCCATATTAGGTGCTGCTGTGGCTTTAGCAGGACGGTTTAAAAATAAGTTGTGCTTTTAAATTGGGCCACATTTCACTACACATCAGATTTCCCGTTGTGTCCTCGATAGCAATGGTTTTCATCACTTCAGGCCTTAATATGCCTCAACACCTCAGAGGAGGCACCTTAACTTTAAAGCTAAGGGCTGACTGCCAACAGGGCTGAGTCGTTACTGTTTGATTTCCTCTGTGCATTTCGATGGCTCAGTGAAAATTTGCTTCTTTCAGTTCTTCAAAGGTGCAGTCGCCTCATTTCTCTTGCTAGTCTAACGAATAGCTATCACCTCTTACTTTGATAGGTTCACCCTTAGTCCGTCTTTCTACATTTTTAGCCTCATTATCTCCTCTGGCCTCATACTGAACTCCCACATCATCTTCGCTGTCTCTTTCCTGCTCAACCTTTCATATCCCCTTTTACAACAATTAAGTCTGGGGAGAGCAGTAGCCGATTTGGTTACATAGAGTCTATAGCACAGCAACAGGCCATTCGGCCCAACTGGTCGATGCTGGCGTTTATGCTCCACATGAGCCTCCTCCCACCCCTCTTCACCTCACCCTATCAGCATATCATAAGAACATAAGAAATAGGAGCAGGAGTAGGCCAATCGGCCCCTCGCGCCTGCTCCGCCATTCAATAAGATCATGGCTGATCTGATCCTAATCTCAAATCTAAATATATCCTTCTATTCCTTTCTCCCTCATGTGTTTATCTAGCTTCCCTTAAATGCATCTATGCTATTCGCCTCAACTACTCCATGTGGTAGCAAGTTCCACATTCTAACCACTCTTTGAGTAAAGAAGTTTCTCCTGAATTTCCTATCTTATATTTATGACCCCTAGTTTTCGATTCCCTCACAAGTGGAAACATCTACCCTATCTAACCCTTTCATACTCTTAAAGGCCTTGATCAGGTCACTTTTCAGCTTTCTCTTTTGTAGAGAAAAGAGCCCTAGCCTGTTCAGCCTTTCCTGATAGGTATATCTTCTCAGTTCTGGTATCATCCCTGTGACTCTTTTTTGCACCTTCTCCAGTGCCTCTATGTGCTTTTTATAATATGGAGACCAGAACTGTGCACTGTATTCTAAGTGTGGTCTCACCAAGGGTCAATAGAAGTTTCACATAACTTCTCTGCTTTTCAATTCTATCGCCCTAGAAATGAACCGCAATGCTTTGTTCGCATTTTTATGGCCTTATTAACCTGGTTACCGCTTTGCAAAGCATTCTCATTCTATCTACAGGCATGGCACTAACTCTTCCCTGGCCCATCACTTCAACCATTGGTGGGGTGAACAGCAAAGGTCCAGGGCATGTGGCTCCTACCAGGATGTGCCACCTCTCTCCCGCGAACCCCCTCCCCTCCCCATGGATTTTCAAGGCCGCGGTCTTCAGTACAGGCAAAAAGTGAAATTAAAATGGAGGTAATAAAAGAAGAGATTGTAACCTAATTTGTCCAAATCTGCCCCACTGGTGAATGTACTTTACACACTGTCCGTGGTCTTTCATCCATTGTGGTCTTTTTGATATGCACTGGTGGGCTAGGTATCCCGTTACTGGTACGGACTTGGGAAATCTACCCCCACTATATCAAGCCCAACGGGAGAAGGAAGGGGAAGGACTTCAGAACCATACAAGAATATGGGTTTAAAAAGGGAGAAATGAGCGTTAGATGCAATTAGAATGCCTTTTCAGGTATTAAAAAAGGAGTGAGGGAGGAAGTTCGATCTTTAAAGGATAAATGTGATGGTATAACTGAAGACGGTTGAATTACTAAAAAGGAAAGAAAGAGCTTGCATTTATGCAGCGCCTTTCACTGTGAAAGACTACCAACTAAACTGAAACCAATTAAATTACAGGATCGAATGTGTGACTGAATGAAAAAAAATAGCAAATAGAATGCTCGTGACAAGCTTAAGACAGAAAATTGAGGTAGCGTGCCTGCGATTTGCCAATATACAAGGCCAACGGGTGAGGCTCCTCACCGGTAACCCATCTTGGTGAACTGGTGGAACAGATTATCCATCCATTGCAGAACCTATACAAAGAGCCAGCACAGGCATGACGGACCCAATGGCTTCCATCTCTGCTGTACGATTCTATGAACCCACCAGATTTTCAACTCACTGATTTCAATTTTGCTTTTTCTTATGTTCTCATATTGTTATCCTGCTGCCTGTTGAACTGTACCCCAGTGAGAGTTGGAACCTTCAGGAAAGGAGGGCAGAAGATTAGGAAAATCCTTGTTTTCAAATTCCATCGTGGCCTCGCCCCTCTCCATCTCAGTAACCTCCTCCAGTCCTCCAAGAACACTGCACTCCTCCAATTCCGACCTCTTGTGCTTCCCTGATTTTCATCGTTCCAGCATTCAGCCTAAACTCTAAGCTTTGGAATTCGCTCTCTAAACCTCTCCGCCTCTTCACCTCTCTCTCCTCCTTTAAGATGCTCCTTAAAACTTACTTCTTTGACCAAGCTTTTGGTCATCTGTCCTAATATCTCCTTATGTGGCTCGTGTCCAATCTTGTTTGATAATCGCTCCTGTGAAGTGCCTTGGGAGGTTTTACTACGTTAAAGGTGCTGTATAAATGCAAGTCTTTGTTGTTATAACATAATGTAAAGGCAACGATTATTGTGTGTAACAAATAAAATTCATCCCATATTATACAAGGCAGCAACTGGGGTAGATTTCGACTGTGCAGTAGTGTAAAGCGAATCTACCCCACTGTGTGAGAAAGGGGAGGGGTAGACAAGTTATTTTCAGACAGCTAAAAGTGAAAAAATGCCAACAATACTGAGCTCACCACAGGTCTCCAGGAACCTTCCACCACATTTAAATCTTTCTTTCCAGGATTTTATTTTTATCACCCTGAAACTTAAGGGACAATTGGGATGATGAAAAGTTTTTAAAAGAAATGATCAGTCTGGCAAATTAAACAATTCACAGAGAGAAGTCATTGGCTGCGCTATCACCTGGAGTGATTTGTAAAATGCTTAACAGGATATGAAGGAGGGAATATCCCCAATGGTCATGGGCATACTGTGAAATACCTTTGATAGATCTTTCCTCTACTGGGCCCAGTGCGCTTACATGCAGCCCAAGGAATGCTCACAGAAGCTTTCTTGTTTCAACCAGGGTCTCAACCTTATCGAAGAAGGGGAAAATATCTGAAGTTGTATCCGATATCATCACCGAATGTGTATTGCAAATTAATTGTTCAAAGCTTTAGCAAATAGAACTCACAGGTTATATCATATCTTGTTTTTAAAAATTAGTTTGGATTGATTAGAAGGAGCTTGATATCAGATAATCGTGCAGAGGTAATTCCGGTTAATCGGTAGCCCATTAAAAACGGGCAAACTAGTCATCGTGCTCTCACAGAATCCAAAGATCTTTGCTTCTATAAAACAATCACTGGAGTTCATTTTGATTTCAGGTGATAGTGTAAAACAGGCGATATCGATTCAACCGACCGTTATACGTTGCTCTGATTTTCATTTCCATCGAATTCAATGGAATCGGGAGGGATGTATAAGGAGTGACTGAATCGATATCACCCGTTTTACACCATCACCCAAGTCAAAATTGCCCCCACTGTCTTTCAAAGTAGTTCACCGAATGCGATATTTGAGACTTCCATCGCCCCACCATTGGTGGCCGTGCCTTCAGCCGTCGAGGACCTAAGATCTGGAATTGCCTCCCTAAACCCCTCCACCTCTTTTTCTCCTACTTTCAGACACTCCTTAACACCTACCTCTTCGATCAAGCTTTTGCTCACCTGTCCTAATGTCTCCTTCTTTGACACGATGTCAATCTTTGTTTGATAATCGCTCCTATGAAGCTCCTTGGGACAGTTTACTCCGTTAAAGGCACTATATAAGTGCAAGTTGTTATTGTTGATGATGATATGGTAAGGGGCTATATAAATGCAAGTCTTTCTCTCTTGCTTTTTCTGGTGGACATACTTTGCCCTCTGTTTCTACAGCCTCGATTGCCCTGAACGGGTTTATCTTGTCTCTCCTTAAGCTATTGCAAGTAAACCGCACGGTTGTATCTTGTATACTCTGCAGCTCATTTTGGTGCCACAACCTCAGACACGAGCTGTAGGAACTTTAAGTTAAGGTGGTATTTTTCACATGATGTTTTTATGCCAATGATATGCTTACAATTGCCCTCGACCCTAAAAAATGACTTACTAAATTGAGAATTCAATCCTATCTCGGCAATTCAGTTGCAATCTGCCCATTTCTGGTATTAGCTTGATTCACTTGGAACCTTTGAATCAAAAGGTTGTGGGCTCAAGCACCATACCAAATTTGAGCACTTAAACTCCAATGCATGATTGAAGGAATTCTGCACTATTAAAGGTGCTATCTCTCACATACAATCATAAGAACATAAGAAATATCAGGAGTAGGCCATAAAGTCCCTCGAACCTGCTTCGTCATTTAATAAGATCATGGCTGATCTTCGACCTCAACTCCACTTTCCTGCCTGATCTCCATATTCCCAGATTCCCTTAGAGTCCAAAAATCCAGCGATCTCAGCCTTGAATAAACTCAACAAATGAGCATCCACAGCCCTCTGGATAGAGAATTCCAAAGATTTACCAACCTCTGAGTGAAGAAATTCCTCCTCATCTCAGTCCTAAATCGCCGACTCCTTATCCTGAGACTATGCCCCCTAGTTCTAGACTCTCCAGCCAGGGAAAACATCTTCACAGCATCTACCCTATAATTCTATGTGAGGTCTGCCTTCTCCATTCTGACAATCCTTTGGGACCAGCAGGTTTGCGATGCTACGTTGACTCGCTCAATGATATCACCTCATGCCTGGTGAAGCAACATTTCCGGGGGGGTGGGGGGGGGTGGGTGGGGGGCGGGTGGGGGGCGCAGGGTGGCAAACTGGCATCCCATCCACCATTCAAAGACTCTGCTCATCGCAATGGCATTTCACATAAGAACATAAGAAATCGGAGCAGGGATAGGCCCCTTGCGACTGCTCCACCATTCAATAAGATCATGGCTGATTTTCTCCCTCAACTCCACTTTCCCGCCTGATCCCCATATCCCTTGATTCCCTTGGTGTCCAAATATCCATTGATTTCAGTCTTGAATACATTCAACGACTGAGCATCCACAGCCCTCAGGGGTAGAGAATTCCAAAGACTCACAACCCTTTGAAGACATTTTTCCTCATCTCGGTCCTAAATGGCCGACCCCTTATCTTGAGGCTCTGACCTCTAGTTCTAGACTCTCCAGCCAGGGGAAACAGCCTCTCAGCATCTATCCTGTTAAGCCCTCTCAGAATTTTCCACGTTTCAATGAGATCATCTCTCATTCTTCTAAACTCCAGCGAGTAAAGGCCCATTCTACTCAATTATTCCTCATATGATAACCCTCTCATTCCAGGAGTCAATCTAGTGAACCTTCCTTGCACCCCCTCCAAAGCAAGTATATCCTTCCTTAGGTAAGGAAACCAAAACTGTACACAGTACTTAAGGTGTGGTCCCACCAAAGCCCTGTACAATTGTAGTAAGACTTCCTTACTCTTGTACTCCAACCCCCTTGCAATAAAGGCCAACATACTATTTGCCTTCCTACTTGCTTGCTGTATCTGCATGTCAACTTTCTATGTTTCGTGTACAAAACTGAGGTCCCATTTGTCTATTCTGCTGGTTCAGGTCGACTTGAAGATTCCATGTCACTTTTTGCAGAAGAGCAGGGAGTTCTCTTGGTGTCCTGGTCAACATTACCAACTCAATCAAAAAGATCAAAAACTGGTCATTTATCTTACTGCTCTCTGTAGGATCCTCAGTGCATTGCAAAGTAATTCATTGTATGTGAAGAGCTTTGACATAGTTCTGTGAGATGTCTCTGTGGTATGACTGGTTTTGTGTTTTCAGATCAAGCATTGTGATGCTGAAATAATCATCAATAATACAATACTGAAGCTATTCAATTACAAGGAATAGCTTTATTATTGTAATTGACAGGGAATTGCAATTACATCAGCAGAAATTAAACATTTTGTTTGCTATCCCACCCACCTCTGTTTTATTATTCTCTCTTTTCTTTTCTTTTAACTTTCATTGTACTTTTTTTCTACCTAATTCAATACTTTCCCCCTACATTAAAATGTATGAAATTCTTCTTGTGCTCTTTGATTTCAGTACTCATTTTGGAAATGGAACAAATTTTATAAGAGGTTTTCAGCAGCTGGAAAATGAAGTTTAAAGGGTCACATTTTATAGCCAACAGAAATGTCACTCTGACCGGATCACTTCTGTGATATTACCAGTTGGGTAAATCATACCCAGATCCAGAGATGCTTACCCACAGTGAATGAACTTGGCAGTAAACTCCTACAAATCGACAGTGACTGCAAGAGTCACGTCTGCTTCGCCCAGAGTGTTAAAATTACTGTTGCATGAACACAGGAACAGGAGTAGGCCTTTCATCCCCTTGAGCCTGTTCCACCATTCAATTTGATCATGGTTGATTTGTATCTTAACTCCATTTATCTACCTTGGTTCCATAACCCTTAATTACCCTCGCCTAACAAAAATCTATCAATCTCAGTTTTGACATTTCCAATTAACCCCCAGCCTCAACAGCTTTTTGGGAGAAAGAGTTCCAGATTCCCACTACCCTTTGTGTGTAGAAGTGCTTCCTGGCATCACCCTGAACGGCCAAGTTCTAATTTTAAGGTTATGCCCCCTTGTTCTGGACTCCTCCATCAGAGAAAATATTTTTTTATCTCCAATCCATTAATCATCTTAAACACTTCAATTAGATCACCCCTTAATCTTCTATAATCAAGGGAACACAAGTTAAGTCTATGCAACATGTCGTCATTTATGAAAAACCACCTGTGGTCGCAGTCTTATTCTTTTTTAAGAAAATACATTTCTTTCTAATTGCGAACAACGGAGCAGTGAGAAGAGGTTTATGTAAGATTAAGTGAGATGCAGAACTATAGTTTAAGGCCGAAGACTAGGGGATGTGAAAAGGAACTGTATCCCAATGAGTCAAAAGCAAAAGAAATAGCAATATTGGGAACCCCAGTGAGTGGATAAGCAGGTCAAAAAATATCCTATAGGCTACAGAGAATTATGTTAAAAGATATTAAAAAGTATTGGAAGTCAGAAGTCGGTTGAGGATAACTAAGTGTTGGAATGGGTAAAAGGATAACAGGAGATACGTATTAGATATGTTAGCTAGGCAGAATGTAAGTGGAGTGTTAAAAATAGATTAAGTCCTTTCAGAGTAGGAATATTAGGACCCAGGACATGTCGGAGCTGTTGAATGAGTTTTTTACATTAGTCTTCACAATTGAATACCGTGAACAATTAAAAATCTAATTAAACTGTGTTGGGAATGTACAACCAATGTATTGGGTCAATGAAGCTTGTGTTATGAAGAGTAGATAATGTGGTCCCAGCACAGTGCCACTGTGCATCAGGGCCTGCGCCCATATAGGAAGTAAACAACTAAACTCTTGAAATAAAGTGAGTTCTCAGATAATTTAAATATTTTTTTCTGCTGTTTGGATTACTCGGTGCTAGCAGCTATTAAAGGGCTGCTGGCTGCCCTCAAAGCTGCAATATTTGCTGAGGGATAGACATGGTGAGAGTACAGCATGGTCCCATGCACAAATCAGCCAGTTGAGACCAACCAACAGGTGATTCAGCAATGAAAGTTGGCCTTATTTGGAAAAGAGGGTCACCTGTTCCAGCACTCCAGTTACATTATTGGGAGCACTTATGACCCACACGCTCACGCACTGCAGCATCAGGCAATGGGTAGGCCTCAGGGCCCAATAATATGGAGCATTATTGGCCCTAATGTCTGGACGGTACCTGGCACAAAATAAGATATACTTAGGAATCATCAAGGATACGAGTCAGAAAATGGATAAGGCCTTGGTTAATTTTTTTTAGCAGCTCCATAAATAAAAACATTACTCAAGGATTGAACGATAATGATTTCTATCTCAAAATTCAAAAAATGTTGGGAAAACAAATGAAGGATTTATGGACTAGATTTCAGCTGTTGCGTCAGTGATTCACAGAATTTTATGGGATCCTATCACATTTATCTAAAGCTGGGGTGTCCTAACAAGGGCCTGTGGACCATATCCAGCCCATGAACTGTAATAATCTAGCCCAAGATAGATAGGGAACTCTGGCCTCTTGCGCATCCCCAATTTTCATCATTCCACCATTGGTGGCTGTGCTTTCAACTGCCTAGGCCCTAAGCTCTGGAATTCCCTCCCTAAACCTCTCTGCCTCTCTACCTCCCGCTCCTCTTTTATGACGCTCCTTAAAACCTACCTCTTTGACTTAGCTTTTTATGTGGCTCAGTGTCAAATTTTGTTTGATAACGCTCCGGTGAAGTGCCTTGGGACATTTTACTATGTTAAAGGGGCTCTATTTCTGCTTATAGTTTTTATTTACTGGTTTGACCTGTTTCAGCTTGATAGTTTGAAAAAGGTTGTCCTTGGTATTGTCTTATTTTGTGGATAATTCCTTTTCAGGACATCAAGGTTTGTCAGTATTCATGGCTTGGGACATATTCAAATCAATGGGAGCACTGGCCTCTTGTGCATTCCCGACTTCCTTGGCCCCACCATTGGCAGCTGTGCCTCCAGCTGTCTAGGCCTCTAGCTCTGGAATTCCCTCTCTAAACCTCTCCACCTCTCCACCTTTAAGACGCTCCTTAAAATCTACCTCTTTGACCAAGCTTTTGGTCACCTGTCTTAATGTCTTCTTCTTTGGCTCGGTGTCAATTTTTGTCTGATTACGCTCCTGTGAAGCACCTTGGGATACTTTAGTATGTTAAAGGTATTGTTGCTGTTATATGTACTCCCAAGCAGCCCTGAAAAGCACTTCTGATCGAAAGAGGTTTTTAAGGAAGGCAAAGTTACATGGAATTAATGACAAGTTAGCTATCTAGGTTGAAGATGGGCTTGGCTATAGAAAGCAGAAGGTGATGATAAATCAGCAAGTCTTTGGGCAGCAGTGGCTTCTCCAGTCTAGTACAGGATTTGCTTTGGATTCACTGCTGCTTATGTTGTTCATAAACGATGTACAGGACAGTATTTCTGGCAATAACATTTTAAAATTTACGTTATACTTGGTTAAGCGACAGCATTGGGAATATTGATAGCATTCAAAGAGCTCCAGTCTCATTAAGCAGCTGCAGTAAGTAATGACAGATGGATTTTAATGCGATTAAATGTAAAATAATGGACGTTGAATCTGGAAACATGCAACCTGTGTAAACAATGGATGGGCAACATCTTGTACCATGTGGGAACTCCAGGACGCTTCCCGAGTCCTGGACGGCCACAGGTGCAGGAAGTGTCGTCAGTTGGAGGCACTCAAACTCCTGGTTTCGGAGCTTGAGCAATAGCTAGCGTTACTGCAGTGCATCCACGATACTGAGATCTATGTGGATAGCACGTTTCAGGAGGTGGTCACCTCACAGCTTAAGAGAGTGCAGGCAGAGAGGGACTGGGTGACCGCCTGACAGACAAGGAGGACCAGGCAGGTAGTGCAGGAGTCCCCCGAGGGCATCTCGCTCTCTAACCGGTATTCACTGGTGAGGGAGAAAGTTCCCCTGGGGAGTGCAGCCAGAGCCAAGACCATAGCACCATGGGTGGCTCAGCTCTACGGTGGGTGGAGAAATGTCAAGAGAGCGATAGTGATCGGGGATTCTATAGTTAGGGGAGCAGACAGGTGTTTCTGCGGCTGCAGACGTGATACCAGGATGATATGTTGCCTCCCTCGTGCCAGGGTCAAGGATGTCACTGAATGGCTTCTGGAGGGGGAAGGTGAACAGCCAGAGGTCGTGGTCCATATCAGTACTAACGGTATAGGCAGAAAGAGGGATGAGGTGCTGCAGGCAGATTTAAGAGTTAGGAAAGAGATTAAGAAGCCGGTAGAAATCTCTGGATTACTCCCGGTGCCACATGCTAGCGAGTATAGAAATAGGAGGATAGAGCAGATGAATGCTTGGCTGGACAGGTGGTGCAGGAGGGAGTGCTTTAGATTCCTGGTGTATTGGGACTGGTTCTGGAGGAGGTGGGACCTGTACAAGCCGGACGGGTTGCACCTCAACAGGGCCGGGACCAATATCCTCGAGGGGAAGTTTGCAAGTGCTGTTGGAGAGGGTTTAAACTCGCTTGGTAGGAGATGGGAAACTGAGAGGATATTCAGAAGGGAAAGAAGCAGAGCTGGAAATGGAAGGCAGAAAATTAATGAGTTTGGAAGTCAGAGGAAACAAAGGTTAGAAACTCGACAACAAAGGAGTTTGGCAGTGCTTAATGGGATATACCTCAATGCAAGGAGTATAGTGAATAAGGCAGATGAGCTAAGGGCACAGATAGACACATGGAAGTTTGATTTTGTAGCTATTACTGAAACGTGGCTTAAAGAAGGGGCAGGAATGGCAGCTCAACATTCCTGGTTACAGCATTTTCAGATGAGATAGAGAGGGGGATAAAAAAGGAGGGGGGGTCGCAATATTGGTTAAAGAAACAATTACAGCTGTGAGGAGGGATGATATGTTAGAAGGATCATCAAACGAAGCCATATGGGTTGAGCTAACGAACAAAAAAGGGGTAGTCACACTTCTGGGAGTGTACTATAGACCCCCAAACAGTCAGAGAGAGATAGAAGAACAAATATGTCAGCAAATTTCTGAGAAATGCAAAAACAATAGGGCAGTAATAGTCGGGGATTTCAACTACCCTAATATTAACTGGGTTAGAATCAGTGTAAAAGGTTTAGAAGGCGCAGAATTCTTAAATGGCCATTCAGGAGAACTTTTTTAGCCAGTATGTAGCAAGCCCAACAAGAGAGGGGGCAGTTCTGGATTTAGTTTCAGGGAGTGAAGCTGGGCAGGTGGAAGGAGTATCAGTGGGAGAGCATTTTGGTGGTAGTGATCATAATGCAGTTAGATTTAGCGTTGTTATGGAAAAGGACAAAGTTAGAACAGGAGTTAAAGTTCGAAATTGGGGAAAGGCCAATTTTACTAAGCTAAAAAGTGATTTAGCAAAAGTGGACTGGAAACAGCTACTTGAAAGTAAATCAGTGTCAGAGCAGTGGGAGGCATTCAAGGGAAAGATTCAAGGGGTTCAGAGTAAACAAGTTCCCACAAAGAAAAAGGGTGGGACTGCTAAATCTAGAGCCCCCTGGATGACAAGGAGCATACAGGGTAAGATAGGGTAAAATAAGGTAAAAAAGGAAAGCTTATGTCAGACACTAAAGATCTCAATACTGCAGAAAGCCTAGAAGAGTATAGAAAGTGCAGGGGTGAAATTAAAAAGGAAATTAGGAAAGCAGAAAGAGCATGAAAAAATACTGGCAAGAAAAATTAAGGAAAACCCAAAAATGTTTTATGAATACATAAAGAACAAGAAGATAACTAAGGAAAGAGTAGGGCCTATTAGAGACTAAAAAGGTAACCTGTGTGTGGAGGTGGAAGCAGTGGGTAAGGTTTTTAATGAATACTTTGCGTCTGTCTTCACAAAAGAGGGGGAACGATGCAGAGATTGTAGTTATGGAGGAGAAGGAGTGTGAAATGGGATAAACATAGTGAGAGAGGAAGTATTTAACATCTTTGAAAGTAGATAAATCATCAGGCCTGGATGAAATGTATACCAGGCTGTTAAGAGAAGCAAGGGAGGAAATAACGGAGGCGCTGACCATCATTTTCCGATCCTCCCTGGCAACAGGCGTGGTGCCGAATGATTGGAGGACTGCTAACATTGTACCGTTGTTTAAGATGGGAGAAAGGGATAGACCGAGTAATTATGGGCCAGTCAGTCTAACCTCGGTGGTGGGCAAATTATTGGAATCAATTCTGAGGGACAGCATAAATCGTCAATTAGAAAGGCATGGATTAATCAAGGACAGTCAGCATGGATTTGTTAAGGGAAGGTCGTGTCTGACTAACTTGATTGAATTTTTTGAGGAGGTAACATAGAGGGTTGATGAGGGAAACACGTTTGATGTAGTGTACATGGATTTTAGCAAGGCTTTTGACAAAGTCCCACATGGCAGACTGGTCAAAAAAGTAAAAGCCCATGGGATCCAAGGGAAAGTGGCTAGTTGGATCCAAAATTGGCTCAGTGGCAGGAAGCAAATGGTGTAGATAGGAGGAAATAAGTTCGGTGGGGCAAGAACAGGCTGAAATGATGGGTATCCCAGGGCAGTCCTGATTGTGGATCTTGGGAAGGAGGTAGAAGCAGGCTGTGCGGGGTTGGGGGACTATGAGGTTGGAGGCCATGGAGGGAAAATCTCCAGAGGAGATGAGGTCAGTGACGATCTGGGAAACTATGGCTTGATGTTCAGTAGTGGGGTTATGGTCCGGGGGAGGTAGGAGGAAGTGTCGGAGAGTTGGTGTTCAGCCTCCGCAAGGTAGGCTGGGGATAGGCTGTCAACTAATATCTATTATGAGCCCCCCAACTCCCACAGCTACCTTGATTACACTTCCTCCAACCCCGCTTCCTGTAAGGACTCTATTCCCCTCTCCCAGTTTCTCCGTCGCATCTGTTCTGACAATACCACCTTCCGCACCATTGCTTCCGATATATCTTCCTTTTTCCTCAACCGAGGATTCCCCTCCACTGTAGTTGACAAGGTCCTCGACCGTGTCCGTCCTATTTCCTGCAATTCTGCCTTCACCCCTTCCCTCCCCTCCCAGAACCATGATAAGGTCCCTCTTGTCCTCACATTCCACATTCAATGTATCATCCTCCGCCATTTCCGCCACCTCCAGCGCGATTCCACCAAACACATCTTCCCCTCCCCTTCCTTTTCAGCATTCCGAAGGGACCGCTCCCTCCACGACTCCCTAGTCCACTCTTCCATCACCCCCAACACCCGCTCTCCTCCCCACTGCACCTTCCCATGCGAGCACAGGAGATGCATCACCTGCCACTTCACCTCCTCCCTTCCCACCGTCCAGGGCCTCAAACACTCCTACCAGGTGAAACAGCGATTTAATTATACTTCTTTCAATTTAGTATACTGTATTCATTACTCACAGTGCGGTTTCTTCTATATTGGGGAGACCAAACGCAGACTGGGTGATCGCTTTACTGAACACCTCCTCTCTGTCTGCAAGTGTGACCCTGACCTGCCGGTTGCTGCCATTTTAATTTTCCTTCCCACTCCCGCCCTGATCTCTCTGTCCTCGGCCTCTTACACTGTTCCAATGAAGCTCAACGTAAGCTCGAGGAACAGCACCTCATCTTTCATTTGGACACGTTACAACCTTCCCGACTCAACACTGATTTCAATAACTTCAGATAACCACTGCCTCCATTTTTTCGGGCAGCAAGTGCTGGTAATGGTTCTGCTGTTGCCATTTACAGCTACTCTAGACCAATCTTTTCTTTCTTAACCTGTCCCATTACCACCCTCCTTGCCTTGCACCATCATCCCTTTTGTCATTTAATCACTCGTGCCCTCTATCCTACCACAGACCTTCCCTTTTGTTCTTTCCTCCCCTCCCCTCCCCTCACTTTCCCTGCCTCTGTATTTGCTCAAAAACTTTAACTCTTTTAACATCTTCCAGTTCTGACGAAAGGTCTTCGACCTGAAACGTTAACTCTGATGCTCTCTCCACAGATGCTGCCTGACTTGCTGAGCTTCTGCAGCATTTTCCGTTTTTAGTTCAGATTTCCAGCATCTGCAGTATTTTCCTTTTGATCTGTCTGTTCTGTATTGATGGCACTATTTGAAGAAGAGCAGCGAGTTTTCCAAATGTCTCTACAAGCATATCTCTCTCAACCAATGTCACCAGAAAGCAGATTGGATAGTTATTCATCTCATCGTGCTTCCTGGGATGCTGGCGGCACAGAACAGCTCCTGTGTTCCTCCGGAACATCAGTCACTGCATTCCAAAAGTCATTCATTATATGAATCACTTTGAGCTGTTTGGCATGATAAGGTGCTACATAAGTATATCATTATTTGCTCCCAAATCATTCTGTTGATGGGCCTTTTCTAAGACAAGATAACAAGTCCGAAAGGAACTATGGTTTTGTTTTTGGATTGATGGGTCTTATAAGGCCATTTCAAACAGATAGCAAACAGTTACTGTTTGTCAACATATTTAATACACCTGCGGATCCTTGCTTTCAGACAGATTAATCCCCCCGTTGTACACAGTAGAAAGCCAAATGAAAGACAGCAATTACCTGGTCCTTTTGTAATCGTTCAGTCTCACTTACGTTTTTACAATCTCTATCTCTAACCTTTAAGCTCCAAATAAGGAAGAAGCAAAGGAATTTTACTTTCCAGTAACATAATAACTGCTTAAAAGGATGCTGCCTTCATAAAAATAAAGTGCCAAACCTTTTCAAACCTAATGCAAAGATTGCATTAAGAGAGAGAGAGAAAAAAAAATAGACAGCAAGGAAAAGTAAGAAAAAAAATGTAATATTTAAAATTTTAAAAATCTCTTAGAAGAATTTGCTACCTGCAGAAATGAGACTCAACAGTTTAAATTGTTCCCTTTTGGGGCCAGAGAGGTTGATTGGCATTGCATTAACAATTGTCACATCAATAAAAGGGTAGTTACACCATCAAATACCAGCCCTAACTTTCTGTGGCAAGTTTACTTGGTAATTAATGTGCAAATCCACTAAGTTCTTAAAACTAACGGGGAGGCTGAGGGTGAGCTGCTGTTTTTGCGAGGCTAATGCAAATTGTCCAGCAACATGTGGTGATTCACAACTCACGGGGTATCTCTTCCTCGCCACAAGTTGCTGGACGATTTACACATTAATTACGACGAGCGTCATTAAACTCGCCGTTATTTTGGCAGCAAACTCTGGGCCCATGAGTCTCCAGTAGATATTCATTTCGGTTCAGCGTCACTGGTCACTTTGATAAGTGGATCTCACATCACCAGCGATGAGTAGACTACTTTTACTGTTCATTATCTAGTTAAAATGACAGCACCACTGGGGAATAGTTACAATCGACCCCCTTGTTGCATGCACTGGATACTATGAGTTCTCTTGCTTTTTCGGAAGGTGGACTGTAAAGCACTCTGGTGAGATGAAGCATGATTGCATACTGACAAAGTGGTTTATTTTACATGAAATACATGAACAGAATGCAGTTTTCACGACAAAATTCACCTCTTTCCTATCACCTTTTGTAGCATAAAGATAACAAAAATGCTACTTTGTCCTTGTAATGGGCTAAACTCATTGAAAAACTAGAAATTCCTGGACCGGTACTAACCTTTTCTCGTACATGTAGTATTTGTTCATGCCTCAGCCTGGAGTCTCTCAGCCTCTTTCTATCTCTTTGGCTGCCTCAGTGTCAGACAGTTCTAGACTGCCTTCTGTAGACAGAGAGACAGACAGACAGAGACTGAGAGAGACAGAGAGAGACAGAGAGAAACACAAAGTTTTACCTCTGACTCACCTCTCGACTCTATAGGATGGGAATTGGTCCATTGAGCTGTCAATTAAAAGTTGGCACCATGATTTAAAATCCTATTCCTTAGGACGCAAGCTGGTGGCACTTGTCTACATCTAAGTCTCCCTGCCAGGCATAATGAATAGAGACCGATTCCAACACCAATGTGCGAGCTGCTCTGGGGTATGCTCAATGGTTTCCCATTCTCTCAAAACTAGCATGTTGTACAAAAGTAAACAGTTTTAATAGCTTGTCACAATTCCCCTTGGGATAGTACAATAATATCCCCAACCATACCGTGCAGTGTCTTCAGGCTTTTTACTGCTAAGTCAGAACAGTGTGCTGAAGCTCTATGAATTAAGTTTTTGTAAACTGAACCTGACCTTATATCAGTGACATAACGGCTCAGAAGTCGCGGTGACAGCAATATTGTCGACGAGCACCATAAGATCATTGTGCTCCCCGATCCTCCGGGGTGACTTTGTCAAAATTTGCTGGAAAAGTAATTCGAATGTGCTGTGGCACGCTCAGGAAGTGGAGCGGCCAACGAATAGAATCAATCATATATAATCAATCGAATAGAATTATATAGAATCAATCAGAAATATGGAATCATATAGAATCAATCACAGAATCATAAATAAATCATAGATTCATATAGAATCACATAGAACCAAAGAATCACGTAGAATCACACAGAATCAATCAGAAATATAGAATTATAGAATCATATGGAATTAATCAATCATAGAATCATATAGAGTCAGTCATAGAATCATATTGAGTCAGTCATAGAATCAATCATAGAAATATAAAATCATACAGCACAGAAGGCGGCCGTTCGGCCCATCATGCCTGTGCTGACTCTTTGAAAGAGCTATCCAAGTAGTTCCACTCCCTTGCTCTTTACCCATAGCCCTGCAAATTTCTCCTTTTTAAAAAAAATAATAGTTAAGACTTAATTTTGCTGGTTGATTTCTGTGGGAATTTCAACCTAATTTACATAATTATTTATTTATATCTGGCAGTAAATTACTGAAAGATATAAACTGGAATAAATACTGCATAAACATTGGCACAAGAACAAAGATTATTAGGAAAATAACCGTTCTTCCATAACTCTCACACTGTATCACAAGGCTGTGGCTGGGGGCTGTGGATTTCAAGCAGTGTGTTGCACTTTACCCCTGATTGACGATGGGATGGGATTTCAGAAACGGCACAGCAAACAGTCACCCCAAGAGGCAATCTCACCTTGTTTCAAGGATTACCCTCGTTTTTTCAATTACCGTACCTAGTAGTGCGAGAAATAAGTACAAATAACATTTGCATTTGCATGACATTACGCCTTGAACAATGTGGGCTCTGCTTTGATCAGTCCGATAAAACAACTAAATTGAAATTCCCAGAAGCGATGTGGCCTCTCTTAAACACGTTCCTGTTATGATTCCTGTATACTCAGACTACGGTGCCATCCTGTAACGATCTAAGTGGTGGTTCCCATCTCAAGTGACTTTAATTATGGAGGCGAGCTTTGATAATTAGCCGTTACGGTGAGAGAACGTGCAAGTAATGGTTGAAGTTACTGACGCCGTAATTTCCTGGGACTGTTGTGCCGCAAATCGGGCCCTGTCACATTGATGCAACCATTACAATGGCGCAAATCTCCAGGAAATTCCAGCTAAATATAAATTGAACCAAAACTCCTTTCTAGGACAAATAGGTATAAGTTTTAAATGTTAAAAGGATGTATGGATAATCTGGCTCCTCTCAGTCCTCAAGCAACAATAACAGTATTTTTAACCACCTCTCCTTGACATTCAAAGGCATTATCATCGCCGAATCCCCCACCATCAACGTCCTGGGGTGTCTCCATTGACCAGAAACTCAACCTAAATACACTGGCTTCTAGATCGGGTCATGGCTGGGTATTCTGCTCACCTCCTGACTCCCTAAAGCCGCTCCACCACCTACAAGACGCATGTCAGGAGGTGGTGGAATACACCCTACTTGCCTGGAGGGGTGCAACTCCGACAGCACCATCCAGGACAAAGCGGTCTGCTTAATTGGCACCCCACTCTCTAGCTGAAACATCCACTCCCTCCATCATCGGCGCACCATGGCTGCAGTGTGTACCATCTACAGGATGTACGCAGCGACTCGCCGAGACTTCTTTGACAGCACTTCCCAAACCTGCGCGACCATCACCACCTAGAAGGACAAGGGAAGTAGGTGCATGGGACCACCATCACCTCAAAGTTACCCTCCAAGTCGCACACCATCCTGACTTGGACATATAAGCCCTGATTTTAACCCTGCCCGGGCCTTTGGGTACATACTGCACCATTCACACTGACCGCCATTTTAACTGAGGATTTTGTTTCCCATTCGGAACAAACGCATGCCTAAGGTAAGCGAGGGCTTAATTAAGATGATAAAGCCGTGCTATGATAAAGTCATCTGGACCTACATGCCGTTTTATCCTAAAATCAATGTATTCCAGCCCAGTCCCAGACCGGCCAGCAAAACCCAGTGAGACTGGAACGTGGGAGCTCCTAAACGTGTATAAAAAGGGGCTCTCAGCTGCAATTCCTGAGTCAGAGGATTTTTTTGCCATCTGGTTTGTGAGGAGATTTTTCAGCTTACAGAGCCCTTTTTTTCACTATTCTCTGCCCCTATTGCCCTCAGATATCTTTAGCTGTATTATCTGGGCTATTCCTGCATTTCTATTCTAGATGGAGCATTTAGAGGAGGCGAAGCAGCCTCAGCACCCACCTCTGGTACCTGGGCCTCTCAGAGGAGCGCTGGTGGGGTGGGGGAGGGGTGTATGTAGGAGGCCATACCCAGCACACAAGGTCCATAGGCCAAGACTCACCTTCTTGGGCCTTTCTGAGGAGCAGTGCAGGAGGAGGGTACGTTTCTCCAGACAGGCTGCTACAGATATCTGCAACCTGATGTTAGCTCACTGGGTAGCACTCTCACCTCTGAGTCAGGAGGTTGTGAGTTCAAGTCCCACTCCAGAGACTTCAGCACACAATCCAGGCTGAGACTTTAGTGCAGTACGGAGGGAGAGCTGTACTGTTGGAGGTGCCGTCTTTTGGATGAGACGTTAAACTGAGGCCCTGTCTACCCGCTCAGGTGGATATAAAAGATCCCACGGCACTATTTCGAAGAAGAGCAGGGGAATTCTCCCCGGTGTCCTGGCCAATATTTATCCCTCAACCAACATCACTAAAACGGACTATCTGGTCATTATCTCGTTGCTGTTTGTGGGACCTTGCTGTGCGCAAATTGACTGCCACGTTTCCTACATCACAACAGTGACTACACTTCAAAAGTACTTCATTGGCTACGAAGCACTTTGGGATGACCGTGTAGTCATGAAAGGTGCTATATAAATGCAAGTCTTTCTTTTTCTTTCCTGCAACAGGACCTGCTGGACCAGGGGTGGCTTGCTTTGCAAGTGGCCCGTGCATGTTTTGGGGAAAAGCTGCTCCCTCCGTTGACCTCACTCCCTCTACTAGGACCTCCAGGGAGGCATCTGAAAAGCGCAGGGTAGCCCCATCAACTCATTGGTCTCCTGAAAATGTATTTCACGGTTCTGCAACGGAAAATCAAAGCAGGAGATGCAATCCCACTTTAAGAGGTGCAACCCCATTTTAAGCAGGCATCGGGAGTCAGGCCGGATATTGCGCACATGATGTGGGTGGGCTGGCCGCATCGCAACATGATCAGGAGGCATGGGAGTTAAAATGGCTTGGGCCACACGAAAAAAACGTCTTGGGGGCTTGTTTACCGTCCAGCCCCCCGCAGGCACGATTCGCGCCCCGGGTTAAAATCAGGGCTTTGTCGCCGTTCCTTCATCGGCACTGGGTCAAAATCCTGGAACTCCCTAACCTACAGCATTGTGGAAGCAGTATCAAGTAGTGCAGGGGGATACTTAAAAAAGAAATTAGGAGATCAAGGAGGGGCCATGAAATAACACTGGCGAGCAAAATAAAGGAAAATCCTAAGATGTTTTATAAGTATATTAAGGGTAAGAGGATGACTAGGGAAAAAATAGGGCCCATTAGGGACAAAAATGGCAATCTGTGTGTGGAGCCGGCAGATGTAGGAGGGGTTCTAAATGAATTTTTTGCATCTGTTTTCACTATGGAGAAGGACGATGTAGACATAGAAATACGGCAGGGGGACTGTGATATACTCGAACATATTAACATCGAGCGGGAGGAGGTATTGGCGGTTTTAGCAGGCCTAAAAATGGATAAATCCCCAGGCCCGGACGAAATGTATCCCAGGCTACTGTGTGAGGCAAAGGAGGAGATTGCGGGGGCTCTGACACATATATTCAGAACCTCTCTGGCCACAGGGGATGTGCCAGAGGACTGGAGAACCGCTAATGTAATACCATTATTCAAGAAGGGGAGTAGGGAAAAACCGGGGAACTACAGGCCAGTGAGCCTAACATCAGTGGTAGGAAAATTATTGGAAAAAATTCTGAAGGACAAAATTAGTCACCACTTGGAGAAGCAAGGATTAATCAGGGATAGTCAACATGGCTTTGTCAAGGGAAGATCATGTCTGACTAATTTGATTGAATTTTTTGAGGGGGTGACTAGGCGTGTGGATGAGGGTAACGCAGTGGATGTGGTATACATGGATTTCAGTAAGGCCTTCGATAAAGTCCCCCACAGGAGACTGGTCAAGAAGGTACGAGCCCATGGAATCCAGGGTGCCTTGGCACTTTGGATACAAAACTGGCTTAGTGGCAGAAGGCAGAGGGTGATGGTCGAAGGTTGTTTTTGTGACTGGAAGCCTGTGGCCAGTGGGGTACCACAGGGATCGGTGCTGGGTCCCTTGCTGTTTGTGGTCTACATTAATGACTTGGATATGAATGTAAAAGGTATGATCAGTAAGTTCGCTGATGATACAAAGATTGGTAGGGTGGTAAATAGCGAGGAGGATAGCCTCAGTCTGCAGGACGATATAGATGGGTTGGTCAGATGGGCGGAACAGTGGCAAATGGAATTTAACCCGGAAAAGTGTGAGGTGATGCACTTTGGAGGGACTAACAAGGCAAGGGAATACACAATGAATGGGAGGACCCTAGGCAAGACAGAGGGTCAGAGGGATCTTGGTGTGCAAGTTCACAGATCCCTGAAGGCGGCGGAACAGGTAGATAAGGTGGTAAAGAAGGCATATGGGATACTTGCCTTTATTAGCCGAGGCATAGAATATAAGAGCAAGGAGGTTATGATGGAGCTGTATAAAACACTGGTTAGGCCACAGCTGGAGTACTGTGTGCAGTTCTGGTCACCACACTACAGGAAGGATGTGATCGCTTTGGAGAGGGTGCAGAGGAGATTCACCAGGATGTTACCAGGGCTGGAACGCTTCAGCTATGAAGAGAGACTGGGAAGATTGGGTTTGTTTTCCTTGGAGCAGAGGAGGCTGAGGGGGGACATGATTGAGGTGTACAAAATTATGAGGGGCACAGATAGGATGGATACTAAGGAGCTTTTTCCCTTCGTTGAGGGTTCTATAACAAGGGGACATAGATTCAAGGTAAAAGGCGGGAGGTTTAGAGGGGATTTGAGAAAGAACTTTTTCACCCAGAGGGTGGTTGGAGTCTGGAACTCACTGCCTGAAAGGGTTGTGGAGGCAGGAACCCTCACAACATTCAAGAAGCATTTGGATGAGCACTTGAAATGCCATAGCATACAAGGCTACGGACCAAATGCTGGAATATGGGATTAGAGTAGACAGGGCTGATGGCCGGCGCGGACACGATGGGCCGAAGGGCCTCTATCCGTGCTGTATAACTCTATGACTCTAAGTAGCAGGCTCACCACCACCTTCTCAAGGGGCAACTAGGGATGGGCAATAAACGGCACCCACATCCTGAGAATGAATTTTAAAAATATTTTTTTTATTAAATGAAGGAAATATCCCTTTAAATATTTCTTGCAGCATTACAGAGAAATAATTTATTTTTGCTGTGGAGTCGCAAAAAAACTCTCGCATTTTAGATGTGAATATATAAACAATAATTTATTGATACTTGTTATCTCACCAGTGAGGAATATGGAATTTGTTCCATGTACATGAGAAAAAACCCAAAAGCTCTCTGTTAACTTTCACCATTAATGAGTACTAGCTGTAACCATGGTAACTGTCTCACCATGACTGCCCTAAGCAACTGTCGAAACAAAAAATCTGACAACCACTATGCAGCTTATCAAGAAAAAAAATACAGTGCCATAACAAACTTATATAAGGCCACTTAAGTAAGATGAAGGCAAATAGAACTCCCTTGTAAGGGTGGGGCCTAATAACCAGCATTTACACTCCATCATAGAAATATAGAAAAATTTACAGTACAGAAGGAGGCTATTCGGCCCATTGTGTCTGTGCCGGCCGAATACCCAGCCTAATGCCACTTTCCAGCACTTGGTCCATGGCCTTGTAGGTTACGGCACTTCAAGTGCATATTCAAGTACTTTTTAAATGTGATGAGGGTTTCTGCCTCTACCACCCTTTCAGGCAGTGAGTTCCAGAACCCTATCACCCTCTGGGTGAAAAATCTTTCCTCAGCTCCTCTCTAATGCTTCTACCAATTACTTTAAATCTATGCCCTCTGGTTATTGACCTCTCCGCTAAGGGAAGTAGGTCCTTCCTATTCACTCTATCTTGGCCCCTCATAATTGTATACACCTCAATTAAATCACCCCTCAGCCTCCTCTGTTCCAAGGAAAACAACCCCAGCCTATCCATCTTTCCTCATAGCTGAAATTCTCCAGTCCTGGCAACACCCTCGTAAATCTCCTCTGTACCCTCTCTAGAGCAATCACATCTTTCCTGTAATGTCTGGCATTTGCTTTTGGACTTCAATATCACTTTAATATCAAGTTATCCCTTGTGATAACGCATGTCACAAATATGGGTGAGCCTAATCATTCTGGGATCTGGGTGTGAAATGGTTCTTTCTAATTCTTAACTGTATTATGCAAAGGATGCACCCAATTTTTGGAAAAAATAACATTCAATTGTGTATGAAGGAAAATCAGGGGTGGAGAGGATTACATGTCTGTAAGGGAATCTTCCCAACTTCCTAGCCATTAATTTCAATGAGCAGAAAATCAAACGTGCTCCTTATGGGCATGAGATCCTTCTCATCCAGTTTTGCTTTCTCTGCTCCACCCACAGCTGGAACAGGAACACCTGCCCCATTTTGTGCCTCCTGTGATATCATGAATGAGGAATCCCATCCATAATTCACTGTCCTCATTTATGACATCATTCCCACCACAACCTCATGACATCAATTGAGAAGTTCTGCCCAAAAATGTCTGCTTCTCTCGACACTATTTTCGAAGAAAAACAGGGGCGTGCTCCCCAGTGTCCTGGCCAATATTTATCCCTCAACCAAACACCACTAAAAAACAGGTTATCTAATGATTATCACGTTGCTGTTTGTGGGAGCTTGCTGTGCACAAATTGGCTGCCGTGATTCCTACATGACAACAGTGACTACATTTTAAAAAGTACTTCATTGGCTGTAAAGCGCTTTGGGACGTCCTGAGGTCATGAAGACGCTGTATAAATGCAAATCTTTCTTTCTACTAACCAGCATTTTTTTTTAAAAGCATAAAACAGGGCAACAAAAGTTGATCGACATGCAATGCAAGCATGCAATGAAATATCTCCTATCCAATATTTTGAATTATGGGGCAATTCTGCCTTCGATAGAAAGCATTTACCAAATATACTTGTGATTTGACTGAAACTTAATGTTGAAGGCAGAATTTAAGCCTCCTCAGGCCAGTTTAAGAAGTGTACAATCTGCAGGAAAGAATGGGGGTGAAAGACATTTGCTATTGAACTTTAATATCATGTTTATAATACCATTACAAAGAACTATTGTGATAAGCCAATTACTCTTGTATGCAGTGCTGATTGCTAAGATTGTGGAATGTAAATCTTGTCAAGGAAGTTATGTCACAGCAGTGCTAAGAACAAACATATTTGCAAAATGTGCTTGCACAAAATTTATGGCTGTGAATAATATTTTTGTATTTATTAAATGGTACAATCTAAAATGCATGCTATAGTTTATGTAAATGATCTCAGATTCAATGGAATAAATGAAGGGCATACGTGAAAGATGATTCCCAAAAGTAAAGGCTGCACTTCAGCTTGCACTGCCAAATTAAGACTGACCTCCCTTAAAACTGCTGACCTTTTTAAAAAAAATTAGTTTGGGGGTGTGGCTGACACCGGCAAGGCTGCATTTATTGGCCAACTCTAGTTTCTCGAAGAAGGTGGTGGAGGCACCCTCAGGATGGAGATGCACGAGGTCCAGTGCCACAGTATAATGGAGGTACCTTCAGGGTATAATAGCACATCAGTTCAGTGCCACAGTATAATGGAGGCAGCCTCAAGGGTTCAAGGCCTGAAAGCTGCCAGCCTAACTCATTAACAAGCCAAGGATGGTGATGGAGGAGTCTGGGATGTTGGCTGATAGTCATACTTATAGAATCATACCTATGTCAGGCTTGACTAGTCTGTGAGAACACTCTCCCAATTTTGGCACCAGTCCAGACCAGGTCTGAATGGCTCAGTGCCACACCTCCTAACTCTCCACCTCCCACGTGTACATCACCAGCCCATCTCCACCATGAACACTCCACCTGCAACATATTTATACCCCCAAGTCCACCTACACCATGAACTCTGCCACTACACTAAACACAAAGTATAGCCCTTCGAGCTGTCACCATTACTTCATCGATGTTCAAGCTGACTCCACTCTATCTTCAAATCAATGTCATTCCACATGGGACCTCTGATTTTAATTTTGGACTCGCTCTTTTGTCTCTTCGTTATCCTCCGCCTGCAACCAGGTCATATCTATCCTATTCTGAATTTCCTCTGTGTCCATTTGCAAGCGCATCTTGGCTGTGTCTTTGGATCTGAACCTACTACGTCTATCTTCTTTTTTTCCCTCTTCTCTTTTCTCCTCTCTTGGGCCCTTTTCTCCCATCTCCTCCTCTTCACATTGCCCAGACATGCCAATTTTTAGTTCTCCCCTCCTGGGTACTTTCACTCCATCCTGCCCCAGATGTCTACCCCATGCAATTCCTCTACCACTCTGCCGCCTTGAATCCCTCTTGCATGAGCGAACAGCTACTCTACGTGCCTCTCGGCATTTTTCGTGCCCGCTGAGGGCTAAATTAACTAAGCACGTTCCTGTCCTACTCACCTATCCACTGCTGACCCTGTGGACTCTGTCAGTGGATCAACAATCATCGCATCTCTACACATTAACCCTCCAGAACTCCCTGCAGCTCTCCACCATCTCTCTGGACCCCCTCCACTGCCTCTGTGTTGACAACATGCTTGTCCAACATTCAGTCCTAGATGAGCAGCAATTTCCTCCAATTGAACATTGGGTAGACTGAAGCCATTGTCTTCGGCCCCCGCTGCAAACTCTGTTCCCTCGCCACCGATTCCATCCCCCTTCCAGGCCACAGTCTTAGGCTGAAACAGACTGTTTGCAACCTCGGTGTCCTATTTGACCCTGGGCTGAGCTTCAAAACCCATAATCTTTTCCATCACTGAGACCGCACATTTCCACCTCATAACCTGGCCTGTCTCCTTCCTTGCCTCAGCCCATCTGCTGCTGAAACTCTCATCCATGCTTTTGTTACCTCCAGACTTGTTCTCCCGGCTGGCCTCCCATCTTCTATCCTTCATAAACTTGAGCTCATCCAAAACTCTGCTGCTTGTATCTGTTGCACCAATTCCCGCTCACCCATCATTCCTGTGCTCGCTGACCTATTTTGGCTCCCAGTCTACCAACACCCTGATTTTAAAATTCTCAACTTTGTGTTCAAATCCCTCCATGGCCTCACCCCTCCCTATCCCTGTAGCCTCCTCCACCCCTGCAACCCTCCAAAAACTCTGCATTCTTCCAACTCTGGCCTCTTGTGCATCCTCTACTCCCTTCGTCCTACCATTTGCGGCCGTGCTTTCAGCCACGTAGACCCTAAGCACTAAATTCCCTCTCCAAACCTCTCCATCCTCCTTTAAGACCTTCATATCTCTTTAGATGATTTTCAGTTACCCTCTTCAAACCTTCACCTTCTTTAAAACTTAATGAAATTCTTGCACGGTTGCCACGTTTCCTACATTACATCGCATCATTTCAACTGTACTAAAATCTCTGAAATTTAAATTACATATCTACTAACATCTCTAGTGTATATACATGAAAGGACTGTCTTTCATACTGTTGATATTCCAAGCCCATCTTTAGAGACTACAGCACTGCAGCTGAAAGTGAAGCACATTCTCCTAACTGAACATACACTGGTAAATATGATATCAAATACATTCACCAAAGCCTTTCTCGTGTATCTGTGCAATCTGAGCAATTTTGATGCAAAAGCATACTGCCTATTCGGTTGGTCTCTTCGAAGCGTAGAAAATGGAAAACAAAAAGGTAAGGAGAAAAACGTCAGGGTTTCTTTCTAAAATGAATTCTGCTGGATTCTAGTTCTAGGTCAACTGAGTAAAACACCAGCCTTGCAAGCAAAGTAATGTTCGCAGTAAATGGAATAAAATTTGTTTTAAAGGCCACACTAATTATAATCGTGGGGTTCAGGTAGATGATTGGCACTGTGCTCATTTTCTAAATCTGTCCCGTTGAGGAGCATACAGCTGATATCACGGTGGGGGTCCCTCGATAGCTCAGGTGGCACCGAGAAACACAGACCAACAAGATCCCGCAGTTTGCGCTGGGTTGGCTGATCACAGTCAGAGTTGGAGATAAGAGTTGCCGCAACTGATAGAAAGAAAGGCTTGCATTTATATAGCGCTTTTCACTGCTTCAGGTCGTCCCAACGCGCTTTACAACCAATGAAGTACTTTTGAAGTGTGGTCACTGTTGTAATGTAGGAAACGCGGCAGCCAATTTGCACACAGCAAGGTCCCACAAACAGCAATGTGATAATGACCAGATAATTTGTTTTAGGGATGTTGGTTGAGGGTTAAATATTGGCCAGGACACCGGGGCGATCTCCCCTGCTTTTTCTCTAAATAGTGCCACGGGATCTTTTACCTTCATCTGAGGAGGCAGACGGGGCCTCGGTTTAACGTCTCATCCGAAAGATGGTACCTCCGACACTGCAAATTAAATAGGAGATAGGTGACCTTATCTTGCTCCTCTTTGCTTAATTTTACAATGGTGAGTCGCTCATTTTGTGACAGGGTTGGGTCTCTGAGTCCCAGTAAGACTGATGACCACGGCTATCTCATTTCATGGCCACATTAGCTGGAGACAAGTTAGTTTTTAAACTGTGTCACCATATGGAATTCCTACATTACTTCCAGCAAAAAAAAATTACCCAAGGGACTGTTACCCAATCTATATGGAACTGTAATAATGTTGCTTTTATACAAATGTACAGACATTGCAAGAAAACGAGAGAACTAATTCAGCCATTTTTTTCCCAATTGCTCATTAATTAACGCACTGTGCAGTGAGTCTAACCGATCGGCAATTATCCTGTTGCTTGTTTTGCCCTTTAATTGGGTTTGATTTTCATCTAGCTTCTCACCGGTACCACTGTAAATCCGTAGGGGTGGTTTCTTTTCTTTAAAAAAAGGTATCATAGTGTCTGTTATCTGCTCTCACGCTCCTCTGTTCCTTGTGCTAATGAAACCAAAATGCATTCTCAGGACCTTCATGTTAATTTGCTTCGGATTGCAGATGTCTGGCTCATGAATATTGAAATGAGGTTCCAATGCTTACTCGAGTCTGCCATTTGCATTGTTTCAGCTAACATCAGGGACTCTGAAGATGCAAAGCAACCTGTAGAAAGACGGCAGTACAAAAATAAAGAGCTGTTTATATTGTGGCTGTTGTAGAAAATAGTAAGTGGCCAGTGGGGTGTTGTGCTCTACACAATGCGCTATGCTATTATTTGCCGTGGCTCAGTTGGTAGCACTCTTGCCTACTAAGCCAGAAGGTTATGGGGTCAAGTCCCACTCCTAATTCAGCCACTTCCTTGGCTCTGCTTGCTACTCTCTCCTGTTTACTTTACCAAGTACCACTGTGCCATTCCAGTCGAGCCTCACTGCTAACTGAAGCCCGCTCTCCACCCTCCTGAGTTTTACACTGAGTGGAGAACTAATGGCAGCTCACAAAACCTATGAAAAGGTGGGCATCCAATACCCTCGGATCTCCAGAGTTCCTCTGCTTTACATTGCAGAGTGCTGTCAACAGCAGGAGTGCTGCGCATCTGCAATCAACAGCATTTACCTCATGTAAAAGCACAGCGAATGGCCCATTTAGTTGTGCCTGAATAAGTAAGTTGCTTAATTAGTGAGGCAGGCTTTTGCTGGCCGGTGTATGAGTTGGATGCTTTCAGAGAAATTTGAATGCTAGCCCAAAGAAATTTGGCAAATGCAATGTTGTTAAGATCATGGAAATGGGTTTATAGTATTATTAATTATTTATTATGTAATAATTTAATTAAGCAGAAAATTCTGCTATACATAAAGCAGCATTTCTGTTGTTGGCAATTAGTCATTCTTGGGCAAAAAATCAGTGCACTATAACAATTGCTTTTTTTAAATCTAAAAACGGAGGTTGAAGACTAACATGATTAAAGTTTTAAAATGAATAAAGAAATTGATAATTGACATTAAGTTTAGACTAACAGAATCCAATCCAGCGCTTTAACAATCTCCAAGTTTGGAAGTTACAAGCAATTTTTTCTTATTTGTTTATGGGCGACCTTGCAAAGGCTGCATTTATAGCCTAGCTGCAGTTGCCCTCAGAAAAGTGGCAGTAGGCATCTTCTTGGACTACTGCAGTCCTTGTGGTGATGGTGCTCCCACGATGGTGTTATGCATCAAAGTGGAGGATTTTGCTCCGAGTGACCATGAAAGAAAAAACAAGTCTGGATGGTGTGTGCCCTGGAGGGGACTTTGGGGGTAATGATGTTTCCAAATGATCGTTGCTTTTGTCCATTTTGTTGATAGAGGTCACGGGGGAGAGAGGTGCTATTGAGTTCATTTGTAGGGGCACCAATCAAACAATCTGTTTTATCCTGGATGGTGTTGCGTTCCCTGAGTGTTGTTGCAGCTGCACCCATTCAGGCCAATGATAACTATTCTATCACACTCCTGACGTGAGCCTTGTGGAAGGTGGAAAGGCTTTAAGGGGTCAGGGGGTGAGTTACTTGTTGCAGGAGACCCAACCTCTGCCCTGCTTGGGGGACGGCTATATTTAGTGAACTGGTCATTAGTAGTATATCTGGGACAGTTTCAGGAGCCTAAGCCTTCACTGTATCCAGGGCACTCAGCCACCTCTTAATGTCACATGGAGTGAACATAATTGACACTGGCTTCTATGACTATGGGGACCTTAGAATTAAGCAGAGTAGGATTGTCCACTCAGCATTTTTAGCTGAAGATGATTGTAATAATTTCAGCATTGTCTCTTGCACTCATGTGCTGAGCATGATCCAAGTTGAGGATAGGGATGTTAATTGGAGCCTCCTCTCTCCATTAGTTGTGTGATTGTCTAAGATTTTTGACTGGACTTGATAGCGTTAGATCTTTGCTCTGATCCTTTGCTTGCGCAACTGATTAGCTGTGTCTCTACCATGCTGCTCCTGGTGTTTAGAGTGCAGGGAGCCTTGTGTTATAGTTTCATTAGGTTGGTATCACATTCTTAGCTATCCCTGTTACTGCTCCTGGCACAATTTTCTACACTCCCTATTGAGCCAGGGTTTGTCTCCCAACTTGGCGGTGATGGAGAAGTGAGAGACTTGTTGGGCCATGAAGTTACATATTGCGGTGGTATATAATTCTATTGCTGCTGATGGCTCACAGTGCCTCATGGATGCCTAATTTTGGGCTGCTAGATCTGTCCTGAGGTTGTACAACTTAGAATAGCAGCAGTGCCCCACAACATGATGGATTGTCCATAGTGTGAAGATGAGACTTTATCTTCACAAGGAATTGTGCAGTGATCACTCCTAACAGTTATATCATGGATAGACAGGTCTGCAGCAGGTAGGTTGATGTGTATGCGGTAAGTTATTCCCTTGTGTTAGAACAGTAGTGTAGTGGTTATGCTACTGGACCAGCAATCTGGAAACTCAAATCATAAGGGATTGACAAAGTTAATCAAAGCAAATTCTTTGCTAAATTGAAGAGTTCAAATATCAAGTTAAAAAAATATGGAATTAGGAAGAGGGGAAATCCTACAGAAGATTTTGCCAAAGGACAATAGACTCATGGAATAGTTTATCAGGGAAGATCATTGACGTGAACATTGTAAATGGGTTCAAGTGATAGTTGAATTTATTTTTGGAGTAGGAAGAATTTGATTTACACAGCACCTTATCAGAAATGTCACAATGAACTGTTTTGAAGTGCAGTAACTGCTTTTTGTGAGCTGCCTTTAACAGGGCAAGGTCCCAAAAGCAGCAGTGAGATGAATGATATAGAAACACAGGAACAGGAGTGGGCCATTCAGCCCTTCCAGCCTGTTCCACCATTCAATTAAATCATGGATGATCTGTACCTCAACTCCATTAATGCCTTTGTTCCATATCCCTGGATACCCTTACCTAACAAAAATCAATCCATCTCAGCCTTGAAAATTTTAATTGTCCCAGCATCCACAGCTTTTTGAGAGAAGAGAGTTCCAGATTTCCACTTCCCTTTGTGTGAAAAAGTGCTTCCTAATTTCACTTCTAAATTGCTTGGCTCTAATTTTATTATGCTCCTTTGTTCTGGATTCCCCCACCAGAGAAAATGGTTTCTCTGTACCACCCTATCGAATCCAATCCTATCGAATCCCTTAATCATTTCAAATACCTCGAATAGATTACCCCTCAACCTTCTAAAGATAATCTATAGTTGGTGATGTCAGCTGAGGGAGCAACATTGGTCAGGACATTGGGAGAACCTTTTGATCTTTTTTGATTAGTTTCAATTAGTTTAATTCCACTACATCCACTACTCCACGTCTCATCCAAAGGATGGCACCTTCAACAATGCAATACTTCCTTAGTACTGCACTAAAGTGTTAGCCTAGATAATGTGTTCAAGTCTTAAGAGTGGGGCTTGAATGCATAAGAAATTGAAGCATGTGAGGAGAAAGCAAACAGAACAATCCATCAAAAAAGAACAACTGGCTTGATGGGGTCTAATGACTTGTTCCTGTCCTTAAATATGTTTTAACTAACAGAACAAATTTAATTTTTTCCGAGTAAAGTTTGGCCCCAGCAATTTATGCCCTTAAAAGCATGGGCACTCTGCATTTCCTGGAACTATTACCTTAGCTGAGCAACAATTGCATTTGGACTTTCACTTCAGTTATTTTCCTTTCTTAACTTCAGAGTGATACACTAGTGCATCAATACTACTGGCACCATGATAACAAAGTCCTACAATAAGGCTGACTGAGACAAATGTTTTCTGTATGAGTCATTAATAATACAATTTATCAAGCTTCTGCACCTCACGTAGACAGGTCTGTTACCATTGAGTTTAAACTTACATTCGCAAAACAAGGAAGAAAAATAAAAAGATACATCGAAAGTTCCCGGGAATACCAATCTGCCAAGATGGATAGCAGTAAATCAAGATACATAAAACCTATGCAATCTGTATATAATACACCCCACCCGCCCTCCCAGGATGTGGATGATGGGGAACTCAGCAATGATGCTGCTGTTGAAAATCAGGAAGAGGCGGTTGGACCTTTTCTGGTCAAGGATGGTCATTGCTCTGCCCTTTTAGGGCAGAAGTATTACCTTGCGCTTGTCAACCCAAGCATAGATGTTGTCCAGGTCATGCTGTAGGCTGACACGGGCTACTTCATTACTGGTAGAGTTGTGGATGGAGTAGAAGACAGTAGAATTGTCAGCAAACAACCCTACTCCTGATCTTATTACACAGAGAATGTCATTGCTGAAGCAATTGAAGATGTTTGAGCCAAGAAACTCTGAAGTCATAGCAGGAGATTGGGAGAACCCCGCACAAATTCTTGAGTATCAGCAGGATGATGAATCTTAAGAAGTTCAGAACACACACTAATCCGGTCACCTGTATATAAATTCATAGAATCTTATAGCACAGAATGAGGCCATTCGGACCATCGTGCCTGTGCCGACTCTTTCCACCACCCTTTCAGGCAGTGCACTGCAGCAACTCGCCAAGGCTTCTTCGACAGCACCTCCCAAACCCGCGACCTCTACCACCTAGAAGGACAAGGGCAGCAGGCGCATGGGAACAACACCACCTGCACGTTCCCCTCCAAGTCACACACCATCCCGACTTGGAAATATATCGCCGTTCCTTCATTGTCGCTGGGTCAAAATCCTGGAACTCCCTTCCTAACAGCACTGTGGGAGAACCGTCACCACACGGACTGCAGCGGTTCAAGAAGGCGGCTCACCACCACCTTCTCGAGGGCAATTAGGGATGGGCAATAAATGCCGGCCTTGCCAGCGACGCCCACATCCCGTGAACGAATAAAAAAAAAAAAATTCCAGATCATAACAACTCGCTGTATTAAAAAAATTCTCCTCATCTCCCCTCTGGTTCTTTTGCCAATTATCTTAAATATGTGTCCTCTGGTTACTGCCAGTGGAAACAATTTCTCCCTACCTACTCGATCAAAACCCCTCATAATTTTGAACACCTTCTCTGCTCTAAAGTAGAACAATCCAAACTTGTACACTGTACAATTTCCAGCAGTCACCGGATGACGATCAGGAGTGGGACCTCTGGCTGACTTTCTAACCCAAGGCCACCGAGATAGATTGTAGCATCCCTATCACCACCCTGGCTGGGATTAGATGACTCTGCACATACTGGAAAAGAAAGCTCTGCAGCCTGCTCAGTTCCAAACTGCACAGCGAGTTAAACTGTCGATGGCGCAAAAAAGAGAGATCTTTAATCTTAATCCCCAGTTGTCATCTCCAATTACAGGTCTGCTTTAAAGGAAATGCAAACAATGCACAAAAGCATATTAATGATAAGTACTCAACTATAGATCACTTTCTTGAGGACTACTTTTTTTTAAAGAATGTAATTATATTCATGAAAGCTCTCCATGGCATTCATTTTGTTCAGGCAACAGTTAAGTCTTCCACCAGGAGGCATTAGATGGTAATTGGGATCAGGAACCCTGGCTAACTTTTCCCTCCTTTAGCCGAGCAGCACTGAGGCCAATTGAACCTCTCTGACACCACCATCCGTTGAGATCAGCGAGCTCCGCGCAGGCCATGGATTGAGCCAGAAATCTCTGCACTCCTCCTTTTCTGGCCTCTTGCACATCCCTGATTTTCATCGCTCCACCATTGGTGGCCGTGCCTTCAGCTGTCTTGGCCCTAAGCTCTGGAATTCCCTCTCTAAATCTCTCTGCCTCTCTCTCCTCCTTTAACATGCTCCTTAAAACCTACCTCTTTGACCAAGCTTTAGGTCGCCTGTCCAAATATCTCCACGTGGCCCGCGTCAAATTTTGTTTGATAACACCCCTGTAAAGCGCCTTGGGATGTTTTACGATGTTAAAGGCGCTATATAAATGCAAGTTGTTGCTGTTGTTTTGTGCCTTTATGTTGAGTAAAATTGCTGATGCCAGTGGAATCAATCGCTTTACAGATCACTCACTAGATATACATATGCACATTTTAGAATCTGCCAAGTGCTTGCTGTGCTTCTAAAGAAACAGGTACTACTGATGCCAATTTTCAGATGAATAATTCATAAACTTGTTGACTATGAAGCTGAATCAGTTGAAAAATAAATAGCTTACATTATCGAATTGATATTTCACTGTGCCTTCCGGGCCTTTTCAGGGGTCAAATTAATTTGTTAGAACAAAGGAGATAACGGGGTTTTGATAGAGTAGATAGGGAGAAACTGTTTCCACTGGCAGGAGGGTTGGCAACCAGAGGACACAGATTTAAGGCAAATGGAAAAAGAACCAGAGGGGAGATGAGGAGAATTTTTTTTTACGGAGCAAGTTATTATGATCTGGAATGCACTGCCTGAAAGGGTGGTGGAAGCAGGTTCAACAGTAACTGTCAAAAGGGAATTGGATAAATACTTGAAGGGGAAAATATTGTAGTGTTATGGGGAAAGAGTAAGGGTGTGGGATTAATTGAACAGCTGTTTCAAAGAGCCGGCACAGGCACGATGGGGCCGAATGGCCTCCTTCCGTGTTGTATGATTTTATGATTTGAGAGAAGTGTTTAAAATTATGAAGGGATAGGAACAGAGCAGATAGAAACAGACTGTTTCCAGTGGCTGAGAGGTCTAGAACAAGTCAAATGTAAGAGCTTTAGATCAAGAGAGTAGGAGAAACTTTTTTTTTGTGCACATGGGGTTGTGAGGCTGTGGAATGAGTTACCAGAGTGACTGAAGCAGAGATCACGGGAACACCGGGAAGAATAGGTTAGATAAGTGATTGAAGGAATGGGAAATATAGGGATATTGAAACAACCGTTGCTTAGTGGTAGCACTCTCGCCTCTGATGTCAGAAGGATTGTGGGTTCAAGTCCCACTCCCATTCCATAGACTTGAGCACAAATTCTAGGCTGACTGAGTACTGCAGGAGTGCTACACTTTCCAATGCGGTGCTAAACCGAGGCCCCGTCTGCCCTCTTAGGTGGACGCAAAAGATCTCATTGCACTATTTCGAAGGAGAGCAGGGGAGTTGTCCCTTGGGTACTGGCCAATATTTATCCCTCAAGCAACATCCCTAAAACAGGTTATCTGGTCACCATCATGTTGCTGTTTGTGGGATCTTGCTGTGTGCAAATTGGCTGCTGCATTTCCTACATTACAACAGTGACCACACTTCAGAAGTACTTCATTGGATGTGAAGTGATTTGGGACATTTTGAGGTTGTGAAAGAGGCTATATAAATGCAAGTTGTTTCTTTTTTTAAAAAAGGCGGGTACATGGGATTAGGACTTTGCACTTACGGAGGATAAATACCAACGGCATTGGTTGCAGTGGTGCAGTGGTTATTTAATATACAGGTAATTATTTTTATAGTTACACAGCCTGTGTCCGTGTTGTAATTTCGATGTAATTTATCTCAGCGCTTTGGCACTTTCAGCAAGGAAATCTTGCAGTGTTGTTTCCCTTATACGTGCCTTTAAATAATAACCTC
This sequence comes from Heptranchias perlo, assembly GCF_035084215.1. Lineage (NCBI taxonomy): Eukaryota > Metazoa > Chordata > Chondrichthyes > Hexanchiformes > Hexanchidae > Heptranchias > Heptranchias perlo. The sequence goes on along the minus strand of NC_090329.1, from coordinate 16,331,541 downwards.
TCCTTTAAAAGTTTTAATTAGAAATACAAAAACAATGTACAGAGGGCTCAAATTGCACGTGGAGATTTTATTATCTGTGAACAAATCTCTCATTGTATTTTCCCTTAACATTCATTACATTTCAGTCCATGTAAAATAAGATTTAATTTTTTCTTCAGTCTTAAGACTGCTGCTTATAAGGATCAAATCTTTAACCGATATCTTTCCAAATTGGGCTGGGGAGAAGTAAGGTGCAGCTACTTTAGGGTTTACTGATTCTCGCCTGGCATTAGAGTTGATTAATGAAACAACTCAAAAAGGATTCTCTTTTCAAAGTTAACCGAGAAGTTAGTTAAATCCCGGCTCCAAACTGTCTCAAATTAATGATAAATTATGAAGAGAATGACGGAAAATGGGGGTAGTGAGGCCGGCCGCTGCAGCAGTGCCCCCGACTGGCCACTTCTTCCTTGCCTGCCACAGGCAAATAGTGGCTGGGGGCCGAGGCCTGGGCACACAGGAGGATCAGTCCCACTTATCATCGCTTCCTGGGGCCCTCCACTTGCAATTGTCCTGGGATTCCTCCAATCGATGTAGAGGGCTTTGTAACAGCCACCTCTCCCTCCATTCCAGCTCCCAAAGGACGTCCCACTGTAGTACCGACGGCATTTGCCTCAGCTTACCGAGTGGTCTCCCTCTTGGTGGCAGGAATCCCACTGGAAGCCGGCCATGTGTATCTGATAAGCTCTGACCCAGCGAAATGGGTCAGGGTTCAGGCCGAATCTAAGAGGTGGGCAGAAGTCCGACCCAAAGAGAATAATCCCGGCCGCTGTGTGCCTCCAGCATTTTCTGTTTTTATCAAATTATATTTAGGGAGACCGAAGCTCCCTTTGACATCTTGGCTGAGCTGGCAGCCTTCGCTTCTGAGTGAGAAGGTTCTGATTTCAAGCATAATATGAGCACATAATCCAGGCTTTCAGTGCAGTCCTGAGGGAGTTCTGAATTGTCTTTCGGATCCGATGTTAAAACCAACCTGCTCAGGTGGACGTAAAAGATTCCATGACATTATTTGAAGAGTAAGCATTTCTCCCAGAGTCCTGGCCCACATTCGTCCCTCAATCTACACCAGCATAAAAAAAAAGATCCATTCACTCAAATTGATTGCTGTCTTTGCCAACATTACAACAGTGACTGCACTTTTAAAGATAATTCATTGGTTATGAAGTGATTTGGGATATTTGGAGGACATGATAAGATGTTGGAAAATTCAAGCTCCTTGCTTCTTTCCTTCCCCATTTCTGAACATAAGAAATAGGAGCAGGAGTCGGCCATACGGTCCCTTGAGCCTGCTCCGCCATTCATTAAGATCATGGCTGATCTTTGACCTCAACTCTACTTTCCCGCCTGATCCCCATATCCCTTCATTCCCCTAGAGTCCAGAAATCTATCTATCTATCTCAGCCTTGAATATAATCAATGACTCAGCATCCACAGCCCTCTGGGGTAGAGAATTCTAAAGATTCACAACCTGGTGAGTGAAGAAATTCTTCCTCATCTCAGTCTTAAATGGCCGACCCCTTATCCTGAGACTCTCCAGCCAGGGGAAACAACCTCTCAGCATCTACCCTGTCGAGCGCCCTCAGAATCTAATATGCTTCAATTAGTTCACCTCTAATTTTTCTAAACTCCAGAGAGTAGAGGCCCATTCTACTCAACCTCTCCTCACAGGACAACCCTCTCATCCCAGGAATTAATCTGGTGAACCTTCGGTGCACCGCCTCTAAGGCGCGTATATCCTTCCTTAGATAAGGAGACCAAAACTGTACACAGTACTCCAGGTCAGGTCTCACCAAAGCCCTGTACAATTGTAGTAAGACTTTGTTACTCTTGTACTCCAACCCCCTTGCAATAAAGGCCAACATGCCATTTACCTTCCTAACTGCTTGCTGTACCTGCGTACTAACTTTTTGTGTTTCTTGACCGAGGACGCCCAAATCTCTCTGAACACCAACATTTAATAGTTTTTCATCATTTAGAGAATATTCTGTTTTTCTATTCTTCCCACTAAAGTGAATAACCTCTCATTTCCCTACGTTATACTCCATCTACCACCTTTTTGCCCATTCACTTAACCTGTCCATATTCCTTTGCAGCCTCCTTGTGCCCTCCTCACAGCTTACTTTCCCACCTAGCTTTGTATCATCAGCAAACTTGGATACATTTTAACAAATTTAACAAAGGTAATTCTGCAGTGATAAGTTCTCATTTTATGCTTTTGCTGAAGCAAAGTATGAAACAAATAAAAATCATTCACATTCTTAACCGATTCTTTCAACAAATCTTGTTCAAATTGCTCCTTGATGGTTTCTACTCTATCTATTTAATCACACGAAGAAGGTAAATAGCCAGAGGTAAAACTTCATAGAAAAAGCAGAACAAAATTTATTTTTAAAAGATAAGAGAGCAAAAACTCCAGGGTATCAATTTAACTTTCAGTTTGCTTTATTCATCCCCAAACTGGTCCCATTCCACAGATGGTCCCAAAAGAGCTGCAGACATATTTTATATCTATAACCCATCTACTTACTCTAAAACCTTGATTTTCATTCTTAACCAGACGTTCATCCTGCTTCTTTCTCACATGAACTTCTTTTGATGAGCGTCTATTCCACTTATCTACAACTCGGAGAAATAATGGCCCAGAACTTCCTGGACACTTGCTCCATTTGAATGCTGCATCTGTAGCGTTGGGTTCGTTTTACACTGTAAAAGTCCCAGGAAATTATGGTTCAAGTGATTCACACCATCATTAAATCGAGTTACATTAAGTTACCTCAAAACTACAGCACAGAAACAGGCCACTCGGCCTAACTGGTCTCTGTCGGTGTTTATGCTCTATACGAGCCTCCTCCCTCCCTACTTCATCTGACCCTATCAGAACACCCTTCCATTCCTTTCTCCCTCATGTGCTTATCTAGCTTTGCCAAAAATGCATCTATGTCATTTGCCTCAACTACTCATTCCACATTCTTACCACTCTTTGGGTAAAGAAGTTTCTCCTGAATTCCCTATTGGATTTATTAGTGACTATCTTATGTTTATGACCCCTAGTTTTTGACTCCCTCACAAATGAAACATCTAATGTCTACCCTGTCTAATCCTTTCATACTCTTAAAGGCCTTGATCAGGTCACGTCTCAGCCTTCTCTTTTGCAGAGAAAAGAGTCCCAGTCTGTTCAGCCTTTCCTGATAAGAGTATCCTCTCAGTTCTGGCAGCATCCTTGTGAATCTTTTTTCCACCGTCTCCAATGCCTCTACATCCTTTCTATAATATGGAGTCCAGAACTGTACACAATACTCCATTGTGGTCTAACCAAGTTTAACATAACTTCTTTGCTCTTCAATTCTATCCCTTTAGAAATGAACGCGAGTGCTCGATTTGCTTTTTTTATGGCCTTATTAACTTCCGTCACTACTTTTAGTGATTTGTGTATCTGCACCCCCAGATCTCTTTACTCCTCTATCCCATTTAGACTCTTATTATCCAAGCAATATGTAGCCTCCTTATTCTTCCTACCAAAACGCACTACCTCACATTTATTTATATTGAAATTCATTTGCCAACTACATGTCCATTCTGCAAGTTTATTAATGTCCTCTTGTATTTTGACGTATTCTTCCTTTGTATGAACTACACCCCTCAATTTGGTGTCATCTGCAAATTTTCAAATTGTACTTCCGATTCCCGAATCCAAATAGTTAATGTAAATTGTGAACAACAGTGGAACAGTGGTCCCAGCACCAATCCCTGTGGAACACCACTTCCCACCCTTTTGCCAGACTGAGTAGCTACACTTAACCTGTTTTCTGTTTTGTGGCCAGCTTGCTATCCATTCTGCTACTTGTTCCCTGACTCCACATGCTCTGATCCTAGTCATGAGTCATAAGCCCTTATCAAAGGGCAGACATCTACAGCATTATCTTGTCTACTCCTCCTGTTACTTCTTCAAAGAATTCAATAAGGTTGGTCAAGCATGATTTTCCCTTCTGAAATCCATGCTGACTATTCTTTATTATATTTTCTTTCTCTAGATGTTTTTCTATTGCATCTTTGAGTAAAGGATCCATTATCTTTCCTACCACTGACGTTAAGCTGACTGGTCCATAGTTCCCTGGACTTATTCCATCTCCTTTTTAAATATAGAGATAACATTAGCTGTCCGCCAATCCTCTGGCACTATTCCCTTTTCCAGTGAATTGTTATATATATATGCAATAGTGCCTCTGCGATCTCTTCCCTAACTTCTTTTAATATTCGCGGATGCAATCCATCTCCACAGGCCAGGGGTCTTTGCTCCCGAAGTTTGATTGTTTTATTAATTATCTCCCCCCTTTCTATCTTAAATGTTTTAATATCTTTTTCAACCTCTTCTTCTGATGTCCTGCTCACCTTGTTAGTCTCCCTGGTAGATACGGAGGCACAGGAACTATTCAGTATTTACAATGCACCATAATTTCATGGGAATTTTGGGCCACTATGCCAATACCCTTGCCGAAACTGTGCAAATTTGATAATCGTAACTTCAACCCCCAGTCAAGTCAATGGCAATCGTAAATTTCCTGGATTTACACCAGTTTTCTTGCCGCAGCCACCTTCACTGAAAATATAAGTAAGTGGGCAAAATGATGGCACATGACGTTCAATGTGGGGAAATGTGAGGTCGTCCACTTTGGATTTGAGAAAAACAAATCGGAATATTTTCTTAATGGTGAGAGATTAGGATCCGTGGAGGAGCAGAGGGATTTCAGAGTCCACGTACATAAATCACTAAAAGCTAGTGCACAGGGACAAAAAGTAATAAAAGAGGCGAATGGAATGTTGCCCTTTATCTCACGAGAATTGGAATTCAAAAGTGAGAAAATAATGCTTCAGTTGTACAGAGCCTTGGTCAGACCCCATCTGGAGTGTTACGTTCAGTTTTGAGCACCAAACCTCAGGAAAAATATATTGGTCTTGAAAGGGATACAGCTCAAATTCACCATAATAATACCAAGGCTTAAACAGTTAAATTATGAGGACAGGTTGCATAAACCTGGCTTCTATTCCCTTGAGTTTAGAAGGTTGAGGGATCATCTAATTAAGGTATTGCAAAGGATTAAGGGATTCGATAGGGTAGATACAGAGCAACTATTTCCTCTGGTGGGGGAATCCAGAGCATGGTGGCATACAACAACAACTTGCATTTATATAGCGCCAATAACATCGTAAAACGTCCCAAGGCGCTTCACTGGAGCGTTATCAGGCAAAATTTCACACCGAGCCACAGAAGGAGGTATTCGGACAGGTGACCAAAAGCTTGGTCAAAGAGATAGGTTTTAAGGAGCGTCTTAAAGGAGGAGGGAGAGATAAAGAGGCTGAGAGGTTTAGGGAGGAAATTTCGGATCGTAGGGCTTCTAGGTAGCAGAAGGCACGGCTGCCAATGGTGGAGCGATTAAAATCGAGGATGTGCAAGAGACAAGAATTGGAGGGACGCAGAGGTCTCGGATGGTTGTAGAGCTGGAGAGTTTACAGAGATAGGGAGGGGTGAAGCCATGGAGGGATTTAAAAACAAGGATGAGAATTTCAAAAATTGAGGCGTTCCCGGACCGGGAGCCAATGTAGGTCAGTGAGCATAGGGGTGATGAAAGAACGGGACTTGGTGTGAGTTAGGATACAGACAGCAAAGTTTTGAATGATCTCAAGTTTATAGACAATGGAAGATGGGAGGCCAGCCAGGAGACCGTTGGCATAGTCCAGTCTGGAGGTAATAAAGGTAATAAAGGCATGGATGAGGGTTTCAGCAGCAGCAGTTGAGCTGAGGCAGGGGCGGAGACGGGTGACGGAGGTGGAAGTAGGCGGTCTTGGTGATGGAGCGGATATGTGGTCAGAAGCTCATCTCAGAGTCAAATAGGACGCCAAGGTTGCGAATGGTCTGGTTCAGCCTCAAGTCAGTGGCCAGGGAGAGGGATGGAGGTGGTGGCTAGGGAACAGAGTTTGTGGCAGGGACCAAAGACAATAACTTCGGTCTTCTCAATATTTAGTTGGAGGAAATTTTTGCTCATCCAGTACTGGATGTCGGACAAACATTGTGACAATTGAGAGACAGTGGAGGGGTTGAAGGAGGTGTTTGTGAGGTAGAGCTGGGTATCGTCAGCGTACATATGAAATCTGACATTGTGTCTTCGGATGATGTCGCCGAGGGGCAGCATGTAGATGAGAAATAGGAGGGGGCCAATAACAGATCCTTGGAGGACTCCAGAGGTAACGGTGCAGGAGCAGGAAGTGAAGCCATTGCAGGTGATTCTCTGGCTACGACTGGATAGATAAGAATGGAACCAGGCGAGCCCAGTCCCACCCAGTTGGACGACGGAGGAGAAGCGTTGGAGGAGGATGATGTGGTCAACCGTGTCAAATGCTGCGGACAGATCGAGAAGGATGAGGAGGGATAGTTTACCACAGTCACAGTTACATAGGATATCATTTGTGACTTTGATAAGGACCGTTAAAGTACTGTGGTAGGGGTGGAAACCTGATTGGAGGGATTCAAACATGGAGCAATGGGAAAGATGGGCACAAATTTGGGAGGCGACAACACGTTCAAGGACTTGAGAGGAAAGGGAGGTTGTAGACGCGGCGGTAGTTTGCAAGGACGGAGGGGTCACGGGTGGTTTTTTGAGGAGAGGGTTGATGACGGCAGATTGGAAGGGGAGAGGACAGTACCTGAGGAGAGGGGACTATTAACAATTTCGGCTAACATGGGGGCCAGGAAGGGAAGTTGGGTGGTCAGCAGTTTAGTGGGAATATGGTCGAGGAAGCAGGAGGTGGGTCTCATGGTCAAGAATCTTAGAATTAGATCTAGGGCCATTTAGGAGTGTTATCAGGAAACACTCTTTGACACAAAGGATAGTGGCAATCTGGAACCCTACCGAAAAACGCTCTGGATTCTGCGATAGATTTTTGTCGGTAAGGGTATAAAGGGATATAGAACAAAGGTGGGTAATTGGAATTCAGGTACAGATCAGCCATAATCTAATTAAATGGCAGAATAGGCTCAAAGGGTTGAATGACCTACTCTTATTCCTATGCTCCCATCACAATGGCCCACATTTTGCTGGAGTGGGGCATCTGGAATGAAACCAACCAGGGAACAGGCTATTTTTGATATTGTATTGTGTAATGAGACAGGCTTAATTAGTACACAAGAACATACGAAATAGGAGCAGGAGTAGGTCATCCGGCCCCTCGAGCCTGCTCCGCCATTTAACAAGACCATGGCTGATCTTCTACCTCAACGCCATTTTCTTGCACCATCCCCATATGCCTCTAATATCTAGAAATCTATCGATCTCTATTTCGAATGTACTCAATGACTGATTCTCCACAGCCCTCTGTGGTAGAGAATTCCAAAGATTCACCACTCTCTGAGTGAAGAAATTTCTCCTCATCTCAGTCCTAAAGTGCCTACCCCTTATTCTGAGACTGTGACCCCTGATTCCAGACTCCCCAGCCAGGGGAAATACCCTCCTGCAGCTGCCCTGTCGAGCCCTGTAAGAATTTTGTATGTTTCAATGAGATCACCTCTCATTCTTCTAAACTCTAGAGAATATAGGCCTAGTCTACTCAATCTCTCCTCATACGACAATCCCGCCATCCCAGGAATCAGTCTGGTGAACCTTTGTTGTGCTCCCTCTATGGCAAGTATATCCTTTCTTAGGTAAGGAGACCAAAATTGTACACAATACTCCAGGTGCAGTCTCACAAAGGAAGATGGTAGTGGGTGTTGGAGGCCAATCATCTCAGCCCCAGGACATTGCTGCAGGAGTTCCTCAGGGCAGTGTCCGAGGCCCAACCATCTTCAGCTGCTTCATCAATGACCTTCCCTCCATCACAAGGTCAGAAATGGGGATGTTCGTTGATGATTGCACAGTGTTCAGTTCTATTCACAACCCCTCAGATAATGAAGCAGTCCGAGCCCGAATGCAGCAAGACCTGGACAACATCCAGGCTTGAGCTCATAAGTGGCAAGTAACATTCACACCAGATAAGTGCCAGGCAATGACCATCTCCGACAAGAGAGAGTCTAACCACCTCCCCTTGACATTCAACGGCATTACCATTGCCGAATCCCCAACCATCACTGACCAGAAACTTAACTGGACCAGCCACATAAATACTGTGGCTACAAGAGCAGGTCAGAGGCTGGGTATTCTGCAGCGAGTGACTCACCTCCTGACTCCCCAAAGCCGTTCCACCATCTACAAGGCACAAGTCAGGAGTGTGATGGAATACTCTCCACTTGCCTGGATGAGTGCAGCTCCAACAACACTCAAGATGCTCGACACCATCCAGAACAAAGCAGCCCGCTTGATTGGCACCCCATCCACCACCCTGAACATTCACTCCCTTCACCACCAGCGCACCGTGGCTGCAGTGTGTACCATCCACAGGATGCACTGCAGCAACTCGCCAAGGCTTCTTTGACAGCACCTCCCAAACCCGCGACCTCTACCACCTAGAAGGACAAGAGCAGCAGGCATATGGGAACAACACCACCTGCACGTTCCCCTCCAAGTCACACACCATCCCGACTTGGAAATATATCGCCGTTCCTTCATCGTCGCTGGGTCAAAATCCTGGAACTCCCTTCCTAACAGCACTGTGGGAGAACCTTCACCACACCGTCTGCAGTGGTTCAAGAAGGCGGCTCACCACCACCTTCTCAAGGGCAATTAGGGATGGGCAATAAATGCCGGCCTTGCCAGTGATGCTCATATCCCATGAATGAATTTTAAAAAACAAGGCCCTATATAATTGCAGTAAGATACCTTTACTCCTGTACTCAAATCCTCTTGTAATAAAGGCCATCATTCCATTTGCCTTCCTAATTGCTTGCTGCCCCTGCATGTTAGCTTTCAGTGACTCATGTACAAGGATACCCAGGTTCCTTTGAACATCAACATTTCCCAATCTCTCACCATTTAGAAAATATCTGCATTTCTGTTATTCCTACCAAAGTGGATAACTTCACCTTTTTCTACACTATATTCCATCTGCCATGTTCTTCCCACTCACGTAGCTTGTCTATATCCCCTTGAACCTCTTTGCTTCCTCCTCACAACTCACATTCCCACTTAGTTTTGTGTCATCAGCAAACTTGGAAATATTACATTTGGCCCCCTCACCCAAATCATTGATATAGATTGGGAATAGCTGGGGCCCAAGCACCGATCCCTGCGTTACCCCACTGCCAACCTGAAAAAGGCCCATTTATTCCTACTCTCTTTTCTGTCTGTTAACCAATTCTCAATCCATGCCAGTATATTCCCCCCAATTCCATGTGCTCTAACCTTGTTCACCAACCTCCTATCTGGGACCTTATCAAAAGCCTTCTGAAAATCCAAATACACCACATCCACTGGTTCCCCCTTATTTAGTCTACTAGTTACATCCTCAAAGAACTCCAATAGGTCTGTCAAACATGATTTCCCTTCAATAATTTCATGTTGACTCTGCCAAATCCTATTATTATTTTCTAAGTGTCCTGTTATCACATCCTTTATTATAGATTCTAGCATTTTCCCTCCTATTGATGTCAGGCTAACAGGTCTGTAGTTCCCTGTTTTCTCTCTCCCTCTTTTTTTAAATAGTGGGATTACATTTGCTACCCTCCAATCGGCAGGAACCATTCCGGAATCTATATAATTTTGGAAGATGACAACCAATGCATCCACTATCTCTATAGCCACCTCTTTCAAAACCCTGGCCTGTAGATCATCAGGTCCTTGGGATTCATCTACTTTCAGTCCCATTAATTTCTCTAGCACTATTTTTTTTACTAATACTAATTTATTTCAGTTCCTCATTCTCGCCAGACCTTTGGCTCTCTAATATTTCTGGGAGGTTTTTTGTGTCTTCTTCCGTGAAGACAGAAACAAAGTATTTGTTTAATTTCTCTGCCATTTCCTGATTCCCCATGATAAATTCTCCCATCTCTGTCTGTAAGGGACTCACATTTGCCTTCATCAGTCTTTTCCTTTTTACATACCTACAGAGCTTTTACAGTCTGTTTCTATGTTTCTCGCTAGTTTACTCTCATATTCTATTTTCCCCTTCTTTATCAATTTCTTGGTCCTCCTTTGCTGAATTCTAAAATGCTCCCAATACTCAGGCTTACTGCTTTTTTTCTGGCAACTTTATATGTCTCTTTCTTTGATTTAATACTATCTTTAATTTCTCTTGTTAGCCACGGTTGGACCACTTTTCCTGTTGGGAATTTCTTGTTAGTAATCTCAGAGTAAAGGATCCTCTGGGGAAGAGTGATCATAATATGATAGAATTTCATGTTGAATTTGAGAGTGACAGACTTAGTTTCAAAACTAGAGTCTTAAACTTAAATAAAGCCAATTACATAGGTATGAGGGGCGAGTTGGCTACGGTAGATTGGGAAATTAAATTAAAATGATATGATGGTCGATAAGCAATGGCAAACAATTAAAGAAATATTTCAATATTCTCAACGAATATACATTTCATTGAGAAATAAAAACTCCACAGGAAAAGTGTTTCATCCTTGGCTAACTAAAGAAGTTAAGGATAGTATTAGATTAAAAGAAGAGGTCTATTTGTGAAGAAGAGTAGTAAATATAAGGATTGGGGAAGTTTTAGAAACCAGCAAAGAATGACCAAAATATTGGTAAAAAGGAAGAAGATAGAATATGAGAGTAAACTAGCAAGAAATATAAAAACAGATTGTAAGAGCTTCTACAAGTATGTACAAAGGAAGATTAGCAAAAGTAAACATTGGTCCCTTAGAGGCTGAGACAAGAGAAATGGCAGTGAGGTTAAACAAATATTTTGTATCTGTCTCCATGGTAGAAGACACAAAAAGCACACCAGAAATAGTGGGGAACCAATGGGCTAATGAGAGTGAGGAACTTAAAGTAATTAATATCAGTAAAGAAAAGGTACTGGAGAAACTAATGGGACTCAAAGCCAATAAATTCCCTAGACCTGATGGCCTACATCCTCGGGTTCTAAAAGAGGTGGCTGCAGAGATAGTGGATGCATTGGATATGATCATCCCAAATTCTCTAGATTCGTGAACAGTCCCAGTGGATTGGAAGGTAGCAAATGTGACCCTGCTATTCAAGAAAGGAGGGAAAGAGAAAACAGGGAACTACAGGCCAGTTAGCCTGACATCAGTCGTCAGGAAAATGCTGGAATCCATTATTAAGGAAATGGTAACAGGGCACTTAGAAAATCATAATATGATTCGGCAGAGTCAACATGCTTTTATGAAAGTGAAATTGTGTTTAACAAATCTATTGGAGTTTTTTGAGGATGTAACTAGTAGGGTAGGTAAAGGGGAACCAGTGGATGTAGTATATTTGGATTTTCAAAAGGCATTCAATAAGGTGCCACATAAAATGTTGTTACGCTAGATAAGGGTTCATGGGGTTGGGGTAATATATTAACATGGATAGAGGATTAGTTAACGGACAGAAAACAGAGAGCAGGCATAAACGGGTCATTTTCAGGTTGGCAAGCTGTAACTAGTGGGGTGCCGCAAGGGGGTGCTTGGGCCTCAGCTATTCACAATCTATATTAATGACTTAGATGAAGGGATCGAGTGTAATGTATCCAAGTTTGCTGACGATACAAAGCTAGGTGAGAAAGTAAGCTGTGAGGAGGACACAAAGAGTCTGCAAAATGCTATGGACAGGTTAAGTGAGTAGGCAAGAAGGTGGCAGATGGAGTATAATGTGGGCAAATGTGAGGTTATTCACTTTGGTAGGAAGAAGCAGAAAAACAGAATATTTTTTAAATGGTGAGAAACTATTAAATGTTGGTGTTCAGAGAGATTTAAGTGTCCTCGTACAAGAAACACAAAAAGTTAGCATGCAGTTACAGCAAGCAATTAGTGAGGCAAATGGTAGGTTGGCCTTTATTGTAAGGGGTTTGGAGTACAAGAGTATGGAAGTCTTACTACAATTGTATAGGTTTTGGTGAAACCTCACCTGGAGTACTGTGTTCAGTTTTGGTGTTCTTATCTAAGGAAGGATATACTTGCCTTAGAGGCAATGCAATGAAGGTTCACTAGATTGATTCCTGGGATGGGAGGGTTGTCCTGTGAGGAGAGATTGAGTAGAATGGGCCTATATTCTCTGGAGTTTAGAAGAATGAGAGGTGATCTAATTGAAACATACAAGATTCTGAGGGGGCTTGACATGGTAGATGCTGAGGGGTTGTTTCCTCTGGCTGGAGAGTCCAGAACCATGGGGCATAATCTCAGGATAAGGGGTCGGTCATTTAAGACTGAGATGAGGAGGAATTTTTTCACTCAGGGGGTCGTGAATCTTTGGAATTCTCTACCCCAGAGGGCTGTGGATGCTCAGTCGTTGAGGATATTCAAGGCTGAGATCGATAGATTTTTGGACTCTAGGGGAATCAAGGGATATGGGGATCGGGTGGGAAAGTGGAGTTGAGGTTGATGATCAGCCATGATCTTATTGAATGGCGGTGCAGGCTCGAGGGGCTGTATGGCCTACTCCTGCTCCTATTTTCTATGTTCTTATCTCGCAGTGTGCCTCGTTAGTTAGACTTTTTCCCTCACCCTCAAGCTCGTAAATCTTTTGCACTTCGAGTTGCTGAAATTGCGATTTGATAACGGGGCATCTGCGACCTCAGTGAAGACTCGACCAACAGTCTATCTCCTCAACCCATGAGATTGATGGATTGAGAAAGAAACAGTGGAATGATGGAAAAGGTAATAGGATGAATTATAGTCAAATCAGGTACAGAAAGAGAAATAAAGAGAGGAAAATAAAGATTGGATTAAGAGAGTGAAAGAAAAGGAGAAAGAAATGACAAGGAAAATTAAAAAATTTTAAATTTTAAAAATCTCTAACAACAACTTACTACATGTAGGAATGAGACTCCACAGTTGTTCAATTGTTCACTTTCTGGGCTGGAGAGGTTGATTAGATTTATGTTCCTGCAAAACCAGTCATTGAATGGGTCCTTATGCTGTTAAGCACCAGTCCTAATTTTCAGCGGCAAATTTAATTGGCAATTAATGCGCATATGCAGCAATTTTTTGAAACTCACGCGGCGATCGAGGGCGAGATGCCGTTTTCGTGAGACTAATGGTGGAGCGGCACAAATCGTCCAGCAACTTGTGGGGATTCACAGGGTATCTCTTGCTTGTCACAAGTTGCTGGATGATTTACACACTAATAATGGTGAGCGCCATTAAACTCGCCGTTATTTTGGCTGCAAATCCTGGCCCAATATTTTACAAGTAAACCTGAGGTGAGCTTGGTGAAATGGGCACTGGTTTCTTCTTCTTTCCGCATTATTCAATCTGAGTAATATTCGGACTGTTGCTAATTTTCATCTCAATTCATTACTATGTGGACAGTATCAGTCCAGGTATTAAAGATGGCATTCATGTAGACTCTCATAATTAAATGTAGAGTGAACATGGCTGCCAATGGTTTATACCAATTAAATAAAGCACTGATGAAGTCAGTGATTGGGAAGTGGATCCAATTAACTGAGGTTATAGCCTAAGTTCTGAATAGTAAAATGATGTACTCCATCAATGCTATATTTGGAGCAGTCTTTATTACTACTGGCAAATTAAAGTGCGAGCGAAGATTATTTTTAACATTTGACACAATGGAACCTACACCACTGAGAGCATTACTTTCGAGAATTGGCCTAACGTCTCCTGCTCTCAGCTGTGGCTCAGTAGGTAGCATTCTCACCTCCAAGTCAGTTGTTTATGGGTTCGAAGTACCACTCCAGGGACATAAGCACAAACTCTAGGCTGACACTCCAAAGACAGTGGCCCTCCAGCACTGAGGGAGTGCTGCACTGTGGGAGGTGCCGTCTTTCGGATGAGATGTTAAAGTGAGGTGCCATCTGCCCTTTGAGGTGGACGTAGGAAATCCCACGGCACTATTTCAAAGAAGAGCAGAGAGTTCTTCCCAGTGTCCTGGCCAATATTAATCTCTCATCTAATATTACTAAAACAGATTATCTGGTCATTATTGCAATGCTGTTTGTGGGACCTTGCTGAGTGCAAATTGGCTGCTGCGTTTCCTATATTACAACAGTGACTACACTTCAAAAGTACTTCACTGGCTGTAAAGCGCTTTGGGACGCCCTGATGTTGTGAAATGCGCTTATATAAATGCAAGTCTTACTTTCTTTGGGAGTTGCAGAGCCGGCCTGCTCTGTGTCTGGGGAAGCCTTTCCCAGGCCTCCTGTGCTGCATGGGACTGCCATGGTACCACTCTGCCTTTCTGGTCTCTGCTGGGCGGGGAACTGCTGATGTCCCCTTACATATGGCCTAGCATAAGTATATTAATGACTCTGTCCCTCCAATCCCGGATGGGACCTACGGTGGGCTCCAAGGGCGGCTGGGGACTCCCGTTCTGCTGCCCTTCTCCTGGAATTTTGGACCCCATATGTTAGAAATTACCTTTCAGAGGCCGGGTCCCCTCTCTCTAGACTCTGGAACTTAAGTTTTGCTCTGTTCCTGGAGGGCATCACAGCAGGGCCCAATGCTGTTCTCTCCTAAAATCCAGGTATGAATTCTTTTCAGCAGGAGTCACCAGATAGCAGTCAGAAGTGGGAACCTTAGCTAATTTTTCTTCTCCACAGCCAGGCCACGGAGGGCAATTACAGTATCCCTGGTAAATTAAAAATTGTCATGGATTCAGCCTTCCAGTGTAAAGCCATTGGTTTTGTGCCAATAAAAACATTTTTTTGTTTTGGGGGTCGTTTCACACATTCGTGGAAAATAAACGATTCAGTCTCCAAAAAACAAGATTGTCTTTTCGCTTTCATCTTCGCCAGGTTGCAAACCTCATTTCTGCTCATTAAAGCAGAGAGTTCATATAACTACAGCTAACACTTCATTCAATCTTTAAATCTACCTCCGGCATTCAATGAGGATGCTGCAGTGAATGGCTACAATGTTCGTCACTGAGCTGTGAAAACTGCCCGTCAGTCCGACTGTGGCCTCTCGATGTCCAAATTCTTAACAAAATCTGAAGTGTGGCTACAAAGCATGAGGGTTTTGTTCCTTAAAGAGCAAAGAAATGTCACGGGAATACTATATTAACTTTAAATGGGAATGTTGTAAAACTAATTAGCTTTTAATTAGTTTTGCTCTGACATAAACTACGCAGATGGCAAAATTGCTCTATTCATTGACTCAGTACTGCTGAAAATCGCAGTTGATATTTCCAAAAGCTGTAACCGCTCAGTGTTATTCACAGAGACATTAGGCACTCCCCAGTCATGGTCAAAGCTCATCCAAACTCGTTGATTTGTACTGCTTTGATGGTAATAGATTTAGTAGAGGATATTTGAAAAATTTTTAAGTGGCACCTGTGGCTCAGTTGGTCGCACTCTTCCCTCTGTGTTAGAAGGTTGTGAGTTCAAGTCTCACTCCAGAAACTTGAGCACAAAATCTAGGCTAACATTTCAGTGCAGTACTGAGGGAGTGCTTTTAGAGGTACTATCTTTCAGATGAGATATTAAACTGAGGCCCTGTCTGCCCACTCAGATGGATGTAAAAGATTTCATAATTGGGGAGTTCTCCCTGGTGTCCTGGCCAATATTTATCCTTCAACCAACATCACAAACAGATTATCTGGTCATTATCACATTGCTGTTTGTGAGACCTTGCTGTGCGCAAATTGGCTGCTGCATTTCCTACATTGCAACAGTGACTGTACTTCATTGGCTGTAAAGTGCTTTGGGATGTCCTGAAGTCGTGAAAGGTGCTGTTTTAATGCAAGTTCTTTCTTTCATTCTTAACTCCAATATTCTCAGTTTGTTGCACAACTGAAGCCTGGAAATGGCTTTATTTTTCAGTGACACACAAGAGGCGAATAATGTCCGAGCACTGTGCAACACACGTTACTCGTACTGCTTCCATCACAGTGTGATTGGTCGGGGTTGTAATAATTGCAATGTGTGTTACTTTACAGTGTTCCCACTTTGCAGGTACAGTGCTTTGAGAATGCTGACGCCACAGAATGCTTTGCTTTAGTCGGAGCTGCACAAGAAAGCAAAAGGTTTGAGGATCATGGGGATTGGATCCAGTGCGACACTCGGACTAGAATCAGCTGAGAAGGACCACACATGGAACAGGAGAGGGTGGTCCATAAGGTAAAGGTCTTGTACCGCTGGCACCTGACACATTAGGCGCAGTGTCGCAGCATAACGACCTGAGGACCAGTGCCCCGGGAGGCTGAGGCAAAGCTGGAAGGCTGTGATGGGGCAGTGCCATCTGCACAGTTCTGCCAAGTGGCAGTTAAATTCATCACGGCCCTGAATTTCTACGAATCAGGATTATTCGAGGCACGCACAGACCTTCAGCAGGTTTGCTCTGCACATATCCATTAAGGAGATGACAGATGCCTTTGTCAACTGGTCCAACAACTGTATTTCCAGTCTACCAGTCCAACAGCATCAGCAGGATAAGGCACCATGTTCAGATAGCTCTGCTGACTTTGAAAGAGTGCAGACGGTCACTCATTTCATTTGCGTTGCCACTCAGGTCCCTGTGTACAATGCAATGGCTTAAACAAACCACACTGGCTTTTACTCAATAAATATACAGCTGGCATACAGCCGCTAGGACAGAACAGCACAGATCAATGCACACTTCCTAAGGAGGTCTCCTGGCCGGCCTCCCATCTTCCACCCTCTATAAACTTGAGTTCATCCAAAACTCTGCTGCTCCTATCCTAACTCGTGCCAAATCCCATTCACCCATCACCCCTGTGCTCGCTGACCTACATTGGCTCCCGGTCCGGGTACGCCTCGATTTTAAAATTCTCATTCTTGTTTTCAAATCCCTCCACAGCCTCGCCCCTCCCTATCTCTGTAACCTCCTCCAGCCCGACAACCCTCTGAGATCTCTGCGCTCCTCCAATTCTGGTCTCTTGTGCATCCCCAATTTTCATCGATCTACCATTGGCGGTTGTGTCTTCAGCTGCCTAGGCCTTAAGCTCTGGAATTCCCTCCCTAAACCTCTCCATCTCTCTCCTTCTTTAAGACACCCCTTAAAACCTACCTCTTCGACCAATGTTTTGGTCACCTGTCCTAATATCTCCTTATGTGCCTCAGTGTCACATTTGGTTTGATTACGCTCCTGTGAAGCCTTGGGGACGTTTTTACGATGTTAAAGGTGCTATATAAATGCAAGTTGGTGCTGTGGTTGTTCCTAAGGCAATTCTCAATACCATCACTATTTGAAGGGGTAGGGAGATTGGAAGGTTGGTTGCTGGGGTATCAAGGATATTCTTTGCAATCAGAGCTCATGACACCTTCCCTGCCCATGAACAGAAGCAAAACGAGGTGCATGGAACTCCGAAGTTGGCCACTGAACAGACAACTGGGGCCCTGAAGCAGCATTTCAGAGACCTGGAGTGAATAGAAAGGGGCTTATAGTATAGCCCCACAGTGTGTCAGAGAGTGATTGCCATCTTCTGCACACTACACATGTTCAGCCTGCAAAGAGGCCACACCATGCAGGAAGAGTAGAAACCATGGCACAGCTGGCAACTGAGGGAGACAACAAAGAACCAGTTGTGGAACCACCAGTCAAGCAAGAAAGACAGGTTCAGGAGGCACTGGTATATATGATGCATTCAAATAAGTACAGGTGGGCCCTTTAAAAGCGCATCATTCCACTGATGTCTACGTGCCCTCCTCAAACCATCTTCTCCTATAGTTTTGTGCCATATCATCTATTTCCATGGTCCTGTTTTATCCTGAATATCAAACCATGAAAACTCTACATGGCAAAAAATTCAAGTGAATTTTGTCTTATTTCTACAATTCTATGTCCAGTAAATGCTGTCAGCATCACTTGCCACGGAGCTTTCACCTTGTGCCCATTGTATAAATATGGTGGGACACCATACTTCAATCAGCACCACTCCCGACCTCTTCCCCTCAGTGCTACGCCTTACTCCTTCGGTACCATTCCCAGGTCCTCACTCTCAGGACTGCTCCCGGCTACTCTCCCTCTTCACTGCTACTGGCTCCTCCTACCTGCTTCTGTGGCTCCAGAGGACTGAACGACGCTTAATGCTGTGGATGAGATCAGGAAGATCAGGAATTTCCTGCCCATAGCACACAGCAAAGTTGAATTCCTTGGAGCAACCGCAGCAGAGGTTAGGAGCTGAGAGCAGTGGTGAGGTGATTGGATGGTGTCAGCATTGACTGTGGAGAGGAAGAGAGTTCAGAGTGAACCAGGGGAGAGAAAGGGATGAAGAGTAGTGAGAAGGAAAAGGGGAATGCTAGTGTCAACTGTGAAGTGGGGGGGGGGGGAGAAGGGAGGAAATAGAAGAATGCCAACCTGAATTGAAGAAAGGAAGATAGAAATTTATTGAGTGCCTCATCGCCTTGCTCAGAACTATCCCCAAGCACATTGCATACAATGAATTTGAAATACAGTCAATCTTGGTTTGCAGGCGAGCTTGACAGCCATTTTGTGCATAAACAGCAATGAGATGAGTGACCAGTTAATCTTTTTTTGGTGATGCTGGTTGAGGAAGGCGTTTTGGCCAAGACACCAGGAGAACTCCCTGCTCTTTCCTGAAATACACCATGGGATCTTTAACATCTACCTGAACTACTGGAACAGGTAGGGAGAACCTGCGCCATCAGAAGCAGGGCATCCGTGAAAATGGGTTACTGCAGTCGAAGGGTCAACTTAGATTATGTGGTCAAGTGTCAGATGTAAAAATGCTGAACAGTACTGCTCAATGATTTATACAAGGTTGCTGCTCAGAGGCGCCTCCCCCAATGTGATGCTCAGGGTCTCATCCTAGTTTTCAAATCCCTGTATGGCCTCGCCCCTCCCTATCTCTGTAACCTCCTCCAGCCCGACAACCCTCCGAGATCTCTGCGCTCCTCCAATTCTTGCCTCTTTAGCATCCCCGATTTTAATTGCTCCATCATTGGCGGCTGTGCCTTCAGCTGCCTAGGTCCTAAGCTCCGGAATTCCCTCCCTAAACCTCTCCGCTTCTCTCTCCTCCTTTAAGATGCTCCTTAAAACCTACCTCTCACCTGTCCTAATACCTCCTTCTGTGGCTCGGTGTCAAATTTTGTTTGATAACACTCCTGTGAAGCACCTTGGGACGTTTTACTATGTTAAAGGCACTATATAAATGCAAGTTGTTGTTGTCTCCTCCCCGATATCCTGCTCAGTGTCCCCGCCCCGATGTGATGCCCAGGGTCTCCTTGCCTATCCCCTACTGAGATTTTACTTCCTGGTTCATTGCTTCTAACATTAGCCATTCAGAGCACCAATTTCAGGTTGAAAGCAATGAATGGAACAAAACAGAAGCATTTGAGTTAATTACCCATTCACCTGTTCCAAGGGCAAGTAAAAAATGGTAGATGTGAAGCTGGGCGGATGAATGGTCTCCCTCAGCTGTACTGCTCTTTATGACCTTTGTGTTAGCATATTGGAGAATGACACCTTCTGATATACTGCTCAATCCGTTATAGTGATCATCTGAGCTACTGTCCAAATCAATCACTTTTACCAGGTTCCACCCTACTAGCCATTAGTTTGGGGTAGGGGTGGGGGTGGGACCTTTGCAAAACTCCACTCCCTCTATATTTTCATTGAATGGGAAGGGATTCTATGGTTCCATGGGGGGAATATTTGTGCAGGAGCATTTATGCTGGTTGAAAGCCACTGGTGTCTTATAATTAGAGGAACCTTATCACTGCTTCTGAAATACGCAGAATCATAGAGTAATAGAATGGTTACAGCACATGAGCCCGTGCCGGCTTGCTGCAAAAGCAATCCAGCTGATCCCACTCCACCACCCTCTCCCTGTAGTCCTGCAAATTTTTTCCCCTTCAAGTACTTATCCAATTCGCTTTTGAAAGCCATGATTGTATCTACCTTCCCCTCAGGCAGTGCATTTCAGATCATAACTACTCACTGCGTAAAAAAGTTTTTCCTCATGTCGCCTTTGGTTCTTTTACCAATCACCTTAAATCTGTGTCCTCTGGTTCTTGACGCTTCTGCCAATGGGAACAGTTTCTCTCTATCTACCCTGTCTAGACCCTTCATGATTTTGAACACTTCTATCAAATCTCAAGATGTGGGTATGGTTCTTGATGAATACTTTGCATCTGTCTTCACAAAAGAGGGGGTTGATGCAGAAATTGTATTAAGGAGGAGGAGTGTGAAATATTGGATGGGATAAACATAGTGAGAGAGGAAGTAATTCGGGGACTAGCATCTTTGAAAGTAGATAAATCACCAGGCCCGGATGAAATGTATACCAGGCTGTTAAGAGAAGCAAGGGAGGAAATAACGGAGGCTCTGACCATCATTTTCCGATCCTCCCTGGCTACAGGCGTGGTGACAGAGGATTGGAGGACTGCAAACAATGTACCATTGTTTAAAAAGGGAGAAAAAGATAGACCGAGTAATTACAGGTCAGTCAGCCTAACCTCGGTGGTGGGCAAACTCTGAGGGACAGCGTAAATTGACATTTAGAAAGGACGGGTTAATCAAGGACAGTCAGCATGGATTTGTTAAGGGAAGGTCATGTCTGACTAACTTGATTGAATTTTTTGGGCAGGTAACAAGGAGGGTCGATGAGGGTAACGCATTTGATGTAGTGTACATGGATTTTAGCAAGGCTTTTGACAAAGTCCCACATGGCAGACTGGTAAAGTAAAAGCCCATGGGATCCAAGGGAAAGTGGCTCATTGGATCCAAAATTGGCTCAATGACAGGAAGCAAAGGGTAATGGTTGACGGGTGTTTTTGTGACTGGAAGGCTGTTTCCAGTGCGGTCTCGCAAGGCTCAGCATTAGTTCCCTTGCTTTTTGTGATATATATTAATGATTTGACTTGAATGTGGGGGGCTTGAACAAGAAGTTTGCAGATGATACAAAGATTGGCCTTGTGTTTGATAATGAGAAGGAAAGCTGTAGTCTGCAGGAATATATCAATGGACAGGTCAGGTGGGCAGAAAAGTGGCAAATGGAATTCAATCTAGAGAAATGTGAGGTAATGTATTTGGGGAGGACAAACAAGGCAAGGGAGTACACAATAAATGGGAGGATACTGAAAGGTGTAGAGGAACAAAGGGACCTTGGAGTGTATGCCCACAGATCCCTGAAGATAGCAGGACAGGTAGATAAGGTGGTTAAAAAGGCACACGGGATACTTTCCTTTATTAGCTGAGGCATAGAATATAAGAGCAGGGAGGTTATGCTGGAACTGTATAAAACATTAGTTAGGCCACAGCTTGAGTACTGTGTACAGTTCTGGTCACCACATTACAGGAAAGATGTGATTACACTAGAGAGGGTACAGAGGAGATTTAAGAGGATGTTGCCAGGGCTGGAGAATTTTAGCTATGAGAAAAGATTGGATAGGCTGGAGTTGTTTTCTTTGGAACAAAGGAGGTTGACGGGAGATTTAATTGAGGTATATAAAATTATGACAGGATTAGATAGAGAGGATAGGAAGGACCTATTTCCCTTAGCAGAGGGGTCAGTGACCAGGGGGCATAGATTTAAAGTAATTGGTAGGCGGATTAGAGGGGAGCTAAGGAGGAATGTTTTCACCCAGAGGGTGTTGGGGGTCTGGAACTCACTACCTGAAAGGGTGGTAGAGGCAGAAACCCTCAACTCATTTAAAAAATCCTTGGATGTGCACGGACCAAGTGCTGGAAAGTGGGATTAAGCAGGTTAGCTCTTTTTCAGCCGGCACGGACACAATGGGCTGAATGGCCTCCTTCTGTGCCGTAACTTTCTTTGATTCTATCTACGATTCCTCTCAACTCTCTCTGCTCTATGGAGAACAACCCCAGCTTCTCCAGTCTATCCACGTCACTAAAGTCCCTCATCCCTGGAATCATTCCAGTAAATCTTTTCTGCTCCCTCTCTAAGGCCTTCACATCCTTCCTAAAGTGTGGTGCCGAGAATTGGACACAATACTCCAGTTGTGGCCAAACCAGTGTTCTATAAAGGTTCATCATAACTTCCTTGCTTTTGTACTGAATGCCTCTATTTATAAAGCCCAGGATACCATATGCTTTTTTAACCTGTTTCTCAACCTGCTCTGCCACCATCAGCGATTTGTGCACATATACACCCAGGTCTCTCTGTTCCTGCACCTCCTTTGGAATTGTACCATTTAGTTTAGAGTAGTGAGGATTTCAAGAAGCAGCACAGTCCGTGAGGTTTAATGGAATGATTTAAAGTGTATTGGCATCACCCGAGTAGGTGTTTTTCCAAACCCATGCTGAATAAACAGCCATTTAGAATTCATGCTTCCAGGAGCTTAGCATAGTAGCCGACATACTCAATTCAGGATTACATCTTTCCCTTTCGAGTAAATGGCTTATTCCCCTGGTTATCTTTCGACAGTGCTGCGATGGTAAACTTATTCATGCCAGCTTCCAGGGAGAAGTAGTTCAGGGCGAGACATTTTTCAGGCTGGTCATCCTTTCACCTCTACCTGTGGTAGATGGGCACTGTGCATATTAATGTTCATGGCTTACGTTAATTGATTTCTTTAGTGGGGTATAGTTAACACCGAGGACGACTGCGACAAAACACAACAAGACGTTAATAAACTTGCAGAATGGGCCTGTAAATGACAAATGAATTTCAATACAGACACGTATGAGGTCATAGAATCATAGAAAATTTACGGCACAGAAGGAAGCCATTCGGCCCATTATGTCCGCGCCAGCTGAGAAACAAGCCACCCAGACTAATCCCACTTTCCTGCATTTGGTCTGGAGGTGGTGCATTTTGGTAGGAGGAATAAGGAAACTACATACTCCTTGGAAAATAAGGGCCCGATTTTAGCAGCGGGTTTCCGGTGCGTTCTCGGTGGGGGGGGCCTCGAAAATCCTGATATCCAGGTGCGTGACCGGATCGCGCCTCGATCCCGGCCACTTCCGGGTTGCGCGCTGACGTGCGGGGGTGCGTGCGCAGCCCCCGCTGGTGGGAATCCCGCAGGCAATTAAAGCCAGCGGGATGCCACTTGATTGTATTTACTTTGCTTGTTCAGGTCATTAAATGACCTGATTCAGCTGTCTTATTAGGAAGTGTGAGATTTTAACCTTCAACTCAGACTGTTTCACATACTGGGGGAAACAGTCTCACTCCAAACGGACGTGTTGCAGCCAGCAGCCTGTGGCAGCTGCCAAGGTGCATTCCACAGGTGGGGGGGGAGAGCCTTCACCAACGCAGGAGGACACTCCATAACATGGGGCAACGCCTGCCCTCCACCACCCTCCTCCAAGCAAGAAGATTCACCGGCATGGAACCGCAACCCCTGTGCGAGGACACACTTTTCTACCGTGCACAACCCCGCAGACCTACACCTGCCAGATGGGTGCTGCGTTGACATCCTCGGAGGACGAACAGCATGACCAGCCTCAGCAGCCTCGCAGTCCACGCCGTCCGCCTCAGAGACGTGCATCCCCACAACACGATGCTGTGGCACATCCACCTGCACAGCAGGATGGAGGGCAACCGCAGAGAGAGATGCGTCGCAGGAGGCACTACCCTCCGCACAGGGTCTACAGACCGAGGCTCAGCTTCCTGGACCTCTCTGAGCAGCAGTGCATATGGAGGCTCAGAGTCACTCGACATCTGCAGCCTCCTTAATGACGAGCTGCTCCCGGATGGACCAAGCAGCATCTTCTTACCCGTCGCCGTCAAAGTCACCACTGCCCTCAACTTCTTCGCCTCCACAACTTCACCATGGATGAGCGCAGCCAGACGGAGAGGGCGGTTGGATTCCATGATGTGGCTGGCTTCCCACGGGTGCAGGGTGTAATCGATTGCACCCACATAGCAATACGGGCACCTCCACATGAGCCAGGGCTGTTCATCAACAGGAATGGGTATCACTCCATGAACGCCCAGCTCATTTGTGACCACCGCCAGAGATTCCTACACGTGTGCGCCAGATACCCTGGCAGCTGCCACGATGCCTTCGTCCTCAGGGAGTCCACCGTCCCGCCACTCTTCCACGCACCCAACACCGACAACGGCTGGCTCCTCGGCGACAAGGGATATCCCCTGCACACGTGGCTTATGACACCTCTGAGGAACCCCATTACCGAGCCGTATCGTCGATATAATGACAGCCACATTGTTACCAGGTCTACAATTGAGCAGGCCATAGGGCTGCTCAAGATGCGCTTCAGGTGCCTTGATCGTTCCGGGGGAGCGCTCCAATACACGCCACTCCGAGAGGGACGAATTATAGTTGTCTGCTGTGCCCTGCACAACATGGCCCAACAGAGAGGGGTGACGCTGGAGGAGGCCCCATGCACACCCGCCACCCACATTGAGGACGACAATGAGGAGGAGGAGGAGGAGGAGGAGGTGGAGGAGGAGGAGGAGGAGGAGGAAGAGGAGGAGTACGAGCGAGAGGAGGAGGAACGACTCATGGCCCGAACACCGGCTCACCTGCGTGCTCGTCAGGCCAGGGAGGCACTCATATGCCAACGGTTCTCCTAACATCACAAAGTGTGAGGCGTTCACATGTCATAACGTGCACAGACGAGGGTCCATACAGGCTCCCTCCACAGAAGAGTGGTGCCTGTACACCTGCACCCACTGTATTATGCCCAATGGGTGGGACGGGGTGGTCGTCGTGATGATGAGGCGCACGGAAGGGACATATTGCACAAGTCGCAGAATTATGGACAAGAGGTGGCAGCATTGGTGAGAAAAAGTGACTTTATTTTGTGTTGCCATTCAAAGACTGGAAATAAAAGGATAACAAATAGACAAACACCCTGGTGCTATCCCTGTGTGCTCACGGAACTTTGGGTTTTCGTTTCCTGGTACCCCTACGTGGTGCTACCCCTGTGGCTCCAGCAGAGGTGGTGGCAGGTTGCTCCTGTTCATGCCCTGACCTGGTAGATGCTTTGGGCCGACGCCCCCTGTGTTTCGGTGCCCGTGAGGGCACCTCCACAGCCTTCCAGGCTGCAACCGGGGACATCCCCGGTGTCTCTCAGTCGTCTGCGCAGATGAGCCCTGCAAATACACCTACACCCACTCTGCAGTGACACACTGGGTGGCATCAGTGGTGGGTCCTCATAGCGATACCCAGGAGCGGGCATTATTGCACAAACCGGACAGGATTCGCGAAGACATGGCACTAGTGGAGCCAATATAATGTGTGATGTGAGTTGTTCTTTAATTCAATCGAAGTAAGAACCATGACAAACCCTCAAACACCCTTGTGCATCCCCTTCATGCTCACGGCACGTTTGCCTTACGCTGCCTACTGCACATATGTGATGCATGCCCTGTGGCTGCAGCACAGGTGGTGGCAGGTTGAGTGAGGCTGGCCGTGAGAGAGATGCACGAGAGGGTGAGTATGGGATAGAGCCATGAGATTGTATGAGGATTGGGTTGAGTGGTAGTGGCGGGGTGAGTACTCGCAAGGTGAGTAGGTGCAGGTAAGATGAGGATGAGGTTTGAGTGGGTATGAGGGGTGATGTGACAGAGTAGTGTTGGCAGTGCCGAAGGAGATGTGGGGTGGGGGCAGTGTTGTGGCAGGCGGAGTGTAGGGGAAAGACTACGTGTTCTCACTGTGGCTGACCTACTGAGGTCATTGGTGCGCCTCCTGCACTGTATGCAGGTGGGCGATATGTTGGTGGCGCAGCTGATCCCCTCTGCCACCTCGGGCCAGGCCTTCTTGGTGGCAGAGGCAGGCCGCTTCCTCCCGGCCGCTGGAGGGATGATCTCTGTCCTCCCCCTCCTCCTCACCCCATCTGATGATACCTGGGGTGAGGCATCATTAAACTGGGAGCAGCCTTCCCCGTGGGCTGCTCCATGCTGTAATTTTTACTGTTTGTGGCAGCATCTGTCAGTGGAGGACTGCCCCTTTAAATAGAGCGCCTTCAGCTGACAGATCTTACTGCGCATGCGCAACCCGCCCAACGCGCAGATCAGCATCGGGGAACCCGGAGGAGCAGGTAAGTGGCTCCAATTAGTGTGTTGCCTGCTACGATCGTGCGGGCAACCCACTAATTTCAACGGGCGCGTTTTGAACGCGCCCGCAGGCCTACCCGCCGAGTACCCGCACCCCTGGTACAATCGGGCCCAAAGTGTCTAAATGGGGTAGAAGAGCAAAGAGATCTGGGGGTACAGATACACAAATCACTGAAAGTAGCAATGCAAGTTAACAAGGCTATAAAAAATACAAACAAAGCACTAGAGGAATAGAATTAAAAAATAGGGAAGTTATGTTAAACTTGTATAGAATCTTGGTGAGACCACACTTGGAATACTGTGAACAGTTCTGATCTCCATATAACAAAAAGGATATAGCAGGACTGGAGAAGGTGCAAAATATATTTACATGGATGATACCAAAACTGAAAGGTTATAATTATCAGGAAAGACTGAACAGGCTGGGCTTTTTTCGCTAGAAGAGAGAAGGCCGAGGGGTGACCTGATAGAGGACTTTAAAATTATGAAGGGGTTTGATAGAGTAGAGGTAGAGAAGCTGTTTCCACTTGTTGGACAGTCCAAAACTAGGGGCCATAAATATAAGATAGTCATTAATAAATCCAATAAAGAATTCAGGAGAAACTTCTTTACCCAGAGAGTGATTTGAATGTGGAACTTGCTACCACAAAGAGTAGTTGAGGCAAATAGCAAAGATGCATTCAAGAGGAAACTAGATACGTACATGAGGGAGAAAGGAATAGAAGGATATGCAGAAAGGGGTGGATGAAATAGGGTTGTGGGAGGCTCGTATGTAGCCGAATGGCCTGTTTTTTTGCTGTAAATTCTATGTAATTCGATGTGAGACCTGCCTTCTGCATCCTTTGGGATCAGCAGGTTTGTGACACTGCGTTGACTCATTCAACGATATCTCCTCATGCCGAGTGAAGCAACATTTCCCCGTGGGAGGGGGGGGGGTTTGCAAACGGGCATCCCATCCATCAAAGATTCTACTCATCACAATGGCATTTTACATAGGAACATGAGAAATAGGAGCAGGAGTAGGCCATACAAAATTGGCTTGACGACAGAAGACAGAGGGTGGTTGTAGAGGGTTGTTTTTCAAACTGGAGGCCTGTGACCAGCGGTGTGCCTCAGGGATCGGTGCTGGGTCTGCTGTTATTTGTTATTTATATTAATGATTTGGATGAGAATTTAGGAGGCATGGTTAGTAAGTTTGCAGATGACACCAAGATTGGTGGCATTGTGGACAGTGAAGAAGGTTATCTAGGATTGCAACGGGATCTTGATAAATTGGGCCAGTGGGCCGATGAATGGCAGATGGAGTTTAATTTAGATAAATGTGAGGTGATGCATTTTGGTAGATCGAATCGGGCCAGGACCTACTCCGTTAATGGTAGGGCGTTGGGGAGAGTTATAGAACAAAGTGATCTAGGAGTACAGGTTCATAGCTCCTTGAAAGTGGAGTCACAGGTGGATAGGGTGGTGAAGAAGGCATTCGGCATGCTTGGTTTCATTGGCCAGAACATTGAATACAGGAGTTGGGATGTCTTGTTGAAGTTGCAAAGGGGTTGGAGTATAAGAGTAAGGAGGTCTTGCTGCAATTATATCGGGCTCTGGTGAGACCACACCTGGAGTACTGTGTACAGTTTTGGTCTCCTTACCATTCTACTCAATCTCTCCTCATAGGACAACCCTCTCATGCTGGGAACCAATCTAGTGAACCTTCCTTGCACCCCCTCTAAAGTAAGTATGTACAAGACATTAGTAAGGCCACACTTGGAATACTGTGTACAGTTCTGGTCACCCTATTATCGAAAGGATATTATTAAACTAGAAAGAGTGCAGAAAAGATTTACTAGGATGCTACCGGGACTTGATGGTTTGACTTATAGGGAGAGGTTAGATAGACTGGGACTTTTTTCCCTGGAGAGTAGGAGGTTAAGGGGTGATCTTATAGAAGTCTATAAAATAATGAGGGGCATAGATAAGGTTGATAGTCAAAATCTTTTCCCAAAGGTAGGGGAGTCTATAACGAGGGGACATAGATTTAAGGTGAGAGGGGAGAGATACAAAAGGATCCAGAGGGGCAATTTTTTCACTCAAAGGGTGGTGAGTGTCTGGAACGAGCTGCCAGAGGCAGTAGTAGAGGCGGGTACAATTTTGTCTTTTAAAAAGCATTTGGACAGTTACATGGGTAAGATGGGTATAGAGGGATATGGGCCAAGTGCAGGCAATTGGGACTAGCTTAGTGGTATAAACTGGGCGACATGGACATGTTGGGCCGAAGGGCCTGTTTCCATGTTGTAAACTTCTATGATTCTATGATTCTATATGGCCCCTTGAGACTGGTCCGCCATTCAATAAGATCATCGACCTCAACTCCACTTTCCCTTGGTGTCCAAATACCCACCGATTTCAGTCTTGAATACATTCAACGACTCAGCATCCACAGCCCTCTGGGGTAGAGAATTCCAAAGATTCACAACCCTCTGAGTGAAGAAATTTTTCATCATCTCGGTCCTAAATGGCTGACCCCTTATCTTGAGACTATAACTCCTCGTTCTAGACTCTCCAGCCAGGGGAAACAGCCTCTCAGCATCTACCCTGTCGAGCCCTCTAAGAACTTTATACATTTCAATGAGATCACCTCTCATTCTTCTAAACTCCAGAGAGCATAGGCCCATTCTACTCAATCTCTCCTCATAGGACAACCCTCTCATCCCAGGAATCAATCTAGTGAACCTTCCTTGCACCCCCTCTAAAGTAAGTATATCCTTCCTTAGGTAAGGAGACCAAAACTGTACACAGTACTCCAGGTGTGGTCTCACCAGAGCCCTATATAATTGCAGCAAGACCTCCTTACTCTTATACTCCAACCCCTTTGCAATAAAGGCTAATATAGCATTTGCCTTCTTAATTGCTTGCTGTACCTGCATGTTAATTTTCTGTAATTCGTGTACAAGGACATCCAAATCCCTCTGACTACCAACATTTCTTAGTCTCTCACCTTTTAAAAAATATTCTGTTGTTCTATTCTTCCTGCCAAAGTGGATAATTTCACATTTCCCCACATTATACTCCATCTGCCACCATCTCGCCCACTCACTTAACCTGTCTGTATCCCTATGCAGTTTATTTTAGCTGCTTCAGTCAAACTGTTCAGAATCATACTGTGCTGACACGAGCTGTTTCAAAGTCTCAAGTGGCTGCTCTGTGCTGGATATTATTATTGCAGCTAGTACCTCATTGGGCGCTCCATTGTGCGATTGTTACCAGGTGTGCCACTTGCCGTTAAAGAAGAGCAGCAGAACTGTAGGTTCATGAGTGTACTTCAGAATGTGGAAACAGCAGAAGCAATGCTCAGTTAATCCTTGATTACCACTGGAAAAATCATTTCTCGGGTATATTAGTACTTCTGGCATGTAGATAAGAGCCAAGGCAACCTATCTGTCAAGAAAATAGATTCCTCCTGGACCATTAAGTGGCACATTGGGTTAGAACAATGTTCTGTCAGCTTTGCAATCTGGTTTGAATCCAATAAGCACGTTGAGCTTCAGGCATGTGGGAAGCCCATTGAAGCCACAATGTGCCGAGGGAGGAAGGTATAGGAGAGCGCTCCAGCCTGCCAATAAATGCAAGTGGATCGTGAAACTAATACACACACACACACACACACACACACACCTAGCCAGGGAGCATTTCACACTTGGTGCATTTGACTGTAAATAATCCACTTAATCCCCTTATTAATTGCTTTCAGTATCATCTTCACCTTGCCGGAATGTGCTTCACAGCATCACACTGACCTTTTCTGATATGTGTCAGATAACGAGAACCGATTCATCAGGCCAGTGATTGCCCCAGCCTCTCCAGACACCCTCTGCTCCTACAACATTCTGAGATACGCATCCAGATGCAGGTACTGTTTCCAACATAGACATTTCTGATAAAGAACAAGAAAAGCTGTTCATCAGCAGTTTTAGCAAGAATTTGACTAAATGTTTGTAAATGATTGAACTCCAACATTAATCTAGAATTTACAGCACAGAAACAGGCCATTCGGTCCAACTGGTCCATGCTGGTGTTTATGCTCCACATCAGCCTCCTCCACCGCCTCGCGTCATCTAATCCTATCAGTTCTTTATATCTGCCTACTTTGATAAAATTAAAATGGTTCGTCTGCTTGAATTTCCCGTCCATCCCACTTTCGGTTTCACTCCTCCTAATAGCTGCTTCTCTGCCTCAGCACCCGCTTTTAAAAAAATGTTTCCTCTATGGTGCAAGCTCAGTGATAACACTCTTGCCTCCGAGTCAGAATGTTGTGGGTTCAAGTCTAACTCCAGGGACTTGAGCATAAAATCTAGGCTGACACTCCGATGCAGTACTGAGGGAGTGCTGCACTGTCAGAGGTGCCGTTATTCGGATGAGATGTTAAACCGGGACCCCAGTCTGCCATCTCAGGGGGACGTAAAAGATCCTATGGCACTATTTCGAAGAAGAGCAGGGCAGTTCTCCCTGTGACCTGGCTAATTTTTATCCCTCAACCAACATCATTAAAACTGATTATCTGGTCATCTACCTCATTGCTGTTTGTGGGACCTTGTTGTGAATAAATTGGCTGCCACATAGAATCATAGAAAGGTTACAGCACGGAAGGAGGCCATTTGGCCCATCGAGTCCGCGCAAGCTCTATGCAAGAGCAATCCAGCTAGTCCCACTCCCCCGCCCTATCCCAGTCATAGCCCTGCAAATTTTTTCCTTTCAAGTACTTATCCAGTTCTCTTTTGAAGGCCATGTTTGAATCTGCCTCCACCACCCCCTTGGGCAGTGCATTCCAGATCCTTACCACTCGCTGTGTAAAAAGGTTTTTCCTCATGTCACCTTTGCTTCTTTTACCAATCACCTTAAATCTGTGTCCTCTGGTTCTTGACCCTTCCACCAATGGGAACAGTTTTTCTCTATCTACTCTGTCTAGACCCTTCCATGTACCCTACATTAAGACAGTGACTACACGTCAAATGTCTTAAATTGGCTGTAAAGCACTTCGGGACGTCCTGAGGTCTTGAAAGGCGTGACATCATTGCAAGTTCTCCTTCTTCTTCATTTGGATGGTTTTCTTTTGGTTCACTTCGTGACTGTCATCCAAAGTCTGCTTAGGATGGTGTGCAGCCTGGGTCCTGGACAGCATTGATGAGGGTTCCGAAGGTCTGGTCATTAGTTTGGTCTGGTTAATCTAGTCAAGAACAACATCGCTGATTGCTGGCAAACCATCTGGTTTCTGGATATTGGCTGGTATGAACTGGAATCCAAGGATAAATGTCCGGTTATATTGATTCTTGCCCTCTGGATTGAGCAATTGCCACTGCTCATATTTGAAGCCATACACCAGACTTCCATCAGGGCTTTCTTTGGTGCTGGTCTCAGCGCTTTCACTCTCAGGAATGGTCTCCAAACCATTCTGTTCAAGTTTTACCACAGATACAAGCGGGTTTGCCCAGTCGCTGTGGCCGATTCCCTCACACTCCACGTGATATAATTCCCCTGACATCCTTTCCTTTAGAGCACTGAGCATTACTGTGGGTTTAAATTTTTTTGGCTTTTCCACTCCAGATTAAGATATACCTGGATACCCTTCGTTGTACCAAGTTTCGGACTGAATAAGGACTTGTTCTCTCCCATGAGTATGTCCAAGGGTCTTTGAATGATGATCTTCTTAATACTGGCCCAGTTTAACTCCAGGCTACAAAACCAATCGTGGCCCAGCAATAATGGACTTTTGCTTTTAACTACAATTACAGACAATTGTTTTGTCTGCTTTTCATATTTCACTTAGAAAATTTATTTCCCAAGGACTGGCAATGGGTGTCCAGAATAACTTTTCAGGAAAATGTTGATTTTTGTTGGGAAATTTTCGGAAACTTTTCCTCATATATTTTTGATGACATAATAGACACGGCAGCCCCAGTGTCCAAATCAAATTCACATTTAACACCTTCTATCCAGATGGGGTCCACAATTTTGCGTTATCCCTTCCTTGAGAAAACATGTCTCTTCTTCATCCGTCTCACCTTGTGGTATGGTTTCTTCCTCAGGTTCCTCGTCAGAATGGACATAATGGACACTGGAATTTTTTTCTTTCCTTCTGTTGATTCCTCACAGCGCTATGACATGACTTGGGGCCTTATTTTCTTCTCCCTGCCTCCATTACAGCAGCACCTACTGGTCTCTGGCAACACTTAGCAAAATGGCCTGGTTGCGTGCAGTTATGACATTTGACCTTCTTACAAAAAACATCGGTTTGGATGATGATTATTTTTACCACACCTCCGTCATGGTTGAACGACACTGTTCTCTCTGGAGCTGTTGGACTCTGTGGCCTGTAACCCGTTAGCATGCCTGGCAGCAGTCTCCATCCCAAGTGCTATTTTGAGAACTCTAGCAAACGTGAGTCTGTCTCCTACCAACAGTTTCCTCTGTATCTCCGTTTTCTTCAAACCGCATGCAAAACCCTCTCTCATCGCATGATCGAGAAACCCACCAAAGTCATATGATTTGGACAGTTCGCTCAGTTCTGCCATAGACCGAGAAACCTTTTCTTTATCCCTTTGCCTCCTCTGATTAAACTTGAACCGTTCTGCAACAACGAGTGTTCTTTGAGTACTTGGACCAACTTCTCATGAGCTTTGTCTTTACATTATGTAGAATGCACAGCACAGAAACAAGAGATTCAGCCCAACTGGTCTATGACAGTGTTTATGCTCCACACAAGCCTCCTCCCACTGTACTTCATCTCATCCTATCAACATATCATTCTATTCCTTTCTCCCTCATGTGTTTATCTAGCTTCCCCTTAAATGCATCTATGCTATTCGCCTCAACTACTCCTTGTGGTAGCGAGTTCCACATTCTTACCACTCTTTAGGCTGGGCAGGAGCAATCAGATTCTTAATCAATGTATGTGTTGCAGACCAGCAGACAGTAAGCAAAACTGATCTCTTTTTGGCATCTATTGCAAGTTCATTTGCCTCAAAATAAAAATTAAGTTTTTCTATAGTCATTCCAATTGGCACCCATTTGATACTTTTCAATTTTTCATCATAATAAAATTTCAGTGACAATGCAGACCACCAACCACGTGACAAAGATGTCTAATATTCAATCTTTTTAACAGTGCACTGTTATCCTTGTCACCACTGTTATGTCCGAAGAAACACTCGCATTGGTGTGGTAATTACTAGCTGCTTTTATTTCCAGACCCTCTAGAATATTCCCGTCAAGTAATACAAGAGAATGTCATTGCTGTAGTGTACTTACTCCCATCTGGGGGCCATCTAGTGTTCTGTTAACAAACTGCAAGTATCATCCAACAACTGCAATATTTTACTCTTTATGTCACACTTTTGTCTGACTGCCTCAAATTTCATATTCATAAATCCGCATCATTTCATTAACTTCAAAAATTGCAAATCAATAATGGGCAGTCAGGAATAACTACCAAAGGAATAAAGAAGGAAATCAATCAAATCGTCGCAAATTTGTTTTGATTATTTTTCTTGTTTCTTCAGCCAGCCAATCACACACGGATTTAAAAAAGTACAATTTATAACATAGCAAACATTTAAAAATGTAAATAATTTGGAAACAAAATATATCAACATAAAATCGCCCCATGCCTGTTGGAAAAGTGTAAGGAATCTTACAACACCAGGTTATAGTCCAACAAATTTATTTTAAAATCACAAGCTTTCGGAGATTATCTCCTTCGTCAGATGAATGTTGGAAAAGTGTCTATTAATTTTCTTGCTCTTGAGACCAAACCTCTGACAAAGACTTGGAGCTGTGTGTTCTTAGTGTGGCTACTTTGCCCTGAACAATGGCACAGGAGATTCTTTTTTGATATAAAAGCCTGGATTTCTCCTGCAGCTGCTGCTGCTGCACATCCTAAGTCAATTCCTAGCTTGGTCCACCCAGCTGACTTGAATTCAACCTTGGCTCTAATCCAATTATGGATTGTTTGGCCTCCTGCTTGCTTGTCAGGCCTGTTTGGCCTGAAGCCGGTGTCAGTCTTAGCTCAGTTGGTAGCACTTTCGCCTCTGAGTCAGAAGGCTGTGGGTTCATGGACCCACTCCAGGGACTTAAGCACAAAATCTAAGCTGACACTCCAATGTAGTAATGAGGCAGTGCTGCAGTGTCTTTCAGATGAGATGTTAAACAGAGCCCAATCTGCCCTCTCTCAGGCAGATATAAAAGATCCCATACCACTATTTCAGTAGAGCAGGGGAGTTCTCCCCAGTGTCCTGGCCAATACATACCTCTTAACCAACACCTAAAACAAACAGATTATCTGGTCATTATTATCTGAATGGTGATAGATTGGGAAAAGGGGAGGTGCAACGAGACCTGGGTGTCCTTGTACACCAGTCGCTGAAAGCGAACGTTCAGGTGCAGCAAGCAGTTAAGAAGGCGAATGGTATGTTGGCCTTCATTGCAAGAGGATTTGAGTACAGGAACAGGGATGTCTTACTGCAGTTGTACAGGGCCTTGGTGAGACCACATCTGGAGTATTGTGTGCAGTTTTTGTCTCCTTATCTGAGGAAGGATGTCCTTGCCATGGAGGGAGTGCAACGAAGGTTTGCCAGACTGATTCCTGGGACGGCAGGACTGACGAAGAGGAGAGATTGGGCCGACTAGGCCTATATTCACTAGAATTTAGAAGAATGAGAGGTGATCTCATCGAAACATATAAAATTCTAACAGGACTAGACAGACTAGATGCAGGGAGGATGTTCCCGATGGCTGGGGAGTCCAGATCCAGGGGTCACAGTCTCAGGATACGGGGTATGCCATTTAGAACCGAGATGAGGAGAAATTTCTTCACTCAGAGGGTGGTGAACCTGTGGAATTCTCTACCACGGAAGGCAGTGGAGGCCAAGTCATTGGATGCATTCAAGAAGGAGATAGATATGTTTCTTAATGCTAAAGGGATCAAGGGATATGGGGAAAAAGCGGGAACAGGGTATTGAGTTAGACGATCAGCCATGATCATTTTGAATGGCGGAGCAGGACCGAATGGCCTACTCTTGCTCCTATTTTCTATGTTTCTATGTCATTATCACATTGCAATTTGTGGGATCTTGCTATGCACAAATTTCCTGCCACGTTTCCGACATTACAACAGTGACTAATATTTCAAAAAGTACTTTATTGGCTGTGAAGCACTTTGGGACGTCCTGAGGTCGTTAAAGGCATGATATAAATGCAGGACTTTCTTTCTTACACTATTATCATCTACATCATAAATCAAACATCCTGCACAAAGGAGTCTTCAGGTCGAGAGTTTTCCTGACAGGCCGGGAGGGGTCTAATTGGGCTGGAGGATGGGCCTTATAAGCTGGGTCTGGGAATGACAGGTGAAAAGCAGTTTGTGGCAGGGCAAATGTGCCAGGAAAAGGTTGGGAAAACTTGATGGGTTACAAATGGATCTGATACAGGTCGGGAGTAGGTCAGGGCAATGTTTCTCTGCCCATCTTCACCTATGTTGCCAGACACCTGCACCCCCACTCAACGCCGTCAAACCCCAGGGATCCCCAGTCCTATTCTGAAAATCTCCAGACCATCCACTCAGTAAACCAGTCCAGGTCAAACAAAAAATGGCAAATGTAGAGAATGTGTGGGTTGCCAACTATGTTCTTCTGCCCCCTCAGAAAACAAAAAAATGCCACTCTTCCAGACCATTGCATGCAGGCTAAACACTTATCCAAATTCAGTTACAGAAAGAAAAAGATACAGAAGCAGAGCAGTAGGTAAGATACAAATTGGGAGGCGGGGGGGGGGGGGGGGTGGGGAAGGAGAGATAATAATGCCATCCCAGCATATTGGCACATTAAGCAGTGCTATTTGGTTACTGTGCGTATGTGTAGTGCTACGAGCCGACCTTGCATTGTAATGTGACAACAACCTTCGTAGGGTGCAGTTCGAGAGTTCATGTTGTAACAGGTGCCGGAGAGATGTGTTGAATATTGACTATTAATTAATCGCTTGTTGAAATTCCTGGAACTGGACATGCTTTGGTGTACAACTAATTACTGTTTTAACAAAAATGTGAAATAATGTAGGACGATAAAAAAAAAAAATTGATGTTTGGAAATAATGCATTAGATGGAAAAGTACAGAACTAACTAGCCACTTGCTGATCAGGCATGAGGTAATGTCTCGATCTTAAATAAGACAATGGAATTAGCGCGCAGATGTGCAAGCATTCCCCTGAAAGAGCAGAAATTGGGAGAGCTGCTTAAGTCAGGAAAAATCATCATCTCGAGATGTAAACTGTTGGGTTTTGAATTTCAGAGGAATCTTACAGACTACACGCATCAAAGGAAGAAGGAAGAGGTGTGGAATGCTGGGTAAAGGCAGGTAAAGAAGAGGGACAGAAGAACCCTTGGACTGTTCGGGCATAAGGACCCAGATTTTCTTGGAGGAAAGCAAGCAGGAGATCATGTATAATGTTAAGCTGAAATATTAAACAACTATACATAAACTTCAAAGTAAAAGAAACTCGAGGCTCTGAAGGATGATTTTAACCTAACCTGCCTGGCAGCAAACTGAGGGGGATTAGATTGGCTGCCCGTTTTACATTGGAAAGTAAAATTGGGTGAGGAGTAAACTGAGCGTCTAATCTGATTCCCCTTAGCTTCCTACTGGTTGGGCTAGGTTAAAATGAGCCGCTCTGTCTTCCTCTGTTCCTGAGTCACATTGAAACTGAAACAAGCCAGCTGGGGGACTGTGAGTTAAATGCCAAGTTGGGGAATCCTGGACATCACTGACTTAATAGATGGCCGGTCCTTTTTGAAAAAAGAAAAAAAAAAGACTTGCACCGTCTCAGGATGTCCCAAAGAGTTTTATAGCCAATGACATTGAAGTATAGTCACTGTTGTAATGTAGGAAATGCAGCAGCCAATTTGCGCACAAACTGCAATGAAATAATGACCAGAAGATTTGTTTTAGTGATGCTGGTTGAAGGATCAATAATGGCCAGGACACCAAAGAGAACTACCCTGCTCTTCTTCAAAATAGTGCCATGGGATCCTGTAGGGCAGACAGGGCCTTGATGTAATATCTCATCTGAAAGACGGCACCTCCAGCAGTGCAGCACTCCCTCAGGACTGAACTGGAGCATTAGCCTAAATTTTGTGCTCAAGTCTGTGGAGTGGGACTTGAACCCACAACCTCCTCAACTTGGGAGGTGAGAGTACTTCCCACTGAGCCATGGCTGAAGCCACAGAAATAGCCTTCTCTGAAGCATAGCACGAGAGCAGCCCTGGCTGGAGGTAGCAGAATGAGCGAATGTGGTCTCATCTATGACCAGATCCTGAGCGCGGGTGAGGAAGAAACTCCTGTTCATGAAAATGGCACAATCTCGGGCAGAGGGAGAATTTGAGACAGAACCCGTTCCCTCCAGGTCACCGCCCCATTCTGCCCCCTATTCAAAATATGGACAGATGGGATGAGTTGTCCACTTCTTCCACTTCCCCTCCCTCCCCTCCTCTCCTCTCACCCCCCACCGATGGTGACGACACTGGATGAAATGGGACTGGTGGGATGATATTAAGTTTTTAAAATTCCAGCAGGTGCAAAGTGCATGCCAGGACTAAAGCCCTGGTCAAAGTATAGCCCGGCTGTTTTTAAGATGTAGTTTAGCACGCAGCAGTCAATGGTCCTTTTTAAGACGACAAGTTGGAAGTCTGGGTTTTGAACTCTTATGTAGGTTTCATCTGACTTGGTAACAAGCTGCTGCAATGACATATCACCCACTACCCCTCCCCCCCCACCACTGCTGGGACCGACACCCAGTTGTGTCAAAACAGTATAAGCACCCACCCAAAATATATTCATTTGCTGACTTCAGGATTTTGGATGGGGTCCATGTGAGCTCCAGTCAGCGAGCACAATGGAGGTAGATTCCTCCTGTCCTGGTCCTGACCGGGTATAATTGATGTGAAAAATGGGAATGGTTTCCATCCCTCAACAATGAAATGCCTCATTGTGTGCAGTACAAATTCACTTCTGCAAGGAAAAAGATCTTCCTCCCAGCACATGTGTTATGAAAGTGTTCAGCTTTGCAGGATAGAGGTCAATGGAAGTATTTTGTATGATTGCACACTGTCACCTCTGACCTCTGCCTTTGACCCTTGGCTTTGGCTACGTGATTGGCAGAATGAAAGGAGAGATCAGTCGGCCACTTACATGAATGTACAAAACAGAGGTCATTGAAATTGAGCTCAATTCAAAAACCTGGATGTCCTCAGTGATGGTTGGTGAGAGGAAGAACAATTTGCAGAGAGTGAACGTTCTTCGATCCAACATGCATGTGCATAAAATAAAGAAAGCAAGCATTTATATAGCACCTTTCAGGACATCCCAAAATGCTTTACACTTTTGAAGTGTTGTCCCTGTTTTAATGTAGGGAAATGTGGCAGCCAATTTGTGCACAGCAAGCTCCCACAAACTGCAATGAGATAAATGACCACATAATCTGTTTTAGTGATGTTGGTTGAAGGATAAATATTGGCCAGCACACGAGGAGAACTTCCCCGCTCTTCATCAAATAGTCCCATGGGATCTTTTATGTCCACCTGAGGGGGCAGACAGGACCTCGGCTTTAACGTCTCGTCTGAAAGACGGCATCTCCGACAGTGCAGCACTCCCTTAGTACTGTACTGAAGTATCAGTACTGAATTATGTACTCAAGTCTCTAAAGTGGGGTTGGAACTCAGAACCTTCTGGCACCAGAGGTGAAAGTGCAACCACTTGAGCAAACCTGACACTTAACTACAAACATGAGGTGTGCGGCTTTAAACGCCAGATCGGGCTTCAAAATAAATGCAGCACCAAATGTTTCCTCAGGCCAATGCTCTTTGCATCTGCCAACCATGATAATGGGAGCTTTCTGTTCCTTTGAGTGACCTTGTAGTAACCTGGGGATTAGTTGCCTTACTCTCTTGCTACCTTTAAATGTGACCTTTCACCCCAAGTCTCCTGTTTAAGCTTTTCTCTTCAATCACACTTCAAAACGAGATATTTATGCAAGTCCTTCCTTCCCGTGCCCATTATTGCAGGGCTCACACGAAGGACTATTATACTTTCATCACTAACAGGAAGTAAGTGCCACTTTGACATCTATTTTCTCAATTTGAAGAGCATAATTAATGGCAAAAAATACCTTCTCTGCAAATTCAACGACACTCACCGACCACGTTTGATCTATTATTTTCCCCTGCTCTTCCATTTCTATTTAGCTCAGGATTGACTTGGAGAGTGTGAGATTTCGCATGGGCTTTTATCTGAAGCACTTGCATTTTCTTTCTCGGTGGACAGCTGAGAGATCCATAGGCAAAGTTTCTAATCCCCACTTTGCCCCTGTTGGCTGTTTGCCCGTATGTTGCGTCGGCTTACGTTTAATAAACAGTCTCAACCCTTGTTTTAATACAGGTCTGGCTAAACAGTAACAAATTGGAGGTCGGAATAATACTGTAATTTTCTGCCACAGGAAGAGTTTGTCCCCTTATAGTACCCTGCAGTCGGCTCTACATGGGAATAACAAGGAGTTTAGCAGCTGTAATTAAAAAAACATACAAGCTCAACTCCTACCTTCTACACCTTTAGGTACTTCTGCTAATTAGATAATATTTAAATAGCACTGATTCTCACTTCTCTGAAAATTATTTATGTTTCCAGCACAACACGGAAATCAAAAAAGCTTCCAGCAAGATTGATGTTGCATAAATTCCTCGCTATTAACAGAATGTTGACAATCATGGTAATTATCAAAATTATATCCAGGGTAGATTATCTTAATGTATGCCAGGGCTGACGAGTGTTTACATCAGCATGACAAGGCAAGATTTAAAGGCAGACACAACTGCTACAACCTATTTATTTCAAACTTGTTTTTTGGTGGTAATATTTTGCTACATTACTTAATTATCTACCTTGTTTAAAGCATCAAGGCCAGGAAATAGCTGTGTAGGATGTTGTTGTATGAATGTTTAACCCAATTCATGTCAAATTCTTCTCCTTGCTTCATAACCTATCATTGACTCATAGAATCTTACAGCACAGAAGGGAGGCCATTCGGCCCATCGTGCCTGTGCCGGCCCTTTGGAAGAGCTATCCAATTAGTCCCACTCCCCTGCTCTTTTCCCACAGCCCTGCAATTTTCTCCTTTTCAAGTATATATCCAATTCCCTTTTTTAAAATTACGATTGAATCTTCTTCCACTATCCTTTCAGGCAGTGCATTCCAGATCATAAAAACACACTGCGTAAACATTTTTTTCCCTCATTTTCCCTCTTGGATTGTTTGCCAATTATCTTAAATCTGTCTCCTCTAGTTACCGACCCTCCTGTCAGTGGAAACCGTTTCTCCGCATCTATTCTATCAAAACCCCTCATAATTTTGAACCTCTCGATCTTAAATGGGTAAAAGCTTCAATTGAAATAGCTGAGAGGGGAATTTGATTCGAATGTATTATACATCCATGTGAAAAAATTGCTGTTGCAAATCTCTCATTCCAGTCCACACACTCCCTAATAAGTAATTACTATTTTCTTCCTCTTAGACCACGTTAATCATAGCAAGGTCATTTGCATGTCATCAAGTCAATGTTACTTGAGGTATTCCTTTGCCAAGGTACTTTAATGGGGAAAAAAAAATCTGAAGCTGCATCTAAAATATGGATCTGTTCAGACTTTGGTTTCAAATGTATGTTAATAAATTAACATTCTTGTAATTCCGGTAATTTAAGTTGGCACATAGAATTTATTTGGAGGTGGGTAACTTGACAAATGACTTTTCAAAGTTTTGCAGGGAGTTGTATAATTTTCTGCAACCAGGTGCACTGGGCTATCACAGTGGGGCTTTCAATAGAATCATAGAATCATACAGAGCAGGAGGTGGCCATTCGGCCCACCAGTGCCGGCTCTTTGAAAGAGCTATCCAATTAGTCCCACCCCCCGCCCT
This sequence comes from Heptranchias perlo, assembly GCF_035084215.1. Classification (NCBI taxonomy): domain Eukaryota; kingdom Metazoa; phylum Chordata; class Chondrichthyes; order Hexanchiformes; family Hexanchidae; genus Heptranchias; species Heptranchias perlo. The sequence continues at coordinate 16,290,487 of NC_090329.1, read as the reverse complement.
TTCCCCATAGCCCTGTAAATTTTTCCTTTTCAAGTATTTATTCAATTCTCTTTTGAAACTTATTATTGAATCTGCTTCCACCGCCCTTTCAGGCAGTGCATTCCAGATCATAACAACTCTCTGCGAAAAAAAAATTCTCATCTCCCCTCTGATTCTTTTGTCAATATGATTCATCAGAGCCATTTCAATTCATAAGGAATGTATAATTCTTGATTTCTAGATCGACATCCATTAATCAATGGGCACTTTACACACATTTTCTCCTTTCCTAATCTCATAATACTTGCTCCTAAATTACGCTTTCAACTTAAATAACCTGGCCCACGACATCTCGTTCAGTTTCTTCCCTTCTCATCTCTCTCCCCCTCTCTCTCCTTCTCCCCCTCTCTCCTTCTCCTTCTCCCCCTCACCCTCTCTCTCTCCCTCTCACCCTCTCCCCCCTTCTCTCTCTCTCCCCCTCCTCTCTCTCTCTCTCTCTACCTCCCCCCTCCCTCCCTCTCTTCCACCGCCCTCCCTCTCTCCCCCTCATAATTTGCTTTGTAGCGTTATTACTTGTAGATAAATGAATGAATTAGTATAAATTATCAAGAGACTTCATTATTTAAACAAACATTTATAATTATAATTACTGTTGATTAAAAGCCACCATATATTTTATGCAGTTCAAATCCGATTTCCAAACCTATTTGTCATTTCCCTTATTATCCATATTTAATTAGGATTAAAAGATTTCTGTGCTGAAGGAGCAAGTAGTTCTGGTCTGTTTAATCATGAAAGGAAAGCCGGCCATTAATGAACCCTAATAAACTCAAAAATCAGCTAGGTGTCATCTACCATGTATGTGCCACTCAATTGCAAATTGACAGCAATACAGCTGAGACCGTATCAAACAAACCTTTCAATTAAGAAAGAAAGAACTGTATTTATAATGCACCTTATCATATCCTCAAGATGTCCCAAAGAGCTTTTTAACCAATGGATTACTTTTTAAGTGCTGTCACTGCTGTGTGGGCAAAAACGACAGACATAGGAACAGGAGTAGGCCATTTCGCCCCTCAAATCTATTCCGCCATTCAATTAGATTCATAGCTGGTCTGTATCTTAACTCCATTAACTTGCCTTGGTTCCATAACCCATAATACCCTTGCCGTACAAAAATCTACCAATCTCAGTTTGGAAAATTTTCAATTGACCCTCCCAGCCTCAACAGCTTTTTGGGGGAGAGAGCTCCAGATTTTCACTACCCTGAAGTACAGCAAGATTCCACAAACACCAAATGAATGAAGGCCTAGGTGATCTGGTTTGGGTCGTGATGGTTGAAGGATGGAGAGATATTGGTCAGGACATCAGGAGACCTCCCTGCTCCTCTTTGAATAGATCCACAGGTTTTTTGTACATCCACCTGAGCGGGCAACCAAGGCTTCAGCTTATATCTTGTTTGAAAGGCGGCACTTACGACAATGCAGCATTCCCTCTGTACTGCCATGAAGTGTCAGCCGAGATTATGTGCTAGAATCCAAAGTGGTGTTTGAACCCATAGCCTTCTGACACAGGGGCGAGACTGAAACCATCTGACATTAAGCAGCAAGGTAGTATTTGTTAGAATGCAGGTCTCTGACATGTGTGATTTCTGTTGTTGGGCCTTGTTCTCATTCTAATTACTATTATGAAAATGGGGACCGATTATAAAGGTGGCCGGGCAGGGCAGGGCGGTGGTGGAAAATCACATACCAGGTCTATTTTTATTTTGGTCCAGGTCAAATTAAATTATTGAAATCCTAGAGTGATTCACTGCTCTGATTAAATGAGACAGAGTCAAAGGGGGTTATTTGAACTTTGGGCAACATTGAATAAGCTGCCCATTAAACACCTCGCCTGATTTTAATTTCCACTGAAGTCAATGGGAGGGAAAACCAGGTGAGGTGTATAATGTGAGGTCAGTTCGATACCACCCATCTTATACCATCGCCTAAAGGTAAAGTTCCCCTCAGTGAATGCAAAGGAGAGCAAAGTGAGAGATAAAGGCTATTTGTGTGTGAGATAGCACATTTATGAGCACCAAAACAAGGCTTGTTTAAATTGTTGAGCCACTTGGTATCATTGAATTTTTTATCTGTTAGCTTTTCTTACTGGTCCAATTATATAGAATTTTACAGCACAGAAACAGGCCATTCGCCCAACAAGTCTATGCCAGTGTTTATGCTCCACATGCGCCTCCTCCCTCCTTACTTGATCTCACTCTATTAACAATTCTCCCTCTCTAACCTCTTATCAGTCTGTATCTCTCCCAGTCTGTCCTGTCCTTTCTCTCTCAGTCTTCATTGGGGATTCTTCACCATTCCCCAAACTTTAGCACAAGAGCATCCTTTAACATAAGGGCCTCCTCTAACATAAGGCACACTGAGTTCTAACCTCCCATCGACCAGCAGTGGATCATTCCACAGAATGTTACCGGCATAACATTGTTCTGAATTCCGCGTAAACTTTACTTTATCACTTCCACCCACTCAACCTATTTTACTTAGAATGTAGGGGATTCATTTTAAAAACATACACAGAACAATGAAATAAATCACAAACGATTCGAGCCAATGTAACTTGACGAAGACGTCCTGATCAGGGAAAATACATTATCCAAATTTAACAACATGACACAACCAGGTGAAACATATTTTTGTTTGAAGCAACTTTCTCAAGCAATGTCACTTGATGCCTATTTTAACAATGTGATTGTCTTTCTCTTTTTCTTTCCTTGTGCTATGCTTTCCCTTGTAATTTATTTTTCTGCTCGTTACCCTGCAATTGTCTCACTCCATTTTAAATGTCTTTCCGTTTTCCCCCTTCTATTGCTTTTCTCTATTTTGTCTTATTCTGCCTATTTCCATGTTGCGTGTTTGTTTAACTCAATCCTCGTGAAGGAGCTGTGGCTCATTTGGTAGCACTCTCATCTCTGAGTCAGAAGGTTGTGGGTGCAAATCCCCTCCAGAGACTTCAAGACAAAATCTAGGCTAACATTGGAGTGCTGCGCTGTCAGATGTGCCGTCTTTCAGATGAGATGTTAAACTGAGGCCCTGTTTGTCCTCTCAGGTGGATGTAAAAGATCCCATGGCACTATTTGGAAGATGAGTAAAGGAGTTCTCCCCACTGTCCTGGCCAACATTTATCCATCAACCAATATCACTAAAATAACAGAATAGCTGATCATTACTGTTTGTGGGAGCTTGCTGTGTGCAAATTGGCCGCTGTGTTTCCTACATTACAACAGTGACTGTACTTCTTTGGGACGTCCTGAGGTTGTGAAAGGCACTATATAAATGCAAGTCATTCTTTCTTTCTAAAGTGAATCTGCCTTTGCTATTTACAGATGTTTTCAGACCTGCTGTTATTTCCATCGTTCACTGTTTTTATCTCAGATATCCCCACATCTGCGTTTTTATAAAATCAGTAATTTTCCATTTTTGTTGATTCCCTTCATTTCTCTTTTATTGTTATTCTTGTTTGCTAGTTTTATCTCCTTCTCTCCTGAAGGTGTTAACTGTAATTGGAGTACAGTTCCATTGACACCAATCCCCCTTTGATATCATTCCCAAAGTGGCCATTCTGTATGTGCAAGCCTAGACAGTGAGGGCTGGATCGCTCGAATCCCACTGCAGGAGTGTCAGGGTGGGACTTCAGCCCATCGCTGTGACTTCGACCCATTTTTCTGAGTCAGCGTTACTTATGTCTGCAGGGTGTGTTCCTGTTGGGATTCCCACCGGCACACTGGCTGCAGAATGCACTGCAGCAAGTCGCCAAGGCTTCTATGCCAGCGCTTCCCAAATCTGCAACCTCCACTACCTAGAAGGACAAGGGCAGCAAGTGCATGGGAATACCACCACCTCCAAGTCGCACACCATCCCGATTTGGACATATTTATCCAATTCCCCTTTGAAAGTTACTATTGAATCTGCCTCCACCACCCTTTCAAGGCAGTGCATTCCAGATCATCACAACTCGCTGCGTAAAAAAATTCTCATCTTCCCCCTGGTTCTTTTGCCAATTACCTTAAATCTGTGTCCTTTGGGTACTGACCCTCCTGCCAGTGGAAACACTTTCACTTTATTTACTCTATCTAAACCTCTCTGTAAGAAAAGCATTACACAAGCTTTCTTTTTAATATTGCTAACCTTGTTAGGGAAAAGCGTTATGTCAGCTTTTCCTGTGAACAAAGTTTTTCTGTTAAACAAAGCTTTTGGGTTACTTTGTGAAAAGAGGCCCCTTGAGTAATAAGCATCATGTGTCATTCTTATCTCATGTGAATAAAAAGGGTAAAGGGAGTTATCCATACTTTGGTGAGAGTGTGGGACGTTTTGGGCAAAGGTAAGTGTCTTTGATGATTGGAGACAACTAATCATAAGGAAGGCTAATGATGTCAGGTATTGTGTTATCTGGGATGTCTTTGTACGCACAGACCCTGAGCAGTTTTGATAGGGTGGGGGGTCGAGTAATATGAACAACAAATGTTTAAAGACTGATTAATAGCTTGAAGACAGAGAAAGCTAGTGATGTTTGCACACGGCCAACATAGAGCTAATGGGCTCGATATTGCCAGGGCTGCGGGTTCGCGGCGGGGGGGCTATTGGGCGCGTGGGTAACGCGTCCGGCGAAATCAATCTGCTCCCCGCGCGATCGCAGCCTAATTGGATCCACTTACCTGGTCTTCCGGGTTCCCCGCTGCTGATCTGCGCGTCGGGCGGACTGCGCATGCGCAGTAAGGTCTGTCAGCTGGAGGAGCTCTATTTAAAGGGGCAGTCCTCCACTGACAGATGCTGCAAAAAATAGGAAAAATTACAGCATGGAGCAGCCCAGGGGGAAGGCTGCTCCCAGTTTAATGATGCCTCACTCCAGGTATCATTAGATGGGGTGAGGAGGAGGGGGAGGACAGAGATCTTCCCCCCGGCGGGCGGGAGGAAGTGGCCTGCCTCTGCCACCAGAAGGCCTGGCTCAAGGTGGCAGAGGAGGTCACCTGCACCACCAACATATCGCCCACCTGCATACAGTGCAGGAGGCGCTGCAATGACCTAAGTAGGTCAGCCAAAGTGAGTACACTTACTCATTCCCCTACACTCTGTCTGCCACATCACCGCCCCCACTCCACATCTCCTTCTGCACTGCCAACACTACTCTGCCACATCACCCCTCACACCCACTCAAAGCTCATCCTCATCTTACCTGCACTTACTCACCTCGCCAGTACTCATCCCGCCACTACCACTCAACCCAGTCCTCATACAATCTCATGGCTCTATCTCATACTCACCCTCTCGTGCATCTCTTTCACCGTCAGCCTCACTCAACCTGCCACTACCTGTGCTGCAGCCACAGGGCATGCATCACATATGTGCAGTAGGAAGCGTAAGGCAAACGTGTCGTGAGCATGAAGGGGATGCACAAGGGTGTTTGAGGGTTTGTCATGGTTTTTACTTATATTTAATTTCTGATCAACTCACATCACATATTATATTGTCACCACTACTGCCATGTCTTTGCGAATCTTGTCTGGTTTGCGCAATAATGCCCTTTCCTGAGGATCACAATGAAGACCCACACCTGATGACACCCATTGTGTCACTGCAGAGTGGGTGTAGGTGTATTTGCAGGGCTCTTTTGTGCAGACGACTGAGAGACGTCGGCGATGTCCCCAGTGGCACCCTGGAAGGATGCAGAGGAGAAGTTGTTGAGGGCAGTGGCGACTTTGACAGCGACAGGTAAGAAGATGGTGCTCGGGCCAGCCGGGAGCAGCTCGGCATGAAGGAGGCTGCAGATGTCCACGACTACATGTCGAGTGACTCTGAGCCTCCACGTGCACTGCTGCTCAGAGGTCCAGGAAGCTGAGCCTCGGTCTGTGGACCCTGTGGCGAGGGTAGTGCCCCCTGCGACGCATCTCTCTCTGCGGTTGCCCTCCCTCCTGCTGTGCAGGTGGATGTGTCACAGCACTGTGTTGTGGAGCTCCACGTGTCAGAGGTGGACGGCTTGGCCGGCGAGGCTGGTGATGCTGTTCGCCCTCCGAGGAGGTCATGACTGCAGCTACGACGGCCCCCATCCGGAAGATGTACATCTGAGGGGATACGCAAGGTAGGTACATGTCTCTGGACCCCGGGGTAAGTGTGCAAGTTGGTGAATTTTATTGTCAGGAGGAGGGTGGTGGAGGCCAAACTTTGTCCCAAGCGACAGAGTGGCCTCCTGCAATGAGTGAGGGTCTCCCCCCACCCCACCTGTCAAATGGACCTTTGCAGCTGCCACAGGCTGAGAGCTGCAACACGTCCATTTCAACTGGGAGTGTTTCCCCCAGTATGGGAAACAGTCCCAGTTGTTTCTAAAATCCCACCGCTCCTGACATATTCCCTTAATCAGGTCTGTTAATGACCTGAAATACCAAGATAAATACTGTTAAGTGGCACCCCACTGGCTTTAATTGCCTGCGGGAGTCCCACATGCGGGGGCTGCGCGCGCACTTCAGCGCGTCTGTGGGGAACCCGGAAGTAGGCGGGTTGGAACTGGGCTCCCGACCCGCTCCGGGATTCCCCGATTTTCGGAGCCCCTCCCGCCAGGAACGCACCCGATAGCAGGTGCTAAAATAGAGCCCAATGTGTCCAAAAACGTATATAAGATGAGGATGAATTTGTTTTTGTTCGAACGTTCTCAGATGAGGCTGGACCGTTTAACTAATGTCAAGGATCTTCGAGTGATACACCTCGAAGCCTTGCATGGTGATAAACATCTTATTAGTATGTTTAATTGCCCTCTTGTACTTTAACATCTTTTGCTAGTTATAATTTCTTGATAAAGCTATTATACTTTGGAACAAAACACCTTTTTGATCAAAGACTAAACCTTGAAAATAGATAACTCACACCCTCCTAAGTTTGAACTCCTCTATTAAATCTCCTCTGAACCTTCTCTGTCCTAAGGAGAACAATCCCAGCCTCTCCAGTCTCTCCACATAACTGGAGTCCCTAATCCTTGGTCACGGCTGAGCCACCAGGTAACCTCAGTGTTCTCTTTTTTTGTCATCTTCCACAGGATACTAAGAGAGACATAGGACATGGTTTGTGAAGTGCTAACACCCTCATTAGGAAAACAATGAATGCTCAGGAGGTTCTGTTAAATTGGAAACAAAGTCTCACAGCATCCATTTGAAAAAAAAATGACAGAACTGACTCAAGCAAATATAAGCCCATTAGATTCACATCAGGAATGGTAATGAACTCAAAATCAGGAAAGACTTGAATAACAGTAACCAGGCATGTATTCCCTTGACTAGAGAGGATTAGGAAGTGATCTGATTGAGGTGTTTAAAATGATTAAATGATTTGATGAGGTAGGTGGAGAGAAACTATTTCCTTTGGTAGGAGTGTCCAGAACAACGGGGCATAACCATAAAATTAGACCTCGGCTGTTCAGGGGTGATGTCAGGAAGCACTTCTTCACACAAAGCGGAGTGGAAATCTGGAACTCTCTCCCCAAAAATCTGTTGAGGTTGGGGGTCAATTGAAAATGTCAAAACTGAGATAGATAGATTTTTATTAAGCAAGGGTATTAAGGGATATGGAACCAAGGCGGGTAGATGGAGTTAATGATCCAATTGAATGGCGGAATAGGCTCGAGGGGCTGAATGGCCTACTCCTGTTCCTATGTCTCTATGTTCCTTACTTAACACAGTCAATATCAACCCAGAAGGCTCCACTGTATAGAAAGAATGTTAAGGCAATATAGAGAGGGAACAGCACGGAATGACTGGAGTGCTGCCTGGTACAAGGAAATAAAAATGCATAGAAAGACTTGAAAAAATTAGCATGTTTTCATTAGGACAGAGGAGATTAAAGGATGATTGGATAGAGGCTTTTTAAAATTGTGAAGGGATAGGCTAGAGCATATAGAAACAGGTTGTTTCCAGTGGTTGATGGGTCTAGAAAAATGGAACATAGATATTTGATTAAACACAAGAAATTTAGGACAGAGATCAGGAGAACTTTTTTTTTTAAAACACAGAGTGACTGAAATGTATTGCCAGAGATAGTGAGACCATGTCAACATTTAAGAACAGGTCAGATCGGTGTTTGAAGGAAAGGGGGAATGAAGGGGTAAGGAAACAGGATGGGCACACATGACATTAGAACGACTGCTTGGGCACAAGATAAAACATCAGCACGGACTGGTTGGACTGGTTCTATGTATCACACCCAATTAAAGGCAGGAGGTCTGAGAGCAGCTCTGGCAGGTCATGTCGTACCATTCTGGCCTTGCACTTGGTACAGTATAACTGTAGTCTGATGTGAAGCCAAGTTTAAGCTTAGATGTAACTGCATTTAATATCAAGTGGGAATGGCAGTCCCATCAGCTCTCCTTGAACATTAAGATCTGACTGGGTGGTGAATGGAGCTCTGCTTATGTATAAAAGCACACATGTACACAGCTCTATGGTCATTGGGCAGAGTGTATTGTGGAGTTGCCAGCGTAGCTCAGATTTACCAGGTATGTAACACACGCAGTGGGGGCGATTTTATTTGGGAGGCGGTATTGGTGAGAGGGGTTGGGGGGTGCGGGGCTGGTGCCGCCATGGTGAGTGATAAACCACCTGAGGCCTGGAGAGATTTTAGCTCCCGGGCCTCATTTCCATGAGGTGGATGGGATCTCTTGCCCAAACTTGGCAGGAATCAGTGCCTGGCCGGCGGGCGGGCGGGCGGAAACAGGCTTTCGAGCAGCAGGAGGCTGCCGCTGGGGGCCAGAAGGAACTATTCCCGGCTGTTAGGTAATGGTCGGATAGCGATTGCGGACAGGGGAGGAGAGAAGCAAGGGGGGAGCCTGGGGCAGAGGAAGCCCAAGGTTTCTTTGTGGGAGCACTCCTGCTCCTCCAGGCATACAAGGAAACCTTTAAACAATTAAAAATTCAAACATGCCTGGGCCTCTTCTGGCCCTTGATCCAGCTCCTGGCAGGTTTGGACTGCCAGGAAGCCATAGAGTCATAGAGTCATACAGCACGGATAGAGGCCCTTCGGCCCATCGTGTCTGCGCCACCACTACTCCCCCGGCTAAAGCCTCAGTTTAATACTGTAGTCGGGTTCCAATTACATCATCGGAGACCGATCTGCATATTTAAAGAAGCACTCCACCGACTTCAATTTTAAAATGCAGTCAGCCAGATCAGGGCAGTAAGGCGAGCCACCCAGTCCATTTTAACTACCCTCCCTGCCCAGTTGCCGCCAGGATGGGCAGACTTAAACTCCCCCCATGGGTCAGAAACCACCATTACTTGCGGTAGAACTGGCTTCTTATGATGAGGTTCAAACACAGGTTCAAAAACAGTACAAGTCTTCATCGATACTGTATATCGTCATTTGGCCACTCAAAAATCTCAAACCAATGGGTAGGAAACATTAAACTTGCGTTTCAATGGACTTCACGGCAGTAATTGTAAATCTTTCGTTAATGGGTTTAACAAATGAAGCAGCATATTACAGCATTCCCCATCGGATACGACACACGAGCAATTTTGTTTAAGATACCCATTAATGCTTCAACCGTAGTGATGAGGTAAACATCTCAGTAATAGCTGGAATGTCTGAGAGTCATCAGTTTAAATGAAATAAATGAACTTCAAATCTCGCATCACTGGAAAGGTTAATTAGAAATAAAAAAAAAACCTTGGTTTATCATTATCATTTGTAAATACCAGGCGACAGCTTTGCTTAGTCGGTGAAAGGAATAAAGTAGCATTGAATTATTGCCATTCAAACTTGTCACTAAAATTGCAATCTAGCTTAAATTTATTGTAACTGTCTTGTGTAATAAGATAATGTGAAAATGTAATAACTTCAGCTATGATTAGCACTGCTGGTTATAGTTTTGAAACTAAAATAAGACACACACGCTTCTATTTGGAAACAAGTACTGTTACACAGTCATTGACAGTTCAAAGGCAATAATCTTTTCCTGTTATTATTGTAGCTTCATTGTACACACATATGTACTAATGGGTTGAGATTGCGACAAATCATTTTCAGCCTTCAATAAAATAACAGTTAATATATATCTCGGGGTGATTGCAAAGTGCCAGCCTTATCAGAAGAGTATCAGGTAACATCATAGATAGACAGATAGAACTTGCATCTAAAAAGAGCTTTTCATGTCCTCGGGACATCCCAAAGCACTTCACAGCCAATGGATTGCTTTTGAAGTATAGTCACTGTTGCTTTGTAGGTGATCTAAGCAAGGCAATTTTTGCACAGCAAGGTCCCACAAGCAGCAATGAGGTAAATTTGTTTGCCTACATTACAAAAGTGATTACATTTCAAATGTATTTCATTGGCTGTAAAGTGCTTTGGGACGTCCTGAGGTCATGAAAGGGGCTATATAAATACAAGTTCTTCTTTCTTTCAAATGACTGTTTAATCTGTTTTTGGAGGTGTTGATTGACAGATAAATATCCCCTGCTCTTCCTTAAATATTGCCATGGGATCTTTTACATCCACCTAAGCAGGCAGATGGAACCTTAGTTTAACATCTCATCCGAAAGATGGCACATCCAACAATGCAGCACTCCTTCGGGACTTCATTGAAGTGTCAACCTCGATTATGTGCTCAGGTCCCCATCCTGGAGCTTCAATTCACTACTCTCTGACTCAGAGGCGAGAGTGCTACCACAGAGCCACAGCTGATCATAAACAGTGAAACAAAGCGGCAGCATTTTATAACCTACTCCGAGGAAAGATAACAGGCTTCAAATCACTCCCATGAATCTGATATTTTTATAGGACAGTGCCTGTGCCTTCCAGGAAGTACAGCCCAATGAAAGGGGGAAGAGTAGCGATAGAACATGTGGACGCAAAAGATCCCATGGCACTATTCGAAGATGATCAGGGGTGTTCTCCCCGGTGTCCTGGCCAATATTCATCCCTCAAACAGCAGTACTAAAAAACAGATTATCTCCATTCTTTCATTGCTGTTTGTGGGAGCTTGCTGTGTGCAAATGGGCTACCACGTTTCCTACATTACAGTGACTGCACTTCAAAAAAGTACTTCATTGGCTGCAAAAGCACTTTGGAATGTCCTGAGGTAGTGAAAGGCATTACATATATGCAAGTTCTTTTTTCTTTCTTTTATTATAAGCTGAAAGTGGACAGCATCAAAGCCAGCAATTCAGTTCCCATTGAAACTTTGCAGTTCAATTGCCGATTCCATCTCTCTCCCCAACCTGAACCAGGTTGTGTGGAACCTCATCCTCCTGCTTAACGCTAAGCTGAGCCTCAAACTCCACCTCCAATCGATTGCTAAGACTGCTCAGTTTCAGCTCCAATATCACTCTCCTATGCCCCAACCTCATCGTCACCATTACTGAAACTCTCGTCCATGTCTTTGCCACTTCGAGGCTTGATTTCTCCCCTCCTCTCCAACCCCTACAGCTGGACCGTACACAAAATGCAACTCATCCAGAACTCAAAGGCCCATATTCTATTCTACAGAAGGTCCCACACACCCACCATCCGTTGGCTCCCTGTGACCTAGCATATTGGTTTCAAAATCATTATCCTCCACCCCAATTCTATGTTCTCATCTAGCCCATCATCTCAGCATACACCTTATGCCATTCTGACTTTGGCCTCCCTCAGTTTAACCATCAGTAGCAGAAGCTCTGGAGACTGCACTCTGGAGTTCATTTCTTAAACCTCTTCTCCTTGGTGCCTCTCTTTCTTTCCTCTAAAGCCTCCTGTCAACTTACATCTTCAACTGTGCTTTCAGTCACATCTCCCAGCTTCTCTCCTACTTCCTGCTTAGTGTCGACCACTCCTCCTGCAAAGCATCTTGGAACATTGTTATGTGAAAGTTGTTGCTGTTTATATGGTAAAGCATGGAATGTAAGAAAGGTTTTGCTCATCAAGGCTGCAAATTCTGCATAAATACTCTCTGATCCCACTGTTTGGTGTACGAATAATTTACGACACAAATGAGTGAAACAGGACAAAAAAATACTTCACAAAATAAGCGAGAGCGGATCTGAAAATGAAACCAAATTAAAATAAAACCAAATTATAGCCAGGGAATACTTCAAGGTGTTTGATAAAAATTTTATTTAACTTGTGGGAACAACTTGCTCATTTTAGTTACCATTATTCATTGAATAAAAATTGCACCAAATGCTTCAATATATATCCTTTAATATAACCTTAAAAGCTTTAGTGTAATGCACATTTCTAGTTAAATAAATGCTGCTTACCATCTCTATGTCTTTTTAGCTCTTCTTCCCCCATCAAATTGTCCAACAGAGTCCTACAACATAATGAAGAATTAAATTTAATTTTCTTTCCCCAGAATTCAAGCTCAATGTTTGGCACATTTAATTGGGCCGTGTTAATAAATAGCATCTATTAAGTTCGTCCAATAAAAAGCATCTCATTTTGTGCTTGAATTGTTTTCTAGGAAAACCAGTGCAGCAACTCATCCATTTCGAGCTCCCAGACCAGCAATGGTGAATATAATAAATGCATCAGCAGTTGAGCTTTCATAAAGTCAGGTGGTGTTGAAGGCCCTAAAGTAAAACGAGATATTAAATGTCTCAGACAAGTTCCCATGGATTTGACTTCAGAGCATGTAGCTGCCTCGCTCAGTAATCTGTTAGGCCCAGATGGATCATTGAATATGCCCATGGGCACTCTGAATACAATCCACAACAACATACTCGAACCACCTGTGAAGGGATTCTATGCACAATGGGGCTCATTGGCCCCAAGATCATCAACAAAAACGTTAATGCTTTTTTTTTAAAAACTGAATTCACGACATAATTACAGGAAAACTTCCACTTCATCTTAACTTGGTTTTTGTACAGATCCCCCAGAGCTGGTATTGAACTCACAATCAATCCAGCATGGGCGTGTCATGATTGGGTGTCCAACTCACTATAAAAGCAACACAGGAGAAAATCTATTCTGTCAGTAACACTTGACAGAGGACTGTAGTGGTTTGTGAAAATCTCCACAGAGTTATTGAATAAAACATGAGGTTTTGTTAAAGAAAGATCTCTGCTTCTAAAGAGCCACATATATTTGACAATGCCAATGCAACAAAGGTGATCAATTACTCATTAAATTCATAAATATGACAATACCAATTGAAATGGAAGGCTCAGAACCCCAGCATAATGCGCAGTAATACAGAACTTGATTGGACTCATCACTAATGACAGTTTTACTGGGCCCCATTTACCATTAGTTAAATTGCCCATAACGTCTTCCCATTATTGGTTAATTGCTTTGTGGGTTTTCGGCAACTCTGGAGTATACTAAAAATTTCACATCATACTATCCAGTTTGAAGTTGAGATCAGGTTCACTTGATTCATAACTTCCGCAGCAATCCTTTAACCCATTTTATTGCGCCACTATGACAAAACGTATTTCGTTTGACACCGAGATATTTATGTGAGGCTAGACTGTAGGATTCAGCTGAAAAAAAGTTGAATGAGGATGTTATGAAGGGTCCTGATTTAAAAGGGGAATAACTCATTGACTAAAACCAGCCAATTCAGTTAACATTTAACTAATATTAGGCCAGATCTTCCTGGAGCAGCGTATCTCACAGCGTACGCCGTTAGTTAAACTTTCTCCTGCACTCTTCAGCTTGAAAATATTTTACGCCGTAACATTGCTGGAAGTGCGAGCTGATAACAGGTGCGGTGAGGGCAACGGGACATCTGGGACCTCAGTGAATGATGGGACCAACAATCTATCTCCTTAATCAATGAGGTTTAAGGATTGAGAAAAAAAACAGACAAACAACGGAGAAGGGGGGTGAATTAGAGTCAAATCAGGTACAGAAACAAAAATATAGAGAGGGAAATAAAGAAAGGTTAGATTAAGAGAGAGAGAAAAAAATAGACAGAAAGGAAAAGTAAGAAAAAGAAAGTAAAATTTTACATTTTTAAAATCTCTAACAACAATTTACTGCCAGAAGTAATGAGATTGAACAGTTTAAATTGTTCCCTTTCTGGGACCGAGAGGTTTATTGGCACTGCATTGACAATTATCACATTGTCAAAAAGGTTCTTATGCTGTTAAGTTGCAGCCCTAAGTTTCTGCGGCGAGTTTGATAGGCAATTAATGTGCAATCCAGCAAGTTCTTAAAATCAACGGGGAGACTAAGGGTGAGATGCCATTTTGTGTGGAGCGGCATAAATTGACCAGCAAGTTCTGGACGTTTGCAACTCACAATGTATCTCTTAATCCCCCCTAAATGCTGACCGATTTGTGCATTAATAACGGCGTGCGTTGTTAACATGCCATTATATTTCCAACAAGATTGGGCCGAATAGATGTAGTCTTGTAAAGGGTAATCAACCATTTCAAATTCTATCAATCATTTCCATTCTTATTTTGTAATTCTTTGGTAAAACAAAATCATAATTTATAGGCTTGTATCCCAGCACAACCTGGTCTTATCTTGGGAGTCATTTCTCTTGTCACTTTGATGTCAAATGACTACTAGTTGGGAAAGTTCATTGGAGTTAATTTGATCGTCTGTAGTAGGCAGATTTAGAATAGACAGATGAATTGAGTTAACTCAACCAGCAGAGGAACTACAGGAGAACCACATGGCAAACATTCAGCAAAAAGAGTCACACACAAAATATAGTCAGCGGTGACATGAGGAAACATTTTTTACACAGTGAGTTGTAATGGCCTGGAATGCACTGCCTGAAAGGATGGTGGAAGCAGATTCAATAACAACTTTCTAAAAGGAATTTAGATAAATACTTGAAGGGAAAAGAATTACAGGGCTATGGGGAAAGAGCAGGGGTGGGGGTGGTGGGACTAATTGGATAGCTCTTTCAAAGAGCCGGCACAGGCACGATGGGCTGAATGGCTTCCTCCTGTGCCGCACCTACTATAACACTATGATACTCCAAAAGCTTTACTTTGGCTAACCAAGAGTGCATTGCTATGGTATGGTGTAGTAGTCATAGCTTTTTGATATATATTAATGACCTGGACTTGGGCATAATTTTAAAGTTTGCAGATGAAACGAAACTTAGAAAGGTAGTAAACAATGTGAAAGATAGTAACAGACTTCAGGAGGACATAGACAGACTGGTGAAATGGGCAGACACATGGCAGATGAAATTTAACACAGAGAAGTGTGAAGTGATACATTTTGGTAGGAAGAATGAGGAAAGGCAATATAAACTAAATGGTAAAATTTTAAAGGGGGTGCAGGAACAGAGAGACCTGGGGTGTATGTACACAAATCTTGGAAGGTGGCAGGACAAGTTGAGAAGGCCGTTAAAAAACATATGTGATCCTGGGCTTTATTAATAGAGACATAGAGTACAAAAGCAAGGAAGTTATTCTAAACCTTATAAAGCACTGATTAGGCCCCAGCTGGAATATTGTGTTCAATTCTGGGAACCACACTTTAAGAAGGATTGTCAAGGCCTTCGAGAGGATGCAGAAGAGATTTACTAGAATGGTGCCAGGGATGAGGGATGTCATTTATGTGAAGAGATTGGAGAAGCTGGGGTTGTTCTCCTTAGAGCAGAGAAGATGCGATAGAGGTGTTCAAAATCATGAATGGTTTAGATTGAGTAAGTAAGGAAAGACTGTTTCCAGTGGCTGAAAGGTCAGCAGCCAGAGGACACAAGTTTAAGGTGATTGGCAAAAGAACCAGAGGCGACATGAGGAAACATTTTTTTATGCAGTGAGTTATGATGATCTGGAATGCACTGCCTGAAAGGCTGGTGGAAACAGATTTAATCATAACTTTCTAAAGGGAATTTGATAAATACCTGAAGGGATAAAATTTAGAGGGCTATGGGGAAAGTGTGGTGTGGGGGGGGTGGGGGCGGTGGGACTAATTGGATAGCTCTTTCAAAGAGCAGGCACAGGCAAGATAGACCGAATGGCCTCCTTCTGGGCTGTACCATACTATGATACCATGAAGTCAACCCGAACATGACAAGAATGCAATCAAAATACCTACTTGCCAGTCATCACAGATGGAATCACACACAACATATGCATTAACTAACACTCCTTAATGAACAACATCTATGATAAGACAACCAATGCCATTACTAGATTAAGCACTGATTGTTGCAATAAGTGTTTCAATGTATAAATTTACATGGTCACAACTTAAGGTTATCATAATAGCTCAGCCTGCTTACTGGGAGTAATACAGAGCTTTATCCAATGTCCAAAGTCAAAATATAACATAGTAAGATTCAATTTACAGTTTGTATTCAATGCAACACTGACAAGTTTCCAGCGTTTAACTTTCCCTCTGAAATATGGGCACAGAAGTGTAGTGGCGATGGACTGGTAGCCCAGAGGTTGTGGGCCTGAAATTCCACAGTCATTCTGGTGTACTCTCTGCGGTGGAAAGGCTATAAAACAGGTTCGCTGGTTGCCAGCCTATACTGCCACTATTGGGGGAGGGGGTTGGACTTTATAAGTGGACAGAACCTCCATCCACACTTCTAAGGGCACCTGCATCAGAGGGGGAAGGGAACTTACTACACGGAAAGTTACCACAAGCTCGGCTTCTCAGTGGCTTGGCATAACTCAACAACAACAACAGCACCTTGCATTTATATAACACCTTTAACGTAGTGAAGACGAGGATTCAAAGGAGCATTATCAAACAAAATTTGACACTGAGCCACGTGAGATATTAGGACAGGTGACCAAAAGCTTGGCTAAAGAGATAGTTTTAAGCAGGAGAGAGAGGTATCGAAGTGGAAAGGTTTAAAGAGGGAATTTAGGGTCTAGGCAGCTGAAGGCATGGCCGTCAATGGTGGAGCGTCGAAGATTGGAGCTGCGCAAGAGGCCAGAATTGGAGGAACCCAGAGATCTCAGAGGGTTGTAGGACTGAAGGAGGTTACAGAGATAGGGAGGGGATGAGACCATGGAGGGAATTGCAAACAACAATGAGAATTTTAAAAATGAATCATTGCCGGACTGAGAGCCAATGTAGGTCAGCGAGCACAGAAACTCTGGAAAGGACAGACGCACCGGCCTTTGGATCAACAAAGGTGATGACCATCTTGGCGGTTCAGGCCAGGGAAGTAGCCTGGAACTCTTAAGATAATAGGTAACTTCTCTGCCTTTTTAAACTTAAAAGCATTGCCCCATAGACACATGGCACATTGCTCAGTTTAGGAGCATGCAAGGACTAACCCTTTGTTTTACAGATTGCATGTCATGTGGTTTAGGTCAATGGTGAAATCTTGCAGAAGACACAAAGTGATCAGAATAAAAGATGAACCAAACACAATTTGCTTCGAATTGCTGATTACTTGATATTCAATTCATTCGGTTTCCCCAGTCACAATTCCGCAATCATTATTTTTATAACACAAATGAATTGGTGGAATTACAGTAAATGATAAATAGACATGGTCAAATGAAAAAAGAAATAATAATTACCAGTCTTGAAGATGCCTTTTGGGACGACAGACCAAGGTTTAGCTCATTACATCAATCAATATATTGAGTTATAGGTTACAGTATTACTGTCGGTCTCTTTATTAGTTACCCGTCTAATATTTCTATTCTGGAGAAGCAACAGAATCTCGACTCCTGCAACTTCCTGAGTTCCTAATTTCACCAGCTAAACTGACATCATTCCAAGGTTATGACAAATCACCTTTCCAGGACTTAATGTTTGTAGAGACAGCAAACCATTAGTACACCACTATTTTGAAAGAGCTGCTTTTAAAGGAATTGGGATAGTCATGAGTAGCACTATGTCTTTGTTTCTGAATTAACGACTGAATACATTTACATAATTCAAAACAAGGAGGCCAAATTCCCCAAGGGCAGGAGTGGGCGGGGGGACGGGGGGGGGGGGGGGGGGGAGTTCCTAGTGCTGGCAAGGTGCAACACACCTGAAGTGTGGGCCACTAAATCGTGTCGATGGGAGCAGAAAGTGCCGTCTTTTGAATGAGATGTTAAACCAAGGCCCTGTCTGCCCTCTCAGATGGATGTGAAAAATCCCATTGGCAATATTTCAAGGAAGAGCAGGGGAGTTCTCTGCTGAGTCCTGCCCAATATTTATTCCTCAACCAGCATCACTAAAAACAGATTATCTCGTTATTATCACATTGCTGTTTGTGGGACCTTGATGTGCACAAATTATCCCAAAAACTTCAAACCCATTCCTAGATATTTATTCAACTCTTTTTTCAAAGGAGTTAATCGGCACATCGTTAGCAGCTTTTAGTAAAGTTCCAGATATCCACCACTCTGGAAAAAGATATATTTTAATCTCTAGACTTGCTTGAGGCTTGTGAATATTGTGTTGGTGTCCTTGCATAGTCCAATTTGTGTCTACATGATGATTGTCTCATAGCATTTTGAAAACTAAGATCATGTCTCCTCTTAGTTTTATTTCCTCCATTTAAAATAACTTCAGTTCCAAGTTTCACTTTGTAATTTAGATCCCAAGTCACAGAATCAGGTCATAATTTTCTGAACCTTTCCCAATTTCTCCGAGCCCTTTCAACGTTCGGTGTGCTCAGAATTGCAGATAGCTTTCCAAATGTGCTCTGGCCAATTATCACCACAGGGTGACGCGTTCTTCAATGTTAGATTTAATTGTGTATTATCCCTAGTTGTGAAGCAAACCAACATGCACAAAACTACTATCAATTTGAAAGGAGAACACAATGTGGCAATGACAGGCTTTTTGGGTTTTCTAATCAATCTCTATGGCGGCAATTGACATTGGCAATCAGGATTATAGTGCAGCAAGTAAAAAGTGATCAAATTCTGTCAGATGATATTTGACAGACAGGCAAAAATAGAATCATCAACAGATGGTGGCTGGTAAGTTGTCAAAACTCAAATGATCCTTTTTTTTTAATATAAGAAACACGTCTGTCCAAAGGACTTTGAAGGTACTTGATTTCTAGCTTTGCCTATGGGATGTTGAAACCCATGCCTAGAATACAAAGCAGTTCTGCCACCATCTGTCACACTAAAGAGCGCAAGGATGGATTTAGCCTCTCTTACTACCAGCTCCATTAAGAATGATTGACAGATGATGAGTGTCACAATTGTTAGAGGCTACAGAACCAGAATTGCTTGGCTCCATTTATAGAATGTAAAATAAATATACAATATACAACCTACTCACACAACAACTGTCAGTTTTCCATCATACAGAACCATCTTCGCCTCAAGTGAAATCATAGATCATTAATCAGATGGCATGAAACTCTTTCTTTCACTACACATCAACAGGTTATAACCTGGAAACCTCTGACAAGGCACCAGGAGTATCCACATAAGCTTAGGAATGTAGGAATTGATGGACGAAGAAAGAACAAGGTTCATCTAGTTCGCCTTCTACCATCCGCATGAAACAATAATAATGGAGTTGTTGATTAACCATAGCAATCAATTAATCTATAACTGATCCAGAAACGACATGAGGAAAACCCCAGTGGTGGAGAGCTTTGGGAACCAAAGTCACCTTTTTCCTCCCAAACATGCTACACTCACCACGTCATGTCTTAAATTACTCATACACTGTATCCCAAAATGTTATTTTCTGAAAGAAATCTATCTAATTTGCATTTGAATGAATCAATACTAACTGCATCCACCATCTCCCGAGGGAGCCTGTTCCACAGATTGACCACTCGCTCATTGAAATATAGTTTCCTCTCTTCCCAATTTCCACACCTGAACGAGTTTTCTCATCAACAAACCAGACCAGTGAGCCAGGGTTGGACTGATGTCCAGGTTGGTCAGGTGACCCTGACCTGATGTCCAGGTGGGCCAGGTGACCCTCACAATGTCTTTAAAGAGGTTGACACAGACTAAATGTTCTGCCTGATGTCACACCACAACCCTACCACCTCCTATACTCCTCTGCTACTTTCACCCTCATAAACCGAATGGGATGGTCCACCGTAGGGGACCATTGGGACCACTTAAACTGCAGTGTGTGTGATGGTCCTTCAATGCGTTGCTGCAATCTCTGCTTCCTTTTATATACCAGAGTACCATCTACACAAAAACATCTAGCCATAACCTTGACTCCCATGTTTTGTCATTACTGATCGCTTGACACCACATTCTCACAATTGGATGTTCGATGAATAATTAGTTCTTCCTTATATGAATCCTAATACGTCTAGATTGTGATGGGGAACATAAACCTGGAAATCACTGTGAAATGTGTCATCATGTGCATATTTAACATGCCTGTACTAAATTTTTCTGTCTGCTATTTTAATGGAGGCATTAAACCATTTATTTTATATGAATCCATTAAAACAGCTGAGAGGGGAATTTGATATGACTGTGCTAAGGAGTAATATGATAACATTCCACATGGGAATGTCCGGGCTGTAGTGTTTTGCTCACATATTTTGGGACTGGTTTATTTTTATTCTTTTTTGGCCATAAATGTTAAATAATGGATACTAAAGCCTGCAGTCGAGCGTTGAATGGATAATGTATTGTACAAAGATTAATTGTACAAGTTGCGGAATTTTGGAAGTCATCGAATCATACATCACAGAGGGAGGGCATTCGGCCCATCGTGCCTGTGCCGGCTCTTTGAAAGAGCTATCCAATTAGCCCCACTCCTGTGCCCTTTCCCGAAAGTCCTGCAAGATTTTTTCCTTCAAGTGTTTATCCAATTCCCTTTTGAAAGTTATTACTGAATCTGCTTCCACTGCCCTTTCAGGCAGTACTTTGGGTTTTAGTACAAGGGATATGAGATGAGCAACCAATACTCAGGT
Organism: Heptranchias perlo; assembly: GCF_035084215.1. Lineage (NCBI taxonomy): Eukaryota > Metazoa > Chordata > Chondrichthyes > Hexanchiformes > Hexanchidae > Heptranchias > Heptranchias perlo. The sequence continues at coordinate 16,269,700 of NC_090329.1, read as the reverse complement.
TTGATAGGCTTAGGACTGTAGATTTTCCACTTAACATATTTTTCTGTTGCGTCTCTAAAGGGCCAGGAACCCAGTGATTTGTCTCCAAACATTTCGATGCAAATCATCGGATTCCCTCAACTTTGTGGAGATTCCAGGATTCTTCCAAAAATAAATGTACTTTGCCAAAAACACACAGACTGGATGTGACCCTCTGAGTCAATCTATTATGCATTGGAAGCTTTTCTGTATGCACAAGGCTGTATACTGCATTACAATAGTCAGATTTCATTCATGTCTTTTTGTTATATTAGTATTGTGATTAACATAAATCATATCAACTGTCAAATCAGTAAAGTAAATACATTTGTCTCCTATGCTAAAATTGAGAATTATAAACAAAAATAATTATTTGTGTTTCCTCAAAGAGAGCAACATCAGAAAGAAGGAACACACTTGCATTTTTTGCACCTTTCATGACCTTAGGACGTCCCAAAGTGCATTACAGCCAATGAAGTATTTTTTTTGAAGTGTAGTCACTGTTGTAATGTAGGATAGGTGGCAACCAATTTTCGCACAGCAAGGTCCCACAAACAGCAATGTGATAACGACCAGACGTCTGGTTTTAGTGATGTTGGTTGCGGGATAAATAGAGGCCAGGACACCAGGAGAATTCCGCTGCTCTTCTTCGAAATAGCACAGTGGGATATTTTACATCCACCTGAGAGGGCAGACAGGGCCTCAGTTTAACATCTCATCCAAAAGATGGCACCTCCAACAGTGCAGCACTCCCTCAGTACTGCACTGGAGCATCAGTCTAGATTTTTGTGCTTAACTCCAAAGTGGGACTTGAACTCACAACCTTTTGACTCAGAGGCAAGAGTGTTACCAACTGAACCACAGCTGACACCTAATCATATTTAACAGTACTAATCACATAACCATTAAGTTAATGTGCAGGGCAAAGGTGGGATAAGAAGCATATAGATTATTAACAGAAATAATTATGGATAGCAGCTGACAGAAACACACAACTAACAAGTAAAATGAAACATTGTAACAAAGAGAAAAAATCTTGAGGCTGATGGCACTTTGTTTGGAAAAAATATATATTTTTCAGCCATTTTAATGAGATGTTAAAGTCACGGGAGTGTGCAACAACAACCACTTGCATTTATATAACATCTTTAATGTAGTAGAACGTCCTAAGTCCCACAGGAGCGATTATCAAACAAAATGTGAGACCGAGCCACATAAGGAGATATTAGGACAGGTGATCAAGAGCTCAGTCAAAGAGGTAGGTTGCAAGGAACATCTTAAAGGAGGAGTGAGAGGTAGACAGGGGGAGAAGTTTACGGAGGGAATTCCAGAGCTTAGGGTTTAGGCAGCTGAAGGCACGGCCACCAACTACAGAACGATGAAATTTGGGGATGTGCACGAGGTCAGAATTGGAGGAGTGCAGAGATCTCAGAGGATTGAATGGTTGGAGGAGGTTACAGAGATAGGGAGGGGCGAAGCCGTAGAGGGATCTGAACACAAGGATGAGAATTTTAAAAAAGAGAAAATGAAAATGTTAAAATCGAGGCATTGCCAGGCCGGGAACCAATGTATGTCAGCGAGCATGGGGGTGATGGGTGAAGGGACCGAATACGAGTTAGGATACGGGCAGTTGAGTTTTGGATGAGCTCAAGTTTATGGAGGGCGGGAGATGGGAGCCGGCCAGGGGGGCATTGGAATAGTCGAGTCTGGAGGTAACAAAAGCATGGATGAGGGTTTCAGCAGATGAGCTGAGGCAGTGACGGAGATGGGCGATGTTATAAGGTGGAAGTCGTCAGTCTTGGTGATGGACAGGATATAGGGTCAGAAGCTCAGCTCAGGGTCAAATAGGACATTACTAAGTGCCAAATATGAGAAGTGTTTTTTTTGGTAACAGCAAAAAAGTAGCATCACAGCACAACTGAAATAACAATCTTTTAAAGCTTCAGAAGCAGCTGATGAGTTACTTGACTGCTGAGAAATGTAGAAGAGCCCAACTGTGGAGCGCACAGTTCCTGATGAAAATGTCTCAATGCCAAAACAAGGTTGGAGTTAGCAAATTAGGCCATGCAAGTGCGGGTAAGCACAGCAGTGGAGCAAAGAGAGCACATTTTGGGTGGGGGAGGACAGCCCCCAGTAAGCCAAGGTGGTGTGAAACATATCATCACATTATTTGCAGCACCAACATTGTCTCTATAACTCAGAGGATCCAGCAGGAAGTACAGAAGGTGATAAGCAACTTGAAGAGCAAATATTGCTATGAAGTAGAAACACAGGACATAAGAATTACGAGATCAAAAAAGACCGAGCTCCATCTAGTTCACCTTCTTCCACCCTGGTAGTTGCATGATACAATGATAATGGAGTTGTTGACTAATCATAGCAATCAATCTCTATCAATTAGTCTACAACAGACCCAAACATGAGGAGAGGAAAACCCCAGTGTTGGAGAGCTGTCGGGAACCACAGGTCCTAAGTCGCCTGTTCCTCCCAAGCCTGCTTCACTTACCACATGTCATGTCTCAAATTACTCATGTATTGTATCCAAAAATGTTATTTTCTGAAAGAAATCTATTTAATTTGCATTTGAATGAATCGATACTAACTGCTTCAGATGTGAACAGGAGGCAATATTATATAGTTGCACATCTGAGCCATACAAAATTCACAGTAATAACACAAGAAACATTAACAAGAGTGCAACAGGTAAGACATCGAAAGTGAAAAATGGCAGTTATCAAAATTACATCGAACGTGCCATTATGGGAGAGATAATGGGCTCAATTTTAGCCCCCAAGATCGAGTGGGTTGGGGGTGGAGGGGCAGACAAATTTGATGTTTTCGGGAGTGGGCAGTCATTCCAGCTAGAACCCGCCCATTTTTGCATTGGATCCCAGGCAAATCTGTGTGCGTGTGCACAGCAGTCACCAGGAAGTCCCGCCCCCATTAAAATCTGACGGGCCGATACTTAAAGGGGCAATGTACCTCAATGAGGTACTTAAGGTACTTTATATTTTGTATATTGGACACTTAAAATTATTTTAACCTTACCCGGGCAGCTTTCCCACGGATGAAAAATACACTAAATAAATTTTAAATAAAATGACGTTTTCCATTGTAAAAAGCGTTAAGAAACATAACTTAAAATCAATGCTGCCTGGTCCTACCCCCCCTTCTGATCTCTGATGTCACCTGGACCCACCCCACCCCACACCGATCTCCGATGTCGCCTGGACCCGCCCAATGTACTAGAAGAATCATTGTGCCATTGAGCACATAACACCAATGGCACATTATGGAGACCATAAAAACAGTCGGGGCATCTCACCCAAATCATTCTACTGCTGATCTGGTCATTTATTTCATTACTGTTTGTGGGATCTTGCTGTGCGCAAATTGGCTGCCGCGTTTCCTACATTACAACAGTGACTACACTTCAAAAGTACTTCATTGGTTGTAAAGCGCTTTAGGACGTCCTGCGATGGTGAAAGCTGCTATATAAATGCAAGTTTTTCTTTTTTATTAAAGCTATGGAAGCTCTGGAGCTAGAATTCCAAGATACGGTGTGTAGCCAGTTCCAATTCACACAGCGAGGGATTTCAAAACCTCACGGTTGCTGCAGTTCTATGCTCACACAGATCAGCCAACTTCTTGATGAAGTTCCTTCTGCCAGTGGCATCTGTGGAATAGCACAGTGACAGCCGTTTGGCAGTCATATCAGTGAGAGTTCTGTGCCATGACATCGCCCTGCACTAGCGACAGTAGATATAAACTCCAAAGCATTTATCCCACAGCAACTGCAGCCTTGGAGAGCTCAGTCACTGATTCTAGTCCTTTAGAGTTAGTCGCAGATACAGGTCATGGACCTTCTGTATCCCCTCCAGCTCCACAGTTGGCTCTGCAGCCACCCACTACCATTACTTTTTCGCAAGTAAGAGAGTACTAAGGCACTTGATGGTAGGGCACCTCCACAATAAGCAGAGAAGTCATGATATACAAATGGCAAATGTGAGAGTAGAACATTTTAAACACACTTGTCCACAGAACTACACAGTTTAATAAAATAAATTCATTTTTAATATATCTGTCATTCTTCCAAAAGCAAAAGGAATTGAGAGGGTAGATATAGGGAGACTGGTTCCTCTGGTGAGGGAGTCCAGAACAAGGGGGTATAACCTTAAAATTAGAGCTAGGCTGTTCAGGGGTGATGTCAGAAAGCATTTCTTCACACAAAGGGGAGTGGAAATCGGGAAATCTCTCCCCCAAAAAGCTGTTGAGGCTGGGGGTCAATTGAAAATTTCAAAACTGAGATTGATAGATTTTTGTTCGGCAAGTGTATTAAGAGTTACAGAACCAAGGCGGGTGAGATGGAGTTACGATATAGATCAGACATGATCTAATTGAATGGTGGAACAGACTCGAGGGGCTGAAAGGCCTCCTCCCGTTCCTATGTTCCTAAAATAAACAAATACATGGCAAATAGCATTTCTGTGATGTGGATATGTCCAACAAGTACACAATAAGTAAAATACCGAGTAAAACATCTTCTGTTCTACTCTAATAATTCATCTTAAGCCCAACATTGTAAAAATATTCTCAATTTCAGCACGACAAATATTTCCATTTCCCACACCAGAAGCGCTGGTATCAGGCAGGGAGCCATAACTGCAGAGCTTAAATGAAGGTCTCATTCAAAGAAATATAATAAACTTAAGAATATCCAAAGTAAGGACAGGCCATTCATCCCAACAAGTCCATTCCATCCGAAGTCCACGTTTCCTAAATGTCCCTCCCATATCACCTGTTCTTTCTCTACTTCAGTGAATGTTAATTTCTTTACTCCTCAACCCACTGCAAACACGCCCACTTCTGGTTTAACCAGGGCGTGTTGGGGGGAGGGGGGCGCCCGAGTAACCCGCTCTGGACAGGCGGGTCCGTCATTATAATATGTTAATGAGGCTGCGTTCCTCAGATTTTGGCAGCCATTTAAATTTAACGGCTCGGGAAACCCAGCAGCTGAAAGGATTACTATTATCTAAGCTTCCTATCAGCTCCAGCCGACTAAAAAAAAAAAAATCGCTCATCCAATTCTGGTCTCTTGCGCATCCCCGATTTTCATCGCTCCACCATTGACGGCCGTGCCTTCAGCTGCCTAGGTCCTAAGCTCTGGAATTCCTTCCCTAAACCTCTCCACCTCTCTACCTCGTTCCTCCTCCATTTTAAGATGCTCCTTAAAACCTACCTCTTTGACCAAGCTTTCGCTCACCTGACCTAATATGACCTTATGTGGCTCAGTGTCAAATTTTGTTTGATAATGCTCCTGTGAAGCACCTTGGGATGTTTTACGACGTTAAAGGCGCTATATAAATGAAACTTCTTGTTGTTTAAATAAATATAACACAAAGCTGGTGATTTCAATTTATTGTGTTGTTCGAATGAATAGTCAGTGTACTTACAGTGAGTATATGGTTTCTTCCCTGATACTCGTTGTGATCAAGTAGCTCCTCATCTCAGGATGGCCAGTACTTGTATCACCATAAGTCCTCGATACCAATTCAGTTCAGTCAACCGAAGGTAGTTCAGGTCCTGCATGTTTTTAGTGTTAGATAGGACAAATGGACACAGTCCTGTGTCTCTCTCTATCCTATCACTCTGCCCCTAATCTAATATTTTTGGTTTATATAAACTCCCTTGCTCGTTTGCTTTAAGCAGGGACAACTGTGGCCACCTATATTGGCTTCCACCATGCATTCCCCATGATCCTGATGCCCTATACCTTCGGGAGGGGATGTACACTTCTCCAGACTTAGTACTCACAATGTGGCTGTGTGTCTTTGGTGGTAGCTTCTGTTCTGCTCTTCTGGCAGAAATACCACGTCAGGAACTGTCACCTTTGTTCTGAGAAATTGACATTCCCTAATGAAGGAACATCAGGTCACGGAACGTTCATCCAAAACTCTGCTGCCTGTAACCTAACTCGCACCAAGTCCCGTTCACCCATCACCCCTGTGCTCGCTGACCTACACTGGCACCCGCTCTGGCAAAGCCTCGGTTTTAAAATTCTCTTCCTTGTTTTCAAATCCCTCCATGGCCTCGCCCCCTCCCTATCTCTGTAACCTCCTCCAGCCCCACAACCCTCCAAGGTCTCTGCGCTCCTCCAATTCTGGCCTCTTGCACATCCCCGATTTTTATCACTCCACCATTGGCGGCCGTGCCTTCGGCTGCCTAGGTCCAGGGATATGAGGATCGGACAGGGAAAATGGAGTTAAGGTCAAAGATCAGCCATGATCTTATTGAATGGCAGAGCAGGCTCGAGGGGCCTTATGACCTACTCCTATCTGGAATTCCCTCCCAGAACCTCTCTGCCTCTCTACCTCTCTCTCCTCCTTTAAGACACTCCTTAAAACCTACCTCTTGGTCACCTGTCCTAATATCTCTTTATGTGGCTCAGTGTCAAATTTTGTTTGATAATCACTCCTGTGAAGCACCTTGGGGTGTTTTACTACATTAAAGGCGCTATATAAATGTAAGTTTTTGTGGTCATTGAACAGTCACTCTGAAAGTACATGGGCCAACCTGTCCAACATTTGGACCAGGCTGCTGGCCTGAGTCCCAGTGTCCTGCTTAACATCTACCCCTGCTAATGTCACTGGTGGCTGGTAACTGAGTGTAGCTACAATGATCAGTCGGAGGACAAATCTCAATAATTTCAGGAAAATCACCTTGCAAGGCGGACTTCATTCTCTCGCCAAGGCTGTCAGGTTTTGACTACAGGGCCCCTTACAGCAGTCCCCGTGTGAGATGTAGGCCCCAATTTTAACTCCAGGCCAGTTTCTGATGGTGAGTTTTCATTCCGTTCGCACTTCACCTGCTGCAGCCAAAAACAGGCCAGGGATATTTTAACTCCCTAATTATAAACTCCACCAGCAGGTTTTCCCACTTGATTCACAGACCCACCAGCAAACCCGCCCACTTTCAGAGCGCAGTTTATCGTGGGTCATCCAGAGGTCCATTTAAAGCGGCAATGTATCCCTCAAAGTGATATTGCATTCCTTGCTGCAAGATTTCACTCTTGTGTCTGGTGGAGCAAGAAACGGAGTCAGCCTGACTCGCAGGCAGGTCCCCAGGAGCTCCCCTCTTCTTGCTGGAAGAGGTCAGGATGAAGAGGAAAGTGAACTTCCCAGCCAGTGCCAGAAGGATCCTGAAACACCAAGAACTACCAGACACGGAGAGAGTTTGCTGAAGTTGTCAGCTCCAGGAGTATCACCCCCAGGGCCTGGATTCAGTGCAGGAAGCTCTTTGATCACCTCACAAGAGTAGCAGGGGTAAGTACAGCTCTTCATTTCTCCAGCTCTATCAACAGCGTATGGCAACGGTTCTTTCCCCCTCCCCCATAACTCAGAGGCCCGAGCTTCCAGGAGTTGCCGGCCATAAGCATCTCATGGGTCCCCAGGTGAGCACAGCAGCTCTCTACCAGCTCTGCTGGAGGCACTAGAGGAGCAATTCGGCAGAATCGAGCGTTAGCAAACCAGAAATGAACTTTGGATTGATCACTTGGATGACAATTCACTGCAGAATATTGTTTGGGAATAAAATCAACACCTTTATTACATTTGGAAAATTGGTCTGTGGTTTCTTCTCATTACAGCTTAGTCTGCAGTGTGAAAAAGTCATTGACAGAGAGGTTGGCTGAATAGTTTCAATATTCTTCAATTCCAAATCAAGGGAGTGGTGTAGGTTAACAAGGAATGTTAATGCTGTGGGACTTTTTCTGACTTGTCAAGTAAAGGGATTGAGGGGGTCACTCAGAGTGTTGCTCCATCACCTGTATCCTGGAATGTCTAGCTGTAATGCATTCTGCTGGGCCTCATTCCGGTTATTCCCCTCACTTTCATCTAGTTCTTCCATGTCTTCTGTGGCTCTTCTCGTTGTTGTGCTTCATCCAACTCTAATCCGCTTTGCATTGCCAGGTTGTGAAGAATGCAGAAAACTACAATGTTGTGCCCCACTTTTTCTGGACCATATTGTGGGGAGCCTCCAAATTGATCAAGGCACCTAAATCTTTGCTTCAAAATGCCAATGGTAAGCTCTATTATGTTCCTGGTGGTCCCATGGCTCTCATTGTACCTCTGTTGCTCAGGCATGGTGGGTTTGCGAGAGGTGTTACAGCCACATGTGGAGGGGCTATCTCTTGTCCCCTTTATTTCAATTTAAGATAAGACTTGCTCTATTTTCTTCCTATGCCCTGGTTTCCCTGGCTACATATCAATCAGTTGAGAGGATGAAAAAGTCATCCTTGCCCCAGGCTTCAATCTCAAGGGGTACATTTTACGTGTCACCACATGAAACTTCGCTTGATAGGGGGGCAGATTGCACCATCGGGTTCAGCGGTCAGTATGCCCAATTCATGGCCCTCCCAATTTTCCAGCTATTAATTTTTATGATTGGAAAATTGGGAAAGCGATAGATCAGACATGCTGGCCCCCAGCATGATTCTCCAATCTGCTCTCCTAGTGAGCCAGATTCCACCCATGTCCTTCAAATGAGAGTTAAACCAAAGTCCTGTCTGCCCTCTCAGTGGATGTAAAAGATCCCATGGCACTATTTCGAAGAAGAGCAGGGGAGTTCTCCCCGGTACCCTGGGACCAATATTTATCCATCAACCAACATCACTAAAACAGATTATCTGGTCATTATCACATTATTGTTTGTGGGACCTTACTGTGCGCAATTTGGCTGCTGTGTTTCCCACATTACAACAGTAACTACGCTTCAAAAGTACCTCATTGGCTGTAAAGTGCTTTGGGGCGTCCTGAAATGCGTCATATCAATGTAAGTCTTTCTTTCTTTCTATGTCACTTTGAATCAACTGCTAGGAAGTATATGACCTGACTGGCCCATGGATGACTCTTCAAGTAATTGTTCCCTCTCTGGCTTCTGCTCAGGGCTGCCCCACAGTGGCACAGCTTAGATTGGGGAATTACAGGAATAAAGTCCTGTTGGGTCACTCTGTGGACTGTTGCAAAAGAAATGGCCTGTTCTATAATGCACGAATTGTCTACAGTATGTCTACGTATTTCAGCAGAATTTCTTTTTTAATTCAGTTAAAATAAATTTCAACGCTGCCTGTTCTACACACAGCATTGATAATGCCCACCTTGTCCATTCACCTTATTGTTTTCATGCAAAAAAGATAATAGCATAGTTCCTTTGCAGTACTGCTTCTTCCAAGGGAAGTATTACAACAGTGACTGCACTTCATTGACTTTGAAGAGCTTTGGGACATCCTGAGGTCATGTAAGACACTATATGAATGCAAATTCTTACTTTCAAGCTACAATCACAACCAATTTTGAAGTAACACTTCAGATTCTTGACTGATCGAAGGCACCTTTCAATACTAGTCCCCCCCCCTCCTTCCCCAGGGGCCCAAAAATAACTGCTGTCAGAACTTTAACCTTCAACGAGTCCTCACTATGCAGGCTGAGCAACAAGATTGTGAAACCATGGCAAAGCAAAAAGGGTGAAAAACGATGAGGAAATAGTAGCTAAACTAGCAACAAAGCAAGGAAGACTGATGTGCCAGAGGTTCATTCAAGATGTCTTCCAATAAATGGCAGACTTACTCATTGTTAAGGCAATGAATTGAATGACTTGTCCCCTCCCTCAGAAATATTAACTAACATGAAGAGCTAGGAGTTATAACCAACGAATGCAGTGGATCATTGCTTGTGACCTGCTCTGGGTGTTCTCTGCTTGTACCTGCCACTTTCATTATTTCCTGCTGAATGTAATAGGAGGGGGGGGGTAGGGCAGGGAGTGTACAAATGGGTCTATGAATGGGTGTGGCATAGAATTTGTTTGGTCGAAATTTGGGTGGGCAAATTCAAATGCTAAGCAAGCGACAGAAATACGGCATTTAAAGTATTTCCCCATCCTTCACCCCATTGGTAATTCTGGACCCAAGGGACATCTATTTGTCCACTCTGTCCAGCGTTGTGTCCAGGTGGCGAATGGCCCCTTTAATTGGCCAATAAGCCATTGCAATTGATCACGGATCAACTGACTGCATTGCCTTAGGTGATGTTATGTTGCAGCAGCCCCTCCAAGGCCTTTCCACCCTCTCCCTACCAGCCCCCCACCCTACCCCCCAGAAATCCTAGCAGAGGCTGGGGACTCCATTTGAAAGTGCAAATTGCCCTTGGGCCCATCCTTATAGTTGGTGCAAGTCCCATCACACTGCACATTCTTGGGCATGATGGACGAGCGAAAGATCAAGGCCGAGGTTTATGAACTATTTTTTAAAAATTCATTCATGGGATGTGGCAAGGCCAGCGTTTATTGCCCATCCCTAATTGCCCTTGAGAAGGTGGTGGTGAGCTGCCTTCTTGAACCGCTGCAGTCCGTGTGGTGAAGGTAGGGAGTTCCAGGATTTTGACCCAGCGACAATGAAGGAACGGCGATATATTTCCAAGTTGGGATGGTGTGTGACTTGGAGGGGAACATGCAGGTGATGTTGTTCCCATGTGCCTGCTGCCCTTGTCCTTCTAAGTGGTAGAGGTCACGGATTTGGGAGGTGCTGTTGAAGAAGCCTTGGCAAGTTGCTGCAATGCATCCTGTGGATGGTGCACACTGCAGCCATGGTGCACTGGTGGTGAAGGGAGTGAATGTTTAGGGTGGTGGATGGGTGCCAATCAAGCGGGTTGCTCTGTCCTGGATGGTGTCAAGCTTCTTGAGTGTTGTTGGAGCTGCACTCATCCAGGCAAGTGGAGAGTATTCCATCACACTCCTGACTTGTGCCTTGTAGATGGTGGAAAGTCCTTGGGGAGTCAGGAGGTGAGTCACTTGCCACAGAATACCCAGCCTCTGACCTGCTCTTGTAGCCACATTATTTATGTCATTGAATGTCAAGGGGAGGTGGTTAGACTTTCTCTTGTTGAAGATGGTCATTGCCTGGCACTAGTCTGGCGCGAATGTTACTTGCCATTTATCGGTCCAAGCCTGGATATTGTCCAGGTCTTGTTGCATGCGGGCACGCGGGGTTGCGAATGGAACTGCACACCGTGCAATCATCAGCGAACATCCCCATTTCTGACCTTATGATAGAGGGAAGGTCATTGATAAAGCAGCTGAAGATGGTTGGGCCTTGGACACTGCCCAGAATTTGCTGCCAAAATAACGGCAAGTTTAATGGTGCTCGCCGTTATTAATGTGTAAATCATCTAGCAACTTGTGGCGAGGAAGCGATACCCAGTGAGTTGCGAATCGCCACAAGTTGTTGGACTATTTACGCAGCTCGCCCTCAACCTCCCCATGAGCTTTGTGAAGTTGCTGCATTTGCACATTAATTGTCAATGAGACTCGCAGCCAAAAGATGGGTCTGGTCATTGTGTATCGAAACAAGCTGGGCTATTATTGGTGAGTGAACTGGCCTTTTAACTCCATATGCAGTGTGGCAAAAAGATAGAAGTCAATACCATGATCAATCAGAGAAAAATGATTTGATTTTGTCACAATTATCTCATTTGGAATATGGGGCAATAAATCACTGTAAAGGATGATTACCAGCTTTAGGTTTAATGTCTTCAGCAACAAAAGTAATGCACTTACACATAATGCTTGCAAACTTACCCTATGGAAAGTGAACACTGTCTTTTCACCTCTGGGAGCTCATTTTAAATCCAGCACAAGAGAAATAAGCTTGGAAGGCACAGTGAAAGCTACCCATGCATCAACAGGAATTGGCACTAATTGACAGGTACTTTCATTGCAAGGCTCAATGGTGTGTGATGTGGAAACATTTAGTAGAGATGTTTTCGGTGGTGCAATCGAGCTGGAACTTCATTCTACATCGTAAAATGCTCTGGGAGTGCTAGACACCAACAAAAATGTTAAAAGTATCTAAAGTGCAAACATCTTCCATGCCTCACTTTTACTCTTATTGAGCACAAAAAGTCATCCACAAATAGCAATGTGATAGTGACCAGACAATCTGTTCTAGTGACATTGGTTGAGGGATAAATATTGACCAGGACACCCGGAAGAACTCCCCTGTTCTTCTTCAAATAGTGCTGCCAACTGAGCCACAGCTGATACAGTACTAACAAGCGAGATGAAAAAAATAACTGGCTACACTCACTGCTACAAAAATCTAAAGCTGATTCTTCTCCGAACCAAGACAATTTTTGAAAAATATATTCAAATGCATTTACATGGCCAATGTCATCCATGTTTTTAAAGAGTTGGTGAAATTCTAATGGTTTGACTTCATGGAGAAATATTATTAAACTAGGCGAACAAAACTTTCCCTTTCCAATGTTGAATCTTTAAACAGAGTTTGCATTTTTCAGAGACCCACAAGCATCAGTATGTTCAGCAGAATACACCAAATAACACGAGACCAGGAATCATCACCATCCCACTTTTCTGAGATAAATTGAAGTAGGATGATAACTCAAGGAGTAAGTGAGCTGCCAGAATAATAAATAGAATGATCCCCCTCAGATTACTTAGGATCCTATCAGGGATGGTCAGGGCAGATTTGTTGGTACCTGGCAGCAGACTGAGGGCAGATCACAGGACACTGGAAGAATTCCCCAGACATTGTGAGTTCAAATCCCACCATGGCAAGTTATGAAATTGAGTCCAATAAATCTGGTAATTTTGGGGCTGGCACCAAAAAAAATGACCATGGAAGCTGCTGGATTGTCGTAAAAAGCCAAGTGGTAAACTAATGTCCTTCAGGGAAGGAAATCTGGCACATGTGACTTCAGTCCGACACGAGAATCATACAGCATAGAAGGAGGCCATTTGTCCCATCGTGCCTGTGCCAGCTCTTTGAAAGAACTATCCAATTAATCCCTCCACCTCACGCTTTCCCCATAGCCCTGCAATTTTTTCCCTTCAAATATATATCCAATTCCCTTTTGAAATTAACTATTGAATCTGCTTCCACCACCCTTTGAGGCAATGCATTCCAGATCATAACAACTCGCCGCGTGAAAAAGATTCTCTTCTTCTCCCCTCTTTTTTTTGCCACTTACCTTAAATTTGAGTTCTCTGGAAACACTTTCTCCTTATTCACTCTATCAAAGCTCCTCATAATTTCGAACACCTCCATTATTTCTCCCCTTAACCTCCTCTGCTGTAAAGAGAACAACCCCAACTACTGTGGTTTCTCCACATAACCGAAGTACCTAATCATTCTGGTCACGATATCCTTCTGGTAAATCTCCTCTGCACCCGCTCCAAGGCCTCGACGTCGTTCCAAAAGTTTGGTGTCCAGAATTGAACACAATGCTCTAACTGAGGCCTAACTAAAAATTTATAAAGATTTAGCATAACTTCCTTGCTTTTGTACTCTATGCCTCTATTTATAAAGCCAAGGATCCCATACGCTATTTTAAAAACAGCTTTATCAACTTGTCTTGCAACCTTCAAAGATTTGTGTATGTAAACCCTCAGGTCTCTCTGTTCCTGCATCCCTTAAAAATTGTACCATTTAGTTTATATTGCCTCTCCTCATTCTTCCTCCCAAAATGCATCACTTTACACTGCTCTATATTAAATTTCATCTGCCATGTATCTGTCTGTGCTCTCCTGAAGTTTGTAACTTCCTATTCACTGTTAACTACATTTCCAAGTTTTGTTATCTGCAAACTTTGAAATTGTGCCCCTTATACCCAAGTCCAGGTCATTAATATAAAACAGCAATGATCCTAATACTGACCCCTGGGGAACACCACTGTATACTTCCCTCCAGTCTGAAAAACAATCATTCACCAGTACTTGAGGCTTTCCGGCCCTTATCCATTGTTCCTTTAATCGTCAATTTTGCGAACAAGTCCATATACACAATACCAACTGCACTACCTTTATCAATCCTCTCTGTTATTTCATTTAAGAACTCAAGCAAGTTTATCAGACACAACGTGCCCTTATCAAATCTGTGTTCGTTCAAATTAATTAACCCATGTTTTTCAAAGTGAAAATTAATTTTGTCTTGCATGGTGGTATCTAAAAGTTTCTCCACCACTGACATTAGGCTGACTGGCCTGTAGTGATCAGGTTTATCCCTCTCCTTTTTTGAACTGGGGTGCAACATTTGCAACCCTCCAGTCCTCTGGCACCACTCTCATAACTAAGGAGAATTGGAAGATTGTGCCAGAGCCTCCGTTATTTCCAACTGTACTTCCCTCAGCAACTTAGGATGCATCCCATCCGGACTGGGTGACTTTTCTTCTTTGAGCACTACCAACCTTTTAAGTACCCCTTCTTTATCTATTTTTATCCTATCCAATTTCTCTACCCCCTACTTCTTTACCGTGACATTGACAGCATCCTCTTCTTTAGTGAAGACAGATGCAAAGTACTCATTCCGTTCCTCCACAAGAAGCTTTTTGGATCCCTAATCGGCCCGACCCTTCCTTTGATTTCCCTTTTACTCTTCATATGTTTATAAAAGATGTTTGGTTTCCCTTTTATGTTACCCGCTGATCTTTTCTCATTCACTCTCTATTCCGCTCTTATTTCAATTCTCCTCTGTATTTTTTGTGTTCTGTTTGATTCTCTACTGTATTATGAGCCTGACATTTATCATAAGCCTCCTTTTTCTGCTTCATTTTAATCTTCATATGTTTAGTCATCCAGGGAGCACTAGCTTTGGCTGTCCTTCCTTTCTCCTTCACGGAGATGTGTTTAATCTCTACCCAAAATATGTCTTCCTTGAAGGCTCATTTACTGTTTCACCTACCAGTCTTTGTTTCCAATCCAACTGGGCCAGATCCCTTTTCAATTCACTGAATGTAGCCCTCTCCCAGTTGAGTATCTTCACCTTTGATTGTTTCCTGTCCCTTTCTATAACTACTCTAAATCCAATGATATTGTGATCACTGTTTCCCAACTGCTCTCCCGTTCAAGCATGCTCCACTTGACCAGCTTTATTCCCCAGAACTAGGTCCAGCATTGCTTCCTTCCTCATTGGGCTGGTATACTGATCAAGAATGATCTCCGACACACATTTTAGGAATTCCTCCCCCTCCTTGCCCTTTACACTCTTTCTTCCCCCAATCTATATTAGGATAACTGAAGGCCCCCATTATCACTACTCTATTGTTTTTGCATCTTTCTGAAATTTGCTTGCAGATTCGCTTCTCCATCTCTTTCCCACGATTGATGGTCTATAGTATATAACTAGCAGTGCAACAGCTCCTCTTCTGCTCCTTAACTCTAACCAAATGGATTCTTTCTTTGAACCATCAAGCACATCAACCCTTCCCAGAGATGAGGTTGACCTTTAATTCTTACTGAAGTGGCCTAGCAAGACACTCAAGTTGTAAAACAATTGCTTCAAGAAGGTGGGCCGCCAGCATCTTTGCAAAGCAGCGAGGGTTGGGCAATAAATGAGGCCTGGCCAGCATCTCCCATATCCCAAGAACTAATTTTTAAAAATTGCTTTTCAGAGTACGTACAACTTCATCAACACTGCAGGATTTGTGAATGAGTTCTTCATGGAGATCATACAATTGTTATTGGAAATAATTGGAACAGCGCTCTCAATCCCTTGCTTGGCAGATCTAAGTTGCAGACTTGATAGGATAAGCCCTTGAGGGATTTTATATCCAAAGGCTGATTTCCCCATATCTCGAAAAGAAAAACCTTCACATTTCCAAATTAGAAAACAAAGCCAAATGATTGGCAAGACTACATGTTTAGAAGTATTCAAACCCTGACGAGACTTACATTTGTTGAAAGGGAAAAAATGTCTGATAAATACAAACAACCCTAGATTAAATGGCCAATTAAATAGACACAGTCCTGGATTAAATGGCTTATTAAACACAAACAGTCCTGGTTTAAATTGCCTAATAAATACAAGCAACACTGGATTAAATTACATAGAAAGTACAGCACAGAAGCAGGCCATTCGGCCCAACTGTACCAGTGTTTATGCTCCACACGAGCTTCCTCCCACTTTACTTCATCTAATCCTATCAGCATATCCTTCTATTCCTTTCTCTCTCATGTACTTACCTAGCTTCCCCTTAAATGCATCTTTGCTATTCACCTCAACTATTCCATGTGGTAGCAAATTCCACATTCCAACCATTCTCTGGGTAAAGAAGCTTCTTTTGAATTCCTTATTGGATTTATTAGTGACTATCTTACAATTATGACCCACAAGTGAAAACATCTTCTCTACATTTACCCTATCAAACACCTTCATAATTTTAAAGGCCTCTATTAGGTCACCCCTATTAAATACAATTACCTAATAAATAAAAACAACCCTGGATTAAATAGCCTTGGATTACACAGATCATGACCGTAAGTCTTTCACATCATCAAAAGATGGACTGGTCAGACAAATTACTTGCCCATATGATCAAAAAAGCATAAACGGAAGGGAACGTTTCAGTAATTATTTCTCCCAATGGCAATGTTAAAACTCTTGCAAATGAGATTGATGAACAAATTCAGAGATTACCACATAATCTTTATACTTTTGAATACGTGTCTACAGTGAAGGATTTGGAATCTTTCACATTGCACTCAAACTATCCCATGATTTCTTCTTCATAGAAAGTCCGTCTGGGGGTGGGGTGGAAAAAACTATAGGCCAGATTTAGCTGTAGTAGGGCATTTAACGGCATTTGCCATTAGTTAGCCTTGTCCTTGCACCCTTCAGCTCAAAAAATTTTTGCCCAGAAAGTTGCTCAAAGTGCGAGCTGATAACAGCACGGTGAGGGAAAAGGGCTACTGGGGCCTGAGTGAATAGGGCAAGCAACAGGGTATCTCCTTAACCAATGAGATTTAAGGATTGGGAAATAAACAGCGGTAGGACTGAAAAGGAGGGTCAATTAAAGGGGGTGAATTCAATGTCAAATGAGTTACAGAAAGAGAAATAAAGTGATGGAAAGAAAGATTGGATGAAGAGAAAGAAAGATTGGATTAAGAGAGAGAAAAAAGACAGAGTGGAAAAGTAAGAAAAAAAGATTAAAGTTTAAAATTTGACACTTTTAAATTCTCCATGAAAACTTCAAAACCTGAAGGTATGAGACTCCACACTTGTAATCGTTAATTTTCGGTGCCAGAGGGGTTGATTGGCAGTAATTTACACTTATCACGTCATTACAAGGACACTTACACTTGTGATGATAAGACTTAATGGGCAAATACAGTAAGTTCCTGAAACAAAGGGGAGGTTAAGGGTGAGATACCATTTCTGCGCAGCTAATGGCAGAGTGGTGCAACTCGAACAGCAACTTTTGAATATTCACCTTTAACCGCGCATCAGCTCCTTGCCTGAAGTTGCTGAATCATTTACCCAGGAATAATGGTAAGTGTCATTAGCCTTGCCATTATTTTGACAGCAAATTCTGGCCCATTAGAAACTAATTTTGTGCAATTGGTGCAATCTCTGCATTAAACATATTTTTGGAATGGGTGTCTTTAACTACAGCTGCTATAAAATAATACCCTTTTACGAGCCCAAAATTGATACATGAATCAATGCAAAGAGTAACACTCTGTTCAATTTAATGACACTGGAAAATATTGGTTCAGTCAAAAAAAGATAAAACCCTTATAGTGTGGAGCAGAATCTACCTCATATCACTCTTGGGGATTGTTGAAAACTGATCAATGAGTGAGCCTTCTCCCTAAACAAGGGCTTATCCCCCTTTGATAGGTAGAGCTTACCTTGAAACATCACCTTGAACAATATACACATGGCTTTAAGCCTGAAGGTTTTGTTCAGGGATAGTGAGACATCAATTGCTGTGGCAATATCATGTGGCACTGAGAAAGATTTCAGCAAAGTAGAATCATAGCACCTTATTTACACCTTCCTTTGATTTAGGTTTAATCCTTATTCTGAGCTGGATACGCAATTTGTACTCTCAATCCAAGGAAAAAAATCTCAATATGCCATTAAAGCTTACAGTCCTTTTCATGTAAGGGTTGATTCACTCCTTCCAGCCCCATACTGTTCAGCCCTATGACTCACTAACATCCTAGTACATGACCAACATCCTTTCTCGGCAATTCTTTCCAATTCCAACATCTCTCTCTTGAATGATTTGAGCTATAAAGTTTCCGAGCTTTCCGAGTTATACATTTAATTAAAGCAAGTCCAAGATCATCCAAGATGTCCTTGAATATCCATAGTCCTAACTTTTCTTCCCTTCTCTAGGGCCAGGAAGTACTTGAAATACATGGATATAAGATATGACACAAGCCTGTAAAGTTTGGTGTTCCTTAATCTTAATGGCCCCAGATGCTGCTGCCAAAATAATGGCAAGATTAATGGAGTGCCGTGTATAAATTGTCGAGCAACTTGTAGCGAGGAAGAGATACCCCGTGAATTGTGAATCACCACAAGTTGCTGAATGATTTGCGCTGCTCCACCGTTAAATGCATGAAAGTAGCAGCTTACCCTCAACCTCCCTTCGTGAAGTTGCCGCATTTGCACATTAATCGCCAATTAAACTCACCAGAGAGTTAGGGCTGGTAACAGCGTTACTACCTTTTTAATGAGGAGATTTATTTTCCTGCAATGTCAGTCAAACTCTCCGGCCCAGAAATGGAACAATTTAAACAATTTAAACTGTGGACTCTCATTCCCACAGGTAGTAAATTGTTGTTAGAGATGTTTACATTTTTTTCTTTCTCTCGAAATCCAATCTTTCTTTCCCTCTCTTTATTTCTCTTTCTGTAGCAGATTTGACTCTAATTCACCCAATTTCCTTTTCCATTGTTCCTCTGTTTCTTTCTCAATCTTTAAATCTCATTTGTTAAGGAGATAGACTATTGGTTCCACCGTTCACCAAGGTCCCAGATACCCCATTGCCCTTGCCGTGCCATTATCAGCTCGCACTTCCAGCAACTTACAGGGCAAAACATTTTTGAGCTGAAGGGTGGGGGAAAAAAATCTAATGGGCCATGCCGCGAGATGCCCTACTCCAGCAAAATCTGGCCCATTTGTTCCAAAAAAATTAAACTGGCATGCAAAGGTAGCTCCCAGTTTCTGACAAAGCAAAATGAAAACATTCAAAATTAACATCTTACTAATATTCAGATACCCATAGAAAGAAAAAAGAACTAGTTGTTTGATGAAATCATGGAGAGGGTTGATGAGGGTAGTGTTGTGTATATGGACTTTCAAAAGGCGTTTGATAAAAGTGCTGCAGAATAGACTGGTTAATAAAATTAAAGCCCATAGGATTAATGGGGCAGAGGCAGCGTGGATACAAAATTGGCTAAGAGACAGAAAACAGAGAGTAATGGTGAACGGTTGTTCTTCAGACTAGAGAGGAGTATACAGTGGTGTCCCCCAGGGATTGGTATTGGGACCACTGCCCTTTTTGATATATATTAATGACCTGGACTTGGGTGGGCGTAATTTCAAAGTTTGCAGATAACACTAAACTCGGAAATATAGTAAACAGTGAGGAGGATAGTAACAGACTTCAGGAGGACAGAGACTGGTGAAATGGGCAGACACATGGCAGAAGAAATTTAATGCAGAGAAGTGTGAATTGATATATTTTGGTAGGACGAACAAGGAGAGGCAATATAAACTAAATGGTACAATTTTAAAAGGGGTGCAAGAAAAGAGACCCGGGGGTGTAAGTAAGAGCAGCGATCTGGTGAAATACGATGTGAGTTGTTATGATTTGGAATGCCCAGCGTGAAAAGGTGGTGGAAGCAGATTCAATAATGACTTTCATAAAGGAATTCGATATATACTTAAAAAGGGGCACTGCAGGGAATTTTCATCCAGTCAATCGGTGGACTCCGCAGGTTGATGCTCAAGGGCCATCTCAAAATATGAGCAAACAGTTGGGGAATGCCAACCCCATGATCCTTCATATCTTGGACTTGTGGATGGTAGAACTAGCAGGACCATCTCACTAAACTACTTTACAGGTCATTCTATTTCTTTTCCTGTGTGTGCGTGTCTTTACCCCTCCCCTTGCCTTTTTTAAATGTTGTTCATTAACAATATCATAGAATCATTAGAGGATGAGACTGGGGAAATAATAATGGAAAACAAGGAAATGGCAGAGGAATTGAACAGATATTTTGTATCTGTCTTTACAGTAGAAGACACTAATAATATACCAATAATAATAGAAAATCAAGGGGCAAAGGGGAGGGAGGAACTAAAAACAATCACTATCACTAGAGAAAAGGTACTAGGTAAACTAATGGGTCCAAAGGCTGACAAGTCCCCTGGACCTGATGGCTTGCATCAGAGGGTCTTAAAGGAAGTGGCTACAGAGATAGTGGATGCATTGGTTGTAATCTTCCAGAATTCACTAGATTCTGGAAAGGTCCCAGCCGATTGGAAAACCGCAAACTTAACACCCCTATTCAAGAAGGGAGTGAGACAGAAAGCAGGTAACTATACACCAGTTAGCCTAACATCTGTCATTGGGAAAATGCTAGAATCCATTATTAAGGAAGTAGTAGCAGGACATTTGGAGACTCATAATACAATCAAGGAGAGTCAATATGGTTTTATGAAGGGGAAATAGTGTCTGACAAATTTATTAGAGTTCTTTGAGGAAGTAACGGGCAGGGTGGTTAAAGGGGAACCAATGGATGCAGTATATTTGGATTTCCAAAAGGCATTCGATAAGGTGCCACATAAAAGATTACTGCACAAGATAAGAGCTCATGGTGTTGGGGGTAATATACTGACATGGATAGAGGATTGGCTAACGAACAGAAAACAAAGAGTCGGGATAAAAGGGTCATTTTCAAAATGGCAGTCTGTAACTAGTGGGGTGTCGCAGGGCTCAGTGCTGGGGCCTCAACTATTTACAATATATATCAATGACTTGGATGAAGGAACAGAGTGTCTTGTGGACAAATTTGCTGATGATACAAAGATAGGTTGAAAAGCAAGTTGCGATGAGGACACAAAGCGTCTGCAAAGGGATATTGACAGGTTAAGCGAATGGGCAAAAATTTGGCAGATGGAATATAATGTGGGAAAATGTGAAGTCATCCACTTTGGGAGGAAAAATAAAAAAGCAAACTATTATTTGAATGGAGAAATACTACAAAATGCTGCGGTACAGAGGGATCTGGGTGTCCTCGTACATGAAACACAAAAAGTCAACATACAGATGCAGCAGGTAATCCAGAAGGCAAGTGGAATATTGGCCTTTATTTCTCAGGGGATAAAGTATAAAAGCAGGGAAGTCATGCTACAACTGTACAGGGTGCTGGTGAGACGACACCTGGAGTACTGCGTACAGTTCTGGTGCCCTTATTTAAGGAAGGACATACTTGCATTGGAGGCAGTTCAGAAAAGGTTCACTAGGTTGATTCCGGGTATGGAAGGGTTGTCTTATGAGGAAATATTGAACAGGTTGGGTCTATACTCATTGGAGTTTAGAAGAATGAGAGGAGATCTTATTGAAACATACAAGATTCTGAGGGGACTCGATAGGGTAGATGCTGAGAGGATGTTACCCCTCATGGGGGAATCTAAAACTAGGGGGCATGGTCTCAGAATAAGGGGTCGCCCATTTAAGATGGAAATGAGGAGAAATTTCTTCTCCCAGAGGGTCGTGAATCTTTGGAATTCTTTACCCCAAAAAGCTGTGGAGGCTGAGTCATTGAACACATTCAAGGGTGAGTTCGACACATTTTTGATCAGCAAGGGAGTCAAAGGATATGGGGAAAAGGTGGGAATGTGGAGTTGAGGTAAAAATCAGATCAGCCATGATCTCATTGAATGGCAGAGCAGGCTCGAGGGGCCGAATGGCCTGCTCCTGCTCCTATCTTTTATGATCTTATGATCATACAGCACAGAAGGAGGTCGTTCGGCCCATCGTGCCTTTGCTGGCTCTTTGAAAGAGCTATCAAATTAGTCCCGCACCCCTGCTTTTTCCCCGTAGCCCTGCAAATTTTTCCTCTTCAAGTATTTATCCAATTCCATTTTGAAAGTTACTATTGAATCCTGCTTCCACCACCCTTTCAGGCAACTAACTGCATAAAAAAATGTCTCCTCAATCCCCCCTCTGGTTCTTTTGCCAGTTACCTTAAATCTGTCGCCTCTGGTTACTGACCCTCCTGCCAGTGGAAACGGTTTCTCCCTATCTACTCTGTCAAAACCCCATCATATCTTCCAGTTTTCACGAAGGCTGCACACCGGAAACATTGATATGCCTGTTCTGTCCACAGATGCTGCTTGACCTGTTGAGTAGATCCAGCTTTTTCTGTTTTAGACTTCTAACATCTGCAGTTTTTTTTTGCCTTTTGTTCTTACAAAGAAAGAGGATTAGCAGGAAAAGGATTATTGTCCAGTCAATGTTATTAACACGACTAATGAGGTACTGGGAATACATCTTGAACCATTTGATTGTAAGTTTTAAAAAAAATTATTTCAATCATATATAGATCATTGGTGAGGCCACTTTTGAAACGCTGTGCAAAATTTTGTTCACTGTACCTTCAAAAGGCAATTGAAGCAGCAGAGAAAATTCATAAAGGAGTGACAAGGATGAATCCAAGACTTAAGGTTCTATGAAGGGAGACTCACTGAACTGAATTTCTTTCAATCGGATAAAAGAAAAGAAAATGCTGAAAAGAATGGATGATAAAGATGCAATAAGTTTTGTGTCTTGGACAGCGAGCGCAGGACTGAAGGACATGAGTTTATTAACCCTTAAACTGCTTCTAGGTCCAGGGAAACTTCTGTGTCCTTGGGCCCACCATTTCTGTGAGTGATGCCGAAAATAACAGTATCATAACAGTAACGAAGCCCCTCAAACCCCTGGAGCACTTTAATCCTTTGCCTAAAACATTAAAATTAAATCCTAAAAACAGAATAACTAAACCCAAATAACATCCTTTAACTTGTGTTCACCTTGTTATTGCTTTATAGCTTTTCTTCCTTATTATTTCTCTGTATATCTCTGCTAATTTTAGTTTGTTCATCTAACAAATTTAACCTATTCTATTTTTTCCGATGTTTGTTTCTCAATATTGAAATGACAATTTGTTCTAGTGCATGATAGTTCCTCAGCTCCTGTGATTGTGCACACATCATGCCATGGAAGAATAATATGAAATGTAGGGTTGGTTAGATAGAACCATAGCATAGAATGAAACAGCACAGAAGGAGGCCATTCGGCCCATCGTGTCTGTGCCGGCTCTTTGAAAGAGCTATCCAATTAGTCCCACTCACCTGCACTTTCCTCATAGCCCTGCAATTTTTTCTACTTCAAGTATTTATCCAATTCCCTTTTGAAAGTTACTATTGAATCTGCTTCACCACCTGTAGCTTTGCTCAAATTTGTTTTCGAGGGAGTATTGAAAAACTCAGCATAAGCCTTTTGCAGGTGATTAAGTAGGTGGAGTAAAGAACATGGTAGAGCAGATCGTACTGTGCCTGCGAAACAAATGGTTTTGATATTCAAATGGTCTTTTCATATATTGTTTGATCTTAGTCAGAACTAATCACTCTTAGATCCAAAAACAAGTAATAGAAATCGCAAGGAGCTCAACATGTTTTACTCTCGTAGATATGGTCAGCTTGAAGGATATCTTTGATTCATCTTGGTGGAATTACATCGAATGTACAGCACAGAAACAGGCCATTCGGCCCAACTGGTCCATGCACGTGAGCCTCCTCCCAACTCACAGAAAGAGATGACAGTAGCAAAAGTAGCTTGCTCTGAAGGATATAGATAAATGGAGTTAGTTATCTTGATTGTGACATTCTCTTATGAAGTGGATTCAAAAAATTCTACTCAAAATGACACTGCTTAAGCCCGGCACTTGTATAGAATTCCGTTTTGTGTAATCCATGGTGTCATGCCATGCAACTGATTGGACCTAGATTCTGCTCTTAGTAAAGAAGTAAAACATGCAGCCTGGAAACAATGCTCGCAAAACTTAGCTGGATTTTTATGAAAACTAAACTGTAAATTACAAAAGACACAAATCTTTTGAGTATTAAAAGATTGAAAGAATGTGAGATATGAAGAAAAAAGACTTGCATTTATATTGCACCTTTCATGACCTCAGGATGTCCCAAAGTGCTTTACACTCAATTAAGTACTTTTCCTTTTGAAGTGTCATCACTGTTGTAATGTAGGAAACACGGCAGTCAATTTGCACACAGTATGGTCCCACAAACAGCAATGAGGTAATGACCAGGTAATGACCAGATAATCTCTTTTAGGTGTCGGTTAGGGGATAAATATTGGCCAGGACACCAGGTAGAGCGCCACAGCTTTTCTTTGAAATAGTGCCATGGGATCTTTTACATCCACCTGTGAGGGCAGACGGGGCCTCAGTTTAACGTCTCATCCAAAAGACGGATAGCTTTGATTTACTTTGATGGAACTCACAGAAACAGAGTGTGAAGTGGTGGAAAACGGGTGGACTCATTTTGGTCAAACTAACTGAAGTATCTGATATAATGTCTGTATTTGATGTTTTATTTGCTATTTTGTGGGGTGATCTCTTTTTAAGAAGATATCAGGGAAGTATTTTCCGCCTGGTGTCAGAGTACTTTTATATGGCGGTTTTCCAATTCTTTTCCCACTAACGACCTATAGCCTATGCTTGGGGAAAGACAGCAGGCAAGTCAACAAGGGAGCAAAATCAACAGAGCGACCATACTTTTCTCTCTGGTACAACTTCTGCTTGAGAGAAGGTTAGATAGAATCGGTTGTTATGTTTTTGATACAACTGCAAAGGCCATCTCCCTGAGTCGCTGGTGATCAGATTATGAGTTTGAAGTCCTTTTCCTGTACAATAGGACTCCACTATGCACAAGCAAATAGCACAAGACAAAATAATAATCTCCTGCTTCCCAGCATTCTCCCAACAGTATCTAAAGAAAACATTTGCAGCACTATGTGAAGACTACACAGTAATGTTAGTTCAATAGAAAAAAACACTTGGGCTTGGGGGCAGAGGCGTAATTTGTAATTTTTGGACAATAAAAGAACTGCTGTTGCCCAAGAGGAAATTGGCCTTCAAGTGCATTAGTAATGTGAATTGTATAAGTCAATGCATTACGAGTTAATACATGCTTGTCAATAATGTCATGGGGATGGATGGAGGGTACTCAGAGCTCACTGTATGCTGAGTGATGCAGGTCGTTAGAAAAGCCCATCTGGTTAATGGATATTAATGACCAAAATCAAGAAAAGGGGAACAACACATGGAAAGAAATCGATCTGCATTTAGTGTAGCCTGACTGAATAAGCAACAACAACTTGCGTTTATATAGCGCCTTTAATGTAGTAAACGTCCCAAGGCGCTTCACAAGGCGATTATCAAACAAAATTTGAGTCCAAGCCACATAAGCAGAGACGGGTAACCAAAAGCATGGTCAAAGAGGTAGGTTTTAAGGAGCGTCTTAAAAGGAGGAGAGGTAGAGAGGCGGAGAGGGTTAGGGAGGGAATTCTAGAGCTCAGGGCCAAGGCATCTGAAGGCACAGCCACCGATGGTTGAGCAAAGAAAATATGGGATGCGTAAAAGGTCAGAATTGGAGGAGCGCAGAGGGTTGAATGGCTAGAGGAGGTGACAGAGATAGAGAGGGGTGAGGCCATCGGGGGGGGATTTAAAAACAAGGATGAAAATTTTATGAGAAAATGAAAAGGTCTGAGTCAGACAGGCAATGTTACTATGCTGATATGCATACTTTGCTCTTTTAAATATTATAGTTGTAATTCTTTTAAGGTTTATGTTTATAATCTGTTCCATTAATTGAAGACTGCCAGACTACCACAGCCACAGATTTAAAAGAACTTGAACAGACTCAACTAACACAAGATTATACCTGGTATTCTGTTAATGCTTTCTGAACATAATACAATACACAAAGCTTTGTGTGATATGACAAGACTTGCTGTTAAGACCAACCGCCACATTAATAAAGAAAGAAAACAACATTAATTGAAGCATGTTTGAGCTTCAAGGTTATGTAAATACATTAATTTCCCTTGTTACATTAATTTAATCTAACATTACATTGGTTAACTAATGCCGCATTGCTGTATTTTTTTTTAAATGCTTGGAGATAAGTTTGTATAAGTAAAATAAATAAAACTGCAAAGTCGTGAAATATTTTCATGCAAAACATTGCTTCTGATTCTTGCAACATGAAAAAAATTATAAAGCAGCAACAACACACCAATCCCCAGTGGAGAATTCATCGGATTAATATGGGAAACTTTAAGCTTTTTCATATCATTATTAGCCAAGGAAAAATAGCATCAAGCTGTTCCCTCCCACAAAGACCATAGTTAGACCCCACAGAGCACTGTGCGCAGTTCTGGTCTCCACATTACAAAAAAGGATATAGGGGCACTGGAAAAGGTGCAAAAAAGATTTACAAGGACAATACCAGAATTGAGAGGTTATAACTATCAGGGAAGACTGAACAGTCTGGGGCTCTTTTCTCTTTTCGAGAGAAGGCCGATTATGAAAGGGTTCGATAGGTTAGACGTAGGGAAGAGGTTTCCACTTGTGGGGGAGTCCAAAACTCGGGGCCATAAATATAAGATAGTCGCTAATAAATCCAATAGGGAATTCAGGAGAAACTTCTTTACCCAAAGAGTGGTTAGAATGTGGAACCTGTTACCACAAGGAATAGTTGAGGCGAATAGCATAGATGTTTTTAAGGGAAGCTAGTTAAGCACACGAGAGAGAAAGAAATTGAAGGATAGGGTTAGATGAAATAAGTAAGGTGGGAGGAGACTTGTGTGGAGCATAAACACCAGCCTGTGACCTGTTGGCCTGAATGGACTGTTTCTGTGCTGTAAATTCTATGTAATGATTGAAAGGTTTGAAAAATACCTTGAAGATGGTTACTTGATACTTTAGCTTAAAAGGCAAATGTCGTTCCACTTTTAAAAGTCAGCCAGTGCTTCCTGTTAATGAATCAGACTTGCTCATTTTAAAAACGTTAGCTTGGAATGTGCTAAATCGAGTATATCCAAGAAGGTAACTGGGCAGCGTTAATTTTCAAGGTAAAAAAAGCAAATGTTAGCAATGGAAATGAAACAGAATATGCTGGAAATAGAGAGGTCTGTCAGCATCTAAACATGAGCAGAGATAGATTGATATTTCAGGTGGAGACGCTGGGGCTGAAAAGTCGCAGTCCTTCTGGCGTACTTCCCCAGTAGGTCTGGGGGGAGTGTGATGAAGGAGCTGTAAATTAGGATAGGACCCGGATACATGAGGCCCCGGCCTTCCCCAGATGTAATCATACAAATAAAAGAGCTTACCGAGAAATAAATTACTAAGGTGTCAGCTTTGGCTGAGTGGTAGCACTCTCATCTCTGTATCAGACGGTTGTGGATTCAGAACATAGGAACAGGTGCAGTCCATTCAGCCCCTCGGGCTTGTCCTGCTCATTCAAGTTCTACTCCAGAGGCTGGAGCCTGTATTCTAGGCTAACACTTTAGTGCAGTACTGAGGGAGTGCTGCACTGTCAGAGGTGAAGTCTTTCAGCTGAGACGTTAAACCAAGGTCCCACCTGCCCTCCGAGTCCCATGGCACTATTTGAAGAGGAGCAGGGGAGTTCTCCTGGTGTCCTGGCCAACATTTATCCCTCAACCAACACCATCAAAAGCACATTATGTGGTAATTTATCTCATTGCTGTTTGTAGCAACTTGGCTGCTGTGTTTCCCTACAATACAAAAGTGACTACTCTTCAAAAGTACTTCATTAGTGTGAAGTCTTCTGGGATGTCCTTTGGTCAGGAAAAAAGCTCCGTAAATGCAAGTTCTTTCTTTACTTGATCTTTGGCAATTATTCAGCCTATTTCATGCAAATGTCCATCCCCTCCATCATTGAAGGGATGTTGCCAGGCTGTCAATCCAAAGATATGACTTGAATAGCAAGAGTCACATAGAATTACGTAGAATGTACAGCACAGAAACAGGCCATTCAGCCCAACTGGTCCATCTGGTGTTTGTGCTCCACATGAGCCTCCTCCCACCCTCCTTCATCTGACCCTATCAACATATTCTATTCCTTTCTCCCTCATGTGTTTATCTAGATTTCCCTTAAATGCATGTATGCTATTCGCCTCAACTACTCCTTGTGGTAGTGCGTTCCACATTCTCACCACTCTCTGGGTAAAGAAGTTTCTCCTGAATTCCCTATTGGATTTATTAGTGACTATCTTATATTTATGGCCCCTAGTTTTTGTCCCTCCCACCAATGGAAACACAGAACCGTATCGAAACATTTATGCCATGAGAACAAGTGCGGATCCAGCTGCATCTCAACATTTTGCATCCTTCAAAAAACATCTGCACAGAAGATGGAACAAACTGGGCACATGTGGCTCAGTATAGCACTAAGACAGAAGAACAATTAACATGATACCTTAGATTGAACAGATGAAGTAAGTTACATTTGCTTGAATGCCAAGGAATAACAGGTTCTATGCTGTCCTTTTTCCTCAGTATTGCATTATTTTGATATTTCCTGTACACAAGTATATTTTGCCCTTTGATTGTTTAATATGGATGTTAAACAGAATGGTTTTATGTCTAAAAATCTACTCGAATGGTGTCCCTCAACCAACAGCACTGGTACAGATTGTCTGGTTATTTATCTCATTTGCTGTTTGTGGGACCTTCTTGTGCGTTAATTGGCAGGCATGTTTCCCTCCATTACAACAGTGACTACACTTCAAAAAGTACTTCATTGGCTGTGAAGTGCTTTGGGGCATCCTGAGGTTGTGAAAGGTACGAGTTCTTTTCTTTCTCTCATCTATGAATTTCTCCTTAGGCAGGTTTCTAGCTAGTATTGTTACTTTGACAATGTGTGTAACATTTGGAATGAGATGTACATTATCAACTTTTGCATGTTACACAAAATGGGCTCAATTTTCAAACGGAGCTGGGAAGGGGGCCGATTTTGACGTAAGAACGTCGGTTTCCTGTCCGACTGACCGGCCTGATTGACAGGCTGGTCTCAGTTGGACGGGAGACCAGCCGGGAGAGGACGTCTGCAGGTAAATCTTTGTTTGCATGGAGGTGGGGGGGGGGAACACACACACGGATGTGCATAGATGGGCACAGTGGTCGCGAGTCATGGGAATGGGATCGGGGGTCAGTCACGGGGGGGGCGCGGGTTCGGGGGTCATCGCGGGGGGCCATGATCGTTGAGGGGGAGGGTCGAGGGTTGAGGAATCAGGGTCAGGGTGTCGGGGGATGGGGGTCGGAAGGATCGGGGTCAGGGGTCCACGCTATTAGGCTTGTTGGGCCTGTTGCTTCTTGTTGAAGCACTCCTGCTTCTCTGGGCCCACAAGCTGTGCTTTTCTAGGCACTTAACTGTTAGTCTACGGTCTTCTCGCCTCCTTCATGGGGCATTAAACAGAAGGCCCGGGAATCCCAGCCCCCCGGGTTGAAATCGGGAATTGGTGAAAAATGGAGGCCTGAAGCCTCCTTGAAAGGTTTAAAGGCCCGACCCGCCTCCTGGGAGCGGGTTGGCCGCCCGCCCCCTGAAAAAACAGAAGTGGGCGGGTTGGAGGCGGGTCTAAAATGGTGGCAATTTTCAATGCCCCCCCACCCCCAACCCACCCATTTTTTAACTTTTAAAATCGAGCCCAATAAGTACACACAATGAAGTGATAACATATTCAGAACTGCAGAACAAATTTCTATTTCACCCACGTAGCAGAAAGCACTGTCACAAGTGAAAAGAAATATAGCTGTCATAATAATACGTTTAAATATGCATTAATTTTCTACAGGAATAATTAGATGGGCTAAGATACAAATATAACAAATTGGCCTTTTTTATGAGCAACCTATAGAATTCCTAATGGAAGTATGTAATTGCTTGGAACACTTGTGATGAATTCACTACAATTTAACCACATTCAGGATTATTATAATTGAAGGCGCCATGATCTTTTATAGGGATGTTGTGAAGGAACGTTAATATGCCCTTTATTACACTGCAATTTTGCATGATATTTATTTCCTATTTGCTGACTATGGCTGTTGTATGATTGATAGGTAATTTTATGGGTACAGTCAATTATGACGAGGTTTGTGATATCAAGACATGTTTGCTGGCATTTTTGGATATCTGCTTCAGAAGTTGTAAAACTAAAGTTCTTACAACATATATGAGCCTAAGAAAGTATGGAAAAAAATGTCCAGTGAAGTTGCTCCTTCTGAAATCTCCCGAGCTTTCTCAGGAGCTCTTCCTGAGAGAAAATGAATCACACTGGGTGAAATCAGCAAGAGAAACTTCCTTCCCAAAAGCAATCAAACAAAACGGCACTGACAGTAATGCAGCACTGTATTATTCAACCCTGAATGCTTAATATTACAGAGAAATTACAACACAGAAACAAGTGTTTGGCTCAGGCAGTCCCTGTTGATCTTTACCTTACTCGTGAGCAGTAGTCCTAATCTAAGTGCCCATCTTGTTCCCATAACCCTTTATCTCTCTTTCCTTCAATCACCTATCGAAACTATTCTTAAATGTTGACATGGCCGCTGCTTCAATCACTAACTCCAGTCGTGCATTCCACAGCCTCATGACCCTCTGTATAAAAACAATTCTCCTGTTCTCTGTCCTAAAACTCTTGCATTTAATTTTCTCTATGTCCCTTTGTTCTAGGCCACTCAACTTGGAAACTGTCCATCTTTATCAACTCTGTCCCACTCCTTCATAATTTTCAACACCTCTATCAAATCACCCCTTGATCTCCTCCAGTCTTGTGAAAAGAGCCCCAATTTTTCAAAGTATTTCTTCATGTTTGTATTTCTTCATATCAGTCAGCAGTGTAGTGATTGTGCCTTACTCTCTCTGTTGCCTCAACACCCTTCCTATAGTGTGGACCAAAACTGCACACAGTACTCCTATTGTAGTGTTTTATGTGGATTCACCATTACCATTGACTTTTATATTTTATGCTTCTTGCCATAAAACCCAATATTGCATTAGCTTTTTATGGTTTTATCCACCACATGCATGTTACAGTTTCACTATTCCAACAGTACAGAAACTATGGGTTATTTGATCATGTATGCCACACTGATCCATACATCCATTTATAAACAGATTTCCATCCAACTTTTTTTTTTCTAGAGAAAAGAGCCCCAGCCTGCTCAATCTTCCCTGATAGGTATAACCTCTCAGTTCTGGTATCATCCTAGTAAATCTTTTTTTGCACCTTCTCCAGTAACTCTATATCCTTTTTATAATATGGAGACCAGAACTGTTCACAGTACTGCAAGTGTGGTCTAACCAAGGTTCTATACAAATTTAACATAACTCTTTGCTTTTCAATTCTATCTCTCCAGAAATGAACCCCAGTGCTTGGCTTGCTTTTTTATGGCCTTATTAACCTGCTTTGTTACTTTTAGTGATTTTTGTATCTGTACCCCCAGATCCCTCTGCTCTCCGACCCAATTCAGGCTCTTATTATCCAAACAATATGTGGCCCTCTTATTCTTCCTACCAAAATGTAATAACTCACACTTACCTGTATTGAAATTCATTTCAATATATTTGCTTCTATGCTAATATATTAATATATTTTTGAAGACAAGAACAAATAGTACTCGTAACAAATATAGTTTTGACTTTCTGTTCAAACACCATTGAATTATATTCCAGTACACGATTCCTCTTGTTCACATAGTCTTTCGCTGTCTGGACACTTCTGGTGAATCATCAATAATAAACCTCTTCAAGTTATTTGCCTTTATAAGCTGATATACTATCTTTTTGCACATATGTATATTGTCGCACATTTTTCCAAATTAAATAATATCTGGCATTTTTTGTATATTTTCTTGATTGTTTTGAATGTCATCAATTTAATTTGCATCGGTATTGTGGCATCCTCTTATATTTCACTGTGTTTACAGACTGTTCAGCCTCTCCATTTACTTCATATCAGGGTAACGACCCGTTAATTGTTTTTTCTCAAGGACAGTCCCTGATATCTGACTCTAAAGGATGAAAATTGTGTTCTGATGAAACTCTGCAGTTATTTGACTGCTAACTGGCTAAAAAGTCAGCCAAATAATGCTCTTGAAATTGAAATGCTTAAGGGATTAGTCATGGGCATTTTCAGAGTTGGTGACTGATAACAAGCAAGACCTTATCAGTCCAGAAATAGGGCTAGAAAACTGATCTTTGCTGCAAAGATATATCTTTGGAGGTGATAAATTGAATTGGAAGAGTGATGCAACTCATCTACAATGTTTCCACTACAAAAAAAGAAATTCAGAAGCGATATTTCTTTCCTTATGGAATCTCATTCAAAAACATACATGGCACAGAATAAGCTAGCTCAGAGAAGCATTCTTGAGGTCTTTTCCACTACTATGGTAGCATTGGAACAAAGTGATTACTGTTGCACTGTCGCCAATGTTCTGCCTGAAGTTAAAGGCCTGACCGGATTCTACAGTTACGCTCCAAAACTCTTCACTGGTGCAAAACAAGACAGCCGCTCGTAAGAATTCGCTTCACACTGACAGGATATACTGTAAATGCACCATTGGTGCTCAACTCCTTGATATTTTCAAACCACATCATACAAGTGCACCTACCAAAGACTCGGTGCAAACTTGACAAGTGGCAGCCTCTCTCTTGCTGTATCAATGCAAGTCACTTTTGTTGCTGCAGAACTCTTGCTGGAACATAAAAATAGCAACCCACGAGTTATATGTCCCAACTCAAAACGTTCAGCTACACCTTGCTGTCAATGAATCGGAATAAGTTGTTCATTAGCTGTGAGCAGTTGTTTTAAACAAGGGACGCATTGAGAGAGACTACTTAAGGAAGCATGCAACTCAAGTCAAATAGTCAAAACCTCTACCTTCTTCACAACCAGGGCAATGTTGGCTCCATTTTTAGTACCTTTGGTTCCTGATTACAGGTTGTTGGGACAAATTTATCCTCATCTACATTCCTTCCTCAGTCTTCTGGGGAACAAGGGGGCAAAACCTTAAAATTAGAGCTAGGCTGTTCAGGGGCGAAGTCAGGAAGCATTTCTTCACACAATGATAGTAGAAATCTGGAACTCTCTCCCCAAAAAAGCTGTTGAGGCTGGGGGTCAATTGAAAATTTCAAAACTGAGATTGATAGATTTTTTTTTAGGCAAGGGTATTAAGAGGTACAGAACCAAAGCGGGTAAGATGGAATTGACATACAGATCAGCCATGATCTAATTGAATGGCAGAAAAGGCTCGAGGGGCTGAATGACCTACTCCTGTTCCTGTGTTCACAGCAGAGTACTATCCTTCATATTAGGCAGGAGTTTGCAGAAGAACTTAGCAAACACCACTGCTAGATCTGTGTCAGCCTTGAAAAGCATCAGTGAATCATCAAAGAGATGCAGTCTAGGAAACTCTTGTCAATCTATAGAATTCAGCAGCAAACATGAACCACCCCCATCCCCATTTCACTGTTTCAGTAAGGAACCTGTGATTTTAACATTCTTATGTGTGTTGGGAACATTAGAGCTAAATATACATTCAAAGAGAATGCTGCGACAACATTCAGAAGCGATAAGAGCCAATGAAAGACCACATCCTCAATTATTAAATAGGTTTGACAGTCAGGTTCAATCATCTCTAGGATTAGCAATGTAATTCTTTGCACAACAGGATGGCAACTGAGAAAGGGAATTCTTTCATCGCAGGCGTCTTGTACCTAATTTGTTTTGGTTTTAGCATTGATGTTCTGCCAGGGCTAGATACAAGCATCGCTGTTATTGATAGATTTGATGACCTTGTGGAGGAGAATGGGAGGGCACAGCTTTCTTTGGCTCACGTTGTTGCTGCCGTTCATTTTATTGGAAGATGAGCCTCCCACTACATTTCTCTGCACTGCCACCGTCTCTGGACCATCCGCAAGCCCCAGCCTCAAGGGATCGTTTTCTCCCACTGACCACTTTCTCAGGTTCAACTTATTAAGATTTTTTTTGAAATTACTAAATAAAGTGGTTACCTATCAATAAATAAATTGCCTGCTCCAATTGATGAGAGTCTTGAAATGGATACAACTTTGCATTCATTCTTTCTTCATGAATTGTGAAATATTTAACAGCAGATGTTGATCTCCACGTTTTAGAGCCCAGCAATAAAATCATGGCCTGCATATGAACAAGTGTCTGACATCAGGAGGGATCAGTGTATGAGATTTCTTGATAGCCTCGTAGTCGGCCTGGTAGGAGTAGTCTGTTTGAGAAAGTGCTCCAAGACACGGGCTATTTACTTTCTATTCCAATTCTTCCTTCCTTCTCCTCCCCTTCATCATGTTATCACTTTCTTCTGCATTTGATTCTGAAACATCTTCAATGGATTACACAGAAACAGATGTCATGGGATGCCAATGATAGTTCAAGTCAAACATGACAGCGTTAATGCCTTTATACAGTTGGATAGCATCAGTGACACAGAGAAAAGTATCAATGGGAGCTTTAGTATCCGGAGGCATTTCCTTTGTGGTGGGAAGCAGAGTTTCCTTTTGACTAATGGCAATCTTCTCTTTGGAAGCATTACTACTGAGGAAGGCAGTACTGCTGGGAGACATAGCCAGAGGTGGACTGAATGCATTATTACTGAATGGAACATCAAGCAAATATATCAGCTGCAGTAGTGGAGGTAAAGAAGGTGATGGCAACAATGCCAACAACAAGCACTTTTATAGCAGCTATAAGGTAACAAAACATCCCAAAGTGCTTCCCGGAGTGGATGCTGAGCAGTGGTGGGAGCAGGGTTAAACAAGAAGAAAAAGAAACACCTGCATTTCTACAGCAACTTTCACGATCTCAGGATGTCCGAAAGCTCTTTACAGCCAATGCAGTACTTTTTGAAGTGTAGTCACTGTTGTAATGTAGGAAACACAGCAGCCAATTTGCACACAGCAAGGTCCCATAAACAGCAATGTGATAATGACCAGATAATCTGTTTTTAGATGTTGGTTGAGGGATAAATGTTGGCCAGGACACCCGGGGGGTTGGGGGGGGGGGGGTGGTGGTGATGAAAGGCAAATCCAGGTAGTAGATTTTGAGAAGGCTTTTGAAGGAAGTAACAGAGGTAGAAAGATGGAAAGGTTTAGGAAGAGCATTTAAGAATGTGGGCTTGAGGCAGTTGAAGGTTCTGCAGCCAAAGGTGGAGTGGAGGAAGAAGAAACAAAAAGGAGGAATTGGAAGAGCAGATGGCACACAATGGAACATAGGACAGAAGCAGGTTACAGGAAGAGCTAGGCCATGGAGGGACAAGGATTTTGAATTCAATTAATTGGAGAATGGGGACCCAGTGAAGGTTGGCAAGGATAGAGGTGATGGAGAGCATGATAGGATGCAGGCTGCAAGGTTTTGGACAAGTTGTAATTTGTGAAGGCTGGAATTTAGGAGGCCAACAGGAAGATCATGGGAGTAATGAAGTTTTGAGGTGACAAAGGCAACTGGCTCAGCAGCAGTCTGGATGAAGTAACAGCAGTGGCAGGCAATGTTAGAGGCAAAAGTAGGCAGTCTTGGTGGTGGCATGGTTGTGGGGTTTCTTGTTGATCCAGGACTTGATATTGGTAAGCAATGAAATAGCAGAGTGGTAGGTGAAAGAGTCATGGGTAGTGGCAGAGAGGAAGAGCTGAGTCTTCTCAGCATACATGTGAAATCTGACCTCACGTCTGCAAATGATGTCATGCATGCAGATGAGAAAAGAGGCCAAGGGTAGAACTTTGGAGCACACTTGAGGTGATGGTGCAGAGTCAGGAGGAAAAGGTACTGCGAGAGATTTGCTGGCTTTGTTGGGACAGGTAGGAATGGAACCGAGCTAGGGCAGTGATACAGAGGAGAAAAGGTGGAGGAATACGGCACGGTCAGAATGCCATGGAAAAGTCAAAGATGACAAAGAAGTTTAGTACATCATGGTCACAGTCACAAGGAAAGTCAGAGGAGATTTTGCCAAGGGCAGTCTCAGTGTTGTGGGCAGGGCAGAAATGGGATTAAACAAATTCAGAGATGGGAGAGGCGGGCCTGGAGATAAGTGCCAATGTCATGTTCAAGGGCTTAAAAAAGGAAGGAGATTAAATATATCGATGTTTGGACAGAGTTCAGGCTTATAATTAACAAGTCATAAACAAAGACCAAGGATTAGAAGAAACCTTTTTTTTAAACTAGTATAGTAGATCTGTGGAACCGACTCACAGTTCCCCTCTTGCTGGGCCATAAGAAAGGCCTATTGGCCACTTTAAGGTCACCATGCAAATCTACCCCAGAATAGACTCTAATCCACTCATCTACTCTCCCAATAGAATGATCTGTGCCAAAACGACCCGAGCACAAAATCTAGGCTGATACTCCAGTGCAGTACTGAGGTAGTGCTGCAATGTCGGAGGTGCCATCTTTTGGATGAGATGTTAAACAGAGGCCCCATCTGCCCTCTCGGGTAGACGTAAAAGATCCCATGGCACTATTCCGAAGAAGGGCAGGGGAGTTCTCCCCAGTGTCTTGGCCAACATTTTTCCCTCAACCAACATGACTAAGAAAAAGATAATCTGGTCATTATCACATTCGTGTTTGTGGGATCTTGCTGTGCGCAAATTGGCTGTTGCATTTCCTACATTACAACAGTGACCACACTTCAAAAAAGTACTTCATTGGCTGTAAAGCGCTTTGGGATGTCCTGAGATTGTGAAAGGTGCTATATAAATGCAAGTTCTTTCTTTCTGGTGTCTCTCCACCTGAAGTTCCATGCTGAACTCCGGCAGTGTTCTGGTACCTTACCAAAATGACCATTCTTCAGGTTTGAATTTAGAGAGTGAGTATCAGAAGGCATTACGAATAAGCATTTTAAGCCCATGCTTTCTATCCGCCATGCGACCATCATGGCCTTTAACCCACTTCATCTAATCTCCTGACAGAACGTTCTGCATAAACTCTCCTTGGTTCCCGAAATTAACTGAGGGAAACAGCAGAATATTCATCCTCCCCCACACCACCACTACTCAACTCAGTCCTGCTGCTATCCTCAGACAGCATTCCCCTTCCATCCCAATCCTCCAGTATGACAGGAACCATCATGCCTTGTGAGCAGCTGATCATCTCAGATGATTCCTGTCATGATAATGTCCAATCCTGTCTCAGACAACATCCTTACGCAGCTTCTCTTCCAACGATTGAATTGCACTATCAATTAGTTTTGGTTTGAGCCTATTTCAGTTTCAAAAACAAGTTCCTTCTAATTCTCAGTCTTTATTTGCGGCTTATTAATTTTACACCTGATCCCTTCAATTCATTGCTCGCAGTCTAAGTCAAACACCGTGCTTATATTGAAAATATCTACGCCTCTCAGCATTAAAAATATTCCCCCATCTATATTAATTCTTGGAAATGCAAGGTACAATTAAAATAAACCACCTACACAGATTGACGGGTGGGAGTGTGTAACAGATCCTTTGACAAGAGACAGCCCATTTAGGTAGATCAGTAGCGGTTATTTCACTATTACAGTACATGTGGGAAAAATGGACTGCCCACTCAATAACAGGCACATCTGATTTATAGAATTTTTAAGCAAATTCAAAGCTCACTATACTTAGTCTTCAATCACTTGGACTGAAAGTGACACTTGGTTTCTGGGTGATAAAGGTGGCATGGTGGGAACTGAGTGGCACATTGGGTTAGATATTGGCCTAGGTACATATCTAGTCTAGATTGATGGGCTGAAAGGTTGCTTTGTCTGCTGGATAAGAATTGTAAATGAAATGAGTTTGGGCAGTCTCCATCCAGTTCCCAGTGAGCATGGCTTGTCTTCCTTACTCGGTCTGCCCAATATGTGGCTCCAGTCCCACTCCAATGTGGTTGACTCTGAACTGCCCTCTGAAGTAGCCTAACAAGCCATTCAGTTGCATGAAACTGCTTCAGTTCAAGAAGGCCATATTCTCAGCGCAACTCGGGATGGGCAATAAATGTCAGCCTTGCTAGCAACACTCACATCCCAAGAATGAAAAGAAAGTTAAAAAACGGTGTCTAATTTGGCATTAATTGGCAATTCACTCACAGAGGCTACAGGATGGCTGGCGTGGGAAATGGAAAAATGCCACACCAATGCAAGGGCTGCTCTTCCGAGGTTCAGGCTGAGGCATGTTGTTGGGTCAGTGTCGAAGGAGCTTTACCCTGCATCTGGCTGTGCTATACCTGACCTGGGAGCACTGAGGAATGAAACACTTCTCATTTTAGGCACTAACACCCCTCATCATGATGAGCGCAGTTTAAGAAAAGTTTGAAAATCATTAAGAAAGCAAGTGACACAGTGGTGAAAAGTTCATTGATTGTGACAAGC
The DNA here is from genome assembly GCF_035084215.1 of Heptranchias perlo. Classification (NCBI taxonomy): domain Eukaryota; kingdom Metazoa; phylum Chordata; class Chondrichthyes; order Hexanchiformes; family Hexanchidae; genus Heptranchias; species Heptranchias perlo. The sequence goes on along the minus strand of NC_090329.1, from coordinate 16,231,369 downwards.
CTATACTAAAATCAGAGTGTGCTCATCAGAGAGATACTCTGCAGTCTGCTAGAGAATTGAAGGATGGTGGAAGGGTGGAACTCTCTCCCACAAAAAGCAGTAGATGCGAGCTCAATTAATAATTTTAAATCTGAGATCGATTGATTTTTGCTAGCCAAGGGTATTAAGGGATACGGTGCCAAGGCGGGTGGATGGAGTTAGGATACAGATTAGCCATGGTCTCATTGAATGGCGGAACAGGCTCGAGGGGCTGAAAGGCCTCCTCCTGTTCCTGTGATCCTATGTGAACAGATAGCTGTGTGACCCAGATGCTCAACTATAGTCTGTGTCAGTGAGTAGATCAGAGCTGTTATTTCATCATTACAATATCCGGGTGAAAAATGTAAAAATGTGCTCTTAAAATCAGGCACCGATTTATACCTTTTAAACAAAATATAACGTAATTGCTCCTGAAACCAAAAATGACAGTTTTCGTACCTACAGTGATACAAAGCTTTTGAAGTTTTCATAAACTCACATCCCCAAAAGTCAGTGCTCGTTGGCATGTATTAGCTCTACAATTACCACAGTTATTCAAGCAATGTTTGTCGGGCAAGACCGGATTGGTTTTGGTCTGAAGCTAGCCTCAACATACACTCCCTCCACCATTGGCACACCGTGGCTGCAGTGTGTACTCTCTACAGGATGCACTGCAGCAACTCGCCAGGGCTTCTTAGACAGCACCTCCCAAACCCACGACCTCCACCACCTAGGACAAGGGTAGCAGGTGCATGGGAACACCACCATCTTCAAGTTCCCGTCCAAGTCACGCACCATCCTGACTTGGTCATATATCGACGTTGCTTCGTTGTCCCAGGATCAAAACCCTGGAACTCCCCACCGAACAGCACAGTGGGAGAACCTTCACCACACGGACTGCAGCGGTTCAAGGCGGCAGCTCACCACTACCTTCTCAAGGGCAACGAGGGATGGGCAATAAATGTTGGCCTTGCTAGTGACATTCACATCCATAGAATGAATTTTAAAAAGTTATTAATGGTGATAAATGTAGAAGAATTCTATAAGCATGATAGGCCCTATATGAGGACAGCATGAGCAGTAAGGCAAGTGAGAGGGCAATCTCTTCAGTGGTTCATAGACAATATTCTGTAGCAGTTTTCTGCTCACTGTTATAGTGCCCTGGGGGAGGGCAGCTAAGAAAAAAGGCTGCATTTAATGACACAATTCCTGGCCAGAATGGAGATGATTGGGTAATTCTCTATATAGTCACACTGCTGTAAGCGATTGGGATTGATTTTATGCACATAATTTGTATTATGTGACTATCCTCCACTCACTGCATCTTGCTGGAGAAATCACCCTGCTGTAGTCAGGAGACTCTGTTTGCTGTAGTTTCAGTCATGAGTTTGGAGACTGTAAATTGAAACCACATGTTCCACCCCGGCCTCCAACTCCTTGGCTGTCACAGTGGTGTCAATAGTCACTCTGGAGAACAAAAGAGTGGTGTTCTTAAAAGCAGAGATATTAAGATCAGTGCTAGACACACAATCCAAAAACAACAGGAAGTTGTTCAGCTACTTGTTTTTAAATTTTGAAAGTGTGTGTGTACGCGCGCATGTGTGTTTATATATGTATGTTTGTATATGTGCATGCACATGCATATATATATATAGACACATATACACACACACAAACATATATAAAAATGAAAGCTCTCACAAACACTCGGTCATGTATAGGTGCTTTAGTTAGTTATCCTGTTACTTACAGTCATCCAGGTCGTTAAACTGAACCCCACTAAAACCTTGCACTTCATAGTAAATTCAGTGTGCCCAGTCTGATGACCGAGTTGGTAAATGCAAGGCCCAGTGTGAGGCACACAGTCCAGAATGGGCTCAGGTTAAATCCCTCGCCTGTGCTGAGTTATCTGCTGGAGGGGTAATAGGGACTCAATTCCCCTTAGTGCCCCTGGTTAAAGATGGCGGCAAAATACAAAGTAGTCAGGGTTCTCACTTGTGATTTTCCTGTGATTCCTGCCGGAACGTGGATGTTGGACGAAGACAGATGTTGCTGTGATGCCTCCTGTCGATGAATAGCCCTCTGACCCCCTCACCGTTGACACATGAAGAATGACCATTTGGGTTAGGTACTGAAGAGCAGTCAGTGCCTGTGGAACTGTACCCGGCATAATTCAGCATCTTCTGGAGCGAAGGGGAGAAAATTGGGGAGGGGGCTCGGGAGGAAGGAGGAATAAAGTAACAGTATCTGTTTGGTGGGTGGGGGCCTGTACACATCACTTGATTTGAAATGGAAAACCTATGGCCCCAGTATTAACGGGAGGCGGGGAGGGTATGTGGGGTGTCCGGGAGTGGGTGATGAACCCGGCAAGGCCGGGGATGTGGAGGCCCTGCCGATCTGAATGGCAGGACCTCATTTAAATCATCTTCTGCAGACTACCGCCCGACAGACGGCCAGATTGACTGCCTGGTTGGCAGGCGGGAGGGGAAATTAAGCATCAGGAAGTCGCAGCCGGGGACCCATGTGAACAATCCCCGACAGTCAGTGGGGGTGGGGGTGGTGGTGGGGGTTGGTGAGGCTGAAGGCCTCCTTGTGAGGTCTGAGGGTTAGCTTTCCTACTCCTCCTGGCCCACACGGAGCTTAAAACCAGGCAAAGTTGGAAAACATACCTGGACCTCTTCTGGCCAGCTGACCCCTCCCACCCTGTTGCTGTTGCCAGGCAGCAGGCGGTGCGGCACTCCCCCCCCACCCCCCCCGTGTTGAGATTAACAATAAGTCACGCTGCCGAGGACACCATCAGCCTGCAACTTCTGCATGTTAAGTAGAGCCCTGGCTGCTTTTAGCAGGAGCCTCATCCAGGGTCTCAATCCGAGAACGGGGTCACGTTGGGCACAGAAAAAGCATTGAAACTGATCAGTGGAAACTGAATCACGTTTGAACTCTTTTTTATTGTGTTTTTTTTTGGGGGGGGGGGGTGAATATAAATGTGCAATTTTGTTTTTTTTTAAAAATAGGATTGCTCGATTCCGATATCTTAACCTCCCGACTCTCTCCTGCCCTTTGCTTACAATTACAGTACACTCTAAGGAAGACAACATCTGCCTCATAACACAGGTACCGACTTCCTAGTCAATCTTTGCCTCCTATTCAAGAATATTTTTGATCACATTAGATTACAGGCGTGTTTTGGGAGGGGGTAGTGGAAGCAATCATGATGCCGATTAAAAAGAATATATAAAACCCTCACATGGATAACTCACCGAACCCCATATATTCGAACCCAGGTGCTCACATTGTCATCTCTTCTCTTGTTTCTCTATTGAAATAGCACATCACCTCCCTGAGCCCCCCTACATTGGAATTTGTAGCAGCAGTGCAAAGTGGTTTCACATGCACATTAATGCAAAAGTGGCAGTATAACTCAGGAGTCCTCCTGACTGGCTCCTGAGTACACTAAAGTAAGAGCTGGGAAACCATCAGTAGGAGGTAGTCTCACATTCCTTCCAGTCTGCCCCAGATGTGGTGTAATTGCACTTTAAAAATGCCTGGGCATCTCCAATCGTACCTCTTGGGGACTCGGCAATCATATTCTTTTCTACAATACAAGAAAATGGAAACTCCCATTTGTGCTCTCATAACATTACAAAACAACCTTTTAGGGATGGGAACTCTGTACACAGCAAGCTACGCATATGTAAAGCTCCGTTGTCACTGAACTCAGCGTGAGACACAACAGGTAGTAAATCGGATACACTTACAATGTTCAGTTCCATTCGGAGCCCCTCAGATAATGAAGCAGTCCGTGCCCGCATCCAGCAAGACCTGGACAACATCCAGGCTTGGGCTCATATGTGGCAAGTAACATTCATGCCAGACAAGTGCCAGGCAATGACCATCTCCAACAAGAGAGAGTCTAACTACCTCCCTTGACATTCAACGGCATTACCATCGCCGAATCCCCAATCATTAACATTGACCAGAAACTTAACTGGACCAGCCACATAAATACCGTGACTACAAGAGCAGGTCAGAGGCTGGGTATTCTGTGGTGAGTGACTCACCTCCTGACTCCCCAAAGCTTTTCCATCATCTACAAGGCACAAGTCAGGAGTTTGATGGAATACTCTCCACTTGCCTGGATGAGTGCAGCTCCAACAACACTCAAGAAGCTCGACACCATCCAGGACAAAGCAGCCCGCTTGATTGGCACCTGATCCACCACCCTAAACATTCACTCCCTTCACCACCGGTGCACCATGGCTGCAGTGTGTACCATCCACAAGATGTACTGCAGCAACTCGCCAAGGCTTCTTTGACAGAACCTCCCAAACCCATGACCTCTACTACCTAGAAGGACAAGGGCAGCAGGCACATGGGAACACCACCTGCACGTTCCCCTTCAAGTCACACACCATCTCGACTTGGAAATATATCACCGTTCCTTTGTCGGCACTGGGTCAAAATCCTGGAACTCCCTTCCTAACAGCACTGTGGGAGAACCTTCACCACACGGACTGCAGCGGTTCAAGGCGGCGGCTCACCACCACCTTCTCAAGGGCAATTAGGGATGGGCAATAAATACTGGCCTTGCCAGCGACGCCCACATGCCATGAACGAATAAAAAAAAACATACCCCAACATTCTATTCGCCTTTGTAACTGTTACTCAACGCTCTGGCGATCTATTATTTATTCAATTGGTTTACATTGAACATTTCCTGATTCATCCTATTTAACAACATATCCTTTGCTTTATAATTACATTTGCAATTGCAGTACTGATCTAAGTGCTTTCCTATGTTTATTAATGCATGTATTTGAAATGAATATACCCAGTTAGCAAGTCTTTATAGATCTGAATTGCCCTCCCGCCCTCTCCCCTTTTATTCAGACATTTTGCTTTCTTATTCAACTTGGCACTGTCTGCAAAGAGGCATTTTACTTTTCATACTTCCATCCAAATCATTTTCTAAATATTTTAGACATACAAGGCCTCCAAGGACTGATCCCAGTGATTCTATGCTGGTGCCAGGTTTCCAATTAGAGACCTTGCCATTGATTGCTGCTCTTTGTTTCCTATCATTTAGCCAATTTACAATCCAATTTTCCACTTCCACTTTTGCCCAGAGAGCTTTCAATTTTGGCACAAGTCCCTTCTGAGGTACCTCATCATTTTTCCTCTGAGAAACAGTATCCACGATATTACTATTTCCCAGCGATTCAAATTATAATAAAGTTTGTCATTACCTGCTTTTCATAAATCCTGGAGATGTAACTCAACGGTGTTGAGCGCATGTGTGAGACTCAGGTTCAGTCCTCGGCTTCATTGGCATATTCTGGTACAGGTTCAAGGGGCTGAGGGACAGGCTCATGGGGGCTGAATGGCCTACTCATGTTCTTATGTTCCTAAATCACTGGTGGCTTTTAATTTTGATTAGTCTATCATAAGGGAAACAATTTGAGAACAGTCTTTTTGTCTCCTACTACAGATGCTAACCATACATGAATATGATTACCGAGATTATGTTTTTAATCTTTCTTTTTAAAAAAAACTTCTTCCAATGAGTTCATCTCAATCAGAGGCCATTTTGTTTTAAACCCAATGTCTCCCACTTCCAAATTGGACGGAAGAGCCTGGAGTCAGAGGAACACAGGAAAGGAAACCATATAAGCATTTAAAAATGTTGAAAGAAATAGCAATAAAGTGTTTGAATAGTCATTACTGGCTAAAAATAAAGGTAAAATTAAATAAAATAAGAGAGAGAAATTGGAGAATAACGGGGGAGGGACCTAAATGTAACTTTGTGATGGGAGCCACACCACCTCATTGAAAGAACCCATGTGCCATACAACTTGTTTTCACCGTGCTATGACATTTATGAATAGAAAGGACTTTCATTCATTCAACGTGCAGATTATATTTGACCAGCTGGACTACATCATGCAGGTAAAGCCAGATACCCTTGAAGCAGCCATGATGCATTTCTTCTACACCAGTCGACAGTTCCACCATTATTTCAAGGCATTTCCATCCTAGATGGATGGATCTTGAGTGACTGGGGATACCATCTTGTACCGTGGGTGATCACCAGTGCAGGATCCGCCAACTGCAGCAGAAGGAAATTAAAATGAAGGACATAGCTCCACAAAGGCACAACTAGAGCATAACGTCAACATGCTGAAACAAATGTTCTGCTGTCTAGATAGATCCTGTAATATCTAATAAAGGTTTGTAAAATTATGAAGGGGTTTGATAGGGTAGACGTAGACAAGATGTTTCCACTTGTGGGGGAGTCCAAAACTAGGGATCATAAATATAAGATAGTCACTAATAAATCCAATAGGGAATTCATGAGAAACTTCTTTACCCAGAGAGTGGTTGAAATGTAGAACTTGCTACCATATGGAGTAGTTAAGGCAAATAACATAGATACATTTAATGGGGAAGCTAGATGAACACATGAGGAGAAGGGAATAGAAGGATATGACGGTAGGGTGAGATGATGTAGAGTGGGAGGAGGTTCATGTGGAGCATAAACATTGGCATGGACCAGTTGGGCTGAAAGGTCAGTTTCTGCACTGTAAATTCTATCCTATGGTATAACACCAAGAAGGTTTCCAAAATTATAGTAGTGTGTTACGTGATGCTATCAGGAGAGAAGTCACCGTGCAGCCAGTCCAAGAGGGACTCCAGGACGGGCCAGAAGAAGGCAGAGAGAATGAGGCTGAGCCTGAGGAGTTGGCAGCTGCATTAAAACACCAACACGGACAACAGATCTGACAAAGCTTACTGGAGAACCATTTTAGTTAAACTCGCAAACCTCCTCAGCACAAGCACTCTTGTATCCTGCTCCCGATAATTCCCATGCCAAACCCAAATGACATCACAAACCTGCACTCCACCTCACCCATCACACTTGCACATCCAGTCATTTTCTGAAGCAGAAGTGTAGTCAGGGACAAAGTCACAATACAAAAGCAATCATTTATTAGCAGAAAAGTGTTTGTCGTGATGGCAGTGTCTCTTAGCCCAGTGCTGCCCCCCTTTGTGACTACGTATAGAGAGTGCACCTTCCTACCTATTCTAGTGTTCCTTCTCGGTGCTACTCTTTTGGGAGACAGAAATGAGATGGAGGGATGAATCTCAGAGGGATTTCTGAGATGGGCTTCGCTTTGTTTCTCCTTCTGCAGACATTTGAACCACAGGTCGGACATTTATTGATGTTTTGGCCACCTCTGCCTGCCCACTTACAGGCTCTGTGTGGGCCATTTAAGTGGGAACACTGAGTAGCACGGATGGAGCGTTGCCCTGAGACACTGGAGGTGGTGGAACAGTGGTTTAGAGGACTAGGGAAGTGAGGTGTAATATGGGGACATGAGTATTTGGGAAGACTAATGAGTCGTTGCTATAGGAAACAAGTGAGGATTTTGCAGGGAAGGATAGTTTGAGTTAGAGCGTTGAGTAGTGAAGGGGTAGTGAACAGCTCAGGGAGCACTGTGGACAGTATTTGGGGGATAGGGTCAGTGAGTAATCAAGGTAAGCAGCATGGGGTAGTACGAATTCAATTATGGAAATGAGTAGTTAATAGGTGGGGTAATGGGCGTTATAAGTAGTTAAGGGGATGAATAGTTTGGATGGTAGGTATTTAGGAATCAGTGGATAGTTGCCGAAAAGAAACAGTTTGCAGATGGGTAGCTGGTACTGGGGAGAGTGGGCATGAGCGGAAACAATGGGGATTGGTAGAGTAAGGGGTTTCAGAGAGTAAGGGAATTTGTAGAGGTAGAGTGAAGGAAGTGACTTATTGAAAGTTTGGAGTTTAAAACAAATATAAATGAAGAGAAGTAGAATTGGAAGAAAAAAAGGACATGGAGAATTGGAGAGAGTAGGACCCAAGTTCAGAGCCACAGAATGGGAGAGTGAGAGTGGGGTGAAAGTGAAGAGTTTGATCTCATTTATCCAGCTCCCATTTATTCAATGATCATGCAGTTGGCTTGTTCTCTCCAAAGCTCAATTTCATTTATTTAATCCCTGTTTATTTAAGTCATTCACTGGTGGTCAGCCCATTTCCAACACTCCAAGGACAATTACATTAATTTACAGCACATTTATTTACTTCATTTTGGGGGATTTATTTTCTAGAAGGGTTTGGGATCAGCGTGATCCAGAAGATTGATTTTTGACTGTATAGTTGATATATTTTCCAGTATTTTGGAACCTACAATGAACAGGGAAATTGCCTTCCCCCCACCCCCCCAGTCTAAAAAGAAAAGGACTGTTCCTTCATTTTATTGAAAACTATCCCTGGCAATGAATTATCTTTCTTTATATTTTTATATTGGTAGCAACAGCAAATCTATGATTTGGAGAAAACATGTTAATTTTCTTTGGGAAAAAAATTGCCAAATAGAAGACTTAAACCAGCAAGTACTGGCCATTGAATCATTCCAGTCAGGTTTGTACACATTAAACTTACAATTATGCATCTCCTTCCAAATGCTACATTGGCCCCTCCCTCTCCCCCCCCCTCCCAACAGGTAGTGTATATCTAGGAGGTATCAAGATACGTTTCCCTGGAATTTTAAAATAAAATTCTTTCATGGGATGTGGTGTCACTGGCGAGGCCAGCATTTATTGCCCATCCCTAATTGCCCTTGAGAAGGTGGCGGTGAGCCGCCTTCTTGAACCGCTGCAGTCCGTGTGGTGAAGGTTCTCCCACAGTGCTGTTAGGAAGGGAGTTCCAGGATTTTGACCCAGCGACAATGAAGGAACTGCGATATATTTCCAAGTCGGGATGGTGTGTGACTTGGAGGGGAACGTGCAGGTGGTGTTGTTCCCATGTGCCTGCTGCCCTTGTCCTTCTAGGTGGTAGAGGTCGCGGGTTTGAGAGAGGCTGTCGAAGAAGCCTTGGCAAGTTGCTGCAGTGCATCCTGTGGATGGTACACACTGCAGCCATGGTGTGCCGATAGTGGAGGGAGTGAATGTTTAAGGTGGTGGATGGGGTGTCAATCAAGCGGGCTGCTTCTGCTGGGTGGTGTCGAGCATCTCAAGTGTTGTTGGAACTGCACTCATCCAGGCAAGTGGAGAGTATTCCATCACATTCCTGACTTGCACCTTGTAGATGGTGGAAAGGCTTTGGGGAGTCAGGCGGTGAGTCACTCACCACAGAATACCCAGCCTCTGACCTGCTCTTGTAGCCACAATAACTATGTGGCTCGTCCAGTTAAGTTTCTGGTCAATAGTGACCCCTAGGATGTTGATGGTGGGGGATTTGCCAATGGTATTGTTGTTGAATGTCAAGGGGAGGTGGTTAGACTCTCCCTTGTTGGAGATGGTCATGCCTGGCACTTGTCTGGCGCGAATGCTACTTGCCACTTATCAGCCCAAGCCTGGATGTTGTCCAGGTCTTGCTGCATGCGGACACGGACTGCTTCATTATCTGGGGCGTTGCAAATGGAACTGAACACTGTGCAATCATCAGCAAACATGCCCACTTCTGACCTTGTGATGGAGGGAAGGTCATTGATGAAGCAGCTGAAGATGGTTGGGCCCAGGACACTGCCATGAGGAACTCCTGCAGCAATGTCCTGGGCTGAGATAGTTGGCCTCCAACAACCACTACCATCTTCCTTTGTGCTTGGTATGACTCCAGCCACTAGGAATTCAGCTCTTTTGTCCATGTTTGGACCAAGGCTGCAATGAGGTTTGGAGCCGAGTGGTTCTGGCGGAACCCAAACTGAGCATCGGTGAGCAGGTTATTGGTGAGTAAGTGCCGCTTGACGGAAGGTGTCGTCGACAGTGCAATCACTTTGCTGATGACTGAGAGTAGTCTGATGGGGCGGTAATTGGCCGGATTGGATTTGTCCTGCTTTTTGAGGACAGGACATACCTGGGCAATTTTCCACATTGTCAGGTAGATGCCAGTGTAGTAGCTGTACTGGAACAGCTTGGCTAGAGGCACAGCTAGTTCTGGAGCACAAATCTTCAGCAATACAGCTGGGATGTTGTCAGGGCCCATAGCCTTTGCCGTATCCAGTGCACTCTGCCGTTTCTTGATATCACGTGGAGTGAATCGAATTGGCTGAAGACTGGCTTCTGTGATGGTGGGAATCTTGGGAGGAGGCTGAGATGGATCATCCACTCTGCACTTCTGGCTGAAGATGGTTGCAAACGCTTCAGCCTTGTCTCTTGCACTCATGTGCTGGGCTCCGCCATCATTGAGGATGGGGATGTTCACGGAGCCTACTCTTCCCATTAGTTGTTTAATTGTCCATCACTGTTCACGACTGGATGTGGCAGGACTGCAGAGCTTTGATCTGATCTGTTGGTTGTGGAATCCCTTAGCTCTGTCTTTTCGCATGTTGCTTCCGCTGTTTAGCATGCATGTCGTCCTGTGTTGTAGTTTCACCAGTTTGGCACCTAATTTTTAGTTACATCTGGTGCTGCTCCTGGCATGCTCTTCTGCACTCCTCATTGAACCAGGGTTGATCCCCTAGCTTGTTGTTAATGGTAGAGTGAGGAATATGCCGGGCCATGAGGTTACAGATTATGGTGGAATACAATTCTGCTGCTACTGATGGCCCACAGCACCTCATGGATGCCCAGTTTTGAGCTGCTAGATCTGTTCTGAATCTATCCCATTTAGCACGGTGGTAGTGCCACACAACATGATGGACGGTGTCCTCAGTGTGAAGGTGGGACTTCGTCTCCACAAGGACTGTGCGGTGGTTAGTCCTACCAATACTGTCATGGACAGATGCATCTGTGACAGGTTGACTGATGAGGACAAGGTCAAGTAGGTTTTTCCCTCGTTTTGGTTCTCTCACCACCTGCCGCAGGCCCAGTCTAGCAGCTATGTCCTTCAGGATTTGGCCAGCTCGGTTAGTAGTGGTGCTACCGAGCCACTCTTGGTGATGGACATTGAAGTCCCCCACCCAGAGTACATTCTGTGCCCTTGCTACCCTCAGTGCTTCCTCCAAATGGTGCTCAACATGGAGGAGGACTGATTCATCAGCTGAGGGAGGGCGGTAGGTGGTAATCAGCAGGAGGTTTCCTTGCCCACATTTGACCTGATGCCATGAGATTTCATGGGGCTCGGAGTCAATGTTGAGGACTCCCAGGGCCACTCCCTCCTGACTGTATATCACTGTACCGCCACCTCTGGTGGGTCTGTCCTGCCGGTGGGACAGGACATACCCAGCGTTGGTGAATTTTTACATTAAAGTAGGTGTTTCCTGATTAATTTTTGACACATTTTATTTCAGATAAATTATTTTTTTCTGTTTCTTTTTGGGGTTACTAATCCAGGACATTTGGGTTTTCAACAGACCCATGAGATTCTCAAAAGCGCCATTCTCTGCTAATTTCTCCCCTCAAGTAATTCTCGCAGTCTCTTCCCTGAAAGCCAAGTGCTCTTGCTGGAATCTCTCTCTCTCTCTCTCTCCTCTACCCTCCTCTTCCAAAATCAACTGGTCTATACCTTCCTCTCTCTCTGTGCACCAAAAACCACGCTAGTCTCTTTCCCCCCAATGCCGCCACTCTCAAACTGCTGCCTACTTACAATAGACAGCGCTACACATTGCGAGTGAGAATTCATGATCACACAAGAATTGTCGTCCACAGTGCCAATCACACCAGGAGTACGTGTAGGTGGGATCCTAGATTGGTCCGTCGGGCAGAGGCTTCGTCCATGCCTATTTTCGCCTGGACCAAAAAAAAGCTGACAGTCCATGGCTGATGCAGACAGTTGGCATGTCGGTTATCCTGTCATTAAATGGAGGAGAGAAGAAGGTTACAAAGGATTGCTGTAGGGATATGAGCTCATCATTCTCAGTCCACATCCTGTACTACTGTTAAATTTTGTCTGATAACACTCCTGTGAAGCGCCTTGGGGCGTTTTACTGTGTAAAAGGCGCTATATAAATGCAAGTTGTTGTTGTTGTACATTTACCCTGTAGCCAGCGGTCTCAGACGGAGAGCTGCGGTATGGGTTCCGGCTCGGCAGTAGTCTGTCTACACCGCCTATCTGGAACTCCAATTCGTATTCCCAGACAAAAGCTCTGTGCTTATCTCTCAGTGGTTAAAATTTAAATGTTTGCAGAGCACAGACAGCATCATCTCCACTGTATAAATTTTTAAATGAACATAGGAATTGCTACTTGAAAAAACTAGTGAATGTTACTTGCCACTTATCAGCCCAAGCCTGGATGTTGTCCAGGTCTTGCTGCAGGCGGGCACGGACTGCTTCATTATTTGAGGGATTGCGAATGGAACTGAACACTGTGTAATCATCAGCGAACATCACCATTTCTGATCTTATGATGGAGGGAAGGTCATTGATGAAGCAGCTGAAGATGTATGGGCCTAGGACACTGCCCTGAGGAACTCCTGCAGCAATGTCCTGGGGCTGAGATGATTGGCCTCCAACAACCGCTACCATCTTCCTTTGTGCTAGGTATGACTCCAGCCACTGGAGAGTTTTCCCCCTGATTCGCATTGACTTCAATTTTACTAGGGCTCCTTGGTGCCACATTCGGCCAAATGCTGCCTCGATGTCAAGGGCAGTCACTCTCACCTCACCAGACAAGTGCCAGCCAATGACCATCTCCAACAAGAGAGAGTTGAACCACCTCCCCTTGACATTCAATGGCATCACCATTGCCAAATCCCCCATCATCAACATCCTGGGGGTCACCATTGACCAGAAACTTAATTGGACCAGCCACATAAATACTGTGGCTACAAGAGCAGGTCAGAGGCTGGGTATTCTGAGGCGAGTGACTCACCTCCTGACTCCCCAAAGCCTTTCCAACATCTACAAGGCACAAGTCAGGAGTGTGATGGAATACTCTCCACTTGCCTGGATGAGTGCAGCTCCAACAACACTCAAGAAGCTCAACACCATCCAGGACAAAGCGGCCCACTTGCACACTATCCACCACCCTAAACATTCACTCCCTTCACCACCAGCGCACCGTGGCTGCAGTGTGTACCATCCACAGGATGCATTGCAGCAACTCGCCAAGGCTTCTTCGACAGCACCTCCCAAACCCCGACCTCTACCACCTAGAAGGACAAGGGCAGCAGACACATGGGAACAACACCACCTGCACGTTCCCCTCCAAGTCGCACACCATCCTGACTTGGAAATATATCGCCGTTCCTTCATCGTCGCTGGGTCAAAATCCTGGAACTCCCTACCTAACAGCACTGTGGGAGAACCTTCACCACACGGACTGCAGCGGTTCAAGAAGGCGGCTCACCACCACCTTCTCAAGGGCAATTAGGGATGGGCAATAAATGCTGGCCTTGCCAGCGACGCCCCCATCACAAGAACGAATTTTTAAAAAAGACCACGGTCCATCTAGTTCACCTTCTACCATCCTGGTAGTCACATGACACAATGACAATGGAGTTGTTGACTAATCATAGCAATCAATCTCTCTCAATTAGTTTACAACAGACCCAGGCATGAAGCAAGGAAACCCCCAGTGGTGGAAAGCTTTGGGAACCATATGTTAAAAGTCACCTGTTCCTCCCAACCCTGCTACACTTGCCATATCTCATATCTCAAATTACTCATATACCATATCTCAAAATATTATTCTGAAAGGTAGGTTAAAAACATGTCTTGGAGCTCAACTTCCTAAACCCATTTTGACACTGCATTAGAATCACACTCCACAAAGAGTGTAACCAAGCAGTGTGAGGCTAGCCGCTCCAGAGAGTTTCACACCACTTTCCTTCAGAGACGAGTCAGAGCCTGCATCCAGGTTCCATTACCACTTTGGCATCAGTGGTACTTTGCTGCAATGCTACAATTTTAACGTAAACATATCCGAAAGCTCTCCAAAATTACATTCAATGTAGCGAAGTGAAAGAAAGAACTTGCAATTATGTAGTGCCTTTCATGATCTCAGGACATCCTAAAGTGCTTTACAGTCAATGATGTGCTTTTGAAGTGTAGTCACTGTTGTGGGGTCAGATACAAGGCAGCCAATTTGCACACAGCAAGGTCCCACAAACAGCTATATGATAATGCTCTTCTTTGAAATAGTGTCATGGGATCTTTTGCATCTACCTGAGAGAACAGATGGGGTGTTGGTTTAACATCTCATATGTGAGACAGCACCCCGAACATTGCAGTGCTCCCTCAGAACGGCAGTGGAGTATCAGCCTAGATTTTTGTGCTCAAGTCTCAGAGTGAAACTTGAACCCACAAACTTCTGAGTCACAGGCAAGAGTGCTACTAACTGAGCCACAGCTGAGACCACATATGGTACACATTTTTTGAAAAGACACCTCCACTTTCATATCTGAAGTTGTATATCTGTATAACTGAAGTTTGAAAGATTCCCGATAAGATTTAGACTTAACAGTTGACTTTCAGGAAATCTGCAAAATCGAGTTGATTGGAATGCATTTAAGAAAAATTACACAGAGGGCGAGATATGTGATTTTCATTGGTGCAATAGAGTGGAATCTTATATGTAACAGATAACAAAAGACAAAAAAACATTAAACAGAGCTCGATTATTTATTACATGAGGGGCAAAACTGGAAGAATAATATGCATATGAGGCGTAGTGATATTGCCAAGAATTGACTCACATTACTCCATAAACACAGATTTCACCACATTTGATTTGAGTAACTGGAGTAATCCACTTCTGAAGATTATTCTGTTGATTATGCGGAGAAATGTACAAATGGAAGTCAAGTAAAAAAGACTTGAATTATGAAAATCTTCAGCACTTTTTTTTTTCCTCGAGTTGCTCTCTATTGAACAGCTCTCTGCCTGGACTTAACAAAAACATTTACTTGGAGCAGTTTGGAAGAATGAGTAAAATGAAGCACAGAGATAAGACTGCCTCAGATAGCTTGCAGACGTAATAGCTTAGTAATCAAGCGAAGATAGATGCTCAAAAAATGTGCATGTCATTGTTCACATAACAAAGCAGCCAGGATTTGAGCCACATCCCAGCGAAACAAATTAAATGATTTTTGCCCAGTAAATCCTATGCTTCCTTGCTTGCTTTGTTGCTTACTGATGCACACTGTCCTTCAATCAGCAGCCCAATCACTCAGTGGGTTAGAGAGACCCGTGTCTGAGGTGAAGCGCAAATAATTGGTTGAAAAAGAAAATGAGAGGGGAATAAATTTATGAAACACCAAAGTGATCTTCGAGTATTTTAAGGATCATCAAGCTCTGACAGGCGACATATGGTTTCATCTGCAAAACAGTACGATAACTACATTAATATATTTATGGCATCATTTGGTAAGTGTTATAAGGAAATAAATAAATATTTTGACAGAAAGATGATGTATTCAGGACTTTGAGAGCTGACATTGAAAGGATGAAAAGAAAAAGACTTGGATTTATATAGCGCATTTCACAACCTCAGCACGTCCCAAAGCGCTTTATAGCCAATGGAGCACTTTTGAATTGTAGTCACTGTTGTAATGTAGGGAAACACGGCAGCCAACTTGCACACAGCAAGGTCCCACAAACAGTAAGACCAGATGATCTGTTTTAGTGATGTTGGTTGAGGAATAAATATTGGCCAGGACACCAAGGGATATCTCCCCTGCTCTTCTTCGAAATAGTGCCATGGGATCCTTTATGTCCACCTGAGGGGGCAGACGGGCCTCAGTTTAACGTCTCAGCCAAAAGACAGGCACCTCCAACAGTGCTGCACTGAAGTGTCAGCCTGGATTTTGTGTTCTAGTGTCTGGAGTGGGACTATGAACCTTCTGACTCAGAGGTGAAAGTGCTACCAACTGAGCCATGGCTAACACAAAAAGTGCAACGCTATCTACAAATGAGAATTGGTGATTCAATTTAACTGGGATCCTCTCAATTGTGCTTTTACCCTGGGCTATCCATTTGCAGAAATATAGCCTGAAATTTTAAAAGTGGATAGGTACATGTGTGCATGTGCGTGCTCACATTCTGGTGTGTCGGGGGTGGGGGGGAAAGAGATTGTAAGGGAGGGGTCTGCTCTTGTTCTCCTGCTACAGATTCCAATTAACACATAATAAACTGCTAATGAGAGAATCATTAACAAAAGCTTACTGAAGATCAAGGAAATGACTATAGCCATTTGCCTAATATACTAGAGATCTCACCATTCCCCAGGCACAAGGCTTTGCATATCCTAATAGGCCCCAACTGATCAAAGGTATACTGACTGCACTAACATATACTTTCATCCCCCAATTCTACTTCCTTTTGATTGTTCATTAACTGAGTCCTTATCTTGTTTATAGAATTCAAAGCTAAATGCTCCCAAAGTAGGCAGATTGATCTGCAGGCTTTATATCATACTTTTGTGTGTGTCTGGGCAGATTCACTGAAGTAAAGTCAGTGTTATAAATGCTACGGTGCCCCTGCACTATGCTATAGCTTTTATTTTCTTGTCAGTCAGTACAACAAGGATAGAACCCTGGTGCATCAATACAGGTTCACGTATATAATTTGGGTCGCATCTATTGCCACCACTATGGTGGCAGTAACACATTCTGGTATTGCCACCGAAAGGATGTGGAAGGACAACACTCACCCAACACTTTGTCTGGAGTGTGTAATTAGATCCAGTCTGCTGCAGAGTAATTCAAGTTCTCTGGAATGTGTAATTTGATCCAGTTATTGTCAGGCAGGCTACAGAGTTTAGACAAGGCACAGTGCTAACACGACTGATTTCAGAAAACAGACAGTACTAACACTACCAAGTCCACAGAATGCACAGTGCTGAAACTATAGAGTTCAGAGAACGCACAGCGCTGATACTACTGAGTTCAGAGAACCCACAGCGCTGATACTGCTGAGTTCAGACAACACACAGCGCTAACACTACCGAGTTCAGAGAACGCACTGGGTCTGAGTGCGCATGTGCTAGTCCCTGGCACTAGTCACAGCATACAATTTGTGCAACTTGTATTGATGAAGGCCTGGTTATACTCTGTTCCTGTATAGCTAGATTTTTATTCCATTGTTTTGAGCTGTTGACAAAACTTATTTTGTATTCCATGAAAGAGCTCAAAACTGGTTCAAACTTCATTTATTTGTCACTTAACATTTGGGTAAGATAATTGAAAAGAAAAAAAGCCTCCAAAATCATCAACGGTGCATAATTAATAATAAATTGACAGGACTTTCTTTAAAACATGGAAATCTTAATTGAACTCTTGCTTTCCCAAGGTTAAAAGGGACCTGCTCCAGTAGCTGTGGGTAAAGTTTTTTGGCTGGTGGTGGTGGAGTGGGGGGGGGGGGGGGTTGGAAATGAGAGATATTAAATACTTACACTAACTCGTTCCAGAGGAAAAACCTTCTTCGGAGGAGTCATGGATGCTGATAAGATCTCCTCCACTGACTCAGCTCTAATCATGTGCTTCAAACCATGTTTTCTGCTCATTTTTAGGTTTTAGGAAAACCTAGGTGGGAAAGCATGTATCTTATTAATATTCAAATACCTCGGGGACAAAGCCCAAGAAAAAAGGCCGGTCTTAGGTGGAAGGCTCTGAGCTGATAAATGATTTAAAATGAAGCCTGTGGAGGGCTTCAGGTCACATCATGCAAGTGATATGTTGATGAAGTTAGAAAATGTAAGGAGGGAGGAGGTTCATGTGGAGTATAAACACTGGCATAGACCTGTTGGGCCGAATGGCCTGTTTTTGTGCTGTACGTTCTCTGTAATTCTATGTAAAATAAGTCGCCCTATTAACGACAGTACAATAAAGTCTAGGTTTTTTAACGAGCTGTTTGTGCCAAGTTTCATTTTTCTGCCTCTTGCTCCTTTTGCGGCTACACAACTCCCAGTATTCTGCTACCTGCTCGAGTATGAGCAGGCACAAGGGAATCACAGGTTGTTAAATCAGATGTGCCATTTAGAGTGGGGAGGGGGGGCATCAAAATTAAAAGTCCAAAGTTTTACGTGGGAAAAAATAGCACAGATAAAAAGAAAAACCATGAATGCTGTAAATCTGAAATGAAAAGAAAACAGGCTGGTCAGCAATTCGAATAGTTTAATAGGCTTTTTGCGCCCCCAGTGGAAAGTCGCACTTACAGATGGAGAATTGGGACTATAATGTTGGAGCCCTTTCCCTCGCCCTGGCTTCCTGTGAGCATGAGACCTTATCAGATACTCCAGATTGCAGGATTATCCCTATAGTCAGATTCTTCATCAGGGCATAGAGCTCTGATTAAGGATCCCACCTAAAATGTTAACCAATCTTTCTCTTTCCTATATTAGCTGACCTGCTGCACATCCCCAGCACTGAGAAATAGGTTGTTTGCAAAATATTCATTGCAAAGGTTTTTTTATCTAACTTTCTTACAATTATTCTCCTGTTCCATCAAGTGCAAATTATATTCACACTTTCCTTCAGAGCAGAAAAAATACTGCCCTTTGCTAATTCATTCACTCAAGAGAAAGAGGAAAGTCTCTTTGTTTTGGATGAGATGTTAAACTGAAACCCCGTCTGCCTCTCAGGTGAAAGATCCCATGACACTTTTGAAGAAGAGCAAAGGCGTTCTCCCCAGTGTTCTGGCCAAAATTTATCCCTCAACAAACATCACTAAAACAGATTATCTGGTCATTAATCTGACTGCTGATTGTGGGACCTTGAGATATGCAAATTGGCTGGCATGTTTCCCTATATTACAACAGCGACTACACTTCAGAAATACTTCATTGGCTGTTAAGCACTTTGGGACATCCTGAGGACGTGAAAGGCACTATACAAATGCAAGTTGCTTCTTTCTCTCTTTGATTAGTTTTCCCATAGTTACACAGCTGAAAGAAAACTGGGGTGAAATTGGTCTTTGGCGAAAATGTGACAGTGAGTTGGCACTCCATTTTATACTACGCCCAATCTTTGTTGAAAAATGGGCTGCCGATTCACTGTTGCCTATTTTACACTTTCACTGAAGATCAATTTGATCCCCAATGGAAGTCCAATTAACGTCCTCTTCTGTACTGGCACCCGATAGGAACATAGGAACAAGAGTAGGTCACTCGGCCCCTCGAGCCCGTTCCACCATTCAATTAGATCATGGCTGATCTGCACTGCAACTCCATTTGATCCATACCCCTTGATACCCTTACCTAATAAAAAAAAATCTATCAATCTCAGTCTTGAAAACTTCAATTGTCCCAGCTTCCACAGCCTTTTTGGGGAGGGAATTCCAGATTTCCACTACCTTGTGTTTGAAAAAGTGCTTCACTGCTGAATGGCCTGGTTCTAATTTTAAGATTGTGCCCCCTTGTTCTGGATTTCCCCACCAGAGGAAATAGTTTCTCTGTATTTACCCTATCGAATCCTTTTATCATTTTAAACACTTAGTTTAGATCACCACCCAACCTTCTAAACTCAAGGGAATACAAGCCAATATATTGGGGTCCAATTCTGGGAGACTGGCATCCACAAGCCAACTTTTAGGCATTTATGCTCTGAAAGTCAATACATTATCCCGGTAGCTATCAAACACCCACAAAATACTAGTCTATAATTCAGCCACTGGGATATTGGAGCCATATTTGGTATTGTAAATGCATGAAGCTGGCTCATGAATACTAATATCCCAGATTCCTACTGAAACAGGCACCAGTGTAAAAGTGGCTTAAATTAAGTTTGATATTTGAACTTGGGTGTTCCAGTCAAGAGTCCAACACAGTACACCACAGTAATCCTTCATTAATTTAGGACTGATATATGGCTTTTACAATTGGTTACTATACTGTAATAATAGAATCCTTTTGTAAAGTTCCCTTTGGGCACCATGTGAGGGATGTATTATTATGGGGGATGAGTTTTGGTTCAATGTTAGTTAGGAAGCATAACCAATGAGGGTGATATTGGATGTGGACATACAGAGAGCATTTAGTTGAGGAACCACTGTATACATGAGCCAGTTTACATAAAACACTGAAAGCCACTGAAAAGTGCAAAAGAGAATGTATTTTTGATATTGGAACGATGGCATCGGCATGATGGGCCAAATGGCCTCCTTCTGTGCTGTATCATTCTATGAAGTAAAAAAAGAAAAATTGAAATCTCAAATAAAAACATAAATTGCTAGAAATTTGTAGTAGATCCATCAAAAGAAGGAAAAACTTGCATTTGTGCATGACCACAGGACATCCCAAAGCGCTTCACAGCTAGTGAAGTACTTTTTGAAGTGTGGTCACTGTTGTAACGTAGGAAATGTGGCAGCTAATTTGTGTGCATCAAGGTCCCACAAACAGCAACGTGATAATAAACAGATAATCTGTTTTTAGTGATGTTGGTTGAGGGATAAATGGGATCTTTTACGTCCCCAAGAGGACAGATGGGGCCTCAGTTTAACGTCTCATCCGAACGACGGCCTCTCATCTTCATTCCCTCAGTACTGCTCCGGGAGTGTCAGCCTCGATTTTGTGCTCAGGTCCATGGAATAGGACTTGAACCCATGGCCTTTTGACTCAGATGTGAGAATGATACCAACTGAGCATCTGAAAGAGAAAGATCAGGCCTCTGTTTAACTTCAATATTACAGTTTACCCTTCAGTGTCTGCACTATGCCTCTTTCTGCAATCTCTTTTTCTAAAATCTCAAGTAACATGAACGGGAATATTCAATATAGATGATTAACGGCACACAGCTTTAAGGCAAAGAAAAGACAGCAGCCAATTTATCGTAAACGTAATGAAAATGAAGCAAACAAATGCGACCCTCGTCTTCAAAAGCCAGATCTACATGAGGTGGAATACAGCGCAGTTGGCTAATGAATGATCCTGTGTGCCAACTTCATAGTAACAGATTATTTGCTGGTGTTAGCCAGCACTGTGCTGGCAGATAATCCAAGCCTTCTCTTTACACCCCAATCCCACTGCTTTCAAAACCAGTTGAAAGATGGCATAACTTGGTCAGAATTAAAATGCAATACAAAATGACTGATTAAACACAACACAGAATTAGTACGTCCCGTAACAGTCAAAGGGGCCGCATTTTGGGTGAGAGCCTGGCAGTAGCACAGGGAAAATGGCGGTGAATTACTAGCTGCCACGTTCCGACCGAGGTTACAACCGCCACTATTTTCTTCCGGTCTGGAAAATGGCCGGCCAGAATGGGCAGAAGACTCATTAAAGTCAAATCGGGGTCCTACGACATACATAGAACCCTGATAGTGGACGCATTGGTTATGATCTTCCAAAATTCTCTAAATTATGGAATTTTCCCAGTGGACTGGAAGGTAGCAAATGTTATCCCACTATTCAAGAAGGGAGGGGGATAGAAAACAGGGAACTACAGGCTAGTTAGCTTGACATCGGCATCAGGAACATGTTGGAATCCATTATTAAGGAAGCGGGAACAGGGCACTTAGACAATCATAATATGATTAGGCAGAGTCAACGTGGTTTTATGAAAGGGAAATCATGTTTGACAAATTTGTTAGAGTTTTTTGAGGGTTTAACTAACAGGGTAGATAAAGGGGAACAAGTGGATGTAGTATATTTGGATTTTCAAAAGGCATTTGATAAGTTGCCACATAAAAGGCTGTTACTCAAGGTAAGGGCTGATGGGGTTGTGGGTAATATATTAGCATGGATCGAGGATTGGTTAAAGCACAGAAAACAGAGAGTAGGAACAAACGGTTCATTGTCAGGTTGGCTGTAACTAGTGGGGTTCCGCAAGGATCGGTGCTTGGGCCTCAGCTATTTACAATCTATATTAATGACTTAGATGAAGGGACTGTGTGTAATGTATCCAAGTTTGCTGACGATATAAAGCTAGGTGGGTAAGCAAGCTGTGAGGAGGACACAAAGGGCTCGATTTTAGGGTCGGGTTACCTGCGGGTTTCCAGCGGGGGGGCCCCGAAAATCCCGATCTCCGATCACGTGACCGGATTCGGACGAAATCCCGGCCACTTCCGGGTACCGCGCTGACGTGCGGGGCTGCGCGCGCAAGCCCCGCTGGTGGGAATCCCGCAGGCAATTAAAGCCAGCGGGGTTCCACTTGAGAGTACTTACCTTGCTCGTTGTGGTCAGTTAATGAGCTGAAGCAGCTGTCAAAAGAGGAAGTGTGGGATTTTACGGTCAAAGCAGTCAGTTTCCCACACTGGGGGAAACAGGACCCTTCAAACCAGGCGTGTTGCAGCCAGCAGCCTGTGGCAGGTGCCAAGGTGCGCTCCACGGGGGAGAGCCCTCACCCATGCAGGAGGCCACCGCGTCACATAGGGCAACCCCTGCCCTCCACCAACCCCCGCCAAGCCAGAGGACAGACCGACACGAAACCGCAGCCCCAGTCCGAGGACCCACCCACCTACCCTGCACAACCCCTCACACCAACACCTGCCAGATGGGTGGTGCGTTGACATCGTCGGAGGACGAACAGGATGACCAGCCCCAGCAGCCTCGCAGTCCACGCCGTCCGCCTCGGAGAGGTGGGGCCCCCCAACACGGTGCTGCGGCACACCCACCTGCACAGCAGGAGGGAGGGCTACCGCAGAGAGAGACGCGTCGCAGAGGGCACTACCCTCGCCACAGGGTCCACAGACCGAGGCGCAGCTCCCCGGACCTCTCCAAGCAGCAGTGCACAGGGAGGCGCAGATTCGCTCGACATGTAGTCGTGGAGATCTGCAGCCTCTTTCATGCTGAGCTGCTCCTGGCTGGCCCCAGCACCAACTGCTTACCTGTCGCTGGCAAAGTCACCACTGTCCTCCACACCTTCTCCTCCGCATCCTTCCAGGGTGCAGCCGGCAACACCGCCGATGTCTCTCAGTTGTCTGCGCGGACGAGCCCTGCAAATACACCTGCACCTACTCTGCAGTAACACGATGGGTGGCATCAGTGGTGGGTCCTCATAGTGATACCCAGGAGCGGGCATTATTGGACACAATGGACAGGATTCGCGGAGACATGGCAGTGGTGGTGTCAATATAATGTGTGCTGTTTGTGGCTCTGAAATTCAATATGGGTAACACCCATGACAAACCCTCAGACACCCTTGTGCACCCCCTTCATGCTGACGAGACGTTTGCCTTACCCTGCCTACTGCACATATGTGATGCATGCCCTGTGGCTGCAGCACAGGTGGTGGCAGGTTGAGTGAGGCTGGCCGTGAGGGAGATGCACGAGAGGGTGAGTATGGGATGGAGCCATGAGATTGTATGAGGATTGGGTCGCGTGTTAGTGGCAGGATGAGTACTGGCGAGGTGAGTAGGTGGAGGTAAGATGAGGATGGGGTGTGAGTGGGCATGAAGGGTGATGTGACAGAATAGTGTTGGCGGTGCCGAAGGAGATTTGGGGTGGGGGCAGTGTTGTGGCAGACGGAGTGTAGGGGAAAGACTTCGTGTTCTCACTGTGGCTGACCTACTGCGGTCATTGCAGCGCCTCCTGCACTGTATGCAGGTGGGCGATATGTTGGTGGCGCAGGTGACCCCCTCTGCCACCTCGAGCCAGGCCTTCTTGGTGGCAGAGGCAGGCCGCTTCCTCCCGCCCGCCGGGGGGAAGATCTGTGTCCTCCCCCTCCTCCTCACCCCATCTGATGATACCTGGGGTGAGGCATCATTAAACTGGGAGCAGCCTTCCCCCTGGGCTGCTCCATGCTGCAATTTGTCCCATTGGTTGCAGCATCTGTCAGTGGAGGACTGCCCCTTTAACTAGAGAGCCTCCAGCTGACAGATCGTACTGCGCATGCGCAGCCCGCCCGACGCGCAGGCCAGCGCCGTGGACCCCGGAGGAGCAGGTAATTGATTCCTATTAGTGGATTGCCTGCTACGATCGCGTGGGCAACCCACTAATTTCGCCGTTCGCGTTTTCGACGCTCCCGGAGGACCACCCGCTGGGAACCCGCAGGCCTGCTAAATTCGAGCCCAAAGAGTCTGCAAAGGGATATAGACAGGTTAAGTGAGTGGGCAAGAAGGTGGCAGATGGAGTATAATGTGGGGAAATGTAAGGTTATTCACTTTGGTAGGGAGAATAGAAAAGCAGATTATTTTTTAAAATGGTGAGAAACTATTAAATGTTGGTGTTCAGAGACACTTGGGTGTCCTCATACAAGAAATACAAAAAGTTAGTATACAGGTACAGCAGGCAATTAGGAAAGCAAATGGAATGTTGGCCTTTATTGCGAGTGTGTTGGAGTACAAGAGTAAGGAAGTCTTACTACAGTTGTACAGGGCATTGGTGAGACCTAGAACATAAGAACATAAGAACATAAGAAATTGGAGCAGGAGTAGGCCAATCGGCCCCTCGAGCCTGCTCCGCCATTCAATAAGATCATGGCTGATCTGATCCCAACCACAAATCTAAAGAACACAAGAAGTCGGAGCAGGACCCGGCCACATAGCCCCTGGGCCCTCTCCGCCACCCACAGGGCATTGACCGATCCGAACTCAGCTTCATGTCCAATTTCCTGCCCGCTCCCCATAACCCCTAATTCCCTTTACTTCTAGGAAACTGTCTATTTCTGTTTTAAATTTATCTAATGATGTAGCTTCCACAGCTTCCTGGGGCAGCAAATTCCACAGACCTACCACCCTCTGAGTGAAGAAGTTTCTCCTCATCTCAGTTTTGAAAGAGCAGCCCCTTATTCTAAGATTATGCCCCCTAGTTCTAGTTTCACCCATCTTTGGGAACATCCTTACTGCATCCATCCGATCAAGACCCTTCACAATCTTATATGTTTCAATAAGATCGCCTCTCATTCTTCTGAACTCCAATGAGTAGAGTCCCAATCTACTCAACCTCTCCTCATATGTCCGCCCCCTCATCCCCGGGATTAACCGAGTGAACCTTCTTTGTACTGCCTCGAGAGCAAGTATGTCTTTTCTTAAGTATGGAGACCAAAACTGTATGCAGTATTCCAGGTGCGGTCTCACCAATACCTTATATAACTGCAGCAATACCTCCTTGTTTTTATATTCTATCCCCCTAGCAATAAAAGCCAACATTCCATTGGCTTTCTTGATCACCTGCTGCACCTGCATACCAACTTTTTGATTTTCTTGCACTAGGACCCCCAGATCCCTTTGTACTGCAGTACTTTCCAGTCTATCGCCATTAAGAAAATAACTTGCTCTCTGATTTTTCCTGCCAAAGTGCATAACCTCACATTTTCCAATATTATATTGCATCTGCCAAATCTCCGCCCACTCACCCAGCCTGTCTATATCCCCTTGCAGGTTTTTTATGTCCTCCTCACTCTCTACTTTCCCTCCCATCTTTGTATCATCTGCAAATTTTGATATGTTGCACTCGGTCCCCTCCTCCAAATCGTTAATATAGATTGTAAAGAGTTGGGGACCCAGCACCGACCCCTGTGGAACACCACTGGTTACTGGTTGCCAGTCCGAAAATGAACCATTTATCCCAACTCTCTGCTTCCTGTTCGATAACCAATCCTCCACCCATGCCAGAATATTACCCCCAATCCCGTGATTTTTTATCTTAAGTAATAATCTTTTATGTGGCACCTTGTCGAATGCCTTCTGGAAGTCTAAATACACTATGTCCACTGGTTCCCCTTTATCCACCCTATACGTTATATCCTCGAAGAACTCAAGCAAATTTGTCAGACATGACTTCCCCTTCATAAAGCCATGCTGACTTTGTCCTATTAAATTATGCTTATCTAAATGTTCCGTTACTGTCTCCTTAATAATAGACTCCAAAATTTTACCCACCACAGATGTTAAGCTAACTGGCCTATAATTTCCAGCCTTCTGCCTACTACCCTTTTTAAATAACGGTGTTACATTAGCAGTTTTCCAATCTGCCGGGACCTCTCCTGAGTCCAGGGAATTTTGGAAAACTATCACCAAAGCATCCACAATCCCTACTGCCACTTCCCTCAAGACCCTAGGATGGAAGCCATCAGGTCCAGGGGATTTATCCGCCTTGAGTCCCATTATTTTACTGAGTACCATCTCCTGAGTGATTTTAATCGTATTTAGCTCCTCCCCCCCCGAGAGTCCCCTGTTTGTCCAGTGTTGGGATATTCTTAGTGTCCTCTACTGTAAAGACTGAAACAAAATATTTGTTCAGCATTTTTGCCATCTCCATGTTTCCCACCATTAATTTCCCGGTCTCATCCTCTAAGGGACCTATGTTTGCCTTAGCCACCCTTTTTCTTTTTATATAACTATAGAAACTCTTGCTATCTGTTTTTATATTTTTTGCTAATTTCTTTTCATAATCTAACTTCCCTTTCTTAATCAATCCTTTAGTTACTTTTTGCTGTCTTTTGAAGAATTCCCAATCTTCTATCCTCCCACTAAGTTTGGCTACCTTATATGTCCTTGTTTTTAGTCGGATACTATCCTTGATTTCTTTACTTAGCCACGGATGGCTGTCATTTCTTTTACACCCTTTTTTCCTCAGTGGAATATATTTATTTTGAAAGTTGTAAAATAATTCCCTAAATGAACACCACTGCTCATGTACCGTCTTACCCTTTAATCTATTTTCCCAGTCCACTTTAATCAATTCCGCTCTCATACCATCATAGTCTCCTTTATTCAAGCTCAGTACGCTTGTTTGAGAATCAACCTTCTCACCCTCTAATTGGATATGGAATTCAACCATGTTGTGGTCGCTCGTTCCAAGGGGATCCTTAACTAGGACATTATTAATTAATCCTGACTCATTACACAGGACCAGGTCCAAGGTTGCCTGCCCCCTTGTAGGATCAGTTACATACTGCTCAAGAAATCCATCCCTGATGCACTCAATGAACTCGTCCTCAAGGCTGCTCTGCCCAATTTGATTTGTCCAGTTAATATGATAATTAAAATCCCCCATAATTATGGCTGTTCCCTTATTACATGCCCCGACTATCTCCTGATTAATACTTCTTCCAGCAGAGTTGCAACTATTAGGAGGCCTATATACTACGCCCACTAATGTTTTTTTCCCTTATTATTCCTTATCTCCACCCAAACTGTTTCATTATCTTGATGCTTTGTCCCAATATCATTTCTCTGTATTACAGTGATTCCTTCCTTTATTAACATAGCCACCCCACCTCCCCTTCCTTCCTGCCTGTCCTTCCTGATTGTTAAATACCCTGGCATATTTAATTCCCAGTCGTTGTCACCCTGCAGCCATGTTTCTGTAATGGCCACAAGATCATACCCATACGTAGTTATTTGTGCCGTTAACTCGTCCATTTTATTACGAATGCTACGTGCATTCAGATAAAGAACTTTCAAATCTGTTTTGTGACGCTTAGTTCCTGCTTTTTCCTTTTTTAACACTTTACCCATTACTCCATACCTTCTGTCCCTTCCTGTTACGCTTTCCTCTCTCTCCCTGCTCAGGTTCCCAACCCCCTGCCACTTTAGTTTAAACCCTCCCCAACAGCACTAGCAAACACTCCTCCTAGGACAGCGGTCCCGGCCCTGCCCAGGTGCAGACCATCCGGTTTGTACTGGTCCCACCTCCCCCTGACCTGGAGTACTGCGTACAGTTTTGGTTTCCTTATCTAAGGATATACTTGTCTTGGAGGCATTGCAACAAAGATTCACTAGATTAATTCCTGGAATAAGAGGGTTGTCCAATGAAGAGAGGTTGAGTAGAATGGGCCTATACTCTCTGGAGTTAGAAGAATGAGAGGTGATCTCATTGAAACATAAGATTATTAGGGGGCTTCACAGGGTAGATGTTTCCCCTGGCTAGAGAGTCTAGAGAGTCATAGGATAGGGGGTCGGCCATTCAAGAATGAGATGAGGATCTTTGGAATTCTCTGCCCCAGAGGGCTGTGGATGCTGAGTCATTGAATATATTCAAGGCTGAGGTGGATAGATTTTTGTACTCTAGGGGAATCAAGGGATATGGGGATCAGGCAGGAAAGTGAAGTTGAGGTAGAAGATCAGCCATGATCTTATTGAATGGCACAGCAGGCTCGCGGGGCCATATGGCCTACTCCTGCTCCTATTTCTTATGTTCTTCTGATATAATTCACAGTCACCTGGCACAGAAGGGCCCCTTGGACCTGACACAGAAGGGCCCCTTTGCACCTGGCAGAGAGCGACTTAACCAGTGGTCTTTAATACAAAAGACCGTAAGTAAAAATTTACAGAATTATTTTTTGTGTCCCCACAAACATCGTCGGATCTGATTCAAATTTCTCCATGACCCCCACCTCCCCACTCCACTCCCAGAATTGCTTCTCCCTCCCCTTCAATGCTCCACTTCTGGCTCAGCTCCATGGAGGAGCTGCTAGATTCCTCAGCCCCTCCCCCATTGGTGCATTGCCTGTTGCTGCTGGTTCAGTGCTGGCAGCTCACAGAGATTATTCAAAGGAGGCCCGATGAAAGATGTTATTTAAACAGATGTACTGCCCCTCCTTATCATTGTAACCTCGTCCAGCCCTACAATCCTCCAAATTCTCTGCTCTCCTCCAATTCTGGCCTCTTGAGCATCCCCGAATTTCATCGCTCCACCATTGGCCCTAAGTTCGGAAATTCCCTCCCTAAACCTCGCCTTCTCTCTACCTCTCTCTCCTCCTTTAAGACACTCATTAAAACCTACCTCTTTGACCAAGCTTTTGGTCACCTGTCCTAATACCTCATGTGGCTCAGTGTCAAATTTTGTTTGATAACGGTCCTGTGAAGCACCTTGGGACATTTTACTACCTTAAAAGCGCTATATAAATGCAAGTTGTTGTGTATGTGTGTGTATATGAATGTCTGTGTGTTTATATTTACATGCACACTATATACACATACATACAAATACTCTCTATCTATATCACACCCACCCACACTATGTAATAATAAAATATTGGAAAAATAGCGAGTCACACTGGGACCACACCTCATGAATCTTGTATGTGACTCTTACCTTTGTGCTGTGAAAGTATCCTCTTTCACACCTGATCAACAAAGCACACTGCATCTACGAATCGAGCCGGAGGTGCTTTTTCTTTCCCTCCAAAGATATGAAGTTGCCTTATTTTTCTCGGTCTGGATATTTATATAGCCTGTTCTTTCATGCGCACCTGAATAGACCAGACCCAAGCTCTACTTTCTTTACTGCCATCTATAATGTAGAGCTTCCGGTCCAATTACATGCAATCATTAATATTAATGTTGCACTGCTATTTATTTGAAGTCGGCGCTGATCCTCTTGTTTGTTGACAAGTCACTGAGATTAAGAATGGTTCTGTTGCAGCTGCCAAAATCGAAACTTCATGCACATCACAAAATGAATCGGAGGAGCACAGAACCGGTAACAGAATGTTACTACCACACAAAAGAGGAAAACCTATATTGAACCGTGGATGTTGCAGAAGAAGGAAAGATATATGAATGAGTTTTAAAAGAAAAAAATGTTTATCCCTGTTAGTCATCAGAGGCTCTCGTCACTTATGGCTATTGAAAGGAAAAGGAATTGAGAAGGTACGCTACGTTGCGAAGAAGTTTCATCTGTACTCACAACAGCATGAAAAGATTTTCCATTAATTGTGGGAAAATAAAATGGCTTTAAATGATAATGAAGTTGGTCAGAACTGTAGCGGGGGGTGGGGGGGTGCAGGGGAAGAGAGAAGCTGAAATGAAAAGATGCAACGCTAATGAATGCAAACTGCAGCACACATTGTGCTTCTGTCGAACTGCTGCGGAATTCAGACAGGAGTTCTAAAGCAAAGTTTACACAGTTCGCTGCACATTGTGAAAGTGAAACAGAGCAACAGCTGTGTGGGGAGAGGGAGAAGGTCATCCCTGATTCCGCCCCCCCCCCCCAATCCACAGCCACAGACAAATAGATATTGTAGATTATTTGTCAGACTCAAATAGGATACAGAGTAAATTTTCCTCCAGCATCTAAACAATCCAGTTTGTAGTTAGCAACTGAAGGGAATAGAGCCCCCTTCTGCCACTTTAATTTATGCATCAGGAGGATTTCTGTATTTGATAGTCTTAGCAAAAAAAAAATCTTTGCTCGGGAGTACTCATTCAATAAAAAATAAATTTAATCTCTACCTCTTTATTTTTGCGTCAGGAAACAGCATAAATGCAGTTTTCTGATGCAAGGTCACATGTACTTCAAACGTGAACTTAGCTTTCAGATACTGAACGGCCCTGCTCTACACACAGGCAGCAATTTCCAGTTTACTGTCCGTTTGGTCAAAAAAAAATGAATCAGAAAGGAAGCAATTCCAGCCGATGTTATTGAAAAGGCTACTTGTCACTTTACGGGGCGAGAGTGAATTCAGTCTATCGACAGATCCCGTATCTCTGCTAATGGGATGTGTTATGATAATCCGTTTTTGCCCACTTTGCTTTCTCAGTGACTAAAATTGCATCTCTTACAATTCTAAAAGTGTATTTTCACCAAGGTTCTATACAGACTACACCCTTGGACCCAATACCTGGAAAGTGCACCGTCAGAATTATACAGCTATATTTTTTGTGTAGAAGCCTGTCTACATTTCTTTTGAAAGCAACATCCTTGCTTTTTTGGGGGGTGGGTGGGGAAGGAATGTGACACAGAACAGGGTTGGAGGGGTTTTTTTTTGCGCTAATTGTAACGAGGTCAATACTGACATCATAGTTTTTTTCTGATTGGTGCCAGCTTGAAGCAAAATTTGGTCGGCGTGGCAACTAAAGCCCTGGCAGCTGGGTAACAGCACCTGTGGGTGGGTCCCAGCGCCCACTTCCTGCTATCTTTCTTGTACATAAATGCCAAGATTCTTGCTTCAAATGTTCTTTGATAACATCATGTTTTCCCATTTTTTTTCTTTTAAAAACCAAAAAAAAATCATTTTCCATGAGTGTCATTTTCTATATATATATATATATATATATATATATATATATATATAGAGAGAGAGAGAGAGAGAGATATATAGATATATAGATATAGATATATATACAATGGGTTACCTCAGCTTTAAGATGGACCGTTCGCATGTAAAACAAACCCTGCATTGTGTTCTGGCTAACAACCAGAGAACATTGAATACAGATTTTGAGGCAAGCGTTCAAGCAGGAAATGTCGTTGCCAAGTTTGGATGTTGATTCAATGGTTGTTTATAACAGAAGATTTAGGAACTGTGGAGGTATGAGCTTGAATCTAAAGTGGAATGCTGCTTTAGAAATACAAGAGATATAACTATTTCCAATAGGAAGGGATGGTACATTCAGTGAAGGGTTGAATCATGACTTCAATAGCCAGCCACTCAAGCAGTCAAAATATAATTGATGCTTTGACTGGTGTGGAAAAACCCCCAGTGATTTCAGTCATTCTCTAAGATATAACTGAACTATTTTCAGAGGAGAACATCATCTACTTTGGCTCATCTTCTACAATGGAGTGCATTTTCTCACTGGAATGAGTGAACCGGCCAAATTCTAAGAGCTTTTTCCTTGACTCGAACCCAATGCGCCAAATGCCAGAATTAAACTTTAAAACCTCATTCCCTTCCCCATCTCTATTGCTACATTCATGGCCTGACCCAGTCGATGATTCCTGTACACAGCCGGTCCTAATCCCTGGGTTTTATCAGCAGCAGCAAGTCTCATTCCCGTACACAATAAAATCTTACAAGAGGAAGCAGAAAGCTCCAGGGACTTTAATTCCTCAAGGGTAGGGAGGGGAACTTACTTTGGGTTCAGACTCTGTCCTTTGACCTGTATTTACACTGATTTCTAATTGGTATTGCAATCCTGTAATACCATTCTCAAGTGAAGTCTGCAATAGCAAATAGAGAACAATATTGCTGGGGGGAAATAGAGAGACAAATAGACTAATAAAAACTTGATAAGGCATTCCGAGACCTCTTCCTAAGCAGGCTTGGTGAAAAAAATATGCATTTATACAGCGCCTTTCATGACCTCAGGACATCATAAAGCGCTTTACAGTTAATGAAGTACTTTTGAAGTATAGTCACTGTTGTCATGTAGGAAACACGGCAGCCAATTTGTGCACAGCAAGATCCCACAAACAGCAATGTGGAAATGACCAGATGATCTACTTTTTTTAGTGATGTTGGTTGAGGGATAAATATTGGCCAGAACACCAGGGAGAACTCCCCTGCTCTTCAAAATAGTGCTGTTAGATCTTTTACATCCATTCAAGAGAGCAGATGGGGCCTCAGTTTGGCATCTCATCTGAATATCAACTTAGGTTTTGTACTCAAGCAGGACTTGAACCCATAACCTTCTGACTCAGAGGCAAGAGTGTTACCACGGCTGCCACCCATGAGTACAACTGAAAGATGTGTCAATTAATTAATATACTTTATTTCCTCTTGCCGAGGTGGACATAGTGACCAATAGAGTATAATGATTGATCATCAATTTTGATCACAAAAGTGGTCAAATGAAAAAATTTGACACAAAAAAGGAATTGGCAGGGCTGGCTGGCAAATCCCAGTCAAAATCTGCAGATCTAGTGACTCCCAATCAGAACATTTTTGAATGCTACCTTGCAATGTCACCAGTAGACATTCAGAGGTTTATAATTATGAGAGCAAAGTCACAGTTATTAGCATCTTAAGGAGAATATATTGGAAAAGATATACATTTAGTCTAGACAACCTTGTCAGTGAAATAATGACATTATAAGACATTCCGCTCATACTGGCAGGTGGATAGGTCTGTCTTTTCCTTGTTGAACAATTTATCTCAGTTAAATTGATGAACTCATTACTACCATATTACTTGATCTGAATATTAAAAAGGCGAACAAGATGGGAAGGAGACGTACAGAAATACTACTCTGATTGCAGCACAATGTATTGGGCCAGATTTTGCTGTCAAAGTAACAGTGAGGCTAATGGCATTCACCGTTATTGATGCGCTAATGGTACGCAAAGCCGAGCGAGGGGCAGATGCGCGGTTAAACGCCAATATCCAAAAGCTGCTGTCTGAGATGTGCCGCTCCGCTGCTAATGTCGTGAAAACGACATCTCGCTGTCTTCCTCATCATTGAAATGCATTGAATGTCGTGAATTTGCTGTGTTTGTGCTGTAGATACGAACTAAACTTGCCACAGAAAGTTAAGTCTAGTGATTACAAACATAAGTACCCTTTTAACGATGTGATAAGTGTAAATTACTGCCAGTCAACCTCTCTGGCATTGAAAATTAACTATTACAAGCGTGGAGCTCATTACTTCAGGTTTTAATTGTTGGAGATTTTAAAATTATCAATTTTTTTTTACTTTTCCTTTCTGTCTCTTTTTCTCTCTCACTGAATCCAATCTTTCCTTCCCACTCTATTTATTTTCCTGTACCTGATTTGACATTGAATTCACCCCCTTTAATTCACCCTCCTTCTTAGTCGCAGTTTATTTCCCAATCCTTAAATTTCATCGGTTAAGGAGATACCCAGTTGCTCGCCCTGTTCACGTAGGTCCCAGTTGCCCTGTTTCTCTCACTGCGCTGTTATCAACTTGCACTTTCAGCAACTTCATGGGGACAAGTGTTTTGAGCTGAAGGGGCAAGTCTAATTAACGGCAGACACCGTTAGATGCCCCGCTACAGGAAAATCTGGACCATTAAGTTTTTACAAGATAGCTTTTTAGATTTTTTTTCCCCCTCTGCCCTTCAAAAATAGCATCAGCTAGGCTTTGCAGACTGCTCTCACTAATAAAGTCAGCAACTGACAGCAATTAGATGAAATACAAATCACTCGTGCTCCAATAATGCAGTTGTCACGATACAGTATTCAATGATATGATTCATATTCTTTCATATTGATGACTAGATTCTGATTAAAAGAAGAAGGCTCAAATCAGCAGTAGCAGCAAATACAGCAGGTTGTTCTCAGTGAGTACACCCATCACTCTCCTTTTATTATCAGCATGCTGTGTTCACAGAGACAAGCTAGGTCTTTCTATACAGGAGGCTTCCTTTGTCCTTATATTACTGCTGATCTGGCCTTATCAGAACTAATTTGGGGCTCGGAGTTATTTTCTGGCAGCTTGTCTCAAGACGTTACCTTTGCTGTTTAATCCCATTACAGTTTAATATTAAGAGAGCAGTGAAGTGAAAATTAGGGATGTGCGCTTGTTTTCTTATTGTGAATATTTTGCAGAGAAATGAATGATTCAAGATGGTCCTTTTCTCCTGCATATTTTAGCAGGAATGGCTCCACTTTCCACAATAGCTTAATCACAAATTTGATTTGATCATGAAGGCTAAACCAGAGGATTTATATTGCAGTTTTCTGAAGGAACATTGGGACGTAGAACGTATTTCAGATCACCACAGAAAATTTGTAGAAACATACCGAGTGGTTAACAGATATTGGATGCCAAGAAGGAATATAATCTGGGCCTCTGAGTAAATAAATTATCTTAGACCTATGGATTTTCTTTTTATCACCTGTACAATTACAAATATTGTGTCCAGAGTGTGTCTGTCAAACTCAAAGAGTTGCACTGACCACATCTGCAATGTTTCATCATACACGCACACACACACACACACACACATATACACACACATGCACATTATACGTAGAAAGCACTCCTGATCCAAAACACCCTCATTGGCGGAAGTAATTTAGAAAACAAATTAACGTTAAACTGAGCAATGCTGATTGCCTATATTGTGAATACATAGGAAGGAAAGCTGCCAATGAGTAACCACGCAAAAGGTACTAATTCCACAAGCAGCAAGCCAAGAGGGTACCAACTCCACAAGCAGCAAGCCAAGAGGGTACCAACTCCACAAGCAGTAAGCCAAGAGGTTACCAACTCCACAAGCAGCAAGCCAAGAGGGTACCAAATCCACAAGCAGCAAGCCAAGAGGGTAATAAATTAACAAGCAGCAAACCAAGAGAGTACTAACTCCACAAGCAGCAAGCCAAGAGGGTACCAACTCCACAAGCAGCAAGTACCTTTGCACAACTATGAATCACCAGAAAACCAACTGATGATTATTTCTATGGTTTCTCTTTGAGTCTAGGAAATACATCTAAACAATAAATGTAAAAGGCAACACATTAAAATGCACAACAAATTGTTAAACTTACCCACATGATTTGCCTTCATTACTTTGGAAACCATTGAAACAAACTTTTCTCTCTGCAGGCCTCCCTCCCTCTCAAGAGCCTAGGACTTGAATTCTGCTTCATTCCCAGAACTATCATTATGTACCTGGCCACATCCCCAAGTAGGAAAAACTCAACTGGAGGAGGAGACAACAATTGCCAAAATAGCCTCTCACTCCTTGCTGGATAGCAGCTCCCAGAATGCACCTGTGTCACTCTGTGGACGACAACATCCAGAATATAGCTCAAGTCTGCCACCTCCTGAATCCAAGCAAGAACTTGCATTCATATGGCGCCTTTCGGGATGCCGCAAAGCGCTTAACAGCCAATAAAGTACTTTTGAAATGTAGTTTCTATTGTAATGTAGGGAAACACAGCAGCTAATTTTCACACAGCAAGGTCCCACAAATAGCAATGAGATAAAACAATGTTGATTGAGGGATAATTATTGGCCAGAAGAGTACCACCCTTTTCTAATTCATTAGTGTCACAGGATCTTTTATATCTACCTGAAACAGACAGATAGGACCTCAGTTTAACATCTCACCTACAAGGCAGCACCCCTTCAAAAGGGCACTGAAGTGTCAGCCTAAACTATATACTCATGTCTTATTGGAGTAGGCCTTGAACCCACAACCTTCCTGGCTTAAAAATCAGGTATGCTACCAGTGAGCCAAACCTGACACAATGCAATCTCATAAAGAGGAAGTCAAAGGTAGCATGCACTGTGAATGGTGAGTCTTACTGTCAATCATAATGTTTCTTTGATGACTCAAATGTTTTTTGAGGTGTGGAATGGAAGGTAATACACCAAGTTTTTTTTAAAAAATGATTGACAACAAAACAGACCATTCAAGTAGTGTGCCTGGACTATCTGTTTGTAATCTCCATGTTAAACCATGGGAAGGGGACTGGCAGCACAAAAGCCCAGGGAAAGACATTGGGAAGGGTGAACGTCCTGAAAGCAGTTCCCAATATTCTTTCAAAAAGCAACAAGACAGAATGAAGAATGCACTTTTGAACTATATCTGAGGCAACCTTGGCAGGAAAGGCAATGCCCTGACATTGTGCTGTTGGACACTAATGTAGCAAAGCTTAAGTGAGTAATGTCTTTATTCAGTGGGTTGGGACCTCGGAATGCTTTCTATCAGCAATCATTGAAGCAAAGACCATTGTATTTTTTTAAGGGAAACTGGATAAATATTTGAAGCCAATGGAGATGCAGGGCAATGGGGAGAGCAGGACAGCGGCATTAGTTTTGGGACATCCTAGCAAAGAGCCAGTACAAGCACAATGGGCCGAGTGGCTTCCTTCTATCTGTAAACTTCAATGGTTCTAAGTCTCAAGCCCTCACCTGCAGCCTATCTGGTGGCTGTACTTCCCTCTCCAGGTTGAAACTGTAGGATTAAATGAACTAAATAAAGAATGTATTATAGAAGAAAACTATTACATCCCGTGAACAGAATCATTGAAAATGTATGCACAGAAGGATGCCATTTGGAAAATATACCTGGGCCAGTACTAGCTCTTTGACTGTGGAGATATCTCCTTTAATCCTATTTCCCAGCTCTTTTCCCAGAATCCTATTGCATTATAAAAACGGGGCTGCCCTAATCCAGTTAAAACTTGCTAACTGAATTATATCTGCGGTAAACCAAATCTAATATTGTATGAAAATCTGTCTGATGCTAGAGATTCCTGAATTAACATTGGTTAGATTAGTAAGGTTCTATCATATGGCAAATAAACCCTAAGGGATAAGATAAGACATAAGTTGTATTGTTATGCAAAAACGAGTGCTGTGCTATAGTTCGTTTCAATTATCCTTTAAAGACTATTCACAGCACAGCGACTGGGAATATTTCAGGTTGCTTGTAGGGATAAATGGGCTCTATCAGCAAAATCCCTGATTTATGATCCAGTCACTGCAACAAAAGGATGTGTTTCCCCATCATGTTCCCTTCATTCTCCTCACACGCCTATTGACAGTTATCTCTGATCACTGCGTGGTCAGAACGCAGCAGATCAGTGAGCAAGTTTCTTTTCGTGAGTTGTGTACGATTTTAATCTACAACACAAGTGACTTCTTTGAGGCTTGTGCTTGAAGGCAGCCTCATAGGATCACAGAATGATACAGCACAGAAGGAGGCCATTCAGCCCATCGTGCCCGTGCAGGCTCTTTGAAAAAGCTGTACAATTAGTCCCATTCCCCTATACTTTTCCCACTACCATTTCAGGGAGTGCATTCCAGACCAAAACAACTCACTGCTTAAAAAACTTTCTCCTCATCTCCAGTCTGGCCCTTTTGCCAAATACCTTAAACCTGTGTCCTCTGGTTGCCAACCCTCCTGCAACTGGAAAAAGTTGCTCCTTATTTACTCTATCAAAATCCGTCAGGATTTTTTCCCTCCCCTCCCCCCCACCAAGAAGATTACCTGGGGGGAGGTAAAAATGAGAAACAAGGATTAGGCCGGAACTCTTCTGTAAGCCATATGATCACTCAGGCCATCACTCTGGTCGGACGTATTCCAGGAGGTTTCACCACATGACCTCCTGCCTCCAAACGCCCCGCCCACATGTTCCCGCCGTTGGTGGTCTGACACGTCCATCTTTGCGGTGTCCCGCACACCCAATTGGAAAACGAGCAGACTCCTGGTTACCTAATTGGCTGATTCTTGACTGCCAGTCGAACATCCTTTTTTTGCTCCCATCTGCAATATTTTTATAACTAATAAACAAAAGCGTTCGCAGAAAATGAAATAAACATACCATTTTTTTTAATAACCCTCATGACTTTTTCTCTGGAGGATTGGCGACCCTACTCCAGTGATAATTTGAGACACTCAAGCATGCGTCAAAAGCAAACTGTTTGAGTGAGTGCCAGTAAACAAAAAACATCAGTTTTCAGAGGATTGTGTTATACTGTTTATATTTAGCATGTGGCATGGAAGTTGCTGTAATTTTATAAATATGAGCGTACTTAATAGCTACAGTCCCAGCCGATATTTCTACTATTAATTGTCATTTGATATTGGGCTAAGGATATCTGGTGGCTCTGCTTTATGGAGAAATTCCTTCTTGCTGCTTTCCATTTTAATTGGTCACTTGTGCAGGAAAGCAAGCAGTTTTCAAACACTGCATACACAGAGAGTCACAGCAGTTGATATCCATAGGCTCCAGTCAGTGTTTCGTTCGATGAATGCCAAAGAAAGGCATGCTAAGCAAAAAAAAAAAGAAATGAGAACAGTGTTTATGCTGGATGGCGATGAACGCATTCATAACAGTATACTCACTGTGTGCATTGATTGTACACTCAACTCTCCCCCCTTTTTTCACTCTTTTACAAGGCGTACAATTGCTGATTAATAATGCTAAGTGTGAGGATTAGTTGAAAAAGCAGTAACATGATGAAGGAAAATGGATGTTATTTTCATACTGTAAATTATATTGATATATTTCAGACATTGTCTTTTCAATTATAATCCAGTACTGGGCATTCATTTCTACAGAGAACGATCTCTACTCACATCTTGTATGTGTAAAACCCAACTGGTTCACTCATGTCCTTTAGGGAAGGAAACCTGCTGTCCTTACCCGGTCTGGCTTACATGTGACTCCAGTCCCACACCAACATGGTTGACTCTTAACTACCTCCTGGAGTGATCCAGCAAGCCACTCACTTGTATCAAACAGGGCAACTAGGGATGGGCAATACATGCCAAACTTGCCAGCGATGCCCACCTCCTGAGAATGAATTACATTTTTAAAAAGTCTGTGGCAAATACACTTTAATATCATGTAAGGATGAGAAATGTTTACTTTATTTCCCATCACTCACATCTTCATTTTGTTTTTTGCCTTTTGTAGATGCTTGTTTTCACAGAGGATAAGTGGTATTTCACAGTCGAACAGTCTGACCCATACTGCAGCCATTGCTAAATTTTCAGTGGCTCTGCAAGACAAATAGGGTGGTAATAGTAGGGGACTTTAACTTTCCCAACATTGACTGGGACAGCCATAGCATTAGGGGCTTGGATGGAGAGAAATTTGTTGAGTGTATTCAGGAGGAATTTCTCATTCAGTATGTGGATGGCCTGACTAGAGAGGGGGCAAAACTTGACCTCCTCTTGGGAAATAAGGAAGGGCAGGTGACAGAAGTGTTGGTGAGGGATCACTTTGGGACAAGTGATCATAATTCCATTAGTTTTAAGATAGCTATGGAGAAGGATAGGTCTGGCCCAAAAGTTAAAATTCTAAATTGGGGAAAGGCCAATTTTGATGGTATTAGA
Source organism: Heptranchias perlo (assembly GCF_035084215.1). Lineage (NCBI taxonomy): Eukaryota > Metazoa > Chordata > Chondrichthyes > Hexanchiformes > Hexanchidae > Heptranchias > Heptranchias perlo. The sequence continues at coordinate 16,192,078 of NC_090329.1, read as the reverse complement.
CAGGAACTTTCAGAAGTTGATTGGGAGAGTCTGTTGGCAGGCAAAGGGACGTCTGGTAAGTGGGAGGCTTTCAAAAGTGTGTTAACCAGGGTTCAGGGTAAGCACATTCCTTATAAAGTGAAGGGCAAGGCTGGTAGAAGTAGGGAACCTTGGATGACTCGGGAGATTGAGGCACTAGTCAAAAAGAAGAAGGAGGCATATGACATGCATAGTCAGCTGGGATCAAGTGGATCCCTTGAAGAGTATAGAGATTGCCGGAGTAGAGTTAAGAGAGAAATCAGGAGGGCAAAAAGGGGATATGAGATTGCTTTGGCAAATCAGGCAAAGGTGAATCCAAAGAGCTTCTACAAATACATAAAGGGCAAAAGGGTAACTAGGGAGAGAGTAGGGCCTCTTAAGGATCAACAAGGTCATCTATGTGCGGAACCACAAGAAATGGGTGAGATCCTGAATGAATATTTCACATCGGTATTTACGGTTGAGAAAGGCATGGATGTTAGGGAACTTGGGGAAATAAATAGTGATGTCTTGAGGAGTGTACATATTACAGAGAGGGAGGTGCTGGAAGTCTTAACGCGCATCAAGGTAGATAAATCTCCGGGACCTGATGAAATGTATCCCAGGACGTTATGGGAGGTTAGGGAGGAAATTGCGGGTCCCCTAGCAGAGATATTTGAATCATCCACCGCTACAGGTGAGGTGCCTGAAGATTGGAGGGTAGCAAATGTTGTGCCTTTGTTTAAGAAGGGCGGCAGGGAAAAGCCTGGGAACTACAGACCAGTGAGCCTGACATCTGTAGTGGGTAAGTTGTTAGAGGGTATTCTGAGGGACAGGATCTACAGGCATTTGGAGAGGCAGGGACTAATTAGGAACAGTCAGCATGGTTTTGTGAGAGGAAAATTATGTCTCACGAATTTGATTGAGTTTTTTGAAGGGGTAACCAAGAAGATAGATGAGGGCTGTGCAGTAGACGTGGTCTACATGGACTTCAGCAAAGCATTTGACAAGGTACCGCATGGTAGGTTGTTACATAAGGTTAAATCTCATGGGATCCAAGGTGAGGTAGCAAATTGGATACAAAATTGGCTTGACGACAGAAGACAGAGGGTGGTTGTCGAGGGTTGTTTTTCAAACTGGATGCCTGTGTCCAGCGGTGTGCCTCAGGGATCGGTGCTGGGTCCGCTGTTATTTGTTATTTATATTAATGATTTGGATGAGAATTTAGGAGGCATGGTTAGTAAGTTTGCAGATGACACCAAGATTGGTGGCATTGTGGACAGTGAAGAAGGTTATCTGGGATTGCAACGGGATCTTGATCAATTGGGCCAGTGGGCCGATGAATGGCAGATGGAGTTTAATTTAGATAAATGTGAGGTGATGCATTTTGGTAGATCGAATCGGGCCAGGACCTACTCCGTTAATGGTAGGGCGTTGGGGAGAGTTATAGAACAAAGAGATCTAGGAGTACAGATTCATAGCTCCTTGAAAGTGGAGTCACAGGTGGATAGGGTGGTGAAGAAGGCATTCGGCATGCTTGGTTTCATTGGTCAGAACATTGAATGCAGGAGTTGGGATGTCTTGTTGAAGTTGTACAGGGCATTGGTGAGGCCACACTTGGAGTACTGTGTACAGTTCTGGTCACCCGACTATAGAAAGGATATTATTAAACTAGAAAGAGTGCAGAAAAGATTTACTAGGATGCTACCGGGACTTGATGGTTTGACTTACAGGGAGAGGTTAGACAGACTGGGACTTTTTTCCCTGGAGAGTAGGAGGTTAAGGGGTGATCTTATAGAAGTCTATAAAATAATGAGGGGCATAGATAAGGTCGATAGTCAAAATCTTTTCCCAAAGGTAGGGGAGTCTATAACAAGGGGGCATAGATTTAAGGTGAGAGGGGAGAGATACAAAAGGGTCCAGAGGGGCAATTTTTTCACTCAAAGGGTGGTGAGTGTCTGGAACGAGCTGCCAGAGGCAGTAGTAGAGGCGGGTACAATTTTGTCTTTTAAAAAGCATTTGGACAGTTACATAGGTAAGATGGGTATAGAGGGATATGGGCCAAGTGCAGGCAATTGGGACAAGCTTAGTGGTATAAACTGGGCGACATGGACATGTTGGGCCGAAGGGCCTGTTTCCATGTTGTAACTTCTATGATTCTATGATTCTATGATTCTATGATAACAGCCCAGAATTTGCTGGAATGGGGCACTTTTTCCCTCACCCTTCACCCTCACCCTTCAGCTCGAAAATTTTCTGCCCTGTAATTTGCTGGAAATGCGAGCTGATAATGGCACAGTGAGGACAGTGGAGCATCTGGCACCTTGGTGAACGATAGGACCAACAGTGTATCTCCTTAATAAATGAGAATTAAGGATTGAGAAAGAAACAGAGGAGTGACGGAGAAGGAAATAGGGTGAATTAGAGTTAAATCAGGTATAGAAAGAGAATTAAATAGAGGGAAAGATTGGATTAAGAGAGAGAGAGAAAAAAGAGACAGAAAGGAAAAGTAAGAAAAAAATTAAAAATGTAAAATTTTAAATTTTAAAAATCTCAACTATCAGTTTACTACCTATAGAAATGAGTCTCTACGGTTTCTATTGTTCCCTTTACTGAGCCGAAGAGGTTGATTGGCATTGCAGGAACATAAATCTCATCATTAAAAAGGTACTAACGCTGTTAAGTACCAGCCTTAACTTTCTGCACGAGTTTAATGGGCAATTAATGCGCAAATGCAGCAACTTCATGAAACTCACGGGGAGGTTGCGGGCGAGCTGTCGTTTTTGCGAAGATAATGGCAGAACGGCACAAATCAACAACAAAAACTTGCATTTATATAGAACCTTTAACGTGGTAAAATGTCCCAAGGCGCTTCACAGGAGCGTTATCAGACAAAATTTGACACTAAGCCACGTAAGGAGATATTAGGACAGGTGACCAAAAGCTTGGTCAAAGAGGTAGGTTTTAAAGAGCACCTTAAAGGAGGAGAAAGAAGTAGAGAGGCAGAGAGGTTTAGGAAGGGAATTCCAGAGCTGAGAGCCTAGGCAGCTGAAGGCACGGCCGCCAATGGTGGAGTGATTAAATTCAAGGATGCGCAAGAGGCAAGAATTGGAGAGCGTAGCGATCTTGGAGGGTTATAGGGCTGGACGAGGTTACAGAGATAGGGAGAGGCAAGACCATGGAGTGATTTGAAAACAAGGATGAGAACTTTTAAATTGAGGTGTTCCCGGTCCGGGAGCCAGTATGGGTCAGTGAGCACAGGGGTAAAGGTTGAACGGGACTTTGTGCGAGTTAAGATACGGGCAACAGAGTTTTGAATGAGCTTAGGTTTATGGAGGGTGGAAAATTGTCCAGCAGCTTGTGGAGACTCGCAATTCACGGGGTAGCTCTTCCTCGCCACAAGTTGCCATGAGCGCCATTAAACTCACCGTCATTTTGGCAGCAAAATCTGGGCCAGTACCATAAAGGTAGTATCACGCTGGTCTATGGGTCCCACTCCCACGATATGATGCCCAAATAGACTCAGCATTTTGCATTTAATACATTGTCCGTTTTTCTTTCACTGACCCCCGGCTGATGCAGTAACCAAGGCACAGTCAAACTGAAACCACCACAAACGCCAATCATTACCCAGCCAGGGTTATTCTTGGAAAATAGGAAGAATATTGATTTTCATCATATGTCAGGATTTGACACTACATAATAGTGGGCTAGGGTGGCATGAAGTAGATTACAGTTTCTCAGCCCCTATACACCTATGAGATATGTCTCTTCATGTTTGTACCATTTCATTAGTAGCAATCGCCACCAGCTGAACTACTGCAATTCCATCAGCTAACTTGACGCGTGTGACAGTTAAATGTCACAAGATTTTATTAAAATATAAAGCAGCTCCTAAAAAGTATGATTTGTCCTCACACGTAAGACACCTGAGGCTTTTTGAGAAGCAGATTATCACATTCTCTCTCATCAGGCATGTTGTCTGTTGCTGAAACATGCATTACCAAAGGGAAGACGGTATCAGCAGCTGTTGTGACTGTACGAACAATAACCAATGAATTCTAAGGCCGATGTGCAGTAGAGCCCTTACCTCCCCTAAAAAGGACTTTAAGATGTCTTTATTGGACGGGAGAGACAATGGGCCAGATTTTGCTGGAGGGGAGGGCATCTCGCGGCGTGCCCCCGTTGGTTAGACTTACAATTGCACGTTCAGGTTTTTAAATTTTTTGCCCACAAAATTGCTGGACGTGCGAGCTGAGAACGAGCTGAGGGCAAAGGGGCATCTGGGACCTTGGTGAACGACGGGACCAACAGTGTATCTCCTTAACCCATGAGATTAAAGGATTGAGAAATAAACAGAGGAAGGATGGAGAAGGAGGGTGAATTATAGTGGGTGAATTCAATGTCAAATCAGGTACAGAAAGAAAAATGAAGAGAGGGAAAGAAAGATTGAATTACGAGAGAGAGAGAGAAAAATAGAAAGGAAAAGTAAGAAAAATCTCCTAAAACAATTAAAACCTGAAGGAATGAGACGCCACATTTTTAATTGTTCACTTTCTGGGCAAGAGAGGTTGATTGGGAGTCATGAACAATTATCATGACATTAAAAGGGTACTTCCACTTGTGATTACAACACTTAACTTTCTGTATCGAGTTTAATGGGCAATTAATGTGCAAATGCAACAACTTCATGAAAGGGTGGTTAAGGGCGAGATGCCGTTTTCATGAAGCTAACGGCAGAGCGGGGCAAACCATCCAGCAGCTTGTGGCGATTCACAATTCACGGGGTATCTCTTCCTCGCTCCAAGTTGCTGGCTGATTTGCACATTAATAACGGTGTGCGTCGTTCAGACGCTGTTACTTCTTCAGCAAAATCTGGCCCAACTTAAATATAACATTTGTTTCCACAAGATAAGGCCTTTGAAATTATTTTAAGATTTTTTTCTTTTTCCTCATCTTTGTGTTTATTCCTTTTTTTTTTGGTTCAATCTGATGACAGGTTCGAGTCTGTTTGCCATTTTCTATTTATTTGTTGACCTCCTGGGTGCCGGGGGTAACATAATAAGTGGACAAGTTTCATACACGATTATAAACACACACAATCTTAAAAATCAAGGTCGTTGACATTTGTAAGCAGCATTGCAGTATTTGTGTAGTTTATTAGCTTCTGATTGACAAGTCTTTGTTTTTGCCCTGGGCCCTAATGCTAATATCTAACACCCTCAAAGATGACAAATGCGAAAACTGCTGCCAGCATTGAAGATAGGCTCTCTCTCTAGTATTCAAATAAATTGTGGCGCAGATTTACCAGAATGATACCGGGGCTTAATGGGTTAAATTATGAGGACAGGTTGCTTTCCCTTGAGTATAGAAGATTGACAGGTCTCAATCTAATTGAGGTGTTTAAAATGATAAAAATTCGCTAGGGTAAATAAAGAGAATCTACTTCCTCCAGTGAGGGAGTCCAGAACAAGAGGGCACAATCTTAAAATTAGAGCTAGGCCGTTCAGGAGTGAAATCAGGAATCACTTCTTCACACAAAGGATGGTGGAAATCTGGAACTCTCTCCCCCAAAAGGTTGTTTTGTTATCAAGGAATATGGACGGTGCGTGGTAATTTAATAAAATGGCACCAAATCTTTTTTGATTTCATTTTTGTGGGACTAGGAGGAGCACGAGTGCTCTCCGGGCTCAACACCAGTACTGTGGGCCATTGTCACATCGGGATCGCCCTGTCCCATGATCACTTCCTCCCCCCGTGCCTACTTATTCACCTGTCAGTTGGTTTGAATGCCAAGCCGACCAGAATTTTACATAGAATTACATAGAATTTACAGCACAGAAACAGGCCATTCGGCCCAACTGCTCTATGTTCCACATGAGCCTCCTCCCACGGTACTTCATCTCACCCTATCCGCACATCCTTCTATTCTTTTCTCCCTCATGTACTTATCTAGTTTCCCCTTAAATGCATCTATGTTATTCGCCTCAACCACTCCACAAGTGGAAACATCTTCTCTACGTCTACCCTATCAAACCCTTTCATAATTTTAAGGATATTTATCAGGTCACCCCTCTTTTCTAGAGAAAGGAGCTCCAGCCTGTTCAATCTTTCCTGATAGTTTTCCATTGGCCAATTGGTGAGCTGCAGCGGGACACCCATCGCATCGCTTGCCAGGATCATGCTCAAAATAGCTGGGGCCCCTCCAATGGGCCCAAATGGCTGGTGGTGGCCTGCTCTGCCGATCGGCCGGCCTGAGGTCAAAATCTACCCCATATCACATCAGCTCCGACCGCACAACCTCACCTTGGCCCAAGTAACACCTCACCAATCAATCCAATTGATGCCACATCACCACATACAATTGGAATTAAATCCCACTTCACACTACCTTATTCCAATTCAACCAAATTACCATTCCACACAGACTTACCCACTTCCCCTTACCAAATTAACACTACATCACCCACCGCAGTGTGCCTTATCCGCATAATATCAGCACCTCATCCCACCTCCCTCCATGCCACACCATGTTAACCCACCTGGTCTCATAGAATTCCATAGAATTTACAGCACAGTAACAGGCCATTCAGCCCAACTGGTTGAAGCCGGTGTTTTTGCTCCACACGAGCCTCCTCCTGCCCCTCTTCATCTAACCCTATCCGTAAATCATTCTATTCCTTTCTCCCTCATGTACTTATCCAGCTTCTATCCATCTAATACATCTTACTATTCACCTCAACTACTCCATGTGGTAGCAAGTTCCACATTCTCACCACTCTCTGGGCAAATAAATTTCTCCTGAATTCCCTATTGGATTTATTAGTGACTATCTTATATTTATGGCCCCTAGTTTTGGATTCCCCACAAGTGGAAACATCTTCTCTACGACTACCCTATCAAAACCCTTCATAATTTTAAAGACCTCTATTAGGTCAATCTTGAAATACAATTGCCTATTACACACAAACAGCCCTGGATTTACAGATAGTGACTTATATTTATGACCTTTAGTTTTGGACTCCCCCACAAGTGGAAACATCATCTCTGTGTCTACCCTATGCTAACCCGCGATGTAATTCTCTCCACATTACCTGTCCCCACCCCACACGACTAACCATACCACAACGTCTCACCACACCTCACAATATACACACATTCATTTTGATTTTGCATCCCTTATTTTAATGAAGTTATACAAATGAAAAATACTCATTAAAATACTCATTAAAAACCGCATTTGTGCGTGACATTAAAATGCCACCAAATCTCAATTTGCAATGAGCTATGCTAGAAGAAGTCAATTATTCTGAGACTCAATTTGTATCATCAAGAGAATGAATCACACAAATGTAGTAGAATCAAAACAGCTTGAATGTAAAGTGGCTATAGGCACACTCTTGGGATATATACATTCCTCTTGGTTTCATCTCATTTTGTAATGCTTCATTCACTAAGGTGTGGAATTTTTTTTACAATTGTACCCTTTCACTGTTTTTGGCATCAGTTGTGTATTGGCACTACCTGGCACTGCCTAGCAACAGCTTGCCGTTACATAACACTTTTAACGTAGTCATTATCCCCATGTGAGAGAGAGAGAGAAAGGGAGAGAGAGAGAACTTGCCTTTGATGACCCTAGGATGTCTCAAAGCGCTTTACAGCTAATGAAGTACTTTTGAAGTGTAGTCACTGTTGTAATGTAGGAAACGTGGTAGCCAATATGCGCACAGCAAGGTCCCACAAACAGCAATGAGGTAAATGACCAGATAATTTGTTCTGGTGATGTTGGTCGAGGGGTAAATATTGGCCAGGACACCGGGGAGAGCTCTCCCGCTCTTCTTCAAAATAGTGCCATGGTATCTTTTATGTCAATCTGAGAGAGCAGACACGGCCTCAGATTAACATATCATCCTAAAGAAGTGTACTAAATGGAGATGAAAATCGATGCTGAGCAGGAGCACGAGAAGATTTAGGGAAGGTGACTGAAGGTCTGGTCGAAGAGGTAGGTTTTGAGTTGGCCTTTAAAGGGGAAAGGACAGGTATCGAGGCAGAGGAGTTTAAGAAGAGAGTACCAACCTTGTTGAAAGCTTCGCTGCAGCTAATGGAATGGAGAAAGGGAGAGAGCAATGTAAAGGAGGCCAGATTCAGAGGAGTAAGGGGCATGGACTGGCACATTGGGCTGGAGGAGTTTACAGAGATAGATTGGGGGAGATGGTGATGGATTTTGTAAACTTGGTTAAAGATTTTGAATTCAGTGAATTTTCAATTGGAAGCCAATGGGGATCAGGGAGAGAAGAGGTGATAGGGGAGCTGGATTTAAGATGTGAATGGCAGAGTTTTGGATGAAGTAGATTTTAAATACCATGGAACACACTTTAGATGAGGTCACTGAGGAAAGCACTGAAAAGTCGAGCCTTTGGGTCTTGAAGACTTGGATAAGTCCATTTACAGTACTGTATATTAGTTTACTAAAATCCAGCACTTTCTCACAACACTCCCAGTACCTTATTCACACATCATCTTGAGGAATATACAAACAACTCTGGGGTCGAGTTTCTGCTTGATTCTGCTCATTATATCAGGACAATCCGGGCAGAATCGGCCGAACCAGTACAAAAGATCGGGGAATTTTAAACATAAGTGAGTTACGCTCCAAAACCATTCACACTCGTTTTCTGAGATCTTTTACGCTGGTTCATCTGCTGCTGAAACCCTCATCCATGGCTTTGTTATCTCTAGACTTGACTATTCCAATGTTCTCCTGGCCGGCCTCCTATCTTTCACCCTCCATAGATGTGAGGTCATCCAAAACTCTGCTGCCCGTATCCTAACTCGCACCAAGTCCCGTTCACCCATCACCCCTGTGCTCGCTGACCTACATTGGCTCCCGGTCCGGGAACGCCTCGATTTAAAAATTCTCATCATTGTTTTCAAATCCCTATCTCTGTAACCTCCTCTAGCCCTACAACCGTCCGAGATCTCTGCGCTCCTCCAATTCTTGCCTCTTGCGTATCCCTGATTTGAATCCCTCCACCAATGGCGGCCATGCCTTCAGCTGCCTAGGCCCTAAGCTCTGGAATTCCCTCCATAATTCTCTCCGCCTCTCTACCTCTTTCTGCTCCTTTATTACACTCCTTAAAAGCTACCTCTTTTACCAAGCTTTTGGTCACCTATCCTAATATCTCCTTATGTGGCTCGGTGTCACATTTTGTTTGATAATCGCTCCTGTGAAGCGCCTTGGGACGTTTTACCATCTTAAAAGTGCTATATAAATGCAAGTTGTTGTAGTTGTTCAAGATTCAATTTGCCCGAATCAGGCCCCACCCACAAACCTGGCCACGCCCCCAGGTCGACATTGCGAGATTCCACTGATGGCACTGGGATTCACCTCCGTTTAGTACACTTCTTTAGGATGATATGTTAATCTGAGGCCGCGTCTGCTCTCTCAGATTGACATAAAAGATACCATGGCGCTATTTTGGGATCATTTTGTTAGGCACACAGGCACCAGTAGGCACGTTTTAAAAGTATTTTCATATCAAGAAATATTTACCAATAAACTGACAAGTGTACATCAATGAAAGTATTAGATGGTTCAGTGCAGTTCTTTTTAAGTCAGTGATCTAAATCAGGTTACTCACGGGGAGGACTGGACACCTTTATTAAAATTGATTATTTTTGGTGATAAACCATTTTCAGCTGTATTAATAAAACTGCACCAAGTTACCACTTTTAAATTTAATGGGAAAAAAAAGAAACGATTAGATTCTATTACACTGCCCGATTGCGCTGGTTCAGGGAAAGATTTTACATTTGTGATTATGCAAATGAGCTTTAGCAGAAACTTAAAACGTAAACTAACCGCTTTAGTGCAATTTCAAATGCATTTTGGCCATAATTTCCTGATTGCGCCCAAAGTGGAAACTCTACCCCAATGTATTTTTATAACAGTGACCATTAAAGTGAACCAATATTAAGGGGTTGATTTTAGGAGGCAATTGCGGGTGTGTTGGGGGCGGCGGGGGTCCTGAAAGTCACGGAAATCCGGTTCGGATTCGGAAGACAGCTCCAACTCGCTGACTTCCGAGTTTCCCAGGGACCCAACTGTGTGTGCACGGGCATCCCGAAAACGGAAGTCCCGCCGGTGAAACCGGGCGTGAAGGGCCGGATCAGGGAGCAAGAAACTAAATAAATTAAATAAAAGACCATGGAAGGAAGTGAAAACACCAAATGAAGCTACCCTTTGCACCCTGCTCTGATGTCTCCCTCTCTGATGTCTTCCTCTTCACCCCCTCGATGTCCCCCCTTTCTCAACACCGATGTCCCCCTCTTTACCCCCCTGATGTCCCCCTCTTCATCCCCTCGATCTTCCCCCAATGTTCTCCTGATCTTCCCCTCTCCCCCCCGATCTTCCCCTCTCCCCCCCCCGATCTTCCCCTCTCTCCCCCCCCCGATCTTCCCCTCTCCCCCCCCCCCCCCGATCTTCCCATCTCCCCCCCCCCACCCCCGATCTTCCTATCTCCTCCACCATGGTCTTCCAGCCCAGCGCCAGATCTTCCATTCTCCCCCCCACCCGGGTCTTCTGTTCCAGGGCTGGATGACGTCTCTCTCTCTCTCTCTCTCGCCCCCCTCCATGTTGCAGCTCCTGACGGCAGACAGCTTGTCAATCAGGTTGGCAGCCGGGCGCGAAACCCGGAGAGGACGTTAATCATCAGCAATCAATATGCGATCGGGTTGGAAACGGTAAGTTTTGTTCATGTCGGTTTGCCACGCGCATCTTCACCCCCGCCCCAGCCCGTCACCATTGCAAAATCGAGCCCTAAAAGTCCAAAAATTGTTTAAAAAATATGTACAACGGTACCTAAATTTTACAACAGAATAAGCTATGGTGAAAAATCACTCTTTCCAACCGTGAGGGACCAATTCGCTCACTGTGAATCTCCATACAGTGGAGTAAAGAAAGAACTTGCATTTTTATAGTGCGTTTCACAACCTCAGAACATCCCAAAGCGCCTTACAGCCAATGAAGTACTTTTGAAGTGTAGTCACTGTTGTAATGTAGGAAACGCGGCAGCCAATTTGAACACAGCAACGTCCCACAAACAGCAATTAAATAGTGACCAGACAATCTGTTTTTTTTTAGTTATGTTGGTTGAGGGATAATTATTGGCTCAGTCCCCAGCTCTTCTTTGAAATAGTTACATGGGATCTTTCATGTCCACCCAAGAGAGGGTCTCGGTTTGACGTCTCATCTGAAAGACGGCACCTCCGACAATGCAGCAGTCACTCAGTACTGCACTGAAGTAGATTTAAACTTTGATTTGAATACAGTGGAAATGAAAACCGGGTGGATTTTACAACGAACGGCCGATTGTAACACCAGCTTTATGCCATGGTGGCAAGTTGAAAGTCTACCCAGTTATAAAACTGTAAAAATGCTGGTTTTGTTTACTGTCTTAATATTTATACATTTTTTCATTATTGTTTTCCTCTCAACACCTGACAGGCAGCAGACAAGAATTTAAGATCACCGTAAGAATTGTCACTTATGCCAACATTAATAAAAATAACTGATCAAATAAACGGTGAGTTCAGGACCTTCTAGGACTTGCTTGGTCACCTTGAGGGGGTCAGAGAGGAATTTATGACAGAGGATTCCTGAACTGGCTATGAGTCTGCTTTTTTTTGCCTCTCCCAGGAGGTGGGGAGGAAGGATAATTACATGGGGATGAGTCCAGCAACAAATGGGGTGAGGGTGTGTGGGCCTGGTCTGACCTCATCCTGGGTCCCACTGAGAGCCTGGTATGCAAGAACTCCCAATGTAAGAAGCCAGCGCCCACAGCTCTGTACCACCTTATGCCAATGGTTATCTTGGCGGTGGGCAGATGCTCTGCCCCCAGTAGGCTGTCATAGAAAGTTCACTGTAAGGCCACGGGTATAAGACATGACATTACATCACGTCACATAAAATCACGTCACATATAACATACCATATGTAACATGAAATTCACAACAAATAACACATAACATGTAATCTATATAACATATAATCTAACGTTACATATCGTAACATAACAAGGGGGCATGACCTTAAAATTAGAGCTGGGCCATTCAGGGGTGATGTCAGGAAGCACTTCTTCACACAAAGGGTAGTGGAAATCTGGAACTCTCTCCCCCAAAAAGCTGTTGAGGCTGGGGGTCAATTGAAAATTTCAAAACTGAGATTGATAGATTTTTGTTAGGCAAGGGTATTAAGGGTTACGGAACCAAGGCGGGTAAGATGGAGTTAAGATATAGATCAGCCATGATCTAATTGAATGGTGGAACAGGCTTGAGGGGCTATGGTCCGATAACGTATCATAACATAATGTAACATAACCTTAAGTAATGTAAGGTAACATAATGTAATGTAACATAACAAAACGTAACATGGTTCACAGCATTAAGTGTGCATTCATATCGGGGGTACGGGGAGGCAGGTACCCACAGTTGCCCACCCAGCAATTCGGAGGCACATGAGGTGGGAGAGTCATTTACACCCCCTCTTACCTCATTTGCATATCCAGATCCTATTGACTAACTGATCTGCACCCCCTTGGGAGACCCCCAGGAAATCCCTGGGTAATGTAAAGGGGGCAAAGACCCAGAGACATGGAATTCAGCCCATCTTTCCATTGTTTTGTGACAGGAACTGATACAAGGAAGAGGGAAATAATCCCTCCTGTGTTTATATTTGATGATAATTCACGATCTGGTGCTCCCAACTGGAAAGATGTGTTTGCAGGTAATGTGGGTCACAGATAGAACTACAAAAATTATACCTCTGTGGAGGGGGTCCATGGAATGACCCAGAGGTAGGTCAGAACCTGGATAGACTGGGTCCCAACCTAAGCTGGGGTTCCCCATTCGGTCTTACAAGGCCGCTAAAGTGGAGGGAGCAGAGCCAGGAACGGGAACTCCCTCTGCTGAGAGTTCCAGTTTCTACCATACAGGGCCTGATTTATGATCCACCCACCTCACGGCCGATGGAAGCAGTCACTTCCAAATCAACCCCTATGTTCGTAGTGTGAGTAGAGCTGCACGCATGACATGAGAATAATGAAATCACTAGCTGGGACATGGGTATACTGGAAAATTAAACCCCTTCCCTTCCATAGACCTTTTCTTCCTTCTTCGCAAAATGTTTCTTTGTTAAATCAAACAGTTTTGTCTCTCATTCCCGTGCTGGTGATTCAGTAGCCCAAGGATCAGTGTTGCCATGGAGCGTCACTAAGATCTCTCATGGTCTTACGAGACATGCTATTCTACTGGCAGCAGGGCCTCTTCGTTGTCTGAGCAATGACTGCACATTTTGGATCAGCGTTCATTAACCTGTGATACGGACTGGTGTTTGTGAAGCAAACACAAGGGTACTTGAGGGAGGCTGTTTGAAGGGGGCAGTCCAAACGCCACTGGAAGAATGTGAGAGTGATTGTTCTAAGGCACCCGTAGTGTCCAGCTGTGATGGTCAGAATGAATCTGTGCATTCACAATTATTTGTGATGAAGACATGTAAGAAAGACCGTAACAGAGGAGACAATACAATCCATTCTGAAGGCGTTTTTTTTCTTCAGAGCAAGGGAAACAGGGAAGAGGAGGCAGCTCTCAGGACTGGTGTGGAAAGCCGAGCTGAGCCTTAGGCCACAGATGATGTCATGTGCTCTTACCATCATCTAATAATACACAAAGGCTTCGGTTTCGCTCGAATTCCGCAGATTCTGCAATTATTTTGATCTCATTAGTTATGTCACATTTGAAGACAATGAACTATTTGTTGCACAGATGCATTTGTATGCTGTGTGTTACGTGGTGTGTCACTGTGCTCAACTGCATGCATGAATGCATCGATAGGCTTCCTTTGGACAACTGCAGATGAGTTGGTCGGACACCGTTAAAGCTGCACAGTATCTTCTTTCTGGCCTCCAATCTATATATTAAAGACCACGTTAATGTACAGAGACAGTGTACTTTCACTAAACATATATTGATCCTGTCACTAACATTTTGAAATGTTTTCCTATTGTGCAAAGTGCAATAGAATTCATAGAATCATACAGCACAGAAGGAGGCCATTCGGCCCATCGTGCCTGTGCCGGCTCTTTGAACGAGCCATCCAATTAGTCTCACTCACCTGCTCTTTCCCCATAGCCCTGCAATTTTCTCCCCTTCAAGTGTTTATCCAACTCCCTTTTGAAAGTTATTATTGAATCTGCTTTCGCCACCCTCTCAGGCAGTACATTTCCAGATCAGAACAATTCTCTGCATAAAAAAAATTCTCCTCATCTCATCTCATCCCAGCAGAATTTTTCATAATTTTCTCCCTTTCTCTCCCCTCCCCATCAAACTCCAATACTATAATACTTTTCCAACTTTTACTCTCAAAGGCCAAACTGTTCTTTTAAAAATAGAAGGAAATGGTTAATCACTTTTATATAACATACAATATTCTCTGGACAGTGGTTTCATTTGCACTAGGGGCCAAGAACACTGTTTTAGCCACTGTGACTGCTGGTTTATCATTGTCACGGTGAATCTAAAATGAAGCTTAATACCCTTAAACCATACAAAGATGCAGGAATCAACAGTTGTGAAGGGGTTTAGAGGACGTGTAGGATTTTTAAAAAAACACTCGTTTTATTCGCTCTGTTGTGTACATCACTTTGGAGATACCCATACAGAATCATAGAATCATACAGCCCAGAAGGAGGCCATTTGGTCCATCGTGTCTCTGCTAGCTCTTTCCCCATAGCCCATACACTACTGCTCCTCCTGGCCCATGAAGAAAAATGTAAAAAAATTCAAATAGCTTACCTTTCTGAGCCTGGGATCCGTTTGCCGCTAGGTTGGCCTGGTGGGAGAAGCCATGTCAGTGACATCATTGGGGCCCAGTCTGCATAATTAAAGCTGCCTTCTGGCTGGTGTTCCTCTCTCCTGCTCAAAAAAACAGGTTAAAATTGCAACTTTGGGTTTTCGTTGGGTGGGCAGGGTTAAAATCGTCCCTTCAGCTGAGAAAGGAGGTGTTTAAGTGGTGATCTTATACAGGCACCTAAGATTGTTAACAATATAGAGAAAGTTAACCCAGAATCTTACTTTAAATTAAGCTGCGGGAGTAGAACAAGGGGACACAAGTTCAAACTAGTAAAATGTAACATTAGGATTGATATCAGAAAATTCTTCTTGAAACAAAGAGTGATCAATTGTGGAATAAAACTCAAGATAGATTAGTGGAGTCAAAATCATTGAATCTTAATATTAAAAACTCCTATTAATTCTCCTCTTAGCTTTCTCTACTCCAATGGAAATAGTCCCAGAATCTCCTCATAACTATAACTTCCCATTTCTGGCCTCATCTTTAATACTATAATACTTTCCCAACTTAGTGGTTCAGATTTTCCTGGGCATCTGCGCCATTGTATTGGTGCACCTACAGTGTAGTGACCCTTGAACGGCGCAAAAGAAAGAGGAAATTACGGAGTAAGTGCCTTACACTGTGAATTACTCGGCTTCATATTTTCCGGCACTTTGGTGCTGTTCCACCATTGAAACAGTGAGAAGGTTAATCATAATAGCTCTGCAACCCCCATTAAAATCAATGGCGATTGTGATTTTCCAGTATTTCGACCAGTTTTCATGCCACTGCCACTTAGGCTTAAAAATAATGATCCAGGCAGCGGCGTGATTTATTGCTCCAAGATCGGGTTTAAACTCTTGGTTGTTAAAACTGTATTACTGTAGCAAAGACTAAACAACTAGGATCTTTGAGAATCAACTTCCCGCACCTGGGATTTTTAATTTTAACATTGCCACGCCTTATGTCTGGAGCCCATTTAATTTATGAGATTGTTTTAAATGAGCCCTTTTCTGTTTTCCCTCAACAATGCTCATCCTCACTAAAGCCGCTAACTCAACAAACAGATTTTTTTCTAATAACTCTAATTTGCTTCTTAACTGCTATTTTTTCAATTAGTTATGAGTAAACTGATGTACATAAACCTCAAGAACATTTCAAACCCATCTACTGAGAGGAAAGTTATCGTGTCAGTATGTACATTTTTACTGTCCACGAGGATTTGTGATCTTCAGTCTCACGCAAACCCAGAACTTTCCAACAAGCTTAAAACTTAGCTCAGTTTATGCCCACATAATCCACGAAATTCAAAGACAGTAATTATTTTATCCTAAATGATCAGTGATTTATAATGTAGCGACTTGGAGTGGCCTGAATTCATAGATCGCACACAGCAGTGAAACGGGCACAAATCTGGAAACTAGAAAAGGGACACGACAGCTTCAAATAATTGTGGATTAAAGTTGATTTAAGAAGTTACACTTCTGTTGTCTGAGACCCTCTGGATGGTGAATGTGTCATCACTTCAGCTCTTAGAGTGGCTCCGAGTGCCTGATTGGCCGCTATGCTCGCTGTGACGTGTTCTAATTAGAAAACCGGCAAAATTAGGACCAACGGTGAGATGGACACGTTGTATGACGAGATTACCCGCGTCAATCACCAATCTCACCGTAAAGGGAAATTCTGGGCCGGTGAATCTAATCTACAATGGCTTTAATGTCCTTTCTACAGTGAGACATCTAAAACTGCGCACAGTACTCTGAACTGTGGCCTAACCAATGTTCTGTACAAGTGTTAGATTTCTAAACTTCATCCAAGTTTTAATTTGAGTTCATCTATAATGCTCAGCCATACTCATGGTACCAACAAACGATGTGACCTGTAAACAAACCTCTGAGGTCAAAAGTTTAAATAACAATGCAAATAATTAAAATTATTTTTTTCTTCCATTTGTATCAGAAAAAACATGTCCTTTCTTTTCTCACTGCCTTAGCTGCTGATCATTGTTTCCCTTTATAAAGAGTTCAATTAGATGCTTCAAAAGTGATGTGTTTTCATTGATATTTTTTTCTGTATGGTAGTGCCTAAGTGCTTTTCTTTTTGTAGGCAGTGTCTAAGTGCATGTGGCTTCTAAGTGCATGTGATGCCTGCTCAAAGGTTTTTGTTAATGTGTTTAACAGAGCCTCTGAGTCATGAACTTCTATATATGTTCGACTATTCCAATGTTCTTCCAGTCGGCCTCTCACCCTTGCACCCTCCGTAAACTTGAGCACATCCAAAACTCTGCCGCCCGTATCTTAACTTGTGCCAAATCCCATTCACCCATCGCCTCTGTGCTCGCTGACCTACATTGGCTCCTGGTCCGGCAACACCTCGATTTTCAAATTCCCATCCTTGCTTTCAAATCCCTCCATGGCTTCGCCCCTCCCTATCTCTGTAACCTCCTCCAGCCCTACAATCCTCGAAGAGCTCTGCGCTTCTCCAATTCTGGCCTCTTGCACATCCCCGATTTTAATCACTCCACCATTGACGGCCGTGCCTTCAGCTGCCAAGGCCCTAAGCTCTGGAATTCCCTCCCTAAGCCTCTCTGCCTCTCTCTCCTCCTTTAAGACGCTCCTTAAAATCTACCCCTTTGACCAAGCTTTTGGTCACCTGTCCTAATATCTCCTTGTGTGGCTCGGTGTCAAATTTTGTTGGATAACGCTCCTGTGAAGCGCCTTGGGATGTTTTACTACGATAAAGGCACTATATAAATGCAAGTTGTTGTTATTGTTGTGCAAATGTCAACGGTGCTGCTACTGTCATTGAGGTGGGGGTGGATTGGGGGGGTGCACGGGTTGTACAGTTAGGGCACAGTTAGTGGAGGAGGTTACAGAGATAGGGAGGAGCGAGGCCATCGAGGGATTTGAAAACAAGGATGAGAGTTTTAAAATCGAGGTGTTCCCAGACCGGGAGCCAATGTAGGTCAGCGAGCACAGGGATAATGAGCGAATGAGACTTGGTGTGCGTCAAGATACGGATAGCAGAGTTTTGGATGAGCTCAAGTTTATGGAAGGTGGAAAATGGGAGGCCAGGAGAGCTACTCATCTTCAAGATCCTCCCCAAAACCTATCCCCTCAGTCACCTCCCCAGCTCCTCTTGAGTGTCAACCCCTCTCCCTCACAACCCTTTATTTCCTTGTGAAACACCTCGGGAAAGCCTCGAAGCCAGGACAGTGATAGCAGGACTTATTCAGAGAAATAAACCATGTGAGTTCAGCCATCAATTGCCAGATTGTTCATGTACAATATTGCATATTGAATTAAAGGTGATGTATCCATCGTTCATTGAAAGGACTTTGAATTTGTGAACATTTTGTTGAATTTGCTTAACCGCTATGACGCTATCAAATATTAACGTAGCAATAAGCAGCCAGTCCTGTCTTGATGCAGACTGAAGCCTGATTGTTAAAAGCGTCGTCAAAGTGGAACCATTTTGAGAAACAGCAGGGGGCGGGGGCGGTGGGGGGTGGCGGCGGGGAGGGAGGCGAGGTATTGACATCATTTGTCAAAACCGTTCTACTTTGCCAACACTCTGAACAATCAGGCTTCAATCTACATCAAGACAGGACTGCATTGACACTGACTCCATTGGGAAATTCATCCAAAATTAAATTTAGTAGTGAATGGAAACACACCAGGATAGCTCTCATCAATCCCTTCCATTTTGTGAATATGAAGGCAGTGACCATTGTTCCAGGGACAGATGCTGCATTGAATTGTTCAAAATATATAAATGGACCTGTGAACCTGCCTTCATATGGCGCCTTTCACATCCTCAAGACATCGCAAAGCCCTTCACAGCCAATGGGGTTTAATTCGACGCTGTGCGACAGTGTAAATCGGGTGATAGTGAATTGGCAGCCTGTTTTAAATCTCTCCCCGATTTTTATTTCCGTTGACTTCAATCGAGAGAGATGAGAAACGGGCTGCCGACTCGCTATCGCCCGTTTTACACGATTTGTCCTCGGAACCGCAGCCACAGCCTTTATATGCGCAAAATGTAAGGGATTGATGAGGTCCATCCTGGAGTTTTCCCATTAACTACCAAATTTAATTTCAGATGAATTTCCCAATTTCTGCAGTCCTGTCTTGAGGTAGATTGAAGCTTGATTTGTTAAAAGTATCGCACAAAGTCAAGATCTACCCCAAGGAATTACGAATCAACTGCAGTGACCGTAGTTTTGTCGGCAAACACGGCAGCCATTTTGTGCACACCAGGATCTCACAAACATCAAATAAGATGAATGACCAGTTAATATGTTTTTGTTGTGGCTGGTTGAGAGATAAACGTTAGCTAAGACACCACGAGAGCTTCCCTTGCTCGTCTTTGAATAATACCATGCAATCTTTTATGACCAACTGAACAGGCAGATTGGTTCAACGTCTCATCTGAAACACGGCATCTCCAACAGTGCGGCACTCCCTTGGTTCTGCACTGGAGTGGAGCTTGAACCCACGACCTTCTGAATCAGGGGTGAGAGTGCTACCAACTGAGTGATGTCTGTCTGCAGATGCAGTTTGGAGTAGGGGCGGGGGCTACGCATATGGTATTGCTACAAACTACGTGACAAAGGAGAGGGGGAGTTGGGCCCTAAGTTTCTTTTCATGAAAGGAATAATGTTTGAAATGCAATGCAGCTGATAGTCTGTTTATTTTGATGAGTACTGTTCAGATCAGATTTCAAATCATTCCAGAATGCTTCATTTGTAGTGAACTATTAAATGATCATTCGCTGGTGCATTATTATTCTTACCTTCACTTAGGTGAATTAGCGTTGTCTGAGACTGTGAAATTATCATCACTGCCCAGAGACCAGCGCTGAGTGCTGTTGATTTACTTCATTGAACATAAAGGTTTATACACCACTTGTGATATTGGAGTTAGTACCTAGTTACCTGGATATAATTACGGAATATGGAGTGACTAAAAATATTAATATTTATGAAGCAAGGCATTGCTAATTTTATACAATAAGAAATTAAAGTGGGACACTGTGAGGCCTATAAACTGTGATGTTATTAGTTCCACATCAGACTTTGACAAAGAAGAAAAGGTTTTTCAGCTATAACCTGTGATAAAAGAAAACAGAGAAGAGAAAAACAACTTGCATTTATATAGCGCCTTTGATGTGATAAAACGTCCCAGGGTGCTTCCCAGGAGCGTAATCAGACAAAAATTGATACTGAGCCAAAGAAGGAGCTATTTTAAACCCCAAGAGCGGATGGGTTGGGGGCAGGTGGGAGTTGAAAACAATTGTTATTTGGGTTGGGACCGCAACTGGGCTTTATTTCCGGATTCATTTCCGGGTTTAACGTCGGCAGGTAAAAGCACAAGTTTCCCGCTGGGAACGCAAAGTTCTAAAATTTTGCGGTTGCGACCCAAAAAAACCAACTATTTTCAACTCCCACCCGCCCCCAACCCACCCGTTCTTGGGGTTTAAAATCACCCCCATTATGACAGGTGACCAAACGCTCGGTCAAAGAGGTAGGTTTTAAGCAGCCTCTTAAAGGAGGAAAGAGAAGTAGAGAGGCGGAGGGGTTGAGGAAGGGAATTCCAGAGCTTAGGGCCAAGAGTGCTGAAGGCACGGCCACCAATGCCTTTGTAATTGGGGGTAAACGATTAAAACCAAAAGAAAAATAAGAATGTTATAAAATAGAATCGTACAGCACAGAAGGAGGCCATTCAGTCCATCATGTCTATGCCGGCACGATTAATGGTTACTCTCTAACATTTTCCAGTTCTGGTGAATGGTCATCGGCCTGATACATTGGGCCCGATATTAGGAGGGTGGCGGGTTTGCTGCGGGGGGGTGGGGGTCGACTGGGCGCGTGGCTAACGCACCCAGTGAAATCGGGGTGCTCCGCACGGAATCGCAGGCTAATTGGATCCACTTACCTCTTGTTCCAGGTTACCCGCTGGTAAGCTGCGCAGCGGGCGGACTGCGCATGCGCAGTAAGCTCTGTCAGCTGGAGGAGCCCTATTTAAAGGGACAGTCCTCCACTGACTGATGCTGCAGGAAATAGGAAAAATTACAGCATGGAGCAGCCCAGGGGGAAGGCTGCTCCCAGGTTTAATGATGCCTCATTCCAGGTAATATTGGATGGGGTGAGGAGGAGGGGGAGGACAGAGATCTTCCCCCCGGCAGGCGGGAGGAAGCGGCCTGCCTCTGCCACCATGGAGGCCTGGCTCGAGGTGGCAGTGGAGGTCACCTGCACTACCAACATATCACGCACCTGCATACAGTGCAGGAGGCGCTGCAATGACCTAAGTAGGTCAGCCAAAGTGAGTACACTTACTCATTCCCCTACACTCCGTCTGCCACATCACCGCCCCCACCCCACATCTCCTTCTGCACTGCCGACACTACTCTGTCACATCACCCCTCACGCCCACTCAAACCTCATCCTCATCTTACCTGCACTTACTCACCTCGCCAGTACTCATCCCACCACTACCACTCAACCCAATCCTCATACAATCTCATGGCTCTATCACATATTCACCCTCTCGTGCATCTCTTTCACGGTCTGCCTCACTCAACCTGCCACTACCTGTGCTGCAGCCACAGGGAATGCATCACATATGTGCAGTAGGAAGCGTAAGGCAAACGTGTTGTGAGCATGAAGGGGATGCACAAGGGTGTTTGAGGGTTTGTCATGGTGTTTACCTATATTTAATTTCTGATCAACTCACATAACATATTATATTGTCACCACTACTGCCACGTCTTTGCGAATCTTGTCTAGTTTGACAATAGGATCACTATGAAGACCCACAACTGATGCCACCCATCGTGTCACTGCAGAGTGGGTGTAGGTGTATTTGCAGGGCTCTTTTATGCAGACGACTGAGAGATGTCGGCGATGTCCCCGGTGGCACCCTGGAAGGATGCGGAGGAGAAGTTGTTGAGGGCAGTGGTGACTTTGACAGCGACAGGTGAGAAGATGGTGCTCAGGCCAGCCGGGAGCAGCTCGGCATGAAGGAGGCTGCAGATGTCCATGACTACATGTCGAGTGACTCTGCTGCTCAGAGAGGTCCAGGAAGCTGAGCCTCGGTCTGTAGACCCGATGGCGAGGGTAGTGCCTTCTGCGACACATCTCTCTCTGCGGTTGCCCTCCCTCCTGCTGTGCAGGTGGATGTGTCACAGCACTGTGTTGTGGAGCTCCACGTGTCAGAGGTGGACGGCGTTGCCGGCGAGGCTGGTGATGCTGCTCGTCCTCCGAGGAGGTCATGACTGCAGCTACGGCGGCCCCCATCTGGAAGATGTATATCTGAGGGAGTCCGCAAGGTAGGTAAATGTGTCTGCACACCAGGGTAAGTGTGCAAGTTGGTGAATTTTATTGTTAGGAGGAGGGTGGTGGAGGCCAATCTTTGTCCAAAGTGACAGAGTGGCCTCCTGAAATGAGTGAGGGTCTCCCCCCCCCACAACCTGTCAAATGGACCTTTGCAGCTGCCACAGGCTGACGGCTGCAACACGTCCATTTGAACTGGGAGTGTTTCCCCCAGTACGGGAAACAGTCCCAGTTGTTGCAAAATCCCACCCCTCCTAAAATGTCATGTTAATCAGGTCGGTAAACGACCTGAAGTACCCGTTCAAGTACTTTAAGTGGCACCCTGCCGGTTTTAATTGCCGGCGGGAGTCCCACATGCGGGGGCTGTGCGCGTGTCAGCGTGTCACTGGGGAACCCTGAAGTGGACGGGTTGGAGCCGGGCTCCTGACCCGCCCCGGGAATCCCCGATTTTCGCAGACCCCCCGCCATGAACGCACCCGCTCGGGGGTGCGAAAATCGAGCCCATTATCTCTGTTTCTCTCTCCAAAGATGCTGCCTGACCTGCTGAGTGTTTTCCAGCACTTCATTTTTGTTTCAGATTCCCAGCATCCACTGCATTTTGCTTTTGACTGCACCTTTTCGATGGAGATGTATTAATAGCTTTCCTTCAAAAGCAAAATACTGCGGATGCTGTAAATACTCAGCGAGTGAGGCAACATCTGTGGAGAAAGAAACAGAGTTAACGTTTCAGGTCGAAGACCTTTCATTAGAACTGGGAGAAGTTGAAGATTGAACAGTTTCTAAGCAAGTACAGAGCCAGGGAAAGGGGGGGGAGAGGAAGGTGAGGGGAGGAAAGAACAAAAGGGAAGGTCTCTGATAGGATTCTTTTTAGTTATTCGTTCATGGGATGTGGGAGTCGCTGGCGAGGCCGGCATTTAATGCCCATCGCTAATTGCCCTTGAGAAGGTGGTGGTGAGCCGCCTTCTTGAACCGCTGCAGTCCGTGTGGTGAAGGTTCTCCCACAGTGCTGTTAGGAACGGAATTCCAGGATTTTGACCCAGCGACGATGAAGGAACGGCGATATATTTCCAAGTCGGGATGGTGTGTGACTTGGAGGGGAACGTGCAGGTGGTGTTGTTCCCATGTGCCTGCTGCTCTTGTCCTTCTAGGTGGTAGAGGTCGCGGGTTTGGGAGGTGCTGTCGAAGAAGCCTTGGCGAGTTGCTGCAGTGCACCCTGTGGGTGGTACACACTGCAGCCACGGTGCGCCGGTGTTGAAGGGAGTGAATGTTTAGGGTGGTGGATGGGGTGCCAATCAAGCAGGCTGCTTTGTCCTGGTTGGTGTCGAGCTTATTGAGTGTTGTTGGAGCTGCACTAATCCAGGCAAGTGGAGAGTATTCCATCACAATCCTGACTTGTGCCTTGTAGGTGGTGGAAAGGCTTTGGGGAGTCAGGAGGTGAGTCACTCGCCTCAGAATACCCAGCCTCTGACCTGCTCTTGTAGCCACAGTATTTATATGGCTGGTCCAGTTAAGTTTCTGGTCAGTGGTGACCCCCAAGATGTTGATGGTGGAGGATTCGGCAATGGTAATGCCGTTGAATGTCAAGGGGAGATGGTTAGATTCTCTCTTGTTGGAGATGGTCATTGCCTGGCACTTGTCTGGCACGAATGTTACTTGCCATTTATGAGCCCAAGCCTGATGTTGTCCAGGTCTTGCTGCATGAGGGCTCGGACTGCTTCATTAAATGAGGGGTTGCGAATGGAATTGAACACTGTGCAATCATCAGTGAACATCCCCATTTCTGACCTGATGATGGAGGGAAGGTCATTGATGAAGCAGCTGAAGATGGTTGGGCCTCGGACACTGCCCTGAGGAACTCCTGCAGCAATGTTCTGGGGCTGAGATGATTGGCCTCCAACAACCACTACCATCTTCCTTTGTGCAAGGTATGACTCCAGCCACTGGAGATTTTTCCCCCTGAATCCCATTAATTTCAATTTTACGAGGGCTCCTTGGTGCCACACTCGGTCGAATGCTGCCTTGATGTCAAGGGCAGTCACTCTCACCTCACCTCTGGAATTCTGCTCTTTTGTCCATGTTTGGGCCAAGGCTGGAATGAGGTCTGGAGCCGAGTGGTCCTGGCGGAACCCAAACTGAGCATCGGTGAGCAGGTTATTGCCGCTTGATAGCACTGTCGACGACACCTTCCATCACTTTGCTGATGATTGAGAGTAGACTGATGGGGCGATAATTGGCCAGACTGGATTTGTCCTGCTTTTTGTGGACAGGACATACCTGGGCAATTTTCCACATTGTCGGGTAGATGCCAGTGTTGTAGCTGTACTGGAACAGCTTGGCTGGAGGCGCGGCTAGTTCAGGGCAGGAGTGATTAAATGACAAAAGGGATGATGGTGCAAGGCAAGGAGGGTGGTAATGGAACAAGTAAAGGAACAAAAGATGAGCCTCGAGGAGCTGTAAATGGCAACAGCAGAATCATTATCAGCAACTGCTTTCTGACAAAATGGGAGCAGTGGTTATGATCTGAAGTTATTGAAATCATTATTGAGTCCGGAAGGTTGTAAAGTGCCTAATCAAAAGATGAGGTGCTGTTCTTCAAGCTTCCGTTGTGCTTCTTACAATGGTGTAAAAGGCTGAGAACAGAGAGATCAGAGTGGGAATAGGATGGGGAATTAAAATGGTCAGTGACCGACAGGTCAGGATCACACTTGCGGACAGAGCGGAGGTGTTCAGCAAAGCGATCACCCAGTCTGCATTTGGTCTCCCCAGTGTAGAGGAGACCGCATTGTATGCAGCGAATACAGTACACTAAATTGAAAGAAGTACAAGTAAATCGCTGTTTCACCTGGAAGGAGTGATTGGGGATGGTGGGAAGAGAAGAGGTGAAATGGCAGGTGTTGCATCTCCTGCATTCGCACGGGAAGGTGCCGTGGGGAGGAGAGTGGGTGTTGGGGGTGATGGAAGAGTGGACTAAGTTGTCGTGGAGGGAGCGGTCCCTTCGGAATGCTGAATGGGGAGTGGAGGGGAAGATGTGTTTGGTGGTGGGATCGCGCTGGAGGTGCCGGAAATGGTGGAGGATGATCCGTTGAATGTGGAGGTTGGTGGGGTGGAAGGTGAGGACAGAGGGGGTCCTATCATGGTTCTGGGAGGAAGGGAATGGGGTGTTTGCAGAAATGCAGGAAATCGGACGGACACGGTCGAGGCCCTGCGGAGGGGAATCCTCACTTGAGGAGAAAGGAAGACATATCGAAAGCACTGGTGCGGAAGTTGGCATCGTCAGAACAGATGTGATGGAGACGGAGAAACTGGGAAAAGGGAATCGAGCCCTTACAGGAGGCGGGGTGGGAGGAAGTGTAATCAATGTAGCTGTGGGAGTCGGTGGGCTTACAGTAGATATTGATTGATAGCCTATCCCCAGAAATGGAGATAGAGAAGTTGAGAAAGGGAAGGGAAGAGTCGGAAATGGACCATGTGAAGGCGACGGAAGAGGGGAAATTGGAAGCAAAGTTGATGAAATTTTCCAGTTCGGGATGAGAGCAGGAAATAGCACCGGTACAGTCATCAATGTACCAGAAAAGGAGTTGAGGGAGAGGACCTGAGTAGGACTGGAACAAAGAACGTTCCACATATCCCACAAAAAGGCAAGCATAGCTAGGACCCATACGGGTTCCCTTAGCGACACCTTTTATTTGGAACTTTTCGGAGCCCAATTTGGGCCCAATTTTTTTAAAATTTTTTTTATTCGTTCATGGAATGTGGGCGTCGCTGGCAAGGCCGGCATTTATTGCCCATCCCTAATTGCCCTCGAGAAGGTGGTGGTGAGCCGCCTTCTTGAACCGCTGCAGTCCGTGCAGCGGTTCAAGAAGGCAGCTCAATATCTCTCCTTGTTGGGTGAAAATTGCAATCTTAATTGAAAAAGAATAGTGAGCCCCCCCCTTGTAGCCTTGGCTACATAACCAATGGGCGGTCATTACTCATCTCAGCCCCAGAACATTAATTGAAAAAGAATAGTGAGTTTCATGGTAATCAATAAAGGAACAATAGAGCCATCAGCTATCTTATGAGAAGTCTTTGAAGCAAAATTTAGGGTTTGGATTACAATTCAGGACTGACGTATCGTTGTATCCAAAGGGATTGTTCCCATAACATTTTCCACTTATTGGAAGAATACACTTCAGAATCAGGTTACCCTGTCAACTGGGAAAAATCAAAAGTTTTTCCATTAAGCTATTTGGCTTATTACTGTTGGGTGTGTTTATATCCAAATAGACATTCATGAGTGTTTTTGTAGTAGTGCATTGGATTGGTCTCTTCAAGGATCAAAATAAAGTTGCATTATAACAAAGGCAAAATATTGTGGATGCTGGAAATCTGAAATAAAAACAGCGATTGCTGGAAACACTCAGCAGGTCAGGCAGCATCTGTGGAGAGAGAAAGAGAGTCAACGTTTCAGGTCGATGACCTTCCATCAGAACTGGACGTTGTTAGAGATGAAGAGCTTTTCAGCAAGTACAGAGCCAGGGGAAAGGGGGGCAGGAAAAGAACAAAAGGGAAGGGTGGAGGGTAGGACTGATTAAATGGCAAAAGAAGGTGATAATGGGACAAGTATAGAAACAAAAGATGGGTCCAGAGGAGGTTTATATGGTTACAGCAGAATAGTGGAGGGGGAGGGAAGCATGGAAAATCTGGCAAAGGGGAGAAGAACATAAGAACATAAGAAATAGGAGCAGGAGTCGGCCATACAGCCCCTTGAGCCTGCTCCGCCATTCAATCAGATCATGGCTGATCTTCGATCTCAACTCCACTTTCCCACCCAATCCCCATACCCCTTGATTCCCCTAGAGTCCAAAAATCTATCTATTTCAGCCTTGAATATATTCAGTGACTCAGCATCCACTGCCTGGGCACCCATAGCCCAGGAATGTGTCAGAGGAAAGGTGGGTAGGCCCCAGGGGTGCAGACCACCCCAACTGCCTTGTCCCAATAGGGGATCCCCACCCCGAGCACCAGCCCGAACCTCCTCCACTCCCAGTGGCTCTGGTGTAGCCGTCCTCCATTACCAACATCTGCTGTCTGAGAGAAAATGGGAGCGGTGGTTAAGATCTAATGCTGTTGAACACAATGTGAAGGCTGGAAGGCTGTAAAGTGCCTAGTAGAAAGATGAGGCGCTGTCCGTCAAGCTTGCATTGAGCGTCACTGGAACAGTGTAGGAGGTCGAGGACAGAGAGGTTAGAGTTTGAGTGGGACGGAGAATTAAAATAGCAAGAGACCAGAAGGTCAGGGTCACACTTGCTGACTGAACAGAGCTGTTCAGCAAAGCGATCGCCCAACCTGCGTTTGGTCTCCCCAATGTAGAGGAGACCGCATTGTGAGTAGTGAATACATTAAACTAAATTAGAAGAAATGCAAGTAAATCACTGTTTCATTCGGAAGGAGTGTTTGGGGCCCTGGACGGTGGGAAGGGAGGAGGTGAAAGGGCAGGTGCTGCACCAGTCGGCCATTCGGCCCTTCGATCTTGTTCTGCCATTTGATAAAATCATGGCTGATCTGATTGACCTCAATTCTACATTCCCTTCCACCTACTTTAACCTTTGGCACCCTTGTTAATCAGGAATCTATTTAACTCAGCCTTAATAATATCCAATGACCCTGCCTCCACCGCTCCCTGGGGAAGGGAGTTTCACAGACTCATGACCCTCAGAGAGAAAAAAATTCTCCTCATCTCTGTCTTGAATGGGAGACCCCTCGTTTTTAAACTGTGTCCCCTGGTTCTAGTCTCTCCCACAAGGGGAAACATCCTCTCAGCATCTACCCCTTCAAGTCCCCTCAGGATCTTATATGTTTCAATACGATCACCTCTCATTCTTCTAAACTCCCGTGTATACAGGCCCAACTTATCCAACCTTTCCTCATAAGATAACCCCCACATCCCAGGAATCAGTCGAGGGAACCTTCTCTGAACCACCTCCAAATTATGTTCTTTCTTAAATAAGGAGACCAAAACTGCACACAGTGTTCTAGATGTGGTCTCACCAATGCCCTGTACAACTGTAGCAAAACATCTCTACTTTTATATTCCATTCCCCTTGCAATAAATGACAACATTCCATTTCCTAATCACTTGCTGTATTTGTAAACTAACTTTTTGTGATTCATGTACTAGGACACCGAGATCCCTCTGTACTTCAGAGTTCTGCAATCTCTCTCCATTTAAATAATATACTGCTTTTCTATTCCTCCTGCCAAAGTGGACAAGTTCACATTTTCCCACATTATATTCCATCTGCCAAATTTTTGCCCAGTCACTTAACCTGTCTATATCCCTTTGCAGACTCCTTATGTCCTCTTCACAACTTACTTTCCTACCTACCTTTGTGTCATCAGCAAATTTAGCAACCATACATTCAGTCCCTTCATCCAAGTCATTGATATAGATTGTAAATAGTTGAGGCCCAAGCACTGATCCCTGTGGCACTCCACTCGTTACATCTTGCCAACCTGAAAATGACCCATTTATGCCTGCTCTCCGTTTCCTGTTAGCTAACCAATCCTTTATCCATGCTAATATGTTACCCCCTACACCATGAGCTCTTATTTTGTGTAGCAGCCTTTGATGTGGCACCTTGTCAAAAGCCTTCTGGAAATCCAAGTACACCACATCCACAGGATCCCCTTTATCCACATTGCTTGTTACTTCCTCAAAGATCTCTAATAAATTAGTCAAACACGATTTCCCTTTCACAAAGCCGTGTTGACTCTGCCTGATTGCATTGAGATTTTCTAAGTACCCTGATATAACCTCATTAATAATACATTCTAGCATTTTCCCTATGACAGATGTTAAGCGAACTGGCCTGTAGTTTCCTGCTTTCTGTCTCCCTCCTTTCTTGAATAGAGGAGTTACATTCACTATTTTCCAATCTGATGGGACCCTTCCAGAATCTAGGGAATTTTGGAAAATTAATACCAATGCATCTACTATCTCTGCAGCCACTTCTTTTAAGACCCTGGGATGAAGTCCGTCAGGACCTGGGGACTTGTCAGCTTTTAGTTCTAATAATTTTTTTCAGAACCCTTTCCCTGGTGATTGTAAAGTTTTAAGTTCCTCCCTCCCTTTCACCTCTTGATTCACAATTATTTCTGGCATGTTATTTGTATCCTCTACAGTGAAGACAGACGCAAGGAGGAGCCTATCGTGGTTCTGGGAGGGAGAGGAAGGGGTGAGGCGGAAGTGTGGGAAATGGAATGGACACGGTCGAAGGCCCTGTCAACGACAGTGTTTGAAAAAGTACCATGGAGTCCTTTATAGTCACCTGAATGACATCTGGGGCCTTGGTTTAACATCCCATCTGAAAGGCAACACCTCCAACTGTACATCATTCTCTCAGTACTACACTGAAGCTACAGCTTTGGTTATGTGCTCAAGTCCTCAAGTAGGGCTTAAACACCCAACCTGCTGATTTAGAAGCAAGAGAGTGACCACTGAGCCAAACTGGTACAAGCATGAGCTGTTGTAGCATTTTGAGGCTAGTTCTAATTTTTTTTCTCCTCCTGCTCTTTTTCCCTTTTCCATTTAGTTAGCCAGAAGGCTTTGTGCCAAGAGTTTAGCTACTAACACTTTTTGATACATCCACAATATTGGAACAATTGGTTTCCCAATGGGAATTCCCCTTCACTTCTGCTTTTTGGAGGATGAAGAGGAGGAACAATGGAAAGATACCAGGCAGACCAAACTGCGTGAGAGGCAAATTGTGCCTACCTGCTAGTAGCCTCCCACCTGCACCTATATGCAAAGGTACACCTATCTAATAATGCCATGGAGAACAAATTCCACAGCCTCCAGGTCAGCAGAAAGTCAGATTTAAGTCTGCTCTCTGAGGTGGACATAAAAAATCCCATGGCACTATTTTGAAGAAAAGCAGGGGAGTTCTCCCCGGTGTCCTGGCCAATATTTATCCCTCAACCAACATCGAGGTACTTGCTACCTGCACAGATGAGAACAAGGACTGCAGCGAGGATAGGCAAATTGACCATGGCATTATGGTACAGGAAGCCATTAAAGTGGGGGGAGTAAAAAGGAATATGGTAATTGTAGGAGACAGCATCATCAGGGGGACAGACACTGTTCTCTGCAGCCGGGACCGAGAGTCCCGAAGGCTGTGTTGCCTGCCCGGTGCCAGGGTTAAGGACTTCTCCTTGCGGCTGGAGAAGAAATTGGAGCATGAGGAGGAGGATCCAGTTGTCGTGGTCCACGTAGGGACCAACGATAGAGGTAGAACTAAGAATGGGATTATGATAAGACAGTTTGAGGAACTAGGGTCGAAATTAATAAGCAGAACCTCAAAGGCAATAACTTCTGGATGACTACCTCAGCCATGTGCAAATTGGCATAAGGACAAACAGATCAGAGAGTTAAATGCATGGCCCAAAGAATGGTGTGGGAGGAAGGGGTTTCGATTCATGAGGCACTGGCACCAATACTGGGGAAAGAGGGAGCTGTTCCCACAGGTCGGGCTCCACTTAAACCGGGCTGGGACCAGCGTCCTGGTGAATCGAATAACTAGGGCTGTAGATAGGGCTATGAACTAAAATGTGGGTGGGGAGGAGTCAGGTGAGGGGAAATTTAGAAATCTAATGAGAAAACTTAAGACAATAGAACAGTGTAGTGACTTGGGTAAAGATAAATAGAATGTGGCAGGAAGGGACAGAGAGTTTACCAATAATAGTGCAACAACAAGTAAGGTCAAAGCAGGAAAAAGTGGCAAAATGTCAAAAATAAAGGCTCTTTATCTGAATGCACAGAGCATTCGTAAGAAGATAGATAAATTAATTGCACAAATAGAGATAAATGGGTTTGACCTAATAGCCATTACAGAGACATGGTTGCAAAATGACCAAGGTTGGGAACTAAATATTCCAGGGTACATGACATTTAGAAAAGACAGACACAGTGGAAAAGGAGGGGGTGTAGCTCTAATAATAAAGGATGACATAAGGACAGTGGTGAGAAAGGATCTTGGCTCGGAGGATCAGGAAGTAGAATCAGTATGGGTGGAACTAAGAAATATCAAAGGGCAGAAAACACTGGTGGGAGTAGTTTATAGGCCTCCTAATAGTAGCTATACCATTGGATTAAGCATGAAATAATCGGAGTTTGTAACGAAGGTAATGCAGTAATCATGGGGGACTTTAATCTGCATATAGACTGGGCAAATCAAATTGGCAAAGGTAGTTTGGAGGAAGAGTTCATGCTTAATACTCTGTCCAATGCTATAGCTACTAGAAGAGTAATAAGCCTGGGGATCGGGAGAGTTTTAGAAACCAACAAATGACGACCATATAGACTGGGCAAATCAAATTGGCAAAGGTGGTTTGGAGGAAGAGTTCTGACTTAAGTAAGTTACTTTCAAAGTCAAAGTGAAATTCTATCATATTCCCCAGAGTTTCTTTTACTGTGCGATTACTTATTAACCCTATCTCATTACACAATACAAGATCTAAAATAGCCTGTTCCCTGTTTGGTTCCATGACGTATTGCTCTAGAAAACCATCTCGAATAGATTCCATGGACCTGATGGCCTACATCCGAGGGTTCTAAAAGAGGTGGCTGCAGAGATAGTGGATGCATTGTTTATGATCTTCCAAAATTCTCTAGATTCTGGAATGGTCCCAGTGGACTGGAAGGTAATAAATGTTACTCCGCTATTCAAGAAGGGAGAGAGAGAGAAAACAGGGAACTACAGGCCAGTAGGTCGTCGGGAAAATGCTGGAATCCATTATGAAGGAAGCGGGAACAGGGCACTTAGAAAATCATAATATGATTAGGCAGAGTCAATGTGGTTTTATGGAAGGGAAATCATGTTTGACAAATTTATTAGAGTGTCTTGAGGATGTAACTAGCAGGGTAGATAATGGAGAACCAGTGGATGTAGTATATTTGGCTTTTCAAAAGGCATTTGATAAGTTGCCACATAAAAGGTTGTTACACAAGGTAAGGGCTCATGGGGTTGGGGTAATATATTAACATGGATAGAAGATTGGTTAAAGGGCAGAAAACAGAGAGTAGGGATAAACGGGTCATTTTCAGGTTGGCCGGCTGTATCTAGTGGGGTACCACAAGGATCAGTGCTTGGACCTCAGCTATTTACAATCTATATTGATGATTTAGATGAAGGGACCGAGTGTAATGCATCCAAGTTTGCTGATGATACAAAGCTAGGTGGGAAAGTAAGCTGTGAGGAGGGTGCAAAGGGACATAGACAGGTTAACTGAGTGGGCAGGAAGGTGGCAGATGGAGTATAATGTGGGGAAATGTGAGTTTATTCACTTTGGTGGGAAGAATAGAAAAACAGAATATTTTTTAAATGTTGAGAAACTAATAAATGTTGGTGTTCAGAGAGAATTGGGTGTCCTCATACAAGAAACACAAAAAGTTAGTATGCAGGTACAGCAAGCAATTGGGAAGGCAAATGGCACGTTGGCCTTTATTGCAAGGGGGTTGGAGTACAAGAGTAAGGAAGTCTTACTACAGTTGTACAGGGCATTGGTGAGACCTCACCTGGAGTACTGTGTACAATTTTGGTCTCCTTATCTAAGGAAGGATATACTTGCCTTAGAGGCGGTGCAACGAAGGTTCACTAGATTAATTCCTGGGATGAGAGGGATGTCTTATGAAGAGAGGTTGAGTAAAATGGGCCTATACTCTCTGGAGTTTAGAAGAATGAGAGGCGATCTCATTGAAACATATAAAATTATAAGGGGGCTTGAAAGGGTAAATGCTGAGAGATTGTTTCCCCTGGCTAGAGAGTCAAGAACTAGGGGGCATAATCGCAGGATACGGAATCGGCCATACATGACTGAGATGAGGAGATGTTCCCTCACGCAGAGGTTTTGAATCTTTGGAATTCTCTAGCCCAGAGGGCTGTGGTTGCTGAGTCATTGAATATATTCAAGGCTGAGATGGATAGATTTTATGACTCTAGGGGAATCAAGGGATATGGGGATTGGGCAGGAAAGTGGAGTTGAGGTCCAAAATCAGCCATGATCTGATTGATTGGCAGAGCAGGCTCGCGAGGCCATATGGCCCACTCCTGCTCCTATTTCTTATGTTCTTAAACTAAAAAAACGGATTATCTCGTGATTATCACGTTGCTGTTTGTGGGAGCTTCAAAAAGTACCTCATTGGCTGTAAGGTGCTTTGTGACATCCTGAGGTCGTGAAAGGTTCTATATAAATGCAAGGTCTTTCTTTCCTATCACGCCACCCTCTGGCAAGCCAGAAGCAATGTAGGTTAGAACGTTAGTCTACACGATCCAAATAAAGCTAACCTCACAAAATCAGGCGGATCAGGGCACTGATAGGCAGATGGGGGCTAATCACCCAAATAATGTCCAATCGGAAAGCCAATTGGAAAATCTACGCCAAGGAGATGAGAAGATGAGCCATTCAGTCCTCCGAGACCTCTGCGCTCCTCCAGTTCTGGCCTTTTGCCCATCCCTGATTTTCATTGCTCCACCATTCCCAACTGTGGCTTCAGCTGCCTAGGCCCCAAGCTCTAGAATTCCCTCCCTAAACTTCTCCTACTTCCACCTCTCTCTCCTCCTTTAAGACGCTCCTTTAAACCTACCTCTTTGACCAAGCTTTTGGTCACCTGTTCTAATATCTCCTTATGCGGCTCAGTGTCAAATTTTTTCGGTAATCACTCCTGTGAAGCACCTTCGGACATTTCACTATGTTAGAAGAGCAACAAGTTGTTGTTGAGGAGAGAGGAATGAACTATCGTCAGCTATCTGACCATCATACCACACTTCATTGGGTGCATTGAATAATCCAGTAATGTTCACTTCATAAATAACTCTTATAAATTCAGAATAACTACCATAACATTAAAGAGTATTAGTCACATCTTCATGCAGGATTTTATGAGCTAAAAATTTGAGGATGCAATTTAAGCAGTGAGGTGTGAATATAAGGCAATTGAAACTCTGAAATAAAAACTGAAAGCACTGGAAGGATGCATCTGATAAAGAAAAGATATGCTAATGTTTTGGATGTAGACCCTTTGTTAGAAAGCACTGATTGACCTGCCATGTATTTGCAGGACTTTCTGTTCTTATTTCAGATTGCCAATTTTTACAATTTTTCCTTTGTATTTGTGCATTGAGATTGTACCAATAATATGACTCTTATACTGGAAGCCAGTGCATTGGATTTTGTTTGTTTCACCTTTCTGTTTTACAGAATATCTAACTATGGTTTATCTCAATTGTTACTGTTTGTGGGAGCTTGCTGTGCGCAAATTGGCTGCCACCTTTCCTACATTATGTAATCCGAAACTGAGTTACTGCAGTTTGCCTTAATTTGTGGCTGCTGAAAAACTGCTGAAAAGATCATGGAGGAACAAAATGGAAGCATGTCCATTTTTGGATGAAATGTTTTTTTTTATTCGTTCATGGGATGTGGGCGTCGCTGGCAAGGCCAGCATTTATTGCCCATCCCTAATTGCCCTTGAGAAGGTGGTGGTGAGCCGCCTTCTTGAACCGCTGCAGTCCATGTGGTGAAGGTTCTCCCACAGTGCTGTTAGGTAGGGAGTTCCAGGATTTTGACCCAGCGACGATGAAGGAACGGCGATATATTTCCAAGTTGGGATGGTGTGTGTCTTGGAGGGGAAAGTGCAGGTGGTGTTGTTCCCATGCGCCTGCTGCCCTTGTCCTTCTAGGTAGTAGAGGTCACGGGTTTGGGAGGTGCTGTCGAAGAAGCCTTGGCGAGTTGCTGCAGTGCATCCTGTGGATGGTACACACTGCAGCCACTGTGCGCCGGTGGTGAAGGGAGTGAATGTTTAGGGTGGTGGATGGGGTGCCAATCAAGCGGGCTGCTTTGTCCTGGATGGTGTCGAGCTTCTTCAGTGTTGTTGGAGCTGCACTCATCCAGGCAAGTGGAGAGTATTCCATCACACTCCTGACTTGGGCCTTGTAGATGGCGGAAAGGCTTTGGGGAGTCAGGAGGTGAGTCACTCGCCTCAGAATATCCAGCCTCTGACCTGCTCTTGTCGTTACAATATTTATGTGGCTGGTCCAGTTAAGTTTCTGGTCAATGGTGACCCCCAGGATGATGGGGGATTCGGTGATGGTAATGCCGTTAAATGTCAAGGAGAGGTGGTTAGATTCTCTCTTGTTGGAGATGGACATTGCCTGGCACTTGTCTGGTGCATATGTTACTTGCCACTTATCAGCTCAAGCCTGGATGTTGTCCAGGCCTTGCTGCATGCAGGCATGGACTACTTCATTATCTGAGGGGCTGTGAATGGAACTGAACACTGTGCAATCATCAGTGAACATCCCCATTTCTGACCTTATTATGGAGGGAAGGTCATTGATGAAGCAGCTGAAGATGGTTGGGCCTAGGACACTGCTCTGAGGAACTCCTGCAGCAATGTCCTGGGGCTGAGATGATTGGCCTCCAACAACCACTACCATCTTCCTTTGTGCTAGGTATGACTCCAGCCACTGGAGAGTTTTTCCCCTGATTCCCATTGACTTCAATTGGCTACAGTGCCACTGATTGGCTGAGGTTTGAGCATGTCATTGGTCATGTGGCTACTGCGTGGAGTTGGAGATTTGTGAAGAACTGCCTTAAGGAGAATGGCCAGAGTCGGAGAAGGATTGGGATAATATCCATCTTTTGTACATATTGCCTTGTTACTGTGTGTAAGTAGTTGTACTTGATCATTAAAATTATTAATTGCCACCTTATTGATTGTCTCTGTGAATCCGTTATAATTACAGCAGTGACTACACTTCGTTGGCTGCAAAGTGCTTTGGGACATCCTGAGGTCATGAAAGGGCCTAAAGAAATGCAAGCTCTTTCTTCTCTTTCAATCATTAGAGAAATATGACCGACATCGAGGTATGGATACAGCTGGGAGACGTTCAGAGGGAAACGTGTTGTATTCTTTTGTTACAGCTGGGGAATAATTCAATGTCTCACAATGTCACTTCTAGGATGCTTTTTAGTTGCTTTCTTAAATAAATAGAATAAATAACCATTCTGTACCTCAATTAAAGTACAGCACACACATCAATTTGTGAAAAAGGTGAACAGGACACATGAAGATGATCTGCAATGTTCATGTTAAGAGAAATATTGCATCTGAGCCTGACCGTCCTTCGTCCCCCCACCCCCACCCCATCAACACCCAAATATCTATCAGCTCTGAGTTTCAACAGGAAGGGGGCTGCTGAGCTGGGCCTCAACACTGAAGAATCAGTGGTTTTAGTTTTAGCACAGGGGTCCGTTCCAAAAAGGCAATAGCTTGAGTGCATCTACTTAAAGAGAAAGTGGGAAATAAGGTATTTGAATATTCAAAGAATAATCCTGAGTCGGCAGTATAATACAACAGCCACGTACCCATTTCTGTGTAGAGACTTTTCAACTCTAAACAGAAGATATGAGTGGAGACTGGAAAATTGGGTTATGGAATGTGCAAATGATACAATCAAACATTCATACAGCTGCATCATCTACTAGCCTAAGAAGATTGAAATTCGCAGTATGACGTATTTCACCACAAAAATTAAATCAGATTCATCCAGAATCCTTTGATCTGTACTAACTGGGGTAGTTTGATATGGGAACTTTACTGCATTGGCTAAGCCTCGAGATTTCCAACCACTGGGAAGAGCTTGTTTGTGTTATTGACCAGATTATTATGACATAGATACAACAACAACTTGCATTTATATAGTGCCTTTAACATAGTGAAATATCCCAAGGTGCTTCACAGGAGCGTTATCAAACACAAATTTGACACCGAGCCAGATAAAGAGATATTAGGACAGGTGATCAAAAGCTTGGTCAAAGAAGTAGGTTTTCATGAGCAGCGTAAGGAGGAGAGAGCGGCAGAGAAGGTTAGGGAGGGAATTCCAGAGCTTAGGCCCAACGCAGCTATAGGCATGGCCACCAGTGGTGGAGAGATTAAAATCGTGAGTGCACAAGAGACCAGATTTGGAGGAGCTCAGAGATCTTGGAGGGTTGTAGGGCTGGAGGAGGTTACAGAGATAGGGAGGAGGCGAGGCCATGGGGGGATTTGAACACAAGGATGAGAATTTTAAAATCAAGGGGATGCCAGACTGGGTGCCAATATAGATCAGCGAACACAGGGGTGATGGGTGAACTGGACTTGGTGCAAGTTAGGATACGGGCAGCAGAGATTTGGATGAGCTCAAGTTTACGGAGGGTGGTAAATGGGAGGCCAGCCAGGAGAGCTTTGGAATAGTCAAGTTTGGAGGTAACAAAGGCATGGATGAGGGTTTCAGCAGGAAATGGGCTGAAGCTGGAGCAGAGATGGGCGATGTTACGGATGTTACCTCATAAGGGTAGTTTTTCTCAAGGAATTAAGCCAAATGAATGCACTGAAGTCACTAACGGCAATCAGTGCAGTCACTGCACTGGTGGCAAAATGCTTGATAACCTCTAAATAGCTTTCTGAAACCCCACTGTTGGGAGCAGAATGGGTCAATGCATTGAATGGCATTTCAAGCCCAGCACATATGGTTGGTCAGACTGTGAATAGATCTCACATGAGTGACTGCAGATGCTGTGCATATGAGAAATATCTAGCAGACATGGCAAAACACAGCTCGCAATACTGTGGCTGGACTCTGGTTTAAAATGAGTAAGGCACAACAGTAGCATTAAGGACAGGGCTGATGGCCGGCGCGGACACGATGGGCCGAAGGGCCTCTATCCGTGCTGTATAACTCTATGACTCTATGACTCTATGACACGTATATCTTTTCTGCTTGTTTATCCACACTCTCTTTTACCTCAGAACAGTAGTGATATGGGTAAAAATTATGCTCTTATATCTAATTGTGAAAAATAATTTTAAAAATGTAAATAGGGAAAGAGGCCTCAATAAGAGTAGGCCTCAGGTCTGGTACATTTGAAC
Source organism: Heptranchias perlo (assembly GCF_035084215.1). Taxonomy (NCBI): domain Eukaryota; kingdom Metazoa; phylum Chordata; class Chondrichthyes; order Hexanchiformes; family Hexanchidae; genus Heptranchias; species Heptranchias perlo. Next base: position 16,153,915 of record NC_090329.1, on the reverse strand, counting down.
TTGTAAATTAAACTCAAGTTTTTCAATAAAATCCAACAGAAATATTAACTTGAATAGCCCTCAGTTTTTTTTTTCTCCCTGGGTAGTTCTTCATATTTTGTATTGGGTCAGATTTTTCTGTCGAAATAACAGTGAGGCTAATAGTGCTTACCATTATTTATGTGCAAATGGTACAGCAACTTCAGGCGAGGGGCAGATACGCGGTTAAACACAAAGATCTAAAAGTTGCTGTCTGAGTTGTGTCGCTAAACCGTTAGCTTCGCGAAAACGACATCTCGCTGTCTGCCTCACCGTTGAAATCCATCGAACGGCATGAAGCTGCTGTATTCACGCGGTAGATACAAACTAAACTCACCACAGAAAGTTAAGTCTTGTCATTTCAAGTGTAAGTACCCTTTTAACGACGTGGTAAGTGTTAATGATTGCCAATCAATCTCTCCGGCCCTGAAAATAAACTATTACAAATGTGGAGTCTCATTCCATCAGGTATTAAATTGTTGTTGGAGATTTTAAAAATGTAAAAGTTAATTTTTTTTTCAACATTTTCTTTCCGTCTCTTTTTTCTCTCTCTCTTAATCCAATCTTTCTTTCCCTCTTTATTTCTCTTTCTGTACCTGATTTGGAGATGCCGGTGATGGACTGGGGTTGACAATTGTAAACAATTTTACACTGTAAACACCATGTATTGTTCTATATGTATAAATGCGTAGGCTTCAAGGAGCTCCTGAAACATTTACCTGAGGAAGGAGGAAATCTCCGAAAGCTTGTGAATTTAAAATAAAATTGCTGGACTATAACTTGGTGTTGTAAAATTGTTTACAATTGTACCTGATTTGACATTGAATTCAGCCTAACGTACACTTCCTTCTCAGTCTTTGCGCTGTTAATTTCACAATCCTTCAATCTGACTTGTTAAGGAGGTACACAATTGCTTGCCCTGTTTCCCTCACTGTGATGTTATCAGCTCCCACTTCAGCAACTTGTCACGCAAAAACTTAAAACTTAAACGTGCAAGGGCAAGTTTACCTAATGGCAGGTGCTGTTCAATGCCCTGCTACAGCAAATTATGGCCCAATATTTTTGTTCAGTTGTGAATTTGGATGACCCTCATTTGGGGAATAAGCTTGGAGGTATTTGAGGCAAATGGTGTGAGGGAGCTGAATTAACGTCAGTAGAATTTCTACAGGGGTTCTGCCCAGATCCCCACTGCAACTTTGGCAGAAGATCCTTGGAACGCCTGGATAAACATCCTCGCCTTTACTCTGGAGGTTCTGTTGATCTTCTGTTGAGATAGGAGATCGGGAGAACTCCCTCACAGAAATTCCAGGCAATTGTATTTACCTCAAGGTGCTTCAGAGATCTTTTCATTTCAAATGCATCTGGAACCTCTTCGAGTTCTTCGAATGGCTCAGTCTGATTGAGTGAGTGTGTGAGTAGAATGGTGTTCACTAAGAAAGTCTTGGTTTCAATCCCCGTTGGAGGTGTTATACATATGAATGTTGGATGAGGACAGGAATGGACGGGAATCTGATGCCTCCCAATCATTGCCAGCGATCACTCGTGTGAGACATCTGTCGAACCAAACTCAAGTAACTAAGGCAGCAAAGATGGGAAAATTGGAACAAGAGAATAACAGTCCCTCACACAGACCCCTCCAAGCTATTTCCACACTGACATTGTACTCTTGAAAGAAATCAACGTGGTCAGTTGATTTACAAAGGTATTAAGGGATATGGGCCAAAGACAGCGAAATGGAGTTAGATCACAGATCAGCCATGATCTTATCAAATGGCGGAGCAGGCACGAGGGGCTGAATGGCCTACTCCTGTTCCTATGTTCCTATGTTCCTAACAGATCAGAATAATGTTAAAGATCAACATAATTCTAGGTAGTGTATATTTTAATGGGATGTTTCAATGACCCCGCCCTCTTTTTAGAAGGTCAGGAAGATTGTTATAATTCAGAAGTGCCACCGTACTCACTAAACTGAGTGAAAGGGAATGCTCCAAAACTAGAAACAGCCTCACTGTGTTGGGAGTTAGGAGGAGCTGCTCTCTGATCTGTGACCAATGTATAAGGGGCGAATTTCCTCAGGGCTTCTCCCCCATCATAACATTAGGGTAAACGGCGTTCCTGCCAACTTTCCGGGGTTGGAGCCTGAGGAAATTCACCCCTGCAATTATGAAAGTAAATAGCCTTTAGGTGGTTAAATAAAGCTCCTGCAATATGCATTTCTGCCGTTATCTTCCTTTAGAGCATCCCCAGGAGACTGGTTTTGTTTTATGGACAAATAAGAACCTTGAATTTCAAAGCTTTGTGAACTTTTCTTTGGAGCTTTTTGATATTCATCGCATCAATAAGCACAATATCGCCACATCTGGTGCAGTATGACATCTGCAATTTCTCATCTCTTTCCTACTGTGTGCACAGTGTCTTAGGGTACATTGTAATAAAATTGCCTTCTTTATCCTCTCTTTGGCGTGCCTTCCGTTTGTTACTTCTAAGAACCTGGAGAGATTCATTATGCTTATATATATGTTCACGTCCCTCTGGAGACACTGCTGCAAAGTGCTATTTGTACAATCACAGTTCTTCAATGTGCCTCGATTTACATCACCTCCAAGCGATGCACGGACTTACCAACTTCAGTCTGTTCCACTTTCCGATCAGATCTCTCAAGCCAAGGTCACAATCTGGGCCCCGTACAGTTCTACCAGTTTACAAGGAAATTCCAACAGGATTACAAGGAATGCCAAGCTTTGGATGGTGTCACCCAGAGAGGGTACAGGGAGAAAAGAGACGGAGGAGCTGAACATTTATTTTGGTCTTGATTTTTTTTTTGCATTTATGGATTTGATATATCTTTGCACTTTCTTCTAGGTATCAGCCACCGTCCCTGAGTCAGAAGTGGGTTCGAGTCCCACTCCAGCGACTTGAGCACAAGACTTGAACACTCCAGTGCTGCACTGTCAGAGATGCCGTCTTTCCGATGAAATGTTAAACTGAGGCCCCGTATGCCCTCTCAGGTGGACGTAAAAGATCCCATGGCACTATTTCGAAGAAGAGCAGGGGAGGTACTACCCGGTGTCCTGGACAATATTTGTCACTCAACCAACACCACTAAAGCAGACCATCTGGTCATTATCTCATTGCTGTTTGTGGGAGCTTGCTGTGTGCAAATTGGCTGTTGCGTTTCCAACATGACAACAGTGACTGCACCTCAAAAAAGTCCTTCATTGGATGTAAAGCACTTTGGGATGTCCTGAATTCGTGAAAGGCGCTATATAAATGCAAGTCTTTCTTTCTTTCTTGTTTCACCCCTTGCCACACCATAGCAAATTAACCTGCATCTGCCAGTGCCTGACTCAATGGGCTATACAGTAGAGCGAGCTGGAGTGAACCTCTCACACAGTGCATCCCCTCACAGCACTGCAGAGATCGGGAGCTCCCTGTGTGAAGAAATGTGGGTGTGACTCCAATCCATACCACACTCGGCCCATTACTCCCACTGCACTGTCCTCCGAAAGCAACATCACACGAACACCTTCCCATCTAACATCAAAATAAATAACCAGTGTGAGTTCCAGCTCTAAATTATAAAGAGAACAAATTTATACATTTTTAGACTAAATGCACTGCCTAATGGGCGGTGGAAGCAGATTCAATAGTAACCTTCAAAAGGGAATTGGATAAATGCTTGAAAAGGAGAAAAAGTGCAGGGAAAGAGGAGGGGAGTGGAACTAATTGGATGGCTCTTTCAGGCATGATGGGCCTTCTGTGCTGTATCATTCTCTGATTCTATAATAAATTTGAAAATACTCCAGAGTCATACTGCATTTTAATAGGCCCGCAATGTTTATCACAGAAACAGTTATTAAAAATATTCGGTGAAATTTTGAAGGCAGAGGATTTCTTTCTTGCCCGTTTTCTCCCTTGCTGTCTTGAAAGAGTTACTTCTTGCATGGGTACAGTTTCACATCTCCCACATCTCACCCAAGTAATCACTATTCTCGTGAGAGTGTGACAGTGAGACTGCTCACTGGGCAAGTTCTGACGTACAAAATTGGCCAACTTCAAAGTGATTGGTGGGGGGGAGGGGTGGGGGGAGGGGAGGGAGGAGGAGGGAGTCGGGGTCATGAACCCCCCCCCCCCTTCCCGGACCCTCCGCCACTGCGCACTCCATGGGTCAGCACGTGACCTGTACTCAGCTTCCTTCAGAGCAGTGCGATTGTCTAAAACAATGGAGTCCTTTTATCATTGTGCTTAAACTTGTCAGCCAAACACATGTATTGAGAGGGTTTATAAAGCAACTAAACCAAAATGAATAATCAAAAGAAACAAGGAAGAATAAAAAAAACATGCACTGTGTAAATAAGAGAGAGAGGGAGAGAGATGTAAAGTAAGTATCAGGGGAGGAAGGGATTAACCCAAGGATCACATCCTAGTATATTCCGCTGCTAATCACAGAGTAATTTACACTTTAGTTGAATTAAAATGCAGCAACGCTTTATTTTAAAGAGACTTCAACAAGTGCTGAACAAGATAATGGGCAAGATTTTTTTATGGCACTGAGCCAACATGGGGAGAGCTGTGGCAACAACGACTGGTCACCATGGAAACCTGCGGGGCAGCACATCTTGGTCTGAGAGCTGAGATACGTCATCCCAGACCTCTGCCAAAGTTCACGGGGTCAGCAGGAGGTGCAGTCAGGGAGCCCAACCCACCTCCCCACCAAACAGGCCAGAAAGCCCAGCAGTGAAGTAGTGAACGGGAAGGGGTGGGGAGGGGTGTCGGTTCCTGCCCAGAAAAGGCATAAGGGGGCACTTGAACAATTCAGTTCCAGATCTTTGTGGGGGGGGGCGGGGGTTCCGTGTCTCAATCCCAGCCTTGACCAACCCAAAGCCCGTAGCAACCCAAAGAAGACCCGAGGCGTGATAACTCCGACTCTCAGAGTCCCTGCCCTCAGTCCAGCACTCATACGTCAATGGCACTGTAAGGGGCGGGTGGAGGCTCCACCCCCACACAAGGCCATCCCAGAAACCTGGGTGCAGGGCCAGGACCTGGCCTATCTGAGTCCCGACCTAGTTTCTAACCCTTCTGGTGTACTCCTGTTGACATTACGAGTCCACTGGAACAGCTACGGATTTTCAGAGCCAGTTACTAACGTTGAAAAATGGCCCAAGGTGCTTCACGGAGGAGAATAGGACCGGATGCAGAACCTTTGCAGGAGAATTTGGAGAGCTAATCATAACTCTTATTGCCCTCTAAAGTGGAAGGAGGCCCACCACTACCTTCGCAGGGTAATAAATGCGGCCTTACCAGTTTCACCCAAATCCCAAGAATAGAAGAAAACTGTTCATCAAACCGAGACTGTAGAAACAATATCAATCAGAATTCCACGTCATTTCTTTTTCTTTTCACCCAATTTTCAGCATTGACTCCTGCTGGGATCCTATCCTGATGGCCCTGTCTCTTGCTGGGGTAGGGTCAAATCCATATGGCCCTGACAATTCCTGTGGTAGGGTCCTCTCCTGAAGGCCCCGATGCTCCCTGGGGGTAGGGTCCCTTCCTGAAGGCCCTGGTGCTTCCTGGGGGTAAGGTGAATTCCTTATGGCCCTGACATTCCCTGGGGTGGAGTCCAATCCTTACAGCCCTGACACCCCCTGGGGTAGAGTCCCTTCCTGAAGGTCCTGACTTATGCCGGTGTAGGGTCCTCTCCTGAAGGTCCTGATGCTCCCTGGGGTAGGGTCCTCTCCTGAAGGCCCTGATGCTCCCTGGGGTAGGGTCCTCTCCTGAAGGCCCTGACATTCCCTGGGTAAGATTCCTTCCTGATGTGTTTCGAGAAGCCTTTAAAGTGAGAAAGGAGGTTAAGGATTGAGGGGTTCAGCGATGGCATTGCAGAGAGTAGGGGCGAGACAGCTGAAAGCTCTACCACTAAAAAAGGGAGTGCGGTGTGGGGTTGGGGGGGAGGGGGTTGGAGTGGTGGGGGAAGGGATAGAACGGGGGTCAGAGTTAGAGGATAGGAAGATGCGAGAGAAGATGTTGCAAAAGTCGAGTGTGGATGGATTTGCGCATGAGGACAAGGATTCTAAATTCGACCTGTTGGGGGACGGAGCCAATGTAAGACAGTGAGCGATGGGTGAGATTACTTGGTGTGGGACAGGTTGCAGACGGAGGAGTTTTGGAGAATTTGGATTTTATGGAGGGTGCAGGCTAGGAGATTGACAGTGAGGACACTGAGGAAGTCAAGCCTGGAGAGGATGGAAGCACGGACAAAGGTTTTGGTGGATGTAGAGTAACCAGAAGAAGTGGGAAATGTTGTGAGGTGGAAATTATCAGTCTTTGGTGGTGATTGTGATGGATAGGGTATAGGGTTTGAAACTCAGCAATGGTGCCTGACATACAGCTCCTAATCTCCCCGCTGCTGGCCTATTTCCCTCTTTAGTCCCCAATTTTAAGCTTTGGTGGGGAAAATTAGCAGACATGACATAAAGGGGTAGAAATTGGACCTCGTGGCTCCCGTTTTATGAGAGTTAAACAGACACAACGAGGCCCAATTTCATGAACTAATGTCCTGTGCCCTAAGGACGCCTGAAAGACGTCTGACCCAAAATTGGGTGGGGCCACTTCTCTGGCAGTTGCCTGAAACTTGCCTTAGGTACCTTACACATGTAAATGAGTGACCTAACCCCTGTTTGAGACCTCTTTACAAAAACTGGTCTGCAACGAGCGGGGCTCCCTATTAAGGATTGCTCACCAGCCGCTGCGTCCTAATCAATGGCTGCCAACAATAAGTTAGTTTAAAAAATGTCTCCATTGCTGTGGAGCCAGGAGAAGCAGGATTGCTCCCCCAACCCCACAGCATTCCTGATTGCCAACTCCTCTATTGCCGCTACTCTCTCCCCCCATCCCCCACCCCGCCCAGCTCCCCACCCCACCGCAGGACTTACCCTCAGGTCACTGCAGGCGAGGCAAGTGGAATGACATATTTTTCAGGCAAGCTGCATGTGGAGCCTCGGCAGGCGGCAGCAGCTGGCCCAAATTAAACAAACAAGGCCCGAGGCCCAGTTCCAGGCCGGACCTGGCCCTCCCAGTTGGGACATGTACTCCTTGCTCTTCGCTGGTTATGTGTCCGAAAACGAGTTCAATGGAAAGTAAGATCAGGTGGGGTGTAAAATGGGCGAGCCAATCTGTTTCCGTCAGATTCTCGCTGGACAATTTGGGTTAAACTTGCCCACCATGTCAACACTTGAGAATAGGTGAGATAGGTGATTGAGGGAAAGGGGAATAAAGGGATGTGGGAACACGGTGGGCACATGGGATTAGGACTACTGATCGTGTGGAGGATGAATGGCAACACGGACAGATTGGGCATAACAGCCTGTTTCGTTCTTGTAATTTCTATTTTTCTATGCATTTTTTTTGCACCTTTCGTGCAGAAGAACAACACAAGACACTTCACAGAAACATGAGTAAAACAGAAACTGAGACAAAAATGGAGATGTTGAGGCTGTTCCCGATAGACCAGAGGAGTTTATGAGATGATTTAATTGAGGTGTTTAAAATTATGAAGGGATGGGACAGAGTAGATAGAAATAAATTGATTCCAGTGGTCGATAGGTCTAGAATGTCGGGACATGAATATAAGGTTAACTGTAAGAGATTAAGGACAGAGAGCAGGAGAAACTATTTCACACAGGGGGTTGCAGGGCTGTGGAATGCATTACCAGAGTTAGTGATTGAAGCAGAGACCATGTGAACATTTAAGAATAGGTTAGATGGTCGGTTGAAGGAAAGGGGAATAATGGGAATGGGAACAGGGTGGGCACATGGGATTAGGACTAATGCTCGAGTGAGGGATAAACACCAACACGGACTGGTTGGGCCGAATGGCCTGTTCCCGTGCTGTAATTTTTATGTCATTCTACATTAAGAGGGGGTGACCAAAAGCTTAGTCAAAGAAGTGGGTTTTAAGAAGGGTCTTCAAAGAGGAGAGGGAGATGAAGAGGCAGAGAGGCTCACACAGGGAATTCCAAGGAGTTTGTACCTAGGCAATTGAAGGCATGGCCGTGGTGGGATGAAGGGAAGAAGCAATACACAAAAAGCTGGAGTCAGAAGAATGAGAGTTGGCGGGGGGCCGGGGCCGGTGGGGGGTGGTGATTGAAATTTTATAGAAGTAGGGAGAGGGCGGTTATGGAGGGATTTAAAGACAAGCCTCCAGTGTATCTGCCTCTGAACTTTCAGCCCTACATTTTCTTCATTCTGAACTCAGTTAAAAAAAAAATTGAGGTTCTGATGAAAGACCATTGTTGTATGTTTCCAGCATTCTCTGGCTTTCTTCAAGATTCCTGATATCTGCAGGGGTTTTATTCTAAATTTTTCTGTTTCTTCTTGAGCTGTCACAGTGTTGAAGTCGCCTGGCCTATTGATGGTGTGAAGTGAGAAGCACGCGACTGAAAGTGAATTATAAAATATAATTCTACCATTTCCTTTGAGCTTATCCGCCGCTTATTATTGTATTAATTGTGCTTGAAATGAAGAGGCTGCTGACTTGCTTTAGATTCCACCGATTAGAGCTGTGAGCTTCACTCAGCACTCTGCACAGATATATATGTCGGTTTAGGTCACAGATAAAGCCTGCGATTTTGCCACGGCGCAGTTACTGAAAAATCGTGGGTCTGTCGTAAGTGAAATCAGGGAACCTGTGGAAAGGGTTTCACTTGGAAAAATTTGCTTCAGTGTAAAAGAGCAAAAAAAACCCCAACAAGTACGAGAAATCTGAAATAAAAGCAACAATGTGCTGGAAATGCACAGGTTGCTCAGCATCTGAAAAGGTAAAAGCCAAGCCTACACCCGACACATGATGAACCTGTATGAAACGGGCTTTTGGAGGCCTCCAAGTTCTTTACTTGAGGACTCCACTGCTTAAAGCCGGCTTGCCTGATTTTTCAGATTTTGGACCCCTGGGATGTGCTAACTCCTCCCAGCCCATAACTACTGCCATTGACCCCACTAACGTTTGTCAGGTCAAGGGGGAGGACGAGGAGAAGCAAGCCTTCATTGGTGCTCAATTTCCCCCCCCCCCCCTTTTAAAATAAATTATTGGCCCCTCATTTTCAGGCATCTAGACCCCAACCCATGCCTGGACCCCACAGGTGTACTCCACCTTTCGGTCAGGTGCACCTAGTGAGACCAAACACACCTGTGCTGATTGACCGCTGGGTCCCAACTGAGGGCCTAGAAGCGGGGGCTCCAAAGCTAACGAGTCTCCGCCCTGGTCCAACCCCCTACTTCTATTGATGGTCTTGTAGGAGCAGGTAAACACCAGCCGGGAAAGATTAGCATTGCTGCGGTCCGGCCATGTTTATAGCCTCTGCGGCCGATGCCCGATGGACTTACAGCGGGTGTCTGCCAGAACAGCTGCAGGCGTTGCGATTTTTCCTGCTGTTTCTGACTACAACTACAACTTGCATTTATATAGCGCCTTTAATGTAATAAAACGTTCCGAGGCGTTCCACAAGAGAGTCATCAAACAAAATTTGACACCAAGCCACATAAGGAGATAATGAGGTCGAAATTGCTCGGAGTGGCGAACAATGCTCCATAGGTTTATACCAACCCACGAACTTACCACGGTCTTTTCTTCGGCTACTTCCTCGAATAGGAAGCGGAGAAGAGCCCAGCGTCTATTCAAGTGAAGCTAGGGCCCTGGGAGAAGCGAGAGGATCGCTCCCTCCCCTCGAACAATCAGATCGCAGCTTTTTGGAGCCGCTGCGTTCACTGTCTCTGCAGGCTAGCACTGTTAAACCAGGAAATGAAAGGCACAACAGAAATTGACCCCCTCCACCCCACCGCGATGCTCAAATCTTCGCAGCCCCTCCCCTGGGATTGCCTCCTACCCACCCTTAACTTACATGCAACTGCTGGGTGAAGCCACCTGATTTCCTGTTCCTTCTGACAGGCGAGCTGCTCCAAAAGAGCAGCAGAATGCAAGCAAGGCGCCACCACGGAGATGGTTCAGGCCTCCGACCGCTTCCCACCGTGGGAGGCAGCGGGGGGGAGGGGGGGAGTGTGTGCTCGCCCTGCCCGCCCCCTGCCCAGTGAAACAGGCCAATTGAAAATCAGTTCACTAGCGCTTCGGAGAAATTGCTTTTGACAGAAATTTGCATTCCACGCTGTGGATATCATTCGGGATTCCCCTCTCCCCTTCTTAAACATGAGCAGTGTGAGCATCAATGTGTTACTCTGGGTTACGACTGGTAGCTGCCTAATAAATGATGGTTTTATTTGGATGTTTATGACATTCTTCTTTAAAAGAAATGGCAATGTTGTAAACCTCCAAATAAAACAATATTTATTGGACAACTCGAAGTTACACACTGGTCACTACACTTGGCACATGGAACAAGTGATTATGATAGTCTAAGATTATTGAGGTTCTGGAGTCAAAGGGCAAATGCTTCATAATAGGAGCTGAGATTTAACGCTATAGATTGAAGCAGAATTGCAATAGGTAGAAAGACTTGCATTTATATAATGCCTGACAAAACCCCAGGACATCCCAAAGTGCTTCACAGCTAATGAAGTACTTCTGAAGTGTAGTCACTGTTATAATGTAGGAAACGCAGCAGCTAATTTGCACACAGCAAGGTCCCACAAACAGCAATGTGATAATGATCAGATAATCTATTTTAATTATGTCGATTGAGGGATAAATATTGTCCAGGACAGTAGGGAGCACTCCCCTGCTTTTCTTCGAAATAGTGCCCGAGGATCTTTTACGTCCACCTGAGAGGGCAGACGAGGCCTCGGTTTAAAGTCTCATCTGAAAGACGGCACCTCTAACAGTACAGCACTCCCTCAGTACTGCACTGAAGTGTCAGTCTAGATTTTGTGCTCAAGGCCCTGATATTAGAATGGAGACGGGATAGCAGCGGTTGGGGGGTGGGGTGGTGAATGGGCGCGTGGGTAACCCGACCAATAAAAAATGTCCGTTTCCCACGTGATCGCAATTCAATTCGTGCCACTTAACATGGTTCCTGGGTTTGCTGTCGGAAAGCTGTGCAGCGGACGGACTGTGCACCCACATCACAGGCTGTCAGCTGGAGGAGCTCGACTTAAAGGGCCGTTGCTCCAAAGGCTTTTGCTGGAGCAAAGGCCCAGAAACCACAATGGAGCAGCACAGGGGCAAGGCTGCTCCAAGGTTCAACGATGCCTCACTGCAGTTGCTACAAAATGAGGTGAGGAGGAGGAGGGAAGTGTTTTACCCAGTGGACGGGAGGAAGTGCCCTGCCTCTGCCACCGAGAAGACCTGGCTCGAGGTGATGGAGGAGATCACCAGCAGCAGCAACATCTCCCGCACCTGGATCCAGTGCAGGAAGCGCTTCAATGACCTAACTAGGTCAGTCAAGTCAGTACACTTACCAATTCTCCTACATTCCATGTTGCACATCACCGTGCCCTCCTCCCCCACACCCAACTCATTCTGCACTGCCAAGACTACTCCATCACATCACTCCCCACACCCACTTAAGGCTCATCCTCAACTTACCTACACTTCCTCAGCACTTCCTCACCTTCCCATTTGTGACCTCACCACTACCACTCACCCCAATCCTCATCCAATGTGAAGGCTCTGTCTCATACTCACCCTCTAACACATCTATTTCACAGTTAGTCTCAGCCAAAGCAATGCATTCATCGATTGGCCACTTCACCATCACTCACTCACACATCTGTTCTTTGTCTCCTTCTAGGAGAAGGGAGCGCAAAATGCACGAGAGAAGGCGAGGACCGGAGGGGGGCCACAACAAGTAATGGTCCTCACAGACGCGGAACAGGAGGTGCTGGAGCTCAGCCGCACCCTCGAGCACCTGTCCATCGGGGTCGGCGACACTGGCACCCGACAAACGTCTGGTGACACAACTTTAACATTCATCACACACAATATGAATTGATGTTAACATGGCTTGCTCATCACAACATGACACTTCTGTGATGATGCTTAATATTGCTTTCTGTTCTCTTCCAGGCCCTTCAATTACCGCAGTGACAGCAGAGGGTGATTCCTCAGAGGAGCTCCCGGCCTCTGAGGGTGCACCGTCATATCTTAGCAAGCCATCCACCAGCGCAGATACTCACACCTCGGTGGGTCCTAATACTCAGTTAGTTGGGTTGGCACCTGGTGAGTCACCACACACAATTGAGCATGAGCAGACACTGGTGGCAAGGGCAGCTGTGGAGAGTCCGCATCGGTGGGAGCACTCCTCTCCAGGCTCTGCTCAGCTGGACGCAGATGCTGAACCCTGGGGGCCATCCTTTAAAAGGAGAATGATAGAGGGACAGCAGTACATTTGCGAAATACTGGATTAGGTGCCAAGCACACTCTCCACAATAGCGCAGAGGATGGAGGAGTCCAACTCCTGCATGAGTGGAATGGTGGTACAGGTACGGGAGGGCATCTCTGAGATACTGTCACAGGTATGGGATGGAATCTCTGAGATACTGTCAGAGGGACGTGAGGGCATCTCTGAGGGCATCTCTGAGATAGTGTCGCAGGGACGTGAGTAACTGCCTGAGATAATGTCGAAGGGATGTGAACAACTCTCTGAGATAGTGTCACAAGTAAGTGCGTGAATGTCTGCGAATGAAAGAAGGCGAGCTTCCATTGAGCTTCAAGCATGGCTCACAAATGAGTCCATTCAGGCCCTGACAACGGCCATTCGGACTCAGGGTGAACAACATTCTGCCGCCTTAAACAGGCTGACAGATACTTTAGAAGTGGCCTTTCAAGGCATCACACGTGTCCACCAGACTGTTGTCCAGCAGGGTGGTAGGAGAGATGTGGGCCTTGCCCACGATAGGGATGATGGCGAAAGGGGACATGGAAGTGGGGACACTCCCACATCTCACCCGTTGCCCCCTTCTCAACCAGTACCCGCAATGCTGCCTCTTCTCCAGATGGCCGAGTCTGCCCCTGCACAGGTGCAGGTGGAGCAAACTTTGGAGGGGCCCTCACGGGCTCCAAAACCCAGAGGACATAAGCCCACAGCATCTAAGCAGTCAGGGCATGAACATGAGCAACCTGCCACTGCCTCTGCTGCAGCCATAAGGGATGCACTATGTAGAAGTAGCAGGAAGAGAAAGGCAAAGGTTTTGTGAGCACAAAGGGTATGTACAAGGGGTTTGACAGACTGTCATCTTTTTCATTTATATTTGCTTTTTGTTAAAGTCACATTAAATATTATGATTGTCACCACTACTGCCACGTCTTGCCCATTCTTGACTGGCTTTTGTGATAGGGCCCTTTCATGAGGTTCACTTGATGCCACCAATTGGGTCACTTTACAGTGGATATATGTATAGTTGCAGGACTGTTTTGTGCAGGGAGGGGTGGGCGGCCGAGTGTTGGCGTTGCTCTTTCCAGGTGGTGTGACGACTGGACTCTTCACACTTTCTGATGTTAGGAGAACCTTTCACATATCAGTGACTCCCTGGCCTCATGAGCAGCCAGGTGAACCACTGCTCTGCCCTTGGATTCCTCCTCCTCCTCCTTCTCCTCAATATGGGTGGCAGATGTGGATGGGGCCTCCTCAAGCGGCACCCCTCTCTGTTATGCCGTGTTGGATTGAAGTGCTCCCCCTGACCAATCAAAGCACCTAAATCGCATCTTAAGCAGCCCTATAGCATGCTCAATTGTAGACCTGGTAGTGATGTGGCTGTTGTTGTATTGACGCTGTTGCTCAGTGATGGGTTCCTCAGAGGTGTCGTGAGCCACATGTGCAGGGGGTATCCCTTGTCCCAGAGGAGCCAGCCCTTAAGGGTGTTTGCTGTGTGGAAGAGGGGCGGGATGTTGCGTTCCCTCAGAATGAAGGAATCGTGGCAGCTGCCAGGGAATCTGGTGCACACATGAAGGAATCTTTTGCGGTGGTCACAAATGAGCTGAGCGTTGATGGAGTGATACCCCTTTCTGTTGATGAGCAGTCCTGGCTCATGTCGATGTGCTCATATTGCTGTATGGGTGCAATCGATTTCATCCTGTACCCGTGGGAAGCCAGCCAGAGAGTGGAATCCCATTGCCCTCTGCCTTATTGAATTGTGAGAGACCCTGGCGATGTCCTCGGTGGCACCCTGTAATGATCCGGAGGCGAAGAAGTTGAGGGCAGTGGTGACTCTGACAGCGATGGGTAATGAGATGCCGCTCGGCCCAGCCGGGGGCAGCTCGGCATGAAAGGGGGCTGCAGATGTCTGCGACCACCTGGCGACTGACTCTCAGCCTCCGTATGCACTGCTCCTCGGAGAGGTCCAGGAAGCTGAGCCTCGGTCTGTAGACCCTGTGGCGAGGGTAGTGCCTCCTGCAACGTCGCTCTCTCTTTTGTTGCTCTCTGTGCTCTTGTGCAGATACCTGAGGCGCAGTACTGTGTTGTGGAGCTCCAAGTGGCGGAAGTGCACGCCTTGCCTGGCGAGGCTGGTGAAGTTGCTCGTCCTCAGATGTAGTGGTGAATGCAGCCATGGCGCCCCCCCCATCCTGATGGTGTGAGTTTGAGGGGGTCCAAAAAGTTGTTAAAGATGTGTGAACAGAAGAATTGTGAGTGGAAAGTAAGAATTTTCAGTGAAAACACAAAGATCTTGCAGCCAAAAGTTTGTGTAAAAGAACTGAGTGCCCTGCAGCAAGAACTCACCTTTTCTCCTCATCTGTCAAACAAGATTTCAATGTGCAACTGGCTGCTGGCTGAAACACGTCTGGTCGAACATGGAATGTTTCCCACAGTAGGGGAAACACACTGAGGATGTTTAAAAATCGGACCCCTGCCTTAATGTGGACAAAACTATGTACTTCAAGAATCTAAATAAGTCTCTTAACTATCATTCCAACAGCTTTAGTTGCCAGTGGGACCTCTGCATTCAAGAGCCACACACGCACCCAGAAGCATCAGTGGGGAACCAGGAAGTCTGCAGGTTGGAGCCAGGTTCAGAACCCACTTGGGATTTCTTCAACTTTTGGAGCCCCCCTGCCCACTATTTCACTCGAAAATCAAGCCCCTAGTCTCTGGAGTGGGACTTGAACCCACAACCTTCTGACTCAGGGGTGAGAGTGCTATCCACTGAGCCACTGTTTGAATAATATTTTATAAATTCTATTACTGTAAGATTTTAAATGCAAACCTTTGTAACGTGTTCAAATTAAATCCTTGTTAAAATGCGTTAATTATTAAAAACTTGATAAAAGCTTGATTTGCACATGAATCTCACTAAACACAGATAGTTCTTGCTTGTTTTTTAAAATTCGTTCATGGGGATGTGGGCGTCGCTGGCGAGGCCAGCATTTATTGCCCATCCCTAATTACCCTTGAGAAGGTGATGGTGAGCCGCCTTCTTGAACCGCTGCAGTCCGTGTGGTTCTCACGGACACTGAGAGTCTTCCTAACAGTACCAGATGAAGAACAAATGGAAGATGCTTTCAAGACAAAGACTTCTAATTGATCAAAAGCAAAATACTGCGGATGCTGGAAATCTGAAATAAAAACAGAAAATGCTGGAAATACTCTGCAAGTCAGGCAGCATCTGTGGAGAAAGAAACAGAGTCAACGTTTCAGTTCGAAGACCCTTCGTCAGAACTGGAAGGAGTTGAAGATTAAACAGTTTTTAAGCAAGTACAGAGCCAGGGTTAGGGGAGGGGGAGAAGGGAATGGGAGGAAAGAACAAAAGGGAAGGTCTCTGATGCGGTGGAGAGCAGGAGTGATTAAATGACAAAAGGGATGATGGTGCAAGGCAAGGAGGGTGGTAATGGGACAAGTAAAGGAACAAAAGATGGGACTGGAGGACTTCTAATTGCTATTAGGTCACATTTCTTGGTCACTTATAGAATCATAGAATGATATAGCACAGAAGGAGGCCTTTCGGTCCACTGTGCCTGTGCTGGCTCTTTGAAAGAGTTATCCAATTAATCCCACTTCCACGCTATTTCTCCATAGCCCTTCAAATTTTTCCTTTTCAAGTATTTATCCATTTCCCTTTTGAAAGTTACTAATGAATCTGCTCCTACCACTCTTTCAGGAAGTGTATTCCAGGTCATAACAACTCGCCACATTCAAAACAAATCTCCTCATCTCCTCTCTAGATCTTTTCCAAATTATCTTCAATCTGTGTCCTTTGGTTGCCGACTTTCCTGCTGGTGGAAACAGTTTCTCATAACATTGAACACCTCTATTAAATCTCCCCTTAACCTTCTCTGCTCTAAGTAGAACAATCCCAGCTTCTTCAGTCTCTCCACATAACTGAAGTCCCTCATCCCTGGTTTCATGAATTAATTTCTATTACCATGGTAACCATGCTGATAGGACAGTTGAAAGTTTAATAGTTGAGAGATCAGAGTTGTTAGCATGGTCTCTCCGATTAGTATGTTCAGCAGGAGGGTTCTCCTTTCAATCTGAGCCTTCTAGGAGAAACAAGAATGGAACGATTAGTGGAAATTTGGTGAATGTTCTCTTTCTCTCTGACACCAAGGACTCAGGTCCTTATCATTTCTCCAAGGCCTATGATTTGGGCCTCAGACCAAAGAATAAGGTGATTATAAATGTAAGCAGGTGACAGTGGTTTCATCTCACATTTTGTAAAGACAACAGTATAAAGTAGGCAATTTTTTCTCAAATGAAATATATTGTTATGCCAGTCATAGCCATGTGTAAAAATGCACAAATGGAACAGTTAACTAATGTGTTCAAGCAATTAGAAGGCTGTGATGCACCTGTTTGAAATATGACATGATGTTACACATGCTTATTAGTAATCACATATAGCTAAAATATGGTGTGTTCAAAGAATGACCAGGCAGCACAGTTTCCCCCTACGATACCTTACGCTACATTGTGAGGTAATCCTCTCTGGCATGAGTCAAGCTTGGAAAGTAGTTTCAAAAAACACATTACAGTATGCTCTGTATTGTGTGACAAGCAAGAACGCACTTGTTTGTGACGTTTTAAACCATTCACACCAAAGAGTAGTCTGAGAGTACAGGCCTGACTGCATGCGATGCAAAGTGCCAACATGGCTCAGTAGTAGCACTCTTCCCACTGAGTTAGAAGGCTGTGTGTTCAAGTCCCATTCCAGGATAATGCACCATAATGTAAACTAACACTTCAACACTGTACTGAGAGGTGTAGCATTATTAATGATAATGCTGGTACTTCAAAAAAAATGAAATATTAAACCCAGGCCCTATGTTTCTGTGCAGGTGGATGTGAAAGATCCCATGGCATTTATTCAAAGAAGAGCAGGGAGGTTCTCCCCAGTGTCCTGGTCAATATTTATCCCTCAATCAACATCACTAAAACAGATTATCTGGTTGTTACGACATTGCTGTTTGTGGGACCTTGCTGAGTGCAAATTGGCTGCCGCATTTCCTGCATTACAACAGTGACTACACTTTAAAAGTACTTCATTGGCTGTAAAGTGCTTTGATACTTCCTGAGGTCATGAAAGGCGCTATATAAATATACGTCTTTCTTTAGAGCAGTGATGCAATTATATCCTTCCCAGCCAATGAGACAAATTTCTTCTCTCCAAGCCCAGGGGGCTGCATCTCTCTCACTGCCTGACTGAGGTTCGCTAACACAGCACAGACCAGAGATCAAACCTAGGACTTTCCTGATCTCTATGGTTGAGCTATTCACTAACTCGACCAGTTGAGCTTCAAGTTAAATGATTTTGGTTGACTTTCTTTACCCAGGGTAGTTCTATGAAGCACTCAGGACATCCTGAGGATGTGAAAGGTCCTGTTTAATCAAAAAGGAAACTCCTTTTTTTCTTAACACATAGGTCCCGAATTCCCTGCCAAAATTCCACTGAGACTTTCTGTACCAATTTTACCGATGAAATCAGGCGCCGAAATTTCCTGTGGAGCTTATTTGCTATGCCGGAATGTAAAAACTGGTGTAAAGCAAGAATCATCATCAATTGCTGCCCATTTATGTTACGACCGTAAATGCTATTTTTAAAATGGTGTATTTCCCTCGGAGAATAAAGACTTATTGCGTGTGTGTCTGTATTGCTGTTTAGTGGTTTTTTTTGTAAAATCAGGAAGCTTGCATGTGTGGAGTGTGAACTAGATCATTCTGATGCTTCACAGCAACATTTAGTGCTTTGACAAGAACCAGCAAAACTTCCATAATGAGGGGAAGGAAGTATGAATCTCCCTACCTAACATCACTGTGGGAGTACCTTCGCCACACGGACTGCACCGGCTCAAGAAGAAGGCCCACCACCACTTTCTCAAGGGCAACTAGAAATGGGCAATAAAAGCTGGCCTTCCCTGCAATGCCTATATCCCAAGAATGAACACAAAAAAAGTTAAATCTGGGTTTGAACTCACAGTTGTCCAGTTGAGATCCTTGACATTTTACCAGCAGGCCTACTGGAGAGGAGCTTATTTCGAGTTTAGTTTCGCATTCTACCTGCAACTGAAAAGGCAGTGGCTCCATTGCTATGACCAGTAACATAGAAATACATAGAAGTTACAGCACAGAAACAGGACATTTAGCCCAACTGTCTACGCCAGTGTTTATTTTCCACACGAGCCTCCTCCCACCCTACTTCATCTAACTTTATCAGCATATCCTTCCATTCCTTTCTCCCTCATGTACTTATCTAGCTTCCCCTTAAATACATCTATGCGAGTCACCTCAACCACTCCATGTGGTAGCAAGTTCCATATTCTAATAACTCTTTGGGTAAAGAAGTTTCTCCTGAATTCTTTATTGGATTTATTAGTGACTATCTTATATTTATGTCCCCTAGTTTTGGACTTCCCCACAAGTGGAAACATCCTCTGTATGTCTACCCTATCGAACCCCTTCATAATTTTAAAGACCTCTATCAGATCATCCCTCAGCCTTCTCTTTTTTAGAGAAAAGAGCCCCAGCTTGTTCAGTCTTTCCTCATATTTATAACCTCTCAGTTCTGGTATCATCCTTGTAAATCCTTTTTGCACCTTCTCCGATGTCTCTATATCCTTTTTTTGTAATTTGGAGACCAGAAGGTTAACTTGCACACCTTCACCATGGTGTCAATTGGGGCAGCACCCAACATCAGTGTCAAAAAGCCATTGTTAAAGTCTGAATTATTCAGGATTACCTTCTGAGGTAGTGTCACATTTGTTTGATGTTGGCTGGGAAATTCCTGCTCTGCCGGCTTTACTTTGCCAGAAGTGCGGTTGGATCCATGTCTACATGTAAAGGATATTTCCGCTGGATTTCCAGCGAGGTAACACTGGCGGAATGGGAACGGCTCTGAGGAATTTCCTGGCAGTTGTGTTACTGTGCTAGAGATTTCCCTCTGTCAGTAGAGAGCTGGACTTGTTTCTGGTTGTGGTGGAGATCACCTCACACAAGAGGTAGGTGTTGTATGTCCTTAATCAGGGCCAGGGTCTCCTTGATTAGTTTTGATCACCGAACAGGGGTCGGAGAGTGATTTACCAGATTGTTTTCCATAATTGGCCTGGGGTTTTTATCTTTTTTTTTTAGCCTCTCCCAGGAGATTACATGGCTTCAGGTGGGGTGGGGAGTGTCTATATTGTAATGCACAAGGCAAGGCAGTTGTGTGGGACAGGCTGGATGGACTAGTGGGTCTTTTCCTGTCCGTCATTGATTGTATGTGCATGACACCTTCTTCTATGGTGCCTCACTCTCAAAACCTCTTGTTCTGCTTCTCTTCTTCCTCTTCCATCATTAGGCAGGTCTACGTCCATTGGGAAGGTCATTCCAGCTGCTTCGTCCTTCTGAACGCATGTGGGATGGTCCAAAAAATTTCCGGGGCACTGAAACTGCCAGCGCTTTGGTTAATTGTAGTGCAGGTCTCAGTAAGAAAAATCTTTTAAAAATTGCAAAGAAAATCGCTATCAAACTCCAGAGCTCTCAGTTGTGTCGATATCGGGATGTGCCAAGCCTAAATTTTTGGATGTAAATCTACGTCAGCACATTAATTGCATAAATCCAGGAAACTCGCATGAGCTGGTCTTTTGCATATGGGGTGGAGCTATGTAAACGCCGGCAGAAGGTTTTGGTGGACATATCATGGAAACGGCGCAATTTATTGAGGAAATTTGGGTTCAGTGTAAAATCGGCGTAAGTCAGCTACGCATGAGTTTCCTCAGGAAGAAAACTGCACAACGCTGCTCTTACACTGTAGTTACGCCAAAACCTTGCAGGAAATTCCAGGCATTAAGTGCAACGCTGTGTATCTGTGTCAGTAGGAAGAGTCAATGAAACCTTCTGTTCAGAAGGAGAGATGATAGAAATAATCTGGATTAAAGAAAAGAGCAGCAAAATAGTGCTTGGAAACTGCCGTTTCCTGCTGTTTGCTGAATAGATAGATAGAGAACTGTTCAATCGGGCAAGAGAGGCTGCAAGGATTTGATAGCCACTGGGGAATTCAATGCCCTAGAAGTAAACTGGTCAAAGAAGGGACAACCAGAAGGAAGGAGCAAAAGTACCAGCGACCTCATGCTCCTGGTTGAGTGAAGTTCTAAAAACTAAAGCAGAGGGATGGAGCACAGCAAATGTTATCTCAACATGGAGTGAGACATGATCTCGGAAATTAGAAACAAGTTAGTATAACATCTGTATCGGGGAAACCTTTTTGAGAATTATATCGGATAAATAGCTGCAGTGTCAAGCCTGAACAGAATTTATTTGCGACCTCATTGTTCATGGGTTATCTGATCAGCGTCACTTATGGAAAAATGTATCATATTGTACATCGGGCCATGACACATCTTCTATTTAATAAAACATTGAGCGCCAAGTTTCTGACCTCTGGACCTTTAGGTAATATCCATTGGATATAAATTTTGACACCATTTCTTTCACGCCAAATATGTCTGCTGCACAGCGAGACTCATTAAGCCCACTTGACAGACTTACTAAAGGTTTCCACAAAGCATTCAGATGCAGGCTGTCACACGGACCACTTCCAGTGACCGCTGCCATGGCAACAGACAAACATCCAATCAAAGTGCCACACAACACTGCCCAATGCTACACCCAAGGCTCCAGAATCCGAGGCATTGGCCCGACTGTGCCCACCCAGTCCTGAACCATCTGCCGCACATATAAAGGCCCGAGCTGTAGTGCCTCCCCCGACCCTTTATCAACTCTTCAGTTGCTGAACTTAAAAGTTGACTATAATGCAGCAATACTAAACTTACTTAATAAATATGAACCAGATATGCTACCTTAAATTAGATTAAATTCTTAAAAAAATACGGTTTGCCTTAAACAACCAAGAGTCCAGCCTAGTTTCAGCAACCAGAGACTCTACCATTATGCCTCCCTCCTCCTCTCCCCTCCCCTCAGCAGTCACTGACCCAGGGCGTGTATGAGGAGGGGAAGGGAAGGAGGTTGTTCGGACTCTGTTCCGTTCATTCACATAATCATTAGTGCCATTGAAGCTTCTCCCTGCTCCATCCTTCACAAGTCACTAGCTCGATCAACCTTCTGTTGTACTAAAGCATAGGTTCACTTGACTTCTAGAATTGCTCAGTCCCAGCAACATCTATGAAAAAGCCAAAAGATATCACTCAGTCAAGCTTGACTTGACCAAGATCGTTTAAAAACCTCCCTTAAGATAAGAGAAGAAGAGGTGTTTTTAAATGAGGATATAACCTCTTTCCCCCATCATGGTGCAAACAGGAAGCACAGCAGTCCTGCTCAATGTGATATGAATTCCATGTTTGACTTAAATTTAGGGATGAGTATTTGTAAAGGATCTTTAAGCTTATTTGTTGAGTTTTTAAGGTCGCCTCTCCGTTCCATACCTGTACAGTATATGAGTAATTTGAGACATGACATGAGTGTAGCAGGCTGGGGAGGAACAGGTGACTTTGGACCTATGGTTCCCAAAGCTCTCCACCACCGGGATTTTTCATCTCCTCATTTCTGGGTCTGCTGTAAACTAATTGATAACAATTTGCATTTATAAAGCACCTTTAATGTTGTAAAACGTCCCAAGACACTTCACAGGAGAGTTATCAAACAAAACTTGACACTGAGCCACATAGGGAGATATTAGGACAGGTGACCAAAAGCTTGGTCAAACAGGTAGGCTTTAAGGAGCATCTTAAAGGAGGAGGGAGAGGTGGAGAGGTTTAGGAGGGAATTCCAGAGCTTAGGTCCTAGGCAGCTGAAGCTTCGACCACCAATGGTGGAGCGATGAAAATCGGGGATGCGCAAGAGGCCAGAATTATAGAATGATGGAGATTGATCACTATGATTAGTCAACAACTTTCATTATCGCATCAGGCCACTACCAGGATGGTAGAAGGTGAACTAGATGGACCTTGATTTTTTTTCGCCCAGTTATCACTATGTTCCATAACTTTATCAGTTGACAAGTATGCCTGTTATTTTTGGTTGTCCATTTAGATGTGAAGCCTGCTCAGGAAAAACAAAAGATTTATCGCAGAAAGGCTCCACATTGAGGATGGCTGAGGGGACACATATTAAAGTGGCCACTCTAGGCGACCTAAGCTCGGAAACAAACGCAAGAGTTTAAACTTGGGTCGAGGCTCTTTGAAAATCCGAGACATGAAATACATCAATTACTTGTAATTTCTGTGTAATTCTAGCACAGAAACAGGCCATTCTGCCTAATTGCTCCGTGCCGGTGTTTATGCTCCACACGATCCATCTCCCACCCCCCCTTCATCTAACCCTATCAGCGTTACCTTCTATTCCTTTCTCTCTCATGTACTAATCTAGCTTTCCCCATTAAATGCATCTATTCACCACAACTACTCCTTGTGGTAGCAAGTTCCATATTCTAACCACTCTCTGGGAAAAGAACTTTCTCCTGAATTCCTTATTGGATTTATTAGTGACTATCTTATATTTATGGCCCCTAGTTTTGTATTCCCCACAAGTGGAAACATCGGGGGTTAAATTGGATAACCCCAGAATCGGGGCCCAGGAGTCGCGGTGCGCAATTAACCTGCGCCCGGTCATTGAGATGCAGGCAGCATGTAATATTTACCTGATTCCGGCAAACAGCCAGGCTTGGCTGTGCTGTTGAGTGGCTGCTCACCAGCATGGGGGCCCCGATGTCGCATGAGTGCCTCGTACCTCTTAAAGGCAGCCTGCATCTCCTATTTGCAAAATATAAGATACAGGTCCACATGGAGACTGAACGGAGATCAGACATCGCACATGTAAAACACAGTTGCAGGTCCCATCCCTATGTTTACCAACTGCTGAGTTATGTTAAAACATTAAATAAAGTTTGCGCACCACTAAATCCCTCATCCTCCAATCTGCACACCAGACCTTACCAATCTGCTGGTCTGAGTTTCTACCAGGCCTGCAAGTGTGCGTGCACCAAGATTCTCTCTGATGCACTAGAGGCCTTGGTGCAAGAGGTGGACAGAAAGAGGGGCAAGAGGCCCTCCAGACATATGCTCCTTAGGCAATGGGAGACAGTAGGGGACGAAGTCAATGCCAGGCGGATAGCACCACAAACATGGATGCAGTGCAGGGAGAAGTTCAGTGCAACGAATGGTCAAGGTGAGTGAGGTCAACTGTCAAGTGATATCGCGTACCAACTACACCACTAGCCACATCCACTGCTCCATGCACTATACACGCCCCCATCACCCATATACCAACAAACTCCTTCAATAAGTACTCAACTCTTCCAATCAGATGCTTCTTCTCACCCTCACACATTACCACTGTTGCAAGCCGCACACCCACAACTCACAGGTCACACACACTGGCAACTATTCAATCATGACCGGCTCATCACACAAACATCCTGCAGGTCACTCACCGACACACGTCCCACTTTCTTGCAGGAGAAGGTGGCGCATAACAGGAAGCAGCAAGTGGGAGTGGCTCCATGGAACATGGACCTGCTGTCCTCACTCAGGATGACAACATTCCTGTCTACCCCTGCCACTCTCCCAGTGCTCTTGCAGCCTGTCAGCTAGCCAGCCCACCTTCTGTAGAGTATTGAAACTTTATTATAGGAACATAGGAAGAAAGCAACAGGAGCAGGTCATTTAGCCCCTTGAGCCTGTTCTACCATTCAATGAGATCATGGTTGATCTGTGACCTAACTCCAAATACCTTCCTTAACCCCAAATCCCTTACTACCTTTGGTTCGCAAAATATCTATCAATCTCAGGTTTAAAATTAATAATTGAGCTAGTGTCAACTGTCGTTTACAGAAGAGGTTCCAAACTTCTACCACCCTTTGCGTGTAGAAGCATTTCCTAACTTCACTCCTGCAAGTGCTGGCAATAATCAGGGCTATGTCCCCTAGCCCTAGTATTCAAGTACAGGAGACCTCCAAAAACAGGTACAAAATGCATCAGCAGCCAGAAGCAATAATCCAGCAACTGACCTGTAAATCCTAACTCCCTAATTTAGCTGGCTGACGCTGGGCAGGAGGAATGAAAAACCCCTCGCTGTCTGCCCAATAATTATGAAGTGTTTATTTAGGCAAGATTACTACAGATCAAACTTTAATGAACTCGGTGCACTGTAATACAATATAAAGCACTAGATTATAGTCACGTACTTTTACTTCCATAACATTGCCCGCCTCTGCCCCTGCTCCATCCCATCTGCTGCTGTAACCCTCACCATTACATTTGTCATCTGCAATGCTCTCCTGGCTGGCCTCCCACTGTCCACCTTCCATATACTTTAGCTGATCTGAAACTCTGCTGCCCATGTATTACGTCACACCAAGTCCCACTCACCCATCATTCCTGTCATCGCTGACCTACATTGGCTCCTGGTCCTCCAACGTCTCAAGTTTAAAATTCTCATCCTTGTGTTTAAATCCCTTCATGGCCGCACCCTTCCCTATCTCTGTTTTCATCTTCTACCCTAACCCTCCCCCACCAACCCCAAACTCTCGTTCTTTGACTCTGGCCTCATCTGCATCACCCTTTCCCTTCACCCTGCAATTGGCACCCGTGCTTTCAGCAGCTTCATTCACATTCTCTGGAATTCCCTCCCAAAACCTTTGCCTCGCCGCCTCCCTCTCCTCTTTTTAGACCCTCCTTAAATCCCACCTCTCCGACCCAGATTTTGATCAGACGTCCTAATATCTCCTTTTTTGGCTCAGCGCCTGTTATTTCCTAATGCCTCTGCGAAGCCCTGGGGGCCATTTTGTTTCTATGGCACAGGCACTATATCAATGCAAGTTGTTGTTGTCGCTAATTTCATATCGCTAAATGCACAAATTTATATTGATCAATATGAAACTTCATCTCCTAATTGTTGACCCACTCCCCAAACAGTTCGAGTTTTAAACAGTCTACTGACACCTTCTTCCAGATCATTTCTGAAACTGTTGACGAGTCCCCACACTGATCCCTGTGCCATCACACTTGCCCTCCGCCACTTACATGGACATTCTGAGGGAAATTTTTGTCTTCAGGCCTAAGTCAATTCAAAATGGTTCAGAACTGGTGCTATTTTCCAGTCGAAGCTCATTTTATTAATTATTCACATTTCCAGGTGGGTGGACTCATACACAGAAGAGACCGGGTTGAGACTGTTCAACTGAATTTCACATTGGATCATAACAGGTGGAAGAGAAGCTCCAGAGACCTGAGCACGTAATTCAGGCTGACACTTCAGTGCAGTACTGAGGGAGAGCTGCACTGTCATCTTTTGGATGAGACGTTAAACCGAGGCCCCGTCTGCCCTCTCTGGTGGATGTAAAAGATCCCTTGGCACTATTCAAAAATAGCAGGGGTGTTCTCCCTGGTGACATAGAATCATACAGCACAGAAGGAGGGCATTCGGCCCATTGAAACTATGCCAGCTCTTTGAAAGAGCTATCCAATTAGCCCCATCGTCCTTGCTCTTTCCCTATAGCCCTGCAAATTTTTCCTTTTCAACTATATATCCAATTCCATTTTGAATGCTTGAATCAAACCCAAAAGGTGAAAAGAAAACATTGTAGCGCATTACACCAGCCACATATTTAATTCAGTAAGCTCGGGTGTATACATGTATGATGGTAATCTAGTGTCTCGTGTTGTGTTGCATTGCACCAAGTTCATTAAATATTGATTTGCAGTAACCCTACCTAAATATTTATTTCATGAAGACATACAGGCATTGTATTATAGAAATAAAACTATATCATAATTGCTAATATTTGGGTGCAAATTAAGTCCAATTAGTTTATTGTTAAGGTGCAATAATCTAAATACCATAATCTTCCTCAGGAAAAAATTGCTCTGGGCTTTAGTGTTGTAATTTTGTTTGTTTGCAATAGCTAGGTGGTTATTATTTCTGTGGCCTAGTTTCTGATGTCTATAAAGCAGTGTTACACACATTAACACACAGATCTGGGATTAATGCTTTTTTCTTGCTTGCTTGCTGAGGAACAATTGAAGAGGTTAATGAGAAATCCCTAAGGCTTGCCTTTTAATGGAGAATGCAAATACGATGCCTGTTCCAGTGCTGGCACGAGAGCACGGGGCAAGAAAGGGAAGGTGTGTAGAGTGACCTGAAAAACAAAGGCAAAGCCAACGTGTGGAGCGGCACTGACAAGTGGCACCAAGAGTGCAGTAAGCCGCAGACTGTTCTGATAGGAAAGGTGTTCACATCCTGCGAATGCCACGTACGGGTTATAAGGGCACGTGCTACAGTGATGACAGAACCATTAGTTATATCTCTGTGACACAGCAGATCTGGGTAAGAGAAGGCAGAGCCGCAGGTACAACGTGAACTTTTGCCATTTCACTCTACGTGGAGGAGTTTCCTGTACTGGCTGCTCCTGCACACTCTCTATCTCTTCGCCCTTGTCTCCTGTCCGGCAGAGGCAGAGCACCCCAGCTGAGGGTTCTCTAGGCGGGAGCCTCCCCCTGCACCATTGAGGACCTGGGGTGGACAGTGTTGTGCGGAGCTGACTCCACAAATTGGTTTTTAAGCCATTTCATGGACTCCCAAGGCTGCCTGTGCCTTTTGCGATCTGGTTGAGTTCGTCTTCCACGTATATATGAAGCATGAAAGGTTACAACCCCTGTTCCATTATTTGAAAGGTAAGGAACTAATTGGGGTAGAGGAGCAAAGTGATCTGTGAATATGGATATATAAATTGCTAAGAGCAGCAACACATGTTGACAAGGCCATGAAGAGTGCGAACAAAGTACTGGGGTTCATTTCTAGAGGAACAGAATACAAAAACAGAGAGGTAATGTTAAATGTATATAGAACCTTGGTTAGACTACACTTGGACTACTGTGTGCAGTTCTGGTCTCCATGTTATAGAAAGGATATGGATGCACTGGAAAAAGTGCTTACAAGATTTACAAGGATGTTACCAGAATTGAGAGGATGCAACTATCACAAAAGATTGAGCAGGCTGGGGCTGTTTTCCGTGGAAGAAAAGAGAAGACTAAGAGGAGACCTGATAGAGGTCTTTGAAATTATGAAAGGGTTTGACAAATGGATGTGGAGAAATTGTTTCCACTTGTTGATGAGTCAAGGACAAGGGGGAAGAAATGTAAGATGCCTGCTAGCAGACCAAATGAAGAACTTCGGAGGAATTTGTTTACACAGAGAGAGTGGTGAGAATGTGGAACTCGCTGCCACATGGAGTGGTTGAAGCAGACAGCATTGATGCATTTAAAGGGAGGCTTGAGGGACAAAGGAATAGTGGGATATGGGGGGCAGGGTGGGAAGAGGTAATCAGGATGGGAGGAAGCTCGTGTGGAGTATAAATACTGGCATAGACCACTTGGGCCGAATGGCCTGTTTCTGTGTTGTAGATTCTATGTAATTTTATTTAAATGTTACAATGAGTCTACAATTTTGTTATGTGTAAAAAGCAGGATGATTGGTAAGAGGGACATATGCTAATGCAAAACGTTCTGTATTCATCAGTTTCTACACTTTCACCTGAGTCAATCAGAACAAAAAATAACCCTAGAGGCAGGTGCACTCCACAACAGAATTAACCAATCAATCATTTTATTTAACATATTGTCCAGGCATTAACAGCAATCTCAACCTGCTTGTTTCTGATTTACTTTCTATTAGGTAATGTGACAGTGTTTATGCTAATGGAACCACCTACTCACTGATATTTCATCTTGTTGCAAAAGAAAATTAGAAAATTAACATGACATTTCAGAGTTCAAGAATAGGTAAAACTAACTGAGTATTTTAACTGCAAAGAATTACATAGAATGTACAGCACAACTAGTCTATGCCGTGTTTATGCTCCACATGAGTCTCCTCCCAACCGACTTCATCTAACTCTTAACGCACAGGTAGACTGAGCATTACCACATCCCAGATTGAAGAACAACAACAAATTCAAAGAGCTTTTCTTAGCAGCAAAGCCTGGGTAACATCCAGGTTTGGGCTGACAAGTGGTAGGTAACTTTCATGCCAAATGTCAGGTAAGGACCATCTCCAACAAGGGAAAGACCAGCCATCTCACCTTAACCTCCCATAGCACCACTGTTGCCAGGTCCCCCTGCAAGTTACATCTTCAGGATCAACGCTGACCAGAAGCTTAACTGGCCATAATAACACCATGGCTACAAGATGCAGCACCTTCATCGAGGTTGGATACTCTCCATGTGGCTCACATTCTGGACCGCTCAAAGGCTCTCTACCATCTGCAAGGCTCAAGTCAGGAGTCAGGATACTCACTGTGTCCCCTGCCCCCTCAAAACTCAAGAAGCTTGACACCATCCAGGAGAAAACAAATCGCTTGATTGGTGCCTCAGTTACCAGGCTGAATAATTACCTCCTCCATCATTAGAGTACTGAGTGAGCCTTTGGCTTAGTGGTAGCATTTCTGCTTCTGAGTCAGAAGGTGCAGTGTTCGAACCCCACTCCAAATGTTCCTGGTGAGTGGAGAGCAGAGATCCGGCTCTGAATGCTGGGTTGACATCCAGTGGATAACCTGTGGGTGGCCTTCTCCACCCCCCCCCCCCCCCCCCACCCACATCGTATGGCTTGTGGGCATCTATAAAAACCCTCCCACCATATAGGACTAACCACCCTATCGGCAGGTATAAAGATGGAAGGAATGTTAATGATGCGGCCTGTCAGATTGTTAATCAGCCTACAAATCCTTCGACTGCTTCACACTATCCTCCAAAGGGAGGATACAGAAGCAACAACAACCAGAGTACTGTGGCTGTGCTGTGTATGATTTATAGGATGCTGTGCAGCAACACACCAAGATTAATTCAACAGCACCTACTTCCCCGACAATCTCTATTGTCAAGAAGGACAATAGCGTAGCAACCTTTGAGTCGCACACCATCCTGACTTGGACATGTATTCTTCACTGCCGCCGTGTCAATGTCCTGGAATTTCTAACCTAGCACCATTGTAGGAGCGTAAACACCACAGGGCTGCAGTGGTTTAAGGAGAAGACCCTACCAGTCCCTTCTCAAGGCAGCCATCGTGCCTGTGCCAGCTCTTTGAAAGAGCTATCCAATTCGTCCCACTCCCCTGCTTTTTCCCCATAGCCCTGAAAATTTTTCCCCTTCAAGTATTTATCCAATTCCCTTTTGAAAGCTACTATGGTTCTCACCACCCTTTCAGGCAGTGCATTCCAGATCGTAACAATTCGCTGCGTAAAAAAAATTCTCCTCATCTCACCTCTGGTTCTTTTGCCAATTACGTTAAAAAGAGACAAAACACAACACACAAACGAGTCCTGCACTTTTATCATCTAGTTAGATTTTGCAAAATGCAATACATTATTAATGGCATGCATGTGACCAAGTAGGACCCTAATATCATCCCCATCATGAACATAAAGGGGTTCCATTCCATGAATGGGCAGCTGGTCAGTGACCATAGGTAATGCCTGCTACCCTAGCAGCTTCCATGATTCATTCATCATATAGCAGTCCTTTGTGCCACCATTATTTATAGAATTATAGAATCATAGAATGATGCAACACAGAAGGAGGCCATTCGGCCCATCATGCCCGTGCCAGGTCTTTGAAAAAGCAATACAATTAGTCCCACATCCCTACCCTTTCCCCATAGCCTTGCAATATTTTCCCCTTCAACTATTTATTCAATTTCCTTTGACAGCATTGAATCTGCTTCTACCACCTTTCCAGGGCCAGAAAGATTACATAGATGGCTGTTAGAGGACCAATACAATCATGGGTCCGTAATAATTGAGTTGCCAAAGTACAAACCCCGAAGAGACAGATAATTAGGCACATGCAGCTACCAGGGCCGTTGTGGAGAAAACTAGCGGCAACCTTAAATAAAGGTTCAGATTGATTGGACAGGCTGACCAAGGTGTCCAACATCACTGTTGCCTGCCGTGTCTTACACATCTTAACAGTGTGTGGTGCAAATGTATTCAGTGTATTTTACCCTGTTTTTTCCCTTTTTGATTGTGTTTGGTGCTTGCATTCTCCTTCAAAGTGTTTCCGAAATGGAAGGTGGAATTGAAGTGGATGGTTGCTGTGTGCCTGACTCTAGGGATGCAGGTTGTCCA
Organism: Heptranchias perlo; assembly: GCF_035084215.1. Lineage (NCBI taxonomy): Eukaryota > Metazoa > Chordata > Chondrichthyes > Hexanchiformes > Hexanchidae > Heptranchias > Heptranchias perlo. Next base: position 16,123,411 of record NC_090329.1, on the reverse strand, counting down.
GGAGCTCCTTGTGCTGGGTCAGTAGATGGCCTTCCAACCACAGCAGCCTTGGGTGGTAGCCGTATAGGCCTCTATGCTATCAGATGCATCTACAGTCATTTGGGGGGAGAGGCTGGATGCTCTAAATTTGGCCTTGCCTTGAGAGACACCTCCCTCACCTGCTGTCAGCTCCAACCATTCGTCTGCTGCTGGCCACTCCCTCAGCAAGCCAAGTGACCTGAGCGGGAGCATATTGCTGGGCAGTAATGAGTTTATTGAAGGCTAACTTAATCTTATTCCACAACGTGGCGAAACCAGACAAAACACTTTGCTGTAAATTGGAGACTAAGGTTTCCAGAGCACATAGTCAAAGCATTTCTGGTTAAGTGACTATAGAAGGCCCAGCTTGGACATGATATGGGTTGTGAACTTTTTCCATAAATGCTCTCACACTGTGCAGGCTGCATCGTGCCCTCTCAAAACTGACTTCATCAACTGTTGATGCTGGTCTACCAACCTATGATTATAGGCAGGCCCTAGTTGGTCTGTTTCCCAGAGTAGGAGGCCTTGAGCTGCCACTTGTTCCTCCTCATTCATGGTCTGTGCAAGCCCCACTCCAGAGACTTGAGCACAAAATCTAGACTGAGGGAGTGCTGCACTGTCAGGGGTTCCATCTTTAGGATGAGATGTAAAATCGAGGCTTCTCAGGTGGACATTAAAGATCCCATGGTACTTTTACAAAGAAGAGCAGGGGAGTTCTCCCCGGTGTCCTGGGCAATATTTATCCCTCAACCAACATCGCTTAAACAGATTACCTGGTCATTATCACATTGCTGTTTATGGGACCTTGCTGTGGTGCAAATTGGCAGCCGTGTTTCCTACATTACAACAGTCTCTGCACTTCAAAAGAACTTCATTGGCTGTAAAGCACTTTGGGACGTCCTGAGCTCATAAAAGGCGCTATAGAAATGCAAGTCTTTTTTCTTTTTGTGCTTCTCCAAATGCTCCTTCCTGAAACTCATTAACGGAGTCCCACAGAGAGGATGCTTCTTGTCACTGCAGGAGTGAGTGGTGCAGGGTGCTGTGGAGGGTTCAGTCGAGGCAGACTTTGAATTCTGCCCCACTCCTGCTCTTGGGCAACTGGAGGAGCAGAAGAACTTATTTTAGAATGTTGCCACTACACTATTGGGATTACCTACATTACAACAGTGACTACACTTCAGAAATACTTCATTGGCTGTAAAGCGCTTTGGGAGGTCGTGAAAGGCAAGTCATTATTTAACTGTTAATTAAAACCAAATGCTTATTTGCAAATCAGTTTTGTTAAAACTAAAACATTGCCACTATAGTAGAAAAATATATCTACTATTGAAAAACGTCGAGACGTTAGTTTTAATTCGATGAGGTATAGTCCATAGAGTGGAAGTAGCGATTTTTTAAAAAAAAATTTCTATTCGGTTGGTTAATTAGCAAACTGGCTTTCCTTTACAACTCAAAAATCAAATATGATCTTTATGAAAGTTGAAAAAAATAAATATAATGTCATTAGGATAATATTACCAAATATTTTGGCTTGATATAATTTGCATAATCAAATGAGGTTCATTAGAAAATAGACTCCCAATAGATTATCTGTAAATTATAATTTTATGAAATGTAGAGATTATAGTCATTATCCTTCACATTATTTGGGTCCATGACTGATTCCGGGACCCCACAATTTTCCGTCCATTGATTTCGAGCTTTGTGCTGGGAGTGAAGAATAAGGAAATTTACCCGTATTTTACACAGTTGTGATCTCAGCTCTCCTCTATAGTTGCGCGATGTAGCCGTGCCACTACCATCACACCAAACAGCTCGTTAAGGTTCACTTGCACCAACTGAGATCTATCAAGTGTGCCAAGCTAATGTTGTCAACTGTCACTCAATACACGGTGTCTATTAAAGTCATGCACTCACCCTCAACCTCACTTTCTCCATCTTCTGTGATCTGGTTGGCAGTTGGCATTGTGTTCATTTTATTACACAACTACAGATGGATGTTTGGGCCTTTGGGAAACTCGATGCCAAGTTGCTTAATTGATTTCGATGTTGTGTTTTATTACACAGAATGTTGTAGGGTGTTTTGGGGTTGTTCTCACCCTATTGATCGGTGCAGATATCTGGTCCCTGGTCTAGCCAAGGAACACTTATAACCTCACGGATCGGGGGTTCAGGAAAAGGGACTTATGCTAATGCACCCGGTGATGGATCATGCAGTCGAATAACACAGAGAACACACAAACTCGGTGTTTGAATTGAATTGGAATGTTGGTTTTATTGTACCGTCAACACGAAGAAAATAACGATACAAACGGACCTACACAGTACATTGAGTTACACACACCCACTACAGTACTTTATCCCGCTAAACTAAGAGGTTGGTGGGGACCCTGGAGACACCTATCACACACACACCCCTATGGTCGAGGCTCACCAATCCTTTGCACTTGCAGGTCTGGCTGATCGGTTCTCTCACATAGGGTTCGTTGATTTCGCTGGAAGCTGCTCTCCTCCAGGAGACAGACAGAACAAAAGGAGCAGAGCACAAGAGCAAGCAAGAGCCAGAGAGAGCACAAGAGCAAAAGCAAGAGCAAGAGAGAGAGAGGGTTTTCGAGTTTCCACTTATATAACCCCTCTCTTACAATGGTCTTCGTCACTTAAATGAGGCACTTGATGTCTGTTTAAACAGTTCTTACAAAGTTCTTAAGAATCTTTGATGGCTTTTGATGGTCCCTCATCATGTTACAATTGCTTTTCTCGATGGGCCATTATTCGTTTACAATTCATTCCGATTTGTTGATCACCTGGTATACAGGGCTCCTTTTGTATCCAACGTCCTAGGTGTTGATCGGTTTTGCTTTAAAACAAAGACATGGCCCCACCATGTCTGGAGTAGTTGCCTCTTTCAATGGCCTACTGCCTTTCTGATCGTCGACCACCTGCTGTAGGTTTTGCATTAAAACAGAGACATGTCTGAAGCAGTAATTCTCCCACCTTCCACTGTGTGTGTTATTGATTTGTCTGGTGACCTCTCACCTATCCTTCCATCTTAGGATTTTAGTCAATGGCCAAAGTTTTCCATACTCAGGGAAAAGGTGGAATTCCCAGAATTCTTACAATGTACAGCTCTGAAACAAGCCTTTCAGCCCAACTGGTCTATGCCAATGTTTATGCTCCACACGAGCCTCCTCCCACCCCTCTTCATTCAACTCCATCAACTTATCCTTCCGTTCCTTTCACCCTCATGTGTTTATCTAGCTTCCCCTTAAATGCAACAGAAGTAGGTTAGCTCATTGAGCTGACCCATTACTTTCAATGGTTTCAGCCTTGGCTCAGATGGTAGCACTCTTGCCTCTGAGTCAGAAGGTCATGGATTCAACTCTCACCCCAGAGAGACTTGAGTACAAAATCTAGGCTGACACTCCACTGCAGTACTGAGGGCGTGTTGCACTGTCAGATGTGCCATCCTTTGGATGAAACATTAAACCGAGGGGCCATCTACCCTCTCAGGTGGACGTAAAAGATCCCATGGCACTAATTCGAAGAAGAGCAGAGGAGTTCTCCACAATGTCCTGGCCAATATTTATCCCTCAACTACATCACTAAAACAGATTATCTGGTCATTATCTCATTGCTATTTGTGGGACCTTGATGTGCGCAAATTGGCTGCCTTGTTTCCTACATTACAACAGCAACTACACTTCAACAGTACTTCATTGGCTGTAAAGTGCTTTGGGGCTTCCTGAGATTATAAAAGGCGCTATATAAATGCAAGTTCTTTCTTTCTTTATTAGACATGGCAGCTCAATCTTCTTAATGCCTTGCCTTTTCTCCATATTCCTTAATTTCTTTGCTCCCCAAGTAACTGCATTTATGAAATCTCAACTGACTTTGCAACTGTGACCTTCTGAAGTAGTGTGTTTCACATTCTCAGAATCCTTTGTGAAAAGAAATCTTTTTCAGGATTTAATTGACTTAGCTTAAATTCTAAGATTATGTCCCTGTGTCTGGATTCCCCTCCCAGAGGGAAAAATCAACCCTGTCAACTCCTGACGTTATTTCAAACCTTCTCATCTACAGGGAATATAACCCAAGTTCACCTAGGCTCTCATTAGAACATAGTTCCTTCAGCCCAGTTAACATCCAGGTGCAATGATTCTGGACTTTCTCCAAGGTCTATCCTGCCCAAAACAGAAGACAATAACCCCTAAAAGTCAACCAGGGATTCTGTCAGTCTCTCACCGTAACTCTACCAGAACAACATAACTCACCGGAAAACAGCAGGGATCTGGTTGCAGGATTTTCCGGCCTGTCTTGCAAGGAATAAAACCTCCGCCTGTACCCTTACAAGGCAAATATCATCTTGGAGTGGAGATTTCCGATGCCAGGAATTCCTGCTTCCCCCCTTTGTTTGGGAACCAGGGTAAGACTGGAGACCGCGTATTTGCTCAGTGAGACGAGGTGAGGCGTACCAGCTTCTAGGTGAGCGAAAGTCAGTCCTACAGGGTGGGGCGGGGAGGGAAAGAGAAGGAGGGGTAGGACAGTAGGGGTAGACCATGTAAATAAGGTGCCGTCCCACTGATCCTGCAACCCTGTCTTGGAGGGCACCAAGCATGCAGTTAGTGGAACCATCAGGATTATGCCTGCGGATTTTCAGGGCTAATATCCCCATTTTGATTATACCACAATCTACCATTCTTACATCCAAAGTGTGCTGCCTCATACTTTGTTATGTCAAACTGCACCTGCTATATATGACACGCTCACAAAATCTGTTTATGCCCTTGCGCAGTTTTCTGCTCTCTTCTTCAAAATTCACTATGCCGCCTCGCTTAGTATGATCTGCAAATTTGGATATTCTACTACCACAACATACAACAACTTGCACTTGCGTTCATGCCTTCGCTGCAAAGAGACATCCCGAGGCGCTTCACAAATAGGATTAGAAAATGGATGCCAAGCAAGAAGGAAAGAGATTCGAAAGGGGTGATTGGGAAAAGGGACGGATTTGGGCAAAGGTTGGAGAGAAAGGTAGACAGCTTTAGGGAGGGGATTCAATAGAGTCGGACCAAAGTGCCTGAAGGCTCTGCCAACAATTGCGGGGCAAATGTAGGGGGTGGGGGATATTATTATAACAGTGAATTATTATGATCTGGAAAGCACTGACTGAAAGGGTGGTGGAAGCAGATTCAATAGTAACTTTCAAAAGGGAATTGGATAAATACTTGAAAGCGAAATAAATTACAGGGCTATGAGGAAAGAGCAGGGGGAGTGGATAGCTCTTTCAAAGGCCTGGCGCAGACACGACGGGCCAACTGGCCTCCTTCTATGCTGTAAGATTCTATGCTTCTATATGGAGCACCTGTGAGGGGATATATCACCCTGTCTTGTCACTGCCCACCAATCTAAACATGCCCCTTTTATTCCAAACCTCTGGTTCCTACCTCTCAACTAGTATCCTATCCAAGCCTTGACGCTATGTCCAATTCCACGCATGTCAATTTTAGGTAGCACTCTCTAGTGTCGAACCTAACCAAACACCTTCTGAAAATCCATATATTTGACATGCATTGATCCTCCTCTACCCACCATCTCAATGACCCTGTCAGAGAACCCCATCAGTGTCAGAAAACTCCAGTAGGTTAGTTAGACATGACCTACCTTTCACAAACTGCGCTGACTCCTCCGAATCAGCTTCTACCTGTCCAAGTATTCACTTACTCTGTCCCAAGTGATTGATTCTAGCAATTTTCCCACTATTGATGTTAAACTCACTGGCCTTTAGTTGCATGGTGAGTCCCTCCTCCTTTTTTATTGGATAAAAGTGTAATGTTTGCCACCTTCCCATCCCCTAGGGCTATAAATTTTGGAACTTATAATTAACACTTCCCCAACTTACTCTCCTATTTCCTTTAACATCCCCAGGTGGAAACCATCAGAGCCTAGCAATCTATCCAGGACCAATCCCATTATTTTATCCATTTCTATTTATCTTAATCTCTAAATTTCTCCCCTTATCTCCATTGTACCTTTGTCATTGTATCCACTCTGAAGACTAAGGCAAAACATTAATTTAACACTTCTTCCAAGTTGTTATACTTTACGATTGCTGTATCTAAATCTGTTGTTAATATGCCTACATCCTTCTTTGTCACTCTTTGTTTTCTTCACATAGTTATTAAAAACCTTTGCTGCTACCCTTTGGTACCATCTGCAAAGTTATTTTCGCACTGGCCCCGAGAATGGGCGAGCCAATGATCCCAACACTTATACTGGCACCATGCCCGTTGGGAACCTCTGCCACTGACCCCACCAGAGCCAGCAGGACCACGAGAGGCACATCTCGGGTGCCCGCCTGTCCCATGAGGTTTGGAATCCCTGAATGCATTCATTAAATCTGTCCCCTTTCCTACTTGCACTGCTATTTCTCTCCCAGTCTATATGTAGGTTAAAATCTGCCATTTTTTCCTTCTTTCATACCTCCCTGATTTGAAGATACAAACATTCTTCTATAAACGCTCCAGAGACTTGAGCACGTAATCCAGGCTGACACTCCAGTGCAGTACTGACGGAGTGCTGCACTGTCAGAGGTGCCGTCTTTCGAATGAGACATTAAGCCGAGGCCCTCTCAGGTGGAGGTAAAAGATCCCATGGCACTCTTTCGAAGAAGGGCAGGGGAATTCTCCCCGGTGCCCTGGCTAATATTTATCCCTCAACCAACATCACTAAAACAGATTATCTGATCATTATCTCATTGCTGTTTGTGGGACCTTGCTGTGCACAAATTGGCTGCTGCATTTCCCTTTATTACAACAGTGGCTACGCTTCAAAGGTACTTCATTGGCTGTAAAGAGCTTTGGAATGTCCTGAGGTCATGAAAGGCGCGATATAAATTTAAGTCTTTCTTTCTTTCTTACAATTCCACAGTCAGGACGTTCTGAAAATGGTCCCCCCAGCATTTTGCACCCTTTTTTGTTATTTAGCTTTAGCCATATTGATTCCACCAGCTGAATACACTCACTCCTTTCTACCACCAAAATAGTGTCTCTTCTTAATATTGCCACCCCCTTATTTCTATCTTCCTTACCCTTCATAACAATTTGTTATTCTGATTTATTGATCCCTAGTTTTGCTGGTCTCAGCTGTGTCTCTGTGATTGCTACTTGCAATATTTTATTTGTAATACTCCCCGCATTGGTATAAAAGCAGCTTATTGTTTAACTGGTTCCCCAGTTATTGTTTACTTTGCCTCTGTTAATTTACCATCTTGTTTAATTGCTGTAAAACTTTCCATCTCCACGATTTGAATTTTTTCTTCCCCCCCATCATAAATTTTTCATTTGCCACCCCCTTATCTTGCTAGTTTAAATCCATCACTATTGCTTTATTTACTCTCTTTGTGAGGATTTTGATATCAGTTTGTTTTTTTTGGTAAGGCCCATCCCATATGTACAGCTTCTTCCAGACCTAAATCTGGTTTCAATGCTCTATGAATCTAAAACCTTCCCTTCTACAACATCTCAGAAGCCACATGTTGAAGTGTGCAGTCCGCCTCTCCCTGACGGGCACCACAAGTAATGCTGAGATGACTAGACTTGATGTCTTGCTCTACAATCTAGCACCAAACTCCTCAAACTCCCTTTGCAAGACTTTTACCCTACTCTTTCCTATGTACAGAGGGAGTGCTGCACTGTCGGAGGTGCCGTCTTTCGATGAAACGTTAAACCGAGGCTCGTCTGCCCTCTCAGGTGGATGTAAAAGATCCCATGGCACTATTTTGAAGAAGTGCAGGGGAGTTCTCCCTGGTGTCCTGGCCAATATTTATTCCTCAACCAACATAACTGAAAATAGATTATCTGGTCATTATCTCACTGCTTTTTGTGGGACCTTGCTGTTTGCAAATTGGCTGCCGCGTTTCCTATATTACAACATTGACTACACTTCAAAAGTACTTTGTTTGCTGTAAAGCGCTTTGGGACACCCTGAGGCGCATTATATAAATGCAAATCTTTTTTTTTCTATTGGTTAACACATGAAGATTGAGTTCTGGCTCCTCTCCCTCCCTTTCCACAAATAATGTCACCTACTCCATCAATAGTGTACAAAACACAACTGTACGAACACAATAACACTGAAATAAGTTTTAATATTTTAAAGATGTGGAGATGCCGGTGATGGACTGGGGTTGACAATTGTAAACAATTTTACAACACCAAGTTATAGTCCAGCAATTTTATTTTAAATTCACAAGCTTTCGGAGGCTTCCTCCTTCCTCAGGTAAAGATAAACAAGGAAAAAACCCTCAAAAGAAAACTGTGTGATGCAGTGTGTTAAATACTTTCACCTCTGCAAGTGTGGATCAAATTCAACCCTGAGAGATGGGATAACAATCTCTTCTGTCTGCTGGCTGCAAGGGTTGAATGTGAAATGAGTTTGGGTCATCTCAATCCAGTTCCTACTGAGCATGGGCCAACAGCACAAAGAGCTTTCAGCACTAATTGGCAGAGAGGTGGCAAGATGGTTGGGCAGTTCTGGTGTCTGTATTACAAAAAGGATATGGAGGCACCGTGCAAGGTGCAAAAAAAGATTTACAAGGATGATGTAAGAAATGACAGCTTGTAACTATTAGGAAAGACTAAACAGGCTGGGCTCTTTTCTCTAGAAAAGAGAAGGCTGAGGGGTGGCCTAATAGATTAATGGCAGGTCAGAAGATTGGACAGAATATAAAAACAGCAAAGAATGACTAAAAGAATAATAAGGAGGGAGAAATTAGAGTATGAGAGAAAGCCAGCTAGAAATATAAAAATAGATAGTAAGAGTTTCTACAGGTATTTAAAAAGGAAAAGAGTAAGTAAAGTGAGCCTTGGTCCTCTAGAGAGTGAGTCTGGGGAATTAATAATGGAGAATAAGGAAATGGCGGATGAAGTGAACAGATATTTTGCATCTGTCTTCACTGTAGAGGATACAAATAACATGCCAGAAATAATTGTGAATCAAGAGGTGAAAGGGAGGGAGGAACTTAAAACATTTACAATCACCAGGGAAAGGGTTCTGAAAAAAATATTGGAACTAAAAGCTGACAAGTCCCCAGGTCCTGACGGACTTCATCCCAGGGTCTTAAAAGAAGTGGCTGCAGAGATAGTAGATGCATTGGTATTAATTTTCCAAAATTGCCTAGATTCTGGAAGGGTCCCATCAGATTGGAAAATAGCGAATGTAACTCCTCTATTCAAGAAAGGAGGGAGACAGAAAGCAGGAAACTACAGGCCAGTTAGCTTAACATCTGTCATAGGGAAAATGCTAGAATCTATTATTAATGAGGTTATAGCAGGGCACTTAGAAAATCTCAATGCAATCAGGCAGAGTCAACACGGCTTTGTGAAAGGGAAATCATGTTTGACTAATTTATTAGACCTTTTTGAGGAAGTAACAAGCAACGTGGATAAAGGGGATCCTGTGGGCGTGGTGTACTTGGATTTCCAGAAGCCTTTTGACAAGGTGCCACATCAAAGGCTACTACACAGAATAAGAGCTCATGGTGTAGGGGGTAACATATTCGCATGGATGAAGGATTGGTTAGCTAACAGGAAACGGAGAGTAGGCATAAATGGGTCATTTTCAGGTGGGCAAGATGTAACGAGTGGAGTGCCACAGGGAACAGTGCTTGGGCCTCAACTATTTACAATCTATATCAATGATTTGGATGAAGGGACCGAATGTATGGTTGCTAAATTTGCTGATGACAGAAAGGTAGGTAGGAAAGTAAGTTATGAAGAGGACAGAAGGATATAGATAGGTTAAATGAGTGGACAAAAATTTGGCAGATGGAGCATAATGTGGGAAAATGTGAACTTGTCCACTTTGGCAGGATGAATAGCAAAGCAGAATATTATTTAAATAGAGAGAGATTGCAGAACTCTGAGGTACAGAGGGATCTGGGAGCCCTAGTACACGAATCACAAAAAGTTAGTATGCAGGTACAGCAAGTGATTAGGAAGGCAAATGGAATGTTGTCATTTATTGCAAGGGGAATGGAATATAAAAGTAGAGGTGTTTTGCTACAGTTGTACAGGGCATTGGTGAGACCACATCTAGAATACTGTGTGCAGTTTAGGTCTCCTTATTTAAGAAATGACATAATTGCTTTGGAGGCGGTTCAGAGAAGGTTCACTCGACTGATTCCTGGGATGAAGGGGTTATCTTATGAGGAAAGGTTGGACAAGTTGGGCCTGTATACACTGGAGTTTCGAAGGATGAGAGGTGATCTTATTGAAACATATAAGATCCTAAGGGGACTTGAAGGGGTCGATGCTGAGAGGATGTTTACCCTTGTGGGAGAGACTAGAAATTGGGGCCACTTGTTAAAAGTAAGTGGTCTCCCATTTAAGATGGAGATGAGGGGAAATTTTTTCTCTTAGAGGGTCATGAGTCTGTGGAACTCCCTTGCCCAGAGAGCAGTGGAGGCAGGGTCACTGAATATTTTTAAGACTGAGTTAGATAGATTCCTGATTAACAAGGGAGTCAAAGGTTATAGTAGGTAGATGGGAAAGCAGGGTTGAGGTCACAATCAGATCAGCCATGATATTATCAAATGGCAGAACTGGCTCGAGGGGCCGAATGGCCTACTCCGGCTCTTAATTCATATGTTCGCATGTAGAGGTCTTTAAAATTCTGATGGGTTCGATAGGGTAGACGTAGAGAGGATCTTTCCACTTGTTGGACAGTCCAAAACTAGAGGCCATAAATATAAGATAGTCACTAATAAATCCAATAAGGAATTCCGGAGAAACTTCTTTACCCAGAGAGTGGTTAGAATTGGAACTTGCTACCACAAGGAGTAGTTGAGGCGAATAGCATAGATGCATTCAAGTGGAAGCTAGATAAACACATGAGGGAGAAGGGAATAGAAGGATTTGCTGATAGGGTTAGATGAATTCGGAAGGGAGGAGGCTCATGTGGAGCATAAACACCGGCATTGACCACTTTGGCTGAATGGCCAGTTTCTGTGCTGTAAATTCTATGTAATTCTATGAAATGGAAAAGTAACATACCGGTGCAATCGGGTCGACTCATCTGAGGTTGGTGTTGAGGCATGCTTTTGGAGCTGAGTAGAGGGAGCTTTACTTGGCCTCGGGCTCTGCTATACCTGACCAAGGAGAGTTTGGTGCAGACACTGGGGGCGCAGAATTGGGCCGTGCAGCACCCGTTGTTTCGGCGCTACACGGCCTCTCTGACATCCAAGATGGCATCTTGGATGCGCATGCACGTTTCCAGTGTGGCATGCACCGGACGCTATTTGGTATAGGAGTTAGCGCATATGCAAATAGAGAACGCTGGAAACATGTAAAGTAGGGAGAAAATGCATGCAATCTGTGTGCAACGTTGATCTAAAGTGATAGACACGATTTTGGACCTTAACACTCAACTCGACGCACAGTCTTAACCCCGACCATCTGAACGTGCCTTAGAGTGCCTGAAGGACCCCCCCATCAACGCTATTTAAGGGGGCCATGCAGGTGTTGCAGGTTAGTTGCTGGATTATTGCTTCTGGCTGCTGGTGGAGTAGGAAATGTTTTTTGAAGCTCCCTATTCCTACTGAGAGTTCCTGGACTACATTTGAGAGTGCCTTGGCAGGTACTGCCTTACGGGTCGGAAAGTTACAACCATTGTTGAACAACATTCCTGGCAACCATGGGTGGACTGATAGGGTTCGTGCTGGGCATTGAGCACGACTGGGAGCAGGCAGAGAGCCTACGTGTAGCAGGTCAAGCTGCGAGGAGACAGAGGACGAGGAGGTGCACGGCACTGAGCAGGAGGCCCTACCCAATAAGGGCCTTCCGGGACTAATTCTCTTTCCTCAACATGACCGAGGAGGATTGTATCTGACGCCTGACGTTCATCAAGGAAGCCATCACTGAGATAGAAACATAGAAAATAGGAGCAAGAGTAGGCCATTCGGCCCTTCGGGCCTGCTCTGCCATTCAAAATGATCATGGCTGATCGTCTAACTCAGTACCCTATTCCCGCTTTTTCCCCATATCCCTTGATCACTTTAGGATTAGGAAATATATCTATCTCCTTCTTGAATACATCTAATGACTTGGCCTCCACTGCCATCTGTGGTAGAGAATTCCACAGGTTCACCACCCTCTGAGTGAAGAAATTTCTCCTCATCTCGGTTCTAAATGGCATACCCCATATCCTGAGACTGTGACCCCTGGTTCTGGAATCCCCAGCCATCGGGAACATCCTCCCTGCATCTAGTCTGTCTGGTCCTGTTAGAATTTTATATGTTTCGATCTGTCTACTGGTGCGGCCAAACTGCAGCCTCAGAGCGGGCCTGTGGCTGTGAAGGTCTGTGTGGCACTGAATTTCTACGGCTCAGGAGCATTTCAGGCCTCTGCTGGCGATATGTGCAACATCTCGCAGTATGCAGTGCACTGCTGCATAAGGGAGGTCACAGACGCACTGTACCAGATGAGGAACAAGTTCATCCCCTTCCCTCTCCACAGAGACAAGCAGAACAAGCGAGCACGGGGTTTGCTCATATTGCTGGCTTTGCCATGGTGCAGGGTACCATTGACTGCACACATATTGCCCTGCGTGCCCCATATATCAACTCAGCCATCATCGTCAACCGAAAGTGCTTCCACTCCCTCAAAGTGCAGCTGGTGTGCGAACACACGCATCGAATCATGCAGGTCGATGCCCGCAACCCTGGGAGCAGTCACAGATGCCTTCGTCATGCGGCAGTCCAATGTGCCAGCTATCTTTCACCCAACTCGGCAAGACAAAGGCTGGCGACTGGGCGACAAGGGCTATCCCCTCACACCGTGGCTCATGACACCGGTCAGGAACCCATGCACACGTGCACAATAATGAGAGCCATGCTGCCACACGCAACATCGTGGAGCACAACATAGGCCTCCTCAAACAATGTTTCCACTGCCTGGACCGGTCTGAAGGAGCTCTGCAGTACTCCCCTGAGTGGGTGGGCAGATTGGTGGTGGTCTGCTGCATGCTGCACAACCTCGCCATCATGAGGGACCAGCCTTTGCCACCAATGATTGGAGAAGACCCTGAGCCAGAGGTGGAGGAGGAGGAGGAAGAGGCTGAGGAGGAGGAGGAGGAGGAGGGGGTGGAGCCGGAAGAGGAAGTGGAGGAATGCGCAAGAGTGCAACAGGAACCACACACCTTCTCTGCAAGGGCTCTGCGTGCTCGCCTGATCCGTGCCCGCTATCAATAATGTGAACTACATCCCCCAACTCACCAACAGTCCTACACTCCCCACCTTTCCACTCCCTCAAGACAATCAAATCACCCTCCATCTGATTACACATTGGTGTCCTTCTCAGCTCATCACACAAATAAAAACCACCACCAAATGCAAAATCAAAGTCTCACTTATCAATGAATAAATGAAATTATGGCAAACAGAACAGAACTTGTGCATTCCCTTGGTGCCTCTTGTTCGTGTGCCTTTACCTATCCTAGTGCTCCTATGAAGTGCTTCCCCAGTGGCTGGAGCATGGGTGGTGGGAAGCTACTAGCCTTCAGCAGATGGCCTTGGAGAATGACCTCGAGCAGCTCTGGGCCAGGAGGGCAAATGTAGTAGTCAGACCTTTGATGGCAGATGTTTGTGCTGCAATGGAAGCTGCGGCATCGGCCATCAGACGCTGCGTCATGTTGTGTTCCACAGGTGCGCTGATGGAGGTGACCACCCGTTCCATGTTGGAAAGAATGGGCTCCAAGCTCTGCGCAAAGCCCTGCGCCAAGTTGGAGCTGGACTCCTCCATGCCCCTTCTCATTGTGCACAGGCTTTCAGGCAGGCTTTCCAGTGACCCAAGCATTTGGTGGTGTACGCCCATTAGCCGTCTTCTGTAGCCTGGCCCATCGAAGTCCTCATCTGACTCCTCTGCAGCAGAACTAGTGAGCGACCTTGCCCTCCAGCGAACTGGCACCTGTGGGATCCGTTCCCCCCGCCCCGGCTCCTGTGCACTTGTGCTCGGTGTCTCACCACGTGCAGATCCCTCCTTTAACCTAACCTCTAAAGGACACGCGATGTCAGTTTCTGAGCTGGTGAAAGCAAGTTTCAGATCGAGTGATGATGTGGCTTCAGAGTTCCCCTCCTCCTCCTCCTCCTCCTTCTCCTTGGATGGTGCCACCATGTGTTCTTGAGCATCTGCAATGACAAAAGGAAACAGGTTGAGTTGTGGAGTGGGGAGAGGAGCAAGTAAGACGTGCATGCTGACAGTATGTGCAGCACGTGAGTTAGAAAAGATTATGGGAGGAGGGAAATGTGGAAAAGGAGAAAGAACATTAGATATGCAGAGACCCCCTTCATTGGGACCTCCAGCGCGGCATGTTGTCACAGCTGCAGTGATGGCCCGCCCAATGATCCGAAGCACTGTCTCCTCTAGGGGGGTGAGGATGTGTAAGCATCACCGTCCACCCTCCTGCTGCCGGCTGTTATGCGCCACTTTCCCCTGCAAGAGAGAGGACAGTGTGTCAGTGAGTATCCTGCAAGGTGTGTGGGTGATGTGCCTGTCATGGTCAAATAGCTGCCAGTTTGTGTGACTTGTGAGTGGTGGTTGTGTGAACTGTAAGTGTGGTACTATGTGCGGGTGAGATGCAGTATGCCGAGTGCAGCATTGCGTTGGATGGGCAGTGTTTGTTGGTGGGTGGGTGACTGGGAGTGTGATGTGTGGAGCAGTGGTGCAGTTGGTATGATGTGCCACTTGACACTTGCATTCACTCAACTTGACCACTCGGGTCAAATCATTGAACTTCTTTCGGCACTGCACCCACGTGCGTGGTGCAATGTCCTTGGTGTTTACTTCCTGCGCCACAGCCTGCCAATGCCTATGGAGCTTTAGTCTGGAGGGTCTCTGGCCACCCTGCGGGTACGTGTTGGCCCTCCTTTCGTCCACACCTTCCACCAGAGCCTCTAGTGCATCATCAGAGAAGCGTGGAGCCCTCTCTCGTGCTGGTCTTGCGATCCTCATGGCCATTTTTCCCTTCTCCTAGTAAGCTGCGTACCTGCCATTTGAAATGTGCACCTGCACCTTTAAGAGGTGCAGGCTGCTGATGACGTGTGCTGTGCACGCCCCATTTCCAACTTCCTCATTCTCCGTGCAGCCTCTCAACAGCGTGGGTAGCGCTGGCTGCACGGAGATATCGTGGTACATAGCAGGTAGCACAAAGTTCATGTGCTGCCTGCGTAGGGGCCATCGGGCGCGGGGTACCAGTGCATCACACTACCCCCGCCCAAAAATGGCCCTTATCGAATATTTTCCTCTGGATGTCTTAAATAGGAAGAGTTCCATTTTCCAGCACTAACATCCCTCACCTTAATGAACACAAAGATTCCTATTTCTTTCTGTCTCAGTCTCTTCGGTCCACTTGTCCCCTTGCCTGTTAATGTACTTAAAAAAAAAATTTCCTTTGTTTCTTCCCCTTTTTAACTCATGTCTTTGCCCCTTTTTGTGATTTATCTTTCCATTCCACTTTCTCTCCTCTTTGTTTTTCTTCGGCTACAATCTCCTGCCAACTGCTAACAGAGCCGCAGGTCCTGCCTGTCCCCGTTCAGCCCCAATAATTATGGGTTTTCCGGAGCAGAAGAGCATTTGCTCCAATCTCACTGTTCATCCTTTGGCCATCAGCACCAAATGTCCCCAACATCAACACCAAACATGCTGCTTCAACTATGTCCTATCAGCACCAGATCTGGCACAATCCTCGCAGGGTAAGGATCTGCCCGCAGCCCATCAAAGGCCATCAGCAGCTTTCCCAGAGAAAAAGTCAAGTCCAGTCTCAACAGCTAAAGGATTCGCACGTTAAGAAAAAAAAAGTCTCCGAGGTCCCATGTTTCAATCTCCTAACTAGCCGGTGTGTGAGAGAGGGAGAGAGAGAGAGAGAGAGAAAGAGATAGTTAGTTATTCTGGGATAGAAATTCATATAAGTTGCACCGTTTTTTTGGGCCTAATAGAGGCGCAAAACACACCACTTTAGAAGTGGGACAGACTGGGCCCAATCTGCGCAGGCGTTGGTTCCACTGCTAAATACATTGGACCTTTTGTTAGGTGCCCCGGGTGACTGCCTAGAACAGGTGTTAGACCCCCTGAGTATGTCAATTAGGGCGTGTTGTAGCACCCCTGTCATAGATCCCTGTTATAGGATCATTGTTGCAGGATCCCTGTTGTAGATCCCTGTCGCAGGATCCCTGTTGCTGGATCCCTGTCATCGATCCCCGTTGCAGGATCCCTGATGTTGGAACCCTGTTGTTGGATCCCTGTTGCTGGATCCCTGTTGCTGGATCCCTGTTGCTGGATCCCCGTTGCAGGATCCCTGATGTTGGAACCCTGTTGTTGGATCCCTGTTGCAGGATCTCTGTTGCTGGATCCCTGTCATAAATCCCTGTTGCAGGATCCCTGATGTTGGAACCCTGTTGTTGGATCCATGCTGCAGGATCCCTGTGTAAAATTAATTACCAATATCTGCCCTGTTCAGGATTCTTCAGCAGGCTGCCAATTAAAGGTAAGTATTAATTTAATTTGTTTAAAAAACCTTTCTGTGGAACCAGAAGGGGCAGGAGAGCTCCCACCGAGTCCACATTCTTGGTGATCGCCACCCCACCTTCCCATGTTGCCAGCTTCAACCTCCACTCTCGGAACCTACCTGAGGGCCTCTGCTAGTGAGGTAGCAGTTGGCCAGAAATTAATTTTGCTCGTGGGGCATGCTGCCTGTGGAGGCCTCGGCAGCCGGCTCTCAATATGTAGATGAGGATCGATTTACTGGTGATTCTTGGCCAGTTTAGTTCTGGTACGCGCTGCCCTGAAACAGGTCCAGACCAAAATCTACCTGAGAAATATGAGGAAGAATCCTTTGCTGCAGACCACTTGCAGTCAGCAGAAAATGTCTCCCCTCCCAATTCCACCACACTGCAGCACAGGGTGGGAGTCCACACTTTGTGAGGTACTAATTTCCATTGAGCTGTATACCCACCGCACCTGTTGCACAGACTAGACTTGTATTCCCTTGAGTATAAAAGTTTGAGGGGTGATCTAATTGAGGAGTTTAGGATGATGAAAGGATTTGATAGGGTAGATAGAGAGAAACTATTTCCTCTGGTCAGAGAGTCCATAACAAGGAGGCATGACCTTAAAATTAGAGCTAGGCCGTTCAGGGGTGATGCCAGGAAGCACTTCTTCACACAAACGGTAGTGGAAATCTGGAACTCTCTCCATTTGAGGCTGGAGGTCAATTGAAAATTTCAAAACTGAGGTTGATAGATTTTTGTTAGGTCAAGGTATTAAGGGTTACCGAACCAAGACAGATAAATGGAGTTAAGATACAAATCAGCCATGATCTAATTGAATGACGGAACAGGCTCGAGAAGCTGAATGGCCTACTCCTGTTCTTAAATTCCTGTCAAATGGAGATAATTACAGCCAGGACTCAATCAACACCTGGCGAGTCAGGTGCTGAGGCTGCCCAAACCCAAAAACCCCTGTTCCATGACAACCATGGCCAGAATTCAGAAGCAATTAAATGAACCTAAGGAACAAAGCAAATTACATAGAATTAGATAGAATCTACAGCACAGGAAGAGGCCATTCGGCCCAACTGGTCCGTGCTGGTTTTTATGCTTCACACGAGCCTTCTCCCACCCCTCTTCATCTCCTATCAGCATACGCTTCTATTCCTTTCTCCATTTTGTATTGATCGAGCTTCCTCTTAAAGGCATCCATACTTTTTGCCTCAACTACTCCATGTGGTAGCAAGTTTCACATTCTAACCACTCTCTAGGTAAAGAAGTTTCTCCTGAATTCGTTATTTGTTTTATTAAAGACTATCTTATATTTATGACCTCTAGTTTTGGCCTCATCCACAAGCAAAAACATCTTCTCTATGTCCATCTTATCAAACCCTTTCATGATCTGAAAGACCTCGATCAGGTAACCTCTCAGACTTCTCTCTGCCTGTTTAGTCTTTCCTGCTATGTATAACCTCTCAGTTCTGGTATCATCCTTGTGAATCTTTCTCATAAATGTTTTATTTATTTTTTGATTTAAAAAAATCCATCTATCTTACATGAACCTGTTTGTTGCTTGTATAATATTCAGTCGGGCCGCTCGTTTAATCATTTGCTTGCGTGACATGCTCAGTTTACAAAGCGATGTCCGACAATGCTTCCTGCATGTTTGCAATTCCACCCCTGATATAAATATATATAAAAAACACACAGGGAGGGTTTTGATCGGCATTAGCTGAACTGTGCATCAATGCTTCCTGTCCTATAGGTGGGAAATGCAACTATGACCCACTGTCCCAATAACACATGCACTGGTGTCAGTGCCACAATACAGAAGATATAATGAGCTCTATGTACCGAATTGGTTCACAAATTAACTGACTACAGTGATTGGTGCATTGGGCCAAATTCCAGCCTCAGCAGATAAATGAGTTTGTCTCACGACTGGTTAAAACAGGTCCCCTTCAAACCCACCCTTCGCTTTGTTGTACATCAACATTAAATTGCGATAGGCCTTATTCATGGCTCAGTTGGTGGCACTCTCACCTCTGAGACAGAAGGTCATGGGCTCAAGTCCCACTCCAGAGACTTGAACACAAAATATAGGCTGACACTCCCAGTGCAGTACTGAGGGAGGGCTGTGCTGACTTTTGGATGAGATGTTAAACCGAGGCCCCGTCTGCCCTCTCAGGTGGATGTAAAAGATCCCGAGGCAATATTTTGAAGAAAAGCAGGGCAGTTTTCCCTGGTGTTCTGGCCAATATTTAACCCTCACCCAAGATCACTAAAACAGATTATCTGATCATTATCTCATTGCTGTTTGTGGGACCTTGCTGTGTGCAAATTGGCTGCCACTTTTCCTACAACAATGACTACACTTCAAAAATACTTAACTTGCTGTAAAGAGCTTTGGGATGTCCTGAGGTTATGAAAAGTACCATATGCAAGACTTTTTTTCTTTATAGCATCACAATGAAATTAATGGGGATCAGTCGAAAAACAACGTATTGCCCAAAAATCTATTACGGTTAATGTTAATATAGATTTTACCTGCTTCAGAGGCCAAAAATGTTCATTTTTCCACACAGGCTTGACTACTATCTATATTCAGCAGTGAATAAAATAGTTGCCACTTTGCTGTACTTACAACTTTTGCATCTTTTTGTAGTAAGCATTCCTTGTATAGCGATATCAAAATTACCGGTGAAAATGCTGAGTGAATTTAACATTTAGTAATATTGGATATTCTCGCGAGTTCCACATTCCCACCACTCTCTGGGTAGAGAAGTTTTTCCTGAATTCCCTATTGGATTTAGTGACTGTCCTATATTTGTGGCCCCTAGTTTTGGACTCCCGTAAAAGTGGAAACATCTTCTCTGTGTCTAACCTATCAAACCCCATCATGATTTTAAAGACCTCTATCAGGTCACTCCTCAGCCTTCTCTTTCCTACAGGAAAGAGCCCCAGCCTGTTCAGTCTTTCCTGATTGTTATGACCTCTCAGTTCTGGTATCACCCTTGTAAATCTTTTTTGCACCTTCTCCAGTGCCTCGATATCCTTTTTGTAAAATGGAGATCAGAACTGTGCACAGTACTCCAAGTGTGGTCTAATCTAGATTCAATACAAACTTAACATAACTTCTTTGCTTTTCAATTCTATGCTCCTGAGAAATACAGCCTGATATGGTGTGCACACTCTCTCCCAGGAGTCATATGGCCATTTACATAACTTAGAGTGCCCAAGTGCAGTATGCCAAGAGCCATGACTTAGGGATCCATAAGTCTTTATAAGGATACTTCTGGAGTTTAAGCTGTTAAATTCTTGCAGTTTACAGGACACAGTACTGGTAAGCTTCTTATTGCTTGTTTATTCAGCACCATCTTATTTATTAAGACACTGGCTTTCAGGGTTTAGTTAGAGCCAAGTGGGTAGAACCCTAGTCCTCGGTGAAATGTCTATCTCCATTAATGATCAGGCTGGTTGGTCATTACCATTGCCCTGGTCTACTGCAGACCTGGCCAGCTCAGGTATCCATTTACCAAGCTAACTCCATTCCAATCTTCCATTGCCAGACGTGTCAGCTTGGAGCCCACTCAATCTCAAAGGGGACGTACTTACTTCTCTCTGGGGTGGATGGGCACCAATTGGTCATTCGGCAACTAACTAGCATGGGGTTTGATCCCTTACTGGGCAGACAGCGGGTACCAGGAGCCTTTCATAATTGACATGATGAACAACACAACTCGCTATAAAATGCAAGAGTGCATTTCTACCATCTTCCTGACTATCATGGACACATATCATACTTATGAACATGGGAACAGGAGTTGGCCATTCAGCTCCTTGAGCCTGTTCCACCATTCAATTAGATCATAGCTGATCTGTAACTTAATTCCATCTACCCACCTTGGTTCAGTAACCCCTAATGCCCTTGCCTAACAAAGACCTATCGATGTGACAAATAGCTACACAGCGCCAGCTATTTGCATTGTTCGCCATTTTTACAACTCAGTCAAGTGCTGAGGACTGAATTCTATGAACACGACACAGTGCAATTAAACAAGGGTTTCGGTCAAGCTGGGAAAGAACAGTTGATCCCAGACAAGCCATAAGACAGAATGCTACGGAGTCATTGGGTTAAAGCCACAGTAGCTGTAGTTCGAGTGATGGTTTCATCAATTGGAAGCATAGAGCTTCAGAAGCAACTACTAGGCTCTCTAGAGGCAGCAAAACCTGGCCTTACATATCTTATTCCTGGCCTGAAGCTAATCCCTTCCAACAGTTTTCATCCCAGATCTTGGTTTCCTCATGACTACATGACAGATACCTACCATTAGCATTGTGTTGGTCCTGTAACAATAACTTGCAATTATATAGTGCCATTAACACAGGATAATATCCCAAGGTGCTTCACAAGAGTATAATCAGACAAAAACCGAGCTAAAGAAGGAGATATTAAGAGGGGTAACTAAAAGTTTGGTCAAAGCAGTTGGTTTTTCAGAGGGTTTAAAAGGAGAGAGAGGTGGAAAAAGAAAGGTTCATGGAGGGAATTCCAGAGCTCAAGTGTTAATTGTATCCATGTGATTTATATCAATTAGTGTTAATTGTATTTAGGTGGTGCATATCAATTGGGGACTCTCTTGTATTCATTTATATGAGAGCTTATCTAGGGTGTGGAGTGGGTAATGTGGATCTCTGTGAATAAAGGCTTGGAAGCAACTGAAGATCAGGCTCTAGTATTCTATCCTTCACCACCTGGCTATCCAATTTATTACATCAGGGTCTAGATGGCTAAAGGCACATCTGCTAATGGTGGGGCGAAGGGAGTGGGAGATGTGTAAGGGGCCAGAGTTGGAGGAGCGCAAAGTCATCTGCTAATGGTGGGGCGAAGGGAGTGGGAGATGTGTAAGGGGCCAGAGTTGGAGGAGCGCAAAGTTTTCGGAGGACTGGAGGAGGTCACAGAGATTGGGAGAATTGCAGCCATGGAGGGATTTGAACACAAGGATGGGAATTTTAAATTTGAGGTCATAGAATCATAGAATCATAAAACGGTTACAGCACAGAAGGAGGCCATTCGGCCCATCGAGCCCGTGCCAGCTCTTTATAAGAGCAATCTAGTTAGTCCCATTCCCCGCTCTTTCCCCCATAGCCCTGCAAATTTTCTCCCTTCATGTATTCATCCAATTCCTTTTTGAAAACCACGATTGAATTTGTTTCCCTTACAGGCAGCGCATTCCAGACCATAACCGCTCGCTGCGTAAAAATGTTTTTCCTCCCGTCACCTTTGGTTCTTTTGCCAATCACCTTAAATCTTGGTTCTCGACCCTTCCGCCATTGGGAACAGTTTTTCTTTATTTACTTTATCTAAACCCTTCATGATTTTGAACACTTCTATCAAATATCCTCTTAACCTTCTCTGCTCTAAGGAGATCAACCCCAGCTTCTCCAGTCTATCCACGCAACTGAAGTCCCTTATCCCTGGGACTGTTCGAGTAAATCTCTTTTGCACCCTCTCTAAGGCCTTCGCATCCTTCCTAAATTGTGGTGCCCAGAATCGGACACAATATTCCAGCTGTGGTCGAACCAGTATTTTATAAAGGTTCGACATAACGTCTTTGCTTTTGTTGGTGGACTGGGAACCAATGTAGGTCAGTGAGCACAGGGGTGGGGGGTGATCAGGACTTGGTGCGGGTTAGGAGATAGCAGCAGAGTTTTGGATAAGCTCAAGTTTATGGATGGTGGAGTTTGGGTGGCCAGCCAGGAGAGCTTTGGAATAGTCGAGTCTGAAGGTTACAAATGTATGGATGAGGGTTTCAGCAGCAGATAGGTTCAGGCAAGGGCGGAGACGGGTGACGTTACAGAGATGGATTTAGATGGCCGTTGGATGGAGAGGATATGGCTTCGGAAGCTCAGCTCGAGGTCAAATAGGACGACGAGGTTGCGAGCAGGCTGATTTAGCCTGTGACAGTGGGCGGGTAGGGTAGTGGAATCAGTGGTTAGGGAATGCAGCTGGTGGCGGAGGCCAAAGACAATGACTTTGGTCTTCCCAATGTTTAATTGGAGCTTCCCCATGTCGGACAGCTGGCGATGTGTCAGCCACCTTGATGTGATAGAGGTTCACACCAATGCTGAGTATCAGGCTAACTCAGTACAACTAATTATCCTCATATATGGAGCTTTGATAAAGAGACATGAGGCTGTCACTCACTCTATATTGCTCAGTGCCAGATTATTGCAGCCCAGAAGCCTCCTTCCCTGCAATCCTTTCCCCATTTTGCCATAAATCCACTGCCCAGCTTGGTCATGGATCTGGCACATGGAGTTAAAGAGAGCCTTCTGTTGAAATAGGTGTTCTGAACCAAGAAGGACGGCTTGGACGCACATTGTGCACATCATATGTTTGAACTGCATTGACACATCACTGTCATTAAAGGAAGATAGGAAAGACCAGTGCCCTTCACCTCATGGCACCTCGTGGTATCTGTGTTCAAGATTAAATTGCCATCCATCAGGATCAACAAGGTATCAATATGAACCAACAATGGGGACTTGTGCAACATGTATGTTCCAACCAATACCCTATCGTAGATCCTCGAATCATACAGCATAGAAGGAGGCCATTCAGCCTATTGTGCCTGTGCTGGCCCTTTGAAAGAGCCATCCAATTAGTCCCACTCCCCTGCTCTTTCCTCATAGCCCTGCAAATTTTTCCATTTCAAGTATATATCCAATTCCCTTTTGAAAGTTACTATTGAATTTGCTTCCACCACCCTGTCAGGTAAAGCATTTCAGATCATAACAACTCGCTGCATAAAAAAAACTTCTCCTCTGTTTCTTTTGCCAATTACCTTAAATTTGTGTCCCCTGGTTACCGACCTGCCAGTGGAAATAGTTTCTATAGCTGGTTGGAGAAGGCTGCTTTCCTGCTTTGTGGCAAAATTATTACAATCCATGAATCAAACATTGTGTCAGGACAGAGTTAATTCTGCCTCTCTTCTGTTTGTATAACCTCAATTATTACAATGAACATGTATCTCGAAAATATATAAAACAAATTTATATTAAAAAACGGATGGATCACCCGTATCTCTTTTATTCGTTGATCAAACAGTTGAAACTCTGGCTATAATTAATAGGCATTGTTGGATGACATAACAGCCATCAAAAGAGTAGAAATGACAGCAGAAGCGGAGGGATCAGAAAAAAAACGTGGGTAGAAATTGGTCATGCTCATGAGAAGGACTACATAGTAATAACAGAGAGCTTCTATCAATTGTCAGCTGAAGCTGAATGTGTATATAATGAGTCGTTCAGGCAAATAAAGGCGACTGAAAGGTATAAATGTGATAATCATGGGGAATTTCAATATGCTGGAGTTAAAGTGGACTTGGGGAAAGGGCAGAGGAATGGGACACATTGGATAGCTCTTTCAAAGAGGCACGATGGGCCGAATGGCCTCCTTCTGCGCTGTATCATTCTATGATTCTATGATTAAGAACAGCCAAAAGGTTCTTGTATATTGAGTCATTGTGTGCTGCCTCATCTAATGGAAAGAGAAGACAAGGCTTAATCTTGGGTGACCACAGTTATCGAATTCAGAGACACTGGCAGAACACAATCAGAACAATGAGTAAGCAAATCTTTAATATGCTTCAATAACACTTCAGTCTATTGGATTGATCAGAACATGCCCTGCAATATGCATTTTGCAAAGTTTAGAAGTTCTTTTTGGAACAAATGTATCAAGAGATTTTGACCTGTATCTGAAAGGAGGAATAGAATCTGTTCTATTGTGTCAGAATCACTAAGGCATGCTGCTATACTGCTGAAGGGTGTGATGAATTCTGTTGATGCCATTATAGATATGAGCCTGAAGCTTTCTCCTTGGGCACAACTTGAAATGCGCCCATTTTGCCGATGTCAAGTTATGCCCAAGCATCCTCCCAATCTCATTAGAATACTCCCGAACTTAAAATGTGTGTAAATCAGCGTAAACAACTGGGGCCCAAGGAAACACCGAATTCACATCAGTGTATTCCTTCTTTGAGTCTTAAAATTTAAGCTTCAGCTCATTTAACTATCATTCATGCACATCAGGCACAGCTGGTTTAAGAACCTGCAATCAGGGAAGCTTTTCAATTTTTAATGTGACTCATTCTTACACTATAAAAATCCAATAAAAAAAACAATAAATACAGAGCAGGTCTCAGTGAGGATAAATTTCTGAAAAATGCTCAAAAAATTGCAATTAAAAGACCAGAAAAATTACTTTGTTTCCTGCTGCATCTGAAAATTTGGTGGCAATGTTGAGGGACCCTCAAACAAGCACAGTTGGAGGATACTCGCATTTGAGAGTCGGGCGTGGCCAGTTTGTGGGTGTGGTCTAGATTTGTGGGTGGAGATGCATTCAGACCAGTTTGACGGATGGACATAAAAGATGGAGGAAACTTGTGCGTATTGTAGTTAGGCGGGTAGCCAACTTGCTGACGCTCAAAATTCCATGATCTTTTAAGACACGAAATTAGTTTGTGCCCAGATTATGGGTGCAAATGTAAAGGAAACACCAGGCTTAAATGCTGACCAGAATGCCTTCATCCTGTATAAGGGCTTCCATACCAAACTGTACCAAACTTTGTAAAGCCTCCAGGTAATTGCCTACATTAGGCCAGTGTGGCCCAACTGTCCATTAATACTTCTTGTGGAACTGCCTTGGTTCAGTGGGTAGTGCACTCACCTCTGAGTCAGAAGTTTGTGGGCTTAAATCCCACTTGAGCACAAAATCTAGGCTGATACTCCACTGCAGTAGTGAGGGAGTGCTGCACTGTCGAAGGTGTCATCTTTCAGATGAGACTACCCTCTCTGTTGGATGTAAAAGATCCCACGGCACTATTCAAAGAAGAGTAGGAAAGTTCTCCCTGGTCTCCTGGCCAACATTCATCTGTCCACTAAAACGGATTATCTAGTCATTTATCTCATTGCTGTTTGTGGGAGCTTGCTGTGTGCAAATTGGCTGCTGTATTTTTGTACATTACAACACTTTAAAAGTAATTC
This sequence comes from Heptranchias perlo, assembly GCF_035084215.1. NCBI lineage: Eukaryota > Metazoa > Chordata > Chondrichthyes > Hexanchiformes > Hexanchidae > Heptranchias > Heptranchias perlo. Next base: position 16,097,805 of record NC_090329.1, on the reverse strand, counting down.
ATTGGCTGTGAAGCACTTTGAAACATCCTGAGATCATGAAAAGGTGCTATATAAATGTAAGTTTGTTCTTTCTTTCTTGGGTTATTGCTGATCCCTTTCCCACGAGGCAGTTTCAACTACAGGAACAACAACTTGCATTTATATGGTGCCTGTAACGTGGTAAATCGTCCCAAGGCACTTCATAGAATTGATTATCAAATAAAATTTGATACCAAGCCACACAAGGAGATATTAGGATAGGTTTAAAGGATGAGAGGTAGAGAGGCAGAGGTTTAGGGAGGGAACTCCAGAGCTTAGGGCCTAGGCATCTCAATGGTGGAGCGAAAAATAGATCAGGAATGCGCAAGAGGTCAGAATTGAAGGAGGGTACAGTTGATCCTTTTATTTGACGGTGCTTAAACCTGGCAGGCAAATAACGTCATTTTTTTTGTAAAAGTGCTAACAGTTGAACAGCTGAGTTACAGCTTTGGGAATTCAGCTTCAAAAATGATCCATTAAAGAACATTTCACTTACAAATAGCGAAAATCTTTCAATAGATCCTTCTTCATCTTCGAAAAATAAATTCATCCCTTTTCGGCCTGAGGGTATACTATTGCAGCAGCAGCTGTATTCCTGTCATCATCAATAACCACAGGCTACTTCTTAGCAGCAGATGTTAATTTTATTATCGTCCTGAAGCACGTAGTCATGAGAAGTGTAGGGAAGCTGTGTACTAAGCTGGCATGCCTCATTAACATCTAATTTGGGGTATATTCCTATGACTTCTGTTCGACGTCCCCAGACGCTGTCAACATTTCAAAATTGCACCATTTGTCTACTTTTCAGCAAACTCTGCTTTGGGAAACAGATGCCTCTTGTCTGTGGCACTTCCCATCTTTTAACGGGAAGAGGGCAGCCATCGAATCTCTTTGGACATTTTGCGAAGACTCTGAACCGAGGGGGAACGGTGAAAAAACCCACTGTGATCATGAACAGAGCGCACATATATCAGGAAGCAAAAACTGGAACACCGCATGGTACAAAGTCATCGATTCACAAATGACCTTGCTTACAGTGAGTTGGCTATTTCAGAATTACATAGAATTTACAGCACAGTAACAGGCCATTCAGCCCAACTGGTCCACGCTCGACATGAGCCTCCTCCCACCCTACTTCATCTCACTCTATCTGCAGATACTTCTATTCCTTTCTCCCTCATGTACTTATCTAGCTTCCCCTTAAAGGCACCAATGCTATTTGCCTCAACTACTCCATGTGGTAGCGAGTTCCACATTCTAACCAATCTCTGGGTAAGATGTTTCCCTTTCACCTGTGTTATACTTTCAATAGTTTGCGACTATCCAGCAATAAATTTTGTTGATGCCACAAACGCTCATATTTTTGGTTCAAAAAAATGATAATACAGACAGTTTCCTTGTGCTAATATTTTTAATTTTGTTGATGTCCAGTGGCTGCCGAATACAATGGCTGTCAACGGTCAAAGGTGTTGATTGCTCACTCTGCTTCTCCAGGGTGATAACAGCTAACCCTGTGAAAGCAACATGGAATGGAAAGCAGCAGAGAGAAAGGGGAGTCAGCAAAGAGAGACAGACTATTCCAATGCTCTCCTGGTCAGTCTCCCACCTTGCACCCTCCATAAACTTGAGCTCATCCAAAACCCTGCTGCCCGTATCCTAACTCACACCAAGTCCCGTTCACTCATCACCCCTGTGCTCGCTGACCTACATTGGCTCCCAGTCCAGTAATGCCTCGATTTTAAAATTCTCACCTTTGATTTCAAATCCCTCCATGGCCTCACCTCTCCGTAGCTCTGTAACCTCCTCCAGAACTACAACCCTCTGTGATCTCTTCGCTCCTCCAATTCTGGCGTCTTACGTATAAACTCCCTAAACCTCTCCACCTCTCTACCCTCTCTCTTCCTTTAAGACGCTCCTTAAAACCTACCTTTTTGACCAAGCATTTAGTCACCTGTCCTACTAGCTCCTTATAAGGCTCGTGTTAAATTTTGTCTGATAACGCTCCTGTGAAGCACCTTGGAACATTTTACCACGTTAAAGGTGCTATATAAATGCAAGTTGTTGTTGATGTTGATAAGTGAGAATTAGAGAGAGGAACATATCTGAAGTGAGATAGATTCATGTAGCAGCACAACAGGCAGAGCAGAGAGGGTTAGAGTGATAATCTTATAGAATCATAGAATCATAGAAGTTACAACATGGAAACAGGCCCTTCGGCCCAACATGTCCATGTCGCCCAGTTTATACCACTAAGCTTGTCCCAATTGCCTGCACTTGGCCCATATCCCTCTATACCCATCTTACCCATGTAACTGTCCAAATGCTTTTTAAAAAACAAAATTGTACCCACCTCTACTACTGCCTCTGGCAGCTCGTTCCAGGCACTCACCACCCTTTGAGTGAAAAAATTGCCCCTCAGGACCCTTTTGTATCTCTCCCCTCTCACCTTAAATCTATGTCCCCTCGTTATAGACTCCCCTACCTTTGGGAAAAGATTTTGACTATCTACCTTATCTATGCCCCTCATTATTTTATAGACTTCTATAAGATCACCCCTAAACCTCCTACTCTCCAGGGAAAAAAGTCCCAGTCTATCTAACCTCTGTCCCACTCTTGGAGAGTGGGACAGAGGTTACTATGGGCCAACAGGAAGTGTAGTTGTTAACATCCACTCCCTCCATTACCGGCGCATTGTGGCTACAGTGTGTATTATCTACAGAATGCACTGCAGCAACTCACCAGGGTTTCTTCGGCAGCACCTCTCAAACCAACGACCTCCGCCACTTAGAAGGACAAGGGCAGCAGGTGCGAGGGAACATCATCACCTCCAAGTTCCCATCCCGACTTGGACAAATATCGCCATTCCATCATCGATTCTGGTTCAAAATCATGGAATTCCCTACCTAACAGCTCTGTGGGAGCGCCTTCACCATGCGGACTGCAGTTCAAGAAGGAGGCTCACCACCACCTTCTCAAGGACAGCTAGGGTTGGGCAATAAATGATGGCCTAGCCAGTGACGTCCATATCCCAAGAATGAATAAAGTGATATAAAGTGATACTTAGAGTAGTTGATTCCTCCCCCCAACCTCCAACCCCCCCCCAACCCTCCCTCCACCCCCCCCCACCCTGTAACCGTTGTGATATTCTTATGTTCTTATATTTTCTACATTACTCTTCAATAGACTCAACAAACCAATTTGGATTTATTGCAGATAGATTTCAGGACAATGTAAACGTTTCTAGTACAATTTATTTTCAATTCTATCTGAATTTAATGCCACACTTCAAATACTATTACACTGGGTTATATCTTGATTTTCCTTATATCGTTCCTTATAATTAGTTAGAAGGCAGCAGATTCCTTTCTGGTGTCATTGTTTGTGAGTGGATGTCATGCTGGTCCTGCACATTGATGCATTAAAAATAAACAAAGACTTGCATTTAAATAATGCCTTTTACAACCTCAGGACATCCCAACACGCTTTATGTCCATTGAAGTGCTTTTGAAGTGTAGTCACTGTTGTAATGTAATGCGACAATCAATTTGCGCACAGCAAGGTCCCACAAACAACAATGAAATAAATAACCAGATCATCTATTTTAAGTATTGGTTGAGGGATGAATGTTTCCCAGGATACCAGGGGAATGACCCTGCTCTTCCTTGAAGTAAAGCCATGGGATTTTTTATGTCTGCCTGAGAGGGCCGAAGGGGTCTCGGTTTATTACCTCACCTGAAAGACGGCACCTCGGACAGTGCAGCACTCCTTCAGTACTGCACTGGAATGACAGCCTGGAATTTTGTGCTCAAGTTTCTGGAGCAGGACCCACAACCCACAACCCTTGAACTTTTGAACCCACAACCTTCTAACTCAGAGGTAAGTACGCTACCACTGAGCCAAGGCTGACATCGTAAACCAGACTTACTCTGTAATCCCTAAAACAAGGGTGCAATTTTTCAGTGAGATACATTTCTGTTCGTACTTTGTTTTCTATTTAGTAGTAAGTTAGGCACTACAATTTACACTACCCAAAAATGTTTCTCAATACCAGAGCACTAGACGTTGATATTACAGTGATGGGGTTTTGTTTTGTCCACATTTATGACAGATCAATTATTATAATGTTATATCTATTAATACCTGTTATCATAATATGAACCAAACCATGAATGGAGAAAAAATTGATAGAACGTGAACCCTTGCCAAATCTTGTAAATAAGTCGTTCTAATTAGTCATAATGCTCCGGCCATCATGGTGTGGGGCAGACTTGACGGACCAGCTGGCCTTTTCCTGTCCATCAATTTTGTATGTTCTTATGTTGGTACTGCTCTGTTTGTAATTGGTTTCATATTCTGCACATTAATTAGCATACTGGTCACCTGCCATTGCAAAGCCTATCTCAGCACGATCCATGTACTTTTAAAAAGTTTGTTCATGGGATGTGGGCATCGCTGGGAGGCCAGCATTTATTGCCCATCCCTAATTGCCCTTGAGAAGGTGGTGGTGAGCCATCGCCTTGAACCACTGCAGTCCGTGTGGTGAAGGTTCTCCCACAATGCTGTTAGGAAGGGAGTTCCAGGATTTTGGCCCAGCGACAATGAAGGAACGGCGCTATATTTCCTAGTCGGGATGGTGTGTGACTTGGAGGGGAATATGCAGGTGGTGGTGTTCCCATGTGTCTGCTGCTCTTGTCCTTCCAGCTGGTAGAGGTTGCGGGTTTGGGAGGTGCTGTCGAAGAAGCCTTGGCGAGTTGCTGCAGTGCAGCCTGTGGATGGTACACACTGCAGCCACAGTGAGCCGGTGGTGAAGGGAGTGAATGTTTAGGGTGGTGGATGGAGTACCAATCAAGCGGGCTGCTTTGTCCTGGATGGTGTTGAGATTCTTGAGTGTTGTTGGAGCTGCACTCATCCAGGCTTTGTCTTATAATATATTCTTATAGTTAAGATATATCTTAAATGCTGTAATGCTGAATGCCCTTCCAGCACATTCCTGCTGTAACTCTGATGGGAATCCAGCAGAATGGCCACGAATGAAGCAGCGACCCAGATACAATGAGTTGTAGACTCTCCTGGCAGTTACTGTGGGACCCTGTTAGGGACAGAGCCTCTATCTGCCCATAATAAAGCCAGAGGCAGGGGGTGGGGAATCCCAGGCCGGGAGGTCCTGTGTCCCTAGCCTGGTGGGACATCAGCTGATTGGGACAGTAATTGAAAGCAGGCATAATGAATGGCAGCTGTGGGACTCATCTGATGGTCCAGGTCTGCACTGTAGCCTGAACCCCTGAAGAAATATGACATTTAAAGACAAATTTCCATCTCCTTTATAAAGAGCATTGAGAAAGTTCTGTCATCTTCTTTTGGGGAGAGGAAGGCACTGGCAAACTCTCTTCTCAACAACCACAACAACAACTTGCATTTATATAGCGCCTTTAACGGGATAAAATGAGCCAAGGTGCTTCACAGGAGCGTTATCAGACAAAATCTGACACCGAGCCACAAAAGGAGATATTAAAACCAAAAGCTTTGTCAAAGAGGTAGATTTTAAGGAGAGATTTAAAGGGTGAGAGAGAGTAGGAGAAGTGGAGAGGTTTAGGGAGGGAATTGCAGAGCTTAGGGCCTAGGCAGCTGAAGGCATGGCCGCCAATGGTGGAGGGAAGGAAATCGGGGCTGCTCAAGGGGCCAGAATTAGATTCAGAACTCACACAGACAGACGGCGCATTGCTGCCAATGCAGTGTGATGCTGCCGCAGCCAATTGCACGAGAATTTCTTTTGAATGCTGAAAAATTGTATTCGATGTAGGTTTGTTAACTCCAGTAGGGCTATTTAATAAAACCAGTAGGTTGCAAGCTGAGCAATTCTATGTAATGTTGTCTCCATGTGAGCTGACATTTTGAACATGCATAGCGTCCTGGGTTTTTAGTGTTGGAAACAATTTGGAAGTTCTGCCTACGTTCCTTTTTGTTAATTTAGATTAAAAGAATTAAGGCTTTAGAAGTTATTCTATAGTTGCATAATACTCCGATTAAACCGCTTCTGGAGTACAGCGTTCAGTGCTGGACACCACCCCTCAGGAAGGATATATTGGCCTTGGAGGGGGTGCAGCACAGATTTACCAGAATTATACAGGGGGCTAAAAGGATTAAATTATGAGGACAGATTACTTCGATTAGTCTTATATTTCCATGATTATAGAAGATTAAGGGGTGATCTAATTGAGGTGTTTAAGATGATTAAAGGAATTGATAGGGTAGATAGAGAGAAACTATTTCCTCTGGTGGGGGGAGTCCAGAACAAGGGGGCATAACCTTAAAATTAGAGCCAGGCTGTTCAGGGGTGATGTCAAGAAGCACTTTTTCACACAAAGGGGAGTGGAAATCTGGAACTCTCTCCCCAAAAAGCTGAGGTTGCGGATCAATTGAAACTTTCAAAACTGAGATTGATGGATTTTCGTTGGGTAAGGGTATTAAGGGTTACGGAACCAAGTGGAGTTAAGATACAGTTCAGCCATGATCTAATTGAATGGTGGAACAGGCTCAAGGGGCTGAATGGCCTATTCCTGTTCCTATGCTCCTAGAAAAAGCTTAGATTTTAACCCTACCCACCCAGCGGAAACCGGTCAGGGGCTGGAGGGGGAATGCTGCCAGTTAAAGTCAGCCGGATGACTTACCTGCCAATGTCCCACCGAAATCCCGCAGCCTTCAATTTTAACCTGCTCTTTTGAGCAGGCAGCAAGTGAAGCCAGCAGTAACCGATGGGGTCCTTCTTTAAAGATGCAGATCAGGGTCCGTTGATGTCATTAGGGACCGACTCCAATTTAACTCTGGCTTGAGTCGGGAAGCCATTGTGTACTTTCCCACTGAGAGAAGATAATGGGAATAGGATCTGGGGCCTGAAGAGACCATTTAAGGTAACTTTTCTTACTAACATTTTGTGGGGCCAGAAGGAGCAGGAGTGCTTGTCCAGGCCCCAAGAGGAAAGTTTAGGCCTCCCCTACTGCGGGCTGCCCCACCTTCTCTCCTGTGAGACCCTCCTGAAGTTTCCTCCCCTGCGAACCTGCATTTGCCACTCGAATGTCCGCTTCTGCCCGCCAGCCAGCTCCCACTTCCTGCCTGCTGCGGCCTGGAAGATAAACTCAGCCGGGCCTCGCGCTGCCGAGGTTGGCGGGGAATTTGAAACTCGGCCTGCCCATCTGACTCTCGCTCCCGTGTTAAAATTCCCCCTTTTATCTCAAGAACAAGCGACAGCAGGTGAGACTGATATTCTCAGGAGAGGGTTTTAGTTGTTGGAGTGGGCAATCGCACTGCAACATTTTCTGTTAGATTATATGCATTCTGACATGATTCGTTGTAAAACAGTTTATGACGAATTCCATTCTTTTATCTAGATTTCAAACTTTACTCTGACCGTGTCAGATATGAGTGACGATCCCCAAAATGTCAAATCAATATCAGTACTCTACTGTACTGAGATCAGTTTTTCAAACCAGTTCTTCACGTCCTTTGTAAGTCATTTGAAGTTAATGCCGACACAGACTGATCCAAGCGGCTTTGTAATGATTCCTTTCAGGTACAAGAAGATATTTCAAAGACTTTGTGCTATGAAAATGATATAGTAAAGATCTCTAAGAATGTCTCTCACTGCGTGAATGCTCTCTGGTGACATCATTGGAAATATTCCAAACAGTAAGTAAAGCTTTCATTCTATGTCTGTTGTTGATCATTATACCCATATTAGGAATTGTGGAGTTCAGAAAGAACTTGCATTTATATAGCGCCTTTCATGACCTCAGGACATTCCCAAAGCGCTTTATAGCCAACGAAGTACTTTTTGAAGTGTAGTCACTGTTGTAATGTAGGAAACATGGCAGCCAATTTGCGCACAGCAAGCTCCCACAAACAGCAATGTGACAATGACCAGTATTCTGCTTTTAGTGATGTTGGTTGAGGGATAAATATTGGCCAGGACACTGGAGAGAACTCCCCTGCGCTTCTTCCAAGTGTGCCATGGGAAATAAAAGTAGTTTGTTACTACCACACTAAAATGAGTGGTTAATCGGACAGAACAATTTGGGTAACTGTGCATTGGTCGCTCTTTCAAATAATTCACTGCACATTGCTTTTGTGATAGTTGGAGTCCATTCTACACTCTTTCAGAATGTTAACTCCCCCCCTGTCTGATGAAAACTGGGTGGGCAGTAAAAATGGAATTGGTGAAACACCACTCTGTTCCTGCTCGACTGAAATTTAACATGCCTGATTTTTCAGGTTCTGGAGTAAGACGGGAACCTCGTACAGGTATGGAAATCGAGGTCCTATTGCATTACATCAGTAGGGCCCCCGATGCCATTTCAACGCAGGAGTAGGTGAAGCACTTGCAGCAGCCGCCCCAACACCTGAAACTTGGTTAGAGGAGCGAAGATGGCCTTCCCAACAATCTGGATGTTCTGGCCCAATGGGGAGTAGTGACACAGTGATGTGATAGCCAAATGACATACTTCTAATGCAATCAATCAATACACGATTCATCTACTTGGATCCTTAATTATTAGCAATGTATTAAAGTTTTACTGTACCTCACTTCACATGGGTCTTTTTAAATTGTGTCAAAGCAATGTACGTGTGCAAGTGAAATATCATTCATAGAATCATAGCATCATACAGCACAGAAGGAAGCCATTCGGCCCATCGTGCCTGTACCAGCTCTTTGAAAGGGCTATCCAATAAGTCCCGTTCCCCTGCTCTTTCCTCATAGCCCCGTAAAATTTTTCCTTTTCAAGTATTTATCCAATTCCCATTTGAAAGTTATTGTTGAATCTGCTTCCACCACCCTTTCAGGCAGTGCATTCCAGATCATAACAACTCGCTGCACGAAAAAAATTCTCTCCTCATCTCTCCCCCTCGTTCTTTTATTCCTTCAGAATAACCTTAAAAAAAAGGTTGAAAATGTTGTCTGTAAACTGTATAGTAACGGGCATTTGACAATGCAATGGCTTCAGATTTTATCTCTGACAGATCGAGTTGAATTCAGCCCAGATTTTAAGGATCTAAAGTTAATAAACCTCGGTCCAGCTGCACGAGTCCGGACTACAATACTGTGCAAAATCTTGCCACTAGGTTGGCAGCTGCACTACAAGAGCCCACGAGGATAGCCCAGAGTTGACCTCTTTGGGGATGGGAATTGTTTCCACAGAACTTCCCTTCAGAAAATTAACTGATAGGTTAGTTTGTACATGGCCTGTGGAAAGCGCAGGCTTGATGGGCCGAATGGGCTTTTGTTGCCCATGTTCTTGTTTGTAATGTTGGTGCTTATGGTCATATTTGGCTACAGGGTGCGAATTGAACAAGGTTGATCCCTTATTCTCCCAGATGGCTCTTCATCAGCTCTATGTTGCTCCATCATTGGCGGCCGTGCCTATGCCCTAAGGTCTGGAATTCCCTCCCTAAATCTCTCCACTTCTCTACCTCTCCTCATTTAAGATGCCCCTTAAAACCTACCTCTTTGACCAAGCTTTTGGTCACCTGTCCTAGTATCTCCTTATGTGGCTCGGCGTCAAATTCTGTGAAGCAACTTGGGACATTGCACTACTTTAAAGGTGCTATATAAATGCAAGTTATTGTTGTTATATATATATACATATGTGTCTATGTACATATACACTAATACAAGGATCCTGTCCCATTTGTCAAATAGTTAAATGTTCTTTTGAGTTACAAAAAGAATGTTGACGAGATAACTAAGAGCTGGAGAGGGGTCACTGGGGCGAGGTAATTAAAATGAGAAAGAAGTAAACTCTTAATTAAAGCAATAGTTATAAAAATTACCATAGGAAGAATAGAAATAAAATAGTATAATAAAGTCCAGTCGCTAAAGAGAAAAGAAAGCAGCTAACAGTGACATTTCAATTGTTTTCATAAGTTGTCTGGGGTCTCTAATCTTAAACAAATTGAAAAATAATTCCATCAATTTATATCTGCAGATAAAATAGCCTACTTACCGAATCAGTCACATGGTGCATCAGTAGTGCTTTCAAATGGCATCCATTTGACTCCATGACATGTTTTTAATTTTTTTTAAAAGGCTGTTAATCAGTTAACTACTGCTGAAACCCTCATCCATGCCTTTGTTACATCTAGACTCCAATGCTCTCCCAGCCGGCCTCCCAACTTACACCCTCCATAAACCCATCCAAAACTCGGCTACCTGTATCCTATCTTGCACCAAGACCTGTTTATCCATCATCCTTGTGCTCGCTGACCTACTGAATCCCACTCTGGCAGAGCCTCGATTTTAAAATTCTCTTCTTTGTTTTCAAATCCCTCCATGGCCTCGCCCCTCCTTATCTCTGTAACCTCCTCCAGCCCTACAACTCTCCGAGATCTCTGCGCTCCTCCAATTCTGGCCTCTTGTGCATCCCCGATTTTCATCGTTCCATCATTAGTGGCCATGTCCACAGCTGCCTAGGCCCCAAGCTCTGGAATTCCCTCCCACTACCTCTTTAAACCTCTCCGCCTTTCCACCTCTCTACCTCTCTTTCCCTTTACTCTGTTAAAGGTGCTGTTGTATAAATGCAAATTGTTGTTGTCATAGGAATAGGAACTACTTCAGTCTGGGAGAGAGTCTGGTGCGCTTGAAGTCTTTGTTATTGAGATGGATTAGCCTGTCCTGCGGGAATCACATGCATCTCACGAGACGGACAATTCTTTTATATCTTGTTGCAATGTGCATTCCAAGATTGATTGATTCCTTGGGTCTGGGCAATTTGTCGAGTCTGTAGAACCAATTCTTTTTTTCTGACTGTGCAGCTACCCATGGCCATGGTGGGAACAATAGAAAAAAGTAAATACAATTCCAGGGCATTTATATCATCTGCTTCTTAACAATCGTAAGTTTATTAATGAGATAGAGAGAATGAAGGTCTCTGTAAATCAGGGATCAGCTGCTTCAGAAACAACCTCATGTGTTGTCCACAACAGTGATAAGCAGGTGACATACAAACAGTGATGGACAGGAAAAGACCCTTTGGTCCATCCAGCCAGACCCACACAATTGTGATTCTTTGTGTATCACAATATATACACTCTCCACCCCCATCCGAGACCATGTGATCTCCTGGGAGAGGCGAAAAAACAGATTAAAAACCCCAGGCTAATTTGGGGGGAAAAAAAATCGGGTTCTGCTTGAGAAAATGAAAGGAAGAGCTAGGAAGAAGAAAGAAGGTTTGAGGAAAGAGTGGAGGGAGATGGTCAGAAGGGTGTGATTTAAGACTATGCGAGAGGAGCTAGTAAAGATTAAGTATCTCAGAATTCGACGGAGGTTTTATGATCAAAGGCTGAGATTGAAAGGCAGAGGCAGCAGAAGGCTCACAATAAGGACACGGCGGATTAGGAGGGGAGTGGGGGTTACAGTTATATGGAGTGAGGGAGATTACCAAGAATGTCAGACCTTTCGTAAGTCCTTGTATCTAAGCCAGAGAAAGATCAGCGTAAGACTTCCTTTTCAAAAGCCTCAGAGAATCCTTTTGATTTAATTGAACAAGCAATGAAATGTATGTACAGGAAGGTCACCAAGCAGTGATGTCTTCACAGTAAAATTACATCTTTATCTGGTGCAGGCCGAAGTTTCTGTTCTACTTTTTACCAGGCATTTTTTTTTTGAGGAAAAGTCTGCCTGATTTAAATTCAATGATGAAAGTGCTGATAACTGTGCTGGACAAAGAAAGCCTGTCGAGTCCCAGTTAACTGTTAGGAGCCTGATACCTAACTCACCACTGAGAGTAGATTGTGACCTCTTGGCTAAGGTGAAGACTGAAATATCCCTTCCCAAAATTATACAGAAGCTGGGATATTACTCCTTAGAGCAAAGAAGATTAAGGAGAGATTAGGTAGAGGTGTTCAAAATCATGAGAGGTTTTGATAGAGGAAATAAGGAGAAACTGTTTCCACTGGCAGGAGGGTTGGTAACCAGAGGACACAGATTTAAGGTAATTGGCAAAAGAACCAGAGGGGAGATGAGGAGAATTTTTTTTATGCAGCGAGTTTTTATGATCTGGAATACGCTGCCTGAAAGGGTGGTGGAAGCAGATTCAAGGTAACTTTCAAAAGGGAATTGGATAAATACTTGAAAAGGAAAACATTGCAGGGCTATGGGGGAAAGGGCAGAGGAAGTGGGACTAATTGGCTAGCTCTTTCAAAGAGCCGGCGCAGGCACAATGGGCCGAATAGCCTCCTTTTGTGCTGTATGATTCTATGACACATGGGAACAAAATGAGTTTCTCAAGGGAAGACAGTTGTCAGACGCACTAAAAGCTGAGGCACTTGTCATCGAATTCAATGGAGCAATGAACTTTGGGGAAGTTTAACTATCCCCGCTGGGCAGGAACGGAGCGGGCGAGTGTTCCAAATGAAGGGGATCCATTTCCTTCCAATCTCCAATTTTAACGTCATCGGTTTTGTCGTGTGATGAGGCGCCCACTGAACTCAGGCGGGGGCCTCATGCGTAACCGCTAATCGGGGTGCTATGACGTCACCAGGACCCCGGTGGCCATTTAATAGGCGGGGAAGCAGCCGGGATGAAGCAAGTCGGCAGCTGGTGGAAAGGACGAAGTGGCCCTCCAGGTAAGTGAAAAAAATTCCTTTGTGGTGCCAGGAGGAGCAGACAGGCTAACTCTGGGGCCCAAAAGGAAAGTCATGGCTACCCATGCCCCGGACCCCACCGACACCCCCCCCACCCCCACCATGCCATCCCTCCCTAAACTCCCTCGCCGTTACTTACCCGGAAGCTGGCGGTCGACCGGGGCTACCCAATCTAGCCCATCCGCAACCGCTCCATGCTTCTTAATGCCCGTTCCAGGTGGCAAGTGGACAAGGGGCATTAAAATGAGGCCAAGGAGTTAAAATACTCCCGGGCTTGAAACTTAGGTCGGCAAATGTGTTTCACACCCGCCTTTCCGTCCCCCTTGCCCGCCTGAAGATCGCTCCGGGTTAAAATCGACCCCCCTCATCACTGAATGTGGAAATTGTGTTTCGCAGCTTTCAGTTCTCGTTTCTTGCAGTCGGTTTTGGGTCGAATTTCGTTTGGTAATTGTTGTACTTGTCTCCCTTCACAAAAATTACTTCAGTTGTTGTAATTTTCTCCCCTTTCGTGTTGAGAAAAAAATGAGACAAGGAAGGATTGGCCCTTTGTTGTAGTTTTGGTAACGATCGGCCAATATCATATGACTAGAATTAGCAAAAGCTAAACTGAAAGAAGGAACTTACATTTATATCGCACCTTTCTCGACCTCAGGACATCCCAGAGTGCTTTATAGCCAATGAAGTACTTTTTTTTTAAGTGAAGTCACAGCTGTAATGTAGGAAACGCAACAGCCAATCTGCACATAGCAAGGTCCCACAAATAGCATTGTGATAATGATCAGTTAATCTGTTTTTTTAGTGACGTTGAGGTTAGGAACATAGGAACAGGAGTAGGCCATTCAGCCCCTCATGCCTGCTTCGCCATTTGATAAGATCATGGCTGATCTGTGATCTAACTCCATATACCTGCCTTTGGCCCATATCCCTTAATACCTTTGGTTGCCAAAAAGCTATCTATCTCAGATTTAAATTTGGCAATTGAGCTAGTAGCAATTGCCATTTGCGGAAGAGAGTTCCAAACTTCTACCACCCTTTGTGTGTAGAAATGTTTTCTAATCTCACTCCTGAAAGGTCTGGCTCTAATTTTTAGACTGTGCCCCCTACTCCTAGAATACCCAACCATCGGAAATAGTTTCTCTCTATCCACCCTATCCGTTCCCCTTAATATCTTATAAACTTCGATCAGATCACCCCTTAACCTTCTAAACTCCAGAGAATACAACCCCAATTTGTGTAATCTCTCCTTGTAACTTAACCCTTGAAGTCTGGGTATCATTCTAGTAAACCTATGTTGCACTCCCTCCAAGGCCAATATGTCCTTCCGAAGGTGCGGTGCCCAGAACTGTTCACAGTACTCCAGGTGCGGTCTAACCAAGGTTGAGGGATAAATATTGGCCAGGACACTGAGGAGAACTTCCTTGCTCTTCAAAATAGTGCCGTGTGATCTTTGATGTCCACCAGGGTCTCGGTTTAATGTCTCACCCGAAAGACGGCACCTCCAACAGTGCAACACTCCCTCAGTAATGCGCTGAGGTGTCAGCCTAGATTTTGTGCTCAAGCCTCTGGAGTGGAGTCCCTAACTGGAGAAGGGGTCCATAATATGAAAATAATGTGGTGATTTTTATGTAAACATTTCTAGATATGAGATTATTTGGAGTCAGAAATTATGCTGTAAGAGTACAGTACCCATTGTAAGAAAACAGAATAATTCAATGTCAAATTGTCCAACTAAAGAAATGATTTACTGAGAGTTCGAATTACTCCCACCCTGATGGAAGTAAATATCAACAAGGTTATTTCTGATATACAATTAGACTCGGACAGATAGAAACTGTTGTTATGTCACCACACGGAAAGCTATCGATTCTGAATGAATGTGATGCCTGGATTGAAATGTTGTTTCATTGTTCTCCCAGTAGAAATCAGAACACCCCACTTCATCAAGATTGAGAGAAAAGTTCTGATGAGAATTCCCCGTGTATTATCCAAGGACGACGACGACAACAACAACAACAACACAACAACTCACATTTATATTGCGCCTTGGGATGTTTTACTATGTTAAAGGCACTTCGCAGGAGTGTTATCAAACAAAATTTCACACCGAGCCACATAAGGAGGTATTAGGACAGATGACCTAAAGTTTGGTCAAAGAATTAGGTTTTAAAGAGTGTCTTAAAGGAGGAGGGAGAGATAGAGAGGCGGAGGGGTTTAGGGAGGGAATTCCAGAGCTTAAGGCAGAGGCAGCTGAAGGCACGGCCGCCAATGCTGGAGCGATGAAAATCGGGGATGCGCAAGAGGCAAGAATTGGAGGAGCGCAGAGATCTCGAAGGGTTGTAGGGCTGGAAGAGGTTGCAGAGATTGGGAGGGGCGAGGGACCATGGAGGGATTTGAAAACAAGGATGAGAATCAAAAGATAAGGGTTTCTGTGACACTGCATCCAAAAGAAACTGTCCAGGTGGAGGTGAAATCTCCTTTCTATTCAATTAAAATGAATTCTGTGTACCTTAATCTCCATAGTTTGCACTAGACAGTTACTAGTGGTTAATAAATACTGTAGACACGGGGCAGAAGGACGTTTCCTGCTCTATATACCGACAGTGCTCTCAAATTGTATCATGTTGAAAGATAAAGAAAAGCTTGCATTTTGATATGACCTTATCATATCTCAGAAATGAATTAAAAGAGCTTAACATACAATTACTTTGAAGAGTGCTATATAACCATAGAACTTTACTGTATAGAAGGAGGCCATTTGACCCCTTGGGCACGATTTTAACATTGAAAAACAGGTGGGTTGGGGCCGGGGGGCCATTCAAACTCACAATCATTTCAGACCCGCCCCCAACCCACCCATTTCCGGTTTTCACCGGGGCGGGACGAGGGGCGGGCGACCAGCCCTCTCCCAGGAGGCGAGTTGGTCACTAAAAGCTTTCAAGGAGGCTGCGGGCATCCATTTTGGAAGATTTTGCAATTTCAACGCCTGGGGGGTGAGGATTCCCAGGCCTTCTCCTTCACACCACGTGAAAGGAGGCGAGAAGGCCCGAAACTGCAGGTAAGTGCCTCTCTGGCACAGCTTGTGGGCCAGGATGAACAGCAGTGCTTCCCCCAGGCTCAACAAGCCTACCTGCAGTGACCCCCACCAACGATCACAGACCCCCCCACCCCATTCTCCGACCCCACCCCCGATCACCAACACCTACCCTCGATGATCGCGGACCCCGTGGTGACCACCCACCCCCCTCAACCAATAGCAGATCCCCGCGATGAATCCCCGACCCTCCCAACGATAACCCCCAATCCCAACACCCCCCCGTGACTGACCCCCGATTCCCCCCACCCCGTGACTGACCCCCGATCCCTCCCCCCATGACTGACTCCCCCCGGTGCCCACCCATGCCCTCCTGTGCCCTGTGCCCACCCATGCCCTCCAGTGCTCCATGTCCCTGTGCCCATCCATGCCCCCGTGCAATCCATGCCCACGAGTCCCTGTGCCCACCCATGCCCATCAGTGCCTCCATGCCCACCCATGCCCCTGTGCCCACCCATACTCCCCCATGCCCCCCCCCCCCACCCATACAAAGACGTACCTAAAGACTTATCTGAACACATCCTCTCCCTGGCTGCTCTCCCATCCGACCGAGACCAGCCTGTCAATCAGGCCGGTCAGTCGGACGGGAAACCGACAAAAAAGTTTAAATACTTCTTTACGTCAAAATTGTAAGGACATCCGGGAAACCCACACTTCCGGGTTTCACGTCTGTAATTTGACCCCCCCACCGCCGCCTCCCCAGCTCGGGGTCAAAATCATGCCCCTTGTGACTGTGACAGATTTTTGCTAGAGCATTCCAAGGCCAATCCCAGTGTCATACTCTCTCCTCATAGCCCTGTACCTTCCTCAGCTTTAAAGTTTCATCCAATTTTCCTTGAAAAGTTGCAACCACTATCTGTGGCAAAGCATTCCACGTTCTGACAGCCCACTGCATAACAACATTTCTCTTAACCTCTCTTCCCACTCTCCTAATGTCAATTTTAAATTGCTGTCCCCTCATCACAGACTCCCCAACCAGAGGAAATAGTCTTTCCCTATCCACACTATTAAAATCCATAGCTTGAAAAACAAATTAAATCTCCTCTTAGCCTTCTCTGCCCCAGTGGAAACAGTCCCAGTATCTCTGGTGTCTCCTCATTACCATAATTTCCCATCCCCAGCCTTATCCTGGTGAATCTACACTGTACACTCTATATGGCTTTCATGACCTTTCCATAATGGAGTGACCAATACTGCACACAATATTCTAATTGTGGCCCAAACAGCATTTTTCTATAAATTTATCATTACTTCTTTACTATTGCATTCCATGCCCCTATTTATCAAATCCAAATTACAGTTACAGATTTTTATGGCTTTATCTACCTATACTTACACTTTCAATTAATTATGGCCAGGAATTACGGATGATAGAGGAGCAGACCAGAATGTCGTGAGGGAATGTCCCTTCAGAATACTTAAGGAGGAGAAGATGTGTTTGGTGGTGGGATGGAGTTGGAGGTGACAGAAATGGCGGAGAACGATCCGTCGAATACGAAGGCTGGTGAGGTGGAAGGTGATTACAAGGAGGACCCTTTCATGGTTCTGGGAGGGAGAGAAAGAGGTGAGGGCAGATGTGCGGGAAATGGGATAGACGCGGCCGAGGGCCCTGTCTACCACGGTGGAGGGGAATCCTCGGCTGAGGAAAAAGGCAGACAAGTCCTAATCTCTGGTGTGGAAGATGGCATCGTCGGAGCAGTCGCGGCAAAGACAAAGAAACTGGGAGAAGGGAATAGAGTCCTTACAGGGAACAGGGTGGGAAGAAGTATAATCGAGGCAGCTGTGGGAGTCGGTGAGCTTGTAGTAGATATCAGTAATCAGTCTATCCCCAGAGATGGAGAAAGGGAGGTCGAGGAAGGGAAGGGAAGAGTCAGCAATAGACCACATGAAGGTAAGGGAGGGGTGGAATTAAGAGGCAAAATTAATGAAATTCTCCAGCTCAGGGCGAGAACTGGAAACAGGAACATGGTCATTGATGGACTGGGCTAAGAGGCTAGGGAGGGGACCTGAATAGGACTGAAACAAAGAATGTTCAGCATATCATATGAAAAGAAAGAAAGACTTGCATTTATATAGCGCCTTTCATGACCTCAGAACGCCCCAAAGCACTGTACACTGAATACACCCAATTTCTCCACTACCTCTCTGACCCTTCCACTGCCTCTGTGCTGCTAGACTACTTATCCGACGTCCAATCTTGGATGAGCCGTAACTTCCCCTAACTAAGCAGTCATCATCTTCAACCTCCACCATGAACTCCATACCCTTACCACTGATTCCATCCTCTTCCCTGTCCACTGTTGCAGGCTGAACCAGGTTGTTCGCAATCTCAGCATCCTATTAACCTCCAGCTGAGCATCCTCTCCGACACAAAGACTGCCTACTTCCACCTCAGTTATATCACTCACCTCTGTACCTGGCTCAGCCTATCTGCTGCTGAAACTCTCATCCATATGCTGTGTCACCTTTAGACTTGAGTATTCCAATGCTCTCCTGGCTGGTCTCCCATCTCCCATCCTCCATAAACTTCAACTCATCCAAAACTCTGCTGTGCGTATCCTACCCCGCACCAAGTCCTGCTCACCCATCAGCCCTGTTTTTCGCTGACCTACATTGGTTCCCGGTACGCCAATGGCTCGAATTTAAAATTCTCAAACTTTCATTTCAATCCATCCATGGCCTTGCCACTCCCCGACTCTGTCACTTCCTCCAGTGCTACATTCCTCTGACTCCAACCTCTTGGTAAGAGGTTACACTGCAATAATTAACCTGCTACTTTTTATCTTCTCTTTGAGCGAGAGAGATTGTGTCGATCGTGTTGGTTAACTCATAAACGCATCAAAACTGAGCGCCAATTATATGCTGAAGACTATGTGTAATTATCTGTATAACTCTGGAAACTGCAACATAGGATTGTCTCTTACAATCATTGAAAAATCTTATAAGAGAACTCAGAAAATATTCTACTTACCACCTTCTTTTGAAAGTACAGATAAAATTCAATTTCCACCAACAAAGAGATATGGGGAGACTGAATGAGGCTTTTACAACACATAGAGATAGCTCTGCGCTATATTATTGCTATAGAGAAATGGAGGAAATAAGTTACATCATCCAGTTACATCGAAACTACAGCACAGAAATGGGCCAATCGGCCCAACTGGTCCATGCTGGTGTTTATGCTCCACATGAGCCTCCTCCCTCTCTACTTCATCTAACCCTACCCTTCTATTCCTTTCTCCTTCATGTGTTTGTCTAGCTTCCCTTTAATAAAGTGGATTTAGCTCCTGTAAAATAGAATCTATTTTGAGAAGGTGACAGTGAGTAACAAGTAAGTTGACTGCCACACTCAGTAACAGTCTGAAGGAACGAAGAAACGGATATTTAACTTCAAAGCAAACTACGATGTGGGAGAAGAATAAAGTCTACAGTGACCAGATGAGGATGAGGTAGGCAAGATGCCAAGATTTGCCAATCTGCATGCATGCAACGAAGGCAGTCACGGTGAAAGTGTCAGCAGTGGCACCCACAGCTCCTATAAGATCATAGAGCCATTGCTTGTTCATTTGGACATGTCAAATTACGTCAGATTCTTCCCTTCTACAAGAAATGACAGTAGTCATCTTCACAAAGTTATCTTTCATGACAGATTTCCCAAAGGTAACTCGACCTATGTTTTTAGTCATGTTTTTTTCTATCAGGATCTTCAGTCACAGCCTCTAAACATTATTACTTTTATTTTGAAGGGATAATCTATTTTGCCAATCAGCAAAGTTGGTAGCAAATACCTCTATTGGCATGTTCAACTCACTCTCTTGAGATAGATATCACCAATGTAAAAGTGCAATGAAAACAGAAAAAAAATGTTATTTAAAAGTTACCTAGACCTATTTCATTTTAAAAGAAAGAAATATAGAGTTTATATGGTGCCTTTCACAACTTTGGGACATCCCAAAGCACTTTACAGCCAATGAAGTACTTTTGAAGTGTAGTCACTGTTGCAATGGAGGAAATGCGGCAATCAATTTGTACACAGCAAGATCCCACAAACACCAATGTGATAATGAATAGATCATCTGTTTTTTTTTGGAATGTTGGTTGAGGGATAAATATTGACCAGGACACCAGGGAGAACTCCCCTGCTCTTCTTCGAAATAGTGCCATGGGATCTTTTACATCCACATGAGAGGGCAGACGGGGCCTGAGTTTAATGAAAGACAGCACCTCCAACAGTGCAGCACTCCCTCAGTAATGCACTGGAATGTCAGCCGAGACTTTATCTTCAAGTCTCTGGAGTGGGACTCAAACCCACAGCCTTCTGACTCGGGCAAGAGTGCAATCCACTGACCCACAGCTGACACAGCTAATGACAATAAAATTCCATATATGAGTGACTACCGTAATCTGTTTTATGTTAGTGAGATGATTACTTGGTGTTGAGTTAGACACTGGTGCGGTAGTGAGCATGTGCGGCTTCTGGTAAACCCATTTTCAAAGGAGCTAAGTGCAGTGAAAGGAAGTCAGCATTAGTTTGGATGAGAGCACAATTATACATTGTTGTGTTAATGACCAAGCATGTTACCGACAAGGAAAATATGTAAATGCCTGGCTGGGCCTACTGATAGCTCCCAGCATGACCAGTTTTCTTATTTTCCAAGGAACCCAGAGGCGATCACGTTTCATATTTGGTGAAAATCCAAAATAGTTTCAAACTCATTTACAGCGAAGCTGTTGAATTTACAGATCTGTGAGCTCTTTGAAATAGAGAGTTCCCCACATACCCATTTGATGAAGGACTCATCGTCTGAGGGTAGGAAGTTAACTATGAAGATGGTTAAAATCCACTGAAGCGTCTTTTTAAGTTATTGAGGTGAAAAACAAATGTTCACTGGGGACAGACAAGCAGACAGATGGGGCAAAGTAAAACTCAAATCATCATTAACAGCTGCCCTAAGCAGGGCACTAAATGTTACAGCAGATCATTTAAATGTCATTAAAGTATAACTATTATATCTCATTCTCAATTCATTAGGGACAGGAACTTATTCAACATTGGTTAAAGGAAAGTCAAGTCAGTCATTGAACCAGGAGTCAAACTGTTGTGCCACATAGAAAGAGGGCACTGAATGCTCCAAGTATTGCCTATATATAGATTTATACCGAGCCAATGTTAAAAAGACAATGACAACATGCATGGACCATATTTTTTCTCTAAACTGAACAGGGTAAAGGCATTTTAAAATGGCATTTTTCGGTACCGGTTCTGATCTTACCAAGCTTTTGTTTAATGTGCTATAACTATGAATGTGTAACTTTACTTATTAATGTACATGGATGTAGAACGGATATATTATGATCAGTGGTGAGAGATTGTTAACTTAAGTTATATCCTATGGACACCCATCACTATAGAAATAAAAATAATGGCCCAATCGTTTTATTGATTTCTCAGCCCGGGGTCCGTCAAATGAGGATCCACAAGTGGAGTGAAACCTTACAACATTTATCCGATGTATGTGTTTCTGCATAAGAACAGGCAATAATCAACTCATTTTTACAGCTTTGGTTCAGTGGGTAGCACTCTCACCTCTGAGTCAGAAAGTTGTGGGTTCAAAATCTTTTCCACAGCAGCCAATTTGCACATGGGTAGCTCCCACAAACACAAATATGATCATGACCAAATAATCTGTTCTAGTGGTGTTGGTTGAGGAATAAATACTAGCCGAGGCACTGGGGCTTCTATTGAAATAATGCTATGGGATATTTTATGTCCACCTAAGAGGGCAGATAGGGCCTCAGTTTAACATCTGATCTGAAAGACAGCATCTCCAACAGTGCAGCATTCCCTCAGTACCACATTGAAGCATCAGCCTAGATTTTGTGCTTAAGTGCCTGGTGTGGGACTTAAACCCACAACCTTCTGATTCAGAGACAAGAGTGCTGCCCACTGAGCCACAGCTGACACCTGACACAGTTATCACTAGGTGCTAGGAGTTCTCTCTTCATCAGCTTCAGATGCACCTGCAAACTAATGACCTAATAGAGAGGAAGTCTAAAAGTGACAGTTAAAGGATTACCCCTACGTATACATACTGGTTTAATATGATGGTGAAAGTATCTAAGTATCGACTTAGTAGTTAAGTAGCTACTTATTTAACTTGCAGGCAAATTTTAAGCTTTGTGATCTTCTAGTGGTATGTGACTGGGCCAATAGTTGTACCTATGGAAAGAATTGTGTTGTTTATGAGTTAGATCTATTCAAACGGTTTTAAGTAATATTTTTCTCCCTCCAATTTTCAATCATTCTCTCCTGAAGGCATCAAATCAGGGCAGAGTACAGTTTCAATGGAACCGACCCACTCTGAAATCATTCTTCATGTGTGAACTTGAACAGCAAGAGATATCACAGCCGTGCCCAAGCCGCTGCTCATCTGATGCCTACACATAGGCACCTGACTGCTTTTCCCCTTCTCCTTGGTCCTGCTGCCATCCTAGCTGAGATCAGTTAATTCAGCACAGTCCTCGGATCAGCTCTGGGATCTTCCTGCTCTATATAGCTCAGTTCTGAGCTGGGAATTACAATAACTTGATCCAGCATTTAATAAGAAATCACTGTATTTTGAGTATTTGCAGAGGACACTTGATATCTCTATTGAAAGCTCCAGGAAGCTAGTTAACGACGGCCAAAATGACACCGAGACACGAAGATTGCACATTCCATTCAATGAATGATCCCAACCAACATCATCATCATCATCATCTTCCTCTCTTCCCTCCTTCCCATTCCCTTCCTTCATTCTTCTCCTCTTTCCTGCTGTCATCAGAGCTGTGTGTGAAAGGAAAAAGACAGAGACCTAATTAGTCAGATGGGATGAATGGGCTCCTGCCTTATATATGGTTAAATGGAAAATTTTGCTTCAATTTTCAATTTATTTGACCTGAGAATTGCTATGAAATTTCATGTAACAAATTATGCCAGTGCAATGGCAAATATTTCAAAGTTTAGTTTCATTAATTATTGAGGTTTAAATCATTCTACGAGCTTACCATTCCAGGAGTATAAGTGTGAAGCAAATGAGTATGCATAAAAGTACCAGTATAAGCATGTAGAAAAGTTTATTAATATTAAATGCTATTTAATACAGATTTGTTTCAATACAGACTTAAATGCTAACTACAAGAGGATTTGCAGCTCAAAAGTCTTTAATGCCTCAATTTTAATTGTTAAACCGGATCTAATGCTACAAAATGTGACAATAACTTTATACGAACCAAATCCATACAATTCTTGCAGATACAGTGCAGTAGATAGTTCCTGTGAAGCCTCCATGTGCCAATATCCATTAGGAGCTGTTTATCACTCCCAACAAATAGGAAAGTAAGGAATAAGAACTGGGCATTTGACCCATCTAGCCTGTTCATTCCATGGACTCTGTCCAATTTATTTCATCTCCTGAATGGATAAGTAAATACAATTAAAACTTCCAAGGAGATAAAAGTTTGTGAAATGTCTCCTCAATTCCTCTCTAGGTAATCTGGCAAAATGCCAGGATTAGTCAAACATTACAGCCCACATTACTCAAATCTAACCAGTTGCATTCCTCACATGACATTTCCATGGCCCCATTAACACAGGAGCCATTGTACTCCACAGAGTATTTGATCACCTCTGTCTATACGTCTCCTAATAACCTTGAATCCCATACTTAACCCAGCTCTTTTAAACAAGTTAATTTTCACATCATTCCATTTCTATTATGTGGCAGGAGATAGAACAATACTCTTCTGATCTCCAGTCACACTCAACGTTTGTTCATTTTGTTCTCTGGCTCTATGATTATTATCTGAGTCACATTACTTACTTAAGACTATGGTAAACATTGTTACTAATGGGAAGCAGCAGGGCAAAAATCTCACTGGGCACATATACTCAGCATTTTTAGGCAATAAAATGTGGTTTCATTTTGTTTCAACCATGTCCAGAGTGTTTTCTTCTGATGGTGCAGAGTAAAGTTCAAGCAGATCAAAGGGTGCACATCTATATTAGTTAATGCAGAGAGCAATATTGGTGATGGTGCATTGGGCCGTCACATAATGCACATGTGGATTGGACTGCTAATCCATTGAGCAGTTGTGGCACTTTGCTAAAAATCTTGTCTAAGGGGTGATCTAATTGAAGTGTTTAAGATGATTAAAGGATTTGATAGGGTAGATAGAGAGAAATTATTTCCTCTGGTGGGGAAATCAAGAACAAGAGGGCATAACTTTAAAATTAGAGCTAGGCCGTTCAGGGGTGATGTCAGGAAGCACTTCTTCACACAAAGGGGAGTGGAAATCTGGAACTCTCTCCCCCAAAAAGCTGTTGAGGCTGGGGGTCAATTGAAAACTTCAAAACTGAGATTGATAGATTTTTGTTAGGCAAAGGTATTAAGGGATACGGAACCAACGGGTAGATGGAGTAAAGATACAGATCAGCCATGATCTAATTGAATGGTGGAACAAGTTTGAGGGACTGAATGGCCAAATACTATTCAGATGAGACGTTACACCGAGGCCCCGTCTGCCCTCTAAGGTGGAAGTGAAATACCCCATGGCACTATTCGAAGAAGAGCAGGGGAGTTCTCCCGGTGTCCAGGCCAACATTTATCCCTCAACCGACACCTAAAACAGATGATCTGGTCATTATCTCAGTGCTATTTATGGGACCTTGCTGTGCACAAATAGGCTGCTGCGTTTCCTACATTACAACAGTGACTACATTTCAAAATGTACTTCATTGGCTGCAAATCGCTTTGGGACGTCCTGAGGACGTGAAAGGTGGTATATAAATGCCAGTCTTTCTTCTTTTTATTGGATATTACCAGGAATGGTCAACATCTATTGATTGTCTGTATAATTAGAAGTATATAAAAGCCTGTTCTGTACCTCCATCCAACTCCCATCCCAATATCAGACTCTTCAAAATGGTAAACCTCCAAAGGATACTTTTGCTATCCTCATATCATTCACAATTTCTACTCGATTATTTCTGCTGTCTCTTTTCTTTCTTCTCCAGTTTTCTCATCCCCACGTCCCTGGGAATGTTGACACTTCACTGTGGTACAGTTCTGCAGACACCAGCTGCCCCCCAGTACCTCACCCAAGTTGTCATTATCTTTGCGTGAACTTTGATAACGAGTGTCAGCAAGCCTTCCTTTACAGGATGCACCGCAGCCAAGTCCAATCCTATCCTCTCCTGACATCCTTACACCTGAACTTCAGCAAGGGTCACTGGATAATGATCAAGAGTGAGTACCTTGGCAGATTTTACTTTGCGTCAGATTTTCAGTCTCTCGCTCCACCTTTAACTAACCCCAACTGTTCCTGTGCTTGACGCTTCACCAGTATTGATCTTCCTTCCTCTCTCTTTTCCCTCTCCTGCTCCTTCATCTCTACTCTTCAATGACTCCTATGCCTTTGCTGTCTGCGCACTGTCTTACATTATCCGCCTGTGCATCTTGACCATTATTTTTTCTGTCACATTTCAGTACCACTTTTCATCAGCACTTCACCGTGAAACATAAGGATTGCTGCAAAGTACAGCCCACATGAATCTTTCTGAGTTTACCGAGCGGTGGTGATTTTTACAGCGAGATAATAAAGCAATAAAAAAATCTGTAGATAAAATTTAAAGTGTAATAATGTTCATTTTAACAATGGTAAAATCCACTCAAAATAGTACTGATTTCCCAGCATACACAGGACATAACTTCCTCCTCTGCACTCACATACTTTATATGTCAGCTCATAAAGTGAAACATTCATTCTAAGTCTGTGACATCTTGTGGTAGTAGGCTGCACTATGGAAAGAAAGACTTGCATTTATATAGCGCCTTTCACGACCTCGGGAGGTCTCAAAGCCCTATTACAGCCAAGGAAATACTTTTGAAGCGTAATGACTGTTCTAACTTAGGAAACGCAGCAGCCAATTTGTGCACAGCAAGGTCCCACAAACAGCAATGAGATAATGACCAAATCATCTGTTTTAGTGATGTCAGTCGAGGGTTAAATATTAACCAGGACACTGGGGAAAACTCCCCTGCAAAATTGTGCCACGGGATCATTTTACATCCACCTGAGAGGGCAAACAGGGCCTCACTTTAAAGCCTCATCCGTAAGACACCACCTCTGACAGCACAGTGTTCCCTCAGCACTGCACTGAAGTGTCCACCGAGATTTTGTGCTCAAATCCCTGGAGGGGGGCTCCAAACCCACAACCTTCTAACTCAGAGGTGAGAGTGCTATCCACTGAGCCATGGCTGACACAAAGCAGAACTATGAATTTAATGCTTTGTCGCTGTGAATGTCACTAAAGGACTTATCAAGTCTTTCTCATCAGTGAGGTGGATTCAGTTGCAGTTCACAGCTTCCCCTGCAAACCCAGTGTTTAACACGATGATTTCAGCTGTTTAACTACGTGAATGTGAAAAAGCAGTTCATACCTGTGGATGCACATTTGGTCCATTTATGCACACATTCGACTAAGTTCCAGGTCTACTCTTCAGGGGAAAATGGAGGCCAGAATTTCATAGTTGCACCTGAGTGTATACGTAATTGTGCAATGAATTATATTTTGACCTTCATTTGGTGACGGTGCCAAACTTTCATTTACATTTTTACTTTTCGCTCCTGTATTGGTTGTGTTATTCCCCCAAGTTATCATAGCATCCTTTAACAAGAGGCTTATATTATCAATATTACTCTGGAATTGGCCAATATGTGGCACCTATGAGTGAGTACGAAAAGGCTCCATTTAAAGTGTCCATATCACCAGGTGGGAAACCGTTCATAAAAATCACAGAAGGAGCTGGCTGGCCTTTTTTCAAAATATAAGATCAAAGGAATTGCTTGATCAAAAAAGACCAAGCTCCATCTGGCTCGCCTTCAACCACCCTGGTAGTCACATGATACAATGATAATGGAGTTGACGAATCATAGCAATCAATCTCTATCAATTAGTCTACAACAGATCCAGAGATGGCACGAGGAAAAAACACAGTTGTGGAGAGCTTTGGGAACCACAGGTCCAAAGTCACCTGTTCCTCCCAAGCACGCTACACTTTTAAAAATTCTTTCATGGGATGCGGGCGTTGCTGGCAAGGCCGGCATTTATTGCACATCCCTAATTGCCCTTGAGAAGGTAGTGGTGAGCCGCCTTCTTGAACTGCTGCAGTCCATGTGGTGAAGGTTCTCCCACAGTTCTGTTAGGAAGGGAGTTCCAGAATTTTGACCCAGTGGCGATGAAGGAACGGTGATATATTTCCAAGTCGGAATGGTGCGTGACTTGGAGGGGAACGTGCAGGTGGTGTTGTTCCTATGTGCCTGCTGCCCTTGTCCTTCTAGGTGGTAGAGGTCGTGGGTTTGGGAGGTGTTGTGGTAGAAGCATTGGCGAGCCTGTGGATGGTACACACTGGAGCCACAGTGCGCCGGTGGTGAAGGAAGTGAATGTTTAGGGTGGTGGATGGGGTGCCAATCAAGCGGGCTGCTTTGTCCTGGATGGTGTCAAGCTTCTTAAGTGTTGTTGGAGCTGCACTCATCCAGGCAAGTGGAGAGTATTCCATCACACTCCTGACTTGTGCCTTGTAGATGGTGGAAAGGCTTTGGGGAGTCAGGAGGTGAATCACTCGCCGCAGAATACCCAGCCTCTGACCTGCTCTTGTAGCCACAGTATTTATGTGGCTGGTCCAGTTAAGTTTCTGGTCAATGGTGATCCCCAGGATGTTGATGGTGGGGGATTTGGCAATGGTAATGCCGTTGAATGTCAAGGGGAAGTGGTTAGACTCTCTTGTTGGTGATGGTCATTGCCTGGCACTTGTCTGGTGCGAATGTTACTTGCCACTTATCAGCCCAAGCCTGGATGTTGTCGAGGTCTTGCTGCATGCGGGCATGGACTGCTTCATTATCTGAGGGGTTGCGAATGGAACTGAACACTGTGAAATCATCAGCGAACATCCACATTTCTGACCTTATGATGGAGGATAGGTTATTGATGAAGCAGCTGAATATAGTTGGGCCTAGAACACTGCCCTAAGGAACTCCTGCAGCAATGTCCTGGGACTGAGATAATTGGCCTCCAACAACCACGACCATCTTCCTTTGTGCTAGGTATGACTCCAGCCACCGGACAGTTTTCCCCCTGATTCCCATTGACTTCAATTTTACTAGGGCTCCTTGGCGCCACACTCGGTCAAATGCTGCCTTGATGTCAAGAGCAGTCACTCTCACCTTACCTCTGGAATTCAGCTCTTATGTCCATGTTTGGACCAAGATGGTAATGAGGTCTGGAGCCGAGTGGTCTTGGCGGAACCCAAACTGAGCATCGGTGAGCAGGTTATTGGTGAGTAAGTGCCGCTTGATAGCACTGTCAACGACACCTTCCATCACTTTGCTGATGATTGAGAGTAGACGGATGGGGCGGTAATTGGCCGGATTGGATTTGTCTTGCTTTTTGTGGACAGGACATACCTGGGCAATTTTCCACATTGTCAGGTAGATGCCAGTGTTGTAGCTGTACTGGAACAGCTTGACTAGAGGCGCGGCTAGTTCTGGAGCACAAGTCTTCAGCACTACAGCCGGGATGTTGTCGGGGCCCATAGCCTTTGCTGTATCCAGTGCACTCAGCCGTTTCTTGATATCACGTGGAGTGAATCGAATTGGCTGAAGACTGGCTTCTGTGATGGTGGGGATATTGGGAGGAGGCCGAGATGGATCATCCACTTGGCACTTCTGGCTGAAGATGGTTGCAAACACTTCAGCCTTGTCTTTCACACTCACACGCTGGACTCCGCCATCATTGAGGATGGGGATGTTTACAGAGCCTCCTCCTCCCTTAGTTGTTTAATTGTCCACCACCATTCATGACTGGATGTGGCAGGACTGCAAAGCTTTGATCTGATCCATTGGTTGTGGAATCGCTTAGCTTTGTCTATAGCATATTGGTTCCGCTGTTTAGCATGCATGTAGTTCTGAATTGTAGCTTCACCAGATTGGCACCTCATTTTTAAATATGCCTGGTGCTGCTCCTGGCATGCTCTTCTACACTCTTCATTGAACCAGTGTTGATCCCCTGGCTTGTTGGTAATGGTAGAGTGAGGAATGTGCCGGGCCATGAGGTTACAGATTGTGCTGGAATATAATTCTGCTGCTGCTGATGGCCCACAGTGCCTCATGGATGCCCAGTTTTGAGCTGCTGGATCTGTTCTGAATCTATCCCATTTAGCACGGTGATAGTGCCACACAACACGTTGGATGGTGTCCTCAGTACGAAGACGGGACTTCGTCTCCATGAGGACTGTGCGGTGGTCACTCCTACCAATACTGTCATGGACAAATGGATCTGTGACAGGTAGATTGGTGAGAACGAGGTCAAGTAGTTTTTTCCCTCGTGTTGATTCGCTCACCACCTGCCGCAGGCCCAGTCTAGCAGCTATGTCTTTCAGGGCTCGGCCAGCTCGGTCAGTCGTGGTGCTACCGAGCCACTCTTGGTGATGGACATTGAAGTCCCCCACCCAGAGTACATTTTGTATCCTCGATCCCCTCAGTGCTTTCTCCAAATGGTGCTCAACATGGAGGAGGACTGATTCATCAGCTGAGGGAGGGCGGTAGGTGGTGATCAGCAGGAGGTTTCCTTGTCCATGTTTGACCTGATATCATGAGATTTCATGGGGTCCAGAGTCAATGTTGAGGACTCCCAGGGCCACTCCCTCCTGACTGTATATCACTGTACCGCCACCTCTGGTCGGTCTGTCCTGCCGGTGGGACAGACATACCCAGGGATGGTGATGGAAGAGTCTGGGACGTTGGCTGAAAGGTATGGTTCTCTGAGTATGTCTATGTCAGGCTGTTGCTTGACTAGTCTGTGGGACAGCTCTCCCAATTTTGCCACAAGTCCCTCAATGTTCGTGAGGAGGTCTTTTCAGGGTCGACTGGGCTTGGTTTGCCTTTGTCGTGTCCGGTGCCTAGTGTTCCGATGCCAGATGGTTCGTCCAGTTTTATTCTTATTATGACTTTTGGTAGCGAGATTTTACAACTGAGTGACTTGCTAGGCCATTTCAGAATGCGATTAAGAATCAAGCACATTGCTGTGGGTCTGGGGTCATATATAGGCCAGACCAGATAAGGGTGGCAGGTTTCCTTCCCTAAAGGGCTTACCACATGTCATGTCTCAAATTACTCATTCTGTGGTCCAGTGCATTTGAACATTTTTTTATCTTGCCCGTCAAGATGAGAAGGTTGTTAGTGCTGTGGAATGGAATACATTTGGGTACCTAAGGGTAAGTTTTCCAATTTAATGCATGCAAGTTCCTGATGTGCAGTCCCAGCTGGGCAAGGCTACCTGGTTGCATGGAATTGGATTTTTTTTTAATTGTTCTTGTGGGCATTGCTGACAAGGCTGCATTTATTGCCCATCCCTACTTGCCCTGAGGACATTAAGAGTCAAGCACATCGTGGGGGACTGGAGTCACGTTAGGTCAGACCAGTTCTGAGTGGTGGCTTCCCTTCTCTGAAGGACATTGGTGAACTAGTTGGGTGTTTATGATAATCCAGCAGCCTTCACGGTCTTTTTCTGGTGCCAGCCACAAGTGACCAACTTTTTTTAAAATTCAATTTCTCAACTACCTATGGTGGGATTTGAATTTAAGACCTCTGGGTTTCTACTCCAGTGTCATTACCACCCTTTCCTACTCTCCTGGGTCAGCAGCAAAAGAAAAACAGAACTTGTATTTATTTCACACCTTTCTCATCCTCAGGATGTCCCAAATTGCTTTACAGTCAGTGAAGTACTTTTGAAGTGTAATCACTGTTGTAATGTAAGGAAACGCAGCAGCCAATTTGTACACCGCAAGGTCCCAAAACAGCAATGAAATAAATGACAAGCTAATCTGGTTTGGTGTTGTTGGTTGAGGGATAATTGTTGGCCAGGACAATCGCAGGTCAGATGTAACATAGCCAGTTGCAGAATAAATCTCCCTTTACTCTACCCTAACAATGTGCCTCAGTTCCAACCTCAGAAGAGAATCCCTTACTTGGCCAGTGTTTCCATATTTTCCATAAGCCTGACTTAGTGACATTGTTGATTAGTGCCAATTATGTGTTGAAGGCCCCTGATCACTAGAACCTGGAGTAGGACTGGTCAAACGCATCTCACATACGATCCTTATAACAGTGAACAATTTCATCCCAGCATTCTGAACTGGATATAACACAGGTACCACAGGTAAAAGGCCAGTGTCCAATCCACTGTGCCACTCAGTTTTCCAACATTTGCATAGTTTTAACAACATTGCAGAGTTAGTTGCTATTCAGCTTTCTACAGAATCTGCCATTGCTTGCAATAAAAATGTTGTATTCATCACTCCTTATCCTGTTTGCTTTTTCCTCCTGGCTTTTACATTTCACATCAAAGTTGAACTTGAGCCCCAACATGGAAGTGAAACTTGATGTCCAGACATTGAAAAATTGCCTCCTTTGTAGGGTCTTGGTTATTCTTTGAATGATAGCATCACTCATGCACCATAGGAACATCTCCGATCTTGATTGGTTCTGGGCTGAGGTTTGTGCAGTGAAGGATTCTGAATTGGCCCGCTCTTATTCTGCTATAGGTGGTGGTCGTGAGAGGCAATGTCAGCGCCTCCTTCTAGCCTTCCCTTGGCAGCAGACTTCCCAAGTCATGTTCCTTGGAGCCACATGGGTTTTCTGTGTTGTCTGGTGTAGAGAGAGACAGTATTAAGGGCTGAGGAGTGCTTGTGTTGCAGAGAGCCAACTTTTATGGGCTCAGTTTGCATTGGATTTTCCAGTGCACAGTGGGGTCCTGTGTTAATTGTATCTGTGATTTATATCAATGAGTGATAATTGTATTCAGGTAGTGGGTATCAATAGGGGACTCTCTAGTATCTTTTTTTATAGGAGGGTGTGTTATGTTGACCTGGGTGAATAAAGGCTTGGAAGCAACTGAAGACCAGGCTGTAGTATTCTATCATTCACCACCTGGCTATCCAGTTTATAACATCCTAGATTCAGTGGTGGATCTGAAGGTAGCAGAACTAGTCATGTTGGATAAGGTGAATTTGTCAGTCAGTTGCTTGGAGGGCATGATCCAGCTCTGGTGGAGCCTAACTCAGTGATACCCTTCTCCTGCCCCAATGTGAAGCCGCTGGCATGGAGATCCTACAGTGGATGACTGTGGCACCGCTGTCGGGAGAGACCCAACAGGCACAGTGGCACTATCAGTGTGCCGCAAGCTTCCCTCCAAACTGCCAGGGTCAGAGATTTGATTGTGTGCTTCCGTGCATCCTTCGGTCTTTTATGGGGGCCTCTGAGGGGACATCATTTAAACTGATGATCTGGTCATTATTACATTGCTGTTTGTGGGACCTTGCTGTGTACAAATTGGCTGCTGCATTAACTACATTCCAAAAGTGACTACACTTCAAAAGTACTTAATTGACTGTAAAGCGCTTTGGGATGTCCTGAGATCACTAAAGGCGCTATCTAAATGCAAGTTCTTTCTTTCTTACAATTCCACAGTCAGGATGTCCTTAAAATGTTCGCACTAGCATTTTGCATCCTTTCCTGTTGTTTAGCTTGCTTTCTATGGCAAATACGTGACAGATCAAATATTGAAAATAGTCACTGACACCATTATTTTCACACAATAAGAGTTACAGGAAAATGTCTGGCATGGCTGAGTATTAAAATAAGCACATTATGGTTGATTAGCTGTTGTGCCCTCATAAAACATCGAGAGTTTGATAAGACAGAGCACATAATTGTTAAAATCCCTGTCCACGTTGTTTCTTCATCGCTGGGATTACTTTAGGAGAGGTTCCTACCAACAGTAATTGATTTTGTGAGTGGTACAATAAAAGGGCAATCCGTAGCAATCTGCCAGAAAGGGCTGTCAAAAAATCTGCTCTAACAATTCACTGCTCCTCCTGATAATACAAGGACTAACAGAGCAAAATGTGTGATAAATATTAGGGCAAAATCTGCTCCCTGTGTTTCAGGAGGTGGCCAATTAACTAAAAGCAAATATACTTCTCAGGAAAAAAAAAAGCTCATTGTACAGGCGCATGGTGTCAGCAGTATTAAAGATGTCCACGAAATTAAGCTTCATCATCATGTGCAAATGGCAATACCAGATGTCCCTGCTGGCACTGTAGCTTCACTCAAACTGACTTGAAAAGCATTTTCATCGCCCCATCATTGGTGGCCGTGCCTTCAGCTGTCTCGGCCCTAAGCTCTAGAATTCCCTCTTTAAACCTCTCCACCTCTCCTCCTTTAAGATGTGCTCTTTAAAACCCACCTCTTTGACCAAGCCTTTTTGGTCATGTCCTAATATCTCCTTAAGTGGCTCAGTGTCAAATTTTGTTTGATAATCATTACTGTGAAGCGCCTTGGGACGTTTTACTACGTTAAAGGCGCTATATAAATGCAAGTTGTTGTTGTTGGAATGATGCAGGTAGCCACACAGAGGGATGCAATGCATTTGTTTATCACTCTCCCCA
Source organism: Heptranchias perlo (assembly GCF_035084215.1). Lineage (NCBI taxonomy): Eukaryota > Metazoa > Chordata > Chondrichthyes > Hexanchiformes > Hexanchidae > Heptranchias > Heptranchias perlo. Next base: position 16,064,517 of record NC_090329.1, on the reverse strand, counting down.
TATCATTCCCACACTTCTATTTTGACTCATAAATCGTGGAAGCCTCGAGACTTTTCAATTTTAGTCGGCAACCTGCTTAGAAAAATATATACTTATACACAGACTGATTGACAGCGGTCAAGCATGAACAACAAAATCTTAAATCTGCTCATGGAGCTGAACGATTTTCTCTGGAGTGAACAAACTGAATCCTATAAAGCTGGATGTAAAAATAATGGCAGGATAGTAACTCTGAGGAGTATCAGCGCAAAAGGCTACACGGGTCTCAATGCCGTTATGATTGCCTCAGTAGTTAAATAGAATATTTTACATTCAACCATCAGGAAAGATTGAACAGGCTGGGGCTCTTTTCTCTAGAAAAGAGAAGGCTGAGGGGTGACCTGATAGAGGTCTTTAAAATTATGAAGGGGTTCGATAGGGTAGATTTGGAGAAAATGTTTCCACTTGTGGGGGAGACCAGAACTAGGAGCCATAAATATAAGATAGCCACTAATAAATCCAATAGGGAATTCAGGAGAAACTTCTTCACCCAGAGAGTGGTTAGAATGTGGAACTCGCTACCACAAGGAGTAGTTGAGGCAAATAGTATAGATGCATTTAAGGGCATTTAAAGGAAAGCTAGATAAACACACGAGGGAAAAAGGAATAGAAGGTCATGCTTATAGGGTTAGATGAAGAAGGGTGGGAGGAGGCTCATGTGGAGAATAAACACCGACATGGACCTGTTGGGCCAAATGGCCTGTTTCTGTGCTGTAAATTCTTTGAAATTCTTTGTAATTCTTTGCAAAGTAGGTGGAGTACATAATGGGGTGCATTTTAACTTTTGGCAGAGCAGAAATCAATGGAAAGGAATTTCGGGCGGGCTGTAAAACAGGCGGCTGATCCAATCTCAACCATTTTCTGCCCCCATCACAAGTTAAAAGCCACCATAATGATTCATCTTTCTTCACGGTTATTAATTTGGTCTTTTCTGTGTTGAAGATAATGCACCATTTGTTCACCCACTGTCAAGTTCTGTCCATGTCAGTATTGTCAGTCCAAGATTGCTATTTCCTGTCTTACTGACATCTCATTGCTGTCTGTGGGACTTTGCTGTGCACAAATTGGCTGACACGTTCCCCCCATTACTACAGTGACGATACTTCAACGTACTTAATTGGCTGTGGCTGGGAAATGAAAGAGTGCTTAGGGACATCCTGAGGGCGTGAAAGGTGCTATATAAATGCAACTTAAAAGTATGTTCTAACCAAGGTTCTATACAAGTTTAACATAACTTCTCTGTTTTGAATTCTATTCCTTTAGAAATGAACCCCAGTGTTTGTTTGAAGTCTTTATGTCCTTGTTAATCTGCGTTGCCACTTTTAATGATTTGTGAATCTGTACCCCTAGATCTGCTCCTTGGCTGTGACTTCTCTATGAACTACAAACTGCCTTATAGGTTTTGATCACAACAATAATATCCCACCATATGGTAAATGGGACAACTGTACATGCCTGTATAAAAATTTTAAAAGTTCTGTAATACAGAATTAAATTATTGCTTCATGGTTATTTATCTTACTGAAGACAAAATGGTTAAAAAGATAGAATTAAATCTGGGCGTGCAAGTTACAGTGCCTGAAGGCACAGGTTTGATGTAAATCTTTGATAGTGCACCCCAAGGCAAAATTCTAATCAGTACTCAGCTGTATAAAATTGGAGTTAGTCAGTGAAACTGAGTGAGATATGCTAAGAAAAGTGAGCACCACTTAGAATCAAGCTGTAAATTCCTAACAAAGATATTGCTTGTTATAAATTTTTCCTCAAGATCAAGGATGAGTCCATTTGACATGTTTAATAATGTACCCTATAAATGCGGAGCCTGCCTGCGTTATTTGAAATGGTTTAATGCCTCCGATAGCATGGTGGAGAGAGATACTGCAGACAAACTCTTTAAGTGTTCATGGAATCATAGAATGATACAGCACTCAAGGAGGCCATTCGGCCCTTCATGCCGGATGGTTGGCATCCATTGTCCTCTTTTTTAAAAACTTTTTTGAAACTCCTCTTTTTAAAGAAAAACTTGACTTACAGGTCATCTGCTCATTTACAAGATGTTATTAGTAGATTGTTAGCTGGGTCTAGAACAATAGCTACTATGGCCCCACTATATATTGGAAGGCGGGGAGGGAGCAGGGGGGAGGTGTAGCGGCCAGGAAACCCAGAAATACGGGTTTCCCGTGTTAGTTGTATATATGTGATTTATAACAATTAGTGTTAATTGTGTTCAGGTGGTCGGTATCAACTGGGGACTCTCTTGCATCCATTTATAGGAGGGTATGTAATGTTCAGCTGTGTGAATAAAGGCTTAGAAGCAACTGAAGACCGGACTCTAGTATTCTATCTTTCACTACCTGGCTATCCAATTTATAACATCCCGGACAGAGGTCCTGTGAATTTAACGGCAGGACCTGTTTTAAATTTTTGGACTTTGTTTCCCAACCACAGCCAGCTAGATCGAGAGGCTGGCTGACTGTCGGGAGAGAAGGCCTGCAGCACCAGGCCGCAGTCGAGGAGCGGAGAGGAGGGAGTAAGGAAGAGATCATTGGTCAAGGGGGACATTGGTGGGGGCGGGTGGCATGGAGCAATTGGGGAGGGAGCTGGAGAGATCAATGGGGAGGGGGGGGTGGGGGCGTGAAGAGATGGGGGGGGGTTATGGATATATCGCGGGGGCAGGGGGGGTTCTGATCGCGAGGGAGTCCAGAACCGTGCACCAAGTGTGGTCTAGCCAAAGTTCTATACAAGTTAAACATAACTTGTCTGCCTTTCAATTCTATCCCTCTTGAAATGAACTCTAGTGCTTTGTTTACTTTTTTATGGCCTTATTAACCTGTGACGCTAGTTTTAGTGATAAGTAACTTGGTAATGTGTCAATCCAACACAATTTTCCCGTAACAACTTCTGGTACTGAGCTGGATGCATGAACATTCATAGAATCATAGAATCATAGAATCATAGAAGTTACAACATGGAAACAGGCCCTTCGGCCCAACATGTCCATGTCGCCCAGTTTATACCACTAAGCTAGTCCCAATTGCCTGCACTTGGCCCATATCCCTCGATACCCATCTTCCCCATGTAACTGTCCAAATGCTTTTTAAAAGACAAAATTGTACCCGCCTCTACTACTGCCTCTGGCAGCTCGTTCCAGACACTCACCACCCTTTGAGTGAAAAAATTGCCCCTCTGGATCCTTTTGTATCTCTCCCCTCTCACCTTAAATCTGTGCCCCCTCGTTATAGACTCCCCTACCTTTGGGAAAAGATTTTGACTATCGACCTTATCTATGCCCCTCATTATTTTATAGACTTCTATAAGATCACCCCTTAACCTCCTACTCTCCAGGGAATAAAGTCCCAGTCTGTCTAACCTCTCCCTGTAAGTCAAACCATCAAGTCCCGGTAGCATCCTAGTAAATCTTTTCTGCACTCTTTCTAGTTTAATAATATCCTTTCTATAATAGGGTGACCAGAACTGTACACAGTACTCCAAGTGTGGCCTCACCAATGCCCTGTACAACTTCAACAAGACATCCCAACTCCTGCATTCAATGTTCTGACCAATGAAACCAAGCATGCTGAATGCCTTCTTCACCACCCTATCCACCTGTGACTCCACTTTCAAGGAGCTATGAATCTGTACTCCTAGATCTCTTTGTTCTATAACTCTCCCCAACGCCCTACCATTAACGGAGTAGGTCCTGGCCCGATTCGATCTACCAAAATGCATCACCTCACATTTATCTAAATTAAACTCCATCTGCCATTCATCGGCCCACTGGCCCAATTTATCAAGATCCCGTTGCAATCCTAGATAACCTTCTTCACTGTCCACAATGCCACCAATCTTGGTGTCATCTGCAAACTTACTAACCATGCCTCCTAAATTCTCATCCAAATCATTAATATAAATAACAAATAACAGCGGACCCAGCACCGATCCCTGAGGCACACCGCTGGACACAGGCATCCAGTTTGAAAAACAACCCTCGACAACCACCCTCTGTCTTCTGTCGTCAAGCCAATTTTGTATCCAATTGGCTACCTCACCTTGGATCCCATGAGATTTAACCTTATGTAACAACCTACCATGCGGTACCTTGTCAAATGCTTTGCTGAAGTCCATGTAGACCACGTCTACTGCACAGCCCTCATCTATCTTCTTGGTTACCCCTTCAAAAAACTCAATCAAATTCGTGAGACATGATTTTCCTCTCACAAAACCATGCTGACTGTTCCTAATTAGTCCCTGCCTCTCCAAATGCCTGTAGATCCTGTCCCTCAGAATACCCTCTAACAACTTACCCACTACAGATGTCAGGCTCACTGGTCTGTAGTTCCCAGGCTTTTCCCTGCCGCCCTTCTTAAACAAAGGCACAACATTTGCTACCCTCCAATCTTCAGGCACCTCACCTGTAGCGGTGGATGATTCAAATATCTCTGCTAGGGGACCCGCAATTTCCTCCCTAACCTCCCATAACGTCCTGGGATACATTTCATCAGGTCCCGGAGATTTATCTACCTTGATGCGCGTTAAGACTTCCAGCACCTCCCTCTCTGTAATATGTACACTCCTCAAGACATCACTATTTATTTCCCCAAGTTCCCTAACATCCATGCCTTTCTCAACCGTAAATACCGATGTGAAATATTCATTCAGGATCTCACCCATCTCTTGTGGTTCCGCACATAGATGACCTTGTTGATCCTTAAGAGGCCCTACTCTCTCCCTAGTTACCCTTTTGCCCTTTATGTATTTGTAGAAGCTCTTTGGATTCACCTTTGCCTGATCTGCCAAAGCAATCTCATATCCCCTTTTTGCCCTCCTGATTTCTCTCTTAACTCTACTCCGGCAATCTCTATACTCTTCAAGGGATCCACTTGATCCCAGCTGCCTATGCATGTCATATGCCTCCTTCTTATTTTTGACTAGTGCCTCAATCTCCTGAGTCATCCAAGGTTCCCTACTTCTACCAGCCTTGCCCTTCACTTTATAAGGAATGTGCTTACACTGAACCCTGGTTAACACACTTTTGAAAGCCTCCCACTTACCAGACGTCCCTTTGCCTGCCAACAGACTCTCCCAATCAACTTCTGAAAGTTCCTGTCTAATACCATCAAAATTGGCCTTTCCCCAATTTAGAATTTTAACTTTTGGGCCAGACCTATCCTTCTCCATAGCTATCTTAAAACTAATGGAATTATGATCACTGGTCCCAAAGTGATCCCTCACTAACACTTCTGTCACCTGCCCTTCCTTATTTCCCAAGAGGAGGTCAAGTTTTGCCCCCTCTCTAGTCGGGCCATCCACATACTGAATGAGAAATTCCTCCTGAATACACTCAACAAATTTCTCTCCATCCAAGCCCCTAATGCTATGGCTGTCCCAGTCAATGTTGGGAAAGTTAAAGTCCCCTACTATTACCACCCTATTTTTCTTGCAGCTGTCTGTAATCTCCTTACATATTTGCTCCTCAATTTCCCGTTGACTATTTGGGGGTCTGTAGTACAATCCTATCAAAGTGATCTCTCCCTTCTTATTTTTCAGTTCTACCCATATGGACTCAGTGGGCGAACCCTCGGATATATCCCCTCTCACTACTGCCGTGATGTTCTCCCTAATCAAGAACGCAACTCCCCCTCCTCTCTTACCTCCTGCTCTATCTTTCCTATAGCATCTGTACCCTGGAACATTGAGCTGCCAGTCCTGCCCCTCCCTTAGCCATGTTTCAGTAATAGCTATAACATCCCAGTCCCATGTACCCATCCATGCCCTGAGTTCATCTGCCTTGCCCATCAGACTTCTTGCATTGAAATAAATGCAGTTTAATCTAGTCTTCCCTTGGTCTTTGCCCTGCTTTCTCAGACCATCTGTCCGGTCATGTTCTGTACACTCTCCCTTACTGCCTTTTGTTTCTGTCACCACTTTATTTCCCACTGACTTCCTGCATCGGTTCCCATCCCCCTGCCACATTAGTTTAAACCCTCCCCAACAGCACTAGCAAACACTCCCCCTAGGACATTGGTTCCAGTCCTGCCCAGATGCAGACCGTCCAATTTGTACTGGTCCCACCTCCCCCAGAACCGGTTCCAATGGCCCAGGAATTTGAATCCCTCCCTCTTGCACCATCTCTCAAGCCACGTATTCATCTTAGCTATCCTGTCATTCCTACTCTGACTAGCCCGTGGCACTGGTAGCAATCCTGAGATTACTACCTTTGAGGTCCTACTCTTTAGTTTAACTCCTAACTCCCTAAATTCAGCTTGTAGGACCTCATCCTGTTTTTTACCTATATCGTTGGTGCCTATATGCACCACGACAACTGGCTGTTCACCCTCCCCCTCCAGAATGTCCTGCAGCCGCTCCGAGACATCCTTGACCCTTGCACCAGGGAGGCAACACACCATCCTGGAGTCTCGGTTGCGTCCGCAGAAACGCCTGTCTATTCCCCTTACAATCGAGTCCCCTATCACTATAGCTCTGCCACTCTTTTTCCTGCCCTCCTGTGCAGCAGAGCCAGCCACGGTGCCATGAACCTGGCCACTGCCACCTTCCCCTGGTGAGCCATCTCCGCCAACAGTATCCAAAACGGTATACCTGTTTTGGAGGGAGATGACCGCAGGGGACCCCTGCACTGCCTTCCTACTCTTCCTCTGTCTGTTGGTCACCCATTCACTATCTCCCTCAGTAATTTTTATCTGCGGTGTGACCAACTCACTGAACGTGCTATCCACGACTTTCTCAGCATTGCGGATGCTCCAAAGTGAGTCCATCCGCAGCTCCAGAGCCGTCAAGCGGTCAAACAATAGCTGCAGCTGGACACACTTCCCGCAGGTGAAGGAATCAGGGATACAGGAAGGAGCCCTGAATTCCCACATCCCACAAGAGGAACATGACACGGCGCTGGGATCTCCTGCCATGACTTAACCCTTAAATTAGCTTAAGAACAACTACAATGTCAAGAGAAAAAAAAAGGAAAGAAAAACTACTTACCACTCCCTTTAAGGAGTTTACTCCTTTAAATTGTTCTCAATTTAGAGAATGTTAACTACACTAGGGACCTTGATTCACTAAAAAATAAACGCTACTTCCTATAAGACCTGCAGACCTTCCCTTTCCTTTTACTTCAGTTACTGTAGATAAGGAGAAATACTCACCTGAACCTACTCACCAATCAGGTGCCTCCCCTGTGTCGCGTCCCGATCTGATTCCTGACGTCACTTCGAACTCGGTCGCAGCTCCGCTCGGCTCCTCTCAGCGCTCTGAAATCCCGTCTTTTATCGGACGCTCCCTCCGCTCGGCTCGGCTCCTCTCAGCGCTCTGAAATCCCGCCTTTTATCGGACGCTCCCTCCGCTCGGCTCGGCTCCTCTCAGCTGTTCTCAGCGCTCTGAAATCCCGCCTTTTATCGGACGCTCCCTCCGCTCGGCTCGGCTCCTCTCAGCTGTTCTCAGCGCTCTGAAATCCCGCCTTTTATCGGACGCTCCCTCCGCTCGGCTCGGCTCCTCTCAGCTGTTCTCAGCGCTCTGAAATCCCGCCTTTTATCGGACGCTCCCTCCGCTCGGCTCGGCTCCTCTCAGCTGTTCTCAGCGCTCTGAAATCCCGCCTTTTATCGGACGCTCCCTCCGCTCGGCTCGGCTCCTCTCAGCTGTTCTCAGCGCTCTGAAATCCCGCCTTTTATCGGACGCTCCCTCCGCTCGGCTCGGCTCCTCTCAGCTGTTCTCAGCGCTCTGAAATCCCGCCTTTTATCGGACGCTCCCTCCGCTCGGCTCGGCTCCTCTCAGCTGTTCTCAGCGCTCTGAAATCCCGCCTTTTATCGGACGCTCCCTCCGCTCGGCTCGGCTCCTCTCAGCTGTTCTCAGCGCTCTGAAATCCCGCCTTTTATCGGACGCTCCCTCCGCTCCGCTCCTCTCAGCTGTTCTCAGCGCTCTGAAATCCCGCCTTTTATCGGACGCTCCCTCCGCTCGGCTCGGCTCCTCTCAGCTGTTCTCAGCGCTCTGAAATCCCGCCTTTTATCGGACGCTCCCTCCGCTCGGCTCGGCTCCTCTCAGCTGTTCTCAGCGCTCTGAAATCCCGCCTTTTATCGGACGCTTCCTCCGCTCGGCTCGGCTCCTCTCAAAGACGGACTTAGTCAGGAATATCGCGGTTGTGCAAGTCAGAGGCAGGGGAGGGGAGATCAGCTTGAGTCATTGGGGTAGAAACCCTTTTGTGTTCCACCGGGTTTTCGAGCATGAAATCGGGGTCCCACTTAACAATTCCATGTTGGGACGTCCTGCACCGGAAGTACACACAAAAAATGGCCGCCACTACATTCACTTAAGGCACATGTTAGGCATCCCTGGCGGCCACCTGTAGTGAACACTGGCCTCATTAAAATACGGAAACAGGGGTCCTACGCTTGAATTAGGAACAATTTTGTGAAATTGGTGCCTGGGAGCGTTTGATTTGTTTATTCTTAAGCCCGCCCAGAAAAACATGGCCTGAACATTCAGGAAGAAGGCTAAAGCAGCAATATTTAATGGGATTCCCCGCCTCCATTAAGGTAAGTCTCTGGAAATTCATTTTGCCGCAATCCTCAGGTCACATAGCCTGCTGAAGCTCACTGTCAAGGCTTGCACATGAGCAATGGCCATTTGGTTGAGGTACCAATGAGTGACCAGGGTCTGTGGAGCTTTACACCAACAAGCGATTAACACTTTCGGGAGGGGAGAGACAACTGGCAGAGAAAATTATATTAACAAAATCCTCAATTAGCAGCAGTTTTACTTTAGTCACATGTTCTGTGGTGATAAAATTTGCAGGGCTATGGCGAAAGAGCAGGGGAGTGGCACTATTTGGATAGCGGATAGCTCTTTCAAAGAGCTAGCACAGACACGATGGGCTGAATGGCCTCCTTCTGTGCTGTACAATTCTATTTATAATAACACCTCTAAATGATGAAGATTTGGGGCGTGGAAACATTTCTTGAGATAGTAAATTGGACAACAGATCACCTGTGGTCTATATACTCCTCGTGCAAAAAGTCAAATCATCAACATCCAAAACAGTTATAATTAGCAATATTTTATTTTTCTTTCTTTCTTCTCTTTCCATTCTGCACAAAGCGCACTGCTAGCTTTTACCTAAGCAATCTAGAAAGGAAGTATGTATTTCTGTTATCTTTTGAATCCTTGGTGCTTTTTTATTTGCGGAACAATGCATACCGAGCTAGAACAACTCACAACTTGCTGTCACTTCAGACTATTTGATATAACTGGTAATGTAAAGACACATTTTGAAACAAGCCCTGTGATTGATCACTTGAAGAGTGGAAAAAAAGTACTCAGGAAGACTGCACTAGTTGGGAATCATTTTAAATTAATGGAAAAATATATGTCTTTACACATATTCTATAGTAAAACATTTTCCCATTCAGTTATTCTACTGAAAAAACAAATAGTGCCAGGAATTTTAATGCATCTTAAATTGGTTTAGCCTGATTGAACAATTAGATGAAAGATGCTTTGCAGTCATAGCCCAGAGGTTTTCATTCCCCAGTTATCAGGATGGTCTACATACCAGTAATGCACCTTCAGACCAGACTCAGTCGTTAAAAATATGGCTGTTAGTAAATATGATGCCTTACAAAACAGGAATTTCCCAGATTCTATTGTTAGAATCATAGACTCACACAGCACAGAAGGAGGCCATTGGGCGCTTCGTGCCTGTGTCGGCTCTTTGAAAGAACTATCCAATTAGTCCCAGTCTTTCCCCAAAGCCCTGCAGTGTTTGCCTTTTCAAGTGTTTACCCAATTCCCTTTTGAAAGTTATTATTGAATCTGCTTCCACTGCCCTTTCAGGCAGTGCATTCCAGATCATAACAACTCGCTGCATGAAAAAATATCTCCTCATCTCCCCTCTGGCTCTTTTGCCAATTCCTTAAATCTGTGTCCTCTAGTTAATGAACCTTCTGCCAGTGGAAAGTTTCTTCCTATCTACTCTATCAAAACCCCTCATAATTTTGAACATCTCGATTAAATCTCCCCTTAACTTTTTCTGCTCTAAGGAGAACAATTCTAGCTTCTAGTCTTTCCAGATTGTGTTAAATTGGCTATTCTAAGATGAAGTTCCATCGGGGGCACTATAATTGACAGCAGTGCATCTGGACTAAAGAGACCCCTACCAAAAAATGAGCCAGGGTTCCTGTCCTTACTCGCTATCTTCAGACTCCTGCTGGCCTGATGCAGCCACGTCAAAACCGTAACAAGTGATATATCGAAAGTGTCTGATTCTTAAGCCCATAGAATCTTTTGAAATACAGTTTTGCCTTTGATAGAATCACTTTACGCAAATAGACAGCAAGCTCCATAACACATATACCTGAACATAGTGCCTACTGTCACTTATGCATTGTTATGTAATTATATATATATGTTTTTACATTATTCTAATACAGAACAAAGACAGAACAGATAATGTAGACAGAATTGATTTATACTGTGTGCTCGCAAATTCTATCTTTTAATCACAATGACGCTGATAACATTGGAGAGGATGAATTTCAGGGCTGGAGACTTTGTTCTGTAAGAATCAACACCTATAGATTAAATAAATAAATAAGCTAGTCGGAATTAATTATATAATATGATGCTAAAAGTGTTGTTAGATTAAAACACAGGCTTTTTATCACAGCAGGGGGAGTGTAAAAGATTTTTGCAGTGTAAATTACTGCAGTTTTAATAAAGGAATAAGTTCCTTTCCTTTTACTATAGAGATTGCAATGGATAAGACGTCAAAGGCTTGTGTAACAAGGCCTATAGTTCAGGAAGAGCAAAGATAGGAAGCAAAGGTAGAATATAATAGGACATAAGGCTCCCCCCAATTATTGCCCAGCAATCTGTTCAATGATCTAAGGGTCATAATGCACCCAGTAGAGTTGAATCCAGCAAGAACTAGACAATGAAAGAAAATGGTATGAAAAGAGTTACAGCGTTTCACCCAGTATAAACTCTGACTACCTTCAAGATCAGGTAGCATGAATAGGCTTGGATAAGCCATGCTTATGATTCCCTAACGTAAGTTTTAGACGTGGGGCTCACGTGTACTGCTCTGTGTGAAGTTTTAAGACAAGTGCAAACCTCCCTGCAAATATCCTCAGGGGGAGGTTTGCTCGTGCCATTGGAGAGGGTTTAAACTAGCTTGGCAGGAGGATGGGAACAGAGTGTAGATTCAGATGGGACAGAATCAGAACTGGAGATAGAAGGCAGAAAATTTGTGAGTTTGGAAGGCAGAGGAAACAAGGGTTAGGAAATAAACAGCAAGGGAGTTTGGAAGTGCTTAATGGTATATATCACAATGCAAGGAGTATAGTGAATAAGGCAAATGAGCTAAGGGCGCAGATAGACATGTGGCAATATGATACATGGCTTAAAAAGGGGCAGGAATGGCAGCTCAATGTTTCTGGTTACAGGGTTTTCAGATGAGATGGAGAAGAGGATAAAAAAAGGAGGGGGGGGTGGCAATATTGGTTAAAGAAACAATTACAGCTGTGAGGAGGGATGATATTTTAGAAGGATCATCAAATGAGGCCATATGGGTTGTGTTAACAAACAAAAAAGGGGCAGTCACACTTCTGGGAGTGTACTATGGAGCCCTAACAGTCAGAGGGAGATAGAAGAGTAAATATGTAGGCAAATTTCTGAGAAGTGCAAAAACAGTAGGGCAGTAATACAGGATTTCAACTACCCTAATATTAACTGGGACACAAACAGTGTGAAGGGTATAGAGGGGGCAAAATTCTTAAATTGCATTCAGGAGAACTTTTTTAGCCAGTACATAGCAAGCCCAACAAGAGAGGGGGCAGTTCTGGATTTAGTTTTAGGTAATGAGGCTGGGCAGGTGGAAGGAGTATCAGTGGGAGAGCATTTTGGTGGTAGTGATCAGAATTCAGTTAGAATTAGCATCGTTATGGAAAAGGACAAAGATAGAACTGGAGTTAAAGTTCTCAAATGGGAAAAGACAATTTTACTAAGCTAAAAAGTGATTTAGCAAAAGTAGACTGGAAATAACTATTTGAAAATAAATCAATGTCAGAGCAGTGGGAGGCATTCAAGGGGTTCAGAGTAAACATGTTCCCACAAAGAAAAAGGGTGGGGCTGCCAAATCTAGAGCCCCCTGGATGACAAGGTGCATACAGGGTAAGATAAGGCAAAAAAACTTATGTCAGACACCGAGAACTCAATACTACAGAAAGCCTAGTGGAGTATAAAAAGTGCAGGGGCGAAATTAAAAAGGAAATTAGGAAAGCAAAGAGAGGGCATGAAAAATATTGGCAAGTAAAATCAAGGAAAACCCAAAGATGTTTTATAAATACATAAAGAGCAAGAGAATAAATAAGGCAAGAGTAGGGCCTATTATAGACCAAAAAGGTAACCTATGTGTGGAGGCAGAAGATGTTGGTTTGGTTCTTAATGAATACTTTGCTTCTGTCTTCACAAAAGAGAGGGACGATGCAGACATTGTAGTTAAGGAGGAGGAGTGTGAAATACTGGATAGCATGAACATAGTGAGAGAGGAAGTATTGAGGGGATTAGCATCTTTGAAAGTAAATCACCACTGCCAGATGAACTGTATCCCAGGCTGTTAAAAGAAGCAAGGGAGGAAATAGCAGAGGCTCTGACCGTCATTTTCCAATCCTCACTGGATACAGGCGTGGTGCTGGAGGATTGGAGAACTGCTAACGTTGTACCATTGTTTAAAAAGGGAGCAAGGGATAGACCGAGTAATTATAGGCCAGTTGGTGGTGGGCAAATTATTGGAATCAATTCTGAAGGACAGGATAAACCGTCACTTAGAAAGGCACAGCGTAATCAAGGACGGTCAGCATGGATTTGTTAAGGGAAGGTCGTGTCTGACTAACTCAATTGAATTTTTTGAGGAGGTAACAAGAAGGGTCGATGAGAGCAGTGCATTTGATGTAGTCTACATGGATTTCAGCATGGCTTTGGACAAGATCCCACATGCAGAGTGGTCAAAAAAGTGCAAGCCCATGGGATCCAAGGGAGCATGGCAAGTTGGATCCAAAATTGGCTCAGTGGCATGAAACAAATGGTAATGGTCGACGGGTATTTTAGTGACTGGAAGGCTGTTTCCAGTGGGGTTCTACAGGGCTCAGTACTAGGTCCCTTGTTTTATGTGATATATATATTAGTGATTTGGACTTAAATGTAGGGGACATGATTAAGAAGTTTGCAGATGATACAAAAATTGGTCGTGTGGTTGATAGTGAGGAGGAAAGCTATAGACTGCAGGAAACTATCAATGGACTGGTCAAGTAGGCAGAAAAGTGGAAAATGGAATTCAGTCCAGAGAAATGTGAGGTAATGCATTTGGGGAGGGCAAACAAGGCAAGGGAGTACACAATAAATGGAAGGATAATGAAAGGTGTAGAGGAAGTGAAGGACCTTGGAGAGCATGTCCACAGATCTCTGAAGATAGCAGGACAGGTAGATAAGGTGGTTAAGAAGGCAAATGGAATACTTTCCTTTATTAACTGAGGCATAGAATATAAGAGCAGGGAGGATATGCTAGAACTGTATAAAATACTAGTTAGGCCATAGCTTGAGTACTGTGCACAGTTCTGGTCACCACATTACAGGAAGGCAGTAATTGCACTAGAGAGGGTACAGAGGAGATTTATGGGGATGCTGCCAGGACTGGGGAATTTTAGCTATGGGGAAAGATTGGATAGGCTGGGGCTATTCTCTTTGGAACAGAGGAGGCTGAGGGGTGATTTAATTGAGGTGTACAAAATTATGAGGGGCCTGGATAGAATGGATAGGAAGGACCTATTTCCCTTAGCAGAGAGATCAATAACCAGGGGGCATAGATTTAAAGTAATTGGTAGAAGGATTAGAGGGGAGCTGAGGAAAAATGTTTTCCCTCGGAGGGTGGTGGGGGTCTGGAACTCACTGCCTGAGAGGATGGTAGAGGCAAAAACCCTCAACTCATTTAAAAAGTACCTGGATGTGCACCTGAAGTGCCGTAACCCACAGGGCTACGGACCAAGTGCTGGAAAGTGGGATTCGGCTGGGTGGCCATTTTCAGGCAGCGCGGACACAATGGGCTGAATGGCCTCCTTCTGTGCCTTAAATTTTCTATGATTCTTTTATTCTACGTTTTGAAACAATATAAATGAAGTTAATTGTCAGGCATACTACTGTCTCTAGCTTTTCAAATCTGTTAAAAGGATAAGGAAGGAATCCAACATATGATAGCAGAGAACTAGCACTGATGTGAATGGTAGGCAGCAGCTCCTCGCTGCTTGACGCATGTTATTGTGGGAGGGCATTTCCTCTCAATACCCGTTGATGGGTATGAACACAGAAGAGTAGGCATCTGCGAAGTCTAAAAATCTTTGCATCATGATTGCCTGTAACCATTCTCCAATCGAGTTGAAGTGGTCCATTACTACATCTTGGAGTTTGCTAACCAATACTACAAAGCAGCAGTAAGATCACTATTGAGTAATGCCTCTACTCACAGGAGTTACCAGCATTTAACAGGTTCTTGCTGTTAAATCTGGATATTTCCTTTTACTGTTCAGCCATTTGCATCAAAGATTGTCCACTCCAAGGCTGGATTAGGAGCTTTTCGATATTTGTTCTGCTTCAGTGGCTCCTTGGTTGTTTCCGACGTGTTAAAGGATCATTATTGCAGGTGAGTAGTGAGTTCATTGCTGCCAGCAAAATCACAGTCTTAGAAACCGTATATTTTAAAGCCGTTTGTCCCCGCATATGTTGGTGATTCCTTAATTATTGGAGAACGCTTATATTTCTCTTGTTTTTTCAATAGAAGAGAAATGTTGGGCCCATCGTGCCTCAGGGCAAGTTCAGCTGAACTATCAGATTAATATGTGGTCTCTCATTATCTCTGACTGGATTAGGTCAACCTCATTAGCAATCAGAGAGATGAACATGTTGCATCTCGGCCTCACTCAGATGTACATTTAATGATCTGTGGAACCCAAATTGAATGTAGGCAGTTTGCTGTGACTGAAAATGTGTTTTGGTATCGTCAATGGACAGGTTTAATTAACTCTATCGTTACTGTTGTGGAGGGGGGAAGGTGTGCGCGAGAGGATAAAGCTCTCCGTTAGGTTTTCCTGTACTCAGCTGTAATGCACCTCTCTCAGTGAACGTGCCACCATAGACAATGGCCCAGAATTTGCTGGGAAAATAACGATGCGCTTAACGGCACTTGCCGCTATCAGTGTGTAAATCGTCCAGCAACTTGTGACGGGAGAGAGACACCCCCCTCCGCCCCCCGTGAGTTGTGAATCGCCACAAGTTGCTGGATGATTTGTGCCGCTCTGCCGTTAGCCTCGCAAAAATGACATCTCGCCCTCAACCTCCCCGTGAGTTTCAAGAAATTGCTGAATTTACGCATTAATTGCCAATTAAACTCACTGCAGAAAGTTAGGGCTGGTACTTAACAGCGTAAGGATGCTTTTAATGAGGCAATTTATGTTCTTGTAATGCCACTCAACCTCTCCGGCCCAGAAAGGAGAGGTTGAGTGGCATTACAAGAACATGTGGTGTCTCATTCCTGCAGTCAGTAAATTGTTCTTAGAGGTTTTTAAAATTTAAAATATAATTTTTTTTCTTTCTTTTCCTTTCGGGGTCTTTTTTTCTTTCTTAATCCAATCTTTCTTTCCCTATCTTTGGACCTGATATTTACAGGGACACAGGGAGGGTGCAGGTGATGCCGAAAATGGCCGAAGAACCCAGGAAGGCTGGGGACGCGGAGGTCCTGCCGATCTTAATGGGGTGGGAGGGAGCATTCCTGCTCCTCCTGGCCCACAAGGAATGCTTAAACAGCCACTTACCTTGGGATGCCAACAGCTCCCACCTCCCAACTGCACTGGAGGAGCCCGATTTAAATATGTTAATAAACGTCCCATCTCTCCACGGTGGGACACTCGGACGCCCTGATATCTGCCGCCATATAAATGGCGGCGGGCGGGGGTGCAGTGGGTTGGGGTCGCGTTTCGCACATTTCCCTTTTTAACCCCCCATCCCTCTCCCACCCATTGTTGGGGGGGGGGGGAAGGTTAATATCAAGGCCTTTATTTCTCTTCCTGTACCTAGTTTGACTCTAATTCACCCTATTTCCTTCTCTGTCGTTCCTCTGTTTCTTTCTCTATTCTTAAATGTCATTAGTTAAGGAGGTCGACCGTTGGTCCCGTCGTTCACCAAAGTCCCAGGAGCCCCGTTATCAGCTCACATTTCCAGCAATTCGCGGCGCAAAATATTTTCGAGCTGAAGGGTGAGGAAAAAAGGCTGAAGTAATGGAGCGAGCCGCAAGATGCCCCGCTCCAGCAAATTCTGGGCCAATTGCTGTTGGCTACTCATTCATCCCGGCCCCTCTTCAGTCAGTGTCACACTTAGCCCTTAAATGCAGAGCTTCTGTGAGTCCTGCCAGCAATTGAGTCTGGTCAGCAAGTCATAGACAAGAAATGTCAAAAATTATGTTTGTCTGGCAAAACTCTATCACTAATCAATTTGCTGTTCTTGTAAAGTGGTGTACGTTTTTATACAGGAGCAAGCAACATTACACTGTTATATCTATAACGTGGCATATGCCAGGGTTTTTTTTGACTATTTTATTGGATATGTGATGTGCCCATGGTAATAAAATTTGATTGATGTTTCTGAAAAGGCTGAGTTATGGGGGTAAATTTTGTGAGGGCCTAAACCATTGACATGAAAAATATACAGGAAGAACTTGCATTTATGTAGCACCTTTCACGACCTCAGGATGTCCCAAAGCGCTTTACAGCCAATGAGGACTTTTTTGCAGTCACTGTTATGCTGTAGGAAACACGACAGCCAATTTACACACAGCAAGATCCCACAAACAGCAATGTGATAATCTGTTTTCTAGCGATGTTGGTTGAGGGATAAATATTGTCCAGGACACTGGGGAGAACTGTCCAGGGTTCTTGTAAATAGTGCTATGTGATCTTTCACATCCACCTGAGATGGGAAAACGGGGCCTCAATTTAACGCCCCACCCAAAAGACAGTACCTCCAAGAGCACAACACTCCCTCAGTACTGTACTGAAGTCCCAAACTAGATTATGTGCTCAAGTCTCTGTTGTGGGATTTGAACCCATGACCTTCTAACTCAGCAGGCAAGAGTTCTACTGCTGAGCCAAGGCCGACACCTATCATTGTGTGTGAGACATGGGCCTCACACACAACAATTTACAGGCACTCTGCTGTGATCTTTCCAATATGTGCTGATTGCACGCAAGGCCCCTATCAGTGGTGTGTCGCATTGCAAAGTTAACTTATAAGGGCTTTAAAATTATGAAAGGGTTTGATGTTTCCACTTGTGGGGGGAGTCCAAAACTAGGGGTCATAAATATAAATAGTCAATAATAAATCAAATAAGGAATTCAGCAGAAACTTCTTTACCCAGAGAGTGGTTAGAATGTGGAACTCGCTATCACACGAAGTTGTTGAGGCGAATAGCACAGATACATTTAAGGGGAAGCTAAATAAGTACATGAGGGAGAAAGGAATAGCAGGATATGCTGATAAGATTAGATGAGGTAAAAGAAAGAAAGACTTGCATTTATATAGTGCCTTTCACAACCTCAGGACGTCCCAAAGTGCTTTACAACCAATGAAGTACTTTTGAAGTGTAGTCACTGTTGTAATGTAGGAAGTAGGGTGGGAAGATTCTCCTGTGGAGAATAAACACTGGTATAGACCAGCTGGGCCGAATGGCCTGTTTCTGTGCTGTAAATTCAATGTAAAGTCAACCTATTGTTTGGGCGAGAGGAACAAACACATGGGGGAAGATTTCTTCAGTTCTCAGGCTTCAGTCAGAAGAGACGAGAGAAACTGAGCTTTTCTCATCAGAACAAAGAATGTAAAGAGGAAATCGGAAAGAGGTGTTCAAAATTATTGGGGTTTTAATAAGGTAAATAAGGGAAAAATTATTTCCACTGATTAATGAGTCAGAAGGCATACATTTAAGATCATCAACAAAAGAACAAAGAGAGAAATTAAGAGGTTTTTTTTTACACAAGGGTTGTGAAGGTATGTAATGTCCTACGAGAAACAGTGGTACGAGCAGGATGCATTAAGAAGGATAATGGATAAATATTTGAAAAAGAAACATTTAAAAGGGTTTGGGGAAAGGGCAAGGGAATGGGACTAAGTGGATACGGTCTTTTAGAGAGTCTATGCAGGCACGATAGGCCAAATGACCTCCTTCGTTATAAAGTTTTATGATTCCATGTGTAACAAAACTAGAAACCCATTTCTAAAGAACGGAAATATTCCCTCAGAGTGACTGCAAGATACAGTCTGGGGAATCTGCTAACTGTAGGATATGTTGACAAAATTTTTCTGTGCTATTTATTCAAAATATGATTGTGAAGTGGAACCAACACTTGGTGAATTAAGGACACAAGACATTCGTTGCAGAGATGAGTGCCTAGAAATTTGGGCGTGACAATCTTTGGGCATGTTGGGGAGGGGGGATGGATGGGGAGAACTATCCCTCTGCCTGAATGATGTGCCCGAGGCGCGCCTGATATTGGGCCTCGGGCCTCATTACCGCCGAGCCAGCGAGCTGTGGATACTAACGGGCAGCTTGCTGTCGAAGCTGGATTGGAGATCGACCCACTGCAACCCTCAGGTAAGTAATTAAAGGGGACTGGAAAGAGGGGCGACCAGCTAGGGGGACAATTGGGTCGAGGAGGGGGACGATTGGCTCGGGAAGTAGTGGTTGCTAGGGGGACATAACGGTTGCCGGTGCGGGGGGGGGGGGTGTTGAAGGTAGCATGCTTGCTCCTTCCGGCTCCACATTCAGGTAAATATATTTTAAAATCTTACCTTGTTGGTTGTGGCCTAAGGACTGTTAGGCCGTAGGTAGACCTGGTTTTCCTGAGTGTAGCTGGTGCCGGCTACCTCAGGGCAACCCAATCTTGCAGTGGGGGCCTCAAACAGGCGGTAGGTCTCTTATTTGCATTGGCAAAGGGCCCAATTCCTGTTTCAGGTGCAGGCACCGCACGATAATTTTTTTGGCCTTTATCAATGTAGCAGGCAGTGCACTTCCAAGTTGTAATGAGTGTGTGCTTTCTGCCCGCCATATTGGAGGCTTAGGTGGCCATTTAATGCCTGAAAAACAGGTGATGTGCAACCAAATTTCTAGTCCAAGAAACCCTTTGTTTGTTTCTTAAAACATTGGTACAATTTCTCCAAGTGTTCGATACTCCCTTAATCACAAAGGTCAATTTTATAAAGATATTTGCCCCTGTTACAGTTTTCTCTGGCTGAAGCCTTTTTAAAGTATTTCATAGACCCACGACTCTGGGTTTTAAATAGCTCTATAGATTCTATGAAGTGAATGCTGCATTTTTGTCCAAAATTTAATTTGTATCCATTAATATTTAATGCACTGAACTACAGGGTGCAGCACAGAGTACAAAAAGTAATCAAAAAGGCTAATGGAATGTTGGTCTTTATCTCAAGGGAGGCTGGAATACAAAGGGGGAGGAAGTGATAAGTTGCATAGAGCCTTGGTTAGATCCCATCTGGAGAACTGCGTTCGGTTCTGGGCACCGAACCTCAGAATAGATATGTTGACCTTGGAGGGGGTACAGCGCAGATTCATCAGAATGATACCAGGGCTTAAAGGGTTAAATTCTGAGGACAGGTTGCATAAACTTGGTTTGTATTCCCTTGAGTTTAGAAGGTTGAGGGGTGATCTCTAATAAAACCCTTTAAAATGATAAATGGATTTGATAAGAGTAGATCTAGAGAAACTATTTCCTCTGGTGGAGGATTCCAGAACTAGGGGGCATAACCTTAAAATTAGAGCTAGGCCATTCAGGAGTGTAATCAGGAACCTCTTTCTCACACAAAAGTAGTAGAAATCTGGAACTCGCTTCACCAAAAGGCTGTGGATGCTGAGCCAAGTGAAATTTTCAAGGCCGAGGTCGATAGATTTTTGTAAGGTAAGGTTAACAAGGGATATGGAGCAAAGGCGGGTAAATGGAGTTGAGGTACAGATCAGCCATGATCTGATTGAATGGCGGAACAGACTCAAGCGGGTGACTGGCCTACTCCTGTTGCTATGTTCCTATGATGAGTAGTGTATGTTTTTTTTAGCAAGTCTTGTTTCAGCAGTGTCAGTGCCTCCTACATATGTGAAATTTCAAATAAAAAAAGAAATTTTACTTTGGTTTTCAACAGAGAGCATTACATGATCTTCTCAATGGCAAAACACGTAAGGAATACAACTTTCATAAAATAACATTGATACTTAAATTCACCTGCTTTAAAATGCTGAGAGACAGGTTATCCTGTGAAAATTTACATCGGGGACTCAATGTGCTGAGTGTAATTCAGTTATGTGGAGAGACTAGAGAAGCGAGGATTGTTCTCCTTAGAGCAGATAAGATTAAGGGGAGATTTAATAGAGGTGTTCAGAATTATGAGTAGATAGATAGAGTAGATGGGGAGAAACTGTTTCCAATGGCAGGGGGGTCTGTAACAGCAAAAGAAAAACAGGGGAGAGACGAGAGATTTTTTTACGCAGCGAGTTGTTATGATCTGGAATGCACTGCCTGAAAAGGTGGTGGAAGCAGATTCAATAGTAACTTTCAAAAGGGAATTGGATAAGTAGTTGAAAAGGAAAAATTTGCCAGGCTATGAGGAAAGAGCAGAGGGGCAATTGGGACTAATTGGATAGCTCTTTAAAAGAGCTGGCACAGCCATGATTGGCTGAATGTGCTGTATGATTCTATGATTCTATAATGAAATTGAAAACCCATTTGTAAAGAATGCGATTCTAAATTTGTTACACATTGCTCATCGAGGTAATCTTTCCCACAATGGAGCAAGTGTCAACATTTTTGAATTCAGAAACAGTGAACAGAACAGAGAATAAAACTAGAAAATGGTGTTTTACTTTGACAACACAATGTTACTTGTCAGTTTATAGAATCATAGAATCTTACAGCTCAGGAGGATGCCATTCGGCCCATTGTGCTTGTGCCGGCCCTTCCCCTGCTCTTTCCCCCTAGCCCTGCAAATTTTCTCCCCCTCAAGTATTTATCCAATTCCCTTTTGAAAGTTACTGTTGAATCTGCTTCCACCGCCCTTTCATGCAGTGCTTTCCAGATCATTACAACTCACTGCGTAAAAAAAATTTCTCCTCATCTCGCCTGTGGCTCTTAAATTTGCACACAACAAGGTCCCACAAACAGCAATGACCAGTTAATTTGTTTTGGTGATGTTGGTTTGAGGGATGAATGTTGGCCAGGACATCATGAGAACTCCCTGATCTTTTTCACATAGTGCCATGTATAGTTAGACAGGGCTTCAATTTAATATTTCATCAGAAAGATGGCACCTCCAACATTCCCTAAGTACTGTAGTGAAATGTCAGGATAGATTATGCATTCAAGTCCTGAAGCAGGATTTGAACCCATAACGTTCTGACTCAGTGGCAAGAGTACTACCACTGAACCAGGCTAACATTGAAAAGTAATTGTTTTGAGGAATTCTTGATCAGAACTGAAATTAAAGGAGCTTTTTGAGCCTGGCAATTCCATTTCTGCTCAAATGTTAGAATCATAGAATGAGGCAGCAAAGAAGGAGGCCATTTGGCCCATCATGCCTGTGCCGGCTCTTTGTACGAGCAATCCAATTAGTCCCATTCCCCTGCTCTTTCCCCATAGCCCTACAATTTTTTCCCCTTCAATTGTTAACCTGTGTCTCTCTTTCAGATGCTGACCATCTAACTTTGCATTTCTAGCATCTTTTCATTTGATTTGAATCTTTTTTGTGTTCTTCATTAACTGTTGAGGATATTTCCATTCCAGGGTCAAATTTTCTATACTCCACTAATCAAGAATAAGGCCAAGTACAGCAATATATGATCAGCCTGCTGGCTGAATGTGGCCCCACACAATCCCGTTAAATAAAAATCTTGCGTTTATATAGTGCCTCATCAGGTCTCTCAGAAATATCCCAAAATGCTTCAAATATATTAAATGACTTTGTAGACTATTATTACGTAGGCCCCAGTGGGACCAAACAAACTGGAAAGGAAATGAAGCTATACAGAGATGAGGAAAACAAAAAGAGCAAAGAAAACAAAGTGAGAAAATTAAAAATTAAAAAAAAACTATGCAGTGCCAAAACCTTGTATTGCAATAAATAAGCAGCAGCCAATAGAATGTCCATTCGGCCCAACTGGTCCATGTCGGTGTTTATGGTCCACACGAGCCACCTTGCACCTGACTTCATCTCACCCTATCAGCATATTCTTCTATTCCTTTCTCTCCCTCATGTGTTTATCCAGCTCCCCCTAAAATGCATCTATGTTATTTGCCTCACCTATTCCTTGAGGTAGCGAGTTCCACTTTCTAACCACTCTCTGGGTAAAGAAGTTTCTCCTGAATTCCCTATTGGATTTATTAGTGACTATCTTATATTTGTGGCCCCCAGTTTTGATCTCCCCTGCAAGTGGAAACATCTCCTCTACACCTACCCTATCAAACCCTTTCATTATCTTAAAGACCTCAATCAGGTCACCCCTCAGGAACATAGGAACAGGAGTAGGCCATTCAACCCCTCGTGCCTGCTCCGCCATTTGATAAGATCATGGCTGATCTGTGATCCAGCTCCATATACCTGCCTTTGGCCCATATCCCTTAATACTTTTGGTTGCCAAAAAGCTATCTATCTCACATTTAAATTTAGCAATTGAGCTAGTAGCAATTGCCGTTTGCGGAAGAGAGTTCCAAACTTCTACCACCCTTTGTGTGTAGAAGTGTTTTCTAACCTCACTCCTGAAAGGTCTGGCTCTAATTTTTAGACTGTGCCCCCTACTCCTAGAATCCCCAACCAGCGGAAATAGTTTCTCTCTATCCACCCTATCTGTTCCCCTTAATTTCGTATAAACTTCGATCAGATCACCCCTTAACCTTTGAAACTCCAGAGAATACAACCCCAATTTGTGTAATCTCTCCTCGTAACTTAACCCTTGAAGTCCGGGTATCATTCTAGTAAACCTACGCTGCACTCCCTCCAAGGCCAATATGTCCTTCCGAAGGTGCGGTGCCCAGAACTGCTCACAGTACTCCAGGTGCGGTCTAACCAGGGTTTTGTATAGCTGCAGCATAACTTCTGTTTTCTACAGAGAGGGTGTACTTTGAGCCGAATGATTTAGCATTTGCTGAAAATTCCACTTGGCCAGTCTCTCTTTGATATCACAGGCGTTTCCCTCCTTCAACTTCTCAAATGATTGTTTCACTGCTTTTCACGTATAGCTGCATTTGTACAAGAGGACTGAGAAGCAGCCTAGCCCTAGGCCTCTGCCAGTACCATTCTATAATGAATAGCTACAAGGTGTAGAGGAGCCAGCTATCTTCCCTCTTCCCGACAGAGAAGCATTTGGATTCTGCTCAGTTGATTTTGAGATCAGGGAAAACCTACCATGTGGAAAATCACAGTGCTATCCTTTTTTTTTAAACAAATGAATAGATAATCCTAGCTGGCCTAGTCTTTCCAGGATGACCCGTGTAGGTTTAAATAGAAAATGTCTCGCCTTTGCCTGTTGGCGTCCTAACATTTTGATCCCTGAGACGGAACAAATTGGACATCTATGGTTTGTGAATCCTCTTACATCAGTCAAGTCATGGAAAATATTGGAGCTTCGACGTGATGTCACCTTAGGGTTGCCAACTCTGGTTGACCGTATTCCTGGAGGTTTCATCACGTGACCTCCTGCCTCCAACTGCCTCGCACTCCCGCCATTGGACACCCGACATGTCCATCCTCACGGAGCCCCACGCCACTTGGAAAGAGAACAGACTCTTCGTTACTCGATTGGAGGATTCTTGACTTGTCAGTCAAACAGCCCCCCCAGCACGTCCAATATTCTTATAACTAGTAAACAAAAGTGTTTGAAAAACCACAATTTTTTTTAATGCTCCTATGATCTTTCTCCCAGGTGTTGCTCTCAGCACTATCCTGGAGATTAATCTTTAATTCCTGGAGACTCCAGGACAATCCTGGAGGGTTGGCAACCCTATGTCACCTGCAAGAGAATGAGTGTCAAATATAATGCATATGACAATCTGAACCATATATAGAAGCAGATCGAGGGGAATCATCGAGCGGGAAGACGGTAGATTACCAGCCAAATATGGAAGTGACAAAAATTGTGAAAATGCGAGTCATATATCACCGGATACGAGCCATATTTTATGAGGATGTTCAACGATTATAGCCCGGTGATATGTCACATCTCACTGCACTGAGATTCTGAGAGACCAGTCACAACAGACAGAGACAGGGCATTAGTTTAATTGACTCATCTGAAAGACAGCAATTCTCAGAAGCACTGGCTCCTCACAGTCCCTTGGGGAGTCAGCATTTGATGCATGAACCATGACAACCTTCTGATCCGAAAGAAAAATCGTAATTTTGGCACACATCATAAAACGATTTATAGGAGTCTCGTTTCAGAGACCCCAGTCCATTTAACCTGTATTCACATATATCTCTGACATAACACGAGTGCTGGCAAGTCTAATGTGACCGAATAAAGGCCCGATTTTATAGATATGTACAGAAAACACACCTTTATAGGCGGTTTCCTGTTAGAAATAACCAGAAATATTATAGAAGAATTATTAAGTGCTGGATCAATATTACGGCGACAACAACAACTTGCATTTATATAACGCCTTTAACATAGTAAAATGTCCCAGGGCCCTTTACTGGAGCGATTACCAAACAAAATTTGACACTGAGCCACATAAGGAGATAACAGGACAGGCGACCAAATCCTTGGTTAAAGAAATGACAGGAGATTGAGGCGCACATTGTGACTAGGTGGTGCTTTGTCATGCTGAAAACCAGGGAGCAGTTATGTAGAAGATTGGGAACATTCCGGCAGTGATTAGGCCGCAGCCATTTTGAGGCCCAGGTCTTAATTAAATAAGACCGGCGAGCTGCCGGTCCCAAACGGTGGATTTAGGCTGACGCAATATCGGGAGGCCGGGAGGCCACTCAGCTGACGGCAAGGCACATCCGGGTTGGGGGGGCGGACGGTGTCGGGGTCGCGGAAGGGCGGGGGGGGGGGGGGGGGGGGAAGAGGTCCGGGGTATCAGGGCCCAGTGGGAACTTTGCTCTTCTTGGCCTCCTGTAAAAATGAATTTAAACTTACCTTTCCAGGGCCTTTTCGGCTCTCCCGCCCAGCGAAGCTGGTCAAAGAGTGCGCAGGAAGCCGATTTGAGCATTAAAAGTGGCCAATTGCCTGAAACGAGGGTAGGCCTCTGTCAAAGTGGCAGCAGCCCAGTCGGCAGGTTCAACGGAGCGGTGAGTCTACCCACTCTATCCGAAGGCCCTCGTTGCCGATTTCATCCACCCCATTGAGTGGATAATGTACTGACATGCAGGTTCTGTTAAACAGCGTGAGGGGGCAGTTTTTATTTGGTGCAACAGTGTAAAACGGGTGATAGCGAGTCGGCAGCCCATTTTGCATCTCTCCCCGATTGAAGTCAATGGAAATAAAAACACGGAGCGATGTAAAATCGCCCGTTTTACACTATCGCGCAATCAAAATCTACCCTGCATCTTTACTCAGGAATTGGACTTCTGCTGCTCTTGTTTGTCCGAAGAAATGGCTACTATAATGCATTTCCTGTACACCATTTCTTGATTCATTTTAACAGGCTGTTTGTTATATTTCACTAGCTTAACTAATGAACTGCTCCTTGAGCCCAAACGGTTTTCCACTGGATCAACTTACTTTCTTGGTGACGTATTGTGTCGGTGTAACTTGCCACTTTAAACCACCTTCTCTAACCATGGTGGAATCCCCGTTTAAGCATGTAGACGGGGTTTCCGACGCACTTTCTGGCAAAGTTGGGGCAGTGGAGTGGGAGCAGTTCACTTTGATTTTAATGGACGTTGTCCTGGGGTAATTTGTCCTCATTCAATCCCAAACCCCTGAGCCTTTCTCACAGGGTCAAACCATTACATTTAAGTGTATTTCATGCATATGTGGGCAACAGGAATGCACACACGAACTGACAGCCTCCTGGACGATGAGCACAGGGAAACTGGGTCAACATGAGTGGAGTAAAAAGGGGAGAAAGATAAAGAAACGGGTCCTCCAAGCTATTGCGGCTTATCAATGCAAAAATAACAGGAGTTATCGCCGGTTGCCAGGGCATGAGGCATGGGACTAGAAATTTGACGGTGCTGCGTCCGTTTCTCAGGTGCAAAACGGGCACCTAGGCATCCAATATGGCAGGTGCAGAGTGCGTGTATTCCGCGTTGGGAGTGTGCCACCCGCCATTTTGGTAAAGGGAGAAAAGGAGACGTCCAGGGCTCGCATTTGAAACAGGCTTGAGGCCTGCTTTGCAAAATTGGGTTGCCCTGAACGCAGCCAGTGCTTTCAAGAAAATGTAGTCGACATTCGGCCAAACCAGCGGTCCTTAAAGGGCCACCACCAAAAAGGTAAGTTTTTATAAAAATACTTAGCTGAATGAGGAGCAAGAGTGCTCCTCCCAACCCCACTGTTTTGTCAAAGACCGTTTCCAGCCCTCATTCAGCCCCCTACCTGTAGATCGCTGCCCCCCTCCTCCTGATCGTTTCCCCCTCCTTCCCGATCACTTCCCCCCGCTCTCAAGATCTACCTGAGGGCTGCTACTGGAGATGCTTCAGGGGGGAAATCAGGAAGCACTTTTTTCACACAAAGAGTAGCAGAAATTTGGAATTCTCTTGCCCCCAAAAGGCTGTGGTTTCTGGGACAATTGGGTAAGGGTATCAAGGGATATGGAGCAAAGGTAGGCAAATGGAGCTGAGGCACAGATCAGCCATGACCTAACTGAATGGTAGAGCAGGCTCGAGGGGCTGAATGGCCTCCTCCTGTTCTTCAGTCCCTCTGTTCTGATCACATGAGTTCATGCCTTAAGTCCAAGTTCTCAAAGAACTCGTGCCCTCGATTATTAAAACGTTTTAAAATTGCATCAATGCGCCATCGCATTTGAAAGAAAAAAGAATGAATTGTTTTCGGAATTATATTTTCTAACATAGATGGAGCTCTTCTGCCGACCTTGACCTTTAATTGACACTGGTGCCAATCATGATCTTTGTATTACTGACATCAATGTACAATGGTAAGTGAAATATACCCAACCCAAATAAAATGTACAATTTCATTATCCAGTGTGCTGTGCCAAATTACACTTAGAATTGCCAACACTTAACTCGCGAAATAACCTCCAGCAGATTGAAATATATTTTCATTAAATATTGCAGTGAAATATGTCATAATTCAATTTGTTGGATTTTCAATCCAAAAGCAGGAATTAAAATCGCCAAGCGGGTATTATATATCTTTCCATGAAACGTTGAATTTTGAAGCTCGATCATGCAAAGAAACAGAGCCAAGAATTCTTGTAAATGACGTATGATCACATCATGGTGTCGTTATTTGGGGTTTTGTCATTATTTTTAGCTCACTCTAACCCCTTTCGCTACCAAAGGATTGCAACTGTTGGCATCTCACGGTGGAAGGTTTTACCACCACATGGTACAGGCTCGTAACGAAAGCAGTGTTAGGTTAATTAAAGGGTTGGATGAATGGGATTTGGGGATATAAGGATTGAGTACAGATTGAGATAATCGAATGGTATGTGAACCGTGCGGTTTCCGGGCAATTGACAACGTGGAAATGTCATGTCAAAGAAGTGAACTGGTCAAGCATCAATAATGCAGATCTAAGATTAAATACGTGTTCATACTCTGAGGAGACCCTTATGTGAGCCTAAGAGAAAGGAAAACATCAGGAAGCTCAATGCATTTTTCCTTCTCTTTGTGTCAGACACAAGGGAGAGAGTGCAGAGGAAGAGCAGGAATCAATGCTAGAACCTTCAGTATCTTGCGCTACCAGCAGAAATGGGCCCACTCCATCATGAACTCTATCGCTGGCACTCACCAACCCAGATAATTCAACTCAGGATGATGCATGGACCCCAATATTTACGGGGAGGCAGGGAGGAGCGACTGCCAGCGAGGGAGAGATCACGGTGGGGGCAGGGGTGGGAGTGGGGAAGAGAGACTGCGTGGAAAAGAGGCGGCGAGGGGAAAGAGACCGGGAAGGGGTGGGGGGGAAAGAGATTGCAGGAGGGGAGCGGAGGTGAAGAGATGGCGAGAGGAAAGAGACCGCGGGGGGGGGGAAAGAGATTGCAGTGGGGGGGGGGGGGGAAGAGACCGCAGGAGAAAAGAGACAGCGGGTGGGAAAGAGACCGCGGGGGGGGAAAGAGACCGCGGGGGGGGAAAGAGACCGGGAAGGGGTGGGGGGGAAAGAGATTGCAGGAGGGGAGCGGAGGTGAAGAGATGGCGAGAGGAAAGAGACCGCGGAGGGGGGGGAAAGAGATTGCAGTGGGGGGGGGAGGGGGGGTGGGAGAGACCGCAGGAGAAAAGCGACAGCGGGTGGGAAAGAGACCGCGGTGGGGAAAGAGACCACGGGGGGGAAAGAGACCGTGGGGGGAAAAAGACTGCGGGGGGGGGGGGGTGAAGGGATCGCGGGGGGAAGGGATCGCGGGGGGGGAAGAGACCGCAAGGGGGAAGAGATCATGAGGGGACAGATCGCGAGGGGAGAGATCGCTGGGGGAGGGGGGAGATCGCTGGGGGAGGGGGGAGATCGCGGGGGAAAGAGACTGCGGGGGGGAAGAGATCATGAGGGGAGAGATCATGAGGGCTGTGATCGCGAGGGGGAGAGATCGCAGGAGAGGGAGAAATCGAGTGGGGGGGGTGGGGGGGGAGATCAGATCACTGATGCGGGTCTGGAGATCACGGGGAGTGGATCAGCCGAGCACGGGGAGGGGGTGGAAGATCACGGCAGATGTACTTGAGGGGCTGGGGGGCGGGGGGAAGCACTCCTGCTCCTCCTGGCCCACAAGCAGTGCTGGAAAAGCATTTACCTGCTGGATCCGGCCGTTCTCACCACCCTTTAGCTGCCTGGTTTCCCGAGGCCCTGGGAAACCCGGCCCGCAGCCGTTAAATCCAAATGGCTCCCAAAATCTGGGGCGGTAGCCACATTATCACACGATAATTACCAACCCGCCTCTCTGGAATGGGTTACTTGCCCGACTCCCAACCCGCCCTGATTAAACCAGAAGCAGGCGCGTACGCGGGGGGTTGGGGTCAGCTTTCCCATTTTTTTCTATTTAACCACCCCCACCCCGGCTCATCCTGGGGGGTTAAAATTCCCCCCCTCCCCCACATAGTCTAGATAAAGAATTGACATCATGCTTCACCTTTAATATCTCATTCTTTGGATTCCCTGTTAGTTGTGATTCACCATAGGTCAGTTCCTTCTGGCTTCTATGGACACATGAAGAATGAGAGGTGTAATGTGTTTGCTGTTGTCCACTTTTTCCGTCCTCTCGGCTCATGTAGGGTCTCCTCAGATTATGATCCTCCAAAAGAGGCCATTTTTGATCTTTGACCATTAGCTTAGTCCTCACAAACCATCAATGGGTTGCAGGCCCTCCCACATCTCATTCCCCTACAGCATTTTATGAGTGGATTCCCAGGATTTACTTTGCCTCCTCCTGCTGCTGTTTTGCCTACTAAAGCCTGTCCGCCCCAGGAACTTGTGGCAATCTTTCGTTGCGTGACAAAAGAATGTGTGTTATTGCCAGTCATAGAATTTTTTTGAATTTGACATCTATTGGAGAATTAGAATCATCGGATTGTATCGCACAGAAGGAGGCTATTCGGCCCAGCATGCCTGTGCTGGCTCTGTGAAAGAGCTATCCAATTAGTCCCATTTTTCCTCATAGCCCTGCAATTTTCTCCCCCGTCAATTATTTATCCAATTCCCTTTTGAAAGTTATTATTGAATCTGCTTCCACCACCCTTTCAGACAGTGCATTCCAGATCATAACAACTCGCTGTGTAAAAAATGATTCTCCTCATTTCCCCTCTGGTTCTTTTGCCAATTACCTTATATCTGGATCCTCTGGTTACTGACCCTCCTGCCAGTGGAAACAGTTTCTCCCTATTTACTCTATCAAAATTCTTATCACTTCTCATACGGAATTCCCACTGAAATAGTGAGGCATTCTTTGAACATGTATACGTTGCAGGATGCTGTATCCATTTAATTGAAGTCTTCCATATGGAGGTGTCACTACAGATCATTAGTGCACAGGGTGATACCATAAGATTTGTGAATGCGCTATTCGGATAAATATAGGTCCACTGATACAAAATACACAATAATGGTGGCTTGTAGCCATAAAATTTATCTTTGCTGATCTTGTGAGGTCACTAAACATTGTGCTGCATTGGAGAGGGGACCTCTGGGCTCAGAAGATACCACTTACCATCTGTGTCCCTTCCTTTCACGTGGTCCTGATGCCTGAACTGACAAGTCTCTTGCCACTCACTCCCACTGTGCCTACTTTCAGTCCAGAATCGAATTTCCACTTCTTTAAGACCTTTCAGGCTCTCTTCTTCCTGACTCTTTTTTTAAATCCGTGGATCAAAATTGCTGCATGCTGGCACTGCTTTAAGAGCAGTCCAGCTTTAAGAGCAGAACTTCTACCTTTGCTAGAGCTTCCTCCACCTCCAACCCCTTCATGGATTTTCCAGGCCTCCCAGCGTAAATAGGTAATTGCTAGCGGCTCACGTGCTTTTGTCCTGCTAAGCAATATTGAAATGAGCTGACCCTGGAATTTAGGCGACCATCAACATCGGGCTGATTGGCGAGCCAGACGTCTTGCTCTGCCACACATACAGAGCCTGATCACAGGACTCGGAAGTTCGAGGGCAACAAATGTTAACACAGTAAATCAAAGACAATTCCATTTTCAAAAGGGATATCTCGTGCACCAACATTTCAGTAGAGAGTCAGAAGGTCATGGATTTAAGCCTCACTCCAGAGGTTTGAGGACTTAGTGTCAGCCATGGCTCATTGGTAGCACTCTTGTCTCTGAGTCAGAAGGCCGTGGGTTCATGCCTGGATGAGTGCAGCTCCAACAACACTCAAGAAGCTCGACACCATCCAGGACAAAGCAGCCCGCTTGATTGGCACCCCATCCACCACCCTAAACATTCACTCCCTTCACCACCGCGCACCATGGCTGCAGTGTGTACCATCCACAGGACGCACTGTAGCAACTCAACAAGGCTTCTTCAACAGCACCTCCCAAACCCACGACCTCTACCACCTAGAAGGACAAGGGCAGCAGGCACATGAGAACAACATCACCTGCACGTTCCCCTCCAAGTCACACACCATCCCGACTTGGAACTATATCGCCGTTCCTTCATCGTCGCTGGGTCAAAATCGTGGAACTCCCTTCCTAACAGCACTGCGGGAGAACCTTCACCACCCAGACTACAACGGTTCAAGAAAGCGGCTCAACACCACCTTCTCAAGGGAAATTAGGGATGGGCAATAAATGCTGGCCTTGCCCGCGACACGCACATCCCATGAACGAATAATAAAAAAAATTGGATGCTAGTTGAGCAAACGCAAGCTCAAAGAACTGCGACGAATATAATTCCAGAGCGGAAATCAGTGAGTTATGAATTAACGCAGAGGTAGCTGAACCTGTTCTCGATGGGATAATCAGGACAAAAGAACTAGGAATCATGAACAAAGGCCTGGAGCGAAATGTAACTTAAGAATTAAGTGCTTTGCCATGAGTTATTAGCTTATGCAATGGACTGCCACCTCGTATAGTGAATGCATAATCAATTGAAACACTAAATGAAAGAAAAGAAATGGACAGTGCATCCAAAGATATTTCGTGCCAAGGGAGGAGGGACCTGGGCAACAGTACAGTGGGCTGATAGGCTAATCCTTCCCGTTTATGTGTTCTTATGTTAATTAGGTCAGCAGAACAGGAAGAAGTAGAAAACCTTAAAGCTAGTTTTAGTTGTTTGCTTATTAGCCTTGGAGGGGGTGCAGCGCAGATTCACCAGAACGATACTGGGGCTAAAAGGGTTAAATTATGAGAACAGCTTACATGGAAGAGGCTTGTATTCTCTTGAATATAGAAGATTAAGGAGTGATCTAATTGAGGTGTTTAAGATGATTAAAGGATTTGACAGGGTAGATAGAGAGAAATTAATTCCTCTGGTGGGTGAGTCCAGAACGAGGGGACATAACCTTAAAATTAGAGTAGGCCGTTCAGGGGTGATGTCAGGAAGCACTTCTTCACACAAAGGGTAGTGGAAATCTGGAACTCTCTTCCTCAAAATATTGTTGAGGCTGGGGATTAATTGAAAATTTCAAATCTGAAATTGATAGATTTTTGTTAGGTAAGGGTATTAAGGGTTTTGGAACCAAAGCGGGTAAATGGAGTTAAGATACAGATCAGCCTTGATCTAAATGAATGTCGGAACAGGCTCAAGGGGCTGAATGGCCTACACCTGTTCCTATGCCAAGCAGAATCGCTGATGGTGAACTGATGCCTGACATTCCTTAGGTCATAAAAATAGGTCAACACTAGGGCTGGAAGTTCCTCGGAGCTGCTCTCATTGCGCCACTGTAACTTCACCGGAAGTGCAGCGGAAATGGGGTTTGAGAGAAAATTACGGCGGTCAAATGAGAGCAGGTCATAGGAAATTCCCGGCACACGTCTCTGTTCTGAACTTTTGACAGTTCTGCGAGTTAAATTGTCAAAGCGTACAATGTTCTTAACCGTCTCTTGCGAGAGGCATGGAATTGTGCACAGCTATGAAGAAAGCAGCGGCCGGTCGCAATCTTTTCGTACTCCTGAAATCATGAGCTAGCTACTAAAAATGTGGAAACTTTTGAGAACCCAGTGGCGAGATGTTGAACAACAGTGGAAAATGTTCCAACTGTAGCGGTGCGAAGCCAGGCATGGTGAGGAAACTCTGTGGGCACTGGTGAACTTTGCAACGGGGAGATGGAGCAGGAACGGGGAGATGGAGCAGGAACGGGGAGATGGAGCAGGAACGGGGAGATGGAGCAGGAACTGGGAGATAAAAACAATTGAAAATTTACGGCAAAGAAGGAGGCTGTTCGGCCCATCGTGTCTGTGCTGGTTGAAATAGAGCTACCCAGCCGAATCCACTTTCTAGCTCTTGGTCCATAGCCTTGTAGGTTACTGCACTTCAAGTACATTTTAAATGCGATGAGGGTTTCTGCCTCTATCACCCTTTCAGGTCGTGAGTTCCGGACCCCCACCACCCTCTGGGTGTAAACATTTCTCCTCAGCTCCCCTCTAATCCTTCTACCAATTGCTTTAAATCTATGCCCCCTGGTTATTGACCTCTCTGCTAAGGGAAATAGGTCCTTCCTATCCACTCTATCTAGACCTCTCATAATTTTGTGCACCACAATTAAATCATCCCTCAGCCTCCCCTGTTCCAAAGAAAACAACCCCAGCCTATCCAATCTTTCCTCATAGCTAAAATTTTCCAGTCCTGGCAACATCCTCGTAACTCTCCCCTGTACCCTTTCTAGTGCAATTACATCTTTCCTGTAATGTGGTGACCAGAACTGTACGCAGTACTCAAGCCGTGGCCTAACTAGTGTTTTATACAGTTCTAGCATAACATCCCTGCTCTTATATTCTATACCTCAGCTAATAAAGGAAAGTATCCCTTATGCCTTCTTAACTACCTTATCTACCTGACCTACTACCTTCAGGGATCTGT
The DNA here is from genome assembly GCF_035084215.1 of Heptranchias perlo. NCBI lineage: Eukaryota > Metazoa > Chordata > Chondrichthyes > Hexanchiformes > Hexanchidae > Heptranchias > Heptranchias perlo. Next base: position 16,030,749 of record NC_090329.1, on the reverse strand, counting down.
GGACATGCACTCCAAGGTCCCTCACTTCCTCTACACCTCTCAGTATTCTACCATTTATCGTGTATTCCCTTGCCTTGTTTACCCTCCCCAAATGCATTACCTCACACTTCTCCGGATTGAATTCCATTTTGCCACTTTTCTGCCCACCTGACCAGTCCATTGATACCTTCCTGCAGTCTACAGCTTTCCTCCTCACTATCAACCACACGGCCAATTTTTGTATCATCTGCAAACTTCTTAATCATGCCCCCTACATTTAAGTCTAAATCATTGATATATACCACAAAAAGCAAGGGACCTAGTACTGAGCCCCACAGAAGCCCACTGGAAACAACCTTACAGTCACAAAAACTGAGGAGCAGGTACGGGGAGAGGGAGCGCGTACGGAGAGAGGGAGCGCGTACGGAGAGAGGGAGCGCGTACGGAGAGAGGGAGCGCGTACGGGGAGAGGGAGGTTGATCCCCAAGCATGCATAAAAGATACCAAGTGTGGCAATATGTCCCCAGTAGCAAGTCTGCTGCCTTCTCCACAATGGTCCATGATTTAAAGGGGAGAATGTTGGCACGGTACAGATATTATTAGGAAGTAGAAGCATGGGACATATAAGTGTGGTCAGCCTAGATTTTAATCGCGGCGGGAGTGGTGGGGGTGGGGGCTGAGGCAGGTGCAAACCATCCGACCGTCCACTGAGTGAGACCCAGGAAATTTGAACTTCCGGGACTCACCTGCATGCTAGTCGTCAGTCTCCTGCCCTTACCCAGAGGGAAGGAATAACAGGCTGGCTTGGGATTTTGGGTTGGGGACCTGAAGGAACGATTGCTGGCAGTCAGGTAAGGTCATGGCCGAGGTGGGGGGTGGTGGTCAGGAGGGCTTCTTGGCCGGGAGTGAAGGAGGGAAGCTCAAGGTTTCCTTGTGGGGCTCAGAGGAGCACTCGTGGTCGGGGGGTGGGGGAGGGCTGGAGACATGAGCCAAGCCTGAAAGGGATAGCCCTTGCAGGCCAATAGCCAGCCTGTAACCTGATGGCCTGGTTGGAACAAAGGCGGCACAGAGGACTGACCGAAGGTTAAATGAGTCATGACTGCTGCCAGGTAACCGGGCACAAATCTGCATGATGGTTGCACTGCCTGTGGTCGCAAACCGGCTGGATACTGAGGGAGTGGAGTCTCTTTCTAGTGACAAGAGATGCCAGGCTGGTGAAGGGGAGCAAGCAAGGTGTGTGCAGTCTGCGTCACCTTGGGCACTGGGGCAGCCTGCCATGCGGGTGAAACCTAGTGGTCTCACATCCTGCTTCATTCGGTCCATGGGGAAAGAGATGTAGGTGTTCCTCCTGGTGTAGAGAGCCTCAGCGACCTCCCTGATACAGCAGGCGGACTGCAAATATATTGCTGATGGCACCTGCTGCAGCCTGGAACGAGCCTGTGGCATATAAAGACCTCGACAGTCACAGGGGGCGCTGCCCGTGCCCTGGTGCGAGGCTCCAGTAGTGGCTGCAGCAGGTGACACAGCTCGGTGACAGCCTCCTTGGGGAAGCAGAGGTGCCTGATGCATTGCTCCTCCGGAAAGTTCATGTCGGAGAGCTGCTCCCTGAAGACCCATTGTGGATATGTCCGCCTGCGCACTGCCCTCCTCCTCCTGCCTCTTCTGCGAGCTCCTCCTGCTCTCTCCTGTCTTCCTTGCTGCTCCCCCACCCCACCCCGCCCCACCCACCTCCTCCTCCTCCAGCCCTAAAGCTAGCCCTACCAGACCACCCGTGACTGCAGTACAATTGTTTAGAAGGCAGCCAAAAGCAGGGCAGCACCAGCAAAATCTTCTCAGCAATCAGAATTAGGTTTTCACAGTCAGAAAACTGGCCAAAAAGCAACCAGACTTTGACCAGCGGCCTCAAATGACAAACCTGTAAGTAGTGGAATTGCCCTTTAAATAGTGCTGGTGAAGGGTCCTTCCTGCCTGTCAGGAGCACGCGTTGCTGGGCAAGTTTATCACGTTTGCAAATCTGGCGCTTGGCAGACCCAATGTCAGAAAAGGGTCCGAATGTTAATATTTCATTCATCATTTTAAACAGTTCTGGCATGCGTTCTGCACACCTATGGAGCAGCCTGATTCAATATGGATGGGTGCGGGTAGAGAGCACAGCGTGGGTAGAGAGAAGGATGGGTAGAAAACATGGCATGCTGCTGCTCTGTGCTGTTCTTAAATTTATTCTGGTGCTACGTGAGAGTCAGGGATGCAACGTGTTGCTTGGCTGCACTGTGGTTTCGTGAGCCTCTTGGGACTGAGGTCCTTGTCTCAAAACCAAAAGACTCTTCAGCAGGCTGCATCGCCAGTTCAGGTGTGTGGGTGGCCAGGTCTCTGTATCCTGCCACTAACATGATTAGGCATCTGACAGGCTGTCTTATCCTGGCCATCATCAGGAGAAAGGATGGCATCACGAAGGCAGATTCTCACCACGCCACTTGTGCTGGATCCTGGAGCGATGTGTCTACTGACCAGCGAGAGTGCAGACCTGTTGGTATCAGTTAGATCCAGCAGACCCTGAGAGATATCACCTCGAATGTCTCGGAAGCCGATTGCCATCATCCTTCACCAAAGGCCAGCCGTCAAAGCATCCTTGTTGGACACAATAGTCTGGAGGCCTCTCCGTCAGGGGGAATGAATGCAGCTGTTCCCGGTGCCACCCGTCATCTCAGGTGTCGCTGCATTGTGCCAAATCCAAGGCCTAGGTTTTACGGGTGGGTGGGAAGGTAAAAATTGTAAAAAGAAAACTTAAAACCAGAAGTGGGAGGGTTGGAAGGCGGGTTTTAATAGATCGAGGGGCAGGCGATCAACCCGCTCTCAGGAGGCGGGTCGGTCAGTGAAATCTTTAAGTTCCCGGGCCTTTTACTTCACGCCACGCAAGAAGAGGCGAGAAGGCCCAGCACAACAGGCCTTCATAGCACTGCTTGTGGGCCAGGAAGGGCAGGAGTGCTTCCCGCAGCCCAACAAGCCTATCTTCAGCAAATCCCCCCCCCAACAAGATCTCCGACACCCCCACGATCACCGACCACTCCCTCCCCATGCCCCCAATATCATCGACCACTCCCTCCCCATACCCCCACGATCACCGACCACTCCCTCCCCATGCCCCCAATATCACCGACCACTCCCTCCCCATACCCCCACGATCACCGACCACTCCCTCCCCATGCCCCCACGATCACCGACCACTCCCTCCCCATGCCCCCAACATCACCAACCACTCCCTCCCCATGCCCCCAATATCACCGACCACTCCCTCCCCATGCCCCCAATATCACCGACCACTCCCTCCCCATGCCCCCACGATCACCGACCACCCCCTCCCCTTGATCTCTGATCAACCCCCCACGATATCCAACCAACCCCTCCCATGCCCCCACGATCACCGACCACCCCCTCCCCATAATCTCTGATCAACCCCCCACGATATCCAACCAACCCCTCCCATGCCCCCACGATCACCGATCAACCCCTCCCCATGATCTCCGATCACCCCCCAACGATCACCGACCTCCCCCCACGATCACCGACCAACCCCTCCCCATGATCTCCGATCACCCCCACACGATCACCGACCTTCCCCCACGATCACCGACCAACCCCTCCCCATGATCTCCGATCACCCCACCATGATCGCCGACCTCCCCCCACGATCACCGACCAATCCCTCCCCATGATCTCCGATCACCCCACCATGATCGCCGACCTCCCCCCACGATCACCGACTAATCCCTCCCCATGATCTCCGATCACCCCACCATGATCGCCGACCTCCCCCCACGATCACCGACCAATCCCTCCCCATGATCTCCGATCACCCCACCATGATCGCCGACCTCCCCCCACGATCACCGACCAATCCCTCCCCATGATCTCCGATCACCCCACCATGATCGCCGACCTCCCCCCACGATCACCGACTAATCCCTCCCCATGATCTCCGATCACCCCACCATGATCGCCGACCTCCCCCCACGATCACCGACCAATCCCTCCCCATGATCTCCGATCACCCCACCATGATCGCCGACCTCCCCCCACGATCACCGACCAATCCCTCCCCATGATCTCCGATCACCCCACCATGATCGCCGACCTCCCCCCACGATCACCGACCAATCCCTCCCCATGATCTCCGATCACCCCACCATGATCGCCGACCTCCCCCCACGATCACCGACCAATCCCTCCCCATGATCTCCGATCACCCCACCATGATCGCCGACCTCCCCCCACGATCACCGACCAATCCCTCCCCATGATCTCCGATCACCCCACCATGATCGCCGACCTCCCCCCACGATCACCGACCAATCCCTCCCCATGATCTCCGATCACCCCCCCCATGATCACCGACCAGCCCCACAATGTCCGAACCCCTAATGATCTCCAACCCCTACAATGATCTCTGAATCCCCCACGATCTCCGCACCCACCCCACGAACTCCAACACACAACCCTCGTGACCCCCGACCCTGATGACGGACCCCCCCGATGACCTCTGATCCTGACCCCCCCCCCTTCCCCCCCATGACCGATCCCCCCCCCCCCAAACTGAGATTTACCTGCTGGCATCCGCTCCCTGGCTCTTCTCCCGTCGATATGGCTGGCCTGTCGGGAGGGAAACCAACAAAAAATTAAAAGACGTCTTTATGTCGAAATTGTAAGGACATCCGGGAAACCCATACTTCCGGGTTTCCCGTCAGGAACTCCACCCCCCCCTGCCCTCTTCCTGGCTCCGGGTTAAAATTTACCCCCAAATGTCTTGCTTAAAACAGTGCTTGCCACTTCCCCTTTAAGTAGTAGCATGTTTTATATCCTGCTGCACAGGTTTCTGCCTCTCCTATCTCCACATTTGGACCCCCCCTCTCTCCCCCACTCCCCCTTCCCCCCCACATGGCAACTATTCAGGGGCCTAATTCCTACCCCTTCAATATTTTCCAGCACATCGGAGACATTAGCATGCTGCATTTAGACAGCGGACATGACCCCGCACAGTCTAATTACCCAATGCCACAATTTATGATGGGCTAAGGACCAGAGCACAATGGCGAGTAGAGGTCCCACCCCTTAAAAGAAAGGAAGAACTTGCATTTATATCGCGCCTTTCACAATCTCGGGACGTTCTAAAGCACTTTACAGCCAAAGAAGCACTTTATTGCAGTGAAGCCCCTATCTCCGTGCCACTGGCGCGATGACAGTTGGAATTTCAGCCCCCAATCTCTGTATTACTGTTGTGTATTTACGAATGAATATATTATTAATACATTTGTGGTCCCAGAAATAGAGCGAAGAGCCTTTCTTCAGGTGTCAGTACCTCCTATTGTTTTGCATTTGCACAAACGGCATCAATAGAAAAAGTTTACATTTGAAGTAAATAAATTGTGCTACAGCAGAAAATTTTCTAAGCACCTATTTGATTTTGTACTGGTTAAAATGTCATTCTTTGGTTGAAAGAATGGCTTTCAATTGCATGGATTTGAAAGGCACAAATTTCCAGGCAAAGATCTGGGCCTCGATATTCCTCCTTCCCTTGTCCGGGCGCAGGACTGACAGAATGTATCAGAAGCGTGCTTCACCTGTCCGGCCTGTTATAGACCCCAAATTTGATGACTGGGCCATTTAATATGGCCTAAGGGCAGGGCCTTGCACTGGAAAACAGGGGTTGAAATAGGAACACCGAGGCAGTCCTGCCGGCTGGCCTCAGGGGGCCTTCTGGCTGCTGCTGGGGAATAGCAATCTGAACACCGTTGAGTACCAAATGTATTGTCGCCTTCAGTGAGATGTCAGGTACCTCCTTATCGCCTTACTGACAGGCTCCCTCCCTCAAATCCTCGGTCAGATGTGGAATCCCTCAGCAAGGCCCGACTCTAACTTTCTGGGGAGCCACCGGGGTGGGCATTCCTCAGTTGTTTTTGCCTCACTGCCCTGCTCAGAAGTCCCTCCCATGTACTGATCACTCTGCGTGAAGAAGAACTTTTTAATCGTCCCACCATTGGCGGTCGTGCCTTCAACTGCCGAGGCCCTAAGTTTCTGGATTTCCCTTCCTAAACCTCTCCGCCTCTCTCTCCTCCTTCAAGATGCTCCTTAAAACCTACCTCCTTGACAAAACTTTTGATCACTTGTCCTAGTATCTCTTTATGTTGCTCGGTGTCAAATTTTGTTTGCTAACTCTCCTGTGAAGTGCCTTAGGACGCTTTACCACGTTACAGGCGCTATATATTAGTCAGCGGGGTAGGGGAAACCGAAGGGAGGTAGAGGAGGGGGTCCTGCAGACACTGGTCCTGTCCAACAGGTACAATGTACTTGATACCTGTGAGGATAAGCAGAAAGACTGCGGGAAGGACAGCCACAACGTTGACCCAGGCATCGTGGAGCTGAGGGCTGTCCAAAGGGTGGAGGAACAGAAAAAAAACATAGTAATTATAGAGGATTCAATAATCCTCCGCAGCCATGATCGAGCGCCCTGAAGGGTGTGATGCCTACCTGGTGCCAGGGTAAGGAATATCTCGATGCGGCTGGAAAGGGAGGGGGCAGATCCAGTTGTCATGATCCATGTCGGGACCAGTGACATAGGGAAGAAAAGGGAGGAGGTCCTGCCGAGGGAGTACCAGGAGATAGGAGCTAAATTAAAAGGCAGGAGGGTAATGATCTCGGGATTATTACCCGAGCCACATGCAAATTGGCAAAGGGACAATCAGATTAGGAAAGTTAGTCCGTGGCTCAAAGATTGGTGTGGGAAAGAGAGGTTGTATTTCATAGGACACTGGCACCAGTACTGGGACAAGAAGGAGCTGTACTGCTGGGGGCGGGCTCCACCTGAACCGAGCTAAAAGGATGAATAGGGCTGTAGAAAGGACTTTAAAGTGTGTGTTGGGGGTGAGGGGGTGGAGAGGGAGGGCTCAGACAGAACCAAAAATAAAAATAACCGAAAGACTAAAAAAAGGGAGTAGAGCGAAGTCCAGATCATCAATCGTGGTAAAGGTAATATAAATACTTAAGGTTTGGAAAAAAAGATATAGGAAATAACAAAAAAACTGATCAAAATACAACAGAAGTGATTAAAAAAAAACGTGGAATGTGATAAGTTAAAACATGAGTTAAAAACAATATCAAGGCGTTCGGGCAGGACAGGATCTATTGCCAAATTAAAAGTTCTATAAACTAATGCACGTGTCACAAGAAATGAAACAAGTGAATTAGAAGTGCAAATTCAGCTAAGACGTAGGGGCCATCACTGAGACCTGGCTACAAGCTGGCATAACTGGGAGATAGATATTATAAGGTCTTTAGAAATGACAGGGAATTGGAAAAGGAGGAGTAACAATATTGATAAGGGACACTATCACAGCATTAGCAAGAGGGGATATCTGTAAGGGTGAGCAGACAGTAGAAACCCTATGGGTAGAATTGAGGAATAGAAAAAGATGTAAGGCTTTGTTGGGAGTTGTTAACAGACCTCCTGATAGCTGTGACAAAGTACTGGGATACATAAATACAGAGATCAGAGAAACTTGTTGCAAAAGCAGAGTGTTATAATGGGAGATTTTAATTTTCACATAGACTGGGAGAAGCAGAACAGCTCACGTACCAAAGGCAGTGAATTTCTTCAGTGTATTTGGGGCAGTTTTCTGGAACAGCGGGGGTTACAACATTGTATAAAGGTTGCGCACTATTAAATCCCACATCCTCCAATCTGCACGCCAGACCTCACCAATCTGCTGATCTGAGTTTGTACCAGGCCTGCGAGAGAGTGTGCACCAAGGTTCTCAGCTGATGCACTAGAGGCCTTGGCGCAAGAGGTGGACAGAAAGAGGGGCATCCTACATCCGCAGGGGGGCAAGAGGCCCTCCAGACATATGGTCAAAAGGCAGTGGGAGGCAGTAGGGGACGAAGTCAATGCCAGGCGCATAGCACCACGAACGTCCATGCAGTGCAAGAAGAAGTTCAGTGCATTGACACGAGTGGGGAAGGTGAGTGAGGTCATTTGTCATTGTCATGTTGGCGTCTCCTACCAACTGCACCACTAGCCTCATCCACTGCTCCACTCACTACACCCCCATCACACACATACCAACAAACTCTTTCAAGCAGTACTCAACTCTTCCAGTCAGATGCTTCCTCTCATCCTCGCACATTACCACTGTTGCAAGCCGCACATCCACAACTCACAGGTCACACACACTGGCAGCTATTCAACCATAACAGGCACGTCACCCAAACATCCTGCAGGATACTCACCAACAGAGGTCCCACTTTCTTGCAGAAGGTGGCACATAACAAGAGGCAGCAAGTGGCAGTGGCATTAGTCCCTCAAGTCTGTTCTGCCATTCACGAGATCATGCTGGACCTGTGACCTAACTCCATATACCCGCCTTAGCCCTATGTCCCTTAATACCTTTGGTTAACAAAGATCTATCAATCTCAGATTTAAAATTAACAATTGAGCTAGCATCAACTGCCGTTTGCAAAAGAGAGTTCCAAATTTCTACCACCCTTTGTGTGTGGAAGTGTTTCCTAACTTCACTCCTGCAAGTCCTGGCTCTAACTTTTACGCTATGTCCTCTAGTCCGACTACTGAAGTATAGGAGACCTCCAAAAACAGGTACAAATGCATCAGCAACCAGAAGCAATAATCCAGCAACTAACCTATAAATCCTGCATGGTCCCTTTAAATAGCAGTTGGGGGGGTTGGGGGGGGTCCTCCAGGCCATCTACGACCTGTTCAGCCGTGCGTATTTAAGACAGTGTGTTAGCGGGAGCGTTGAGTTCCAAAATTGTATCTGTCCTTTTAAATCAGTGTTGCACACTGATCTAATGAATATTCTCCTCACTCTACATGGTACCGGCGTTCGTTACCTGTGCTTGTTATCTGCGCGTGCACAAACGCCTTTACCAAGATGGCGTCCAGCGCACATCATGCTAGAAGCGTGCACGTGCATTCCGGGCACCATTTTGGGACCTTAGAAGGCCACGTAGCACCGAAAAAATGGGCACTAAGCGGCTGAATTTATAGCCCAATATGTTCTTGAACCAACAAGAGAACAGGCCATCTTGGATTTAATAATGAGTAATGAGCCTGAATAAATAAATGGAACATCGAGCTAACAGTGACCACAATGTGATAGAATTCAATATTAGGTTTGAGAGGGAGAAGGGCTAGTCACGTTTAGGTTTTAAATTTAGGTATGGCTGACTTCGGAGGGTTGAGGCAGAAATTGACCACAATAGATGGCGGCACTAACTGATAAAACTACAGATGAACACTGGGAGGTGTTCAAAAAAGTAATTGGTAGAATACAAGACCTGTACATACCCATAATGGGCAAGAGCTCTACTTGTGTAATTAAATAACCTTGGTCAATAAGAGAAGTGAGAGATGGTATAAAACAAAAAGGGCTTATACAGAGGCAAAGAACAGTCGTGATCCTGCGGACTGGGTGAGATTTTAAGAACAGCAAAGGGATACAAAGAAAGTGGTAAGATACTCGAAAGGGAAATAGGAGGGAAAAAAAACTTGAGGGCTATCAAGAGCAACACTAAAGGTTCTTACAAATATATTAAGAGGAAAAGGATGGCTGAGAGTCATGTGGGCCCCTAATGACAGATGCAGGTGATGTTATAATTGGAAATCAGGAAATGGCAGACTTACTAAGCAGTTACTTTGTATTGGTCTTCACGGTGGAGGATGAGGATAAAATACCAGTGATACAAGGAAAACTAAAAATAAATCAAGGGGAGGAACTAACTAGATTCAAGCGGTGATGGAGGAACTAATGTTATTAAAAATAGACAATTCTCCAGGACCCGATGGTTTCCATCCCAAGGTACGAAAAGGAGGTGGTGAGGAAATTGTTGTTGCATAAGTCATGATATTCCAAAAGAACCCCCGATTCAGGAATTGTCCCCTTGGATTGGAAAATTGCCAATGTCACTCCACTATTTAAGAAGGGTAAGAGAGTTCAGGGCAGAAATTGCTTGCAAAATAACAGAGGAGCTCAACAGCGCTCTCCGTTGTTAATGGCAAAATGGAGGAGCAAGTTCCAGCGTTCGCACATGCACAGTGAAACACGGAAATCCGGAACTTGCTCCTTCTGGTTCGCCGGCGATATGACAGCTTCAAATTAAAGGTATATCGCCGGCTGCCATCAGGAAAATCATTGAAAAAGCGTCAACTTGCTTATCTGCCCAGCTGGAAAGTAACTAATTACTCCACAAAACAGGTACGTTTAAAATACCAAGTCTAAACTAAGTTTTAACAGCGCGGTAAGTCTTAATTTTTAATTGTTTGGCAGTCATTAACTTTAAAAAATGTGGAGTCTCATTATTCCTTATTTTAATAGTTCTTGGTCATTACATTTTTTTAAAAATTAAAACTTTTTTTTTTACTTTTCCGTTCCGTCTCTTTTATTTAATTCAATTATTTCTTACCCTCTGTTATTTTTGCTGTCTATAACTGTTTTTACAATGATTCTAATGTTGTACCTTTCACTTTCTGGATCTTAATGTTGGAAGCCTGCAGAGAGAATTTCGCAGCCGGTCAAAAATTAGTCGAGTGCAACGATCGATCCTTTCGCTTCTCCCTACAGGTCCTGGCTTCGCTTGAACTGACGCTGGGCTCTTCTCCACTTACTTCTTCGAGCACTTCCTCGAATAGGAAGTATAAATCTGTTGGTTCGCTGTTCCGAGCAATTTCTGTCCCTCTATAAACTAGGAAATTCTAAGCCTATTAGTTTAACGTCAGTTGTGGGGAAATTACTAGAATCTGTCATTAGGGACAGAGTGACTGAGCACTTGAACAAATTTGAGCTGATCAGAGAGAGCTAGCATGGATTTGTCAAGGACAAGTTAAGTCTAACAAAGCTAGTTAAATTTTATTTGGAGGTAACTAACATGATAGATAAGGGAGTGTCTATGGATGTTATTTATATGGACTTCCAAAAGGCATTTGACAAGAATTCATATAAGAGACTGTTAACAAAAATGAGAGTGTGTGGAATTGGAGGCAATCTATTAGCTTGACTAGGGAATCGGTTAGGAGGTAGGAGACAGAGAGTAGGGACAATGGATATGTACTCAAATTGGCAGGATGTAACGAGTGGTGTCCCCCAGGGATCTGTACTGGGGCCTCAGCTTTTCACTATATTTATTAAATTACTTGGATGAAGGGATAGAGAGCTGTCTATCTAAATTTGCTGATGACAACTAAGTTAGATGGCACAGTAAATAGCATAGATAAGAGCCAAAAGTTGCAAAGGGACATTGATAGAGGAAGTGAGTGGGCAAAACTGTGGCAGATGGAGTTCAATGTGGGAAAGTGTGAAGTCATCCACTTTGGACCTAAGAAAGATAGATCAGAGTATTTTCTAAATGGCAAGAAGCTAGGAACTGTGGATGAACAGAGAGATTTAGGAATCCAAGTACAGAAATCACTAAAAACTAGTGGACAGGTTCAAAAAATTTATTAAGAAGGCTATTGGAATGTTCGCCTTTAATTCAAGAGAGCTGGAGTACAAATGGTTGGAAGTTATGTTACAGAAATACAAAGGTCTGGTTAGATCCTATCTGGAGTATTGCATTCATCCGTGGGCACCGTACGTCAGGAAGGATATATTGGCCTTGGAGGGGGTGCAGCGTAGATTCACCAGAATGATGCTAGGGCTAAAAGGGTTACATAATGAGGATTGGTTGCATAGACTAGACTTGTATTCCCTTGAATGTAAATGAATAAGGGGTGATCTAATTCAGGTGTTTAGAATGATTAAAAGATTTGATAGGGTAGATAGAGCTGTTCCGTTGGGACGGGCTCCATTTAAACTGGGCTGGGACCAGTGTCCTGGCAAATCAAATAACTTGGGCGGTAGACAGGGCTTTAAACTAATAAGAAGGGGGGAGGGTTCTGGTAAGGGTGAATTCACAAGTCCAAAGAGAAAAGTCAAGGCTGTGGAGCAGAGTAGCGATTTGGGTAAAAACAGAGTGTGTCGGGAAGGGACAGAGAGTTTATCAAAGGCATTAGTGACTAAGGTCACATCAGGGAAAAAAAGTTAAAATGAAAGGCACTCTTTCTGAATTCATGAAGCATTCATAACAAGATAGATGAATTAATGGCACAAATAGAGATAAATGGGTTTGAATCAGTAGCCATTACTGTGCCGCGGAATGAGGGTGACCAAGGTTGGGATAAATATTCCAGGGTACTTGACTTTTAGTAAAGATAGGCAAAATGGAGAAGGAGGGGGGCTAGTCCTGATAATAAACGATGAGATAAAGTAGTTGTGAGAAAGGATCTTAGCTCAGAAAATCAGGATATAGAATCAGTATGGGTGGAGTTAAGAAATAACAAGGGGGAGAAAACACTGGTGCGAGTAGTTTACTGCCCCCTTAACAATAGTTATAGTATTGGACAGAGTATAAATCAGGAAATTAGAAGAGCGTGTAACAAGGGTAATGCAATAATCATGGGGGACTTTAATCTTCATATAAACTGGGCAAACCAAATTGGCAAAAGTAGTTTGGAGGACGAGTTCATGGAATACATTCGAGACAGTTTTCTACAACAATGGGCCAGAAATGATTCACTTGATTACGACGTTCCTCAATGTCGTCCTCTGTCTCCAACGGCAAATCAAAGGAGCAAGTTCACGCATTTGCACATGCTCACTAAAACCCAGAAATCGTGAACTTGCTCCGATTGGTTCACTGGCAATTTGACAGCTGCGAATTAAAGGGGAATCGCACGCTACAATCATTGAAATCAATGAAAAATTGCAAACTTGCCCATCTGCACAGCTGGAACATAACTACTTATGCCACCAAAAGGTCCGCTGAAAAATATTAATGACTGCCAAACAACTAAAAATTAAATTTTAAAAATGTGGAATGTCATATTACTCCTTATTATATTTTTTGATCATTAAAACAAATTTTTAAAAATTAAAACATTAAAACAAAATTTTAATTTTCACTTCTGTCTCTTTAATTTAATTCAATTATTTGCTTGGCGTTTTATTAAAAAAATGTTAAATTTTTATTTACAATGATATACAGAATAGTAACTTTAAATGAATGAAGTCTGCCTGCCTGCTTGTGGGCATGACTTCTTTTCCTGACAGATTCTGTGGGCGTGTCTTCAATTCCCACAGACTGTCCCATACAAATCAGCTTACGTTGCTGAGAGGATGAATTGACAGTGCACAACCTCACAAAACGTCAAAATTGAGCAAAGTAGACACTGCGGAGCCAGCAGTAAGTACTTTCATTCTTTTAATTCGCAGGAGCTGCGGAGAGCCATGCCACGCTGCTCTGTGCAATTTCTGGCCCAAAATGTTGAGGAACCAACTAGGGAACTATTTTTGATCCAGCATTGTGCAATGAGACAGGGTTAATGAGTAATCTTATAGTTAAGGATCCTCTGGGGCAGAGTGATCATCATATAATAGAATTTCATATTGAGTTTGGGAGTGATGTAGTTAAGTCCGAAACTAGGGGCATGATTTTGACCCTGAGCCGAGAAGGGGGCGGGGGGAGGGGGGGTGTCAAGTTGCGGATGGGAAACCCGAAAGTATGAGTTTCCCGGACGACCTTACGATTTTGACATAAGGACGTCATTGTGTTTGTCTGTTTGCCGTCTGACTGACCGGCCTGATTGATAGTCTGGCCACAGTCGGACGGGAGAGCAGCCAGGGAGAGGACGTGTTCAGTTAAGTCTTCAGGTAAGTCTTTGTTTGTACAGATTGGGGGGGGGGGCATGGGGGGGCAAGGGTGGGTACAGGGGCATGGGTGAGAATGGAGGCATGGGTTGGCACGTGGGTATGTGTTGGCACGGGAGCACTGGTGGGCATGGGAATCAGTCATGGGGGAACGGATCGGGGGTCATCGCGGGGGTCCATGATTGTTGGGGGGGGGTCGGAAATTGGGGGGTCTGCGATCATTAGGGTGGGTCAGAGAATGGTGGGGGGGTCTGCAATCGTTGGGGGGTGGGGGGGGGGGGTCGCTGCAGGTAGGCTTGTTGGGCCTGGGGGAAGAACTCCTGCTCCTCCAGGCCCACAAACTGTGTCGGAAAGGCACTTAGCTGTTAGTTTCGGGCCTTCTCACCTCCTTTCACGTGGCATAAAAGAGAAGCCCCGGGAATCCCGACCCCTAGGGATTGAAATTAGAAACTCTGGAAAAATGGAGGCCCGTAGCCTCCTTGAAAAATTTTAATCACCAAACCCGCCTCCTGGGAGCGGGTTGGTCGCCCGCCCCTCATCCAGCCCCAGTGAAAACCGGAAGTGTGCAGGTTGGAGGTGAGTTGGGGGCAGGTCCGAAATGGTTGCAATTTTGAATCCCCCCCTCTCCCAACTCACCCATTTCTCCCTTTTAAAATTGTGACCTAAGTTCTTAAATTTAAACAAAGCCAATTACATCGGTATGAGGGGCGAGTTGGCTAAAGTAGATTGTGAAATTAGATTAAAAGATATGCTAAGAATGGTGAACGTTTAAAGAAATAATTCATAATTCTCAACGAATATACATTCCCTTGAAGAATAAAAACGCCACGGGAAAAGTGATCCAACCGTGGTTAACTAGAAAAGTTAAGGATAGTATTAGATTAAAAGAGGCTTACAATGTTGCCAAAAAGAGTAGTAAGCCTGAGGATTGGGAGGGTTTTAAAAATCAGCAAAGGATGACCAAGAAAATGATAAAGAGGGAGAAAATTGAATATGAGAGTAAACTAGCAAGAAATACAAAAACAGATTATAAGAGCTTCTACAAGTATGTAAAAAGGAAGAGAGCAGCAAAACTCAACGTGGGAAATAAAATGAGGAATAAAGAAAAAGCAGAGACATTAAACAAATATTTTGTATACAGTAGAAAACACAAAAAACATACTGGAAACAATGTGGAACCAAGTGTCTAATGAGAGTGAGGAACTTAAAGTAATTAAGATTAGTAAAGAAAAAGTACTGGAGAAATTATTGGGACTAAAAGCCAACAAATGCCCTGAACCTGATGGCCGACATCCTAGGGTTTTTAAAAGAGGTGGCTGCAGAGATAGTGGATGCACTGGTTTTGATCTTCCAGAATTCCCTAGATTCTAGAACGGTCCCTATGGATTGGAAGGTAGCAAATGTACCTCCACTATTCAAGAAAGGAGGGAGAGAGAAAACAGGGAGCTATAGACCAGTTAGCCTGGCGTCAGTAGCAGGGAAAGTGCTAGAATCTATTATTAAGGATGTAGTAACTGGGAACTTAGAAAATCATAATATGATTAGACAGAAACAACATGGTTTTATGAAAGGGAAATCGTGTTTGGCAAATCTAATGGAGTTTTTTGAGGGTGCAACTAGCAGAGCATATAAGGGTGAACCAGTGGATGTAGTATATTTGGATTTTCAAAAGGCATTCGATAAGGTGCCACACAAGAGGTAGGAATAATCGGGTCATTTTCGGGTTGGCAGGTTGTAACTAATGGGGTGCCATAAGGATCAGTGCTTGGGCCTCAGCTGTTTACAATCTATATCAATAACTTGGATGAAGGGACCCTGTGTAATGTATCCAAGTTGCAAAGAGGCTGCAAAAGGATATAGACAGGTTAAGTGAATGGGCAAGAAGGTGGCAGATGGGAAATGTGAAATTATCCACTTTGGGAGGAAGAATAGAAAAGCAGAATATTTTTTAAAAGGTGAGAGACTAAGAAATGTTGGTAGTCAGAGGGATTTGGGTGTCCTTGTACACGAATTACAGAAAGTTAACATGCAGGTACAGAAAGCGATTAGGAAGGCAAATAGTATGTTAGCCTTTATTGCAAGAGGGTTGGAGTATAAGAGTAAGTAGATCTTATTGCATTAGGGTTCTGGTGAGACCACACCTGGAGCACAGTGTACAGTTTTGAACTCCTCACCTAAAGAAGCATATACTTGCCTTAGAGGGGGTGCAACGAAGGTTCACTAAATTGATTCCTGGAATAAGAGGGATGTCCTACGAGGAGAGATTGAGTAGAATAGACCTATATTCTCTGGAGTTTAGAAAAATGAGAGGTGATCTCATTGAAATGTATAAAATTCTTAGAGGGCTTGACAGGGTAGATGTTGAGAGGCTGTTTCCCCTGGCTGGAGAGTCTAGAACTAGGGGTCATAGTCTCAACATAAGGGACTGAGATGAGGAATAATTTCTTCACTCGGAGGGATGTGAATCTTTGGAATTCTCTACCCCAGAGGGCTTTGGATGCTCAGTCATTGAATATATTCAAGACTGAGATAGATAGATTTTTGGACATTAAGGGAATCAAGGGATATGAGGATCGGGCTGGAAAGTAGAATTGAGGTTGAAGATCAGCCATGATCTTATTGAATGGTGGAGCAGGCTTGGGGGGGCCGTACAGCCTACACCTGCTCCTATTTCTTATGTTCTTATAGAGAGAAACTATTTCCTCTGGTGGGGGAGTCCAGAACAAGGGGGCATAACCTTAAAATTAGAACTAGGCCCTTAGGGGTGATGTCAGGAAGCACTTCTTCAAACAAAGGGTTGTGGAAATCTGGAACTCTCTCCCCCAAAAAGCTGGGGGTCAATTGAAAATTTCAAAACTGACATTGATAGATTTTTGTTAGGCAAGGGTATTAAGGGTTATGGAACCAAGGCGGGTAGATTTAAGATACAGATCAGCCATGATCAAATTGAAGGGTGGAACAGGCTTGAGAGGCTGAATGGCCGACTCCTGTTCCTATGTTCCTATCAATGCAAGTTGTTGTTGTTGTTCATATCAGTCCTTATAATTTACCCCCTGCCAGTTTCAAACTGTTCCTCCTTGAAGTACTGTCATGGTTTAAATTTCAATTAGACTATACATTCTGTTACAATTATTGAGCTCATTTGGCCAATATTTGAATTTATCTGAAGGACTAGAGGTTAATAAACTAGACACTTACTAACGGCAATGTTAGCTCATCATTTCTTTGCTGACTTAGGTTACCAATTCTATTACTGATGGATGGGAGATGTGCTCAGGCCTTTTCCATCATAACATATTGATGTACAATTTACCATTGTACATGAACAAATTCAACCATTACAAAATATCCTTCGGAGGATTAAAACACAATAACATTTTCTATACTGCTCGAAATACAAACTATTCATTTTACAATAAATTTCACACTTCAATTGACCCATTACCAAGCAATATTATTCCATTAGTGTAGGATTAACAGTCCCCTAATTGCCACACCTGATTAGCGTTATAAATATTTCCTTTGCTAAGGATTAATGC
This sequence comes from Heptranchias perlo, assembly GCF_035084215.1. NCBI lineage: Eukaryota > Metazoa > Chordata > Chondrichthyes > Hexanchiformes > Hexanchidae > Heptranchias > Heptranchias perlo. Next base: position 16,013,486 of record NC_090329.1, on the reverse strand, counting down.
TTATCTGAGATAATTAATTCAACTAATTAGCTTCTGTTTCATTGCGAGGATCACCTATCCAATCTGTTTCTTTATGCAGCAGCCTCTTTCGATTGTTTATAGTATGTACGCACATAGGAATACGAGTAGGCCATTCAGCCCCTCGAGCCTGTTCCGCTAAAACTCTTCACCCAATTTGGGGCTCGAACCCATGACCCTGAGATGAGTCTCATGCTCTACCAACTGAGTTAGCCAGTGGATCTGTCCTTTTGTTTTATTTTGATATGCACACAGGTCATACGAATCATAGAATCTTACTGCACAGAAGGAAGGGCCAATTTTAAAAAATTTGTTCATGGGATGTGGGTGTCGCTGGCAAGGCCAGCATTTATTGCCCATCCCTAATTGCCCTTGACAAGGTGGTGGTGAGCCGCCTTCTTGAACCGCTGCAGTCCATGTGGTGAAGGTTCTCCCACAGTGGTTAGGTAGGGAGTTCCAGGATTTTGACCCAGTGACGATGAAGGAACGGCGATATATTTCCAAGTTGGGATGGTGTATGACTTGGAGGGGAACGTGCAGGTGGTGTTGTTCCCATGTGCCTGCTGCCCTTGTCCATCTAGGTAGTAGAGGTCACGGGTTTGGGAGGTGCTGTCGAAGAAGCCTTGGCGAGTTGCTGCGGTGCATCTTGTGGATGGTACACACTGCAGCCACTGTGCGCCGGTGGTGAAGGGAGTGAATGTTTAGGGTGGTGGATGGGGTGCCAATCAAGCAGGCTGCTTTGTCCTGGATGGTGTCGAGCTTCTTGAGTGTTGTTGGAGCTGCACTCATCCAGGCAAGTGGAGAGTATTCCATCACACTCCTGACTTGCGCCCTGCAGATGATGGAAAGGCTTTGGGGAGTCAGGAGGTGAGTCACTCGCCGCAGAAAACTCAGCCTCTGACCTGCTCTTGTAGCCACGGTATTTATGTGGCTGGTCCAGTTAAGTTTCTTGTCAATGGTGACCCCATTCGGCCCATTGTGCCTGTGCCGGCTCTTTGAAAGAGCTATCCAATTATACTCACTCCCCTGCTCTTTTCCTTTAGCCCTGCATTTTTTTCCTTTTCAAGTATTTATCCAATTCCCTTTTGAAAGTGACTATTCAATCTGCTTCCACCACCCTTTCAGGCAGTGCATTCCAGATCATAACAACTCACTACGTAAAATAAATTCTCCTCATTGCCCCGTGAAGATTATTTTTGTAACATGCTTTTTTAAAAAAAAAATCGCTGTTTGCACTTTAAGTACAGACTTTATGGGGGTAATTTTAATCTAACTTGCCCGACCAGAAGCTGATGGGATCGGGTCCATTGTCCATTTTGCCCCTCAGTCCGATTTTACTCTCCATTAACTTCCCGACGGGCGGGCTTGGTTAAAATTATCCCCTCTACATTTGGTGAAACTAATTTGATTTGTTATTAGTTTTCATGCATTATAAAATTCTGCCTGTAGATTACAACTAAAAAGTATTACATTGATTTGCAATTAGGAAAGCAAATGGCATGTTGGCCTTTATTGCAAGAGGGTTGGAGTACAATAGTAAGGAAGTCTTACTATAATTGTACAGGGCTTTGGTGAGACCTCATCTGGAGTACTGAGTACAGTTTTGGTCTCCTTATCTAAGGAAGGATATACTTGCCTTTGAGGCGGTGCAACGGAGGTTCACTAGATTGATTCCTGGGATGAGGGGGTTTTCCTATGAGGAGAGGTTGAGTAGAATGGGCCTATACTCTCTGGAGTTTAGAAGAATGAGAGGTGATCTCATTGAAACATATGAGATTCTGAGGGTAGATGCTGAGCGGCAGTTTCCCCTGGCTGCAGAGTCTAGGACTAGATGGCATAGTCCCAGGATTAGGGGTCGGCCATTTAAGACTGAGATGAGGAGGAATTTCTTTACTCAGGAGGGTTGTGAATCTTTGGAATTCTCTACCCAGATACTCAATCATTGATTATATTCAAGGCTGAGATAGATAGATTTTTGGACTCCAGGGGAATCAAGGGATATGGGGATCAGGCGGGAAAGTGAAGTTGAGGTAGAAGATCAGCCATGATCTTATTGAATGGCGGAGCAGGCTCGAGGGGGCGAATGGCCTACTCCTGCTCCTATTTCTTATGTTGTTATGGAATGAAGATTTGTGACCTTCAGTCTCACTCAAAGCAAAGTATTGCTTCGGTGTTGAGTACACTCTCCAACACTTAACCGTTAGCAAACATTGGCCATTGGCTGTGCTACTTCTGATTCGGGTGGATGATTTGATCGTGTCCATTCCCCGCCGGATGGGTATTGTTAAAATTGCGCTCCTCTCCCCCACAAGGCTTGAACCCATGACTTTCTGACTCAGGAGCAAGAGCCTTAGCACTGAGCCCGGCTGACACTTAAACCTGCCTTATCGAGAAAAGAAAACTGAGTGAAGCTGCCGTCACAAAGCCTATCACCTTAAAGAGAAGAGTTTTTTAAATTGTGCCTGAAGGTGCCGGGAGCTGTGAAAACCCATTGGTGGAACAAGGTGAGGACATCTTGCATTCATGGGAACAAAATGTAACATGAACATTGAGGCTATTCTTTGCACGACAGTGTGTCCTGATGAGAATTAGAAATGGGAAAATGTAACTGTGAAAAGTTGCAGGATAATTCCCTGTAGCATAGATGCACTTAAGGGGAAGGCAGATAAGCACACGAGGGACAAAGGAATAGAAGGATATGTTGATAGGGTGAGATGAAGCAGGGTGGGGAGGAGGCTTGTGTGGAGTATAAACATTGGCATTGGCCAGTTGGGCCGAATGGCCTGTTTCCGTGCTGTAAATTCTATGTAATTCTATCAAACAGCAGGCATTTAACTAAACATAGGCAAGGTGTAATCTTTGTACTATAATTTGCCTTATGTTGATCTTCTCGGTATTGTGTTTGGTCCAGGCCAAGGTAGTATTAAAAGCCAGACGGATTGACATCACGCATTAATTGGGCGAGATTCCCCTTTCTCTCTACAGGGCCTAGCACGGCCGAATGGAGCCTGAATCCGGAGTGTGTGCAATCCTTAATGCTCTGACCCTGAGGAGTGGACAACTCTATAGAGGTCTTGATGGCTGGAGCGTCTGCTGCTGAGGCTCGGTGTCAAACTATACCTTAGCAGAGCCACTGCACATTCTGAAGGAAGATGATGAGTTTGAACATGCATTTGACCCTGCAGGGTGGGGGTTATTGCTAGAAAGAAAGAACTTGCATTCATATAGTGCCTTTCGTGACCTCAGGACATCCCAAAAAGCTTTACAACCAATGAAGTACTTTTGAAGTGTAGTCCCTGTTGTAATGTAGGAAACACAGCAGCCAATTTGTGCACAGCAAGGTCCCATAAATAGCAATGTTATAATGATAATCTCTTATTTAGTGATGTTAATTAAGGGATAAATATTGGCAAGGACACCAGGGAGAACGTCCCTGCTCTCCTTCGAAATAGTGCCATGGGATCTTTAACATCCATCCAAGAGGACAGGTGGGGCCTTGGTTTAACATCTCATCCAAAAGTCGGCACCTGTGACAGTACAGCACTCCCCGAGTACTGAGGTGTCAATCTATGTTTTTGTGCTCAAATCCCTCGAGAGAGACTTGAACCTAGAACCTTCTAATTCAGAGACAAGCGTGCTCCCAACTAAGCCACAGTTGACACATTCTTCTTTTTTTTTATTCGTTCACGGGATGTGGGCGTCGCTGGCAAGGCCGGCATTTATTGCCCATCCCTAATTGCCCTCGAGAAGGTGTGGTGAGCCGCCTTCTTGAACCGCTGCAGTCCATGTGGTGAAGGTTCTCCCACAGTGCTGTTAGGAAGGGAGTTCCAGGGTTTTGACCCAGCGACAATGAAGGAACGGCGATATATTTCCAAGTCAGGATGGTGTGTGACTTGGAGGGGAACGTGCAGGTGGTGTTGTTCCCATGCGCCTGCTGCCCTTGTCCTACTAGGTGGTAGAGGTCGCGAGTTTGGCGAGTTGCTGCAGTGCATCCTGTGGATGGTACACACTGCAGCCACAGTGCGCCGGTGGTGAAGGAAGTGAATGTTTAGGGTGGTGGATGTGGTGCCAATCAAGCGGGCTGCTTTATCCTGGATGGTGTCGAGCTTCTTGAGTGTTGTTGGAGCTGCACTCATCCAGGCAAGTGGAGAGTATTCCATCACACTCCTGACTTGTGCCTTGTAGAAAGGCTTTGGGGAGTCAGGAGGTGAGTCACTCGCCGCAGAATACCCAGCCTCTGACCTGCTCTCGTAGCCACAGTATTTATATGGCTGGTCCAGTTAAGTTTCTGGTCAATGGTGACCACCAGGATGTTGATGGTGGGGGATTCGGCGATGGTAATGCCGTTGAATGTCAAGGGGAGGTGGTTAGACTCTCTCTTGTTGGAGATGGTCATTGCCTGGCACTTGTCTGGCGCGAATGTTACTTGCCACTTATCAGCCCAAGCCTGGATGTTGTCCAGGTCTTGCTGCATGCGGGCACGGGCTGCTTCATTATCTGAGGGGTTGCGAATGGAACTGAACACTGTGCAGTCATCAGCGAACATCCCCATTTCTGACCTTATGATGGAGGGAAGGTCATTGATGAAGCAGCTGAAGATGGTTGGACCTAGGACACTGCCCTGAGGAACTCCTGCAGCAATGCCCTGGGGCTGAGATGATTGGCCTCCAACAACCACTACCATCTTCCTTTGTGTTAGGTATGACTCCAGCCACTGGAGAGTTTTCCCCGATTCCCATTGACTTCAATTTTACCAGGGCTCCTTGGTGCCACACTCGGTCAAATGCTGCCTTGATGTCAAGGGCAGTCACTCTCACCTCACCTCTGGAATTCAGCTCTTTTGTCCATGTTTGGACCAAGGCTGTAATGAGGTCTGGAGCCGAGTGGTCCTGGCGGAACCCAAACTGAGCATCGGTGAGCAGGTTATTGGTGAGTAAGTGCCGCTTGATAGCACTGTCGACGACACCTTCCATCACTTTGCTTATGCTTGAGAGTAGACTGATGGGGCGATAATTGGCCAGATTGGATTTGTCCTGCTTTTTGTGGACAGGACATACCTGGGCAATTTTCCACATTGTTGGGTGGATGCCAGTGTTGTAGCTGTACATCCTGGGGGTCACCATTCTTCTGCATGAAGAACTGCACCAAGAAGATGCTCGATTCCCATCGAGTCTTCTGTGGCAGCTCTGAAAGGCTCTGAAGTATAAAGATTCAGGGCTGAGATGACTGTCAGAGCTTACCCCTTCAGTTGGGTATGACTCAATGCTCATCTCTCTAGGCAATCACAGGCATTGCTCTCCAGTCACCTTCAGGCAGTTGGTCTTCAGCAGCAACAACAATTTGAATTTATATAGCACCTTTAACGTAGTAAAACGTCCCAAGGCGCTTCACTGGAGCGTTATCAAACAAAATTTGACACCGAGCCACATAAGGAGGCATTAGGACAGGTGACCAAATATTTGGTCAAAGAGGTAGGTTTTAAGGAATGACTTAAAAGGAAGAGAGAAAAGTAGAGAGGTTTAGGGAGGGAATTCCAGAGCTTAGGGCCTAGGCAGCTGAAGGCACGGTCACCAATGGTGGAGCGATGAACATCGGGCATACACAAGAGGCCAGAATTGGAGGAGTGGAGAGATCACGGAGGGTTGTAGGGCTGCAAGAGATAGACGGGCTGCTGTGGGTATTTGATATCACAGGCTGCCATGGCTCTCCTCATTCTGCACTTGCTCTCATCTCTCTGCCTTTGTGCCTATGCATACATCCAAGCAAATAACTCATCCTATGAAATGGGCAGTAGTTGCTGCACTGGACTTATTTTCTTTGTAACTCCAGTTTAAAAAGTGAGAGCAGACAATGGCTGGAGCGCAGATCAGGGGGAAGGCAGAGCTGGTCGAACTGATTGCAACAACTAGACTTAATTGGCACAGACGTACTGCAGTTAAAAACAACAATCCTGCTAAAGATTTTTGGGCGAAATTGTAGCGGTCAGAGAATTCTGTGCCACAACACTTGTCAATGTCACCTCAAATCTCACTGCCCCCTGCCAGCACTGCCAGTGACCGGTTGCCCAATATAGGCACTTAGAACCAAGATCTATGCTTTGGCAAATAAGTGGTGAAAGTGTGTTTGACAGTGGGAATCTTCCAGCTCTACTCCTTCTGACTATTTAACGTAAATGTTCAACAAACCTAGGCTTGCCAACTCTGGTTGGATGTATTCCTGGAGGTTTCATCACATGACCTCCTGCCTTCAACTGCCCCGCCCCCACGCTCCTGCCATTGGTCGCACAACATGTCCATATTTGCGATGCATCGCCTTCCCACGCCATTCGAATAGATTCTTCATTACCCAATTGGATGATTCTTGACTGTCAGTCAAACTGCCTTTGTTCCCCCACGTCCGATATTTTTATAACCGATGAACAAAAATGTTTAAAGAAAATTAAAACAAACAATTTTATTTAATGGCCCGTTTGATTTTTCTCCAGGGTTGCTCGCAGCAGTGTCCTGGAGATTAGCATTTAATTCTTGTAGGCTCCAGGGCAATCCAGGAGGGCTGGCAATCCTATAACTCTTATGTGCACACAGCAATGGAATATTACACTGCAGGAGAGAAAACGCATGTCTTCTTCCAGAGATCAATGCAGTCCAAACCATGCAGGCTAGTGGACTGGATGAAATAGTCTACTCCATGCCAAGTCCCACCTTTTACACGGAGAAGGCCAATCACTCCTCTGGAAGATTACAAATGCAATAACGACCCATGAATTGGTAGGCCTTAAGCCTGAACACAAGCCAACTATTTATGCCAGGAACACTATCACTGCTGCACTGAGGCATTTGGAATTAGTCCGAAATACCATTGAAGAGTCTATGCTCTGCTTCTGTTGATGTTTCCCATAGATCAGAGCATAGAAACAGGAGAAGGCCATTCTGCCCCTCGAGCCTATTCCACCATTCAATTGGATCATGGTTGATCTGTATCTTAACTCCATCTACCCACCTTGGTTCTGTAACCCTTAATACCCTCACCTAACAAAATCTATCAATCTCAGTTTTGACATTTTCAATTGACCCCCAGCCTCAACAACTTTTTGGGGGAGAGAATTCCAGATTTCCACTCCCTTTTGTGTGAAGAAATGCTTCTTGACATCACCCTTAAACAGCCCAGCTCTAATTTTAAGGTTATGCCCCCTTGAACTGGACTCCCCCACCAGAGGAAATAGTTTCTCTTCATCAACTCCTTTAATCATCCTAAACACCTCAGTTAGATCACCACTTAATCTTCTATATTCAAGGGAACACAAGACTAGTCTGTGCAACCTGTCATCATAATTAACTTTTTTTAGCCCCAGTATCATTCTGGTGAATCTGTGCTGCACCCCCTTCCAAGGCTAATATATCCTTTCTGAGGTATGCCCAGAACTGAATGCAGTTCTCCAGATGGAGTTTAGTGTAGAAGTGAAACAAAACAACGGCTTAGAACGATCCCTGCGCCTGAACGGGTAGGTCCGAGGTGCATCCGATATTGGGCCTCAGGCCTCATTTACATCAGGCCGGTGAATTGTGATCACTTGTTGGGCATCCCCAGGCAGCTCGTCGGTGAAGAGGCTTTGAATTTCGGACCTCTGCGTCACCAGCAGCTGCCCTCAGGTAGGTCATTAAAGGGGAAGGGGATGTGATCGGGATGGAGGGTGACCAGGAAACGGAGGGCAATCGAGAGGGGGGGGGGTGGCGACCAGAAGAGGGTGTGGGGTGAACCAGGAGAGGGACAATTAGTACCTCGGAACATGGGGCCGATTGGGACGGGGTTTGAGACAGCAGTTGGGAGGGAGGGTCAAGGCGGCAATCGGGGTGGGGGGGCGGTGGAGAAGTGGGTGCGGTGCAGTGCTCGTGAGTGGTGGCCTACAGCGGCCCATGGTCTTAATGCAGAGATGAGAGGAGCATTCCTACTCCTCCTGGCTGCACAATTGGGTAAAGTATTTTTAAATCTTACCTTTTTGGTGGCGGCCTGCAGTGGCCCCTTTAAGGACCGCCAGTTAGGCCGCAGGTGGACCTGGTTTTCCTGAAGGCGGTTTGTCCCCTTATTTGAACGCGCAAAGGCCCTAATGCCTATTTCAGGCACAGGCCCTGGACGCCTATCTTTTTGCCTATACCAACATGGTGGGCAGTGCACTTCTGGTTCGTAATGAGCACATGCTTCCTGCCCGCCATTGTGGAGGCTTGGACGCATATTTAGCGCGTAAAAAAATGGGCATGGCGCCATTGAATTTCTAGGCCTATGCTTACCGTTCCTGAAGAACGTTTGGAATAATGCAGTACTGCTTATGGCAGCCCCACATATATATTTACTTGTATCTGTAAAGGTCAAAACCCACCACAGTTCAGTGACGAAGGGTAAGACACTGAGGTTTTTGACCAAAGAAAATAGCAGGAGCATACTAACTGCAAGGCACATCATGGAATCGAGGGATATCTCACCCATGAATTAACATGAACTACATAACAGCTAATTAGTGGCAATGAATAGTCTGTTCACAGACCAAATTGCTGTACAGAGACACGGGACGCGGCTCAAACACCCAGAACATCTTGAGCCGAATGGAAAAATGGTTCACTAGCACTAAGTCTGTGGAGTTGCTTTGGGTGGATGGGAATAAGTCGGAGAGCTGTCACATGTACCACTTTCAGCCCAACTTGACTGATGTGGCATAAAAGCTGTATGAGCATTGTCATGGTAACAATACTGAGAGGCACTGTATGACTTCAGTGCAATCTTATGAATAAATTAAATTGTTTAGAGTGAGAATGGGCCTATATTATTTAAATCGAGTTAGCCCTGAAAAACTTGCTGGGGTCAGCACCAGGTCACCGAGGTGCATACAAGTTCTGCCCCTCCCCTGCACACTTCCAGCAACAATTGCACTGAGGAAAATCCACTACTAACAGTTTGTAATTTTGTTCCATTCAGACTCCTTATTTTTGAATGTGCCTTACATCATCTTCACCGCTGCTAGCTGAGAGCTTAACACCAGACTTGTGAGCCATGGTTGAGCACCTAAGGTTCGAAAATGGCCTTCAAGATGTGCGCATGCACTTCCGACTGTGAATTCAACAGTTGATAAGGCTTGTGGTGCAGCTGCTATAAGATGCCATTTGAAGATTGAGCTTACCTTGTCTACTCATGTTAGATCATTGAACTTCTTCTGGCACTGCATCCAAGTACCTGCTCCTCGCATTCACCTCGTTGGCAACTACTTGCCACTGCCTCCTCATCCAGTGCCTGGAAGGCTTCCTGACCCCCAGCGGATAGAGGATGTCCCTTCTCCTTTTCAGCTCCTGCACCAAGGCCTCCAGTGCAGCATCAGAGAACCTTGGTGCATGCTCTCGACCACCTTCTGCCATTCTCAGCCAAGAGATTCCTGCCTTCAGATCAACTTGCAGACACAATGCACCTCTCTTTTAAGAGGTGTGCTGCCTTTAAACAACACTGTCCACTCCACATATCGGGCCCCCTGCTGATGCGTGCAGCCAATCAACAGTGCAAGTAGCACTGGCTGCTCACAGCAATCATTTAAATCAGCAGACAGCTTGGATTTAACGTGCTGCCTGCAGCACGATGAACGGGCACGGATTAATCATGGACCACGATCCGCACGCCTGTTCTCACGCACTGTAGAATTTAAGCCCCGGTGATTCCCTGCATATTGCCACTCTAGAAAATTCCATTTGTCACTGCTGCTGTTCCCTCCCGAATTTGTAAATGGTTCCCTGTTGGTATTTGGGCATCAACTTCCCAAATGCAGCAATTCAAGAACAACTTGCATTTATATAGCGCCTTGAATGTAATGAAACATCCCAAGGCGCTTCACAGGAGCAATTATCAAACAACATTTGACACCGAGCCACAAAAAGAGATATTAGGACAGATGACCAAAAGCTTTGTTAAAGAAGTAGGTTTAAAGGAGCATCTTAAAGCAGGAGAGAGAGGTAGAGCGGCAGAGAGGTTCAGGGAGGGAATTCCAGAGCTTAGGGCCTAGGTAGCTGATGGCACAGCCGCCAATGGTGGAGCGATGAAAATCGGGGATGCGCAAAAGGCCAGAATTGGAGGAGTGCAGAGATCTCGGTGGGCTGTAGGGTTGGAGGAGATTACAGAGATAGGGAGAGGTGAGGCCATGGAGGGATTTGAACAAAAGGATGAAAATTTTAAAATCGAGGCATTGCCAGACCGGGAGCAAAGGTAAGTCAGCGAGCACAAGGGTGATGGGGAAAAAGGACTTGGTGTGAGTTAGGATACGGGCAGCAGAGGTTTGGATGTTCACCACATACTAACTGATCCCGATAACGTTGTCACTAGGATGGAGCAACGGCACAGCAGTAGCCTCAAAGTATCGAGGCTGTGATAGCTACATCATGGTCAAACGGTCCTATTGTGGGGTTAACTAGGTGGCATTGTGCATTTCCAATGCCCCCTATACCCCCATTCCACCGTCACTTACATCATCTGCTCAATTTCCCTTTGCAACACGCTTTTTACTCCACTCCCCACATCACTGACTACAACCCCTTCCCCAGCCAGCTCCTCAGGCTGAATCAGACCGTACTTAATCTTGCCACACTGCTTTTTGGCCCAGAGCTGATTTTCAAACCTCCACGTCACTAAAACCTCAAATAAAAAGAGAAAATAGAAACATAGAAAATTTACGGCAAAGAAGGAGGCTGTTCGGCCCATCGTGTCTGTGCCGGTTGAAAAAGAGCTCCCCAGCCTAATCCACTTTCCAGCTCTTGGTCCATAGCTTTGTAGGTTATGGCAATTCAAGTGCATATCCATGTACCTTTTAAATGCAATGAGGGTTTCTGCCTCTACCACCCTTTCAGGCAGTGAGTTCCAGACCCCCACCACCCTGAGTGAAAACAATTTTCCTCAGCTCCTCTCTAATCCTTCTACCAATTACTTTAAATCTATGCCCCCTGGTTATTGACCTCACTGCTAAGGGAGATAGGACATGTGGGACCTTGTCAAAAGCCTTGCTAAAATCCATGTACACTACATCAAACGCATTACCCTCATCAACCCTCCTTGTTACCTCCTCAAAAAATTCAATCAAGTTAGTCAGACACGACCTTCCCTTAACAAATCTATGCTGACTGTCCTTGATTAATCCGTACTTTTCTAAGTGACGGTTTATCCTGTCCCTCAGATTTGATTCCAATAATTTGCCCACCACCGAGGTTAGACTGACTGGCCTGTAATTACTCGGTCTATCCCTTTCTCCCTTTTTAAACAATGATACAGTGCTAGCAGTCCTCCAATCCTCCAGCACAACGTCTATAGCCTGGAAGGATCAGAAAATGATGGTCAGCGCCTCTGCTATTTCCTCCCTTGCTTCTGTTAACAGCCTGAGATACATTTCATCTGGGCCTCGCGATTTATCTACTTTCAAAGATGTTAAATACTTCCTCTCTCATTATATTTATCCCATCCAATATTTTACACTCCTCCTCCTTAACTACAATGTCTGCATCGTTCCCCCTCTTTTGTGAAGACAAACGCAAAGTATTCATCAAGAACCACACCAACATCTTCCACCTCCACACATAGGTTACCTTTCTGGCCTCTAATAGGCCCTACTCTTGCCTTAGTTATCCTCTTGTTCTTTATGTATTTATAAAGCATTTTTGGGGTTTCCTTAATTTTACTTGCCAGTACTTTTTCATGCCCTTTCTGCTTTCCTAATTTCCTTTTTAATTTCACCCCTGCACTTTCTATACTCCTCTAGGCTTTCTGCAGTATTGAGCTCTCAGTGTCTGACAAAAGCTTCCCTTTTTGCCTTATGTTACCCTGTATGCTCCTCGTCATCCAGGGGGCTCTAGATTTGGCAGCCCCACACTTTTTCTTTGTGGGAACATGTTTACCCTGAACCCCTTGAATCTTTCCCTTGAATGCCTCCCACTGCTCTTACACTGATTTACCTTCAAGTAGCTGTTTCCAGTCCACTTTTGCTAAATCACTTCTCAGCTTAGTAAAATCGGCCTTTCCCTAATTTAGAACGTTTACTCCTGTTCTAACTTTGTCCTTTTCCATAACAACGCTAAATCTAACTGAATTATGATCACTACCACCAAAATGCTCTCCCACTGGTACTCCTTCCACCTGCCCAGCTTCATTCCCTAAAACTAAGCCCAGAACTGCCCCCTCTCTCATTGGGCTTGTTACGTACTGGCTAAAAAAGTTCTCCTGAATGCAATTTAAGAATTCTGCGCCCTCTAAACCTTTTACACTGATTCTATCCCAGTTAATATTAGGGTAGTTGAAATCCCCAACTATTACTGCCCTATTGTTTTTGCACTTCTCAGAAATTTGCTGACATATTTGCTCTTCTATCTCCCTCTAACTGTTTGGGGGGTCTATAGTACACTCCCGGCAGTGTGACTGTCTGGTTTTTGTTCTTTAGCTCAACCCATATGGCCTCATTTGATGATCCTTCCAACATATCAACCCTCCTCACAGCTATAATTGTTTCTTTAACCAAAATTGTCACCTCCCCTCCTTTTTTATCCTCTTCTCCATCTCGTCTGAAAACCCTGTAACCAGGAACATTGAGCAGCCATTCCTGTCCCTGTTTAAGCCATGTTTCTGTAATAGCTAAGATATCGTACTGCCACATGTCTACCTGTGCCCTGAACTCGTCTGCCTTATTCACTATACTCCTTGCATTGAGGTATATACCATTAAGCACTGCTAAGCTCCTTTGTTGTCGAGTTTCTAACCTTTGTTTCCTCTGCCTTCCAAACTTGCTTACTAATTCACTGCCTTCCATTGCCAGCTCTGCTTCTCTCCCTTCTGAATCGACACTCAGGTTCCCATCCGCCTACCAAGCTAGTTTAATCCCCATCCCCGCAACTCAGCATTAATGAAACTCCCCGCGAGGACATTGGTCCCGGCTCCGTTGAGGTGCAACCTGTCCAGCATGTACAGGTCCCACCTCCCCCAGAACCAGTCCCAATGTGCCAGGAATCTGAAGCACTCCCTCCTGCACCATCTCTCCAGCCATGCATTCATCTGCACTGTCTCCTATTTCTATACTCGCTATTGCGTGGCACCGGGAGTAATCCGGAGATTACTACCCTTGAGGTCTTTCCTAACTCTTTGAAATCTGGCTGCAGGACCTCATCCCTCTTTCTACCTATGTTGTTGGCACTGATACAGACCATGACCTCTAGCTTTCACCCTTCCCTTCCAGAATATTCTGCGGCTGCTCGGTGACATCCTTGACCCTAGCACCAGGGAGGCAACATACCATCCTGGAATCTCGTCTGGGCCCGCAGAAACGCCTGTCTGTTCCCCTAACTATAGAATCCCCTATCACTATCGCTCTCCTGACCTTTCTTCTCCCCACCTGTACAGCTGAACCACCCATTGTGCTACGGCCTTGGCCCTGGCTGCATGCCTCAGAGGAACCCTCTCCCTCACCCTGGTTAGAGAGCGAAATGCCCTCAGGGGACTCCTGCACTACCTGTCTGGTCCTGCTGGTCTGTCCGGCAGTCACCCAGTCCCTCTCTGCCTGCACTCTCAAGCTGCGGGGCGATCACCTCCTGAAATGTTCTATCCACGCAGCTCTCAGCCTCGCGGACGCACTGCAGTGACACCAGCTGCTGCTCAAGCTCCTCCAGCTGACGACACTCCCTGCACCTGTGGTTGTCCAGGACACAGGAAGACTCCTGGAGTTTCCACATGGTGCAGGCCATGCATTCGACGGATGTTAGCTGCCCTGCCATGCCTCGATTTATTAGATTACTAACTAAACTTAACAGGAATAAACTAAAGACTTAAATAAAAACTCACCAATCAGCTCCATCCCTTGTGCTGACATCACGTTAAGTTTTTCTCACTCCCTGGGCCTCATGTTTTTTTGACCTACTCCGATGCTCCCCCCCCCGGTCTCTCGCAGGTCCCCGCTTGCTCTGGACTCCAGGCTCCCGGATGCTGGGAAATGCTCAACAGGTCAGGCAGCATTCAGAGAAACAGAGTTAACGCTTCAGATCGATGACCTTTCAGCACAAGTGAAACTTTGACAACTAGGTAGCAAAATTAAAGCCTGTGGGATTAAATGGACAGCGGCAGCATGGATAAAACATTGGCGAAGGAACAGGAAGCAGAGAGTAGTGGTGAATGGCTGTTTTTCAGACTGGGAGGAAAGTGTACAGTGGTGTTCCCCATGGGTTGGTACTAGGACCACTGCTCTTTTTGATATACATTAATGATATGGACTTGGTATACAGGGCAGAATTTCAAAGTTTGCAGATGACACGAAACTTGGAAATGGAATAAACAATGTGGAGGATAGTAACAGGCTTCAGGAGGACATAGACAGACTGGTGAACTGGGCAGACATATGGCAGATGAAATTTAACAGAAGTGTGAAGTGATACATTCTGATAGGAAGAAAGAGGAGAGGCAATATAAACTAAATGGTACTATTTTAAAGGGGGGTGCAGGAACAGAGACCCGGGGGTGTATGTACACAGATCTTTTTGAAGGTGGCAGGACAAGTTGAGAAGGCCGTTAAATAAGCATATGGAATTCTGGGCTTTATTAATAGAAGCATAGAGTACTAAAGCAAGGAAGTTATTCTAAACCTTTATAAAACACTGATTAGGCCTCAGCTGGAGTATTGTGTTCAATTCTGGGCACCACACTTTAGGAAGGATGTCAAGGCCTAGGAGAGGGTGCAGAAGAGATTTATTGGAACGGTGCCAGAGATGAGGGACTTCAGTTATGTGGAGAGACTGGGGTTGTTCTCCTTCGAATAGAGAAGGAGAAGGGTAGATTTGGTAGAGGTGTTCAAAATCATGAACGCTCTTGATAGAGTAAATAAGGAGAAACTGTTCCCAGTGGCAGAAGGTTCGGTAACCAGAGGACACAAATTTAAGGCGATCGGCAAAAAAGCCAGAGGCGACATGAGGAAACATTTTTTAACGCAGCGAATTGTAATGATCTGGAATGCAATGCCTGAAAGGGTGGTGGAAGCAGATTCAGTAGTGACTTTCAAAAGAGAATTAGATAAATACTTGAAGGGAAAACATTTACAGGGCTAAGGGGAAAAAGCAGGGGAGTGGGACTAATTGGATAGCTCTTTCAAAGAGCCGGCACAGGCACGATGGGCCGAATGGCCTCCTTCTGTGCAGTACCTACTATGATACTGTGAACTTAGCCCACCCGCCACTCCAATCTGGGCCTCACTGACACCAAAATCCTTATCCAAGCTTTTGTTGCCGCTGGTCTGAATGGTGTTGATGCTGACCGCCTTCGCCTTACCGGGTCAGTCATGGGGTCAGCAGCCTTCCCGCCCCCATTAACACTGGCGATGCGGCTGGCTCCGTTTTAAAAGGTTCCTAATGCCAGATGTCCAAAGCACCAGCTTGAATCACGCAATAGGCCCCTTTTAATATGAAAATCGGAGTCCTATGACAAATAGGATTTTTGTGGACCCCACAAAAATAATCTGGGCCGCTGCCGCCCTTGGACCCCAACCCTCTGTGATTGTGACAACTCCCCAGCAACTTACCTTCCTGGTGGCAGCTCCAGCCCAGTTTCCTTTGCCAAATCAAGCGAGCTGCAGGATGCCAAACTGGCGAATTTAAATGAGGCCAGAGCCTCGAAATGATGGGGGGGGGGGGGGGGGGAGGGGGAGGGGGGGGTGGGAGAGAGGGGGAGGGCTCCTCGCCTCCCGACTGGGCAGTCGGTCGGTCGCCCAAAAGTCAAAATAGGCCCCAATATCTCCAATATCCTCCCTGCTGGCCTTCCAACCTCCAACCTGACCCACGCTGAAGTCCCACACGCCCATCTCCTCCTTTCTTGGTGATCTATACCCCACACCCCGACTCACTGAAATTAAAATCCTTGCCTCACCTTCAAATCTCCCCACGCCCTCACCCCACCACACCTCTGCAGCCCCCTCCAGCCTTATATCGCCTCTCGTACCCTTCAGTCCTACGATGACCCTTTTTCTCTGCAACACCCTTGTGAGGTGCCTTGGGGCATTTTCTGTATCAAAGATTCTGTATAGATGCACATTATTGCATGCAGAGAACAAATTCCAACGAGTTTGGCATTGTCAGATCTCCAAGGTGATTAAACCCCAGCCTTTACCTACCATGTTCTTTAAATTTGTTGCTGAACCCAATGTGTTTCCTTTAATTTCATTACAACACAATGCTCCTTTGAGAATTTGCTTTAAAAAAAACCTCTTAAAATCTATAGAAAGAATTTTCACAAGAGCTGAACACAAAGCCATTTTCTTCACACTTTGAGGTAAATATTGGCAGCTGGCTCTTGGAATTCTGATACAGGGTCAACGATTGGCGTGGGATTCAGAATATCCATTACTTTCACATTGGCATCCAAATAGAATTCTTCCCGATCTTTCTGTGCTCCCACCAAACATCAAATGTGAGATTCATGAAACATTTCTACTCACTGCGCTACGTAACCAGGCTTGCCAACCCTCCAGGATTGTCCTGGAGTCTCCAGGAATTGAAGCCGAATCTTCAGGGCACTGCTGCGAGCGACACCCAGGGAGAAACGTCATAGGGGCATCACAAAAGAATGTTTTTTAAAAAATTTTCTTTGAACGCTTTTCTTTATTAATTATAAAAGTAATGGAGATGTGGAAAAAAATAAGGCTGTTTGACTGACAGTCAAGAATCATCCAATTGGCGTGAGAGGGCAGTGTTCGGTGAGGATGGGCGTGTCGGGCGACCAATGGCGGGAGTTGAAGGTGGAAGGTCGTGTGATGAAACCTCCAGGAATACGCCCAACCAGAGTTGGCAACCCTACATGTAACACTGAAAAAAAAAAGTTCAGGCAACTGGAGTCATAGATTTAAAAAGGTTGAGGTGACTCAATAGGGTAGATTTTCCAAGTGCCTGCATGTGGCGATGTATCTTGCATGGTGCATGCTCACAATGGAAAATCAGAGGCCCACTGCCCACGATATTCTGTCTATCCGACCTTATTAAGTCCACATTCCTGCAATCCATTAGAAGATGTACCAGCTATGGTGTCAGCCATTGCTCAGTGGGTAGCACTCTTGCCTCTGAGTCAGTAGGTTGTGGGTTCAAGTCCCACTCCAGTGACTGGAGCAAAAAATTTAGACTGACACTCCAGTGCGGTGCTGAGGGAGTGCTGTACTGTCAGAGGTGACGCCCTTCAGATGAGGCATTATACCAAGGCCCGGTCTGCCCGCTCAGGTGGATCTAAAAGATCCCGTGGCATTATTTCAAAAAAGAGCAAGGGAACTGGCCAATATTTATCCCTCAGCCAACATCACTAAAAAACAGCTAATCTGGTCATTAACACATTGCAGTTTGTGAGCCCTTGCTGTGTGCACATTGACTGCCGTGTTTCCCACATTATAACACTTCAAAAGTACATCACAGGCTGTAAAGTGCTGAGGTTGTGAAAGGCACTATATAAATGCAAGTTTTTCTTCCTTTCTCTCACTCAAACTCATCAAGATTCAACAGTTAAAAGATGAAGACATATGTAGTGCACCTGCTGAGTATCACTGATTCTTGGATAGCACGAGTTGTTTACTGCCCAACACCCTGCGCACAGATGCTCCAGCTGCCATCAAGCTACAAAGAATTGTACCCCCAATGCCTGCCTCTGGGATTGATAAAGCCCAACATTCTTCAATACATACCAATCCTTATTTCCTAATGACTCTCTTTGCAGAAGACCCACATACAAGATTAATATTCTAGCCTCATTACTTTCATTTTCCATAATTTAACAACTTCTAATATTACACTTAATGGAAGAGTCATGCAATATTGAACACTAACTGCTGTTAATTTCCTACGGTATAAAATTTGCATTTTTTGTTACCAATGGACTATAATTATCATTCTATAATTATTATACTGTCTGGTTGCTTGGACTTGGTAAAATATACTGATCACAACCCTGTGTGATCATACTGTTAGCGAGTTTATTACCTGCAGAGATAATAATTTATGACAATCAAGTTTCTTGAAAGTATTGTGAATAAAATTAACTTTTCTGCTTTGCTGTAATCATGAAAAGAGTACATTGAAGTAAAGTGAATGTTTTTTTGGTTTTGGTTATTTTAAATGAAGGCTTTTTTTGTCGTCTTTAATTATATGTGGGAAATATTGTATGTTCAAAAGTATTTTGTATTCATTGCAGCTGGTAGAAAATCATTAATATTCTGTAATTATCAGTGGCTAACTATGAATTATGCTAAAATTCATTTCAATTTATACCCACCAGAAAAGAAGTTCAGAGTATTCGACTTGGGACTAAGTCTGATTGCAGTAGATGCCATCCACATACAGAGTATCATAGAATTATAGAATCACAGCACAAAAGGAGGCCATTTGGCCCATTGTGCCTGTGCCAGCTCTTTGAAAGAACTATCCAATTAGCTCCACTCCCTTGCTCTTTCCTCATAGCCCTGTAATTTTTTCCTTTCAAGTATGTATCTAATTCCCTTTTGAAAGTTACTATTGAATCTGCTTCCACCACTCTTTCAGGCAGTGCATTCCAGATCATCACAACTCGCTGAGTAAAAAAAATTCTCCTCATCTCACCTCTGGTTCTTTTACCAATTACTTTAAATCTGTGTCCTCTGGTTACCTCTCTTTCTTTGGTACCCTTTTCCATACTATGGTGCAAACTCCTGTTAAAGCCCAACATTTCTGTTAATAATACAAAGGCAAAATACTGCGGATGCTGGAAATCAGAAAAAGAGAAAATGCTGGAAACACTCAGCGGGTCAGGCAGCATCTGTGCAGAGAGAAACAGAGTTAACATTTCATTTCTGAAGAAAAGGCCATCGACCTGAAATGTTGGGCTCAATTTTAAACTTAAATTGTGGGTGTATTGGGATTGGGATTGGGAGTGGGGCGGGGGGGGGGGGCTGTGAAAATTGCAGAAACGCAGAGCAGGTTCGGAAGCCGGCTCCAACCCGCCGACTTCAGAGTTTCCCACAGACGCACCTGGGGTTCGCGGACATCCCGAGTCCGGAAGTTCGGCAATTAAAGCCGGAGGGATGATAGTTAAACAGCCAAATGTACCTCAGATATTGAAAAGGCACTTTACTTGTGACGTTAGGTAGTTAGAACGATTTTTAACTTACCTGGGTGGCTTTCCCACGGCTTCAGAGTCACGCCTGGAGAAACCAGATATAAAGGTCCGAATCAGACAAAAAAGAAACAAAACAAATCATTACACAAAGTTAAAACACAAAATCAACCTACTTTTCCACCCTGCTCTGATGTCCAATGTCTCCCTCTCTGATCTCCCCCTCTCTTTACCCCCACCCACATCTCCCCGCATCCCATCCCACCCCCACCCACATCTCCCCGCATCCCATCCCACCCCACCCCCACCCACATCTCCCCGCATCCCATCCCACCCCACCCCCACCCACATCTCCCCGCATCCCATCCCACCCCACCCACATCTCCCCGCATCCCACCCCACCCCCACCCACATCTCCCCGCATCCCATCCCACCCCCACCCACATCTCCCCGCATCCCATCCCACCCCCACCCACATCTCCCCGCATCCCATCCCACCCCCACCCACATCTCCCCGCATCCCATCCCACCCCCACCCACATCTCCCCGGATCCCATCCCACCCCACATCTCCCCGGATCCCATCCCACCCCACATCTCCCCGGATCCCATCCCACCCCACATCTCCCCGGATCCCATCCCACCCCACATCTCCCCGGATCCCATCCCACCCCACATCTCCCATCCCCCCACTCCCCGGAACTCTGTCTCCCTCCCTCCTCCTCCTCCTTCCCCCCTCCGGATCTCCCCCCCCCCCCAGATCTTCTACAATCTCTACCCCCCCACCCTGATCTTCCACTACAGCACCGAATGTTGTTTTGCTCTCTCTCTTTCTCTCTTCCCCCGCCCACCACCCTCGGCGTTGCAGCTCCGGTCAGCAGACAGCCTGTCAATCAGGCTGGCTGTCGGGCGTGAAACCTGGAAAGAACTTTCATCACCATCAGTTACATTGCGATCGGAAACAATAATTTTTAAAAAAATTTGGGTTTGCCATGTGCACCATCACCTCCCCACCCCTCCCCCGCAGCTGCCAATCCACCACCATTTCAAAATCAAGCCCAGATAGTCTGTTTCGCTCTCACAAATGCTGCCTGACCTGCTGAGTATTTCCCAGCATTTTCTCTTTTTACTTCTGTAATAAACAAGATTTGCTTCCCACTTGCATCTCTCATTTGCAAGGTGATCTGAGGTGACCTTTAAGTCTTTTTAGCTGTTGCTTTACCCTATCTTCATAATCAGCATCATCAAATCACAGGGATTTTGGGGGTTGAGTTTCTCTGTGTGATCCCTTAGGCCTCGTAACAGATTATATATCTGTTTATGTGAGGCTCACAACTTCCGACACATGGGAAATCAGCACCTTCTTGTCAGTGGCAATGCCAAATGGAGCTCAGCTGGAGAGCTGTGGTTTTGCACCAAACCAGGAGAAAAGGAGGCTCTAGATCGCCATCTCCATCATCTTGTAATCCAGATGTGCTGATTCAAAACTTGTGAACTGTAGGTGCAAAAACAAGAATAGCCAGGTTTCAGACACAAAGTGACCAACATTCAGGAGCTTCCATTCAGGAAACTGGTGACCTTTGGCCCCTCGTGAAGTTCTCACTAGCAAAGCACACAGACAGTCACCACACCGAGTCAACCCAACGCTATTTCCACTGAACGGCATCGCTATCAATTGATAGACTGATCCGTACAGGCCAGAAACATCCCAGCTTCAAACCCAGGGCTGAGCTGAGGTGGAACTCTGGGGCCTTGAGATCCAGGAAGGGGGAAAACAGAGGTAAGCTTATTGGATCGTTAAATCCAAAGGGGCCAATTTTCCTGATCATTGTTTATGGGGAACATCTATTCCTGGGGTGCAGAGGTCATGAATCAGGGGACCGAGACCCATAATGCCAGATCTCTGTACCATGCTCAGGAGATTTCCTGCACTTGCAATAGGCACAGGCCCAACATAATGAGGTGGGAAGGTGTTGGGGGGGGGCGTTTCCGATCTCCCACCTCCTTTCCCTGCTGTTAAGTGGTAGGATGCCAGACACATGACACATGGGCACCCAATGAAGATGGGGGTGGGCTTCAGCTGAGGTGGTCTTGGTGGGGGGAGCGGCGGGGGGAGGAAATCCAGCAGCAAGCTGAAGACAACTCCAGAAAGGCAATTTAACAATTTTTCGTCCATTTATCAAGCAGATCCCTGGGCCTTGCTGGAGAGCAGAAGTTAGAGGTCCCCAAGGCTGGTGGGCCAGGAGTGCAGCTGCAGGCCCCTCAAACTTTCTTCCCCCTTTTTCTAGCACTAGGAAGGCAGAAATATCAGCCCAAATCCCTTTCCTTCCATTATGTTCGCTAGCACACCTTAGCATACGGTAACTTCAAAAACTTATTGGCCCTGAATTACCATGCGCCTTCTGGCGCATTTCTACCACAAGCCTACTTGGAGTGTAACGGAAAGCTGGGAATTAGTTTGGAACTGGCATAACATTGGGAAGACCAAAGCCATCGTCTTCAGCTCCCATCACAAACTCCATACCCCCATCACTGATTCGATCTCCCTCCATGGCTACTGTCTCAGGTTGAATCTGACTTTTTGCAACCTTTGCATGCTATTCGACCCCGAGATAAGCATCTGACCCCATTTCCTCTCCATCACAATGACCATCCTTTTCCACCTCTGTAACATCACTCATCTCTGCCACTGCCTCAGCCCATCTGCTGCTGAAACCCTCATCCATGCCTTTATCACTTCCAGACTCTTATTCTAATTCTCTCCTGGCTGTCCGACCATCCTCCGTAAATTTCAGCTCATCCAAAACTGCTGCCTGTATCCTATCCCGCACCAATCCCACTCAATCGTCACTCCTGTCCTTGCTGACCTACATTTGTTCCCAGTCCTCCAATACCTCAGATCTAGAATTCTCATCCTGGTGTTTAATGGCCTTGCCCTCCCTTTCCCTGAAACCTCCTCCAGCCCTATAATCCTGTATTCCTTAAATTCTGGCCTCTTGTACATCCCCCCATCCCCTTTACTCCACCACTGGCAGCTGTGTATTCAGCTCTATCGGCCCTAAGTTCTGGAAATCCCTTCCTAAACCTGTCCACCTCCACGTCCTCCTTTAAGGCTCTCCTTAAAACCTACTTCTTTAACCAAGCTTCCCGCCGCACCTCCTAATACCTCATTTGGCTCAGGGTCAATTTTTGTTTGATTACACTTCTGTGATGCACCTTGGGGCGTTTTTCTGTGTGAGAGGCGCTATATAAATCCAAGTTGTTCTTGTTGTTGTTCTTAATGCTTTTAACTGGTGAATGGTCAGGCCAGTTGCATGCCATAGGCATTCAAAGCCCATGGCCCATGTAGTTTAACGCGCAGAGGTGGTTGTTGTGCTGGAGGGAGAGTCAGACACCATCTGAGATTTGGTAGATGAAGGTTCAAAGATGCAGGCAAGGCAGGCGGATACCAGACAGATGAAAAGGTGAATATTTGTTGGGGTGGTGGAAGTGGAGAGGAAGTTGGGGGTTGGATAAAGCACCCACGAGGGTCTTAAAGAGTAGATGCTTCCCCCGAGTGATGGAACATGATGGTGGCAAGGTACAGGGCAGAATGGTGGATGTGTAAGCAGATGGAGATGGTTAGAAACAGTCCTGTCAGGGACGGAGACTTCTGAAGCTGTGCGATCTCATGTGATGATGTGGTTGAAGAGGTTACTATGGGTGTGGGTGGGAATATATGGCGAGGACCGCAGAAACAATCAGAATCAGAGGAGACAGGGCCGGATAAGTTTAAGCGAAGTTTGAAATCACCAAAGGTGAGGTAAAGGTTGAGTGAGGGAAGAGGTGCCAGTGAGGGAAGTTCTGGAGGGAGTAGCAGTAAGCAAGGGGGATCTTGGTAGAAAGTGAGAAATTTGAATGCAGCATAAGTGCCGGACGAGGAATAGCATAGACCAAGGTGACACCTAGCGTGTCACACCACCTCCATAGCTGCTTGAGTGAGGGATGTACTGTCATCTGGTGGGGTGGCCTTGGTTGAGAGGCATACATTGACCGTTGATGTGCCAAGTTTCAGTCAGAACAAGAAGGGATGGAAAGAACCTTGTGCGCAAGAGAACAGGCACTTTGCAAAGTGAAACAGAAGGCCCAAAAATGTGTTACCAACCTATTCATGAACCATGAGAATAAATTAATAATAGCATGAGAAAAATCAAGGATAAGAAAAGGCTATTCAAGCCATCAAGACTCATTCCTCTACTGCATTAAATTTCCCATCATGACATCGAATTGTATTTTGAATAATCTGAATGCTTTTGTCTCTATTATCTTGCTCAGATGTGCTTTCTCACTTCAGTGGCATGAAGTATTATGGATGAATGTTCCTACAGAGACGCTACGTAAAGTCGTCTGATTTTTGTCTATTGTTCATATGTATTGGCCCAGAATTTGCTGTCAAAGTAACAGTGGGGCTAATGGCGCTCGCTGTTACTTATGCACAAATTGCACAGCAACTTCAGGCGAGGGGGCAGTTGCACAGTTAAACGGCGTGAAGTAGCTGTATTTACATGGTAGATATGAACTAAACACACCACAGAAAGTTAGGGCATGTCCATTTTAGTCTAAGTGGTCTATTTAACAGTGTACTAAGTGTTAATACTGCTAATCAACCTCTCTGGCACCAGAAATTAGCTATTACAAGTCTGGAATCTCATTCTTTCAGGTTTTAACTGTTGCTGGAGGCGATTTAAAAAAAATTAAATTAAATTTTTTTTTTAAACTTTCTCTTTCTGTCTCTTTTTTCTCTCTATCTCAATCCAATCTATTTTTTCCTCTCTTTGGCCCCGATATTACCAGGGAGGTGGGATGGCAGCAGGGGGTGGTGGGGGAGGCGGGCGACTGGGTAACCCGCCCAGTATAATCCGTCCGTTCCCACCCGATCACCGGTAAATTGGAGCCACTTAACGTGGCTTCCGGGTTTCCCGTCGGAAAGCTGCGCGACGGGCAGACTGCGCACCCACATCACAGGCTGTCAGCTGAAGGAGCTATATTTAAAGGGGCACTCCTCCAATGACTGATCCTGCAGCAAACACCCAAAATTACAGAATAGAGCAGCCCTGGGGAAAGGCTTCTCCCAGATTTAGTGATGCCTCACTCCAGGTCTTACTGGATGGGGTGAGGAGGAGGAGGGAGATCTTCTGCCCGGTGGACAGGAGGAAGTGGCCTGCCTCTGCCACCAAGAAGGCCTGGCTCGAGGTAGCAGAGGAGGTCACCAGCAGCAGCAGCAACGTCTCCTGCACCTGGATCCAGTGCAGGAAGCACTTCGATGACCTAACTAGGTCAGCCAAAGTGAGTACACTTACTCATTCTCCTACACTCCGGCTTCCACATCACCGCCCCCACCCCCTCAACTCATTCTGGACTGCCAACACTACTCTGTCACATCACTCCTCACACCCACTCAAACCTCATCCTAAACTTACCTGCACTTACTCACCACTTCCTCACCTCCCCATTACACATCCCACCACTACCACTCAACCCAATCCTCATATAATGTCATGGCTCTGTCTCATACTCACCCTCTGATGCATCTCTTTCACAGTCAGCAGCACTCAAACCAATGCATTCATCGGTTGGCCAAGTCACCATCACTCACGCCTCTCTACTTTCTCCCCTTATAGGAGAAGAGAGCCCAGAATGCACTGGAGAGGGCGAGGATCAGAGGTCGGCCGCAACATCAAGTCGTCCTCACAGATATGGAGCAGGAGGCTCTGGAGCTGAGCCGCACCCTCGAGTGCCTGTCCGTCAGGGATGCCGAGACTGGCACCTGACAAACGGCTGGTGACAGAACTTTAACATCCAGCACACACAATAGCAATTGATGTTAAGGTGCCTTGCCATCTTCAGCATCTCAACATCTGTAATTATGCTTAATATTGCCTTCTGTTCTCTTACAGGGCCTTCAGCGACCGCCGTGACAGCGGAGGGTGATTCCTCAGAGGACCTGAGCGAGCCATCCACCAGCGCAGATACACACACCTCGGTGGGTCCCCATCCTCACTTAGTTGGATTGGCACCTGGTGAATCACCACACACATGAGCACAAGCAGACACTGGTGGCAGGGGCAGCTGTGGAGAGTCCGCGTCGGTGGGAGCACTCTTCTCCAGGCTCTGCTCAGCTGGAAACAGATGCTGAACCCTGGGGGCCATCCTTTAAAAGAAGAATGATCGAGGGATAGCAGCACATTTGTGAGGTGCTGGAACAAGTGCCACGCGCACTCTCCACAATCGCGCAGAGGATGGAGGAGTCCAACTCCTGCATGAGTGGAATGGTGGCACAGGTGCGGGAGGGAATCTCTGAGATACTGTTACAGGGTCGTGAGGGCATCTCAGTGTCGCGGGTAAGTGCGGGAACGTCTGCGGTGGAGGGAAGGCTAGCCTCCATGGAGCTTCAAGCACGGCTAACCAATGAGTCCAATGAGGCCCTGACAACGGCCCTTCGGACTCAGGGTGAGCAACATTCTGCTGCCTTAAACAGGCAGGCAGATACACTAGCACTGGCCTTACAAGGCTTCACACATGTCCTCCAAACTGTTGTCCAGCAGAGTGGTAGGAGTGATGTGGGCCTGGCCCAGGAGAGGGAAGATGGTGAAAGGGTTCATGGAAATGGGGACACCACTCAAAGCGCTCCCACGTCTGACCCGTTGCCCCCCTCTCAACCAGTACCCGCAATGCTGCCTCCTCTCCAGGTGGCCGAGTCTGCCCCTGCACAGGTGCAGGTGAAGCAGTCTTTGGAGGGGCCCTCACGGGCACCGAAACCCAGAGGGCGTAGGCCCAAAGCATCTAAATCGATCAGGGCATGAACAAGAGCAACCTGCCACTACCTCTGCTGCAGCCACAGGGGAAGCACCACGTAGAAGCAGCCGGAAGCGAAAGGCGAAGGTTTTGAGAGCACTAAGGGGATACACAAGGATGTTTCATAGTTCGTCATTTTAAAAAAAGTTATATTTGCTTTTTGTTAACCGCATGTTAAATATTATGGTCACCACTACTGCCACGTCTTGGCCATTCTTGACTGGCTTGTGTAATAAAGCCCTTTCATGAGGTTCACCATGAACACCCACACTTGATGCCACTCATTGGGTCACTCTACAGTGGGTGTACGTGTAGTTGCAGGACTGTTTTGTGCGGCGGGTCGGGGTGGGGGAGGGGGAGGGGACTGGTGTGGCTGCTGCTCGATCCAGGTGGTGAGGACTGGACTCTTCACACTGTCTGATGTTAGGAGAACCGTTCACATATCAGTGACTTCCTGGCCTCATGAGCAGCCAGGTGAGCTGCTGTTCTGCCCATGGGTTGCTCCTCCTCCTCCTCCTCCTCAATGTGGGTGGCAGATGTGGATGGGGCCTCCTCCAACGGCACCCCTCTCTGATGTGCCATGTTGTGCAAGGCACATTAGACGACTATAATGCGTCCCACTCTGTCTGGTGTGTATTGAAGCGCTCCCCCAGAATGATCAAGGCACCTGAAGCACATCTTGAGCAGCCCTATAGCATGCTCAATTGTAGACTTAGTAGCCATGTGGCTGTCATTATATCAACACTGTTGCTCGGTGGTGAGTTCCTCAGAGGGGTCACGAGCCACGTTTGCAGGGGGTATCCCTTGTCCCCAAGGAGCCAGCCCTGGTGGGTGTTGGGTGAGTGGAAGAGGGCCAGGATGTTGGACTCCCGGAAGGTGAAGGAATGGTGGCAGCTGCCAGGGTATCTGGCGCTCACATGAAGGAATCTCTTGCAGTGGTCACAGGTGAGCTGAGTGTTGATGGAGTGATAGCTCTTCCTGTTGATGAACAGTCCTCGCTCGTGTGGAGGTGCTCGTATTGCTATATGGGTGCAATCGATTACACCCTGCACCCGTGGGAAGCCAGCCACAGAGTGGAATCCCACTGCCCTCTCCATCTGGCTGAGGTCGTCCATGGGGAAGTTGACGTAGTGTGAGGTCCTGCGAAACAAGCTGTTGGTGACCTGCCTTATGCACTTGTGTGCAGATGACAGAGACCCCGGCGATGTCCCCAGTGGCACCCTGGAACGATCCGGAGGCGAAGAAGTTGAGAGCAGTGGTGACTTTGACAGTGACAGGTAAGAAGATGCTGCTCGGGCCAGCCGGGAGCAGCTCGGCGTGAAGGAGGCTGCAGATGTCTGCAACTACCTGACGACTGACTCTGAGCCTCCATATGCACTGCTGCTCAGAGAGGTCCAGGAAGCTGAGCCTCGGGCTGTAGACCCTGTGGCGAGGGTAGTGCCTCCTGCGACGTCGCTCTCTTTGTTGTTGCCCTCTGTGCTCTTGTGCAGGTGCCTGTGGCACAGCACTGTGTTGTGGAGCTCCATGTGGTGGAGGTGGACGGCGTGCCTGGCGAGGCTGGTGATGTTGCTCGTCCTTGGATGAAGTGATGAATGCAGCCATGGCGTCCCCCATCCTGACGGTGAGAGTTTGAGGGGGTTCGCAAAGTAGGTAAATGTGTTTGCACAGCAGAGTTTAGGGTATAAATTAATAATTTTGAGTCGAAACAAAGGTCTTGCAGCCAAAACTTTGTCTGAAGTGACAGAGTGCCCTCCTGCAATAAATGACGTTTTCTCCCCACCTGACAAATACTCATTTGCATCTCCCACTGGCTGCTGGCTGAAACACGTCTGTTGCAACAGGGAGTGTTTCCCACAGCACGGGAAACACGCTGAGGATTTTTCAAAATCGCACCCCTGCCAAAATCTCCACTCATTGAGGTCTCTCAAGTACCTCAAGTATCGAACTAACTGTCTAAAGCAGCATCCCGCCGGTTTTAATTGCCGGTGGGAGTCCCGCATTCGGGAGCTGCGCGCGCACCCGCACGCGTCACTGGGGAACCCGGAAGTCAGCGGGTTGGAGCCGGGCTCCGAAATTCCGCCATCTTACGAGCTCCCCCGTCCCCAACGCCATTCGAAAATCGGCCCCTTTATTTCTATTTCTGTACCTGATTTGACATTGAATTCATTATTCTAACTTACACTTCCTGGTTCAGACTTTGCGGGGTTCAATTCAAATCCTTCAATCTGATTGGCTAAGGAGATACCCAGTTGCTTGCCCTGTTCACTCAGGTCCCAGATGCCCTGTAGGGGGCGGCACCCTGTTTCCATCCCCCACTTCCACCAACTTGTGGCGCAAAATATCACCGAAATTAAACGGGCAAGGGCAAGTCTGACAAAAGGCAAGCACCATTTGTTCACCGGCTGCGGCAAATTCTGGGTCATTACGTTTTAATGCTTAAATAAGAACAGAAAATGCAGGCAACACTCAGCAGGTCAGGCAGTATCTGTGGAGAAAGAAAGAGTTAACATTTCAGGTTGATGACCTTTCATCAGAACAGTCAGAAGCTAAAGACTTAGCAGTTTTTAAGCAAGTACAGAGCCAGAGAAAGGTGGAGGGGGGAGAAGGAAGGGGAGCAGAGGATAGAACAAAAGGGAAGGTCTCTGATAGGGTGGAGGGCAGGAGTGATTAAATGACAAAAGGGATGATGGTGCAAGGCAAGGAGGGTGGTAATGGGACAGGTAAAGAAAGAGATCGGTCTCGAGGAGGTGTAAATGGCAACAGCAGAACCAATACCAGTACCTGCAGTCTGAAAAAATGGAAGCAATGGTTATGATCCGAAGTTATTGAGTCCGGAAGGTTGTAAAGTGCCTAATCAAAAGATGAGGTGCTGTTCCTCAAGCTTACGTCGAGCTTCATTGGAGCAGTGTAGGAGGCCGAGGTCAGAGTGTGCGTGGGACGTAGAATTAAAATGGCAAGCGACCGAAAGCTCAGGGACACGCTTATAGACTGAATTACAAAGAATGTACAGCACAGAAACAGGCCATTCGGCCCAAAAAGTCCATGCTGGTGTTTATGCTCCACTCGAGCCTCCTCCCATCCTTTTTCATCTAACCTATCAGCATAGCCTTCTATTCCTTTCTCCCTCATGTGTTTATCTAGCTTCCCCTTAAATGCATCTATGCTCAACTCAACTGCACCTTGTGGTAGTGAGTTCCACATTCTAACTACACTCTGGGTGAAGAAGTTTCTCCTGAATTCCCTATTGGATTTATTAGTGACTATCTTATATCTATAGCCCCTAGTTCTGGTCTCCCCCACAAGTAGAAGCATCTTCTCTACCCTTTCATTATCTTAAAGATCTCTATCAGGTCACCCCTCAGTCTTCTCTTTTCTAGAGAAAAGAGCCCCAGCCTATTTAATCTTTCCTGTTCGGTATAACCTCTCATTTCTGGTATCATCTGAGTAAATCTTTTTTGCATCTTCAGTGCCTTTATATCCTTTTCATAGTGTGGAGACTATAATTGTTCACAGTACTCCAAGTGTGGTCTAACCAAGGTTCTGTACAAGTTTAGCATAACTTCTATAGCTTTTCAATTCTAGAAATGAACCCCAGTGCTTAGTTTTTTTTCAAAATGGTCTTATTAAAAGTGTCGCTGCTTTTAGTGATTTGTGTATCTCTACCCTGTTTATATGCTCATTTTCCTATGAGAATGTGGCCTCCTTGTTATTCCTACCAAAATGTACTAGCTCACACTTATCTATATTGAAATTAATTTGCCAATTACACACCCATTCTGCAAGTTTATTAATACCCTCCTGTATTTTGTCACAGTCCTCCTCAGAATTAGCTATACCCCTCAATTTGGTGTTGTCCGCAAATTTTGAAATTGTACTTCCAATTTCGGAGCCCAAATCGTTTATATAAATGAACAACAGTGGTCCCAGCACCAATCCTTGTGAAACACCATTTCCCACCTTTTGCTAGTTCTCTCCGTTCTCTGCTTTGCAGCCAGCTTGCTATCCATTCTGTTACTTTTCTCCACATGCTCTGACCTTAGTCACGAGTCTACTATATGGTACCTTATCAAAGGCCTGAATGGAGGTGAGGAGGTGATCAGCAAAGCGATCACCCAATCTGCGTTTGCTCTCCCCAGTGTAGAGGAGACCACATTGTGAACAGTTGAAAGAAGTACATGTAAATCGTTGTTTCACCTAGAAGTAGTGTTTGGGGCCCAGGACGGTGGGAAGGGAGGTGGTGAAAGGGGCAGGTGTTGCATCCCCTGCACTTGTGCAGGAAGGTGCTGTGGGGAGGGGAGCAGGTTTTGGGGGTACTACCCTCCTTGCCTTCCACCATCATCCCTTTTGTCATATAATCACCCCTGTCCTCCATCCTATCACAGCCCTTCCCTTTTGTTCTTTCCTCCCCTTTCTCCCCCCTCCCCTTTCCCTGGCTCTGTACTTGCTTAAAAACTGTTAAATCTTTAGTATCTTCCCGTTCTAACGAAGGTCATGGAACTGAAACGTTACCTGTTTCTTTCTCCACAGATGCTGCCTGACTTATTTGCTGAGTATTTCCAGCATTTTGTGTTTTTATTTCAGATTTCCAGCATCCGCGGTGTTCCAGCTTTTGATTTATGTTTTAATGCTTCTTGCTTTTAAAGACATTACTGACTTTTACTGCCCTTTTGAATCGGAAAGAGAAATACTTCAATGCAATGTCAAAACTGATAAAGCAGGGCCGATTTGTTGAGTGCATCAACACTCCTTAACACGACGGGCCTCACCTGCCACGAGAGCTAACTGGGAAATCAAAGCATTTTAATCGTGCGCTCCCAGTGGAGAGCTGCGTTTACGATTCAGCGTGGACAGGAAGACCAAGGCTACGACGTTGCAGTGCTGTTCCCAACTTGGCATCCCGGCTGGGAGTGCAGGGTTTCCCCATCACCCGATAGCCTTGGCCACTGGTAATGCCTAAGGCTGTGTGCTGGGAGCAAGCATTCAGAAATAATTGGCCCATAATTTGATGTTCTCAAATGTGTTATGTTCTCTGAAGAGCAGAAACACGCACTGTGAACACGCCAGACATGCTCAGAATGTAACAGCAGATTGCCAATCTGATGCAGTGCTGTCTTTTTTTTTAAATATACTTTTTAATCATTAACAACTTGTATTTATTAAAGCACCTTTAATGTAGTAAAATGTCCCCCGCCCCGGGCGATTCGCAGGAGCGTTATGGAACAAAATTTGACACCAAGCCACATAAGGAGATATGAGGACAGGTGACCAAAAGCTTGGTTAAAAAGAGGTAGGTTTTAAGGAGCATCATAAAGGAGGAGAGGTAGAGAGGCGGAGGGGTTTAGATAGGGAATTCCAGAGCTTAGGGCCTAGGCAGCTGAAAGCACGGCAGCCAATAGTGGAGCAAAGAAAATCGGGGATGTGCAAGAGGCCAGAATTGGAGAAGCGCAGAGATCTTGGAGGGTTGTAGGAGATTACAGAGATAGGGAGCGGTGAGGCCATGGAGGGATTTGAACATGAGGATGAGAATTTTAAAATCAATGTGTTGCTGGACCAGGAGCCAATGTAGGTCAGCGAGCACAGGGGTGATGGGTTAACGGGACTTGGTGCGAGTTAGGATACGGGAAGCAGAGTTTTGGATGAGCTCAAGTTTACGGAGAGTCCAAGGTGGGTGGCATTGGAATAGTCGAATCTAGAGGTAACAACAGCATGGATGAGGGTTTCAGTAGCAGATGAGCTGAGGCAGGAGAGGAGACAGGTGATTGACAATAATTTGCAAACGATGTAGCATAATCCTGTGGGTACAGAACAAACAGCACTCCACTGGGCAAGAGTCAAATCAGCACCATAAATTACAGTGCAATCCAGCACTGGGAATCTACATTTTGTTCACTGTAGGCCTCATATAGTATTGTGAAATTACAGGAACCTCCACGTTGGCACTGACCTCCTATCCATTCGTCCACTTTGCAGAGACTGGTGTCTCTGATGTTTTTCTGCCTGCCAGTCAGCGAGAGAATTATCTGCTCCTCAGATACCATACCAACTACAACAACAACAGAGTCATTACCAAGTCATGCCTCAACTGCTGACAGGCTGACGTCTCACCAGTATTGCAATATACCTCAATGGATTGGGACCATCACTGTTTTTGTTTTTATTTCCAGGTAAGCCCCCTAGAACATTGAGATCCATAAGTGAACCAGGTGTCAGCTGTGGCTCAGTTTGTAGCACTGTTGTCTCTGAGTCAGAGGTCATGGGTTCAAGACCCACTCAAGTATGTAGTCTAGGCTGACATGCCAGTGCAGTATTGAGGGGGTGCTGCACTGTCAGAGGTGCCGTCTTTTGGATGAGATGTTAAATTGAGGCTCTGTCTCCCCTCTCAGGTGGATGTAAAAGATCCTGTGGCACTGTTTTGAAGATGAGTTGGGGAGTTCACCCCAGGGGAGTCCTGGCCAATATTTATCCCTCAATTAACATCACTAAAAAACAGATTATCTGTTCATTATCACATTACTGTTTTTAGGGATCTTGCTGTGTGCAAATCAGCTGCCATGTTTCCTACATTGCAACGGTAACTGTACTTCATTGGCTGTAAAGCTGTTCAGGACATCCTGAGGTCGTGAAAGGTGCTATATAAATGTAAGTCCTTTATTTTATTGCTAGAGTCAACAGTTAGGGGGTAAAGCAAGGAAAACAAAGAATGCTGCTCCCTTTCCTCCTCCTCTGATTTCCCTATCCTGCTTGCTCCTCTAACCAGACATTGAGGAGCACTGATGGTGTTTATTTGGACATTACTGCACATAAATTATCTCAGTCCCTTCATTGAAAATTCTATATACTGCTGAGGTGGCATGACACTCAGGTGTGCTTCTTGTATCTGGTAGCAAACTTACACTACAAAGTGTCTGTACAGTGAAGCAGCTGCTGCCAAACTCACCCTGTATGTGTGAAGGAGCCCTTTGTATGCTCAAATGCATATCTGCTAAATCTCAAGATCGCAGCTAGAAAATGGGGATGAAAATTTTTAGCCCTGTCTGCATTCTCCTGTCTTAAGTCTGATGGGAGTTCAGTGGAAGGGCCACATATTAGGCCAGGACCCGAATACCTAACTCCTCAATCGGAGTGATTTCGCTTTCTATCTCAGCCTCCCTGGCTCTTTTCCCGTTAATGCACTGCCCTCCTATCCATATTAATGGCCACCCTTTTGACCTTGCCATCTACATGGTCTCTCTACTCCTATGGTCGTGATCATACCATTTCCTTGTATCCCTCAGAACCTACATCCCCATACCCCTTTCCAATCCCACTTTATTCTGCATATGCCTCTGCAACAAGCTCTCGCCCATGCAAGGGCTGCACAACTGCACTGTCATACTCCCAACTGTACAGCCCTCCATTTGCCACAATATCTCTGCAGTTTTTGTCCATTTCTCAAACATTCCCTCACCTTCTCCTTTGACGCCTTGTCCCCAGCTAAATTTTTACTCTCCTTCCCTCTGGTTCTTCCCGCCCGTTCCCTCAACTCCACGTGGTGCAGACTTGAGGGAATCTGGCGCACAACTTGTTTAGCCATGCCTCACCAGATTTGGCTACCGGGCCTCACTCTCCTCTGCCCAAACCATCCAATACTGCAGGGTCATTCTAGAAAGAAAAGCTTATTTTCTTTGCTACCAACCATCTCTTTGAACCCCTTAACCCTGCCCCTGCCCCCTCCACCTCACCTCCAACACCAAGTGCAAGTTCTTTACTAATATTGAAATGATCCATTCAGCTGCCTCTGTTCTTTCCCCTTGCTCACCAGGATCTCCCCTTCCCTAGCCCTGAATCCACATTTCTGTGATTGTGACCATGGTTTATTATAACTCCTCCTCCTCCTTGGCCTCCCTGCAGCCTTTGGTAAGGTTGACCACACCATCCTCCTCCATTGCCTAGCTCAGCGGGACTGCCATTGCTTTATTCCACTCTTGTCTATCTAGAGAATCTCCAGCAATGACTTCTCTTCCCACCCCTGCATCATTATCTCTGAATTGCTCCAAGGATTTATCCTTGGTCCCCTCCTCTTCCTCATCTACATGCTGCCCCTCGGTGACATCATCTGCAATCAAAGGGTCAACTTCCACGTTACGCTAATGACGCCCAGCTCTACCTCTCCACCACCTGTCTCGACCCCTCCACTTTCTTTGCAATGTCAGACTGTTTGTTCGACATCAAGTCCTGGATGAGCTGCAATTTCGTCCAGTAAAATATTGGGAAGATTGAAGCTATCATCTTTGGCCCCCGTCACAAACATTGATTCCATCTGCCTCAGGCTGAATCAGACTGTTTGCAACCTCAATCATATTCCACCCCGAGCAGAGCTTCCAATCCAGATCATCTCCATCACAAAGACCGCCTTATTCCAGCTCCATAATATCACTCAATTCCACCAGTCTCAGCCTATCTAGTGCTGAAATGCTCATGCATGGCTTTGTAACCTCCAGACCTGACTATTCCAATGTTCTCCTGGCTGGTTTCCCATGTCCACCCTCTAAATTTCAGCTTATCCAAAACTCTGCTGTCCATGTCCTATCTCACACTAAATCCCGTTCATCCATCACCCCTGTGCTCGCTGACCTACATTGGCTCCCGATTTGGCAACACCTCAATATTAAAATTCTTATCGTTGTTTTCAAATCCCTCCATTGCCTCGCCCCTTCCTATTTCTGTAACCTCCTCCAGCCCTACAACTCTCCGAGATTTCTGCACTCTTGCACATCCCAGATTTTCATCGGTCCATCATTGCTGGCTGTGCCTCAACTGCCTAGGTCCTAACCTCTGGAATTCCCTCTCTTAAACCTCTCCGCCTCTCTCTCCTCCTTTAAACCTTAAAACTCTAAACCTCTCTCCTTAAAACCTACCTCTTTGACCAAGCTTTTGGTCACCTGTCCTAATATCCCCTTATGTGGCTTGGTGTCAAATTTTGTTTGATTACGCTCCTGTGAAGTGCCTTGGGACGTTTTACTACGTTAAAAGGCGCTATTTAAATGCAAGTTGTTGTTGTATTTCAGTAACCTCCTCCAGCCCTACAAACTCTCCCACTGCACCCCCACAATTCTCCATTCCTCAGACTCTGGCCTCTTGTGCATCTTCTCCCCTTCCCCTTTAACCCACCATTGAATTAAAGGGGATGAAAATCAGCCGGGTTCTACAACGGGTGGGCGATCTGCTCCACTAGGTGTCCACCCAGGCGGTGACAGTCAAAATGACCCCATATAGAGTTCTGAAATCCTTCTCCCATTTCCATAAGTGTGGTATCATAGCACTATCTCCACTTATCTCAGCTACAAATTAAACTACTCAGACCAGACTCAGCTTCTGTACCTTAAAAGACTTGGAGTTATTAAGATAAAACTTTGCACAAGGTTTGCTCCAAAGTGGCAAGCACTGCATCTCAACCATGCAATGGACATTTCATATTGTTTCCTCTTAACTTGTCTGATAGATTCAACTTAGCCATCAATTGGATGATGGACAATATATAACTAGCTCACTTTGGAGTTTTAACTCAATTGAAACAACTGAGAAACACGGTCTTCAATGAAGGTTTTTCTTTTATTTGATGCTTCTAGAGAGGCAGCTTGAAACCTGGTTACTTTTTCTAGGATCAGAAGTTCAATACCAAGGCAGGTTGTGATCACGATTAGGACACAGTAATTATCTGCCGTCGGGGAGCCATCTTGGTGCTGGGAGCTAAACTGCTCTTGATAAATTGCTCTTTTACAAGTGACATTACTGTGAATTCCAGTGATATTCACTTTAAAATGTTAGGAAACTCCATGCTTACAACGGCCAGATATGTTGACATTACTCTTTACAGCAGTGAAGACAAGAGGCTAGAAATTATTGGTAGCAACTTGAAGATATGAGCACTATATATGACATCCCTCTGGCTATTTTAATGGAGGCATTAATCCAAAACAGGCTAACGTCTTTGTTAAAAAAGTAACAAAGTGACGTCATCCGAATGCATTAAGTGTTCATCTGCTCATATCACTATCAGTCATAACAAGTATTATAACACATCTCTTTCTTTAAATAATAAAAAAATCCCAGAGCATCCAGCTACATGCATGAAATAAGATTTAAAACAGTTTATTTTCAATTAAAAATTACTCCAAAATCCTCAATGCAAAATTCTATTACAAACCTTTCATTGTAACAATTTTATTTCTCTTCATCTCCACTAAAGTACCATCATCACGAAGGGAGGAGAAGGGGGGGGGTGGGGAAACAGAGTGGGGCAGTTCCTTGGAGCTGCTATTACATGCATCAGGGAGGTCCAGAGAGGCTCTCCTTCCCTCCCTTTGGTTGCATGATTGACATTTGAAAGCTATAGATGGATCAGGCGCATAAACCATCAGCCTTCCACTCACTGGGATACCATACTAGTCCACTTCTAATTTATACCATAGCATAATGACCCTCTCTGTCCCGTAGTGCTTCAGCCAAAACAAGGGGGGGGGAAAGAGTTTCCTAGTTAAGAGAGGATGCAGGTGACCATCCTTGAACTCAATGGCTATGTTGTTCTTGAGCCAGCCACTAGTAGGTATTAAGGAGTGATTTGGGGTGACTTGTCTCATTGAGAAACCTTCTTGACAATCATGGGTGTAATCCCATGCCCGGCCACTCTGACATGCTGTTTTGAAGGGTCATTGGGCAACACCACAACCTCAGCCTAGATCTAATAAGGAGGTTGGAGTTACAGGAGAAAAGTTGAATATCCAAGAATATCTCAAATTTAGTTTCATCAGTGCACCTAAAAAGGTGCTGGGAACAGCCGGGGATTTCCCAGCATTGAAAGCAACATGTCTCTAATGGGCGCTCTTTGTTGCAATTGTAGATGAAGAAATAAAGATGTCTGCTAGACACTAAAAGAGCTCGATACTGTTAATCAGCTGAATTGGTTTTGTGACAGCATTTCAAATCTTAAGGAATGTTGTGTAGAGTGGAGACAAAGTATTTGCCAGTGTACAAATGCCCCTTGTGATGTTGGGGAAGATTGCCTTCAATGAAACAAGATTAATAAGCTTATTTTGTTGCTGTTTGATGAGATTCTTCTCCATGATTAAGGATGGGTTCTGATGGCTACTGACAGTTAAATACATCATGTGAGAATTGTGCAGCATCAGTCAAGCTCATATCACTTGTATCAGAAAGGAAGGAATCATAGCAGCAAAGAACAGTAGCTGGCAGGAAGCTGTATGGCCATCGTGCTTTCTAAAGGTAAATGTATCACGTTATGAATGAGCTCCAAAACCGAGGTGAAGGGGCAAGGTTGAGAGTGCAGGGCTAGGTTGAGAATAGCAGGAGAGAGTACAAAGTAGACGCCAGATGATTGTAGGCTTGGATGTTCAAGGAGGATGGGAAGACGGAGGGAAGTAAGGAATATCAATAATGTTGACGTTCTCAGAAACAAAGATTTGGAGTTGGACACAGTACAAAGTCTTGATTTCAACATAGTGAAGACGCAGGTGGGGGAAAGAGATTGTGGTTCGATACATTTAAAGGATAGAAGGAAAAAGGAAGGGATGTTCAGGAGGAGCAATGTGTAAGATTCTGAAAATTCCCCCAAAACTCGGAGAAAAACCCTAAAAAGAAAAGAACTCCCATCTAACCATTTCAGGGTGGTGAAGTGTATTGGGCCTAACAGAGGGTGATTCAAGGTCAAAAACCACGATTTGGTATTTTTTTTTTAAAAAAGGCATGTTTGGGCTTGTAAAGGAAAAGGCTGCAATAGGAGTTGTGATCAACCTCTGTAATAGACGGTTTGAGTATTGGAGTTAATCAAATTGTCTGGGGAACTGTGTGACCTCACTCAGCCCCTATCAGACATTTACATTCAGACAATAGACCCACGGAAGAGCAGTCCCCACCCAAATTACAGGACCCATCCAAAACATACACAAAACAAATCGAATCACTCCACTCCATAGAAATCTCAGGCCCAGTCAGGAAACTCGAAACCTGAGCACAACGACCACAATCAAGCAAGAGCTCAACAACTCATGAAACCATCCCGAAACCACTTCACACATTTCATAAACAAGTTAGTCTTAACGAGGCAGCCAAAATCTTACAATAAACCGGGTCAGATTTGGCATGCAGATAAGGAGGCTTCAATTAGTATAATTGAAGGCCCGTTTTCTCAAGAAGTTCAGTTCAGCCAGGAGTTCGACAGCTCGGGAGACAACAGTTCAACAAGGCGAGGGGACAATAGAAAGAAGTTCAACAGAGAAGATCAGCAGCTCTAGAAGCAGGCCGACACACAAGAAGAAACCAGAGCAACAGCCCCAGTGACCATCAGACACCTCGCGGCAACAAGGGCCTTACAAAGCAACCAACCGAATATTACCACCAACCAGGTAATATTGGACCACCGCGACCAAAGAAAACCAACTTGGGAGAAAACCGAAGATCCGCAAAGTTTCCACTCGACAATCTATTCCTGACTTATCCCTGGGTAAGTTTTCTACTCAAAGGACTCACCACAGATGTTAGGCTAACTGGTCTATAATTTCCAGCCTTCTGCCTACTACCCTTTTTAAATAAGGGTGTTACATTAGCAGTTTTCCAATCTGCCGGGACCTTTGCTGAGTCCAGGGAATTTTGGAAAATTATTACCAAAGCATCCACAATCCCTACTGCCACTTCCCTCAAGACCCTCGGATGTAAGCCATCAGGTCCAGGGGATTTATCCGCCTTGAGTCCCATTAATTTACTGAGTATCAATTCCTTAGTGATTTTAATCGTATTAAGCTCCTCCCCCCCTAGAGCCCCCTGTTTGTCCAGTGTTGGGATATTCTTAGTGTCCTCTACCGTAAAGACTGAAACAAAATATTTTTTCGCCCTGGTAGGGGTGAGCATCGGTGACCGAGGGGACGTGGAGGACTCCCACATTTATTGGTGCTCGGGAAACAGAGCACCAATCATTACTGCTGGGGGTGGTGAACCGGGTGTGGAGGAGCTCGCTATTTACTTCCATGAGGGAAGGTGGCCAGGGTGGCTCGGGTCTAACTCGACACAATACTCCAGCCAGACCAGGTTCACCTACGGGAAGGCCTCCATCCCGTGCCCTAGGGTACAGGTCGTTGCTACAAGGGTCAGTGTCACTGAGGGGAAATGTGTGTGTCTTATATGCAAGGGACGGATTCCCCTGGATAGGTGGTGGTGGCTCAGGAAGTGTACAGCCGACTGGGGAACGACACCCACCGGACGATCACAGGGAACCGAAGAAAAGTGAGTGTGTGGTGGAGTCGGAACAGGGAATCTATATCTGCATGTGGGGATCAGAGAGAGAGTCTGCCCCACAGGCATATTCATCATCTTCTCCAGGCAATGGCAAGATACCAGGAAGGGGATGGGGTGGGATTCTAGCCTGCATGGGTTCGCGCTCCCACACTCCCCAATCCCAGTCAACACCACCGAACTCGTAGCACGCACCCGAATGCCCCTGCCCACGACCCCGACATCACGGACAGTAATAGAGAGGTGCCCTACCACCACCAAGGGACCAGGAAATGGATTAGTGCTAGTGTCGACAAAAAAGGTACTATACCAGGGGGTACACTACGCAGTAGCTTCAGTTATCCTAAACCTTACTGAAGTACACTTACCTGAATGGTGCTCTAAGGAGACAGGACAGCCATACCAGGCCCTACGAAAAGAAAGGTTTAGTAAATTCTACGAATTCGACTTTGCCAACATAGACAATGCAGAGCTGTACATATTACACGCTGAGCACATTATGGGTGCAGGGAGACAAAGAAGGGGAACCTGGAACGATATTTTCACAACCTACATACAGGAGCCTCAGTAATAAATAACCTGGACAATATAGAACTGCAAACACAAATAAATGGTCTAAAAACCCAACTACGAAAGATCCTAATGGAAGAAAACACAGTGGTAGGCTCAGAGCTACATGAGGACCAAGCTATGATGCTCCATTTAAAGGAGATCATTGCTGAGCTAGAAAGACACGCAAAAACAGTAAATGCACTCAGACGGGAGGATAGGAATGCTTCGGATCAGGCTGCACAGAATGAGGTGAGCGTGCTATACGGGGCATGGTTGCTGGGTGAGGGCTGCAGCAACCGGGAGGATTTAAAACAAGGTTTAGTCCCCTCCTGGATCAGCAACAAGCACCTCGCAGCCCTCCACCCATTTAGCAATTCGGTGAGCCCGTGTCAGCTCCGCCTAGCCTCTGAAGCCTACCCTGTCCCAGTAGATTGCGGACTTTCCAATCACACCATCATGGGTATAGTAGTGAGGATGCCGGTCATGGATGGGACAGCCCGACCTGCACCGGTATACAGGGTGGAGAACAATGGGATCATTCAAGGGGGTGCACACGTCCGTTTCGCAGCGGTCCCACCTTATGTCATAAAGTGGGAGCACGCTATGACAGGTACTGACCTCTCCAGGTGCTGGAGCCGGAGTGCACGCATAATACTGTGTCCCCAGCACTTGAACGCCTATTCTAGACCACAGTGCGGGTTTAGAGCTGCTGGCGCACGACCTATTAACTGTACCATGGAGGGAATGGCACAAGGCCATGTTCCCCTACAGGTAGCATTCATAAGGGGTGGGACATATTGTGTCACCACAAGTGCGCTCCACTACCAGCTTGGACAGCACATCTGGTGACCGGTGAGTGACAGCAGTTTCTGCTTTAAACCCGAAGGAGAAGTTAAAGTGGCCCAGGAACGGATTGTCCCCATTCCTGAATCCTCCACTGTTCACCTCACTGTCAGGGAAAACATAACCAACCTGCAAGACTATGTCACATTCTTCGGCTATAAAATTCCCCCTCTACCCGAATATTTTACCGCCTACTCAAAGCTGTAGAAGTGTCACAAAAACATTTCTATACTCTAGAACAAAAGACAGTCGAGATAGGGGCCGAGATTTCGGATATCATAGTTCCGCCCTGGTGGGATATTTTCGAAAGTATAGAGATCCCTTCCTGGATCAGAATGGCTTCCCATATTTTAGTGGTCTGCCAGCTCGGTATAGTCTTCTACTTACTGTGCACAAAGTGCAAGGGGAGGGACAGAATGCTCCAATCCAGGCATGAGAGAGCATGGGACGAGCATTACAATAAAGTCTATGACCAGGTATGAGACGAGCCTTAATCGTTATTAAGATAACATTTTGTGACCGTGTATTATTTTTCTATGTATGTACCATATTTTCCAAGTGGTGCAGGGGTGTTGGACCCCCTCCGTGCTTGGATATGAATGTAACTGAATTCTTACCTGTGTTTGCATCTGAACACTACACCTAAATGGGAATGTATGTTTTGGGTCTTAGATAGGTAAACTACAGGGGAAGGTGGGCTCTCGCGGATGAAGAATTTTGCTGACCCAGCATGATACTCCAGCAAGTAAAGTATCACAGGGGGGACTGAGATTCTCAAAATTCACAGATCCCCCAAACTCAGAAAAACCCTAAAGAAAAATGACTTTGGACTCTTTTCTAACCATTTCAGGGTGATGAAATGTATTGGGCCTAACAGAGGGTGATTCAAGGTCAAAAACCACGACTTGGTATTTGAAAAAAAGGCATGTTTGGGCTTGTAAAGGAAAAGGCTGCAACAGGAGTTGGGATCAACCTCTGTAATGGACGGTTTGAGTATTGGAGTTAATCTCACTCAGCCCCTATCAAACATTTACATTCAGACAATAGACCCACGGAAGAGCAGTCCCCACCCAAATTACAGGACCCATCCAAAACATGCATGAAACAAATCCAATCACCCCACTCCATAGAAATCTCAGGCCCAGTCACAAAACCTGAGCACAATGACTACAATCAAGCAAGAGCTCAACAACTCATGAAACCATCCCGAAACCACTTCACACATTTCGTAAACAAGTTACTCTTAACAAGGCAGCCAAAATCTTACAATAAACCGGGTCGGATTTGGAGCGCAGATAAGGAGGCTCCAATTAATATAATTGAAGGCCCATTTTCACAAGAAGGCAGTTCAGCCAGGAATTCGACAGCTCGGGAGACGACAGTTCAACAAGGTGAGGGGGCAACAGAAAGAAGTTCAACAGAGAAGGTCAGCAGCTCTAGAAGCAGGCTGACACACAAGAAGAAACCAGAGCAACAGCCCCAGTGACCATCAGACACCTTGCGGCAATAAGGGCCTTACGAAACACCAACCGAATATTACCACCAATCAACCGGGTAATATTGGGCCACCATGACCAAAGAAAACCAACTCGGGAGAAAAACGAAGATCCGCAAAGTTTCCACTCTACAATCTATTCCTGACTTACCCCGGGTAAGTCTTCTACTCAAAAGACTCTAAATCCTATCACTTTACGAAGAAAAGTGGGTACTCACCCGATAGATCCAAAACGCACCCTACCGTATCAGCAGACTCGCGAAGACTGACCAGCTATGCAGTTGAAGTCCTCTACCACATCCGTGGTACGGCAGACACCAACCAACACATACAACGAACCCCGAAATCGCGAACCAGCTCAACTGTCAAGGATCCGTTTGGTGAGCATTATCTCTGGTCCTTTAGAGCCCAACTTAGCTCGTAAAGTGGGATTGGGAGGGGTGAGGTATCTTTCTACTGTAATTTCCCTCGTATGTACTGAAGTGTTCCCCATTTTATTAGAATGTTAAGATTGTTGTGTTGTATTTCCTCTCTTGAATAAAGATCAAAGTTTCTTGCACCAAAACCAGTTGTCTGCTGCACTTTTGTCACAACCCCCAAATAAGTCCAAGGTCAAGAACCAAGGGAGTGGGAGCGATTCGAACCGCTCAGAAGTCAGAGGTGAAGCTGACACACACCACCACCCCCTACAAATGACCACAGCTGTATCCACAAAACAAAGTTGATGGCTCTTGAGAGAAAGGTGATGAGGAGAGACAGACAAGGAGAAGAGAAAGAGACTGACAGGGGGAACAGAGAGACAGACAAGGAGAGGGAGGCAGACAGAGAGAGACAGGTGGAGGGACCATAGACTACAGCTGAAAGTGCATCCTCATGAATTATTTTTCAACTAGAAATGAGAAAAGGCCTGTTAGCCCAATCTGTTAACCCTGACTATAGGTATACTTTATGGACCCTCAATAAACTCTAATATTCCACTAGTCACTCATTCAGGAACCCACATATTTGTTCTTCAATAACAATTCACATTCATTACACACTGCAGCAGTTTATTCAATGAGCTTATAATTTAGATGCATTCCTTAAGTCGTACTCAGCTCACGATAGTGATAGTTAGCCATAAAATCTGAACAATAAGACTTGCAAAAGGTATAAGAAAAAATAAAAGCAAATTTTGGGTAAAGAACTGCAGGATATGACGGGTACACAAACTATTTTCATTCCCAAAGGCGTACAAG
The DNA here is from genome assembly GCF_035084215.1 of Heptranchias perlo. Lineage (NCBI taxonomy): Eukaryota > Metazoa > Chordata > Chondrichthyes > Hexanchiformes > Hexanchidae > Heptranchias > Heptranchias perlo. The sequence goes on along the minus strand of NC_090329.1, from coordinate 15,970,116 downwards.
TCGCAAATTAATAAGCACGCCTTAAGCCTTTCACTGAGGTTTGCGTTGATGACATCCTACCCTATAGGAATTTTATTTTACTAAAATATTTAATTATGCCTCCTGGAAGTGGTTGCTTGCCTTCACATTTTGGAATAGTACAGCAGCGGAAAGAAGGAGATGACAGAATTGCGTAGAATGACATAGAATGTACAGCACAGAAACAGGCCATTCGGCCCAACTCGTCTATGCCTGAGTTTATGCTCCACATGAGCCTCCTCCCACCCCTCTTCATCTAACCCTATCAGCATATCCTTCTATTCCTGTCTCCCTCATGTGCTTCCCCCCTTAAATGCATCGATGCTATTTGCCTCAACTATTCCATGCGGTAGAGGAATCTAGACCTGGAGACAAAACATATTTAACATCTAATATTTCAGTGAGAATGTGAAATGTAACACTTCCTCATGTTATTGCACAAGGTTACGGTTTGATCAAGCTCTAAGCTGTCACTGCCATGCAAAGGATCACATCTGTAAATGTCAAGATTACTACACTTTGTAACAATAAAGCACAGTACATGTGGGTCTAAAGGAAGAGCTCTAATTCCCCTCCTAGAATTACATTTGGGGCAACAATGACTGATGTCTATTGTCTACATCTTCCCTTTCTGTCTTTGTATCTATTAAATTGAAATCTGAAATGAAGCAAAAGGAAAATCACAGACACTGACTCATTTCCGAGCTGGAAATTCATTTGTTTTTTTTTTGGGGGGGTTGATTAATTTCAAGCACTCTATGTTTTTTGTTTTGAGAAGTTGAAGAGTGTGGAGCTTAATGCAAGCAGATACTTTGCTGGTTTCAATTCCCCACTGAAGCCATCATTTCTCTTCCAAACTGCATTTATCTTGATTAGACTGCTTGTGCCTTGGACAGGGCACTTAAAAACTGTGTGTATGAGCAACGTTACTTTATTTACAGACAGCACAAGGGAATAGACTAGGACTCTTTGTTTCTCTCCTCGCTATGTGCATTATTGAACCTTTGACACCGATGGGCTGATTTGCACCGAAAACCCTTTTGTTGTCCAGTCAATCAAACCACATGCTTAATTTTTAAGACAATGTGGCCCTGACAGAGAGGAATCATTAATTCAATAAGAGGTTCTCAAATAAATGTCATGTGCTGCGGTAAAAACATCCATCTTGCTCCGAAGCCATTTCAAGGTCACTGCCATCTTACCACATTCCTTGGCACAAATTTAGTGAGGTATTTGGTGGCATGAAGCTATTAAGATTTCAAGGGGCTTGATAAGTCCTCACTAGACTGATTAATATATTTTTCATGAGGCTAATCTGGCATGTAATGAAGTATTGAGGAATGTTCAGATCACAGTTTTATGAACGGGCTGGTTCTAAATGAAGATTTCCATTTCTTTAAGTGATCAGTCATCTCACCAGTGATCTCCACTGCATTAAATTGCATTTGAGGCGAATGATTGCTCAGTCCAAAAAGCACAGGACTGACAGACCACAAGCGTGCTGTCAGCTGAAAGCAACGACAGGAAAGTACTCATTTCGCTACTGATCGAGAAATGGTTCACAGCCCTATTAATCCACATATTGGATGGGAATTTACTTGGGGCTGTTCCCCCTCCGCCAACAGAACTCTGAAAAAAAAAGTGTTGCCAAAACCCTCGCTTTAAACGGGCTTTCTGTTGCATTTCCGGCAAAGTCGCGGCTGCTGGAGAGAGAGAGCGAGCAGCTCCAAGGAAATTCCTGGCCATTGTTTCTCATCAGTGTCAGACGTGCTTCAGTGGGTAGCACTCTCACCTACTGAGTCAGAAGGTCGAGAGTTCAAGTCCCACTCCAGAGTCTTGAGCATAAAAATCTAGGCTGGCACTCCAGTGCAGTCTTTCAGAAGAGACGTTAAGCAGAGGCCCCGTCTGCCCTCTCGGGTGGACGTAAAAGATCCCATGGTGCTATTTCGAAGAACAGCATGGGAGTTCTCCCTGGTGTCCTGGCCAATATTTATCCCTCAAGCAACATCACTAAATCAAATTATCTGGTCATTATCTCATTGCTGTTTGTGGGACCTTGCTGTTGCACAAATTGGTTGCTGCGTTTCCTACATTACAACAGTGACTGCACCTAGAAAGTACTTAATTGGCTGTGGAATGCCCTGAGGTCGTGAAAGGTGCTATATCAATGCAAGTCTTTCTTTTTCTTTGTGTTCTTTACTGCAGAAGAGGGTGGCCGGAGAATGCAGAGGACACGGAGGAGGAAATTCTCTTCTACGATTGGGTGGGATTACAGTGATTAATCTTAAAATTAGAGCTAAGCCATTCAGGGGTGATGTCAGGAAACACTTCTTCACACAAAGGGGAGTGGAAATCTGGAACTCTCTCCCCCAAAAAGCTGTTGAGGCTGGGGGGGGGGGGGGGGGGGTCAATTGAAAAATTCAAAAATGAGATAGATTTTTGTTAGGCAAGAGTGTTAAGGGATATGGAAGCAAGGCAGGTAATTGGAGTTAAGATACAGATCAACTATGATCTAATTGAATGGCGGAACAGGCTTGAGGGGCTGAATGAAGGAAAATGCGGGCAGTAAGGCCTACCATCGCTTCACTATCTAACTAGGATTTCCCTTCCCCTGTCCCCATCAGAACCGATGCCTTCCCACTCCCATCCCTGGCGGAGTTCCATGCTCTCCGCCTGAGTTACCGCCAGTTCCCCGTAGGTTGCAGTAATAGCACTTAGGTGCCCGCATGGTGGAAGAGGGCCTTATAGCAGCCTCCTCTCCCTCCATTTCGACCCCAGCACTTATATGCTGAAGGTCCCGGCCTCTGCTGAGGCCTGCAGTGGGACATCTGATGAATATTCTGCCCTTGTAACCCTGCTCCACAATCTCTTGGTGCTGCAGTGGCATCCCTGCTGTAGGAGGGTAAGGATCAAACGGAGACATTGTTTGGGATGGAGGGAGTTGGTCAAGGCATTCAGTGCCAACTCAACCACCCACGCACTGCCAATCAGTGCAGAAGAAGTTTAATGACCTTACCAGTTCAGGTATCGTAAGAGGAGTCATCCACATTTACTAAGAAGCACCTCATCCACTTTAAATGTGTTTGTTTCTTCAGATGGTTGCTGGACATCCAATGTGAATGTTATATCATTTAGGTTGTCTGGCTAGAACTCAAAGTTATCAAGCAAAGTATTATCCCCAATTCACATTCCTGTACCTTCACTTAAAATATACTTAATATAACTCATCAACCTGGCCTGATCATCACTGCAGTTCTTCCTTCTTTGATGTTGTTGGTACAATAAACACATGTGGAAAACTTCAGCTTTTTGCAGTGATTTTGGTACATTTTTTGGGAGGGAGGAAGGAAATTTATATAGCACCTTCCACGACCTCAAGATGTCCCAAAGTTCTTTATAGCCAATGAAGTACTTTTTGAAGGGTGATCACTGCTGTGATGTAGAATGGTAGAACTAAGGCACTACTTATGAACTCCTAAAGCATCAACTTTTAAATGCATAGCTATATGTAAAATCTTGCAAAGACATTTCACCAACCCAATAATCCAGGTCCCAATGAAGCAAAGAATAAGAAAAGAACAAAGAGAGAAAAGGAACCTCCACTGGGGAGGAGGATTTTATGAATCCAACATGACTGAAGCTGGGAATATATGCCGGACAAATATCAGAAGGGACAGTATGGTGTCTTAATTTACTGATCCAAGATTAATACGAAAGGCAAAGTACACATTTCAATCAGTTTCCGAGGAGCTGCTTAATCAAAATTCAAAATGAGAGGACAATTTTGAAGGGCGCTTGGTCTATTTAAGGTGTGTTAGTCAGCATTACAGGGCACAGAATAGTGTACCGGACATAAGAAGTTGCAGGAAATTAAAGATGCAAACTGACCACATACTCTGAAAGAAATGGGTCTTGAATATGTTTCTATTTAATTGTAGCATCTCTAGCCTCCCTGGCAGTTGACAGATAGATTCCTTCATAAAAATGCTCAAAGCTTTTTTAGCTTTTTTTTTTGAGAAGGACAAAGTCCCAGATAATTCTGACACTTCCAGTAGCCTTGTCCCCGCCAGTCAATCATAGTGTCAGTTTAGTTAAAATCACCATGAAGGGCTTTTTTTCCCCATTCATGCAGGGCTTAAACAACAAAGCAATAGGAAGATGACAGGAAAGTCAATTCAGTAGAAAGAGAATATGGTGCACTACTCAAAAAGTCATACTGTCCTACCTGTGTATCAAGTACATGTAGAGATTACGTACTCTCTTCATTATAAAACTAAATAGCATCCAAAAGAGACATTTGATCTATCCACGTCTTCTAGTTATTTTTTCTAAAGGCACTGTGCAGGTGGAGTCAAAGGCCAAGTGTAGGCATCAGGTGAAGCAGAGTTAAAGGGCGTGGCACAATTATGCCAGGGCATGTGAATGTAATTAGTCCTCCTTTTAAAGTCATGTGTTCCCAGCCTTATTTTTATATCAGACATGGATTTTATCTATTATTATTACTCGTTAAATATCTAAGCTTACAGCAATTTGAGAAGCAGAGAAGTTAAGATAGTTGGAGCACAAGAATTTCTGTGCAGTACAAGCTGAAAAGACTCAAAACTGAGGCACTATAGTGCCACCACTGGCTGGAGGGTGTAATTGTAGCGTGACAAGTTTACATTGGCAGTTTCCATTATAAATGTGGAGATAGGAATTTATGATAGGAAAAGTTGGCACAAAAATGAGACAAGAAACAACGTGACAACAGGAAGTAAAATTTTGTGCAATGTAAGCAACCTGGCCTCATGATTTAACCCTTTAAGCCCTGGTATCATTCTGGTGAATCTGCAGTGTAGTCCCTTCCTAGGCCAATATATCTTTCCTGAGGTGCGGTGCCCAGAGCTGAACGCAGTACTCTAAATGGGGTCTAACCAGAGATGTATAGAACTGTAATGGAGCTTCTGCCCCTTTCTATTCCAACCTCCTGGAGATTGAGGCCAATATTCCATTAGCCTTTTTAAATTACTTTTTATACCTGTGCACTAGCTTTTAGTGATTTGCCTACCTGGACACCCAAATCCCTTTGCTCCTCTGCAGTTCCTGGTCTCTCACTATTAAGAAAATATTCTAATTTAGGTTTCTCAGGTCCAAAGTTGATGACCTCACACTTTCCTACATTGAACTCCATCTGCTGCAGTTTTGCCCACTCACTTAATCTGTCTATGTCCCTTTGTAACTTCCTGCTCCAATCTACACAATTTACTGCGCCTCCTAACTTAATGTTTTTGTGCCGTGAACTTGCATCCACTGGGAACTGGATTGAGACTGCTCAATACCCAAATTCATTTCGTTTAGGTCCCTTAAAAACCATCAGTGACAAGACATTCATGGCATCTGTCTGAACTGGATTTAAAACCTTGGTCAAAGAATCAAAAAATCAAAGAAACATTGTGTCAAACAGCTCTTTCCTCCCATGTTTTTCATCTATTGCTCCAAATTTTTCACCTGCTAACCTGAAAGTGTTGTCTCTTCCTGCATTATGGTCCCATAGACACAAGCAACAGCAACTTGCATGTTTGCAGCACCTTTAACATACTGTTTCACTCTCACCTCTAAGTTAGTAGGTTGTCGGTTCATGTCCCATTCCAGAGACTTGAGCACAAAATCTAGTGCAGTACTGAGGGAAAGCTGCACTATCAGAGGTACCGTCTTTCGGATGAGACGTTAATCCGAGGTCCTGACTCCCCTCTCAGGTGGACGTAAAAGATCCCATGAAGAGTGGAGTTCTCCCTGGTGTCTTGGTCAATATTTATCCCTCAACCAACATCTCTGAAAACGGATTATGTGGTCATCATCGCTTTTCGGGTGTGGGATCTTGCTGTGTGCAAATTGGCTTCCACGTTTCCTACGTTACAACAGTGACTACACTTCAAAAATATTTCATTGGCTGTGAAGCACTTTGTGGTTTCCTGAGGTCATAAAAAGTGCTATATAAATGCAAGCCTTTCCTTTTCATTTCGTAAAATGTCCCGCAAGGCTTCAGTGGAGCATATATCAGGCAAAGACTGACACCATGCCAAACGAGAAGACATTAGGGCAGCTGACCAAAAGTTTGGTCAAAGAGGTTGGTTTTAAAGGAGATGAGAAAGGCAGAGAGGTTTAGGGAGGGAATTCCAGAGCTTAATGCCTAGACAGCTGACGGCACGGCCGCCAATGGTGGCGTGAAGGAAGGCAGGGTGGGGGGTGGGGGGGGCGGGCGGGGATGGACAAGAGGCCAGAGTTGCAACACTAGATCTCCCAAGTGCCCATTTTTTTTTGTGTGTGAGAGCGTCAGCAGAATGGTTATCTATGGGGAGGGGTTTGGTGCTACCACAACTGAGCCAATCCTGTCATCATCCAATATCCATGCACTCACTTCCCAGGATGTGTCGCTGGACAGCTGCCAGGCATAGGAACACTGATTTATGCCCTCCTTACTGCATGGCTACGGAGGCAAATTGGCACTATTGCAGAGATCAGCTAACCCAGTGCAGACCAGCGTTTGTACCTGAGACCATGCTGGCCTATGCAGCTCAATATTACAACTGGTAGTGTATTTACTCACCAAGTCACCAGTGGCTATCCCTTGCAACCTTTTATAAAAGAAATGCAACAGACCGTATTAACTGGTCCATCTAGTCAATGATACAGTCTATAGTGAGCAACACCGCAAATTATTTAAGATATACTTGTCATATTTTTCATAGGATGCCTTACTGGAAATGAAAAGGTTGGTGGGAATGTTAATAAATCCCTTGGCCCTTCTTTGCTGAACACTGCATGGTATTTTAGGAATGATTTTTCACTTGCTCGACTGCACATTCATAATTGTGTTCCACTGTGGGAGAAATGTTCACATACAAAAAGGTCAGTCAACACTAAGTAGGTTTGTCGTCAATGTATTTATCTCTCCACAAATGCTCAGCAATAGCGGAGCACTGGAAGAAGATTCTGGATTACTGGATAGTCCTATAAGCACAATCCAAAATGTGTTTCTTTTCCCTATATCTTCTTCCCTCAGTTTTATTCTCCCTAATATCATAATGAGTCAGTCGTATCAAATTCACATTTATTGTGATACTCTATTACTCTTGTGATTTAACCAACGGAATGGCAATTTGTGATACTCTTTCATTTTTCATTGTATGCTAAATAATACATGTTCCCTAACACATTTTTGAACTAAAGCAAAAGAGATTGAGACAAAATCATGTATAAGAAAAAGAATGCATCACTTTTTCTTTGTTCTTGGTTGGGAGCCTTAATGGAAGAAAAAAATAAAACTAATGAAAATTTCTGTGCGTTTGTGAAGGTTTGGAAGAAAATGGCATCTCTTACCATCTTGCAAATAAATCTTGCATTGACTAGTTTAGGTGATTAACTCCTTTCCAGCTCTTGCTGCGGTGATTTAAACCCCAGGTGTTGTATTACCCTATATGTGCTAATAGATCATATGACATTGCGGAGACACTAGACTAATGGAGGCAGCTTCTCAGGCAAAGACTTCCTACTGGGACACAACTTCAGTGTCTCTTCCTCCACACTCTATCTGCTGTAGCAAACAGCGACAAATTAACTACATTAATAGAACAGGAGCATGTAGGAGAACAGACCATATTTTATTGATATTTGCACACAGAGCGAACTGATCCATAAATCTAGTTTGGGTCTGTATCTTCCCTGCTGCCATACTTAATGCCATTCAGGTTCATTACAAATTAAAGCGCAGAACAATGGGCCACATGCTCCAGTTTGCACTTAAAAGGAAAGACTTGCATTTATATGGCGCCTATCACAACCTCAGAATGTCCCAAAGCATTTTACAGCCAATGAAGTACTTTTGAAGTGTAGTCACTGTTGTCATGTAGGAAATGTGGCAGCCAATTTGCGCACAGCAAGGTCCCACAAAAAGCAATGAAATAATGACCAAATAATTTGTTTTGTTAGTGATGTTGGTTGAGGGATAAATATTGGCCAGGACATCCCTGCTCTTGCTCAAAACACTACCATGGGATTTTTTACATCCACCCAAGAGGGCAGACAGTTTAACATCTCATCTGAAAGATAGCACCTCAGACATTGTAGCACTCCCTCAGTACTGCACTGGAGTGTCAGCCTAGATTTTGTGCTCAAGTCTCTGGAGTGGGACTATGAACCCACAACCTTCTGACTCAGAGGCAAGAGTGCTACCTACTGAGCCATTCCTGACACCATTTATGAGCAGAATTAGGCTCAGTTGCTTTTAACACAGTGCAGTAATTTTGGAAATTAAAGCTAAGAGTTTGCATGATAAATAAAGTACAGCTCCTGACTGAGGAACATCCTTCTGGGGATCCTTGCCATTTGGCTTAACTGGTAGTTTGGTAGTCTCTCTGTGTTTTAATGGTGCAGTTAGTGAGATTCATCCCTGGTTTGTAATGATGCCATTACACTCTTTTAATGAAGAAAATTCCCAGTAAACAACATTTTTGTACAAGTTGAATTTAGAACTGCATATATACGTGTTAAAATGCATCGTAAATTGTAGGATAAATAATATTAGCTAGCTAATTATTGAAAGTTTATCAAATTTCTTAATGCAGAGAATGGTTAGACCAGGGACTGCTTTGTCATGGTGAGTGGTTAAGCATAGACCATTGCATTTTTTAAGGGAAAAGCAGATAAACATTTGAAGTGGAGGAAGATGCAGGCCTAAGGGGAGAGAGGAGGGCATAGCATTTAGTTTTGCTATTGCTCTAGAACTGGCTCAGACACAATGGACTGAATGTCATCCTTGACGAAAAAGGAAGCTCAATTAACTATGCTCACCACCTTTGTGTGTTGAATAAAATGAAGGAGGTTTCCTACTTATTTCCCTGGTTCTTAGTGATTCTGAACATAGTTCAAAAGGTAACAGATACTCAAGTTCCCTATGTGAACCTAGGTCTTTTTTCCCTAATTTTCTCCCTTCCTCACCTGGAGGTACTAACTGTTCCTGGGGTACAGTTCAACAGGTATCGGCAGGTCTTTGATACTTTGCTTACTTGGCCATTCTTCATGAGTGGACCCAGACATTCAGGCCTGGGCTTTCCACTTCTCCACTTGCCAGTCTTTGATTGTATTTTTCTTTTTGTCCATCTACTTTAATGGGCGGAAAATCACCGACTGGTGTGGGTACAAGCAGGAAAGCCTGGCAGGGTCGTCTACCAACGAGGGCATCACAGCCAAACCCAATACTGTCCTTACCTGACATCCGTACTTTCTATCAGGAATGACTGAATAGCGAACAGGAGCAGGTGCTCCTGGCAGATGTTTCCCCTTGACTCCAAAGGGCATTAAGGCTTATTCTTGTGCTCCTACTACTGCCCCAGCTGAGATCAATTGGCAGCACAGACTGGGGAATGAGGCCGAGACCTTCCTGGTATGAAGGACACAGTGCCACACTGGCAGGTGAATTACCAATTAAGCAAATCGGGGCTTCTTTTTGGAGCCCAGTGCTGTAGCAAGAAAAAGAACTTGCACTTTTATATATAGTGCCTTTCATGACTTCAGGATGTCCTAAAATGCTTTACAGCCAAAGAAGCACTTTTGAAGTGCAGTCACTGTTGTAATGTAGGAAACGTGGCAGCCAATTGGTGCACATCAAGATCCCACAAACAGCAATATGATAATGACCAGACAATCTGTTTTTAGTTGTTGGTACTTCTAGACCTACTGAGCTGCCTTTTTCTACTAGCTGTAGTGGATTAACATTCCCAAAATCAGCATCCATTTTGTGATGTGCAATTACTTAACAGCCCACATGTAAATCTCAAATGTTGATGAATGGGATGCTCAATTAATTATTCAGAGTGTCTATTGGCACCACTGTCAGCCAATGAGTTGAGGAGGGACGGGACTTACAGCAAACAAGTGTATTTTACAGCAAAGTCTATTTAAAAATCTATGAACTGCAGCAAACAGAGCTCATGCATGACTGAAACTGCAGCAACTTCTCCTGATAACAGCAGGGTGATTTCTCCTGCAAATTGCAGTGAGTGGAGGATAGTCACATAATACAAATTATGTGCGTAAAGTCAATCCCAGTCACATACAGTAGTCTCCAGCTGCGATTGACAGGGGAAATTATCCACTCATCTCCATTCTGGCCAGGAATAGTGGTGTCACTATATGCAGCCTTAATTTTTCAACCACTTTTAGTCTGTGTGAGTATAAGGCTGAAGGTATCAACTACTTTCCCTGGTCTTTGGTAATGCTAAGCATGTCCCACCCAAGCAACCATCCCTCTACATTCAGCAGTAGATCACAGCAGTATTCAGTGCAAACTATTATTGTTCATCGAAATTAAGACCCTAGTGTATTCCTGCCTTGCCTAACATAGCGTATTCAACTTCGTAATGTGGGACTATTCAGCTTGCTCACTCAACTTTGCAAGACTGAAGAACATTGTTAATAATATTTAAATTTAATACAAATCAAATTAAATATTGAGTTCGGGGAAACAAGTATTCCCCGGTCTTTTTATATTTCTAGTATATTTCTGTTTCAAAGACGGAGTGGCTGATGAAGATATACTCTTGACAGCTGACTGTTCCAAATGTGATTCATGGCTACATTGACAATACGAGTCTGGCTACAGTTAAATACCTGTGAGTTATTGCATATCAAATGCTCCATCAGTGAGCAAAAGGCTCACATAATGATCTGTGAAAAAAATTATTGCTTCAGGAAAGAATTCAAATTTAGGTGGTGATTTCCTCCCCACATTTGTTGAAGGTGTATTGCTATTAGTTTACAGTGTATTGAGAGACAGTTCACAGTCATGTCTGAGGCAGTGATGTCATCAGTGTATGATTTTGGTCATTGCAAACTAATCACATTGTCAGACTTTGGTTTATTACAGGTGTCAACTGTGGCTCAGTTAGCAGCACTCTTGCCTCAGAGCCAAAAGGTTGTGGGTTCAAGTCCCACTCCAGGGACTTAAGCACAAAATCTAGGGTAACACTCCACTGCACTGTTGGAGGTGCTGTCTTTCTAAAGAGATGTTAACCTGAGGCCCTGTCTGCCTTCTCAGGTGGACCTAAAAGGTCCCATGACACTATTTTGAAGAAGAGCAGATGTCATGGTCAATAATTATTCCTCAAACAACATCACTAAACAATTATCTGGTCATTATCACATTGCTCTTTGTGGGACCTTGCTGTGCGCAAATTGGCCGCCACGTTTCTTATTACAATATAAATGCAAGTTCTTTCTATAGTACACTTAACACTCTTGCCACTGAAAGCCACTTTGCAATAGCTCATGCTGAAACAGTGCATCTTCTGCACCTGTTTGATCAATGGCAGCTTACATTTCCATAGCTGTGAGTACAAAAATACAACTCAAAGCACTTTACAGGGCAGAACATTGTCATAACACTTGATCTCTCCCCATAATGCAATATCCTTTCAAACATTACAGGGAATTTGCCTGTTTCACTACAAACTGATGGAGAAGATTATATATATATATATATATATATATATATATATATATACACACACACACACACATTTTGAACACCCATTCAGCCATATGGAACAGACAGATGCAGACTTGGCTGTGCTCCTCCAGCCCAACAATCGATCTTGAAATGGTGAGTATCAATCATTTCTCGCACAGCTCTCAAGGCTCCAAATACTTAAGAGTTTATTGCTGAAGTAACAGAATGCTTCTTTTAACAATTGATTGACATATAGATCCGGGCTTCAAAATTAAATTGGAAAAAAAGTTGAATTGGAGATTAGATTGAAGATACATCACCCAGCCACTCCACTGATGACACAGCGGGTACAGCCAGGTTATTACGTTTTTGGGGCCTTTTTAGCATCTTTATTCCAGATTTTTTTGGCTTTCCTGACTATTCGTACAGCTCTTGCTCCCTGCATCTGAGCGCGTTTACACACTCTGGCATGTAAGTTTGATGGTATGCCCAGGATGTATATTTATATTGTGGCAGTATATTGCCTCTCCATCAATTTATATAGAACTACATAGAACGTACAGCACAGAAACAGGCCTTTCGGCCCAATTGGTCTATGCCGGCATTTATGCTCCATACGAGCCTCCTCCCACCCCTCTTCATCTAATCCTATCAGCACAACCTTCTATTCCTTTCTCCCTCATGTGCTTATCTAGCATTCCCTTAAATGCATCTATGCTATTCGCCTCAATTACTCCATGTGGTAGTGAGTTCCACATTCTAACCACTCTCTGGGTAAAGAAGGTTCTCCTGAATTCCCTATTGGATTTATTAGTGACTATCTTGTATTTATGGCTCTTAGTTTTGGTCTCCCCCACAATGGAAACATCTTCTCTACATCTGCCCTATTAAACCTATTCATAATCTTAAAGACCCCTAATTTCTGTCAGAACAGGCAAATTCCCAGTGACGCTTGAAAAGATATTGCTTTATGGGGAGAGATCAAGTGCTATGACAATGTCCTGCTGCCCTGTAAAGTGCTTTGTGTTGTCTTTTTGTACTCAGACTGCTATGGAAATGTAAGTTGCCATTGATCAAACAGGTGCAGACGATGGACTAAGATCAATTTCTGCATGAGCTATTCCAAAGTGGTTTTCCGTGGCAAGAGTGCTTGTGTTGAGTATACTGGAGAAAGAAGAAAGAAAGAACTTGCATTTAAATAGTGCCTTTCATGGCCTCAGAACATCCCAAAGCACTTTACAGCCAATGAAGTACTTTTGACGTTTGGTCACTGTTGTAATGTAGGAAGCGTGGCAACCAATTTGCGCACAGCAAGATCCCACAAACAGGAATGTGATAATCACTAAATAATCTGATTTGGTGATGTTGGTTGAGGGATAAGTATTGGCCAAGACACCAGGGAGAACTGCCCTGCTCTTCTTCAAAATAGTGCCATGGGATCTTTTACATCCACCAGAGAGGGCAGACTCGGTTTAACGTTTCACCCAAAAGACAGCATCTCCGATAGTACGGCACTCCCTCAACACTGCACTGAAGTGTCAGCCTAGGTTTTGTGCGCAAGTCCCTAGAGTGGGACTTGAACCCACAACCTTTTGACTCAGCTGAATGGCATGGTGTGAGGTAACGTTGCTGTCATTTATCACTGCAATTTCTACAACATAAAGCAAACTTATACGAGAAGAGTAGCTCTGGAATATTTAGTATTTCCCACACAATTCAAGCCGTGAAGGGCTGACTCCGTTGAATAATGGGTGCTGTGAAAAACAACCCTATAATGCCCAGACCAAAATCACTGCAATCACTTCAACATTTGAGACAATTTGCAACAACTGGAGAAAGACAAAGGGGGGTAATTTTAACTTAACCCACCCGGTGAGAAACAGACACGATCAGATCGACCGTCTATTTTAAATGCCATCCGATTTTACTTTCCAGTGACACCAATTGGGTCTGTAATTGAGAATGTCAGCATCTTTAAATCTGCACCATATCATCCCACTTAATTTGCAATGCCTTTTAGAAGAACACAAGACAAATATGGATGAGGAAGCCCATCCAAGCCATCTGAACTCAATTCATCCAGAAAGACTGTACAGTCCCACAACATTGTTTTGTAAATGATCAAAGGGGTTTTTGCCTCCACTACTCTGGTTGGAATTCCATTCTATATATTGATCATTTTTTGTGCAAAGAACAATTTCCTGACATCCGTCCTAAATTTGCCTTTTACTAGTTTGAACCTGTGCCTCCTTGTCCTGCTTTTAGTCTAGTCCCAAGTAATTTTCTGAATCTATCTTCTCCATATTGCTTATCGTCTCTACCTCTAAGTTCACCCCCTTTCAAAGCTGAAAAGCCCAAGTTTCTCCACTGTCTCCTCAAAACTTAGCCCTCTGATGCTAGTGATTAGCCTGGTGGCTCTTCTGAGCTTCCCGCAGGACCTGATTCCCTATCATGTGTCATGGTGACCAGATCTGGACTGGTAATGTTAGAGTTTAAGCATGACTTCCTTTGACTTGTAACATCACGAGGACCAAACCATATGGCAGCAAATTTACATTAGGCATTTACACAAGTAATTTCTAGTCTAAATCATAAGACTAAATAACTTGATTTACACATTGCAAGATGATTTACACATTAACTACATAGAAATTTGCAGCACAGAAACAGGCCTTTCAGCCCATTGGGTCTATGCTGGCATTTATCCTCCACACGAGCCTCCTCCCACCTTAGTTCATCTCACTTTATCAACACATCCTTCTATTCCTTTCTCCCTCATGTATTTATCTCGCTTCCCCTTAATCTCTTAACTAGTCTCTTAATTTACAACAAATATTTAGCATAAATGGAAATCTGAGCCAGTGTGTTAATTTATTGAATCAACCAGTCACACGTGCATTTATCCTCGCCTGAACATTTTTGTAAAGGCTTAACTGTCTTGTCACATTTCCAACCTCGCTGCACAATTTCAAGTGTTTATAGGCTAATCTTCAAATCACCTCATTTCAAGGGCAAGTATTTTTTAATTGACACATTTTCATAATTAAATTGTTTAGCTGTCTGTGTGCCCAATTTGAAGTGTCGTTCTTTTAATTAAAGTCCAAATGTAGAATCGGTGATCACAGGATCTCGCCGAGCTGAAGGCAAGAGAGGAGAACAAGTGGACCTGTGAACCCCTTCGACACTGTGTGGTTGTCATCATTGCTAAAAGTTTAACCACAAACTAATTAATAGTATAACTGGTCAAATATATTTAGAATTACAACGTTTGAACTATCTAGGAGAATCCTAGGAATTTTAAATCTTAATGAATTGACCCTTGGACTTCTGCTACTATTTTCATATTTCAATTAGAAGCTAAAATATGCATTCTTTGTATGTTGAATGTACGTCCTTTACAGGTTCAGAGCTCGAGTAAAAAGGTGCATGCTACAAAATAGCATTATGTGCAAAGAATAAATAAGAGGCCAAATACATCAACTAGGAATAACTAGGCACAAGAAGGTGCAATTATTATCAACACTACAGTGTATCATAGTGATACAACACAAGATTGTCAGTGTAATGTATTCATTCCACAGTTGGCTATTGTATGACTCTTATTAAAGTACGATAATGGAATGCCATGCATTTTTTATAATTCACTATGAGGTCTTTTTGATGGATCTGATTGTAGTTTCAAAAATCCTATAATAGATCGGGTACGGCCAACTGGAGCTTCTTGCACAGTAGGCCTCCCTATTGGATGGCCAAGCTCTTATCACAAAATGACAGAAACCATCAGTTAAGTATCACCATTAATTTTTCAAGACATCGGTGTCATCGCAGGTATAGCATTCTGTTAAATGCCATTTATAGTTATTAGGGACTAGGCATTTTTAGCACATGTCAGAATCAGACACAAGTAGGTTGAATTTCCGAATCTGGAGGCACATATCCAATTTCATATTCATTAATAATAGAAAACATTTTTCTCAAAGCCTCTGCAGATCTTCACCATCCTTTTGATCTTAACAAGTGCATACTTCAAGTGCTAATGTAACAATTGTGGACAACATCAGAGGTGGTGGCGCCAGCTGGTTGAGGGGGGATATGGTTAGCATATTTTTCCCAGAGTTCAGCCGTTTGTTGTACCCTTAAAATAAGAGTGCTACAACTAGCTCTGAAAAAGACAAAATTAGCCTGCAATGCCTTCTCTTACATCAAATAGATACGTCAGTTTTCAGGACTGAAGATCAAATTGGAACAAAAAAAGACAAATACAGAGGAGCAGCTGGCATTTGAAAAGACTGTACAGGATTTCTCTGCTCGCAGAGAGGTGACATTGGAGGCTTCACTTTGTCCTCCCTTTGCACCTGATACCAGACCAGAGTACACCCAAGGTTTTAAGTAATGACAGGAATCCTACTCTGCCATGACAATAAAATGGCAACCTCTTACCCTCTGAACGACACCACGTATATATTTCTGTTGTGCACTAGGCAGTGAGGGAGAGCATTTCTTTCTCTGTAACTCTAACAGCCTTTTGGAAAGAGTGAGAGATAGAAATAAAACTGCAAATGAAAATCTGAATTAGACAGAGAGTCTAACATTATCGGAAAAAGGAAACAAAAAAGGGCCTAGCATTTCGGGGGAAAGAGACCCTCCAAAATGTGATATCTGCCCAAATTGTTAATTTGTCTTTTGTCTTTTCAGATACTTGTTGCAGATTTTATGGACTTTTTGTTTTTTTTATTTTAGAGAAAGAGTGAGTATTTTTTTTGGTCTGCTATCCTTCGACTCGAGCTGCAGATTTCAGATACACAGCAGGATTCCATGAATGAGGCAGCTGGAGAGTTTCATTGTGTCGTTAGGATTTATGAATGCGTGTGTATTTTATGTGTGGTTCAATTCCCTGCTTAAATGTAGAACATGTCACCTAACTCAGGTCCAAGCTATTATGCGTAGAGCCTGGAAAGTGTCTAATCTGATGAGCAATGTTCGAACTAAATTAGTAATGAAGGCAATCTTCCACTCAATTTTATCCATCCAGCGGTACATTACCAGTATTAAACTTTAAAGGGACATACACATTTGTAAGATATGGAGCAATTGCAGAATTGGGTGATACCAATGTGAATTCTCAGCAATCATTTAATGAAAATTAATCCTATTCGAAGGTCGTGTGTGCTCATCCCACTCCAAGGACCAGAGCACAACATTTTAGGTTGACACTCCCAGTGCTGCACTGTCAGAGGTGCAGCCTTTCGGATGAGATGTTAAACCGAGGCTCTGTCTGCTCTCTCAGGTGGACATAAAAGATCCCATGGCACTATTTTGAAGAAGAGCTGGGCTCCCCGGTGCCCTAACCAATATTCATCCCTCAACCAACATCACTAAAAAAAAAAGATTTTCTGGTCTTTATCACATTGCTGTTTGTGGGATCTTGCTGTGCCGAAATTGGCTGCCGCGTTTCCCACATTACGACAGTGGCTACACTTCAAAGGTACTTCATTGGCTGTAAAGCACTTCGGTATGTCCTGAGGTCATGAAAGGCGCTCTGTAAATGCAAGTCTCTTTCTTTCTTATTCTAAGTAAATTAATATTAAGTGCGCTATGCTTCACAAGGTGATGTTTCATGCTATTAAGTAACTTCAACCACCACCACCAAAACAGATTCACTGGTCATTTAATCGCATTGTTGTTTGTAGGACCTTGCTGTATGCAAATTGGCTGCCACATCTACCTACCAAACAACAGTGAATATATTTCAAAAAGTAATTCAAAAGCTAAATACTGCAGATGCTAGACATCTGAAATGAAACAGAAAATGCTGGAAATACTCAACAGGTCAGGCAGTATCTGTGGAGAGAGAGAAACAGAGTTAACGTTTCAGGCCGAAGACCTTTCATTAGAACTGGAAGAAGTTGGAGATTTAACATAAGCATGTACACAGCCAGGGAAAGGGTGGGGGGGGGGGTGAAAGAAGGGGAAGAAAAAACAAAAGGGAAGGGCAGGACTCATTAAATGACCAAAGGGATGATGGTGCAAGGCAAAAGGGGATGGTAATGGGACAAGCAAAGAAACCAATATCACAAACAGATTATCTGGTAATTATCACATTGCTGTTTGTGGGATCTTGCAGTGCACAAATTGTCTGCCATGTTTCTTACATTACAACAGTGACTACACTTCAAAAAGCACTTGATTGGCTGTGAAGCGCTTTGGGACATCCTGAGGTCGTGAAAGGAGCTATATAAATGCAAATTCTTTCTTTTATTAGATCTAGAAAAAAAGTAGCTGAGAGTATAAATCGGCGTACACAGTTTTACACTTCCATCTATTTTTTTTTCACTAAAATTAGCAAAAAAGAGGAAAATATTCTTCATGGAGTTTAAAATGGGTCAGTTTGGTAAGTGCACTTCCTGCTGTGGAACTGAGCCAAACAGATTATGAGTATTCCAGTTTTAACACCCATTCTGTGCTAAGTAAACTCATCAGTTAGGGCAGTGGTGTGCATTACCAATGGCAATTAATTCTCTTAATTGTGTTTGAAGGTTGTGGATTCAAGTTCCACTCCGGGGGCTTGAGCACATAATCTAGACTGAAACTCCCATTGCAGTACTGAGGGAGTGCTGCACTGTCAGAGGTGCCGTCTTTAGGAAGAGATGTCAAACCGAGGCCCCATCTGCCCTCTCAGGTGGATGTAATAGATCACACGGAACCCTCAAATCATCCATGGTATCCAAATCCTAATCACTATCTCCTGCTGAAAAGTATGAATGTTGGGTGATGGATGGGCCTGGTTCAGGAGTGTTCACTCCTATAGTCAAACAATCAAGTGGACAATTACTCTCTGGCCGCAAGGACGAGTGGTCATTTGGGCAAGGTAGTGGAAGGCAACCAATGCTTGTAGAACTGTACCCCACTATAAGCCAGTGCCAGGAGGAAAGAAGAACAAATAGAAAAATAACTTGCATTTATATAACCCCTTTCATGACCTCAGAATGTCCCAAAGTGCTTCACAAGCCAATGAAGTATTTTTGTAGTGTGATCACCGTAGGGAGACATGGCAGCCAATTTATTCACAGCAAGGCCCCACAAACAGCATTGGAATAAATTCCCATTTTTTTTTAAAACTAATGTTGGTTGAGGGATAAATATTGGTCAGGACACCGGGGCGAACTCCCCTTCGAAATAGTGCTGTGGGACCTTTTACGTCCAGCTGAGAGAGCAGATGGGATACATTTTCATTTATTATAAAATGATAAGATGACATAGCTCGACTGCCGACAGTGCATGAATAACATGATGCGGTGCAATTTGATGACGTTTTAATTTAGCATTGTTATTGAGTTTTCACCAGGAGATAGATCATGATTGATTGAATGGTAAATTGATAGTAAATTATGAAATATATTTGAAGATTTTCTATTCAGTGCTGGTATTAAACAGCAGAAATAGTTTCCCTTAAATCGGAGAACAAACTGATGAGATTGAGTGTTCAAAAATCCATGAGAACCAAATATTTATATTTTTCTTTTCAATCTGATGTGCCAAGGTTTTTCTTGAAGTGTGAACATGAGCAAATATGTAAATAGTAGATATGATGCACGATTAAAATAATGACTGTACATGCTGAATTTTCTTTTTAATACATTGCCACCTGTTTTATTTTCTTCAGCTCTCTCCGGTTCTCCCCAAACCATAATGAGAAGGTAAGTCACTCCCAGGCAATGCCTAACATGATCTACCCAATGGGGTGCAAGTGCCTAGCGTAACACACCTCCAGATCCAATCTCTCGATAAACAAAAAACTTGCGTTTATATAGTGCCTTTCACAACCTCAGGACATCCCAAAGTGCTTTGTGAAGAGTGGTCACATAGCCAAATGCAGCCGTTAATTTGGGCACAGTAAGGTCCCACCAACAGCAATAAGATCAATTACCTTTTTTTTTGGTGATGTTGGTTGAGTGAGAAATGTTAGCAAAGACACTAAGACAACTGTTCTTTGAATACGGTCATGGAATCTTTTACATCCAACTGAGCAAGCAGATGGGAACTCTGTTTCATCCAAAACACAACACTTCCACCAAATTCACTACTCCATCACTACTGCACTGAGTTGTCAGCCTAGATTAGGTGCTGTAGTCCAGGAGTGGGTCTTGAACCCACGACCTTATGAATTAGAAGTGAAAGTGCTACTATTGAGCAAAACTGACCTTAAATCAGGGCAAGGGTTGCTCTCCATGAGGAGGTCTACTAGTAATGTGCTTAAATGTATGACAATTAGTATTAATTAACATGCAAATTTTATAGGGTAGATTTTATCCCTGGCAAATGCCCATTTCTCCAGCTGCAAAGCTAATGAAAAAGAGGCAGATGCCTGGATCACTGGGTCTCTGGCCCTTTGTTGTTATCCCGGGATTTCCGGGGCTTCCCTCAAGGGATGGTGCTCGGCCATTCGGAGATGGGGAGGGAGTGTTCCTAGCTTCCCACCTCGGCCTCCGATACAAACATTGGCTGGGTGCCCCAGGGCAGGGGGGGGGGGGGGGGGACAAAAGATAATAGTACTGTGGCCTTCCCCAAGATACCTAGTGACTGGAGGGTTCACCAATTAAATATCAGGAGAAAAATTCCAAAAAATTAAAAGGAATTCACATTAAACTCCATGGATGGATTTGACTTCATAGTGTCAGTATAATATTTAAAGTCTGTTGAATTATTTTGATCAAAACTCTGACTCACCATTAATTGTGTATTTATTCAACTTTTGAATAGGAACCCTCTTCAATTGGCAATGTCCTGGTCCCTCGGAAGAGAGAATAGTTGTGGGTCATTTTGGTCATGATTGGTTTTCATATTTAAAAAGCTGTAGTCCTTCCAGGAATAAACTAATTTTGGCTTGAAAGGGCAGAATTACAACAGCTTCCAAAATACCGTAAAACACACATTCAGTGTAACTATCATAGTGTGATACAGCACAGGAGGAGGCCATTCGACCCTTTGTGCCTGTGCTGGCTCTTTGAAAGAGCTATCCAATTAGTCCCATTCCCCTGCTCTTTCCCCACAGCCCTGTAATTTTTTTTCCCCTTCAAGTATTTATCCAATTCCCTTTTGAAAGTTATTGAATCTGCTCCCACCACCCTTTCAGGCAGTGCATTCCAGATCATAACAACTCGCTGAGTAAAAAAAATGTTTCCTCATGTCGCCTCCGGGGCTCTTGCCAATCACCTTAAATCTGAATCCTCTAATTCCCGACCCTTCTGCCACTGGAAACAGTTTCTCCTTATTTACTGT
Source organism: Heptranchias perlo (assembly GCF_035084215.1). NCBI lineage: Eukaryota > Metazoa > Chordata > Chondrichthyes > Hexanchiformes > Hexanchidae > Heptranchias > Heptranchias perlo. The sequence goes on along the minus strand of NC_090329.1, from coordinate 15,949,334 downwards.
ATCAAAATTATTCATGATTTTAAACACCTAACAAATCTCCCCTTCTCCGCTCCAAGGAGAACAATCCCAGCTTCTCCACATAACTGAAGTCCCTCATCCCTGGCACCATTCCAGTAAATCTGCTCTGCATCCTCTATAAGGCCTTGAAATCCTTCCTAAAGTGTGGTGCCCAGAATTGAACACAATGCCAGCTGAGGCCTAATTAGTGTTTTATAAAGGTTCAGAATAACTTCCTTGCTTTTGTACTCAATGGGCTAAATTTTTACTCCAAGCCAGAAAGATGACAGGGGTCAGAGATCATGGCCGGTGGAGGGCGGGGGTCGGAGAAAGCGGTCATGCAGGTAGGCTTGTTGGGCCTGGGGGGAAGTGGTCATGCAGGTAGGCTTGTTGGGCCTGGGGGGAGCGGTCATGCTCCTCCGGGCCCATAAGCTGTGCTAAAAAGGCACTTACCTGCAACTTCGGGCTTTCTCACCTCCTCTTACGTGGTGTGAAGTAGAAGCCCGGGAATCCCAGCCCCCAGGGGTTATAAACAAAAAAGCCGTTAAAATGGAGGCCCGCAGCCTCCATTAAAACCGGAAATGAGCGGGTTTTCAATTTTTAAATATTTTTACTGCCCACCTGCCCTCGCAACGCACCCGTTTTTTATGAGTTAAAATTTAGGCCTATTCCTCTATTAATAAAGCCAAGAATCCCATATGCCTTTTTAACTTCCTATTCGCCCAGATGATAAAGCTGCTTTTGAGTGGTCAGATATTTTTGGAGGGCTATGTTAGTTTCTTTGAAGCTGTTGGCCGGCTTTTGCTAGCTTGGCACACATTAGGAACAGTGAGTCCCATACCCAGAGATTGAGAGACGCAACAGAAGAGAGAGGATACAGAGAGAGAGAGAGAAAATCTTAAAGAGCGATTGAAAAGAAACTGTGCTCAGAGTTCTCTACTAGACAGACAAGAGAGATAGAGTGAAGGACAAACAGGAAATTGGGCACAAAAAGAGTCAGTGAGTAGGAAAGAAGCAGACATTTTTGTCTTCAACTCATCTGCTGCTGAAACCCTCATCAATGCCTTTGTTACTTCTAGCCTCAACTATTCCCATGATCTCCTGGCCGGTCTCCCACCTTGCATCCTGGAGCTCATTCAAAACTCTGCTGCCTGTATCCTAACTCACACCAAGTTCAGTTCACCTATCTCCAGTGTTCTGACCTACGTTGGCTCCCAGTCCGGCAACGCCTCAATTTTAAAATTCTCATCCTCATGTTAAAATCCCTCCATGTCCTCACTCCTCCCTATCTCTAACCTCCTCCAGCCCTGCGCTCCTCCAATTCTGGCCTCTTGCGCGTCCCCGATTTTCATTGCTCCACCATTGGCGGCCGTGCCTTCAGCTGCCTAGGCCCTAAGCTCTGGAATTCCCTCCCTAAACCTCTCCACCTCTCCCTTTTTCTTTAAGATGCTCCTTAAAACCTACTTCTTTGACCAAGCTTTTAGTCACTGATCCTAATATTTCTTTGTGGCTCAGTGTCAAATTTTGTTTGATAATCACTCCGGTGAAGCGCCTTGGGACGTTTTACTACATTCAAGGGGCTATATAAATGCAAGTTGTTGCTGTTGCAGCACCATAGATCAATGAGTGTTCGACAAACGGAATGTTGACAGTTGTTGCTGGTGTTTAAAGTGACATAGGATCTATTAGCCTCCTTGAGTAGCCAAATTGGACCGATTCTCTGTTAGACAGTCACAGCTTCTTAGTAAAAAAGGAGCAGATGCTGATACTTGTTGGTAATGAAGATTTCAGCAAAGGTTACCAGAGTTCTACGATGGTTTCAATCCCCAAAGCAATATAGTCATCACACAGCAAGTTGCAGCTGTGCATAAAAACCGCAGCGAAATGATTTGAAATCTCATAGTTAAGACCTTGGCAGGCATCGCAAGCTCCCAGTTGAGCAGCATTGCATGAGAATAAGGGGAATCCTTAGCTGGATTGTTCCTTTAAATGTATCAGAGTGAAGTTAGATTCTACAATATAAAATAAAGACTAAATTATTCCCTAAGGTGCTAATGTGGTTTAAACTATTTTGTGATTATAAGTAACAATTTTTGTACTGTGTTTATCAAGCTTAGATAGCACACGAAAGGTGATATTGTTTCAGTTGACCAGCCACTTGTGCACTGTCTACATTACAAAGACAATGTATTTCTATTTGTACGTCCCTTGCACTTAGTCAATTTTGCCACAGCATTTCATCCTCATGAATTGACTCACTGATGGAGTAAATTAACTATTGCATCAAAATTAATGCTGTGCCCTTTCCTGAATGTCAATACCACTTATCAGAGGACAGAGTCTGACTATTCCAACTGAGGTAGCCATTTCATATTAGTGGGGTCAAAAATCATTTAGAGCTGCCGTTTCCTTTATGTAGTTTAAAGTCATACTGTTTGTTTGAAGAACATTGATATCACCAGATTATAAAAGGGGAGTGTAAATTAAAGAGGTAGAAACCTGAACTAATCTAAATTTATTTCATTTGGGTTCATACCAGGCTTTTTAAGCATTAGCAATGCATATTTGAGTTAATCTGAACCTTCGGGTTGGACATGTCGTCTAAGTATCTCCGTCTGGGATTTCTGCGGAAGCTCTCTGGCAGGAAATAGGCAGAACTCTGCAAAAATAGGCTATAAAAGGGCCATTTGCAACATTTCTCCAAGCGTTAAGAGGATCTCCCGCCAAAGTTATGGCAGGAAATCAGGAGGATCCCACAGAAATCAAAGAGCCCGAATTTGTGTTATTTGGAAAAGCTGAAGCTCAACCTGTGACCCAAATGGTACATCTCAAAACGATGGCGGTTTCAATTACATTCATGACAATAGGAAGTAACCTTAATTTTGAGCTGTTTACCATGAATCAGATTGAACACAACTATGACAACCACATCCTGCCAGATAAAAGGTGCACTGGCCCAGAAATTCGATGACTCTATTCCTGTTTATACAGGCATAAAACAGGCACCCAAGTGTCCAATACGGCAGGAGGCATTCACAAGCACATTCCGCGCCACCTGCCATATTGGTATAGTCATTAAGAGAGATATCCAGTGCCTGTGCCTGCAACAGGCGATAGGCCCCTTATTTCCATACACAAAGGGTCTAACACCTGTTTGATGCTTCCTTTACTAAATTTGTTACCACGAACACAGCCGACAGCTGTCTTCAGGAAAACCGGTCTACATGCGGCCTAACTGGCGGACTTTAAAAGGACCTCTCCAGGCCGCTACCAAAAAGATCTGTTTTTGAAAAATACTTACCTGAATGTGGAGCCGGGCAGTGCAGGATTGTTCCTCCCAGCTCCACATTAAAAGCACATCAAATGCTCAAGCCCTCCCGTTTGCCCCCCCCCCCTTTCTCCCAAGACCCAACTGATCTACTGGCAACCCAGCGGCACCAAATTCAAATGTTCTTCATCGACGAGCTGCCTGGGAACGACCAGCAATTGTCTGCAGCTTGCTGATCGGATGCAAGTGAGGCCCGAGGCCCAAGGCCCAATATCGGGTGGGCCTCGGGCCTATCCTTTGCGGTGCAGGCATCAATTTCTAGGCCACTGCGTTTCACAGGATATCCGGACAAGATAGGATACACTTCCAAATCCTTAATAAATCAGTGAACAAATGAGGGAGACTCTTGTTAATGTTTTAGGAGTTCCATTAATCGGATTTTAGAAGCAATAGACCACAAATCACAAAACCACAGTATTTTTAAAAAAAGAAAATAACTAAATTACAGGACAAAGACCATCACATGGATAGAATTTACTAAGAATTATTTTCATTCCGTCATTTTTTGCGAAACTTCACATCTGAGAAGATAAAGGCTCATGGAATCAATCAAAATAAGACAACTGGATGACTAATTGTTTGGGGAATAAAAGGCAAAACGTGACCATAAATGGGCAGCAATAACTAGTGGAGTTTTGCAAGGATTTGCTCCAGTCCTCTGCTATTTGCACTATTTGGAAACATCGTGGAAGAAGGTAGTTAGAGTAATGCTATGGAAGCTGCCAGTGACAAGATGCAGAGCTGGGTTACTAATATGAGGGAGATTGATTGTGTCCCAAAGGATCAGCACAAATTAAATGGTTGAGCTATGAAACTGCAGACGGAATGCAAGGGCTGGGTCTTTGAATGCATGGTCCTGGCACAGAGCCAGACTGGGAGAATGCGCATTTAGAAAATTGGCTCGATAGTCTGGATAGAGCAAGGCAAACAAGGTTATTTAAATTCTGTGAGGCTCATTAGCAATGTCTTGTTTGAATATTACATGTCGTTTTCAGGGTCTGAATTTCAACCATTGTTAAAGTTGGAGAGCATTCTGAGACAACAAGCAAAGGTGCTTTCAGGCTTTTGAGAACTTAGAGAACTTCTACTGAAGGAAAGACTGAAATGGGACATGATCCAAGTATGGTATATACGACAAGACATGGACAACAGAAATATAAGCACACTAATCATCTTAAACTGTGGTCACAGAATGAGAGGACACAAGCCTCAATAGAGACTAGAAGAATTCACTCTCTCCCAAGAATAATAGATATATATTATAGACTGACTAACATGGAAAATAGCTCATGGGATTGTTGGATTAAAAAAAGTACAAGCATAGATGATCAATGAATTATAATGGCAATCAGAAATTCCAAATTTATGGTTCCATTGCTACTGTAAAAATGAATCTGTGGAATATAACTGGTCAGGACTGAATAATGCACTTGGTGCCGTTAGATTGTCACCCAAGAGATTTGGTTCAATTACCTTCAGGCTTAAGGCAACAATTTTTCAGTGAGATGGTTATTAAATAAGATGAGTGTCCATGACAGTGTAGCTCATGTGGACAAATTACCATTTCGTCTTATTCTCTGTAAATTTATTTACATTCTGCAATAATTGCTGAAGGTGAACACATTGCCACCAGAAGACAAATGTTGGGCTTTTGAGCAAAGTTGGGCGATTGACAAAAATCAAGCTTTTGAAGTAAAGGATTAAATGAGCTTTTGAACATTGCAAATAGGTATCGCATTTAGCTGAATATGCTCTTATAACCAAATATGGAATTCCTGCTCCAGCGAAAAGAAGGGAGAGGAATGGAAAGAGCGAGCGAGCGGAAGAGAGCGCGAGCAAGGCCTTAGAGGGTGCAGAAGAGATTTACTAGAATGGTACCAGGGATGCAGGACTTCAGTTATGTGGAGAGACTGGAGAAGCTGGGGTCGTTCTCAGAGCAGAGAAGGTTAAGTGGAGAGAAGTGTTCAAAAGCATGAAGGGTTTTGATAGAGCAAATAAGGATAAACTGTTACCAGTGGCAGAAGTAACCAGATGACACAGATTGGCAAGATAGCCAGAGATCATATGAGAACAAATATTTTTACGCAGCAAGTTGTTATGATCTGGAATACATTCCCTGAAAGGGCGGTGGAAGCAGATTCAATAGTAACTTTCAAAAGGGAATTGGATAAATACTTGAAGGGGAGAAAATTGCAGGGTTATGGGGAAAGAGCAGGGGAGTGGAATTAATTGGATCGCTCTTTCAAACAGCTGGCACAGGCATGATGGGCCAAATGGCCTCCTTCTGTGCTGTAAGATTCTGTAGCAGAGCCAATTTTCCTTTCCCCGCCCCCCCACCATCTGGGCACATATCAGGCCGGTTGTACACAAAGTGACCTGATGTGAACCCACTAATATTTTTAGGTTGAGGGCATTAGGGGAAAGGGGCAGAAATCCACCCACTCCTGCAATAATGTGGGTCCTGCTAACCCCCATCGAGAAACATCATACAATTACATTACATACAATTTACAGCACAGAAACAGGCCATTCGGCCCAACTGGTCTGTGCCAGTGTTTATGCTCCACATGCTCTTCATTTAACTCCATCAACAGATCAAAATTTGCATCAACCCAGATGGGACTTGAACCCATAACCCTGGCTTAGGAGGCAATGTCATATCCAGTCGGCCCACGGGGCTGTACTCAGCCAGAACATCTCCAGCCCGGAGTCTACCTGCTGGCCCTGGGGATAAAAAGATGGTATTTAATTTACCATCTTCGGCCTCCATGGCCTTACTCACCTGCCCTTCTCAGACCCATCAATCTGAGCAAGGCCGAGTGCGAGGTCTTGCATCAATTTCTCCTGGGTGCCCTTCCTAATGGCCACCTACTTGGCAACGGGGGAGGTAAAGGAGGCACGACGTGCTGTTACATTACTTCCACCTCATTTGCATGGAATTAGAATTCTTATTCCTCTCTTGGAAGCAGGCACTCCATTCTCCAACTGGGGGGGCAAATTCTGGGAAACTCCCCACGGTAACGTAAAAGAAGCAGAGGCCCAGCATCATGGGCAAACGTTTTTCTTCTGCTTTGCACCAGAGAACGGAGCATTCCCTGGGCACATAGCAGAGGAAAGTTGGTCTTATCATGTTATATTTCACACACCTAGAATCATAGAATTTATAGAATCTTGCAGCACAGAAGAAGGAGGCCATTCAGCCCATCGTGCCTGTGCTGGCTCTTTGAAAGAGCTACCAATTAATCCCAACCCTTTACCCTTTCCCCATAGCCCTGCAAATTTGTCATTTCCAAGTATCATCCAATTCACTTTTGAAAGTTCTTATTGAATCTGCTTCCACCGCCCTTTCAGGCAGCGAATTCCAGATCATAACTCGCTGCGTAAAGAAATTTCTCCTCATTGCCCCGCTGGCTTTTTTGCCAATTATTTTAAATCTCTGTCCTCTGGTTGCTGACCCTCCTGCCAGTGGAAACACTTTCTCCCTATCTAGTCTATCAAATCCCCATATCATCTCCCCTTAAGCTTCTGTGTTCTAAGAAGAACAATCCCAGCTTCTCCAGTCTCTCCAGATAACTGAAGTCCCTCATCCCTGATACCATTCTAGTAAATCTCGTACGGGGATAATTTTCACTTTCACCACCTGGACGGTTACCTGGCAGAATAGATCACCCACCCATTGTAGGGCCTGTCAGACTTTCATCCCATTGATTTGGGGGCTCTGCTAGATTACCACCCAGGCAGTGAAGGTAAAAACGACTCTCATAGTTAAAGGGCTAAAATAAAACCGTCCATCAGATCAGAGTGTTGGTTGCGGGTCTAATCCCTTGGTGTTGACTTGTTGTTTAGAGACAAGCTCAAACACCATGATTGTAAACCTTCAGATAATGTTGACGAGTCAGATGATGTTGGTTCCTTCTTAACAAGCAATTTGTTAATTAATTACTATTTATTGTAAGTTTCATACTAATCCATTTTAATGGTGTTGAAGAAATATATATCTGTGTTGTCAGAACCTGAGCCATGAAACCTGGACCTTATCTATCCAATCATAGCCAGAACGTCTCCAGCAATGGCTTCTTTTCCCACCCAAGCCACTCCTCAGGAGTCCCTCCAGGATCCATCCTTGTCCCTCATTTCTTCATCTACGTGCTGCCCCTTGACGACATCATCTGCAGACATGGGAAACTTTCCTCATGTATGCAGATGACGCCCAGCTCTACTTCTCCAATGCCGCCCCACTGCCTCTGTGCTATCAGACTACTTGTCCAACATCCGGCCTTGGATGAGCCATAATTTCCTCAAGCTATCATTTTTGGCCCACAAACTCCATACCCTCGCCACTGACAATTCTGCCCACACCAATCCAGCCATTGTCTGAGGCTGAACCAGACTTAGAAACCTCACTTATTCGATGCTGAGCGACACTTACCTTTTCACATCACACAATATAGACCTAGTTCCACTAACTTTGCCCACCTTGACCGCTACCTCAGTCCACCTGCCACTGAAACCCTCACTCATGCCTTTCTCACTTCTAGAGTTGATTACTTCAGTGCTCTCCTGGTTGTGTTCTCTACCTCCAACCTCAATCATCCAAAATTCTGCTGCCCATATCTGATCTCGCATCAGGTCCTGCTTGTCCATTACTGTCATCCGCATTAACCTACATTGGTTCATGATCAAACACCTAAAATTTTCATCTTTGGGTTTAAATGCCTCCGTGGCTTCACCCCTCTCTTTCTCCTTCAGACAACAACCACTCCCCCTGTGCCCTCTATTTCACTGAATTGTGCAACTTGTGGATTCCCCCTCTTCTTTTGCCCCATCATTACTCTCTAATGCTATCAGCCACCTAGGCCTCACACTCAGGAATTCCCTCCCTAAAACCCTCCACCTCCCTCTTTTATTTAAGACCCTCCTAATAACCCACCTCTTTGACCAAGCTTTTGGTCACCCCTCCTACTCTTTCCTTCTTTGGCTTGACATCTGTATTTCCTTCGGCCTCTGAAATGCCTTGGGATTTTTTTTAATGTTAATGATAATATAGAAATGGCAGTTATTGTTACTGTAGTAGTAATAAAAATGTCACTAATATACCAGTAAAAGGTGAAACTATCCCATCATGCCTTTCTCTAATACTATTTGCATAATTTAAAAGTCTGGGGTGAAATTTCTCATGTTAATAATTTTAACAAAAAGTTGGACAGCACAAAAGTAGTTCCCAAAAAACTCATGTCAATTGTTTCTTATAAATTTATGAACAAGAGAAATCTTACCCCTCAATCTTAATGTTGGACCAAATAGAATTGGCATTTATGTTTCTCAATCTTATACCTTAAGGCCACTGGCATAAGAATCTCCTTTACACCTAATCCTTACTCAGTCCCTCAAGGTGAGATGCATGTTGGTGAGTAACGTCACTCCCCCCAATTGAGATGTGTGCTCGCAAATGTGTTTTCTGTTTATAACCCTAATGTTGCTGGCGAGAGTTTCTAAATATAATCCAGCATCAACATTAAGATAATACCATCATTTGATTATTAGTCCTTCAAAATGACCCAAATTATTGTGTATTTTGATCGATGAGAATGTCCCTTATGACTCAAGAGGTTAATGAATTTTTGGAAACCAATTTGAGACAGGCCACAGAGAGATTACTCAGACATTGGCATCTGTTAGGCGTGATGTTTACTGGTTGCATCACTCATCTCTGCGTCAAAGGTGCCACTGCAAAACTATGGCAAGCACTGTTCAGTCCTGCAGTCTCCCGTTTTCTCCCGATATCCCAAGACTTGGTATTCATTTTGTCCATCTCAAGAGGGACAAAAGTCTGAATGAACCCATATGGAATTGAAACCCAAGAATCTCTGGTCTCGAGTCCAGCGCTCAATCAATTCAACTGTTCAACCTTTACTCATTCTAATAGCCTCCAAGAGAAATGTATCAACCTAACCTCAATTAAAACAGAATATATGAAGCAAGAAAACTCCTTTCATCCCATCAAGCCTAATCCCAACCCCAGGTAGGCCTTCAAGATGATAAAGCTCTGTGTAACTTTCCTCCCATCAAATGTAATCAAGCAAAACTCCAGAACATTAATCCAACCTTACAGCTCTGGTCAGCTGTACTCTATACATTAGTCTTTCAACACCCCAACAGTTCATCTAATGTCAACTGTAAAATAAAACAGATCAAGATTAACACTAGCAGCAAGAGAAATTTTACTTTTCAATGGCTATAAACTGAACAGTCCTGGTTGAATTTTTGAGGATATTGAAGTAATTTGTAGCTATCCCATTTATCTGTCCCTGCACATTATGTCTTCCAGTCAACAAGTTAGAAAGTGTAAAAGGAGGGGAAAAATAGTATTTGTTGGCTCCCATTTACCAATCAATACCCGCGAGCACAGATATAAAGTGTAAGATGATCATCTAGATTTAGTTCACACCGCAAGAAATGTTGACAATTGTTTCATCATCGTCTGACAGATTTATTTTTATTAGTTTCAGTTTTATATGGCTCTCTTTCCTACTTTCTTGAGCTTTTTATCATGGTCAGAAGCTCAGCACCGATTCTTGATAATGCAGACATCGCACAATTATATTTCTGGTCACTTTTGATACTCATTAATTCCAAGTTTGTTTGATCAGTTACTAGTCTATCTCTTAGTTTGTTCATGCAAATTTGAAGAGATGCTAAAGGGGTAGATGAGGAGAATTTTTTTTTTTGCCCAGCGAGTTGTCATGATCTGGAATGCACTGCCTGAAAGGGTGGTAGAAGCAGATTCAATAATAACTTTCAAAAGGGAATTGGATAAATATTTGAAAAGGAAAAAAATGCAGGACTATGGGGAAAGAGCAGGGACTAATTGGATAGCTTTTTCAAAGAGTCAACACAGGCACGATGGGCTGAATGACCTCTGAGCTGCAAGATTCCATAGGCATGATTTTAAAGGGGAAAAAGGGTGGGGGCAGTAAAACTATGTAAAATCTAAAAGCCACCCCCAACCTGCCTCCAACCCACCCACTTCTGGTTTTAACAGAGGCGGTCGACCAACCCGCTATCAGGAGGCGGGTTGGTCAGTAAAAGCTTTCAAGGAGGCTGCGGGCCTCCATTTTTACAGATTTTTTGTTTATAACCCCTGGGGGCTGGGATTACTGGGCCTTCTACTTCACACCACGTGAGAGGAGGAGAGAAGGCCCAAAACTGCAGGTAAGTGCCTTTATAGCACAACTTGTGGGCCCTGAGAAGGAGTGCTTCCCCCAGGCCCAACAAGCGACCCTACACAATCTCCGACCCACCCCCAGCGTTCACCAACCCACACCCCACCCTACGAAATCCGACCCCTGCGATGATCCCTAACCCCGATGAATATCTCCGACCCCCCCCTCCACCCACAATCCGGATGACTGACCCCCCATCTAACACTTACCTTTTCACATCCTCTCGCCGACTACTCTCCTGTCCGACTGAGACCAGCCCGTCAATCAGGTCAGCCTGTTGGACGGGAAACAAAAAAAATAAAAGATGTCCTTACATCAAAAACGTAAGGACGTGCAGGAAACCCATACTTACGCCCCCTCGATAAAATTATGCCCTATGATTCTAAAGTAAGGTCTTTCAGATCAGATGTTCACCTGAGGGGGTAGACAGGGCCTCAGTTTGACACAAAAATTCCCACAGCACTATTCGAAGAAGGGCGCGGGGAAGTTCTCAGTGTCATGGCAAATATTTATCTCTCAACCAAACATCACTTAACAGATTATCTGGCCCTGTATCTGATTGCCGTTTGTGCACAAATTGGCTGCTGAATTTCGCTACATAGGAGCGCAAGAACAGGAGTAGGACATTCAACCCCTCGAGCCTGTTCCGCTATTCAATTAGATCATGGCTGATCTCTATCTTGCCTCCATCTACCAACCTTGGTTAATACCCTGACCTAACAAAATCTATCAATCTCCATTTTGAAATTTTCAATTGACCCCCAGCCTCAACAACATTTTGGGGAAAGAGTTTTCCAGATTTCCACTACGTTATAACAGTGACTACACTTCAAAAATACTCCATTGGCTGTAAAGCGCTTTGGGACATCCCGAGGTTGTGAAAAACACTATATAAATGCAAGTTATTTCCATCAACATAATGCATAAACACAATGTTCTATTTTTGACATGCTGGGCCAAAATTCCTATCTTTGTCAATTTCAGCAAAAAGTAGGAGTAATTAATATTGGCGGACAGTGTGAATGGATTATTTGTCCATGTTCACCACTGCTATGATCAAAAATGGATTAATATCAATAGCAAAAGGGTTTTGTAAAAGAAAAAAAAGTGGGCTTTTTGCTTGGTTAAGGCTTTATCAGTGTTATTCCACTGCTGCATACTCAAATAAGCAAGTGAATATTTTATTGCTGGAGGTCAGACCTGAATATAGGTTAACGAGCAGGAAGATTTTGAAGTTTCATCACAATGGATAGTGTTATGGGGAAAGAGAGCTGATGGTAATAAATTGAGGCCAGATTCTCTTCTTAAATGGCTTGGGCAATGTAAATTTAAAAGCAACCTTCATTAAGTTTGTGTACGTGTGCTCACAAACCTGATGTGGGGAAAAAATATATTTTAAAAATTACTTCAAAAAAAGGGAATGTCCCGTTTATTCCAATTGTCCAACTAGAATATAGGTGAAAGGGAAAGTTGCTTGGATTCGAAAAGCAGGATGTACTCTATATTGGGCAACTCGGCATTACTCAGTAGCTCAATTTGGAGATTCTTCAACATGGTGATGGGCTTCCTCAAGGGTCAAAAGCACAAGGTCACATGACCAACATTAAGTGGCCTGTTAATTTGCTAATTAGCTCTGAGAAATGAATCATTATTGAAGGTGTGTCAAGATTGACTGAATTACCTATTACATAGAAACAGGCTATTCAGCCCAATTGGTCTATGCTAGTGTTTATGCTCCACACGAGCCTCGTCCCACTCCTCTTCATCTAACCCTATCAGCATAACCTTCTATTCCCTTCTCCCGCATGTGTTTATCTACCTATATTCAGGTCTGACCTCCAGCAATAAAATACTCACTTGCTTATTTGAGTGTGCAATAGTGGAATTACACTGATAAAGCCTTAAATGCATCTATGCTATTTGCCTCAACCACTTCATGTGGTAGCAAGCTCCACATTCTAACCACTGTCTGGGTAAAGTTTCTTCTGAATTCCCTATTAGATTGATTAGCGACTGTCTTATATTTACGGCCCCTACTTTTGATCTCCCCTACAAGTGGAAACATCGGTCGAGAAATCGAGCCGTGTAGCGCCCGTTGTTTTGGCGCTATGCAGCCTCCCAAAGTGCCAAGATGGCATCTTGGCTGTGCATGGACGTTACCAGCGTGACGTGTGCCAGACACCATCTTGGTATATGTATTAGCACATGCGCAAGTACCAATCGTCGGCAGCATGTAAAGTAAGGAGAAAATGTATACAATCAGTGTGCAACGCTGATTTAAAGCGATAAGTCCCAATATGGTGTCGAACGCTGAATTCAATGCACAATCTTAACCGTGAGCATCTGAACATATCTTAGAATGCCTGGAGGACCCCCCCCACCAGCGGTATTTAAAAAGGGACCATGCAGGATTTACAGATTAGTAGCTGAATTATTGCTTCTGGCCGCTGACGCATTTGTAACTGTTTTTGGAGGTCTCTTGTACTTGAGTACTAGAATGCGGGGACAGTTGCTGGGTTTATCCTTACACCCTTTCTTGAACATGGGTGTAACATTTGCAATTCTCCAGTCCTCTGGCACTACCCCTCTATCCAAGGATGCTGGAAGATTATGGCCAGTACCTCCATAATTTCCACCCTTACTTCCCTCAGCATCCTAGTATGCATCCCATCTGGACCAGGTAACTTATCTACTTTAAGTACAGCTAGTCCTTCTAGTACCTTTTCTTTATCAATTTTTAGTCCATCCAGTATCTCAACTATATCTTCCTTTACGGAGACTCTGGCAGCATCTTCTTCCTTGGTAAAGACAGATGCAAAGTACCCATTTAGTTCCTTGGCTATGCCCTCTGCCTCCATGAGTAGATTTCCTTTTTGGTTCCTAATCGGCCGCAGTCCTCCTCTTATTAATTGTTTACATGCCTATTGAGGACTTCTGGATTCCCTAAAGCCTAACATTTAGAGCCAGGACATGCAGGAGTGAAGTTAGGAAACCCTTCTGCAAATGGCAGCTGGTGCTAGCTCAATTGTGAATTCTAAATCTGAGATTGAAAGATTTCAGTTAACCAAGGGTATTAAGGGACATGGGGCTAAGGCAAGTATATGGGGTTAGGTTACAGGTCAATCATGATCTCATTGAACAGGCTCGAGGTGCTAAATGCCAGTGCCATTTGCTGCCTCCTGTTATGTGCCACCTTCTCCTGCAACAATGCGGGACGTGTGTCTGGGTGAAGTACCTGTCATGGTTGAATAGCTGCCAGTGTATGTGCGCCCCGTGGTGGGCAGCTTGCAACAGTGGTAATGTGTAAGGGTGAGAGGAAGCATCTAGTTGGAAGAGTTGAGTACTGATGGAAAGAGTTTGTTGGTATGTGGGTGATGGGGGTGTAGTGTGTGGAGCAGTGGATGTGGCTAGTGGTGCAGTTGGTAGGAGACGCCACTTGACAGTTGACCTCATTCACCTTGACCACTCATGTCAAAACATTGCACTTCTTCCTGCACTGTATCCATGTTCGTGGTGCTGTGCATCTGGCATTGAGTTCATCCCCTGCTGCCTCTCTCTGCTTTTTGGGCATATGTCTGGAGGGCATCTTGCACCCCCTCCCCCTCCCCCTCCCCCACCTCCCTGCGGATGTAGAATGTACCTCCTTCTGTCCACCTCTTGCTCCAAGGCCTGTAGTGCATCATCAGAGAACCTTGGTGCACTCACTCTCGCAAGCCTGGTACCAACTCAGATCTGCAGATTGGTGAGGTCTATCATGCAGATTGGAGGATGTGCGATTTAGTAGTGGGCAACTTTTATTCAATGTTTTAACATAACTCAAAAGAGTTTGTAAACATAGGGACGGGACCTGCATCTATGTTTTACATGTGCATTGTCTGATCTCCGTGCAGACAGCAGACTTTTAATTTTAGCATATAGCAGGTACAGGCTACCTCGAAGAGATTTTAAGAGACATCTTCCCTTTAAGAGATTGAGGGTCCCCTTTTGGTGGAAAGTGCAAATTGTATTGAATCCTCGTGTCAACACTGATTTCCAACACTGCTTGAAGGTGAGTACTGAGGCCAGACAAAAGTCTCGTACTGCCTGCGCAGGGGCCATTGGGCACCAGTTAATAACAGATCACACTACCCATGCCCAAAAATAGGCCTTATCCAATTTTTTATTGTCCCAGCTTCTCTACATCTATCCTATCAAACCTTTTCATAATCTTAAAGACCTCTATCTGTTTATCCCTCAGCCTTCTCTTTTCTGCAGAAAGAGCCCTAGCCTGTTCAATCTTTCTGGATAGTTATAACCTCTCAGTTCTGGCATCATCCTAGCAAATCTTTTTTGCACCTTCTCCAGTACCTCTATATACTTTTAATAATAGAGACCAGAACTGTTCACAGTACTGCAAGTATGGTCTAACCAAGGTTCTATTCAAGTTCAACATAACTTCCCTGCTTTTCAACTCTATCCCTCGAGAAATGAACCCCAGTACTTTGTTTGCTTTTTTAAAAAAAAATGGCATTATTAACCTGTGTCGCTACTTTTAGTGTTTTGTGTATCTGTACCTCTAGATCCGTTCGCTCAGTGAGCCTATTTAGACTCATATTTTCCAAGAAGTATGTGGACTCATTCCCCCTATCAAAATACACCACCTCACACATACTTATATTGAAATGAATTTGCCAGTTACATGCCCATTCTGGAAGTTTATTAATGTCTTCTTGTATTTTGTCACAGTCCTCCTCAGTATTAACTATACCCCCAATTTGGTGTCATATGTAAATTTTGAAATTGTAGTCATGAGTCCCAAGTCCAAATCATTTATGTAAATGGTGAACAGTGGTCCCAGCACCGATCCCCGTGGAACATCAGTTCCCACCTTTTGCCAGTATGAGTAACTACCTTTAACCACCTACTCTCTGTTTTGTAGCCAGCTTGCTATCCATTCTGCTACTTGACCCCTGACCCATACGCCATGACCTTAGTCATGAGTACCATGTGGTACCTTATTGAAAGGCTTTTTGAAAATCCAAAATATGTTACATGTATTTCATTACCCTTGTCTACTCGGTTACTTCTTCAAATAATTTAATAAGGTCGGCCAAGCATGACCTTCCCTTTTGGAGTCCATGCTGACTATTCTTAATATATTTCCTGTTTCTCGATGTTTTTCTGTTACATCTTTGAGTAAAGATTCCATTATTTTTCCTACCATCGACGTTAAGCTAACTGGTCTATAGTTCTATCTCCCTTCTCAAATAGCGGAATCACATTAGCTGCCCAACGGTCCACTGGCACGGACGGATGGACGGATTGATATAGTGCCAGTGGACTGTTATATATACACCTCTGCTATCTCTTCCCTTACTTCTTAATGTGCATGGATGCGATCCATCTAGACCAGGAATTTTATCCTATCCAAGTCTGATTAGTTTATAAATGATCTCCTCTCCCTGTCTTAAAATATCTTCATATCTTTTTTGATCTCTTCTTCTAATGTCACATCTATTTTGTTAGTCCCCCTGGTAAATACTGAGGCAAAGTAACTATTCAATATTTCTGCCATTTTGCTATCATTATCTGTGAGTTTATCTTGTGCATTCCTTAGTGGCCCTATCCCTACCTTGATTTTTCTTTTGTTATTCATGTGTCTGTAGAATACTTTGCTACTTCTTTTTGTATTCCTTGATAATTTAATTTCAAATTTAATTTTGTAGTTTCTTTTTGTTTTCCTAATTGTTTTTTTGACTTCTTTCCTAACCTCCTTATTCCCTTTTGTCATCCTCTTCTTTATTGTCTGTGTACTTCGTGTATGCCTTTTACTTTAGTTTCAATTTTGCACTTATTTCTTTATTCATCCATGGTGTTTATTTATTGGCTAGTTTGGTCCTGCTTTTTAGCGGAATATATTTCTCCTGAACTCTATTGATCACCATTTAAAATGTTTCCCACTGCTGTTCTAACTCTTGGTCCACATTTTTTTCCAATTTACTCTTTTGGAATTCTGTTAGCATGATCAGTCTCTCAGGAAGCACATATTTCAATTTGTGAGTTCAAGACTTAACTTGTGATTCATTCATTTTGACCAAATACAGCCATTTATCACATCTTTCAGGAAAATAAGAATTCCAGCATGGATAGGATTCCCCCCCATCCCGACCCCAGACCCCAGAAGCCCAATTGGTTTGATAAATTGTAATTTCTACCAAATTACCTTTGATCTTGTTTTTTTTTTATTAGTACCAACAGAAGATAGCAGTGTTTCCGCAGAATGTTTCACGTAACATTCCATTATATAATTGATAAGGACATTGATTGACTGCACTTCATTCCTTGAGTACATGCTGTGTTGATTAATTCAAAATGAACCTCTGCTTTAATATATATACATAAATATCATTAAAAATAGAAATACTGTGCCTTATTAATCATCTTTATAATTCTTGATATGGGGTGATTCAGCCTTAAAATGCAATGTTTCATTGCTTAAACTCTATTCATTCCCATGTGACAAGATAAGACAATTAGACCAGATGCTTCAATCCCATTTAAATGCAATGGAATATTTAAAGATATTTATTTATTTTAATATAAGTTTTATGCAATCAATGGCCCAGAATTTGCTGGGAAAATAATGGCGAGTTTAATGGCGCTTGCTGTTATCAGTGTGTTAAAAAAAAACAGCAACTTGTGGCAATGAAGAGAGATGTTGCAAGTTCTGAATCGCCACAAGTTGCTGGACGATTTGCTCCAGTCCACTGTCAGCCTCATGAAAACAGCAGCTCGCCCTCAACCTCCCCGTGAACTTTAAGAAAATGCTGCATTTGTGCAGTAAATACGAATTAAACTCGCCGCAGAAAGTTAGGGCTGGTACTTAACTGCGTAAGGACCCTTTTAATGAGATTTTTCTTCCTGCAATGCCACTCAACTTCTTCGGCCCAGAAAGGGAACAATTGAAACTGTGGCGTCTCATTCCTTTGGGAAGTAAATTGTTCAAGTTTTTTTACATTTTAATTTTTTTTCCCTTCGTCTTTCCCCCCCACCCCCCCTTGCTCCCTTAATCCAATCTTTCTTTCCTTCTCTTTCTGTACCTAATTTGACTAATACACCCATTTCCTTCTCAGTCATTCTCTATTCCTAAATCTCACTGGTTAAGGAGATACACCATGAGTCCCGTTGGTCACCGAAGACCTAGATGCCCCATTGCCCCTCAACTCACACTTCCAGCAATTTGCGGCGTAAAAAGTTTGAGCTAAAAGGATGAGGGAAGAAGTCTAACTGAGGCACGCTGTGAGATGCCCCACTCCAACAAAATCGGGGCCAAAGGAGCCATTTTCAGACTATTATTTACACCATCTTACTGTCATGGGAGAAATGATGGTGCAGGCATTAAGCATAGTGTATTACTGCAGGTCATATATTCTGATGTAGGCTTAGCATGGCAATAAATGTGGGGCTAATGCAACTCTCAAATGCATCACAGCCAGTTCAGTTTTCTGATAGCTTAAAAAAAAAGGTACATTTGACAAGTGTTGGAAGGCCAATGTTTACATCCTCAGGAAATGGACAGACTGTGCAGGGAGAGGCCATTATCAGGCATGAGAATGGTGAAAGGCTGGCTGATCTCTACCATGAAAATGAACTCCTGATCAGTCTGGAAACTGGCCTTGGGGGGGGGGTGGGGGGGTGGGGGGCGGGCGGGGACTGTCCCCAAGGATTCCCAGCTGCAACCTCCTGCCGGCTGCCTACCAGGATCTCCATTTGGCCAGCTGCCGGGCGGGAAACTCAACAAAATAATGTTAAACACGGTCCTGCCATTAAGTTCGGCAGGACCTCCATGTCCCTGGGTTTTTTGGCCTCTGCTGCACCGTCCCCGTAAAATTTTAGAATTTTAACTGCCTAAGTCATGGGTGGGGGAGGATTTTAACTCCCTCAGTACAAAATCAAGGTAGTGGACCTACTGTCCTGTTCCACTAGTGTTTTTCCAAGGGCCTTCCCGTGTGCGGATCAAGTGGACGGGCATCAGACCCCAATGGAATTTTGACGGCCTATTGGGAGGAGCCTGTGCCATGGGCACTGCGCTCAGTAACCCTGAGGAAGAGGCAAGCCTTCATTATTTTTGTGGGGCTCAGAGAAGCAAGAGTGCTCCTTCGGACTCTACAAGAATAATTTAGCTTACACAAGTCATGTTAAAATAGCAGCTAAAGTGACTAGGTTAAGCATTGGGCCTCAATATTGCCAGTGGTCATTTCTAGACTCGAGGTTTTGAGAGAGAATTCCCATGCTCGTTTTATGCAGTTTTCAGCAAACTAAAAATTAGATAACTTTTCTGACGCCTGTTGCTTAAAACCTAAAGGGATAGATCTTGACTTTGTGCAATAGTATAAAACAGGTGAACAGGAACTTCCATGCTATTGTTTCAGCATCTCCTCAGGTAATCTGGACATGGACCTTATCTGTGGACAACACTGCTATTAGATCCATTGGGCCTGATATTTACGGGGACGGTACGGCAGAGGCTAAAAAACCTGGGGACATGGAGGTCCTGCCGAACTTAATGGCAGGACCATGTTTAATATTATTTTGTTGGGTTTCCCGCCCGGCAGCTGGCCAAATGGAGATCCTGGTAGGTAGCCAGCAGGAGGCTGCAGCCGGGGATCCTTGGGGACAGTCCTCAGCAAATGGTTTGGGGGGTGGGGGAGAAAGCACCTGTGATCAGGAGGGAAGGGAGAGGAGAGAGAGGTCAGCAATTGGGACTGGGAGGCCGCAGGCTTCCTGAGGGGAGCAATCCTGCTCTGCCTGGCCCAAAAGGAGTGCTGAAAAAGGCTGCTGGCTCCCTTTCACTGCTGGGAAACCCATGAAGCAACAGTCAGTTTTTAAAATCAGGCTCCCAATTACACGGTGGGACACTCAGGCTCCCCAATATCCGTTGCAAAAAAAGGCTGTGGGTGGGTGTGTGCGTGCTGTGTTGGGGATAGCATTCCCTGCACTTAATTCCTTAACTCCCACCCGCCGTATGGCGTTAATATCGAGGCCATTTTATTCTTAGAGAGGAATCAGAGGTTAACATCTGAACACGGGAGCAAGGCCCAGTGCTGACACGCACAGTGACCACTGCTGATTGGACAATTACAATTGACTTTTTAAATATTAGAAGCCTTTAAAGTTCCCTCCAAGTTTTAATTAAGAGAATAGGAAGTGGGATGTACAGAGCAGATTTAAAGGAGGGAAACTGACAGGATCGGGCGCAACACTGGTTTTACACCCCGCCTGATTTTACTCTACAGTGAAGTCAATATAGTGTGATATTGGGCATTGGACAGGGAGTAATATCAGCATTCCACCTGATCCCGTGGGTTTCCCGTCGGGTGAGGTCGGTTAAAATTACCCACAATATGATTCAGAGTACAAGGGAAGATAGGAAAGCTGAAGATATGTAGGAGGATATGAAGAGGTGCAATTTTCTGAGTTAGTACTGGTGGCTGGGAGCTTTTGCCCACTAACTCTGCGTATTGGGACGTCCTGCTACCCATGGCTGGCTGGTGGGTGTAAAATCACCAACAATTCCAGAATACTGCTGGCAGTAGTAAACTCTGAAAAAATGTGACCCTGATAAAAGGCAATATAGTGAAGGGAGCATGAAGAAAAAACCTCGAGGCTAAGCAAAAGATTACCTCTAGGCTAAGTAGCTGTTTCCCCTGGCTGGAGAGTCTAGAACTAGGGGTCAATGTCACAAGATAAGGGGTCGGCCATTTAGGACTGAGATAGGGAAAAATTTCTTCACTCAGAGTGTTGTGAACCTTTGGAACTTTCTACCCCAGAGGGCCGTGGATGCTCAGTCATTGAGTATATTGATGATGGAGATAGATAGATTTATGGATTCTAAGGGAATTGAAGGATATGGGGATCAGGTGGGAAAGTGAAGTTGAGGTCGAAGATTAGCCATGATCTTATTGAATGGCAGAGCAGGCTCGAGGGGCTGTGTGGCCTACTCCTGCTCCTATTTCTTATGTGCTTATTAAACTTTTATCAGCATTACTTTGTTGTCTAATAAAGAATGATAAGATGAAACAAACAGTCGCAGTGTGTGTAGTTGTAGATCAAAATGCAAGGCAGGGAACAATCAGGTGGCCTATAAATTATTCTATTGCACTTGCAATCAATTCCATGCCATTTATCAAATGTAAGGACCTCATTCCCTTCATATGCAGTTGTTTAGTGATGCCTGGAAATGATGGTCATGGTGAGTGTACAATACTTAGAGTCAATATACGTTTCTTTCACCTTACATAAGAGCACAAGAAAGCCATACGGCCCCTCAAGCCTGCTCCGCCATTCAATCAGATCGTGGCTGATCTTCGACCTCAACTCCACTTTCCTGCTCGATCCCCATATCCCTTGATTCCCCTAGAGTCTAAAAATCTATTGATCTCAGCCTTGAATATATTCAATGACGCAGCATCCACAGCCCTCTGGGGTAGAGAATTCCAAAGATTCACAACTCTGAGTGAAGAAATTCCTCCTCATCTCAGTCTTGAATGGCCAACCCCTTATCCTGCGATTATGCCCCCAGTTCTAGACTCTCTAGCCAGGGGAAGAAATCTCTTAGCATCTACCCTGTCAAGTCCCCTCAAAATCTTATGTTTCAATGGGATCACCTCTCATTCTTCTAAACTCGAGAGTATAGGCCCATTCTACTCAACCTCACCTCATAGGACAAACCTCTCATCCCAGGAATTAACCTTTGTTGTACCGCCTCTAAGCCAAGTATATCCTTCCTTAGATAAGGAGACCAAAACTGTACGCAGTACTCTAGGTGAGGTCTCACCAATGCCCTGTACAATTATAGTAAGACTTCCTTACTCTTGTACTCCAACCCCCTTGCAATAAATGCCAACATGCCATTTGCCTTCCTGATTGCTTGCTGTACCTGCATATTAACTTTTTGCGTTTCTTGTACGAGGACAGCCAAACGCCTCTCTGAACACTAACATTAAATAGTTTCTCACCATTTAAAAAATATTCTGTCTTTCTATTCTTCCTACCAAAGTGAATAAACTCACATTTCCCCACATTATACTCCATCTGCCACCTTCTTGCCCACTCACTTAACCTGTCTATGTCCCTTTGCACACTTTGTGTCCTCCTCACAGCTTACTTTCCCACCTAGCTTTGTCTCATCAGCAAACTTGGATGCATTACACTCGGTCCCTTCATCTAAATCATCAATATAGATTGTAAGTAGCTGAGGCCCAAGCACCAATCCTTGCGGCACCCCACTAGTTACAGCCAACTTGACAATGAACCGTTTATCCGTTAAATTAAAAACTCTGGAGGACACTAATTTGTTTTTTTTTTTGCAGACATGTGCATAATTTCTAGTTAATGCTAACAATTTGATAGATGCTAACATTTATTGAAGGACTAAAGATTTATGAGAAGGGGGTTTTCTGTTTTCTGTCCATTAACCAATCCTCTATCCATGTTAATATATTACCCCAACCCCATGAGCCCTTATCTTGTGTAACAACATTTTATGTGGCACCTTATCGAATGCTTTTTGAAAATACAAATATACTACATCCACTGGTTCTCCTTTATCTACCCTACTAGTTACATCCTCAAAAACTCTAATAAATTTGTCAAACACGATTTCCCTTTCATAAAACCGTGTTGACTCTGCCTAATCATATTATGATTTTTCTAAGTGCCCTGTTACCACTTTCTTAATAATGGATTCCAGCATTTACCAGACGACCGATGTCAGGCTAACTGGCCCGCAGTTCCCCGTTTTCTCTCTCTCTCCCTTCTTGAATAGTGGAGTAACATTTGCTACCTTCCAGTCCACTGGGACCTTTCAAGAATCTAGAGAATTTTGGAAGATCGTAAACAATGCATCCACTATCAATGCAGTCACCTCCTTTTTACAGCCCTCGGATGTAGGCCATCAAGTCCAGGGGATTTATTGGCTTTTAATTCCACTAGTTTGTCCAGTACTTTTCCCCCCCTCTAGTGAAATTAATTGTTTTAAGTTCCTCACTCTTATTTACCTCTTGGTTCCCCATTATTTTTGGAATGATTTTAGTGTCTTCTACTGTGAAGGTAGATACAAAAATATTTGTTTAATGCATTTGCCATTTCCTGATTTCCCCATTATAATTTCTTCTGTCTCAGCCTTTAAGGGACCAACGTTTACTTTTGCTACTCTCTTCCTTTTTAAATACTTGAAGCTCTTACAATCCGTTTTTGTATTTCTTGCTAGTTTACTGTCATATTCTATTTTCTCCCTTTATATCAATTTTTTTGTTGTCCTTTGTTGGTTTCTAAAACTCTCCCAATCCCCAGGCTTATTACTCTTCTGGGCAACATTATAGGCCTCTTCTTTCGACCTAATACTCTCCTTAACTTCTTTAGTTAGCCACGGGTGGATCACTCTTCCCGTGGAGTTTTTATTTTTCAATGGAATGTATATTTGTTGAGAATATTGAAATATTTCTTTAAATGTTTGCCATTGCTTTTCAACTGTCAAACCCTTTAATTTAATTTCCCAATCTACCTGTGACAACTCACCCCTCATACCTATGTAATTGGCTTTATTTAAGTTTAAGGCTCTAGTTTCTGACTTAAGTGTGTTACTTTCAATCTCAAGATGAAATTCTACCATACTATGATCGTTCTTCCCCAGAGGGTCTTTTACTGTGAGATTACAAATTAACCATATCTCATTATACAATACAAGATCTAAAATAGCCTGTTCCCTGGTTGGTTCCATGACGTATTGCTCTAGGAAACTCTTTCGAATGCATTCCATGAACTCGTCTTCCAAACTACCTTTGCCAATTTGATTTGCCCAGTCGATATGCAGATTAACATCCCTCATGATTATTGCATTACTTTTGTTACAAGCTCCTATTATTTCATGATTAATACTCTGTCCAACAGTATAGCTACTATTAGGGGGCCTATAAACCACTCCCACCGGTGTTTTCTGCCCCTTGCTATTTCTTATTTCCACCCAGACTGACTCTACTTCCTGATCCTTGCCCGGTGGATTTGAATGGGATAGCCAACTGCAAGGCTGAATTTTGGGGATAATCACCATGGTTTGAAACCATGGCTAAACTGCAGAGCTCCTTTATACAAGATATACAATGGCTGCAACAAGACCAATTGGGTTAAATATTAAAATCTTTTACAAATTATCAACCAAATCCAATGAATCATAATCTGATGTATTAATACACTCTGAATGTTATCTATCAGCAGAAGATTCTGGATGAAATTGTTCTACATCAAGAGCAAGAAACAAGAGGCGCTGACTTTAATCATTTCCTTTTGTGATATTATAGAGGCAATAGCTTACCTGAGATTCAATAAAGCAATAATAATTATTATTTCAAAGATAGATAACAATTCTTTAATTGTTCCAGTTAGGCATAGTTCATCAAAATATAGGGTCAAAAAGACAGTTGACAGATGATACAATATTGATGTCAATACTAAAAAAAAAAAAATCTGCTTTTATGTTGCACCTTTCACATCTTCAGGACCTCCCAAAGCACTTCACACTCAGTGAAATACTTTTGAAATGTTGTCACTAGTCAATGTATGTAGGGTTGCCAACTCTGGTTGGTCGTATGTCCAGACTTTTTCTCACATGACCATCCACCTCCTCTATGATTTTTCTCCCTGGGTTGCTCGCAACAGTGTCCAGGAGATTAATCTATAATTCCTGGATACTCCAGGACAGTCCTGGAGAGTTGGCAACAATAGATGTGGCTAACCACAGCAACCGATTTACACACATCAAGTTCTCACAAACAACAACGAGGTACATCGCCAGATAATCTTTTTTTGTTAGTGTTGTTTGAGGGATAAATGTCGGCCAGGAGAACTGCCCTGCTCTTTTTCAAATAATGCTATCAGATCTTTTACATTCACCCGAGAGGGCAGGCAGAGCCTTGGTTTAATGACTCATCTGAAAGATGGCATCACCAACAATGCAACAGCTCGTCAGTATGTAATTAAAATGTTAGCTTAGATGTGTACTCAGGTCCTGGGCTGGGGCTTGGAACCCGAAGCCTTCTGACTCTGAGGCAAGAGAGCCATTACTGACCCAAGGCTGGCACCCAATACATGTATCTGGCTGCTATTTCACCTGAATATGACAAAATTAATTGGATTACCTCACATTTTAATATGGGGCAAATGAATTCACACAAACACAATAAATGTTTGTCTGCTAATTTCTAGCCTATGGTCTCTTAATCCCATGTTGTATAACCATGTTTTAAGGTAAGTGGCAAAAGAGCCAGAGGTGGGATGAGGAGAAACTTTTTTTGCAGTGAGTTATGATGATCTGGAATGCACTGCCTGAAAGGGTGGCAGAAGCAGATTGAATGGTAACTTTCAAAAGGGAATTGGATAAATACTTGAAGGGGAAGAATTTGCAGGGCTATGGGGAAAGACTAGGGTAGTGGGACTAATTGGATAGCTCTGTCAAAGAGCTGGCACAGGCACGATGGGCCAAATGGCCTCCTTCAGTGCTGCAAGATTCTATGAACCTCCAAAACCTACACTACTGTACCAATTTGTTTCCCCCCCTCCCCCCAGCAAATGTTTGGCATTCAAAAGTTTCCAGCCTCTTACGGGCGTCGGGTTTGATTAGACAGATCACCAAATAGTGTTTTATTAATCCAGACCATCCAGGTTTGTGTTTCTTTTTTAGGTTTCCCTGGAAACTAAGATGTTGATACCATTTAGGATTAAGGTACTCCCTTCAGCCAGAAATATCACAGGTCTTATGGTAGCATCATGCTCCTAGGCAACAAGATATAGAGAGCAAATATACTCGGCTAAAAACAAGCAGTAGCATTAACATACAAAGGAATGGAGGACAAACTGCTCTTATAGGGGCATGCAGAGATCCACAAAATGGAAATTGGGTGGGGAAATAAACTTTTAAAAAAGGTTCTCTCAACCATGAGAACAATTTATTTTGCACCTTTAACAGAGAAACTCCACAGATCTAATCAAAAAGTAAACAGATTTATTTAAAACATTTTTTTTTAAAACAATCCTGCGACAGGCAAGTGTCTGGTTTTTCCTTATTGAACTTCATATCAGTTCATTTACATATTGATGGAACAATTTTCTTTTAGATTCTAAAAAAGCAACCATGTTACAGGCGCAATAAAATGCACTCTCCTGAAACCATATATTCTATTCATAAGCGACCTTCTTATCCGTCACGATTGCTCAAAAGTTTAATAAAAAGTCCATAACTATTTGAAGCCATTACTTTTTACTCACCATCTTTTAGTTATGAGGTGGAGAGAATGAGGAATATCATAAGAAACAATCATTCTATCCACTTATTATTCCAAAAAGGTCTCCATAAGCTTATTCCACTTTATCTTTCAATCATGGCGGTTTCTTGTACCAATCCCATAATTTACTTATTGTAACCTTCTATTGTGTCTTTCAGTGGATTAAAGTAATATTCTGAGCTATAAGCATTCAGGCCAATGGAGGTTTCTTTTATGTACATTGCCAAACAGCAAGGTATTATACAGCCCCCACAGCATTAGCGAGAGAAAAAAAATCATTATTTTAAGCTCACTTGCAGTACAGCATGGAATATTCCCAATTCCATGGAGGATTCATATTAAAAAGGGGTAGATCGCGACTTTGTGCGATAGTGTAAAACGGGTGAATCGGAAGCCCATTTTACATCTCCCGATTTTTATTTCCAGAATATTAAAAAAAAGGTAAAGGAGAGATATAAAAAACAGGCTGACAATTCAAAATAAAAATATCGGATGGAATGGGAAAAGGCTGTTTGATCCAAGAAAGTCTGCTTCTTGGAATTTTCACTTGTCACAGAATAATGAACCCATTCAATATATTTAATCTCCGCAGGACGAAACACAGGTAGAATTTCCAGAAGGTAAACCTGTGAAAGTTCTTGACCCCTTAAGTGAAACACTTGGATACGAATTTTTACTATGCAGTCTGCCGAGCTGCATCCATTCCACAGCGAAAGAATCATATTGTCCAAAAGATATTTGACCATCTATATAAATAAATTACCTACTCAAGTAATTTTTGTTCTGAGAGACAGCATCCTCTCCACACACACTATGGGTATAGTCTAGCTTGACCACTGCTGCCTATATCCTAACTTGCACCAAGTCCCACACACCCATGTTTACTGACCTACGTCTGGCAACGCCTCGATTTAAAAATTCTCATCCTTGTTTTCAAATCCCTCCATGGCTTCGCCCCTCCCTTTCTCTAAACTCCTCCAGCCCTACAACCCTCCGAGATCTTTGCGCTCCTCCAATTCTGGCCTCTTGCGCATCCCCGATTTTAAATCGCTCCACCATTGGCGGCCGTGCCTTCAGCTGCCTAGGCCCTAAGCTCTGGAATTCCCTCCCTAGACCTCTCCGCCTCTCTCTCTTCCTTTAAGAGGCTCCTTAAAACCTACCTCTTTGACCAAGCTTTTGCTCACCTGTCCCAATATCTCCACATATGGCTCAATGTCAAATTTTGCTTGATAACGCTCCTGTGAAGCACCTTGGAACATTTTACTACATTAAAAAGCACTATATAAATGGAAATTGTTGATGACAGCTTGGGGAAATATCATGCTGAGCACACACTTGAAAATGCCATCATGATGTCGCAGTGCCAAACGCAGTCTCCATTCCCTGAGTTACATAAATCAGCAGTTTGTCTTACCCTGAATTTCCATAGGGGTTGTCCTCATCTCCCGCTGTGACTTTGGCAGGGACCAGTGGAACTGTTGGAAAAATAGCATAATTAGCCACAAACAGCCATTTACATCCTTTTTTTTTGAGGTTCTCCTCATCTCCCACCAAGGTAAAACAGGCGCAACAAGGGCCCATTTCAGGGACCAACATCCCATGGCCAAAGGACCTCTGCAAGATGTCTCAACCCGATAGTGTGTCGGGCCATTTTTCAGGCATTCCTGGCAGCCACCTAAAACAGATGTTAGGCCCCTTACATATGTAAATGAGGGGGCCTAATGCCTGTTTCAGGCCACCTTGCCAAAATTGAATAGCAATGAGTGGAGCAGGATTCCTCCACTCAAGATTCTTCAGTGGCCGGTAAGTTTGTTAAACAAAAAATTCTTTAAATTGTTGCTGTGGAGCCAGGTGCAGAAGGCGTTCTCCCCCTAACTCCACGGTATTCCTGATTGCTCTCCCACCCCCGCCTTCCGGGACAGGCGCCAGCAGCTCACCCAAATAATATTAATGAGGCCCTAGGCCCAATATTTTGCACTGTTAATTTCAGGTCCGAAAACAGGGCCTAAAAGGAATCTCAACAACAACCTGCATTTATATAGCACCTTTAACATAGTAAAACGTCCCGAGGCGCTTCACAGGAGCGTAATCAGCCAAAAATTGACACCGAGCCAAAGGAGGAGACATTACGATGGGTGACCAAATCCTTGATCAAAGATGTAGGTTTTAAGGAGGGTCTCAAAGGAGGAGAGGGGCAGAGAGATGGAGGGAATTCCAGAACTTAGGGGCTAGACGGCTGAAGGCATGGCCGCCAAAGATGAGGCGAAGGGAGTGGAGGATGCGCAAGAGGCCAGAATTAGAGGGCCGCAGAGTTCTCAGGATTGTAGGGCTGGAGGAGGTCACAGAGATAGGGATGGGTGAGGCCATTGAGGGATTTGATCATGAGATTGAGAATTTTAAAATTAAGATGTTGGTGGACACTCTGCAAGCACAGTGGTGATAGGAGAGTTTGACTTGATTCAGGTTGGAACACGAGCAAGAGTTTTAGATGTGCTCAAGTTTATGAAGGGTGAAAGATGGATGGAGCAGATCAGTAGCAGATTATCTGAGGTAAAGGTGGAGATGGGCGACGATATAGAAGCAGAAGTAGGCAATCTTTGTGATGGAAAGTAGATGGAGGCGACAACATGTTGAAGGACATTGGAAAGGAAAGTAAGATGGGGTGTTCGTTTGCAAGGACAGAGGGGTCAAGGGTGGGTTTTGAGGAGTGGGATAAAGATAGCAGATTTAAAAGGGAGGTGCTATGTACTTGAGGAGAGGGAACCATTTACAATACCAGTCAGCATGGAGAGCCTGGAAGGGAAGTAGGGTGGTCAGTAGTTTAGTGGAAATAGGGTCCAGAGAGCAGGAGGTGGATCTCAAGTTCAAGACGAGCTCAGAGTGGGCTTGTGGGGAGATAAGAGAGAAACTAGAGAAAGATGCAGGTTCAGGGCTCGGGCAGGGAGGAGGGAGGGAAGCGGCAGAGGCAGCTGAACAGAGGGTTTCAATGTTAGGTGACGAAGAAGTCCATGAGCTCCTTACACTTCTTGTTGGAGGTGAGGATGGAAGGGGTAGAGGAGAGGGGTTTAAGGAGATGGTTGGTACTGGAGAAGAAAAGTTAAATTCGCATTCCAGGATGATCCTGAAGTAGTGAGCAGTTTTGGCAGAGGAGAGCAGGGCCCAATAATGTTTGATGTGGTCCAACCACACCTGTTGATGAATGGCTAAACCAGTTGTGCACCACATACATTCAAGCCTATGCCCCTTGTACTTAGCAAGGGGAACGACTAAGGTGGGAGAGAGTAAGGGTTTTGCTGGGGACAAAGGCATAGAGGATGTGATTGAGCAGATTGATGGCTGCACAAGTATTGTGGCAAATGGAAGGCCAAAGGCAAGACAATTAAGAGTTGGAAGGTGAACCAGAGCCCATGCCAGCAGCAGCTTGCACTCCTGTTGTGGAGCCAGGATGGGCACTACCACCATTCCAGGCACCACCCTAAGTAAAAAAAAAGTTAACTTACCTTTTCATCGGTGTCCTCCAATGGTCCTGTTATGCCGCTAGAGACCCCGAGAAACTAAGCAGAACATGCTCCCAATCAGGTTGTGTTGGATTTGGGAGAGAATGCTAAAGGATCCTTATTAGCATAATCAAGGGGCTTAACACATATTTGAGACTGGCATCCTGGACACTTGGAAATCAGCAGCTTCCAGGGGAGATTGGGTGGGTAAGATCATCCCCAAAAATCAGCCCTCAGAATGCTGATTTTTTCCCCAGAAAAACAAGCACAAATGGGACCAATCCTGCCGCCCCCCCCCCGAATTTTCTATCTCTGTCCATATCAAAAGCTAAACAAATTCTGTTCTAAAGTTCACTTTGTATTTCTCTTTTTCAGATCAATTCAAATGTTAAATTTATCATTTAACAAGCAAGCTTTTGTTCCCAATTGAGATCTGGCACATTTGACTTTCTTTCATATTAGAATTTCTCATTTGCTTTTCTCACTGGACCCACTTCAACATGTAGTCAGCAATAGACATATCAAAGAAACCAAAAACAAAGTATGTGGTTGATGTTTCCCTGAAGGCATTTGCCAATCATAATGGAAATGACAGTCATACTTTGACTTACTTTGCAATTCCTAAAATATTTCATTGAAGAATTATTTGCGGAGCATGAAGATCTTGAGGCTTTATGCAGTAGCTCTTCATCTTTCTGTACCCTGCTGCGTCTCTGACCACGTTTGTAGTGTGTTGTAGGTGGTTGTAAATCTAACTTCAACTAAATACAGTCAATGGTCAATGCTGGAATCTGCTATTGAAGCTAATGAGTTTCAATTAAGCTCTTAATAAGCCAGCTGGTAAACATTGTGGCCAGTAATTAGACCCCAGGTGGATAATCTAAAGCAAATGAGCAAGCACATGTGATTTTGCTGTGGATGCTACAATGGCCTGTCATTGCTGCAAATAATGCCCCATCAATTATACTTATTAGAGGTGTTTTGGTGTTATTTGTACTATACCTGAAGCCTCCCTTTACTTCTCAGCATTAAAATCCTGATGTTAATTAAAATTTTCTCTTTGCCCTAATTCCATGAATGTTACATAAAAAAAACATGCAGGAACAACCTCAACTGTTGAACAATGTGAGGTGCTGCATTTCGGGAGCCAGAATAAGAGAACATCCACGCTAAACGGTAAAACTTTGAAAGGAGCAGATGAGCAGAGACAACTTAGAAGTTTGGATACCCAGATCTTTAAAAGTGGGAGGACAAGTTGATGGCAGGTATGTCCAACTTTGTCATTACGCACTGATTAAGTAAGTAGCTTATATAAATATTAAGTCCGTATTCCTGTAAATTTGCATACATCTTAGTTTTCTCAGCTCAGAAATGACAAAATACGTAAGTGGACAGAATAATGGCAGGTGTTATTTAAGGCGGCCAGACACCCCATGAATGGTGTTGAAATAGCTGATGGTGGAGCTGAAAGAAACCAGTTCGTAGACTCAACACTAAACAGCTGCAACCAATGCAGAGCAGCAATCAATAAGGGTAATAGAATGTTGGGTGGGCAGTTATCATCGCCATGGCACTCGATCCATTAACGTCCCACACTGATTGTGCAAGTTTCGATTTGGACCTTTTCTTCTGAGCATGACGGAGGGACACCTGCTGGAAACAGTTGGGGTCCTTTTTTAAATATGCAGATCGGGCAGCTATTTTAACCAGAGGCCTGGTGTGGGGAAGCTGTTGTGGCTTTCCCACCAGGCTAATCTAGTGGGAAGAGGAGTCAAGGCTAAAGGAGCCTAAAACAGGTAAGTTGTTTTTGCTTTTATTGACTTTCCATGCAGGGTCAGAAGGAGTTTAGGTCTCCCTTACCCCGGACATCTCTATCCCCCACCCCCTCCACCTCGATAACGAGGGCCTCCTTCCCTAGGACTTGCCCGAGTGCCAGTTTCAGGCGGGAGACTGACTGAGGCCCAGGAGGTCGGGACAGTTTGCCACCCACCTTGGCCCCCAGCCCGCCTGACTCCCGCCCTGGGTTAAAATCAGGGGGCTTATAAATCAGAACATGTAGTGATTGAAATTCGTACAGTTCTGGTCATATCGTACCTTGAATCCTGCAACTAGTTCTAGTCACCAAGAAACAAGGGAAACATTTAAGAACTGGAGGTAGTGCAAAGAAGAGCCATGAGTCTGCTCCTTTTTGCCAGCGGTCTGAGTTATGAGGCTGGAAAGGATGCATCTGGGAGGGGATCTTAGAGAGGTATGTGAGATAGTCAAGGGAAAGGGAAAATTAAATCCTGAATAATATTTTATTAAATATGCAGGAATAGAAAAGGGTCACAGGTTCAAACTAGAAAAAAGCAATTTTAGAACTGATTGTTCTTTATCTGACAAAGAGTGATCAACATTTGGAATGGACATCCAGATAGAGATGTGGAGACAAAATCCCTGTAACCATTGAAGAAACAATTGGATGCTACAGTGGGAGGATCTTTCTGGATGGATGAATTAAAATGGGCCGAATGGCCTTTCTCATCCCTAATTATTTTGTGCTTCAGGATTAATCCACCAATGAGGCAATGGCAATAAGAACAATTTGTCCTCCCGGTCAACAAAATTCAAACAGCACAAATCAGCAAAGACATGCAAGTGCGAAAAGGATTGAACTGGCTGGGTTGCGAGGGATGAATGACCAGGGGGTCATGGCTTCACTTATGGCCTTGGGGTCACACATCAACACCCCTGTAGTAGGCCCAAAATATTCTAGCTGTGGAAATGGAGTGCTGGCTGTAGAAGTTGCCAAAGAAAATCCTCCCTCAACAAAAGTACAGTTGCTGATAACAAGTAACATCGCCATCCTGGTATTCCAAGCCTTCATTGTTTACTGTCGTTTATAAACAAAAATGTGTTTTTTTAATCCTTTATAATGCAAAAAATTCTTATCTTCCTATGCCAGCTGGTTTTGTTAACTTTTCAGTTCATCGCTTTAATGCTGAAATAAACACTAGTATTACAGTAATATACAACAACAACTTGCAGGTATATAGTGCCTTTCACATAGTAAAACGTCCCAAGGCACTTCACAAGAGCGATTATCAACAAAATTTGAAACCGAGCCACATAAGGAGATATTAGGGCAGGTGACCAAAAACTTGGTCAAAGAGGTAGGTTTAAGGAGCATCTTAAAGGAGAGAGATAAAAGTACTTAAATGCCAAGAATAAGTTTCTTGCTGTAATCGGAGGCCATAGCTACTAAGCCAAGTACTTAAAATACGGTTTTAATTAAAATAAATATAAGCATATTAATTCTGGTTCACTTATCTCATTTCCTCCCTATTCTCCCTTTTTGCTTTCTCTGTCTATTATTTTAATTTTAGTTCAACTTTTTTTATACTAAAATCTTTCTTTTAATACTTTTTTTTAAATTTAAAAAGTAACTTTAAAATCTTTTACTTACCTCCTTTTCTTTTCCTCCTGGCTCCTGCTGTGCATTGTGGAGGAGAGAGAAAGGAGGAAAAAGGAAGGGGCTTTCAGGAACTTGAAACTAGCTTTGAATGTTAATTCTATGGTCAATTGAAAACCCAGAATGTAAAGATTGGCTTAATATTGTTCTTATAAAGGCTACTCGGAGCACATGTGACTTTTATTACGTAGAATTGCATAGAATGTACAGTGCAGAAATAGGCCATTCGGCCCAACTAGTCCACGCTGGTGTTTATGCTGCACAAGAGCCTCCTCCCACCCATCTTCATCTCACTCTATCAGCATATCCTTCGATTCCTTTCTCCCTCCTGTGTTTATCTAGCTTCCCCTTAAATGCACCTAAGCTATTCGCCTCAACTACTTCATGTGGTCGCAAGTTCCACATTTATGTTTTTTAGGAGGAATTTTAATGGTAAAAACAGTAACTTATGCAATAATAAGAATTTTTATGTTTGTACTTAAACTATTTGTTTAGTTATTTATGTCAGAATAACAAAGGCCTAGAGAGACATGAACTGAGATTTTTGAAATGATGAGGGAATTGGATTCAGTCTAGTTGGTTAGTTGAGTTGAAATGGAAAGCAATGGTAGAACTAGCTGACCTGGATATAAAAGCCTTAGACAAAGAGTTAGGTTATGTAGAGTCTTGGCCTTCTGAAACAGACAACCAAAACATATCACGGCCAGTCCTTTTAACAGGGAACTTGACAAGATCCTGAGTGGAGAGGACATTTCCAGTAAGTAGGTTATTAGTTAGCTGGGATGGTCATGAGTAACAGTTTGCTGGAGCCTTGCTTGATTACCTTAGGCTACTGGAGAGTTTTTCCTAAATTGGCCACAGTTTTTTTTTCTTTGAATAGTTGCCTCTCCCAGGAGATTGAATGGTTAAGGGGGCTGGGATAGTGATCAGGGTTACACTGTACCTGGCTGGGGTGGGCTTGATGGGCTTCTTG
Organism: Heptranchias perlo; assembly: GCF_035084215.1. Taxonomy (NCBI): domain Eukaryota; kingdom Metazoa; phylum Chordata; class Chondrichthyes; order Hexanchiformes; family Hexanchidae; genus Heptranchias; species Heptranchias perlo. The sequence goes on along the minus strand of NC_090329.1, from coordinate 15,915,548 downwards.
TATGTTCCTTTCAGTATGCAGAAGTTTGAAGACAGAGTCAACCATGGGTTTAATGAACATGGGTTGCTTCAATATCCATTAGGATGTAAGAGATCTGTCACTTACCCATTGACTTAGTGCAAGACTGCTTGTCATTTTTGCTTGTCCAAGCATTTTAGTAGCTCCCCTGTCAGTCCAAGTGAGACATTTTTAAAATTCAATTGTGTGATATGGGCATCGGTGGCAAGCCCTGCATTTATTGCCCATCCCTGATTGCCCTGAGAAGGTAGTGGTGGCCCTTCTTGAACTGCATTTCCATATTCCTTTTATAGTGGTTCTTCACAATTGAGTGGCTTGCCAGACCACTTCAGAGAGCACTTATGAGTCAACCAGGTTGGTGCCGGATTGGAGTCACACATGAGGCCAAATCAGGGAAGGACAACAGATTTGCTTCCCTAAAGGACATTAGTGAACCAGTTGGGTTTTTATGACAATCTGACAGCTTCATGGTCACTTTTGCCGATACCAGCTTTTTATTTCCAGATTTTTCAGGGTACAGTCGTTATGTTACTGGACTCGAAACTGTGACAAATCAACCAAAGTGATCAGCTCAATTTTTAGCATGTTTTTATATATTAAGCACTTAATTGGGCTGAGGAATAAACTCTGGTAGGATTATTTAGCTTCAGTTCCATAATATCAGAGTGCAGCTGGATGCCAATATTATGAGACCAGATGTTACACAAGTGAGACCCTGGTTGATACTCGAAGCATAAAAAGACTTAAAGAATTTATACTGGGCACCAATGGGTAAGTTGCATATGTCACACACCCTTTGCATAATCCCAACTCTCTTTCAGTGAATGATGTCTTTAAGCTTCCGCATGCTTAAATAAATAACTAAATAAATAGTTTCATTATGATCATTTGTGTTGCTATATAAAAGCATATATATTGCATAGTTCTCTGTTTACATGATTAAGATTATGATAGCATTTGATAGGGTAGATGTAGAGAAGATGTTTCTACTTGTGGGAGAGATGAAAATTAGGGGCCATAAATATAAGATAGCCACTAATAAATCCAATAGGGAATTCAGGAGAAACTTCTTTAGCCAGAGAGTGGTTAGAATGTGGAACTTGTACCATAAGGAGTAGTTGAGGCAAATAACATAGATGCATTTGAGGGGAAGCTAGATAAACACACGAGGGAGAAAGGAATAGAAGGTTATACTGGTGGAGTTAGATGAAGAGGGGAAGGAGGAGGCTCGTGTGGAGCACTTGGGCCAATGGCCTGTTTCTGTGCTGTAAATTCTATGTAATTCTATGATTAAGATCACGCCCAAATAATTTAAAACACCAGATGCTCCAAGAAGCCTTTATAATGAAGCCTAAAACTAAAGTTGTTGACAGAAAATCTCAATATCTGTTAATTTAAAGAACTAACTATTTTTAGTAGTTGGTATTTTTACAAGATCGCTTTTCATCATGCCATAAATTGCATCAAATAGTTTAGTCAGTCAGGGTGAGACTTTACGATGCACCTTATGGTGTCCAGTTTTCCTTGAGGCCTAATTAGAGTCGCTATTAAAATGCTTCTGAGAGTCTTCTCCGTAATAATGTGCTTGAAAGATTGAATTTATCTTGCTTGCAATTTCCTTAGGGCTCTTTTTCCCCTCTCCACAGACAGTGAGGAAAGTGAGCAATCACAACTAATGTTTTCTTGTTGTGAAGGACTTCTTCAATTAGTCATTTTACCTCAGAATCCATAGACCCCTACTTGCTCCACCTACCATTTGCTGTTTTTACAACTTCCACCATTTTTCCTTTGTCAGTCAGAAATAGGGGGAATTAAAATTAGCCCAGGTATTGATAACGCACATTTCCTTAAAATTGGCATGTAGCTGTTGTTTGGATTGTACAGAATACTGATGATATCACCAGTAACGAGCCAGGATGGAAAAACTTAAGCATTGCTTCAGAGCATAAACCATGCATTAATACAGTGACTTGGACCACTATGAGCTCTGAGATTATCTGGTCATTTATAATTGCTGTTTGTGGGTCCTTGCTGTGTACAAATTGGCTGCCTTGATTCCTACATTACAACAGTGACTACACTTCAAAAGTACTTCACTGACTGTAAAGCGCTTTGGGATGTCCTGAGGTCATGAAAGGTGCGAAATATAAATTCAAGTCTTTCTACTAGCATGGAAGAGAATATTTTCACCCATTCTTGTATTGTTGTGAGATGTATTTTACACTCATCTGTAACTTTAGCGATACATTTATAATATTTAGAGAATTAGTGAGCAGTTAGCTGAAGCCTTACGTGTTCGTAGTCAGGTCAACTTGACTGGTTATGTAGTCTTGAAATGCGTGACTATGTCTTTACATATCTCTCCACATCACCTTGAAAATAATCTCATTGAAGTGTTTGGAGCAGGCCACAGTGTGTTCTTTAATAGGCACTCCTGCGCTGGGAAACCCAGCAAGTCTTTGAAACAGAAGAGAGGCGGGGAGGGGGAGGTGGTGGGGGAGGGGGCAGAAACGTTCCCTCCCTCTTCATTAGAACGGCTCCGGCTGACCTTGGTGTAATGCGGGCAGAAGCCAACCTCTACCCACCACCGTCAGGAAAATCCCAGCAATCGTACATAAAAAAAAGGGCGGAGACCCAGTTGAACTCCGCCTCTGCCCCTTTTTCTCCCTCCTGGCCTCTGTGCCGAGGGAACTGAGTATTCCCGAGGGGGAAGGGTCAGAAAAATTAGGCCTCTTTTTTGTTTTTGGCTCTTTCTAAGATAACTCTGTTAGGGGGGAGGTGGGATGTGCAATGTCAGTCAACATGCAGGGCAGAGATGCATAAAACAAGTCACTGATGTTTTGTTCACCAGGTCAAACAGCTTCATCGGTTTGGTGAACCTGTAAAGGTAACATTGATTTTGCCCCAGTGTCACCAGATGGAAATATGAAATATTAAGGCAAGTGCTCTAGGGCACCACAATTATAATAAATAAGCATTAATAACTAAGCTTAATATAGTGACAGTACACAAATAATATTTAAATCATGACGTTATTGCAAATATCAATTATCCCCTCTATACCCTACGGTGCCCACTGGTCGTAGAAGGCCTCGAGCATCCCAGGGCAACAGTAGACTGAGAAGACACTGCAATTTGTTTCATGCTGCAGGATTCCCCAAGGCCTGGGGGCTTTTGGTGTAACCCTGGGGGCCATCCAGGACCCCCACACAATGTCATGCACAACAATTGAATGCACTGCAAACAACATCCAGATAGTCAATGAGCAGCAGTGCAGAACAATACTGGCTAATGCCTACTTCCTGGGTAGTACGTCACCCCCTGTGCTTGGTTTACTTGGAAGGCAAGACAACCATGAAGGATGGCTCTCAGGAGGCCAAAGCTACCCTCTACAGTCCTGGCTAATGACACACTTAAGAGAGTCATGAACAGGAAATGAATGCAGACACAGCAAAGCTCATGCATCAACCAAGGGATATAATGGAAGAAAATATTGGCATACTGGGCACCACACTTTAGAAAGGATGTCACGGCCTTGGGGAGAGTGCAGAGGAGATTTACTAGAATGGTACCAGGAATGAGGGAGAGACTAGAGAAGCTGGAATTATTCTTAGAACAGAAAAGGTTAAGTAGAGATTTAATAGAGGTGTTAAAAAATTATGAGGGGATTTGATAGAGTAGATAGGGAGAAACTGTTGCCAGTAACAGTAACCAGATCAGTATCAGTAACCAGAGGACACAGATTTAAAATAATTGGCAAAAAAGCCAGGGGGGAGATGAGGAAAATTTTTTATACTCAGCGAGTTGTTATGATCTGGAATGCACTGACTGGGGTGGTGGAAGCAGATTCAATACTTTCAAAAGGGATTTGGATAAATACTTAAAAAGGAAAAAAATTCAGAGCTATGGGGAAAAAGCAAGGGAGTGGGACAAATTGGTAGCTAGCATCGGCACAGTGGGCCGAATGGCCCCTTTCTGTGCTGTATGATTCGATGGCCCCGATATTACTGGGGAGGCAGGTTGGCAGCGGGGGGGGCGACTGGGCGCGTGGATAACCCGTCCAATAAAATCGGTCCGTTCCCCACGTGATCGCGGGTTAATTGAAGCCACTTAACGTGGCTTCCGGGTTTCCCGTTGGAAACCTGCGCAGCGGGCGGACTGCGCACCCGCATCACAGGCTGTCAGCTGCAGGAGCGCTAGTTAAAGGGGCACTCCTCCAATGACTGATCCTGCAGCAAAGGACCACACAACACCATGGAGCAGCCCAGGGGAAAGGCTGCCTCCAGGTTTAATGATGCCTCACTCCAGGTGTTACTAGATAGGGTGAGGAGGAGGAGGGAGATCTTCTTCCCGGCGGATGGGAGGAAGTGGCCTGCCTCTGCCCCCTGGACACAGTGCAGGAAGCGCTTCAATGACCTAACTCGATCAGCCAAAGTGAGTACACTTACTCATTCTCCTACACTCCGTCTTCCACATCACCGCCCCCACCCCACAACTCATTCTGCACTGCCAGCACTACTCTGTCACATCACTCCTCACAGCCACTCAAACCTCATCCTCAACTTACCTGCACTTACTCACCTCTCCAGTACTCATCCCACCACTACCACTCAACCCAATCCTCATACAATCTCATGGCTCTGTCTCATACTCACCCTCTGATGCATTTCTTTCACGGTCCGCCTCATCCAAACCAATGCATTAATCGGTTGGCCACATCACCATCCTCAGTCACGCCTCTCTACTTTCTCCCCTTATAGGAGAAGAAAGCCCAGACTGCACGGGAGAGGGCATGGAGCGGAATGGGGCCGCAATATCATGGACGCGGAGCAGGAGGCTCTGGAACTAAGCCACACCCTCGAGTGCCTGTCCGTCGGGGACGCTGAGACTGGCATCTGACTGACGTCTGGTGACAGAACATTAACATTCAGCACTCACAATCTCATGCCTTGCCACCTTCAGCACAACAACATCTGTCATCATGCTTAATATTGCCTTCTGTTCTCTTACAGGCCATGATGGCGAAGGGCAATTCCTCAAAGGAACAGCCGGCCTCCGAGGGGGCACAGTCACATCTGAGCGAACTTCCACCAGCGCAGATACACACTCCTCCGTGGGTCTCCGTCCTCACTTAGTGTGAGCACGAGCAGACACTGGTGGCAGGGGCAGTTGTGGAGAGTCCAGGCTCTGCTCGGCTGGATACAGATGCTGAACCCTGGGAGCCATCCATGAAAAGGTGAGGTGCTGGAACAAGTGCCACGCGCACTCTCCACAATCACGCAGAGGATGGAGGAGTCCAACTCCTGCATGAGTGGAATGGTGGCACAGGTACAGGAGGGAATCTCTGAGATACTGTCACAGGGGCGCGAGGGCATCTCTGAGATAGTGTCACGGGTAAGTGTGGGAATGTCTGCGATGGAGGGAAGGCTAGCCTCCATGGAGCTTCAAGCACGGCTCAACAATGAGTCCATTGAGGCCCTGACAACGGCCCTTCAGACTCAGGGTGAGCAACTTTCTGCCGCCTTAAACAGGCAGGCAGATACTCTGGCACTGGCCTTACAAGGCTTCACACATGTCCTCCAAACTGTCGCCCAGTAGGGTGGTAGGAGTGATGTGGGCCTGGCTCAGGGAAGGGATGATGGCGAAAGGGGTCTTGGAAGTGGGGACGCCACTCAAAGCGCCCCCACGTCTGACCATTGCCCCCCTTCTCAACCAGTACCCGCAATGCTGCCTCCTCTCCAGGTGGCCGAGTCTGCCCCTGCACAGGTGCAGGTGAAGCAGTCTTTGGAGGGGCCCTCACAGGCACCGAAACCCAGAGGGCGTAGGCCCAAAGCATCAATCGGTCAGGGCATGAACAAGAGCAACCTGCCACTACCTCTGCTGCAGCCACAGGGGAAGCACCATGTAGGAGTAGTCGTAAGCGTACGGCGAAGGTTTTGTGAGCACAAAGGGGATGGACAAGGGTGTTTAACGGTTTGTCATGTTTTTTATTTATATTTGATTTTTGTTAATTGCACATTAAATATTATTATTGTCACCACTACTGTCACGTCTTGGCCATTCTTGACTGGCTTGTGTAGTAAGTCACTTTCATAAGGTTCACCATGAACACCCACACTTGATGCCACCCATTGGGTCACCCTACAGTGGGTGTATCTGTAGTTGCACGACTGTTTTGTGCAGTTGCCTGTGGAGCAGCACTGTGTTGTGGAGCTCCACGTGCTGGAGGTGGACGGCGTGCCTGGCGAGGCTGCTCGTCCTCTGATGAAGTCATGAATGCAGCCATGATGGTGTGAGTTTGCGGGGGTCCACAAAGTAGCTAAATGTGTTTGCACAGCAAAGTTTAGGGTATAAATGAAGCATTTTGAGTGGAAAGACAAAGGTGTTGCATCCAAAACTTTGTCTGAAGTGACAGCGTGCCCTGCTGCAATAAATGAGGTTTTTCCCCCACCTGTCAAATAATCCTTTGCATCTCCCACTGGCTGCTGGCTGAAACACGTCTGCTCCAACAGGGAGTGTTTCCCACAGCACGGGAAACACGCTGAGGATCCTTCAAAATTGCACCGCTGCCAAAATCTCCACTCAATGAGGTCTGTCAACTACCTCAAGTATCTAACTATCTAAAGCAGCATCCCGCCGGCTTTAATTGCGGGTGGGAGTCCCGCATTCGGGAGGTACGCGCGCACCCAAACGCGTCACTGGGGAACCCGGAAGTCAGCGGGTTGGAGCCGGGCTCCGAACCCGCTCCGAGATTCCGCCATTTTAGGAGCCGCCCCGCCCCCAACGCACCTGCTCGGCCATCCGAAAATCAGCCCCTATGACTCTACTGAAGTAGCACTTCAGATACCTGCGCAGGTGAGGCAGTGTTTAGAGGACTTGCCCTTTTCCTTCTAAGTGTCCACCCTCCGTAAACTTCAGCTCATCTGAAGCTCTGCTTCCCGTATCCTAACTTGCACCGAGTCCCGTTCACCCATCACCCTGTGCTCGCTGACCTACATTAGCTCCTGGTCCAACAACACCTCAAATTTAAAATTCTCATCCTTGTTTTCAAATCCCTCCATGGCCTTGCCAGTCCCTATCTCTGTAACCTCCTCCAGCCCTACAACCCTCTGAGATCTCTTGCGCATCCCCGATTTTAATCGCTCCACCATTGAGACATTTTACTACATTAAAGGTGCTATATAAATGCAAGTTGTTGTTGATGCACCCTTTGCAAAATTTGACCGTAGTATGTGCTGTGCATGTTGTAGTCCATTTCCTCAGGCGCTCAGCAGACAAATTAGCAGATCTTAAAGGGACTGCTGGAGGCTGCCGCAGCAAAGGTAATTTTAAGCTTCTTTTCTTATCTTATTGTGGTGGCGGGAAGAGCAAAGTGCTCCACCCAGCTCCACATTAAATCCGCGTGCTGCTGCCGGCCATCGCTCGCACCTCTCCTCCCCGCCCCTCCCCCAACCCCCCCACCGGTTGCCAGCCCCGCCCCTCCCAGACCCGACTGAGGACATCGGCCGGCATCCGAGTTGCCAAATTTGCTTCCCCCTCTGCGACCGATGAGCTGCCTCTGGGGCTGCGACTGTTGCCCGCAGCTCGCCAATAATAAACAAATGTGGTGGGCGTACTAATTTGCCTTGGTCCTGCCTCTGACCTCATTAGGCGAGGGCAGCGTGCACAGCACGGGGTCGTGTCCCCATTCAGGCGTGATCCCATTCCCCAGGCCATCATTCCTAATGACTTCCTCCGTCCCGGCTTGAGCTGAGCTTTGGCCAAAAGTTAAGAAGAAAGTCTGATGGTCTTGAGAAGATACTCCTAATGAGATCGTGAAGGAACACTGCTTTCCTTATTGTGATTTATACACCGGGAAAGAGGAAAGGATAATTGGGAGTCAAACGAATTAAAAATCGAGCGTTCATAGTTTCTGTCACGTGTTTATCAATCAAATGACACCTTTTGAAAGCGTCCAACTGGTCTGTCACTACAATATATAACGTAAGATATTTGGGTCAGATTTTGCCCACCCGAATCAGCAGGTTTTAGGAAGTAGTAAGGAACTTCCGAAGAAGGATAAGATATTAGAAGGCTGAAGAAGGTCTTCAAATGCTGAGTAAGCATTTAAGAGTGGAAAGTTCTCGAAAGTATTTAGATCAAAATACAAACTGTAATGTTTATCACACCAGTTAATTCAAGTGCATTAGCTTGAAAGTTGACAGAAGTACAGCATAACAGGAACAGAGAGTTACAGTACGCCTAAAGTTAGCTAAAGGCAACTGACGAAAGACAGCAATAACCACAAGTGATAACTCATCATAGATGTTCTGAGGAGAAGTCCCAAAGCATCCCAATGCCACAGCCTACCTCTTAAGAGAGAGATTGTATGATTTCATGTTCACATCACAATGGGACAGCATTAAATCTGGAAAACTATCAGCATCATATTGAATATAGACCATAAACTTGACCTTGCTAAGTAATCTGTAATCTCTCACACAAATGTAATTTTATTATACAGTTACTAAAAGAAGCCTAGCTATGGCTGACACATAGGGGGTCATTTTAACCGAACTCGCCTGGTGGGAAACCCACGGGACGTCAAGGGAGAGTAAAATCGGGCAGGGCATAAAACCAGCGTTGCCCACGATCTCGTCAGTTATCCGACGGGCGGGTTAGGTTAAAATTGGCCCTTTGTGATATCTTTGTTGTGCATATGGTCATGTAGGTTCTGGTGATTGACATTAAAGGGGTGAAATTGATCTTGAACGACGGTGCAAACTAGACGATAGTGAATTGGCAGCCCCTTTTACACCAAGCCCAATGGAAAAGAAAATCAAGAGCAATTTGACCTCCAATCTGTTTTAAACTGAAGTACATGGAGCACTTCAGGGGAAGCTAATGTAGACGTCATGGTGACATTTTCTGGGACCCTGTGCCGTTGGCAGTCGCTCACAGCTCCAAATATCCTACACACCGCGGCTGGTACTGTCATGTCATGTACTGTCACGTCATAAACGGCGACCTGCTCTTGCCCACTGTCCAAGCGCATTCACGCTTATTTCAGCCACGGAGTGGGGAAAGGGCTGCACGTTGCATTGCTGTGAGAGACAGCAGTCTCATCCATGTCTACTCCAGCATAACTGCTGCTAGGCTCCCTTTCACATTGCCCACTCACCTATGTGGGAGCAAACCTGAGGGCAGTAATGAGGTCAGTGAAGCCTGCCTCATGGCTTTCTCTATCTTACTTGTGCAGGTGTCAGCTGTGGCTCAGTTGGTAGCACTCTGAGTCAGAAGGTTGTGGGTTCAAGTCCCACTTCAGAGACTTCAGCACAAAATCTAGGCTGACATTCCAGTGCAGTACTGAGGGAGTCCTACACTGTTGGAGATGATGTCTTTCAAATGAGACGTTAAACTGAGGCCCATTTGCCCTCTCACGTGGATGTAAAAGATCCCATGGCACTATTTTGAAGAAGAGTAAGGGCATTCTTCCTGCTGTCCTGGAAAATATTTATTCCTCAACCAAAATCACCAAAAAAACAGCGTATCTGGTCATTATCTCATTGCTGTTTGTGGGACTTGGCTGCTGCATTTTCCACATTAGAATAGTGATTACACTTCAAAAGTACTTAATTGACTGTAAAGTGCCTTGGGACATCGTGACAGGCGCTATATCAATACAAGTTCTTTTCACCTTTTTAAAGAACTGCTGTGACCTTCTGAAATCTAGCCCCTACCCCACCCAATCTTCAAGTTCCCAGCAACTCACAGAGTGAATGCGGGCGGCTCACATGGAATTGATGGTGAGGCCCAAACTGTAATTTGAGGAGAGACTAGCTGTATGGAGCCCAGGCAGCCCCACAGCCCGATGTAGAGAGTTCCTGCTGAAGATCAGAAATCCCCACCCCCCCATGACTTAGAATCATAGAATCTTACAGCACAGAAGAAGGCCATCGACCATCGTACCTGTACCAGCTCTTTGAAAGAGCTATTCAATTAGTCCCACTCCCCTGCTCTTTCCCTATAGCTTTGCCGTGAAAGTAAAAATGGGAAGAGATGGAAAATGGACTGTCGACTCGTTCTCACCCATTTTACACTGTCGCACAAAGTCAAAATGACCCTCTTGCAATTTAGCCAACTTTGAGGAGCTGATTGAACCAGAATCAGTAGTAAGTTGAATTCTCTACTGTGACTGAAGCCTACCATCATATGTATAATTTAAAGACGTTCAGAATAGATTAAAAAAAAATAATATTGCTTGCATGGCAGGATGGAAAAATATCTTTTCTCTGATATATAATTCACAATACAATACAGTACATTACACATTTTTTATTTCAAGGGCTTACAGGAATAAACCAAAACGTTGCATTCATGGTTGATTGCTAAAATTTTATAACTCTCCCAGTGCTATTCTATCACTACCTATGTGGAAAGAATATCTTTGCAAAATGTGCTGTGAAAATTATTATTGTTATGAAAAGTAATGTATCTGTGAAATTATATAATCCAAACCAAATAGGAGATTAATTATAACAGACTACAGGAGGACATAGACAGACTGGTGAAATGGGCAGACACATGGCAGATAAAATTTAACACAAAGATGTCTGAAGATGTCTAAAACCCATCTGGTTCACTAATGTCCTTTAGGGAAGGAAACTTGCCGTCCTTATCCGGTCTGGTCTATATGTGACTCCAGACCCACAGCAATGTGGTTGATTCTTAATTGCCCTCAGAAATGGCCTAGCAAGCCACTCAGTTGTACAATCTCGCCAAAAAAAGTCATAAGAATAAAACTGGATGGACCACCCGGCGTCGGACCACTAGGCACCGGACAGGACAAAGGCAAACCAAGCCCAGTCGACATCTGGGGACTTGTGCCAAAATTGGGGGAGCTGTCCCACAGACTAGTCAAACAACAGCCTGACATAGCCATACTCTCAGAATCATACCTTTCAGCCAACGTCCCAGACTCTTCCATCACCATCCCTGGATATGTCCTGTCCCACTGGCGGGACAGACCCACCAGAGGTGGTGGTACAGTGATATACAGTCAGGAGGGAGTGGCCCTGGGAGTCCTCAACATTGACTCCGGATCCCATGAAATCTCATGGCATCAGGTCAAACACGGGCAAGGAAACCTCCTGCTGATTACCACCTACCGTCCTCCCTCTGCTGATGAATCAGTCATCTTCCATGTTGAGCACAACTTGGAGGGAGCACTGAGGGTAGCAAGGGCACAGAATGTACTCTGGGTGGGGGACTTCAATGTCCATCACCAAGAGTGGCTCGGGAGCACCACTACTGACCGAGCTGGCCAAGTCCTGAAGGACAGAGCTGCCAGACTGGGCCTGCGGCAGGTGGTAAGTGAACCAACATGAGGGAAAAACCTACTTGACCTCGTCCTCACCAATCTACCTGTCGCAGATGCATCTGTCCATGACGGTAATGATAGGAGTGACCACAGCACAATCCTTGTGGAGACGAAGTCCCGTCTTCACACTGAGGACACCATCCAACGTGTTGTGTGGCACAACCACCGTGCTAAATGGGATAGATTCAGAACAGATCTAGCAGCTCAAAACTGGGCATCCATGAGGCGCTGTGGGCCATCAGCAGCAGTAGAATAATATTCTAGCACAATCTGCAACCTCATGGCCTGGCATATTCCTCACTCTACCATTACCAACAAGCCAGGGAATCAACCCTGGTTCAATGAGGAGTGTAGAAGAGCATGCCAGGAGCAGCACCAGGCGTACCTAAAAATGAGGTGCCAACCTGGTGAAGCTACAACTCAGGACTAAATGCATGCTAAACAGTAGAAGTAATATGCTATAGACAGAGCGAACAGATCAGATCAAAGCTCTGCAGTCCTTCCACATCCAGTCGTGAATGGTGGTGGACAATTAAACAATTAGGAAATATAGGAAACATAGGAACATAGAAACAGGAGTAGGCCATTCAGCCCCTCGTGCCTGCTCCGCCATTTGATAAGATCATGGCTGATCTGTGATCTAACTCCATATACCTGCCTTTGGCCCATATTCCTTAATACCTTTGATTGCCAAAAAGCTATCAATCTCAGATTTAAATTTAGCAATTGAGCTAATTAACAAGAGGAGGAGGCTCCGTGAACATCTCCATCCTCAATGATGGCAGAGTCCAGCACGTGAGTGCAAAAGACAAGGCTGAAGCGTTTGCAACCATCTTCAGCCAGAAGTGCCAAGTGGATGACCCATCTCGGCCTCCTCCCAATATCCCCACCATCACAGAAGCCAGTCTTCAGCCAATTCGATTCATTCCACATGATATCAAGAAACAGCTGAGTGCACTGGATACAGCAAAGGCTATGGGCCCTGACAACATCCCGGCTGTAGTGCTGAAGACTTGTGCTCCAGAACTAGCTGCGCTTCTAGCCAAGCTGTTCCAGTACAGCTACAACACTGGCATCTAACCGACAATGTGAAAAATTGCCCAGGTATGTCCTGTCTACAAAAAGTATGACAAATCCAATCCAGCCAATTATCGCCCCATCAGTCTACTCTCAATCATCACCAAAGTGATGGAAGGTGTCGTCGACAGTGCTATCAAGCGGCACTTACTCTTCGATAACCTGCTCACCGATGCTCAGTTTGGGTTCCGCCAGGACCACTCGGCTCCAGACCTCATTACAGCCTTGGTCCAAACATGGTCCAGGGGTGAAGTGAGAGTGACTGCCCTTGACATCAAGGCAGCATTTGATCGAGTGTGGCACCAAGGAGCCCTAGTAAAATTGAAGTCAATGGGAATTAGGGGGAAAACTCTCCAGTGGCTGGAGTCATACCTAGCACAAAGATAAGGAAGATGGTAGTGGTTGTTGGAGGCCAATCATCTCAGCCCCAGGACATTGCTGCAGGAGTTCCTCAGGTTAGTGTCCTAGGCCCAACCATCTTCAGCTGCTTCATCAATGACCTTTCCCCCATCATAAGGTCAGAAATGGGGATGTTTGCTGATGATTGCACAGTGTTCCGTTCCATTCACAACCCCTCAGATAATGAAGCAGTCTGTATCCACATGCAGCAAGACTTGGACAACATTCAGGCTTGGGATGATAAGTGACAAGTAACATTTGCATCAGACAAGTGCCAGGCAATGACCATCTCCAGCAAGAGAGAGTCTAACCACCTCCCCTTGACATTCAACGACATTACCATCGCCGAATCTCTCACCATCAACATCCTGGGGGTCACCATTGACCAGAAACTTAACTGGACCAGCCACATAAATACTGTGGCTACAAGAGCAGGTCAGAGGCTGGGTATTCTGCAGCGAGTGACTCACCTCCGGACTCCCCAAAGCCTTTCCACCACCTACAAGGCACAAGTCAGGAGTGTGATGGAATACTCTCCACTTGCCTGGATGAGCGCAGCTGCAACAACACTCAAGGAGCTCCACACCATCCAGGACAAAGCAGCCTGTTTGATTGGCACCCCATCCACCATCCTAAACATTCACTCCCTTCACCACTGGCGCACCATTGCTGCGGTATGTGCCATCCACAGGATGCACTGCAGCAACTCGCCAAGGCTTCTTCGACAGCACCTCCTAAACCCGCGACCTCTACCACCTAGAAGAACAAGGGCAGCAGGCACATGGGAACAACACCACCTGCACGTTCCCCTCCAAGTCACACACCATCCCGACTTGGAAATATATCGCCATTCCTTCATCGTCGCTGGGTTAAAATCCTGGAACTCCCTTCCTAACAGCACTGTGGGAGAACCTTCATCACACGGACTGCAGCGGTTCAAGAAGGCGGCTCACCACCACCTTCTCAAGGGCAATTAGGGATGGGCAATAAATGCCGGCCTTTCCAGCGATGCCCACATCCCTTGAACAAACAGCTCAGCCATGAGTCTAATTGTGGAGAATGATGGTCGGGTCAATAAATATTTTGCATTAGTTTTCCCACATGATGAGAATGTACGTGTAGTAAGGGGAATTGTTAATGATAACTGTCGGAATATATACAGCAGCGTGTGGCAATTAACATTGGTCCTCATTACTTACTGTGGCATTTCTCTACAAATTGGGTGCCTTCCAAATGTGGCAAATTACAGATTATAGATCCTGTGTTTGCCTCTTTCACTATGATCTCCTACATCGAACTTACAGCACAGAAACAGGCCATTCAGCCCAATTGGTCTGTGCTGGTGTTTATGCTCCACTCGAGTTTCCTCCCACCTTATTTCATCTAACCCTGTCAGCATATCCTTCTATTCCTTTCTCCTTCATGTACTTGTACAGCTTCCCCTTAAATGCATCTATGCTATTTGCCTCAACACCTCCGAGTGGTAGCGAGTTTCACATTCTTACCACTCTCGGTGAAGAAGTTTTTCCTGAATTCCCTATTGCATTTATTCGTGACTATCTTATATGTATGACCCCTAGATTTGGATTCCCCCATGAGTGGAAACATCTTCTCTACATTTACCTTATCAAACCCTTTCATAATTTTTAAAGGCCTCTATCATGTCACCTTTCAGCCTTCTGTTTTCTGGAGTAAAGAGGCCCAGCCTGTTCAGTCTTTCCTGATCATTGTAACTTCTCAGTTTTGGTATCATCTTTGTAAATCTTTTTTGCACCTTCTCCAGTGCCTCTAATATCCTTTTTTGTAATATGGAGACCAGAACTGTGCACAGTACTCCAAGTGTGGTCTATCCAAGGTTCCATACAAGTTTAACATAACTTCTCTGCTTTTCAATTCTATTCCTCTAGAAATGAACCGCCTGCTAGACACTAATTTCTATGGGCAGAGGGTCACCTGCACCTCCGTCGTAACTTTGGTGGAAGATCAATGGAAACCCTGGAAAAGTGGCATCGACGTTGAAGAACCTCTGTGGAAATTCACCCCCTCTGTTTGCTTCTGGGTCGCTCTCATGACATGCAGCAGCCATTTAATGTCTCTTTGTGCCACCCACAATAATCTCTAAGGTTTATCTATGAGGCAGGTTTTTCAAGATCCCTTTGCTCACTCCATGAGCACAACACAATCCCTATCTGTTCCAAAGATCCTTTCGCCTGGAATATTTAGCTCTCAATCATTCTCAGGTTGTAGCTAGGCCTATCCATTGGCGACTACATCATGCTCTTTCAGGTGAATTTTGTGTTTCCAGCTCACTTATTGAATCATGTAATTGTAGAATCTTACAGCACAGAAGGAGGCCATTCAGCCCATCGTGCCTGTGCTGGCTCTTTGAAAGAGCTATCCAATCAGTCCCACTCCCCCTGCCCTTTTCCCATTGCCCTGCAATTTTTTCCTTTTCAAGTATTTATCCAATTCCCTTTTGAAAGTTACTACTGAATCTGCTTCCAGCACCTTTCAGGCAATTTACTTTTTATTTCATTTTAAATTTTGTTATTTCTTGTGCTACAGAATTCTTATCAGGGTAACTGTCTCACCCTAAACATGTGTCCTTCTGGTCGTTTTCTCACATTTTTTGACACAGTTGGGATTTTCCCCTCCCACCCCCCCACCCCTTAACTAGTTTATATCTTTCCCCCTCTGCCATAATTACCCTTTCTGCAAGGACGCAGTTTAGGTGAAGGCTGTCCTATTTGAAAAGCCTTTCCTGGCCCTAAAAGTGTCCCAGGAATCTGAAACCCATCCTTCTACACCATCCTTTCAGCCGCGCTTTGACAATCTTCATCTTTCTCTCCCTGTCTGGCCCAGTGTGTGGCACTGGGAGTAATCCAGAGATTACCACCCCGGAGATTCTGCTTCTTAATCTAGGATTTAGCTCCTTGAAGTCCCTGGCATTTGAGAAGCAACATACCATTCAGGACTCTGGATCACAGCTACAAAAGAAACTCTCTACCCCTCTGGCTATAGATTCCCCCACAATTGCCAATCATATATTCTTACTACCCTTACTGTTTTCCCCATGGGGAACCACTTGTTCCCCAGTGACTTGCAGTCCCTCATGGTTACGCTCCGAAACACAGTGGGAAGATTCTCTCTGCTCTCTGTGTTAATGACATCA
Organism: Heptranchias perlo; assembly: GCF_035084215.1. Lineage (NCBI taxonomy): Eukaryota > Metazoa > Chordata > Chondrichthyes > Hexanchiformes > Hexanchidae > Heptranchias > Heptranchias perlo. The sequence goes on along the minus strand of NC_090329.1, from coordinate 15,899,523 downwards.
TAAACACTATAGGAAGATTTTCTCCGATCTCGTGTTAGTGACATCGTAATGCAATGGGAAGATTTCCACTTGTCTCTATGTTAGTGTCATCGTAAGCACAGTGGGACACTGTCCTCTTGTCATTGTGTTAATAACACCGTAAGCACAGTAGGAAGATTTCCTCTTGTCTTTGTGTTAGTAACATCGTAAGCACAGTGGGAAGAATTCTTCTTGTATCTGATTAGTGACATCGTAAGCATAGTGGGAAGATGTTCTCTTGTATCTGTATTAGTGACACCGTAAGCGAAGTGGAACGATGTCCTCTTGTCTCCGTGTTAGTGACATCGTAAGCACAGTGGGAAGATTTCCCCTTGTCTCCGTGTTAGTGACATCGTAAGCACAGTGGGAAGATTTCCCCTTGTCTCCGTGTTAGTGACATCGTAAGCACAGTGGGAAGATTTCCCCTTGTCTCCGTGTTAGTGACATCGTAAGCACAGTGGGAAGATTTCCCCTTGTCTCCGTGTTAGTGACATCGTAAGCACAGTGGGAAGATTCGTTCTGGTTTCAATTCATTAGACTCTTCTTGAACACAACTGGAAGATTTCCTCTATTTGCTATTTCTAACAAAATCGTAAAATCATTCTAAAAGAGCAGGCTTACGATTTCACTAGAAATAGCGATCAGAGAAAAATCTGTCTAGAAAGCCACAAAGGAAACCTTCCTCATTTGCATTTCCAAATTAAAAAAATAATTTATTACTTATTAATATCATAGTTTGTTCTTTAAATTTCCATAATGATAACACATTTTCACTTGTTAAATAACTTTATTGTGTCTAAGTATATGCTCTAATTCATATTCTGAAGTATTAATTGCTTCAAGCTCTCTCCTTTGAGAACTGAAGCTCTCTAAATCTATTCATATTCCTCAAGGATATCTGAATAGTTACAACAGCAACGACATCTTGCATTTAATATAGTGCCTTTAATGTAGTATAATGTCCCAAGGCGCTTCACAGGAGCGTTATCAAACAAAATTTGACACCGAGCCACACAAGGTGATATTAGGACAGGTGACCAAAAGCTTGGTCAAAGAGGTAGATTTTAAGGAGCGTCTTAAAGGAGGAGAGAGAGGTAGAGAGGCGGAGAGATCTTAGGATCTAGGCAGCTGAAGGCACGGCCACCAACGGTGAAGTAATGAAAATCGGGGATGCGCAAGAGGCCAGAATTTAAAGAGCACAGAGATCTCAGGCAGTTGTAGGGCTGAAGAAGGTTGCAGAGATAGGGAGGGGCGAGGCCATGGAGGGATTTGAAAACAAGGATGAGAATTTTAAAATCGAGGCGTTGCTGGACCAAATGCCAATGTAGGTCAGTGAGCACAGAGGTGATGGGTGAACGGGACTTGGCACGAGTCAGGATACAGGCAACAGAGTTTACGGAGGGTGCAAGGTTGGAGGCCGGCCAGGAGAGCATGGGAATAGTTGAGGTAACAAAGGCATGCAAGAGGGTTTCAGCCGCAGATGAGTTGAGGCAGGCGGAGACGGGCAATTGCGATGCTGTGAGAGGGGAGCTGCAAATTCATGGGAAACATTTAGAACAGTGATCAATAGAGTCCAGGAGAAATATATCCCACTAAAAGGCAAGAACAAATTAACTGGTAATGACACACCATGATGAATAAAGAAATAAGGGCAAAATTGAAACTAAAGAAAAAGGCATACACTAAGCACATAGACAACAAAGGAGAGGATGACAAAAGGGAATACGAAAAGGTTAGGAAAGAAGTCAAAAAAACAATTAGGAAGGCAAAGAGGAACGATGAGATTAAATTATCAAGGAATATAAAAAGAAATGGTAAAGTATTCTACAGACACTTAAATAACAAAAGAAAAATCAGGTCAGGGATAGGGCCACTAAGGGATACACACAATAAACTCACAGGTAATGACAGCGAAATGGCAGAAACATTAAATATTACATTGCCTCAGTATTTACCAGGGAGGCTAATATCGTGGACATGACATTAGAAGAAGAGATCAAAAAAGATGTAAAGACATTTAAGATAGAAAGGGAGGAAGTAATTGATAAACTAATCAAACTTAGAGAGGGTAAAACCCCTGGTCCGGATGGATTGCATCCGGGTATATTAAAAGAAGTTAAGGAAGAGATAGCAGAGGCACCATTACAAATACATAAAAATTAATTAGAAAAAGGAATAGTGCCAGAGGACTGGCGGACAGTTAATGTGATTCCTATATTTTAAAATGGAGATAGAACAAATCCAGGGAACTATAGACCAATTAGCTTAACGTCGGTGGTAGGGAAGATAATGGAATCTTTACTCAAATATGTAATAGAAAAACACCTAGAAAATGAAAATATAATAAAGAATAGTCAACACGGATTTCAAAAGGAAAGATCATGCTTGATCAACCTTATTGAATTCCTTGAAGAAGTAACAGAAAGAGTAGACAAGGGTAATGTAATAGATGTAATAGATTTGGATTTTCAAAAGGGCCTTCAATAAAGTACCACATAGTAGACTCATGACTAAGGTCAGAGCATGTGCTCAATTGCTAAATTTAAATCTGATAGATAGCTTTTTGGCAACCAAAGGTATTAAGGGATATGGGCCAAAGGCAGGTATATGGAGTTAGATCACAGATCAGCTATGATCTTATCAAATGGCGGAGCAGGCACGAGGGGCTGAATGGCCTACTCCTGTTCTTATGTTCCTATGTGGAGTCAGGGGACAAGTAGTAGAATGGATAGCAGACTGGCTACAAAACAGAAAACAGAGTAGGAGTTAAGGGTAGTTACTCAGAGTGATAAAAGGTAGAAAGTGATGTTCCACAGGGATTGGTGCTGGGACCACTGTTGTTCACCATTTATATAAACGATTTGGACTCGGAAATTGGAAGTACAATTTCAAAATTTGCGGACGACACCAAATTGAGGGTATAGTTAATACTGAGGAGGACTGCAACAAAATACAGGAAGACATTAATGAACTTGCAGAATGTGCGTATAATTGGCAAATGAATTTCAATATAGATAAGTGTGAGGTGGTGAATTTTGGTCAGAAGAATAAGGAGGCCCTTGGAAAATAAGAGTCTAAACAGGATGGAGGAGCAGATGGATCTGGGGGTAGAGATACACAAATCAGTAAAAGTAGCGACGCAGGTTAATAAGGCCATCAAAAAAGCAAAAAAAGCACTGGGTTTCATTTCTAGAAGGATAGAATTGAAAAGCAGGGAAGTTATGTTAAACATGTATGGAACCTTGGTTAGACCACACTTGCAGTACTGTGAACAGTCCTGGTCTCCATATTATAAAAAGGATATAGAGGCACTGGAGAAGGTGCAAAAAAGATTTACTAGGATGATACCAGAACTGAGAGGTTATACCTATCAGGAAAGATTGAACAGGCTGGGGCTCTTTTCTCTAGAAAAGAGAAGACTGAGGGGAGACCTGATAGAGGTCTTTAAGATTGTGAAAGAGTTTGATAGGTTAAAGTTAGAGAAGATGTTTGCACTTGTGGGGGGAGACCAGAACTAGGGCCATAGATATAAGATAGTCACCAATAAATCCAATAGGGAATACAGGAGAAATTTCTTTACCCAGAGATTGGTTAGAATGTGGAACTCGCTACCACAAGTAGTAGTTGAGGCGAATAGCATAGATGCATTTAAGGGGAAGCAAGATGAATACATGAAGAGAAAGGAATAGAAGGATATGCAGGTAAGGTTAGATGAAATAAGGTGGGAGGAAGCTCGAGTGGAGCATAAACACCGGCAAGGGCCTGTTGGGCCGAATGGCCTGTTTCTGTCTGGACATTCTGCGTAATTCTTCTGGAATGGATGAGCTAAGGTGGGACAAATGGCCTTCCACATCCTTATCATCTTGGGATAACCCATTATTAATTCATCTACTTAATTTTATATTTGTGTTAATTTTTTTAATCCTTATCAAGGTGATGAATGATCGTGATGGAGAATGCCACTCACCTTTCAGGATCTTCAATCTTTCTTTATTCCTTCATGAAAAGGAACTTGGGATTGAGTTGTGTTTATAAAGTGTTGTGTTTTAAAACAAAGGATATATTAGCCTTGGAGGGGGTGCAGTGCAGATTCACTAGAATGGTACTGGGACTAAAAGAGTTAAATTATGAGGACAGGTTGCATAGACTAGTCTTGTATTCCCTTGAATATAGAAGATTAAGGGGTGATCTAATTGAGGTGTGTAAGATGATTAAAGGAATTAATAGGGTAGATAGAGAGAAACTATTTCCTGTGGTGGGGGAGTCCAGAACAAGGGGGCATAACCTTAAAATTAGAGCTAGGCCGTTCAGGGGTGATGTCAGGAAGCACTTCTTCACACAAAGGGGAGTGGAAATCTGGAACTCTCCCAAAAAGCTGTTGAGGCTGGGGGTCAATTGAAAATTTCAAAACTGAGATTGCTAAATTTTTGTTAGGCAAGGGTATGAAGGGTTACAGAACCAAGGCGGGTAGATGGAGTTAAGATACAGATCAGCCCTGATCAAACTGAATGGCGTTGCAGGTTCAAGGGGCTGAATTGCCTACTCCTGTTCCTATGTTCCTATCTATGGGAAGCATCAACAGATAAGAAAAGCGGTCGATACCAAATGCTTCAGTGCAGTGCAGCAGCAATGGTGTTCGTGGCAGAAAAAGTTGGTTTGTGGTCGGGCTTAAGGCCTACCAATTCATGGGCCGTTATTGCATTTGTAATCTTCCACAGGAGTGACGGAGTTCTCCGTGTAAAAGGTGGGGCTGAATGACTTTCTCCTCTTCCTATGATGCCAGGAATTTTCTCAAGGGGCCGTCGCAACTTTGGCGGAAATCATAGGTAAATGGGGTTTCCAACAATCTTCCACCGAGGTGACAATGACCGATTGGGAGAACCCCTGAGGAAATTCTCAGTGAAAGTGAATTTGCACAGGCTTGAAAATTAAAGGCCGGAGGCTACAGGCATTGAAGAGATGTATTAAAACCAGATAGGCCAGTTTGTGGAACGTCACACCGCATAGTCTATTTCAAACTTATATAATTATGGTCAATTGTCTCATTCCCAGGCCCATTAGGCAGGATGACTCCCATTCATTTTGAGATCAGCAGGCAATTTTTTTTTTTAAAAAGAGAGAAGCTGAAGTCAGTTTTTATTAATGACTGCACATAGTGACACCACAAGTCCCAGCCAGAATGGAGATGATTGGGTAATTCCCAATCATCTCCATTCTGGCCAAGACTTGTCAATCACGCCTGGAGACCGCACTGCTGTAAGTAACTGGGATTGATCTTATACACATAATTTATATTATATAACTATCCCCCACTCACTGCATTTTGCTGGAGAAATAATCCTGCTTTTATTGGGAGATGTTGCTGTAGTTTGGATCATGAGTTTTGTTTGCTGTAGTTCATAGAGACTCTGTTTAAATAGACTCTGTTTGATAAGTAAATAGACTATTTGCTGTCGTGCACTGTTTAAGTAGACTCTGTTTGCTGAGTAAACAGACTTTGTTTGCTATAAAATAATCTCTTTGCTGTAAGTCCTGCCCTACCTCCAACTCGTTGGTTGAAACAGTGGTATCAAATACTCACTTTGTTTATTAACATGCCTACTGGTAAATCACTAACTGAGTGTCACAGGTCCTCCCCCTGGCTAAGAACACAGAGAAAAAGGGCAAAGAGAGATATGAGCAGTCAGTCAGGTTTTAAAAAGGAGACTACCAGGTGTAGGCCTGGGCCTGGAAGCTAAGATATAGGAGGTCCGTTTGTGCAGTTAGAAGAAAGGTAATGGCATAAAACAAGTAAGTCAGGCCATTGAACACACAAGGTATGTGGTTCATTATTATTTTTTAGGGGGAGAAGTGAGATTGAGTTTAGACGTGCAATTTGCTTTGGCTGTTACTCAGAATATTCACTTGTTGTCTGAAATATAAAATAGCTTAATGATTCATACCTGGCCCGGAGTTTCAGTCCATCTTCAAAAGGATGGAGAAGGATGTTACAAGCCTGAGTTACATTATCATATAATTAGATATTGGACTGTATGGACACACTCCTAAACGTATGATGCTCGGAGCATTTATTGTCGTGATCAGCACCGCTGTATCCATGAGAATATCTAAAGCAGACCCAAAACGTGTAAGAATCACACTTCTCTACTTTTGACAGAGGGCATAAGTTCTTCTGGTACCTCATTGGCTAAACCCTTCAGATGGTTAATAAATGAGTTAACAACTGTGTTAAAAGAATTTTAGTTATCCAATGTGCCAGCAGATGAAATTAACCCACCTTCATGTACCGACATGACCCTTTCAGTATGGCCAGATCCATAGTCAAGCTCCTTCCACCATACTCAATCCTAAACTTAATGGGGCTCTCCTTCCACAGCAGAGTACTCCTTCCTGAGCCGGGCACTCCTTCCTGAACAGAGTAATTTTCAAAAGGTCTTTGATAAGGTAACACATAGTAAACTCATGACTAAGATCAGAGCATGTGGAGTCAGGCGACAGGTAGCAGAATGGATAGCAAGCAGGCTACAAAACAGAAAACAGACAGGAGGGATTAAGGGTAACTACACAGACTGGTAAAAGGTGGGAGGTGGTGTTCCACACAGATTGGTGCTGGGACCACCATTGTTCATAATTTACATGAACGATTTGGACTCAGAATTCGGAAGTACAATTTCAAAATTTGCAGACAATACGAAATTGGGAGGTATCGTTGATACAAAGGAAGAATGCATCAAAAAGCAAGAGGACGTTAATAAACTTGGAAAATGGGTGTATAATTGGCAAATGAATTTCAATATAGATAAGTGTGAGATGGTGCATTTTGGTAGGAAGAATAAGGAGGCCACATACTGCTTGGATAATAAGAGTCTTAATGGGGAAGAGGAGCAGAGCGATCTGGAGGTACAGATACACAAATCACTAAAAGTAGTGACGCAGTTTAATAAGGCCATCAAAAAAGGCAAACCAAGCACTGGGGTTCATTTCTAGAGGGATAGAATTGAAAAACAGAGAAATTATGTTAAACTTGTATCGAACCTCAGTTAGACCACATTTGGAATACTGTGCACAGTTCTGGTCTCCATATTATAAAAAGGATTTAGAGACACTGGAGAAGGTGCAAAACAGATTCACAAGGATGATACCAGAACTGAGAGGATATACTTATCAGGAATGGCTGAACAGGCTGGGGCTCTTTTCTCTAAAAAAGAGAAGGCTGCGAGGTGAACTGATAGAGGTCTTTAAGGTTATGAAAGGGTTTGATAGGTTAGACACAGAGAAAATGTTTCCACTTGTGGGGGAGACCAGACTAGAGGTCATCAATATAGGATAGCCACTAATAAATAGGGAATTCTGGAGAAACTTCTTTACCCAAAGAGTGGTAAGAATGTGGAACATGCAACCACAAGGAGTAGTTGATGCAAATAGCACAGATGTATTTAAGGGGAAGCTAGATAAGCACATGAAGGAGAAAGGAATAGAAGGATATGCTGATAGGGTTAGATGAAGTAGGGAGGGAGGAGGCTCGTGTAGAGCATAAACACCAGCATGGACCTGTTGGGCCGAATGGCCTGTTTCTGTGCTGTAGACTCAATGTAACTCGATGTACTCCATCCTGAGCTGAGCTCTCCTTTCTCAGCAGGGCTCTCCTTCCTCACCTTCCTCTCCTTCTAAAAAAAATGAGTAAAATGATAACTTTAGGACACTGTCACTTTAAACAATGCAGTGGGCCGTGCACAGGCTGCAAGTCTTGTTACACTACTTGCTGCAGGCTCATAATAACATGAGAATGTACTTAACGCTCGATAATACAACACTTTCTGAGTCCACACCTTGCTTCACACCTCCAGTGAAAACTGGTGCGGAGGAACCATAGTCAGTGTCACTGAGTGGCCGGAATCCAATGCCTTGATGTGAATTGCTCTTCGCATGTGTCAGGCTAATAAGATTAATGCACTGGGTGCCAAAAGGAATCTCCAGTTGGACATGCACAGGATACACTCCGTGAAACATAACACGTATGTGGTTCTGAGGTCATTGTAGGATGGTTAATATCAAATTGTTTTGTACTACTTGAGTTTGGCAGTATCTAAAATCGAACCGTGTCAAATGGCAATAGAAGTAATTACTGGCGAGGGCTGTAGCAAATGTTTAATCATGTGTTTTTTTTTTCTCTCCTGTTACCAAAAGACACGAGTAGTGGGCTGTTAACACAATTATTGGCGTTGAAGTTGTTTAAGTTTCACTCAATGTGAAGCCAGCCCGTCTTGATGGAAGGCAAGCATCTCGCTTTTTCTCATTTATTTTCCTGTCCTTCTTAATAATTTTAATTTTTACTGACAATATCGGCTTCATTAAAGACAAAGTTACAAGCAACACTTTTGAAGGAATTAACTTGGCAGGCTGCACTCGCCTGGTTCCTCCCAAATGAATTCCAATTAAACTGTAATTAATTTTTAGTAAAACCAAAGGAAGCGGATTCGCAAGCTGTATGTCTCAGTCCGTGGGTGCTACACATACTGGAAATACCTCACAGGTTGACTGACTTTTGAAAGAGAAAGATAGGTTAACATTTTGGGTTGGTCCCTTCATAAGACCAGAGGGGGGTCGATTTTAACTGTTTCCAACCATTTGTTTTACATCCCACCTCATTTTCATTTCCATTGAAGTTAACGTAAAACTTGAGGGCTACCTACTGCCGCCTGTTCCCCACCCTGCGGCAACAGTTAAAGTCGATTTCTGTGTTCTCGTGCGGACACTGACTCACTTGCTGTGTGTCTCCAGCGTTTACCCTTTCTATTTCAGATTTCTTGTACTCGCTATTTTTTAAACTCGGGTACAGTATGTTGTGTTCCAGTGTCCCAACGACAATTGACCTATGATATATTAAAGGGTTGTTCTCATGATTGAGCAGTCCTGGCGAGGAATGGTGCTCACAGGGAATGTGGTGGGGAAATTATGGGCTCACGGTGCCTCATTTTCCAGCCATTTTAATTGAAATCAGGGTCAACGACGCACACAGTTCCAGTAAATACTATGCTTACTTACTGCAACACTTTTTCTCTGTCACACTCTTTTCTGTCACATTTCACCTGTCATGCCTTTTCGGTGACACTAATGCTTTTCTTATTGATTTAATTTACTTCTGAGTCCTCCATGCTTGATCTCCAAGACAGGTAGCACTATTGTCTACTTACCTCCCAAGAGCCCCTAGCTGCATCTTGGCCTCGAGCTAAAGTGGCACTGTGGGAATCCGTCGAGGCCGTTACAGCTTTTGGGTAAGATTTTGGAGATAATTTCAACCTCACCCACCCATCGGAAAACTGACTCTATCAGACTGGCCGCCCTTTACACGTCCTGCCTGATCTTAGTTTCCATTGAACATAGGAACAGGAGTAGGCCATTCAGCCCCTCGTGCCTGCTCTGCCATTTGATAAGATCATGGCTGATCTGTGATCTAACTCCATATACCTGCCTTTGGCCCATATCCCTTAATACCTTTGGTTGCCAAAAAGCTATCTATCTCAGATTTAAATTTAGCAATTGAGCTAGTAGCAATTGCCATTTGCGGAAGAGAGTTCCAAACTTCTACCACCCTTTGTGTGTACAAATGTTTTCTAATCTCACTCCTGAAAGGTCTGGCTCTAATTTTTAGACTGTGCCCCCTACTCCTAGAATCCCCAGCCAGCGGAAATAGTTTCTCTCTATCCACCTTATCTGTTCCCCTTAATATCTTATAAACTTCGATTAGATCACCCCTTAACCTTCGAAACTCTAGAGAATACAACCCCAATTTGTGTAATCTCTCCTCGTAACTTAACCCTTGAAGTCCGGGTATCATTCTAGTAAATGGCGTGTAAAACAGGCAGCGAACACCATCCCATCAGTAACCCCCTCCCAGGCGCATTTGGTTAAAATTACCCCTAATTTCTATCGAGCTGACCAATTTTTAAAATTCTAAAATGATTGTTCTTTTACATACAATTCTCTGCCACAAACCATTGTTGGCGGCAGAGTCGATGAATTCTTTTAAAAGGGAATGACATAGTTACTTGAAAGAAAGGGAATATTTAAAGGGGATGGGAAGTGAGCAGGTGAGTGGGATTACACCAGGTGGCTCACGTGGAGAAAAACTCCGGCACAGATTTGAAGGGCTGGACGGCCTGTTTCTGGGAACATAGGAACATCAGGAACAGGAGTAGGCCATTCAGCCCCTCGAGCCTGCTCCGCCATTCAATTAGATCTTGGCTGATCTGCACCTCAGCTCCATTTGCCTGCCTTTGCTCCTTTTCCCTTGATACCCTTACCCTTACCCAACAAAAATCTAGGGATCTCGATCTTGAAAGCTCCAATTGTCCCAGCATCCACTGCCTATCGGGGGAGAGTGTTCCAGATTTCTGTTACCCTGTGCTGTAACATTCTCCGATTCTCAGTCTTCATAACTATAGAACGCCCCCCCCTCCCCCCTTCAGTCTCCTTCCTGTTAGAATCTTACAGCACAGAAGGAGGCCACTCGGCCCATCGTGCCCGTGCCGGCTCCCCGAAAGAGCTATCCAACCAGTCCCACTTGCTTCCTGTTTCCCCATAGCCCTGCAAATTTTACCTTTTCAGGTTTATATCCAATTCCCTTTTGAAAGTTGACTGTCAGCTTAAAAAAAGCTGATGATTGACATGTATGATGCTGGTAAATTACTACAAACAACCAGAACATGTGATACCCTGGTACCAGTAACCTGGTGTGGCATCACTTCATTTGTTCATGCTTATAACACCATTCTTGTGACATTACCAAGCTCACCATTTGCATTAAAATGAACGCCAAGACCATTGCGTTCACTGTAGAGCCTTCCAGTTACAATCTTCAGGCTTTTAAATTTTGTTTGATAATGCTCCTGGGACATTTTACCACATTAAAGGCGCTGTATAAACGCAAGTTGTTGTTGTTGTTGCTGCAGGTATCAACAGTTCATTACTTGGTCCCCTCACCTTGTTGCTCAATAAGAAAGCTCAATTATGTTAAAGACCTATCAGACTCAGATTAAAGAACTTCTCCTGATTAGATAGCAATATAATTAAATCATATTTAGCAGACAGGCAAATTAGCAGCTCATTTTATTTCCACAAGGGCACGGTATGAGTGAATTATAATGCAGCACCAGCCCACACCTGAACCGAACGGGTCACAATGGATTGTTGATAGCTCGCAGATTAATCTAAAATCCTCAGTATCGTTATTTATTTCACAATTATGTTTCGAACAATTAATTTCACATAACAAAACTCTAATTACCTATTATACTAGCAGGCGATTAATGTGACACTCATGTGCTAAGCAAATGTGTCTATCATTCCTGTGAGACATTGCCTGGAAATTGCTATAGATGCAATAATCAATGGCAACAGTGTATTACTGATCCATGGAGAATGCCATCCGGCCGTTAACCCCGGATATTGTTGTTTGCTCCATCTAAGAGTTTACCCATAACTGATGTTAGAGTAATTGGTCTATAGTTATTCAATTCATCCTTCTCTCTCCTCTTGAATAAAGGTGTTACCTTGGCTGCTCTCCAGTCGTACAGCATAATTTGCATATTTAAGGAGGACTGAGAGATTTTGGTCGGAACCTCTGCTATCTCCTCTCTGACTTTGCCCAACAGTGTAGAGTGCATGTTATCAGGGACCGATAACTTAACCAACTTGAGTTCTGCTAATTCTTTTTCTATAGTTATCTCTAACAACTGTTCCATGTGCTCCTCTAATAAACTTAAATTCTCAATTCCACCATCATTTGTAAAATAAAAACGATGCTAAATATCTCTGCCTTACCTTTATTCTCCATAATTAGACTCCTTCTTTCATGTTTGAGTGGTACAACCTCTGTTTAAATATTCTTTTGCTTTTTATGTACTTATAAAAGCCATCACTATTTCCTTTTATACTATCTGCTAGACTTCTCCATATTCCCTTTAGTCCTTCTAATCTCCCTTTTCACCCCGACTACACTTTCTATATTCCTAATGATTATCTATTATACAGTATTGTTAGCTCTAATTGTATCACTGGCCCTGTTTTTAAGTTTCAGTTTTGTTGTGGTATCTTTATTTATCCATGGAACTCTAATCTTTGATGCATCCCTTTTTTTGTTTTCTAAGAACATCTTTACATAGTACTCTATGTATCAAACATTTGAACTTTTCTCACTGCTGATCTGATGACCTGTTTGATAAAGTTTCTGCCCAGTTTAATTGCGGCTGGTTTCTTCTTATCTCACTGAACTTTGCCTATTTCCAGTCCAGCGTGTTTATATTTGACTCTTCAATATCCTTTTCTATTTTTTACATTGAACCTAATTATGTTGTGGTCGCTATTTCCCAATTGTTCTCCTACTCTCATATAATTTGGAAGGTGCAACAAAAGTCCTGTCTCTCGGGCGATGCAACATCTTCGTCCATCCAACATCCCTATGCAAGTGGCAGTAGATGTGCCATGCCAGAAAGTTGAATAGGACTATCCAACCACAATAGCAGTGGACTTGGTTGTACGAGCTGCAGGGCCAACGAAGGAACCAGTTCAAGATGTTACATGGCCACCAGAACCCCACTGGTTTCTTGGTGAAACCTTGCAGCCAAACAGCACAGTCGATCCTTCCACAGGGGAATCACTCAGAAGAAGTCATCGGTTAGGGGTTTGATGGTGAACACAATACACCACGTGTTAAGGGGAAAAGCAACAAGAGTTCTCACAGATGGTATTAAGTAGGATAGTGAATTGGTTGCACTATGTTTGAATGTTGCTCAGATAGCATGAGCGCTGATGGTAGTTTGAAATGCTGCTTCAGTATGCCAAAGTTATGCTTAACAATCCTGGTGGTCTTATGGTTCTTGTTGTATCTGTGTGCTGACTGCATCCATGCTGTCACATGGGTGTTATTAGCTAGGATTCAGGAAGTCTCCAAGGGACCATTGTTCACTTTCAAATAAGCCTGGTACAACTGATTAACACAACATTATTAAGCAGCTGCACATTGATGTATAGAAATTCTTTCTGTTCATGTGGACTATTGCATGGTGTCTAAGAGTCTGCTGCATTGGTGTCACCAAACGTTCCCTTTTACTTTTGGAAATCCAGTAGCGTGGTAAAATTGAGCAGTTCTGTTACACTGTGGTTGCTGTTCAGTGAGGTAATAGATGAAGACTTTGACCCTGCTGAATAAAGCAGCAGTCACCTTCTTGATATATTTATGGTGAGCAAATTGCCTGATACTGCTGAAGCCCTCTGCAGTAGCCTGGAAGGTGTCACTGAGGGCTGTGATCACCTTGGCAGCCATTTGGAAATAGTGCCCCTTAATTGGCATTGGCTGCAGGTCTCCCTGATGCAGATGGATAACCTCCATTACTGCCTCCTTGGTAAACCTGACCCACCAGAGTCAGTGGGGTAGAGGAGCAGAGGGATGTAGGGGTACAGATACATAAATCACTAATAGTAAAGATACAGATCAATAAGGCCGTACAAAAAGCAAACCAAGCACTGAGATTCATTTCTAGAGGGATAGAATTGAAAAGTAGAAAAGTTATGTTAAACCTATACAGAACCTTGGTTAGATCATACTTGGAGTATTTTGTACAGTTCTGGTCTCCATATCATAAAAAGGATATAGAGGCACTGGAGAAGGTGCAAGTAAGATTTACAAAGATGATAACAGAACTGAGAGCTTATACCTATCAGGAAAGACTGAACAGGCTGGGGCTCTTTTCTTCTGAAAAGAGAAGACTGAGGGGTGACTTGATACAGGTCTTTAAGATTATGAAAAGGTTTGATAGGGTAGACGGGCTATAAATTCGGCCACGTGGTGTCCATTTTTTAGGTGCAATGCGGCCTCCCAAGGTCCCAAAATGGCATCCGGAATGCGCGCGCACACTTCTAGCATGACATTTGCTGGACGCCATCTTGCTAAAGGCATTTGCGCATGCACAGATAACGAATGCTGGCACCCTGTAAAGTAAGGAGAATATGCTGTAGATCAGTGTGCAACGCTAATTTAAAGGGACAGATACGATTTTCGAACTCAACGCTCCAGCTGACGCACCGTCTTTACCATGCATAGCTGAACATGTCATAGATGGCCTGGAGGACCACCCACCAGTGCTATTTAAAGGGACCATACAGGATTTACAGGTTAGTTGCTGGATTATTGCTTCTGGCTGCTGCTGCATTTGTACCTGTTTTTGGAGGTCTCCTATACTTGAATACTAGGACTAGGGGACATAGCCTAAAAATTAGAGCCAGAGCTTGCAGGAGTGAAGTTAGGAAGCACTTCTACTCGCAAAGGGTGGTAGAAGTTTGGAATGCTCTCCAGAAAACGGCAGTTGATGCTAGCTCAATTGTTAATTTTAAATCTGCAATTGATAGATTTTTGTTAGCCTAAAGTATGAAGGGATATGGGGCTAAGGCGGGTATTTGGAGTTAGGTCATAGATCAACCATGATCACGTTGATTGGCGGTTCAGGCTCGAGCAGCTAAATGCCACTGCCACTTGCTGCCTCCTGTTTTGCGCAAGAAAGTGGGACGTGTGTCGGCGAGTGACCTGCAGGATGTTTGGGCAATGTGCCTGTCATGGTTGAATAGCTGCCTAATTAATATGTGAAAGTCGTAGCTCGATGATGTCATCGGCGCCGCAACGCGATTTTAACCCGAAAGTGCGGGAGGCAACGGAATGGCCAGAAGAGGCTAACATAAATTTTATTTTTTAAATTTTTTGTGAGGATTCCAGGAGCAGGAGTGCTTCTCTGGGCCCCGTAAGGAATCCTTGCACTTCCCCAGCCCTGGCCTTCCTTCTCCCCGGCCCCCCCCCACCAGCGGCAGCTCTTTGCAGATCTCACCCCTCCCAGCACTAACAAAGGTCTCAGCCATGGCTCAGGGTACCACTCTCAACTCCGAGTCAGAAGGTTGTAGGTTCAAATCCCACTCCAGAGACTTGAGCACATAATCCAGGCTGACACTCCCAGTGCAGTGGTGAGGGAGTGCTGCACTGTTGGAGGGTGCCGTCTCTTGGATGAGACATTAAACCGAGGCCCTGTCTGCTCCCTTGGGATGATGTAAAAGATTCCATGGCGCTGTTCGAAGAAGAGCAAGGGAGTTCTTTCTGGTGTCCTGGACAATATTTATCCCTCAACCAACATCACTAAAACAGATTATCTGATCATTTATCTCATTGCTGTTTGTGGGATTTTGCTGTGCGCAAATTGGCTGCCATGTTTCCTGCATAACAACAGTGACTATACTTCAAAAGTACTTCATTGGCTGGAAAACAATTTAGGACATGCTGAGGTTGTGAAAGGCGCTATATAAACGCAAGTTTGTTCTTTCTTTAACCATACGTTGTTCCCTTGGGTCCTTGGCAGTTTTAGCCTCCCGTCCGACTTCTCACTCCTGCCCGACGGCTCTTGCATCATTCCCATCGGCTTTGGCCGTGAGACAGTGCAGAAAAATTTAAACGGAGCCCAAGAGTTAAAATGGTTTGGGCCTCATGCCAAGGGTCCCGTGGGGGATCTCCCGCCATCCCCACAACCTAGCTGCCCCAAAACCTGCCCCAGGTTAAAATCAGGGCTGATGATTCACAAACTCCTCTGATTCTAGGGATGACCCCCACTGGTAGCAGATGAAATTTGTGTGTAAGTGAAATTTAAAGGGATAAGAACAATTAAAGGCAGTGTTACAACAATGGGGACAAAAATCTAGAAAGCTGCTGGAGTCCATAAAAAGCCATCGTAACCCTTCAGCAACCTTGGCCAGTGCTGAAGAAACATGGGATTAAGATGGGGCAGGTCAAGATGAAGGGAAAGGTACAGATGTGAGTCTACAAACAAGTGAGATTGCAGCCCAATACCATGGGGTTAAATTGGTGAACCCCCCCGAATCCAGGCGCAGTGGTACCTACACAGCCAGCATGTTAGATTGGTGCTGCAACTTGATTTACCTGATAGATGCTCAGCGTGGAGCCCTAGCTGTGTATGTCTCTCCATTTTCTCAGTTCTCTCCACTTCTCTCCAGCGGCGGGGCGGGGGGGGGGGGGGGGGGCAAACCACGGGTGAGTTGCTCGCACCTCTTAAAGGCAACATGCACCTCTTATCTGCAAAAAACAAAGTTAGGGGTCAGCATGGAGTCTGAACGGAGAATACTCATCGCACACGTAAAACACAGATGTAAGTCCCGTCCCTATGTTTACAAACTGTTGAGTTATGTTAAAACATTGAATAAAGGTTGCGCACTACTAAATCCCACATCCTCCAATCTGCACTCCAGACCTCACCAATCTGCCGGTCTGAGTTTGTACCAGGCCTGCGAGAGAGTGTGCACCAAGGTTCTCTGCTGATGCACTAGAGGTCTTGTTGCAAGAGGTGGACAGAAGTAGGGACATCCTATATCTGCAGAAGGGCAAGTGGCCCTCCAGACATATGCTCCCAAGGCAGTGGGAGGCAGCGGGGGATGAAGTCAATGCCAGGAGCATAGCACCACGCACATGGATGCAGTGCAGGAAGAAGCTCAATGCTTTGACACGAGCGGTGAAGACGAGTGAGGTCAACTGTCAAGTGGCGTCTCCTATCTACTGCACCACTAGCCGCATCCACTGCTCCACACACTACACCACATACCAACAAACTCTTTCAATCAGTACTCAACTCTTCCAATCAGGTGCTTCCTGTCACCCTCACACATTACCAATGTTGCAAGCCTCACACCCGTTACCCAAAGGTCACGCACACTGGCATCTATTCAACCATGACAGGCACATCACCCAATCATCCTGCAGGACACTCACCGACACACATCCCACTTTCTTGCAGGAGAAGGTGGCGCATAACAGGAGGCAGCAAGTGGCAGTGGCATTTAGTCCCTCGAGCCTGTTCTGCCATTCAATGAGATCATGGCTGACCTGTGACCTAACTCCATATACCCACCTTAGCTCCATATCCCTTAATACCCTTGGTTAACAAACACCTATCAATCTCAGACTTAAAATTAACAATTGAGCTAGCGTCACCTACCGTTTGTGAAAGAGAGTTCCAAACGCCTCCCTTTGCGTGTAAAAGCGTTTCCTAACCTCACTCCTGCAAGTCCTGACCCTAAATGTTAGGCTATGCCCCCTAGACCTAGTATTCAGGTATAGGAGGCCTCAACAAATGGGCACAAATGCATCAGCAGCCAGAACCAATAATCCAGCAACTAATCTGTAAATCCTGCATGGTCCCCTTAAATAGCGCTGGTGGGGGGTCCTCCAGGCCGTCTAGGACATGTTTAACTGGTCCTAGTTAAGACAATGCGTTGGCTGCAGCGTTATGTGCCAAAATGGCTCTATGCCTTTAAATTAGTGCACGTTCTCCTTACTTTACACGCTGCCGGCATTCGTTATCAGCGCTTGCGCAAACCCCTTTACCAAGATGGCGTCCAGCGCACATCACGCTAGAAGTGTGCGCGCGCATCCCGGACGCCATTTTGGAACTTTGGGAGGCCATGTAACGCCGAAACAACAGGTGCTACACGGCCAAATTTCTAGCCCTTGGTCTTTTCTTTGATGGAGATGATGGCAAATTGATGAATGCAATATATTTCTGACCTTGCCCCTCCCTATCTTTACAACCTTTTCTGGTCCTTCTCTCCAGTTCTTGACTCTGGCCTCTTGTGTATCCCCCCTCCCTTCCTTCACCCTGCAATTAGCGGCCGTGCCTTCAACCGCCTAGGCCCCACACTCAAGAATTCCCTTCCAAAACCCCTGTCCTCCTTTCAGACTCTCCTTAAAACCTACCTCTATGACTAAGCCTTTGCTCACCCTTCTTAATGTCTCCTTCTTTGGCTCAGTGCACAGTTCTTTTTGATTATGCCTGTGCGCAAAAGTTCGGGACATTTTTCTAAGTTTAAGAGGCCATATAAAAACGCAGGTGGTGGTTGTTGTTGTTGTTGTTTCCTTGTCCAATGGGCTAAAAATTGGTAAAGAGCTGGCTGTACTTAAAGTAGATAAGTCACCCAGTCTGGATGGGATACATCCTAAGTTGCTGAGGGAGGTAAGGGTGGAAATAGCGGAGGTACTGGCCACAATCTTCCAATCATCCTTAGATACGGGGGTGGTGCCAGAGAACTGGAGAATTGCAAATGTTATACCCTTGTTCAAAAAGGGTGTAAGGATAAACCCAGCAATTACAGACCAGTCAGTTTAACCTCGGTGGTGGGGAAACTTTTAGAAACAATAATCCAGGACAAAATTAATAGTCACTTGGACAAGTGTGGATTAATTAAGGAAAGCCAGCATGGATTTTTTAAAGGCAAATTGTGCTTAACTAACTTGATTGAATTTTTTGAAGAGGTAACAGAGAGGGTTGATGAGGCCAGGCAGTTGTTGTGGTGTAAATGGACTTGTAAAAGATGTTTGATAAAGTGCCACATAATAGGCTTGTCAGCAAAGTTGAAGCCCATGGAATAAAAGGGGCAGTGGCAGCATGGATACGAAATTGGCTAAGTGACAGGAAACGGAGTAATTGTGAACGGTTGGTTTTCAATCTGGAGGAAGGTGTACAGTGGTGTTCCCGAGGGGTCGGTACTAGGACCACTGCTTTACTTATATATTAATGACTTGGACTTGGGTGTACAGGGCACAATTTCAAAATCTGCAGATGACATAAAGCTTGGAGGTGTAGTGAACAGTAAGGAGGATAGTGATACACTTCAAGAGGATATGAACAAGAATGGGCTGACAAGTGGCAGAGAAGGTTGTGAGGAGATTTGATGGAGGTATTCAAAATCATGAGGGGTCTTGACAGAGTAGATAGAGAGAAACTGTTCCCATTGGCAGAAGGCTCAAGAACCCAGAGAACACAGATTTAAGGTGATTGGCAGAAGAACCAAAGGCGACATGAGGGAAAACTTTTTTACACAGTGAGTGGTTATGATCTGGAATGCACTGCCTGAGGGGATGGTGGAGGCAGATTCAATCATGGCTTTCAAAAAGGAACTGGATAAGTACTTGAAGGGAAAAAATTTGCAGGGCTACAGGGAAAGGGCAGAGGAGTGGGACTAGCTGGATTGCTCTTACAAACAACTGGCATGGACTCGATGGGCTGAATGGCCTCCTTTCGTGCTGTAACTATTTTATGATTCCATGAATTAAGCACAGTTCACACAAGGAATAATATTTGGAAAGGCACGCCAGGTTGTTCAGGTTGAAAGAGACAGTTGGGTTAATGGATATGATTCTGCAATCCTGCGATCCCAACAGGGAAACCATTCTCTTAGGAAGCATCGGTCAGGGTATATATACCTGGAGGATAAGTGTGAGTAAATGAAACGATGGGGATATGTTTTAAAAAAAAAACATGAATACCCTCAAAAAGCTGTTGATGCTAGGTCATAGAATCATAGAATGATACAGCACAGAAGGAAGCTATTCAGCCCATCGTACCTGTGCTGGCTCTTTGAAAGAACTACCCAATTACTCCCACTTCCCCCCTTTCCCCAGAGCCCTGCAGATTTTCCCATTTGAGTATTTATCCAATTCCCTTTTTGAAAGTTTCGATTGAATCTGCTTCCACCACCCTTTCAGGCAGTGCATTTGAAAATTGGAAAATTGGAAATGTGATAATTGAGATTGATAGACTTTTGTTAGGCAAGGGTATCAAGGGTTATGGAACCAAGACGGGTAGATGGAGTGAAGATACAGATCAGCCAGGACCTAATAGAACGGCAGAACAGGCTCAAGGGGCTGAATGGCCTACTCCTGTTCCTATGTCCGTATGGAAATCTGTATTAAAAACAGAAATACGCAGCAGGTCAATCTGTTTCTGAAAAGGCTGACCAATGTTTCAGACAAAACCCTTCACTGGAACTTGTACACAGAATAATATTCATATCACCCTAAACACCATAGGCTCTGCA
Organism: Heptranchias perlo; assembly: GCF_035084215.1. Lineage (NCBI taxonomy): Eukaryota > Metazoa > Chordata > Chondrichthyes > Hexanchiformes > Hexanchidae > Heptranchias > Heptranchias perlo. Next base: position 15,879,585 of record NC_090329.1, on the reverse strand, counting down.
ATGCATCTTTCTCAAATGTATTTCTCACAGCATGTACCATTATCCTGTTGGGACATGAGTTCTGAGCCAGTCAGTAATCCCATTTGGATGGCATCACAAACCATGAGAATAAAGCTCAATCAGTTGATAAACGTTCTCAGGTCCCTGGAGGTGGCACCACTGGCTTTTTACCTCATGCACAGTATTTTATACAAGATAAACAGTATGTGTTGTCGAGTCGTTTACTGAAATTAGTTTCTAACAGGGGACTGGAGGAACAGCTGCTGCTGGTGGCTGTTTGCGAGTTACAGATAAATCAGTGTGCTTGCTTGCTGGCTGCCGTTTTTTTGGTAGTCAAGAACGAAGGTGATTTATTACATCAAAGATTTTTATTGGAGTGAGTGGTTTAAAGGACTTCAAGCGCATTGTCCCTCCCTAAACATCCCTAGCTCTCTACTTCTCTCTCCTCCTTTAAGACGCAACTATCTCTTTGACTAAACTTTGGGTCACCTGTCCTTACACCTCTTTATCTAGCTCGGTGTGAGATTTTGTTTGATTACACTCCTGTGAAGTGCCTTGGGATGTTTTACTACGTTAAAGGCGCTATATAAATGCAAGTTGCTGTTCAACAGATCTGAAAGAAAGGCTTGCATTTAAATAGTGCCTTCCGCAACCTTAGGACATCCCAAAATGCCTCAAAGCCAATGAAGTACTTTTAAGAATGTAGAATCTAATTTGCGCACAGCAAGCTCCACCAACAGCAATGTAATAATGAGCTGACTATCTGTTTTTTAGTGATGTTGATTAAGGGATAAATATTGGCCCCAGGACACTGGTGGGGTGACTCTCCTGCTCTTTTTCAAATAGAGCCATGGGATCTTTTACCTCCACCTGAGAGGGCAGACAGGGCCTCGGTTCAACGTCTCATCTGAAAGACGGCACCTCTGACAGAGCAGCTCTCCCTCAGTGCTGCAATCTGAGTCTCAGATGGGTACCTGTATGGAGTGAAGTGGGACATTCAGGTCAAAATTAGACCGCCCAGCTCCTGTGGCAGTCCCTGGCCAGGAAAAATACAGCTCCCAAGCATTAAAGCTCCACTCACCGGCATTCAAATGCCAGTTAAAAGTAACTGTCCTGTCAACTCTGGCAACACTTAATACCATTTTCATCAGTGCAAAGATAGAATCATTTTGTTGGTTGTGCAAACTAACTTATTACGGGCATTTGAGATAAAAACAGAAAATGCTGGAAACACTCAGCAAGTCAGGCAGCATCTGTGGAGACAGAAACAGAGTTAACGTTTCAGGTCGATGACCTTTCATCAGAAGTGGAAGAAGTTAAAGATTTAACAGAGTGGAGGGCAGGAGTGATTAAATGACAAAAGGGATGATGGTGCAAGGCAAAAGGGGATGGTAATGGGACAAATAAAGAAACAAAAGATGGGTCTAGAGGGGATGTAAATGGTTACAGCAGAACCAATACCAGCACCTGTTGTCTGAGAAAATGGGAGCAATGGTTATAATCTAAACTTGTCGAACTCAATGTTGAGTCCAGCAGGTTGTAAAGTGCCTAATCGAAAGATGAGGTGCTGTTCCTCGAGCTTCCGTTGAGCTTCATTGGAACAGTGTAAGAGGCCGAGGACAGAAAGGTCAGAGTGGGATGGAGAATTTAAAGTGGCATTTGGTGGTCATAAAGATATTTTTGACAGAAAAAAACATTATCAAAGTGGATGTTACAAGGATTAATGATCAATGCCTTGTGTGCTGATGAAGGATCACACCCAGAATGAGAACCTAATGGACCTGCTGTGCTGTGGCAGAATGTTCTGTTATTGAGGAGCTAACATCCGATGCTCTTTAGATTGTTTTGCTGTTGCTGAATAGTGACTGCTAATGACATCACCAGAGGGATGAGCCTGGCCAAGATACTGCTGCTGAGAGAGAAAGTTGGGTTTCAACAAACGAGGTTGATGTAACATGATTGCTGAAGACACCATGAGCTAATGACTGTATATACTGATGTTAATTCACCTCCCCCCTCAGACTGCCTGGGCAACTCCCAAGGGCTGGGGTAGATCAGAGGGTCAACATGTATCATTCTCCATTCAAGAAAGGCGTAAGAAGAGATTACCTGCTTACCCTCTCCATCAGAGAATGTTGTATTGTCCAAAGGGCACGGGGGAACCTAAGCAAGAGGAAGAAAAATGACTCCCCTGGCCAATATATTTCAAAGGAGAACTCCCCTGCTCCTCTTCAAAATAGTCCTGTGGGATCTTTTACATCCAACTGAGAGGGCAGAAGGGGCCTCGGTTTTTAATGTCGCATCTGCCAGATAGCACCTCCAACAGTGCAGCACTCCCTCGGTACTACACTGGGGTGTCAGCCTAGATTTTGTGCTCAAGTCTCTGGAGAACGACTTGAACCCACGACCTCCTGACTCAGAGGCGAGAGTGTTACCCACTGAGCCACGGCTGATGTAAAGGCGTCCTTTCTGTTGCGATGTGCAATCACTGTTCTTAGAAGTGTATTTTATAAATAAAGTCAGTTTACGACAGTGGATTAAACACATCATATATACATATACATAGATATATATATGATGTGTTTTGTCAGTAACAAATTATAGAGCTAGAGCTGAGCGACAGGCCAGCATGAGGGATCCTTTTAACTAGTCGTGCATCATTTTCACAACCAGCCACTCTGCTAGTGTGGAAGAATGCTTGGTTTCAAATAGTGATGAGTGAATTGATTTATGTACACAGATAACAGATTACTTTTCTCTTTCTATCGCCCCCACCCATTCCCCCTCCACAGAATGTGAGAGTGTGGCCTCAACGACAAACAAAGACCATGTTGGTTCAATATTGGGGCCTGCTTCAGCACTCCTGGTATAAACAGAATATTACCTTTTGAAGTTTGTGTTCTGACTCTGATTCCCAGCATCCACTGTTGATCAGTTAACATCTGCAAGGATGCTCAATTCTTCCATTGGCTTGCTGTGCTTTATATTAGTATCCAAACTTTTTCAAACCTCTTTGAGAATGACAGTATTGGCTGTTGGGAGGCTCCACTCTCTTAAAACAATGTAAGTGGAATACTAATGAACAATGTTTTTCTCTGGGCTGTCTTATCTTATCCTCAGGCCATGAAACTTGTAACAACAGCACCTAAATACATTAAACATTTGAATATATTATCAATGTCTTTAGAATGTAAAGATTGATTCTGGGCTTTGAACCTTGGAATATTGATGAATAATGGCCGCTTCCAAAATACTCATCTTCTTCATGTAACATCTGCAAAAAGGACTCTTGATCAGACAATGGGATCTCTTTAGTTTCCATAGTATAAGTGCAGGCCACTTTCTAATGGAAAGTGCCAGCAAGTCCCTGTCAAAGTTATTTGTGGCAATTTGGTGACATCCTCAGTGTCAGCTGTGGCTCAGTTGATAGCACTCTTGCCTCTCAGTTAGGAACATAGAAACATAGAAAATAGGAGCAGGAGTAGGCCATTCAGCCCTTCAAGCCTGCTCCATCATTCAATATGATCATGGCTGATCCTCTATCTCAATAGCATATTCCCGCTCTCTCCCCATACCCCTTGATGCCTTCTAAGTCTTGAAATCTATCTATCTCCTTGGCCTCCACAGCCTTCTGTGGTAGAGAATTCCACAGGTTCACCACCCTCTGAATGAAGAAATGTCTCCTCATCTCAGTCCTAAATGTCCTACCCCGTATCCTGAGACTGTGACCCCTCGTTCTAGATCCCCCAGCCAGGGGAAACATCCTCCCTGCATCCAGTCTGTCCAGCCCTATCAGAATTTTATACATTTCAATGTGATCTCCTCTCGTTCTTCTAAACACGAGTGAATAGAGGCCTAGTCAACCCAATCTATCTTCATACGACAGTCCTGCCATGCCAGGAATCAGTCTGGTGAACCTTCGCTGCACTCCATCGATGGCAAGTATATCCTTTCTTAGGTAAGGAGACCAAAACTGCACACAATACTCCAGGTGTGGTCTCACCAAGGCCCTGTATAACTGCAGTAAGACATCCTTGCTCCTATACTCAAATCCTCTTGCAATGAAGGCCATTTGCCTTCCTAACTGCTTGCTGCACCTGCATGTTTGCTTTCAGTGACTGGTGTACAAGGACACCCAGGTCCCTTTGTACATCAACATTTCCCAATCTATCACCATTTAAATAATACTCTGCCTTTCTGTTTTTCCTTCTGAAGTGGGTAACTTCACATTTATCCACATTATACATCATCTGCCATGTATTTGCCCACTCAATGAACTTGTCTAAATCGCCTTGAAGCCTCTTTGCATCCTCCTCACAGCTCACAATCCCACCTGGTTTTGTGTCATCAGCAAACTTGGAAATATTACATTTGGTTCCCTCATCCAAATCATTGATATATATTGTGAATAGCTGGGGCCCAAGCACTGATCCCTGAGGTACCCCACTAGTCACTGCCTGCCACCCCCAGAAAGACCCATTTATTCCTACTCCCTGTTTCCTGTCTGTTAACCAATTTTCAATCCATGCCAGTGTATTCCACCCAATCCCATGTTCTTTAATTTTGCACACTAACCTCTTATGTGGGACTTTATCAAAGGCCTTCTGAATATCCAAATACACCACATCCACTGGTTCTCCCTTATCTATTCTATCAGTTACATCCTCAAAAAACTCCAGTAGATTTGTCAAACATGATTTCCCTTTCATAAATCCATGTTGACTTTGTTTAACAGATAATTTAAAACAAACTGAGAGAGAAATTGGGTAATCAGCGCAAAATCGGCCACCCATGCGCAAAAATGAAGGCCTGATGCTCACACCAAATTAGGCCTCGGCCCTCATCTCCATAGTAATAGCAAGCTGTGGACACTGTTTGGGCATCCTGAGGCCTTCCCAAAATCGTCCGGCTCTGAAGCCGATCCGGCCCCTTGGTAAACCTTGATCGAAGGTGGGGGGGTGGTTGGGAACCAGAGAGGGGGAAGAGCGTGGGCTGGCAGTGACCCACAGTATTGCTGTGGAGCCAGGGGGAGGAGCAGTCCTGGTGAAAACCATAAAACTTACCTGTTCTTCTCGGCCTCCAGCGTCCCCTTTAAGGACTGCTGGTTAGCCTTCCGTAAACCCGGAAATACTAAATGGGCTCGCTCTGCCCGGTTTTTGCCCAATTTGGCAATGAGGTCCTGAAACAGTCTTTAGGCCCCTCACGAGTGTATTCAAGGAGTCCAAGGCCTGTTTTAGGCAGGCAACCTTGGGCATTCAGAAGTCACGGACTGTCAATATGGCAGCTGACACACTTCCGGGGGTGGGGACGCGCTGAATCGGGTAATTGGGCCTGGAAATTGGTTCCCCCAACAGCCATTTCACGCTCAAAAAACAGGTGCGACTGGGATCAATTTCCCCACCTCATCCCCTGCCGGCCCCCTTTCTGTCTCTCTCGCTGGCTATTTCTCCCTCTTTCATGAATGAAGCCATTCTTCACAACACTTGGGAGGAACTCCAAAACCCAACTGCAATTGAGATAATGGCTCGATTTTCGGGTGAAGTAGTGGGTGCGTTAGGGGCGGGGTGGGCTCCGAAAATCGCGGAAATCCCGAGCGGGTTCAGAGTCCCGCTCCAACCCGCTGATTTATGGGTTCCCCATTGACATGTCTGGGCGCGCGCACCTCCCGAATGCGGAAGTCCCACCAGCAATTAAAGCTGGCGGGATGATACTTTACATAGTTGTTGAGCTAGTTGAAGTACTTGAAGTACTTAATTGTCTCCACATTTTGGCAGGGCTGCGATTTTGAAGGATCCTCAGCGTGCTTCCCGTGCTGTGGGAAACACTCCTTGTTGCAACAGACGTGTTTCAGCCAGCAGCCAGTGGGAGATGCAGATGCTTATTTGACAGGTGGGGAGAAAACGTCATTTATTGCAGGAGGGCACTCTGTCACTTCAGACAATGTTTTGGCTGCAAGATCTTTGTGTTTTCACTCAAAATTCTGCTGTTCAAACATATTTACCTACTTTGCGGACCCCCTCAAACTCACACCGTCAGGATGGGGCGGGGGACGCCATGGCTGCATTCACCAATACATCCGAGGACGAGCAACATCACCAGCCTTGCCAGGCACGGCGTCCGCCTCTGCCACGTGGAGCTCCACAACACAGTGCTGCGCCACAGGCACCTGCACAAGAGCACAGAGGACAACAACAGAGAGAGCGACGTCGCAGGAGGCACTGTCCTCGCCACAGGGTCTACAGACCGAGGCTCAGCTTCCTGGACCTCTCTGAGGAGCAGTGCATATGGAGGCTCAGAGTCAGTCACCAGGTAGTTACTTACATCTGCAGCCTCCTTCATGCCGAGCTGCTCCCGGCTGGGACGAGCAGCATCTCCTTACCTGTTGCTGTCAAATTCACCGCTGCCCTCAACTTCTTCGCCTCCGGATCGTTCCAGGTTGTCACCGGGGACATCACAGTCGTCTCTCAGTCATCTGCACACAAGTGCATAAGGCAGGTCACCAATGGCTTGTTCAGCAGGGCCTCGCAGTACGTCAACTTCCCCATCGACGACCTCAGCCAGATGGAGAGGGCAATGGGATTCCACTCTGTGGCTGGCTTCCCACGGGTGCAGGGTGTAATCGATTGCACCCATATAGCAATACGAGTACCTCTACACGAGCCAGGACTGTTCATCAACAGGAAGGGCTATCACTCCATCAAAACTCAGCACGTTTGTGACCACCGCAAGAGATTCCTTCACGTGTGCGCCAGATTCCCTGGCAGCTGCCACGATTCCTTCATCCTCAGGGAATCCAACATCTTGCCCCTTTCCACCGAACACTCTTAAGGGCTGGCTCCTCGCGGGCAAGGGGCACCCCCTGCACACGTGGCTCATGGCATCTCTGAGGAACCCCATCACCGAGCAACAGCGCCGATATAATGACAGCCACAAGGCATCGCCACCAGGTCCACAATTGAGCATTCTATAGGACTGCTCAAGATGTGCTTCAGGTGCCTTGATCGTTCTGGGGGAGCTCTGGGATCATTTTGTTGTGCCCTGCACAACAGGGTACAACAGAGAGGGGTCCCATTGTGTGCAGACGACTGAGAGGCCCCTGTGATGTCCCCGGTGGCACTCTGGAATGATCCGGAGGCAAAGAAGTTGAGGGCAGCGGTGAATTTGACAGCAACAGGTAAGGAGATGGTGCTCGGGCCAGCCGGGAGCAGCTCGGCATGAAGGAGGCTGCAGATGTCTGTAACTACCTGGCGACTGACTCAGAGCCTCCGTATGCAGTGCTCCTCAGAGAGGGCCAGGAATCTCCAGCGGGACCCATCCACATCTGCCATCCTCATTGAGGAGGAGGACGAGGAGGAGCAACCCATGGGCAGAGAAGGGGCTCACCTGGCTGCTCGTGAGGCCAGGGAGTCACTGATATGTGAACGGTTCTCCTAACATCAGACAGTGTGAAGAGTCCAGTCCTCACCACCTGGACAGAGCAGCAGCCACACCTGCACCCCTACCCCTCCCTGCGCAAAACAGGCCTGCAATTACACATACACCCACTGTAAAGTGACCTAATGAGTGGCATCAAGTGTTGCCGTTCATGGTGAACCTCATGAAAGGGCCCTATTACAGAAGCCAGTCAAGAATGGCCAAGACGTGGCAGTAGTGGTGAAAATGATAATATTTAATGTGAGTTTAACAAAAAGCAAATACAAATAAAAACAAGACCAACCGTCAATCACCCTTGTGCATCCCCTTCGTGCTTACAAAACATTTGCCTTTTGCTTCCGACTACTCTTACATGGTGCTTCCCCTATGGCTGCAGCAGAGGTAGTGGCAGGTTGCTCATGTTCATGCCCTGACCGATTAGATGCTTTGGGTCTATGCCCTCTGGGTTTCGGTGCCCGTGAGGGCCCCTCCACACACTGCTCCACCTGAACCTGTGCAGGGGCAGACTCGGCCACCTGGAGAGGAGGCAGCATTGCGGGTACTGGTTGAGAGGGGGGCAACGGGTGAGACATGGGAGCACTTTGAGTGGCGTCCCCACTTCCATGTCCCCTATCGCCATCATCCTTCTCCTGGGCCAGGCTCACATCACTCCCACCACTCTGCTGGATGACAGTTTGGAGGACATGTGTGAAGCCTTGTAAGGCCAGTGCTGGTGTATCTATCTGCCTGTTTAAGGCGGCAGAATGTCGTTCACTGTGAGCCTGCACGGCCGTTGTCAGGGCATGAATGGACTCATTTGTGAACCGTGCTTGAAGCTCAATGGAGACTAGCCTTCTCTCCATCACAGACATTCCTGCACTTCCCTGTGACAGTATCTTAGAGAGTTGCTCACATCCCTGTGACAGTATCTCAGAGATACCCTCATGTCCCTGTGATACTATCTCAGAGATACCATCATGTCCCTGTGACACTATCTCAGAGATACCCTCACATCCCTGTGTCACTATCTCAGAGATACCCTCATGTCCCTGTAACACTATCTCAGAGATACCATCACGTCCCTGTGACACTATCTCAGAGATACCATCATGTCCCTGTGACACTATCTCAGAGATATCCTCACATCCCTGTGACACTATCTCAGATACTCTCACGTCCCTGTGACACTATCTCAGAGATACCATCATGTCCCTGTGACACTATCTCAGAGATACCCTCATGTCCCTGTGACACTACCTCAGAGATACCCTCATGTCCCTGTGACACTATCTCAGAGATACCCTCATGTCCCTGTAACACTATCTCAGAGATACCCTCATGTCCCTGTGTCACTATCTCAGAGATACCCTCATGTCCCTGTGACACTATCTCAGATACTCTCATGTCCCTGTGACACTATCTCAGAGATACCATCATGTCCCTGTGACACTATCTCAGAGATACCCTCACGTCCCTGTGACACTATCTCAGAGATTCCCTCACGTCCCTGTGACACTATCTCAGAGATACCCTCACGTCCCTGTGACACTATCTCAGAGATACCCTCATGTCCCTGTGACACTATCTCAGATACTCTCACGTCCCTGTGACACTATCTCAGAGATACCATCATGTCCCTGTGACACTATCTCAGAGATACCCTCATGTCCCTGTGACACTACCTCAGAGATACCCTCATGTCCCTGTGACACTATCTCAGAGATACCCTCATGTCCCTGTAACACTATCTCAGATACCCTCATGTCCCTGTGACACTATCTGAGAGATACCCTCATGTCCCTGTAACACTATCTCAGATACCCTCATGTCCCTGTGACACTATCTCAGAGATACCCTCATGTCCCTGTGACAGTATCTCAGATATGCCGTCACGTCCCTATGACAGTATCTCAGAGATACCCTCACGTCCCTGTGACATTATCTCAGAGACCTGTGCCATCATTCGACTCATGCAGGAGTTGGACTCCTCCATCCTCTGCGCTATTGTGGAGAGTGCGCATGGCACCTGTTCCAGCACCTCGCAAATGTGCAGCTGTCCCTCGATCATTCTCCTTTTAAAGGATGGTCCGCAGGGTTCAGCATCTGTGTCCAGCTGAGCAGAGCCTGGAGAGGAGTACAGGGGCAGACTCAGCCACCTGGAGTGGAATCTCTGCAGCTGCCCCTGCCACCAGTGTCTGCTTGTAACTCACAGGTGCCAACCCAACTAACTGAGGACTAGGACCCACCGAGGTGTGTGACTGCGCTGGTGGATGGCTCGCTCAGATTTGACAGTGTCCCCTCAGGGGCCGGCAGGTCCTCTGAGGAATTGCCCTCTGCCGTCACAGTGGTTACTGAAGACCCTGTAAGAGAACAGAAGGCAATATTAAGCATCATCACAGATGTGCCATGTTGCGATGAGCATACTGAGGTGTTGAAGATGGCAAGACATGTTAACATCAATTCATATTTTGTGTGCTGAATGTTAAAGTTCTGTCACGACATTTGTCAGGTGCCAGTCTTGGCGTCCCTGACGGACAGGCACTCGAGGGTGCGGCTCAGCTCCAGCACCTCCTGCTCCGCGTCTGTGAGGACGACTATCTGTTGCGGACCCCCTCCGGTCCTCGCCCTCTCTCGTGCATTCTGGGCTCTCCTCCTATAAGGGGAGAAAGTACAGACGAGTGAGTGAGGGATGGTGATGTGGCCAACCGATGAATGCATTGGTTTGGGTGCGGCTGACCGTGAAAGAGATGCCATCAGAGGGTGACTATGAGAGAGAGCTATGACGTTGTATGAGGATTGGGTTGAGTGGTAGTGGTGGGATGAGTACTGGGGAGGTGAGGAAAACTGAGGAAGTGCAGGTAAGTTGAGGATGAGCCTTAAGTGGGTGTGAGGAGTGATGTGATAGAGTAGTGTTGGCAGTGCAGAATGAGTTGAGGAGGGAGCGGTGATGTGGAAGACGGAATGTAGGAGAATGATTAAGTGTACTGACTTGACTGACCTAGTTAGGTCATTGAAGTGCTTCCTGCACTGGATCCAGGTGCGGGAGATGTTGCTGCTGCTGGTGACCTCCTCTGCCACCTCGAGCCAGGCCTTCTTGGTGGCAGAGGCAGGCCACTTCCTCCCGTTGGCTGAGTAGAACAAATCCCTCCTCCTCCTCACCCCATCCAGTAGCACCTGGAGTGAGGCATCACTGAGTCGAGGAGCAGCCTTGCCCCTGTGCTGCTCCATTGTGCTGAGTGGGTGTTTACTCCAGGAGCAGCCATTGGAGGACTGCCCCTTTAAATAGAACTCCTCCAGCTGACAGCCTGTAATGCGGGTGCGCAGTCCGCCCGCTGCGCAGCTTTCAGACGGCAAACCCCGAAGCCACGTTAAGAGGCTCCAATTGAATCGCGATCGCGTGGGGAACGGGCATTCTTTATTGGGCGGGTTACCCACCCACCCAATCATCTCCCCGCTGCCATCCCACCTCCCCGCTAATATCGGGGCCATCTCTCCCACTGCCGCATTTGAATTAAATAACAATGAGCACCTTCACTAATAACCGGTGCTGAATATTAATAAACGAATACCAGCAGATTAGCTTTCACATATTTATACAAAAGGCTTAATTTATCTCTGAATGGAAGGCGTATTTTTATTCACTGACCAGATAGGAGTAGGAATGTTGTATGTAATTGCCTGTCAGTTACTGATCTATGTAAAATGGCGCTTCCTGATGCCAGGAACCTTCACTCTACTCCCAGGATATCTGAGCTAATCAGAGAGGGGCGCTCCTCAAAACAGTGGTACTCACAGTATGGGCCGGAGGTCATTAATCCCCTTCATTCGTGGCGTCTACGGACTTGATGCTACACATGCCTCTAGGTATCCATTCACAGCCTGTCCAGGTGTAGAATGCTGACTGATCTGAGATTCAGTGGCCTGCTTTTTCTGATCTCCAGCGAAAGGAGGGAAGGGAACGCAATTAGGAGGCCAAGTTATCCCAGTAAAGAAAGGATCTTATTAAAACACCACCATCTAATGAAACTATTGGCCCCTACAGTCTTTATTTTCTACATGTGGGGGAAGTGTCTGATTTCCATTTGGCCTGATTGAGACCAGGGAAATCACAGGGACAGACCCAGTACCATCAGTCTCTGTGCTACAGCGTTCCTGAAAGTGGCCCTCAAGCAAGATAGTGATTTGGATTGTAGCCTTTGGCAAAAGTGTGGGTAAATAATACTTCTTTTACCATGAGAGGATGGATAGAGCAACCTGCTCCGAACAAGGTAAACTTAGTTAAATTATCCTGAAGTAGCTGGCTAGATTTATTGAAGGCAGAAATTGAACGGCCCTAAAGACACAAGATTTTGTTGCACCAATTGTTGTATTCTACTTTAAAATTCGAACTGTGTTAAAATTGCTTTGCGGGGTTGAGAACAGCAAGAGCCCCAACATTTCACCTTTTGCTAAAAGTGAAAGAGAGCACTATTTTTCTCCGACATATTAAAGAAAACGGTAACAAATCACAGAGAGTACACCAATAAAAAAAAGTTGCAGTGAATCACAGAGTGCCTGCAATATTGATCCTTTAACACTTCTCAAACAGCAAGCAGCCAGTATAAATCTTAAAACGTTTGATAATCCAGCTCTGTGCAATCAGTGGATGGAAATTTGATTGGGCTCCATTAGAAGAGTGCAATCCTCCTGACTCGATTTTCCTCTCTGTGCTCTGCCCAGGTGATTGTTTAGGACCAAACACAAAGGATGAAAATCTGCCCCAATGTCTCAAAGCCAACAGCTGATTTAAGTGCTGGTATGGACTGTAATGGAATGGCACAAGGTAGAATGGCAAGCTTGTATGGAGCAGTCTCTTGGTTCCTTGCACACAGCAATTGAAAGCTGGTCTGGGAAGCGTAGGAGGGCCTAACATTTAACGTATATGCTGCCAACTCCCACTGCTATTTGGCATTGACCATGTGACAAGAAGAGTGGAGATCTCACATGTGCGTTGGCATAATGAAAGTATCTCTCACAATCTACCATGAAAACTTTGGCGGCCAAAGTCCAAAATGAAGACATAGCCATCTTCAACTCAATTGGAAAACGGTTATAGGCAGCCATGGTGGGAGGGATTCCAGAACATCCCAGATACATACTGTTGAATACTCACACACAGGTCAATGGTCATCTTGTCCTCCACCGTGGGAAGTGTAAAGTGACAAACTGAGGATGTCAAGAAAGGAGGAACAGTGAAAAGTCAGGGGAGGTTGAAGGCATGGTGGAAGAGAAGGTTTTTGAAAGCAGGGAAGGAGGTCGCAAGATGGAGGGATTTAAGGAGGGAATTCGAAAAGGCCAGGAAATAGTGGCTGAAGGAACTGCTACCGACAGTGGAGGGGCAGGAAGAGTAACCCAGTGTTCGAAGGACCGGAGGGCACAGGGATAAATGGCTGGAGAAGATTGCTGAGATAGTTGAGGCAAGGTTATGGAGGGAGTTGAAAGTGAGAATGAGAAACTTGAAATCATCTCACCACATCGTGAAGGGCTATTGGAGCTTGGCAAGGGAGGAGGGGGATAAAAATGTAACATTTCATATGGGTGAGGACAAAGTTATTCTGAATGAGCTGGAATGTGTGGAGGATGGAGACATGTGTGTCAGGTAGGAGAATGCAAACATCAGTGAGATGAATAATCACCTTTAACAAGGTTTTAATTCATTAAATTAAATCGCTGCATGGCCTCGCCCTTCCCTGTCTCTGTAACCTCTTCTAGCCCTACAACCTTCTGAGATCTCTGTACTCCTCCAATTCTGGCCTCTTGCGCATCCCCAATTTTCATTGCTTCATCATTGGTGGCCGTGCCTTCAGCTGCCTAGGTCCTAAGCTGTGGAATTCCTTCCCTAAATCTCTCCGCCTCTTTACCTCTCTCTCTCTCCTCCTTTAAGACGCTCCTTAAAATCTATCTCTTTGACCACGCTTTTGGTCACTTGTCCTAATATAAGAACATAAGAAACAGGAGCCAGGAGTAGGCCGTATGGCCCCTCGAGCCTGCTCCACCATTCAATCAGATCATGGCTGATCTTCGACCTCAACTCCACTTTCCCGCCATGATCCCCATATCCTTTGATTTCCCTAGGGTACAAAAATCTATCGATCTCAGCCTTGAATATATTCAACGACTGAGCATCCACAGCCCTCTGGGGTAGAGAATTCTAAAGATTCATAACCCTCTGAGTGAGGAAATTCCTCCCCATCTCAGTCTTAAATGGCCGACCCCCTATTCCTGCGATTATGCCCCCTAGTTCTCCATATCTCCTTATGTGGCTTGGTGTCAAATGTTGTTTGATAAATCGCTCCTGTAAAGTGCCTTGGGACATTTTACTATGTTAAAAGCGCTAAATAAATGCAAGTTGTTGTTGTAAATTGGCAATTTTTCCCTCTCTCTTTGTTAGCCTTTCATAATTCCTTTTTCTGAGGGCTAGGTTTACTCAGATCTGCTCCAAACGCAGACGTTGAATATCTTAGCATTTTCTCCTGATATTCCACCATTCAACTCATGTTTACTTTGTTGCTATAAAGAGATTTAGGGGTCCACCAACACAGATGACTAAAATGTAGTCGTCAGGTACAAAAATAATCAAAAAGGCTAATGGAATGTTGTCCTTTATATCTAGAGGGCTAGAAAATAAAGGGGAGGACGTTTTGGTACTGCTATACAAAGCCCTGGTTAGACCATATCTAGAGTACTGATCACTGCATCTTAGACGGGATATATTGGTCTTGGAAGGAGTGCAGTGCAGATTCACCAGAATGTTACCAGGGCTTGAAGGGTTAAATTATGAGGAGAGATTACATTAACTAGGCTTGTATTCCCTGGAATATTGAAGGTTAAGGGGTGATTTGATTGAGGTTTTTAGGATTTTGAACGGAATTGATAGGGTAGATAGAGAGAAACTTTTGCCGCTGGTGGGGGAGTCTCGGACAAGGGGACATCACCTTAAAATCAGAGTCAGGCCATTCAGGGGAGAAGTTAGGACACACTTCTTCACGCAAAGAGTGGTAGAAGTTTAGAACTCTCTCCCTCAAAAAGCAGTAGATGCTAGCTCAATTAATAATTTTAAATCTGAGATGGATAGATTTTGCCAGCCATGGATATTAAGGGATATGGAGCCAGGGCAGGTGGATGAAGTTAGGATACAGATCAGCCATTGAATGGCGGAACAGACTTGAGGGGTTGAATAGCCTACTCCTGTTCCTATGTTCCTATCTACAGATTCTAAACAGAGTAATGTCAGGCCCAAGGTGCTTGGACGGTTAAGTGTGCCCGTCACACTGATTATATTTAATTTGGGGGGAGCTGAGCTGAATCTTTTCTTTGATGAAAAAGGAAATCAATTCAAATGCCTCTTTAAAATCCAAGACCATGATAATTAGTCTTGAAACTGCTTTCTGTGTTGAATTGCATCAGATAGATTGGAACTTTATTCAGAAATGTCATCAGTGTTGACTGCATAGCAGACCTTTAAAGTCTGTTTCTCCTCAAACAACATGGAGACGTAAAGATTGTCATTTGGCCTGAGTATCTATTGATCTCAGGCAAAATTCATCAATATCATCTTGGACTGAGCAGAGGATGAAACAAATATTCAAATATCAACCAACATCACTAAAAAACAGATTATCTGGGCATTATCACATTGCTGTTTGTGGGAGCTTGCTGTGTGCAAATTGGCTGCCACATTTCCTACATTACAACAGTGACTACACTTCGAAAGTACTTTGTTGGTTGTAAAGCACTTTGAGACGTCCTGAGGTAATGGAAGGCGTTTTATAAATCCTTTATATCATTCCCAAAGTTTGGAAAGGATTCTCTTCACTTCAACCTCCATAATAGGCCAAAGTTTGAGGAACGGAGATTTTGGAGGGGTGGGGTTGTAGCGGTGGAAAAGGTTACAGAGACAGGGAGGGAGTGAGGCCATGAAGGGGTTTAAACACAAGGGTGAGAATTTAAATTTCAGGCATTGGAGGACCAGGAGTCAATGTAGGTCAACAAGGACAAGGGTGGTGGTCGAGGAGGGAATGTGATGTAGGACAGGATATGGCAGCAGAGTTTTGGATGAGCTGAAGTTTACGGATGGTGGAGAATGGGAGGAGAGTGATATAACACTCAAGTCTAGAGGTGGCAAAGGCATAAATGAAGGATTCAGCTGTGCAATGCTACTGAGGTGGAAGTAGGCCCTCTCTCTGTGATGGACAGGATCTGGGGTCAGAAGCTCAGCTCAGAGTCAAATAAACGGGAGCAGTTCCAGTGCGGCACTGGCAGGCAGAATGGCTGACTGCCCCATCAGCCAAGGTTGGAGCATGGTGCAGGGTGACCCATCTGGAGAACTAACTTGAAAAGAGGGACTGAGAACCCATCTGTTGGCTCATTCACTAAGTGCACTGTTCAGTGTGGAACTGTGCCATTCAGACCAGGAAGTTCCCATGGTTGATTCACAGTCTGTGCTGAGCTAGTTGATCTTGACTGGGGTGGTGATGAAGCCACTAAAATTGGTTTTGACGCCCTAATCAAGGGAATGCAAAAATCAACTAGCATTTTTTAAAAAACTCTTTCTCGGGATGTGGGTGTTGCTGGCAAGGCCGGCATTTATTGCTCATCATCCCGAGTTTCCCTGAAAAGGCGGCAATACAACTGAGGGCAGTTAAGAATCAACCACGCTGGTGTGGGACTGGAGTCACATATAGACCAGACCGGGTAAGGGTGACAGGCTTCCCTTCCTCAGGAACATTAGGAACATAGGAACAGGAGTAGGCCATTCAGCCCCTCGAGCCGGTTCTGCCATTCAATTCGATCTTGTCTGATTTGTATCTTAACTCCATCGACCCACCTTGGTTCCATAACCCTTAATACTCTTGCCAAACAAAAAATTATCAATCTCAGCTTGACCCACAGCCTCAACAGCTTTTTGAGGGAAGAGAGTTCCAGATTTCCACTCCCCTTTGTGTGAAGAAGTGCTTCCTGATATCACCCCTGAATGGCCAATTAGTTTTTTAGGACAATCTAATAGCTTCATGGTCACTTTTACTTTATTTGCAGATTTAAAAAAGAAATTGAATTTAGATTCTCAACTTGCCAAGGTGAGATTTGAACTAACGTTCTCTGGATTACAAATTCAGTAACACAGCCATTCAGCTAGCGTGCCCTCTCCTCCTCACTATTTAGTGAGCTCTTGGTGGAATTTCTCTGTGTGTGTGTATATGTGTGGATGCAGGACAGAGGCAGCACTGGGCTTTGGTCTGATTCACTGCAAGGTCAAACAATCTGCCGACATTCAGGGTGGGTGGAGAGGGTGCAGGTGAGATTTACCAGATAATACCAGGGATGAGGGACTTCAGTTACGTGGAGAGACTATAGAAGCTGTGATTGTTCTCCTCAAAGCAGAGAAGGTTAAGGGGAGATTTAATAGAGATGTTCAAAATGATGTAAGGTTTTGATGGAGTAAATAAGAGAAACTGTATCCACTGGCAGGAGGGTCGGTAACCAGAGGACACACGGAGATATAAGATAATGGGCAAAATAACCAGGGGGGAGATGAGGAGAATTGTTTTTATGCAGCGAGTTTTGTTATGTTCTGGAATGCAATGCCTGAAAGAGTGGTGGAAGCAGATTCAAGAATAACTTTCAAAAGGGAATTGGATAAATACTTAAAGGGGAACAATTTGCAGGGCAATGAGGAAAAGAGCAGGTGAGTGGGACTAATTGGACAGCTCTTTCAAAGAGCCGGCACAGGCACGATGGGCCGAATGGCCTCCTTCCGTGCTGTAATGATTCGGGCCGAGAATTTCTGAGGCCCCATACCAGTGGACAAAAAATTGCGGACAGTGCCGTCCAACAGCCCAGGCTCACCAATGAAAAATGGCCACTTGAGCAAGATAGCGGAAGTCAGGCAAGCACCAATAGGGCGGCACTCTGGAATGAGTCCGGAGAAGAGCAGAGGAAATCAGAGGTGGGAAAAGAGAGCGGACACAAAAAAAAACATAAATAAGAAAAGACTTCCACAATATACTTTGGGCAGTGTGGCTATTGACACCATTGTGTCAGCCAATGAGTTGGAGGCGGGGCAGGATTTACGGCAAACTGTCTATTTTCCAGCGAAGTCTATTTACAGAGTCTATTGAAAGAGTCTCTATGAACGACAGCAAATAGAACTCATGACCGAAACTACGGCAACGTCTCCCAATAAAAGCAAAGTGATTTCTCCAGCAAAATGCAGTGAGTGGAGGATAGTTACATACACATTATGTGCGTAAAATCAATCCCAGTCACTTATAGCAGTGCGGGCTCCAGGCGTGATTGATGGAGGAATTATGCGATCATCTCCTTTCTGGCCGGGAATAGTGGTGTCACTATATACAGCCTGCTTTGGGCCATCATTCTACAAGGAAACATCACGCCTTTAAGTGATACAGAATGTCGAGTGAAATAGAGAGATCACAAAGGGCATAAAAATAACAAGTTTGTGTAGCATTGCAATTACAGAACATTAACACCTCATCAATGATAGCACTAAATGCACTTGTAAAATAAGTTCCATTATTATTTATTGCCTGTGTTTTTAGACCGTCTAATGCTGTGCTTTTTATTGTTGCAACTTTGCATTTCATCCTTATTGGTTGACTTGCCATGTTAGACTTGCCCTGCAGTTAAATTGGGTTTACCAGGATAAATTTATCGAATAAATCCACATATCAAAGAGCTGTTACCAGCTAAAGTGAGTAATCTAAGGAACCATTTTATGGTATTTACTTAAACTGCAAAGGCAAGCAAGAATATAGTGAAGAGCAGTGTTCGCAAATTGGGGCAAACAGAGAGTATGAGAATAGATTAGCGGCTAACATAAAAGGGAACTTTATAAAAGTCTTTTATAAACATATAAATAGCAAAAAGGCAGTCAAAGGAATGGTGTGTTCGATTAGGGACATAAAAGGAGATCTTCTTGTCAAGGCGGAGGATATGGCTGTGGTATTAAATTAATACTTCACATCGGTTTCACTGGAGAAGAGGACGCTGCCAATGTAGCAGTAAAGGAGGAGGTAGTAGTGATATTGGATAGGGTAAAAATAGATAAAGAGGAGGTAATTAAAAGATTGGCAGTACTCAAAGCAGAAAAGTCATCTGGTCCAGATGGGATGCATCCTTGGTTACTGAGGGAAGTAAGGGTGGAAGTTGTGGAGGCTCTGGCCACAATCTTCCAATCCTCCTCAGATATGGGGACGGTGCCAGAGGACTGGAGGATTGCAAATGTTACACCCCTCTACAAAAAAGGGGAAAGGGATAAACCCGGTAATTACAGGCCAGTCAGCCTAATGTCAGTGGTGGGGAAATTTTTAGTGACAATAATCCGGGACAAAATTAACTGGCACTTGGGAAAATATGGGTGAATAAATGAAAGTCAGTATGGATTTGTTAAAGGAAATCATGTTTGACTAACTTGATTGAGTTCTTTGATAAAGTGACAGAGAGGGTTGATGAGAGTAGTGCGGTTGATGTGTATATGGACTTTCAAAAGGCATTTGATAAAATACGATATAGTAGACTTGTTAGCAAAATTAAAGCCCATGGGATTAAAGGGACAGTGACAGCGTTGGTACATAACTGGCTAAGGGACAGAAAGCAGAGAGTAGTGGTGAACAGTTTTTTTTTAGGCTGGAGGAAAGAATACAGTGATGTTCCCCAGGAGTCGGTATTAGGACCACTGCTCTTTTTGATATATATTAATGACCTGGACTTGGGTATAAATTCAAAGTTTGCAAATGACACGAAACTTGGAAATGTAGTAAACAATGTGGAGGATAGTAACAGACTTCAGGAGGATATAGACAGACTGGTGAAAAGGGCAGACACATAGCAGGTGAAATTTAGAGCAAAGAAGTTTGAAGTGATACGTTTTGGTAGGAAGAATGAGGAGAGGCAATATAAACGAAATGTTACAATTTTAAAGGGACTGCAGGATCAGAGAGACCTGAGGGTACATGTACACAAACCTTTGAAGGTGGCAGGACAAGTTGAGATGGCTGTTAAAAAAGCATATGGAATCCTTGGCTTTATTAATAAAGGTTTAGGGCAAAATTTTAACCCCCAAGATCAGGTGGGTTGGGGGCGGTGGGGCAACCAAAATTGGAGAATTCCGGAGTGGGAGCGAATCCCGACTCCAACCCGCTGACTTCTGCGTTCGACCCAGACGCATCTGGATGCGCGTGCACTTCAGGAAGCCAGAAATCCCTCCGGCAATTAAAGCCGGCGGGCCGATATTTAAAGCAGCGATTAAGATAGTTAAAGTTGTTGAACTGTTTAATTTTTTGTGTGTTGAGGCAGAGAAAGGATTTTAACTCCGCCTCAATGTGTTTCCCATGGCCTCTGAAACACGCCATGGAAACGGAGGCGAGTTGCAGCTGACAGCCATTTGAACATTTAAATCATTGTGTGACAGTTGGAGATGAAAGATGAGTTTTTGCAGCAGGGCAATCAGTTCTTTCAGACAAACTTTTGGCTGGGAGTTCTTTGTGTTTAGACTCAGATTTCTTTGTTCACACTCAGAATTCTTGTGTTCACACCCCCCAAACTGACAACATCAGGATGGGGGGGAACGCAATGGATGTATTCAGCAGTATACCTGAGCAGGAGGCACGTCAGCATCTGTGGCAGGCACTGCGTGCAGTTCTGGGATGTGCAGCTCCACAACACAAGGACCTGCAGAAGAACAGAGAGGGGAATAACGGAGGGCCCGATGTTGCATGAGGCACTACCTGCGTGAAAGGGTCTACAGACAGAGGCTGAGCTTCCTGGACCTCACTGAGGAGCAGTGCCTATGAAGGCTCAGAGCAGGTCGCCAGTTGGTCGCAGACATCTGCACGCTCCTCCTCCTCCTCCTCCTGGCCCGTGGAGTTAAAGTCACCATTGCCCTCAATTTCTTCGCCTCCGGATCCTTCCAGGGCGCCACCGGTGACATCACCGGGGTCTCTCAGTCATGGATTGTTTTGCAGGGCGTCCCAATACGTCAGTTTCTCCATGGACGACCTCAGCCAGACTGAGAGGGTAGTGGGTTTCCACTCTCTGGTTGGCTTCCCACGGGTACAGGGTGCAATCGATTGCACACACGTAGCAATCCGGGCACGTCCACATGAGCAAGGAACGTTCATCAACCGAAAGGGATATCACTCCATCAACGAGCAGCTGGTTTGCAACCACCAGAAGAGGTTTCTGCAGGTGTGTGCCAAATCCCCTGGCAGCTGCCATGATTCCTTCAAATTCTGCGTGAATCCAACATCCCGGCCCTCTTCCACGCACATAACAGACTTAAGGGCTGGCTCCTTGGAGACAAGGGATACTCCCTGCAGACGTGGCTCATGACACCTCTGAGAAACCCCACCAGCGAGGCACAGCAGCGGTACAATGACAGTCGTACCACCATCACGTCTGTCATTGAACCTGGCATAGGAACGCACAAGATGCGCTTCCGATGCCTGGATGGGTCTGGGGGAGCCCTTCGGTACGCATCAGCGAGAGTGTGTAGAATAATCGTCATCTGTTGCATCCTGCAGGATGTCACTCAACAGAGAGGAGGGTGGTGGTTACGTTGGTGGCGACGGTGGAAGAATAATAATCAAGGTCTCCGAGCACCAGTGCCGCCTTGCACAAAACATACCTGCACCCAACACACCCGCTGGGTGGCATCAAGGTTTGCCGTTCATCATGCAGTACATGAAAGGGCGCTTTCACCAAAGGACTCAATAATGCACAAGACGTGGCAGTGGTGGTGAGAATGATAACATTTAATGTGCTTTAACAAAAAACAAATATAAATCAAAAATTTGACATCCTGTCAGACACCTTGTACATTCCCCCTTGTGATCACAAAACCTTAGCCTTTCTCTTCCTACTACTCCTACGTGGTGCATCCCCTGTGGCTGCAGCAGAGGTAGTGGCAGGTTGCTCATGTTCATGGATTCATGTTCATGTTCACTGCTTGGATGATTTCGGCCTACGCCCTCTGGGTTTCAGAGCCCGTGAGGGCCCCGGCAAAGACTGCACCACCAGCACCTGTGCAGGGGCCGACTCTGCCTCCTGGAGAGGAGGCATCATTGCGGGTACTGGTTGAGAGGGGGGAAACGGGTGAGACGTGGGAGCACTTTGAGTGGCGTCCCCACTTCCATGTCCCCTTTTGCCATCATCCCTTTTCTGAGCCAGGGCCGCATCGCTCCTACCACTCTGCTGGACAACTGTTTGGAGCAGATCTGTGACATGTTCTAAGGCCACGGCTAAAGTATCTATCTGCCTGTTTAAGGCGGTAGATATGTTGGCATCCAGAGTCCGCACGGCTGTTGCCAGGGCCTGAATGGACTCATTTGTGAGCCGTGCTTGAAGCTCAGTGGAGGCAGCCATTCTCTCCATCGCAGACATTCCCGCACTTACCTGTGTCCCAATTCCACTAATGATGGAGGAGGACTCCTCAATCCTCTCCACTATTGTGGAGAGTGCGTGTGGCACGTTTTCCAGTATCTCGCAAAGGTGCTGCTGTCCCTCGATCACTACCCTTTTAAAGGATGGCTCCCGGTTTTAGCATCTGTGTCCAGCTGAGCAGAGCCTGGAAAGGAGTGCGCCCACCGACACGGACTCTCCACCGCTGTACCTGCCACCAGCATCTGCTGGTGCTCACTGTGTGTGGTGACTCACCAGGTGACAATCCAACTACCTCTCTAATAGGACCCACTGAGGTGTGAGTATCTGCGCTGGTGGATGGCTCGCTAAGATGTGACGGTGGGCCCTCAGAAGCAGGGAGCGCCTCTGAGGAATCGCCTTCTTCCACAACTTCAGTCCTTAAAGGGCCTGGAAGAGAACCTAAGGAAATGTTAAGAACCATCACAGATGTAATGTTGTGATGAGCATACTGAGCTGTGCAACATGTCAATCATTAATGACATCAATTCATGTTGTGTGTGATGAAAGTTAAAGTTCTGTCACCAGACGTTTGTGGGGTGCCAGTCTCGGCGTCCACAAGGGCCAGGCATTCCACCGTCCAGCTCAGTTCCAAGACCTCCTCCACCACCTCTGTGAGGAACACTATTTGTGGTGGCCCCCACCTCCAGTCCTCACCCTCTCCCGTGCATTCTGAGCTCTCTTCTCCTACAAGGGGAGAAAGTACAGACATGTGAGTGAGTGAAGATGAAGTGGTCAGCCGATGGATGAGTTGCTTTGGGTGAGGCTGCCAATGAAAGAGATACATCATACACAACAGATCTATCACATTGCATCAGGATTGGGGTAAGTGGTAGTGGTGGGGTCATAAATGGGGGAGTGAGGAAATGCACAGAAAGTGAAGGGAAGTTGACAATGAACCTTAAGTGGGTGTGAGGAGTGATGTGATGGAGTAGGCTTCTCAGGGCAGAGTGTGAGGGGGGGTGATGTGCTCCATAGAACGCAGGTGAGTCAGTAACTCTACTCACTTTCGCTGACCTGATTAGGTCATTAAAACGCTTCCTGCACTGAATCCAACTACGAGAGATGTTCCGCTGCTGATCACCTCCTCCGCCATCTTGAGCCAGGCCTTCTTGGTGGCAGAGGCAGGGCATTTCCTCCTGTCCCCCGGGTACAGGGTCTCCCTCCTCCTCTTCACCCGGCCAGCAGCACCTCAAGGGAGGAGTCACTGAACCTTGGCACCGACTTGGTCCTCGGCTGCTCCATTTTCATAAGTTCCTTCTCTCTCCCACAAAAGCCATTCATGCAATGGCCCATTAAATACTCCAGTTGACAGCACGTCAATCGGGTGCGCAGTGCGCCTGCTGCGCAGCTTGGAGACGCCAAACCTGGAAACCACTTTTTTAAAAAATTCGTTCATGGGATGTGGGCGTCGCTGGCGAGACCGGCATTTATTGCCAATCCCTAATTGCCCTTGAGAAGGTGGTGGTGAGCCGCCTTCTTGAACCGCTGCAGTCCGTGTGGTGAAGGTTCTCCCACAGTGCTGTTAGAAAGGGAGTTCCAGGATTTTGACCCAGCGACGATGAAGGAACGGCGATATATTTCCAAGTCGGGATGGTGTGTGACTTGGAGGGGAACATGCAGGTGGTGTTGTTCCCATGTGCCTGCTGCTCTTGTCCTTCTAAGTGGTAGAGGTCACGGGTTTGAGAGGTGCTGTCAAAGAAGCCTTGGCGAGTTGCTGCAGTGAATCCTGTGGATGGTACACACTGCAGCCACAGTGCGCCGGTGGTGAAGGGAGTGAATGTTTAGGGTGGTGGATGGGGTGCCAATCAAGCGGGCTGCTTTGTCCTGGATGGTGTCGAGCTTCTTGAGAGTTGTTGGAGTTGCACTTATCCAGGCAAGTGGAGAGTATTCCATCACACTCATGACTTGTGCCTTGTAGATGGTGGAAAGGCTTTGGGGAGTCAGGAGGTAAGTCACTTGCTGCAGAATACCCAGCCTCTGACCTGCTCTTGTAGCCACAGTATTTATGTGGCTGGTCCAGTTAAGTTTCTGGTCAATGGTGACCCCCAGGATGTTGATGGTGAGAGATTCGGCGATGGTAATGTCGTTGAATGTCAAGGGGAGGTGGTTAGACTCTCTCTTGCTGGAGATGGTCATTACCTGGCACTTGTCTGGTGCAAATGTTACTTGGCACTTATGAGCCCAAGCCTGGATGTTGTCCAGGTCTTGCCTCATCGATTACATCGCGATCGCTCGAGGAAAGGTAGGAACGTTTTTTCTGGGTTTCCGACCCACCCATTGACTGCCCCCCCCATCCACCCCCACCCCCGCTGACATTTCGCCACCATGATAAAATCATGTCCATATAGTACAAAAGTAAGGAAATGATGCAAACCCTTTATGAAACATTGGTTAGGCCTCAGCTGGAGTATTGTGTTCAATTCTGGACACCACACTTTAGGAAGGTGTGGTGTCCAGAGAGGGTGCAGAAGAGATTTACTAGAATGGTGCCAGGGATGAGGGACTTCAGTTATGTGGAGACACTGGAGAAGCTGGGATTGTTTTCCTTAGAGCAGAGAAGGTTAAGAGGAGATGTGATAGAGGTGTTCAAAATCATGAACGGTTTTGATAGAGTAAATAAGGAGAAACTATTTCCAGTGACAGAAGGGTCAGTAATGAGAGGACACAGATTTAAGGCAATTGGTAAAAGAACCAGAGGTGACATGAGGAAACATTGTTTTACTCAGCGAGTTGTGATGATCTGGAATGCACTGCCTGAAAGGGTGGTGGGAGCAGATTCAACAATAACTTTCAAAAGGGAATTGGATAAATACTTGAAGGGAAAAAAATTACAAGGCTATGGGGAAAAAGCAGGGGAGTGGGACTAATTGGATAGCTCTTTCAAAGATCCAGCACAAGCACGATGGGCTGAATGACCTCCTTCTGTGTTGTACCTACTATGATACTATGGTGACATTCCTTACACTGTCACTCTTGGGATATTTGCATTCATTTAGAGAGCCTGTTTCTGAAATGGACCTTAATCCCAAATCAACAGAAGGCATAAAAATTGACTCCAATTATATACAATTTTATATATATATACACACACATATACACAGTTTGGGGCTGGAACACAAGTGCAAAGAGCTGTTAGCTGCTACGTTTCAGAGATGGTTTGGATCTACTTAGGCTTTGAAAGATTACTTTGAAGTGAAATAAAAAAAGAACAACTTGACAAATTAGCGAGGGAGCTGCACTTCAAAGTGGACCAAAAAAGCATCGAAAGGTATCCAGAATGAGCTGCCAAAACCATAATAGAACTACTTAAGTGAGCTCCAATAATCACTTTAGCTGTGATGTTACCAGCGGAAAGGTAAGTGATAATAACATTGACCCTGATCCATGTGTGAATAAGTTAGTATGTTGCATGGACAATTAGGTGGGGAGGGAAGCAATGTATAAAAACACTCCGTGACCAGAAACAGCCGCGACGTCAAAAACATAGCCGGATAATAACATGGCGAAGCTCATGTGTTGTGTTTCTGAGCCTCACGTGCACCAGCCATGTTACTGCTGCTCAGCTGCTCGCTCAGGAAGTCGGGCCTACGCTGGTAACGAGGTTGTCTGAACGTCATTCATATTGTGTCAGCACTGGCTGTTATTCTGAAGCTAATACAGTCGCTACCACTTAAAGCATCCACGTTTAAAATAGGCTGAAACAGGCCAGAAAGCGATAACCGTTAGCCATTTGTATTAACGTAATTTTCAAAGTTGCCGCTTATAGCGTCTTACGTGCACCGTATATTTCGGGCGGAAAGAGCTGTGCTTTCTTTACTAATGACGAGGGTTCACTGTCAGCTATTGGCACAGAATCGATCAACGTTAGAGCTAGAGCAACAGTTAGTGTTGAAATTGGGCAGTGAACTGCACGCGGTAAAGTTCAAAGTTTTTGTTCAAAGTTTTTGTTCTGTGTCAACAGTCATGCACACATGTAACTCCGGGTGATTAGAAAGCACCACCCAAACAGATTCAAATAATAAAAATAATTTAATTCCCGACGGTTCTACATGAGTTTGGCGCTTTCCCTGTCTGGTCAACATATATAATAAATCAGCGATGACAACAGTCTTGTTATTAAGCGCTACCACGTTATACCGGCCATCATGTCTAACTGGCAAATCGCGCTCGCACGAACGCACTTGTAATAAGCGGTGGGGACAGTACAACATTAAAGCACACCTTTCGTTTTAAAGACCTTGCAGGGAACAAAAGAGGGATATCAATTCCAAAGAAAATCAGCACATCTAACAATTCAGTGGTAGATTTATACTGAGACTGGGTTGAATTCCATACGAACTCATTAAGTATAACAGAAGAAACAGCACACTGTTTCTGAGTCTCTCTTTCCAAATGATAGTCGTCTACAGCGCTTGGGGGAGAAATTGGTTTAGGCCCATTTTCGGGCCCGAAATGGTCACAACATGTGCCATAGGCCCGAGGCTCATCTGAATAATTCCAGCAGCCTGTCGGGCCTCCTGAGGTATCTCGCTGGTTTCCTCTGGACCAATTTTGTGGCGGCCCTCAGGTAGGTCCTGAGGGGGGGAGTGAGGTTAACGGGGCTGGGTGGGGGAGGGTTGGTGGCGAGCTCAGGTCGGCATTGGTCTGCAGTAGTAGCTGTAGAACTGGGAGCAGCACTCTTGCTTCTCCTGGTTCCACGTCAATAAAAGAAAAAACTTACCTTTCTGTTAGCGGCCTAACCACTAAGGAGCGTAGGTTAGGCCACGGAAGGAACCGGAAAAACAGAGTGGAGTGTGCCCGGTGCTTGCTCAGTTTCTGACCAATTCCAGAGAGGGGTCCTTAAACAGGTCTTCGGCCCCTCATAAGCCTATTCAAGGGTCCTAACCCCTGAATAAGGCGGTCGCCATGGACACATGAATATCACCCGAGCCAATATGGTATTAGATGTATTTCAGGCGCCCTTGGAGCTTCAGAAATAGTTCCACGAAATTGAGCCTTTCTGCCCCCGTTCTGTGCACGAGAAATAGGCGAAACAAAGATCAATTTCGCCCATTTCTCGCATTAAAAATGATGAGGGTATTTGTGACAAATTTATTCCACAAAGCTTCATTGCCCTTCAATCATTTGTAAACGTGACACCTAATAAGACAAGCTCAGATGCTAAAACTTGAAATGAAAATTGAATTACATGTGACAATACTCTCTGCAGTAAATCAATTGATCAGTTAATGCTTCAGGATCCCAGGACATTTAAAGCCTTCCCAATTTAAATTTTCATATAAATAATCTGTTACAAGAACTTTGATTGTGTCACAGCAAAATGCTATCGTTACAAGTTGAGGAAACAAGATCACTCTCAAACTTATTTATTATCACGGAGGAGTTTTTAAAATTATATCAAATCGAATCAGCCCCAACACACGCACAGGCACAGGCCCATGTACATACATACGCACATACACATGCACAGGAACACACATATACAGGCACATACACATACACACACATGCGCACACGCATACATACGCATAGGCACGCGCACATACACATGCACAGGAACATACACATACAGGCAGACACACATACACATGCACAGGCACACGCACATACACAAGCACATGCACAGGCACACATGCATACACGCGCACAGGCACGCGCACACGCGCACGCTTGGACTGAAGTTTCTACAGGCCTGTGGTGAATTAGTGTTGGATGCCATAAAGCAATCCGTATCCCTCTGGCGGATTGAAGGAGCTTCGTGTGAACATGAGTAGCAGTGAAAAAGTGCGGGACATAAAATAGGAAGAAAGGCTAATTAAAAGCTCGGAAGCCAGGGACACTGCCGCTGATAATTTTTTCCTTCGCAATAATCTGACATTAAAGTCACCAGAATAACCAGAGTTAAAGGGGCATTCTCAGCCAGTGTGAAAAAGAAATCTGAGTGAACATTTCAACAAAACGCTCTGTCGAAATTTCTACAATCAGCCAAACATTGACGCTTGATTTGGATGTTCGATTTAACGTCAGCTAATTCAGAAAAGCCCCAAACTAAACTGCAAGCATTAAAGCAGCTAATTTTATGTCTTTGGGAATTAGATGGGCTTCATTTCCCTCAAACTGCCAGAAATGTGGCAGAAACGGGATTTCTCCCAGTCCCCATGGAAACCGCCGAAAACTTGCCAAATGATCCTTGGGCGGCTTAATTATTTATGTGGGATGGGTTCAGAGCAGGGAGGTAAATGCCATGGTATTCCAGTATCAAATCCAAACCCATGTCTCATATAGTGAGGAGACACCATTTACTAGAATGGTGCCAGGGATGAGGGATTTCAGTTATGTGGAGACACCGGAGAAACTGGGGTTGTTCTCCTTGGAGCAGAGAAGGTTAAAGGGGAGTGGTCAATCCACTTTAAGCCTCATGTTTAATGGAGGTGTTCAAAATTATGAAAGAGTAAATAAGGAGAAACTGTTTCCACTGGCAGGAGCTTCAGTAACCAGAGGACACAGATTTAAGATCATTGGCAAAAGAACCAGGGCAGAGATCAGGAGAAAGTTTTTTACACAGCGAGTTGTTATGATCAGGAATGTACTACCTGAAAGGGCGGTGGAAGCAAATTCAATAATAACTTTCAAAAGGGAATTGGATAATTACTTGAAAAGGAAAAATTTGCAGGGCTATGAGGAAAGAGTAAGGGAGTGGGACTAATTGGATAGCTCTTTCAAAGAGCCGGCACAGGCACAATGGGTCGAATGGCCTCCATCTGGGCTGTATGATTTTATGTGTTTTTAAGGATTGGTAGTGTTCAGTTTGCTTTTCATTGAATTGAATGGAAAATAAAACGGGCCAGGGCGCAAAACGGGCTTCTGATTCGCTATCACCCTGTTTTGCACTGCTGCCCAAAGACGAATTTCACCCCTAGTAGTAGGTTCAATGAGACAACGTGCCGCTGTACTACTGTCTTTGTGCTAGTGTGTGTGTGGCAGTGCATCACTAGTTCGATGCACAGTTGTCTTTATAGGTATATATATTTTTTCTCTATGTGGAAAGGGCAAGGTCTATACTGCAGGACACCATTAAGGTTGCAAAGACTGGGGAATAGTGAAGATAATTCAAGGGTTGTAGCAGTCATTAGTTGACGTCAAGCTTGCCTGTAATTTGGAGCAGGGTGGGAAGTTTGAGGGAGGTATGGAATTCCACAACGGTGATATCCTCATAAAGATTGGGGTCGAGCAGGACATGGTGCAATGAGCATTGATTTCAATACAGTGAGAATGCAGGGAAGAGGATGAGCATGTAGAAAAGTGTATTTGGAATTCAGGCCGCACAGGGGCGGATAGTTCAGAGGGGTAATGATCATCCCAGTATTGGTAAAATGGGGAGCACTCCAACATTCCAACTCGTTCGATCGTTAGCATCTTCAGCCATTGCCAGTGAATGGCTAACCATTTAATTTAATAACAGGCCTTTTGTGTATGGATTTTACAACTTCAAAAGATGTCAAGTCATAGCTCTGTGGGGAAGGAGGCCCGAGAAAGCGGGCTACAGTTTGCAGCCAGCAGGGGGCCTCCGCTAAGTCAGTCAATTCATGCCACTGTTGGAGCTTGTATGAAGTTAGCAACTGTTATCAGGAATCTAATTATACTGAGAGGTAGCTCAGGGGAAGTGCCTTTATTGTTTTGAGTATGATTCGAGGAGTATAATAACGTTCAGAATCACTGGGGATGATTTTTAACTGCAGAGAGTCAGCACACACCGTACAAACCGGCAACGTAGCCCAAAAGTTTGCTACTGTCTGGTAAAGAAGAACCATCTAACTTCCACTCTATTCTTACCCTTGCGTAATTTAAATGTTTGACCCCTGGTCCTCCCCAGTCTGTCAAATTGAAATAATCTATTCGCAGGTACGCAATCCAGCCCTTTCATTATTTTATATCTCGTGTAAAAACTCAAAAGTGTGACAGAGGTGGCCAAGCAATATATGTCGGATATTTTTAAACTCACCCAATCTCTAGAGTACTCTGCATTCATGTAACCCTGCAGGGTGTAGGCTATTATAAGGATATACTCACTCAGGGGCACCTTGTATGAGGTAATGTTGAGAGCTTCCTGGTAACATTGACCATGCCTGAACAAGTCCATGCCTTTCACCAATATCTGGAAATGATTGCAAGTCTTATGGTTAAAAGTGTGACATAAAGGCCTGGGTTTGTCAAGTTTACAAAAAGTGACAGCAAGATTAAGGACATCATGCCCATTGCTGGAGCTACTGTCCTATTTGCCCTTCACCAATCGTTAGTCTCACAGATCAATGGAATGGATGGATTCACTTACCAAAGAACAATAACAACTTGCATTTATATAGCACCTTTAATGTTGTAAATCGTCCCAAGGCGCTTCACAGGAGCGTTATCAGACAAAATTTGACACCGAGTCTCATAAGGTAGATATTAGGACAGGTGACCAAATGCTTGGTCAAAGAGGTAGGTTTTAAGGAGCGACTTAAAAGAGGAGAGAGAGGTAGAGAGGCAGAGAGGTTTGGGGGGAGAATTCCAGAGCTTAGGGCCTAGAAGGCACGGCCGCCGATGGTGGGGCAAAGGAAGTGGGGGATGGACAAGAGGCCGGAGATGCACAAGGAGGTCCTGGAGAAAGTGCAGGGTCTTGGCTCATGCTTCTTCACTGTGGACTTTTTGAAGCACAGGTCTGTGATTGCTGGCTGGTACAGACACTTGAGTCAGAAGCTACCAATTCTGCACTGAGTCGAAGGTGCAAAGAATTCCCATATAGTGATGTGAATGATTCACCTCCTCAACCTCATTAAAAAGGCTTGAGACTTATTACCGCTTGATAGATAATAGGAATAATTGGAGGCGGAAACATAAAGTGCGAAAAAAATTACCTCTTTCATTGAACAAGATTGACTCACTGAAGTAAAGCTGAGATAAGCCAGTACTTTAGCAGAAACAACTGTAGCCAAATTTTAAACTTTGTAAAGGTAAAGCACATGCAGCTTACACACTGGAATAAAACCAAGCTAAATTGGCATTCGATTTCCTCAACATTTAAGCTAATCACGGCCAAAAATAGTTACGTCATCAGCGAGCAGCTGTTTTGAATCAAAGAGAATTGTCATTCACCAAACTATTAGCGTAACTCAGGCTGAAGTACGTCAATTAGTTTTGCACAAAGCCGCACACCAGGAGGCTCAGCGGTGAAGCACATTGGTACGTCAATGAAGCATAGTGCGGGGCGATAAACAAGGGCTCATTGACGGCCCCGGAAGTCAGTTCCCATCTGAAGAAAGGATTCAAGCAGGGAACAGGTGGTTCCCTCACGGGAAAATCGGAGAACACAACAGTCCAGGCCCCTTTTTACCTACCTCCCTGTGCCAGGATGTGGCACTCACAGAAAGGCCTGCCAACAGACCACTTTTATACAATCGTCGGCTTTGGAAGCTGCAAAATATAAAAAAAGGTGTAACAGGCAGCATAACAAACAAAAAATGCGGGAGCCTTGCTTTATTTAGAGACATTTACAGCATAGGTTTCAATATATCCTTTTCAAAAGAGGGGGAAAAGAACTTGCATTGATATAGCGCATTTCACCAGCTCAGGATGTCCCAAAGCACTTTACAGGCAATGAAATACTTTTTAAAGTGTGGTCACTGTTGTAATGAAGGAAACGCGGCAGCCAATTTGCGCACAGCAAGGTCCCACAAACAGCAATGAGGTAAATTTATACTTTTAGATGTTGGCTGAGGAATAAATATTGGCCAAGTCACTGGGGAGAACTTTCTTGCTCTTCTTCGAAATAGTGCCTGAGAGGACAGACAGGGCCTCAGTTTAACATCTCATCCGAAAGACGGCAGCTCCCTCGGTACTGCAGTGAAATGTCAGTGTAGATTATGTGCTCAAGTCTCTAGAGTGGAGCCTGAACCCATGACCTTTTGCCTCAGAGGCGAGAGTGCTACCCATTGAGTCACAGCTGATGCTTAAAAAAATACTAAAGCAGTGACATTCAACAACAGCATTGCCATTTGCTAACTCGTTAGCAGACGCACGTGCTGATCCTGTGCTAATTGATGTTTTAGTCCTGTACGGTAAACCACATGCCATGTTAGGTTCAGCTGACATGCATAGAAGCTGTCAGCCATCTTGTTATCAGCATCTGGCTCACTACCAGCAAAAGATCTTGATACATCATTGTACAAAGTTACTGTATTAGATATATTTGTGTAAAACAAATATTCTGACTGAGCAGTTGCCATCTGGGAGTCCTCAAATTTTTCCTCTAGGTTATACAAGATCTTAGGCCACAGTTGGAGTATTGTGTACCGTTTTGAGGCCTCCATTATAGGAAGGATATAAAAAACAACAATGGAAAAAGGTGCAGCATGAATTTACTAGGTTGTTACCAGGAATGAGGGAATTGCAGTCATGAAGAGAGACTTGAGAGGTTAGAGGTTTTTGTCTCACTGCAGCTGAGAAGGGGAAGAGGTGACCCAGTTGAGGCCTTTAAGAGTTGTGATGGGGTTGCGTCCAGTGGCTGGTGAGATGGTAAAGAGATTAGAAAAAAAATCTATACACAGAGGATAGTTCGAATGAAGAACTTTCTGCTACAAACCATTGTTGAGGCAGAGAATTAAATTCTTTCAAAAGGGAATTCGATATTTGAAAAAATAGGAATATTAGAGGGTATGAGGTGCAATCAGGAGAGTGGGATTAGACTAAATGACTCGTGTAGAGAAAAGTACTGGCGAAGACTTGATTGGTCAAATAGCCCGTTCTGTTCTGCAACATTCTATGTTTCATTTCATCTCCAGTTGACAGTTTGTTCTAATTAAATAGGTGAGGGAGGACCAGGGGCCACAATTTTAAGTTGTACAAGGCCAGATCGAGGTTAGATACGAGATGGTGGGGTTCTTCTCCCAGAGAATAGTGGACCTCTGGAACAGGCTGGCCCCTCGTGCGCTGGACGCTGATTCGCTGAATTCCTTCAAGCGAGAGCTGGACCTGGCTGGGGCGGAGATCACCTCTTACAAAAGATAGGTAATGTGATGCAAAGAATGATCAGGACCAGAATGACCTCCTGGGCTAGTTTCGATTGCCAAAGGGATCGGAGAGGAAATTCCCAGATTTTTTTCACCCAAATTGGCCTGGGTTTTTATCTGGTTTCTCGCCTCTCCCAGGAGATCACATGGTGTCGGGTGGGGTGGGGAGTGTACATATTGTGATGCACAAGGTATCACAAATTGTGTGGGTCAGGCTGACTGGACCAGAGGGTCTTTTCCTGTCTGTCATTGTTCGTATTCTCTGATTCTAATAATGGTTCAAATGACCCTGAGTGATTAGGAGTATTTTTGACTCATAAGTCATGACTTCCTGTGTCTTCACATTAGTGTGCCCTGAGGACCCCTGTAACAACATCACCGTGACACCACTTTTTCCAGAGAGACTACCCCTAACTACTGCACACTGTAATAAGTACCCAGGTTTTACATTCTTGCTGCTGCCTTTTCCATCTAGCGGCACATTTTGGTTAAAAAGAGAAAAATAAAATGTCCACTTGAATTATGAATTAGACTATGACAAGCTATTTCACCTTGTGTAGAACAGTAGAACTAGAGGGCACGGCTTAGACTTGAAAGGGTTAAATTCAAAACTAATCTGTGGAAACAATATTTCCATGAGTGAGTGGTCAATCTATGGAACAGGCTCCTTAGGGAAACGGTGGAAGCAGTTAGTATTGATTCATTCAAATGCAAATTAGATAGATTTCTTTTAGAAAATAACATTTTGGGATACAGTGTATGAGTAATTTGAGACATGACATGTGGCGAGTGTAGCGTGTTTGGGAAGAAAAAGGTGACTTTGGACCTATGGTTCCCAAAGCTCTCCACCGCCGAGGGTTTTCCTCGCCTCATGTCTGGGTCTTCATAGTACCTTACAGCACAGAAGGAGGTCATTTGGCCCATTGTGCCCATGCTGGGTCTGTTGTAGACTAATTGATAGAGATTGATTGCCATGATTAGTCATTATCATTGTGTCAAGCGACTAACAGGATGGTAAAAGGCGAACTAGATGGACCTTGATCTTTTCTCGTCGAGCAATCCCTGTGTTCCTATGAAACCCAACCCATCCCAACACATAGGCAGTAAAAGTTAGGCAGGTGGAAATGTGTTCTACATTAGAAATAACAAAAAGTATAGCCTTTGAAACTAACAATACATCGCAAACTGCCAGTAGGTTGACTGAATCACTGAAAGCAACTAACTTATTCCTCCGAAATGCACCACATCAATATGAGGTCAACCTCTCCTGATGGCTCAGTGAGTTTACGCATCAGGTGCCTGAGCCAACAGGCCGAGAAAGTCCCAGCTGTGATTCCCCAGTTCACGCTGAGTTTGTTGATGTCAGCCTCAGTGATGGCACAATTAGTTTAACAGCCCCTAGATGAGAGAGGAGGAAATAGGCCTGGATTCCCACTGACGATCACTGCCCAGTGACCACTGCAGGCATTGTGCATGTGTGGATGAGAAGAGGACAGAATTGGACTGGGCTGGACAATGCCACCCCTCCAGGGCCAAATAGACTTCCGACACTCACTGCGATACCCTATTGAATGAGGCACCAACTGGTGCCCGTGGAATCAGGCAGCCTTAAGGAATTGACACCTTGAGGAAAGAAGGCGCAGGGAAAGTAAATGTGGTGTCCTCCATAAAGCACTTCAAAATTATGTCAGCCACTTGTCAGTGCTGTTCGTTATATTAATGAGGCAGACAGGGTGAAGTTACTGGGTTAGCAATCGGCCTTGGCCAGCGTTCGGGCCCAGACTCGGTGCTGCGCACTCCAACCAGGAGACCCGGGACCGGCCCGATTTCGAGCCTCGGACCTCATTAACATTTTATGGCACGAGCTGTTGGCACATGCCACACCTCCACAGGCAGCTCGCGCATCGCAGATGGAGAATATGGGGCTGCTGACAGAGGGAAGCGCTACGTCCCTTGAAGGGTGGGGGGGGGGGGGGGAGTAGGAGCGAGTAACGACGGGGAGGGTTGGGACGATTGTGATGACTATGGAATTGGGACAACACTCCTGCTCCACGGGAAAGATTTTAAAAATGTAAATTAAAAAACACTTACTTGTCGTTGACACTCGCAGTGGAACAGGCCTGGCACCTGCTGCACTCATTGGTAACAGATTTCCCAGAGGGATCCTTCAACAGGCCGTTAGGCACCTAATTAGCATATGCAAGGGACTAAGGCAGGATGCCTAAAAAATGGGACTGACGAATTTAGCATTAGCCCAAACACACACGTAGATTGGGCACGGGCCGTCACACTGCTAAATTGATCAGTGTTGGCCCATTTTACGCCCAAATAAGCAGCACAATGCATACCAATTTCTACCCCATTTCCTTTCTTATGGTAATGGTGTCTTGGATACTTTCAGAAGTTATGCACATCGTATAAAAACCTCACTAAGATAAGAGACAAGGTTGCTCTAGAATATTATCATCATCGCACCAAATGAATAATTGAAATGAAAAGAAACACTTGGATTTATATAGTGCCTTTCACAATCTCAGGACGTCTCAAAGCGCTTTACAGCCAATGAAGTACTTTTCAAATGTAGTCACTGTTGTAATGTAGGAAACGTAGCAGCTAATGTGTGCACAGCAAGGTCCCACAAACAGCAATGAAATAAATGACAAGATCACGTTTTAGGTGTTGGTTGAGGGATAAATATTGGCCAGGACACTGAGAGAACGATCCTGATCTTTTTTGAATAGTGCTAGGGAACGTTTATATTCACCTAAGAACATAAGAAATAAGAGCAGGAGTAGGCCATACAGCCCTCGACCTCAACTCCACTTTCCTGCCTGATCCCTATATCCCTTGACTCCCAAAAATCTACCTATCACAGCCTTGAATATACTCAACGACTCAGCATCCAAGCCTTCTGGGGTACAAAATTTCAACGATTCACAACCCTCTGAGTGAAGAAATTGCTCCTCATCTCAGTCTTAAATGTTCAACCCCTTATCCTGAGACTATGCCCCCCTAGTTCTAGACTCTCCAGACAGGGGGAAAAAATCTCTCAGCATCTACCCTGTCAAACCCCCTCAGAATCTTATATGTTTCAATGAGATCACCTCTCATTCTTCTAAACTCCAGAAAATATTTTTTTTTATTCGTTCATGGGATGTGGGCGTCGCTGGCAAAGCCAGCATTTATTGCCCATCCCTAATTGCCCTTGAGAGGGTGGTGGTGAGCTGCCTTCTTGAACTGCTGCAGTCCGTGTGGTGAAGGTTCTCCCACAGTGCTGTTAGGAAGGGAGTTCCAGGATTTTGACCCAGCGACGATGAACGAACGGCGATATATTTCCAAGTCGGGATGGTGTGTGACTTGGAGGGGAACGTGCAGGTGGTGTTGTTCCCATGTGCCTGCTGCCCTTGTCCTTCTAGGTGGTAGAGCTCGTGGATTTGGGAGGTGCTGTCGAAGAAGCCTTGGCAAATTGCTGCAGTGCTTCCTGTGGATGGTACACACTGCAGCCATGGTACACCGGTGGTGAAGGGAGTGAATGTTTAGGGTGGTGGATGGGGTGCCAATCAAGAGGGCTGCTTTGTCCTGGATGGTATCGAGCTTCTTGAGTGTTGTTGGAGCTGCACTCATCCAGGCAAGTGGGGAGTATTCCATCACACTCATGACTTGTGCCTTGTAGATGGTGGAATGGATTTGGGGAGTCAGGAGGTGAGTCACTTGCTGCAGAATACCCAGCCTCTGACCTGCTCTTGTAGCCGCAGTATTTATGTGGCTGGTCCAGTTAAGTTTCTGGTCAATGGTGACCCCCAGGATGTTGATGGTGGGGGATTCGGCGATGGTAATGCCGTTGAATGTCAAGGGGAGATGGTTAGACTCTCTCTTGTTGGAGATGGTCATTGCCTAGCATTTGTCTGGTGCGAATGTTACTTGCCACTTATCAGCCCAAGCCTGGATGTTGTCCAGGTCTTGCTGCATGCAGGCACAGACTGCTTCATTATCTGTGGGGTTGCGAATGGAATTGAACACTGTGCAATCGTCAGCGAACATCCCCGTTTCTGACCTGTCATATAGGCCCATTTTACTGAACCTCTCTTCATAGGACAACCCTCTCATCCCAGGAATCAATCTAGTGAACCTTCATTGGACCCTCTCTAAGGCAAGTCTATCCTTCGTTAAATAAGGAGACCAAAACCATGTACAGTGCTCCAGGTAAGGTCTCACCAATGCCCTGTACAATTGTAGCAAGACTTCCTTACCCTTGTACTCCAACCCCCTTGCAATAAAGACCAACCTTGCCTTCCTAATTGCTTGCTGTACCTGCATGCTAACTTTCTGTGTTCCTTGTACGAGGACACCCAGATCTCTCTGAACACCAACATTTAACAGTTTATCACCATTTTAAAAAAATTCTGTTTTTCTATTCTTCCTACCAAAGTGAATAACCTCACGTTTCCCCACATTATACTCCATCTGCCACTTTCTTGCCCACTCACTTAACCTGTCTATATCCCTTTGCAGACACTTTGTGTCCTCCTCACAGATTACTTTCCCACCTAGCTTTGTATTGTCAGCAAACTTGGATACATTATACTCGGTCCCTTCATCTAAGTCATTAATTTAGATTGTAAATAGCTGAGGCCCAAGCACTGATCCTTGCGGCACCCCACTAGTTACAGCCTGCCAACCTGAAAATGACCCGTTTATCCCTACTTTCTGTTTTCTGTCCGCTAACCAATCTTCTATCCATGCTAATATATTACCCCCAGCCCCATAAGCCCTTATCTTGCATAACAACCTTTTATGGGGCACCTTTTCGAATGCCTTTTGGAAATCCAAATATACTACATCCACTGGTTCCCCTTTATCTACCCTGCTAGTTACATCCTCAAAAAACTCTAATAAATTTGTTAAACACGATTTCTCTTTCATAAAACCATGTTGACTCTGCCTAATCATATTATGATTTTCTAAATGCCCTGTTACAACTCCCTTAATAATTGATTCCAGCATTTTCCCGACGACTGATGTCAGGCTAACTGGCCTGTAGTTCTTTATTTTCTCTTTCCCTCCCTTCTTGAATAGCGGGTGTACATTTGCTACCTTCCAATCTGCTGGGACCGTTCTAGAATCTAAGAATTTTGGAAGATCATAACCAATGCATCCACTACCCTGCAGCCACCTCTTTTAGAACCCTAGGATGTAGGCCATCAGGTCCGGGGATTTGTCGGCTTTTAGTCCCATTAGTTTCTCAAGTACTTTTTCTCTACTGATATTAATTACTTTTGGTTCCCCACTATTTCTGGTATGCTTTATGGACTTCTACTGTGAAGACAGATAAAAAATATTTGTTTAATGTCTCTGCCATTTCCTTATTCCCCATTATAATTTCTCCTGTCTCAGCCTCTAAGGGACTAATGTTTATTTTTGCCATTCTCTTCCTTTTTACATACTTGTAGAAGCTCTTACAATCTGTTTTTATATTTCTTGCTAGTTTACTCTCATATTCTATTTTCTCCCTTTTTATCAATTTTTTGGTCATCCTTTGCTGGTTTCTAAAACTCTCCCAATCCTCAGGCTTACTATTATTCTTCGCACCACTATAAGCCTCTTCTTTTAATCTAATACTATCCTTAACTTCTTTAGTTAGCCACAGATGAATCACTTTACCCATGGAGTTTTTATTTCTCAATGGAATGTATATTGGTTGAGAATTTTGAAATATTTCTTTAAATGTCTGCCGGTGCTTATCTACCATCATACCTTTTAATCTAATTTCCCAATCTACCTTAGCCAACTCACCCCTCATATTTAAGGCTTTATTTAAGTTTAAGACTCTAGTTTCTGACTTAAGTATGTCACTCTCAAACTCAATGTGAAATTCTATCATATTATTATCACTCTTCCTTAGAGGATCCTTTACTATGAGATTACTAATTAAACCTGTCTCATGACACAAGACAAGATCGAAAATAGCCTCTTCCCTGGTTGGTTCCAGGGCATATTATTCTAGGAAAGGGTCTCGAATGCATTCCATGAACTCATCCTCCAGACTATCTTTGCCAATTTGAATTGCCCATCTATATGAAGGTTAAAGTCCCCCATAATTATTATATTACCTTTGTTACAAGCTCCTCTTATTTCTTGATTAATACTCTGTCCAACAGTATAGCTACTGTTAGAGGGCCAATAAACTACTCCTACCAATGTTTTCTGTCCCTTGTTATTTCTTATCTCCATCCATACTGATACTTCCTGATCTTCCAAGACAAGATCCTGTCCTTTTGTCACCCTTTATTATCACCTGAGAGACCAGACAGGACCTCAGTTTAATGTCTCATCTGAATGGCACCTCTGACAGTGCAGCATTGAAATGGTAGCAGAGATTATGTACTCAAGTCTCTGGAATGGGGCTTGAACCCACAATCTTCTGATTTAGCAGTAAGTGTGCTACCCACTGAACTACAGCTGACATCAAATGAGCAACTGTTTCTCAGTTGTCAAACATCAGAACTTGATGAGGTATTGTGCAAATGAGCTTTGTGTTTATAGAGTCTAGTCAAATCCCTCCAGAGCCTCATCCCTCTCTATCTCTGTAAACTCCTCCAGCCTTACAACCCAAGATCTCTGCCCTCCTCCAATTCTGTCCTCTTGTGCATCCCTGCGTGCGCTGTGAAGTGCCTTGGGACATTTTACTACATTAAAGGTGCTATATAAATGCAAGTTGTTGGTATTGTAGTGTTGTTGTGGTTAAGGTGTCAGCTGTGTCTCAGTTGGATGCACTCTCGCCTCTGAGTCAGAAGGTTGTGCATTGTGTCTCACTCCCGAGACTTCAGCCTCATAACCTAGGCTGTTACTTCGGTGCAGTTCTGAGGGAGTGCTGCACTGTTGTAGGTGCTGTCTCTCAGATGAGACATTAAACTGAGGCCCTGTCTGTCCTCTCATAGATGGATGTCATAGATCCTATGGCATTATTTCGAATAAGAGCAGGGGTGTTCTCCCTGGCATCCTGATCAATATTTATCACTAAAACAGATTATCTGGTCATTATCACATTGCTGTGTGTGGGAGTTTGCTGTGTGCAAATTGGCTGCTGCATTTCCCACATTGCAACAGTGACTACACTTCAAAAAGTACTTCATTGGCTGTAAAGCACTTTGGGATGTTCTACGGTCATGAAAGGTGTGATATAAATGCAAGTTCTTTCTTTCTTTTAGTGTATTTGGTCTTGGTTTATATTGTACTTTATGATTAACTTGACGTCTACTGTTTGTGATTTGTGTGAAAGTTACTTTTTTTGGTTCTGATTTTAGTGTTTTATGTAAAGTCCACAGGGGTTAACAGAAAAAGATGGGCATTTTCTAAAAGCCCACATAGTTTGTTTTACTTCACTGAGCAGAATAAGTGAAACATGGTCATTATTTGGAGCATGAAATCTGTGGAAGTGTAAATCATAAAAAAAATGACTGTTAAATTATGGAGCGATAACTCTTAAGAGCTCTGCTTTGCTATGAATGGAGACCCAAGGTTATGAATCATATCATATTATTTATTAATACAGATATGCG
The DNA here is from genome assembly GCF_035084215.1 of Heptranchias perlo. Taxonomy (NCBI): domain Eukaryota; kingdom Metazoa; phylum Chordata; class Chondrichthyes; order Hexanchiformes; family Hexanchidae; genus Heptranchias; species Heptranchias perlo. The sequence goes on along the minus strand of NC_090329.1, from coordinate 15,839,087 downwards.
ATGACAGCAGTGATAATCTTTAGCCAACCATGGAGCCTCAGGTCATGTCAGTATGCAACAACTTCAAAATATAAATGTAACGAAGACAATTAGAATAACTGATGGAAACTTCTCAACTAGACAACTGTACTTCAGCAGTACTTAAAAAGATAGGTTATACTTATCAGGAGAGGTTGAACAGGCTAGGGCTCTTCTCTCTATAAAAGAGAAGGCTGAGGGGTGACCTGATAGAGGTCTTTAAGATAATGATGGGGTTCGATAGGGTGGATGTAGAGAAGATGTTTCCACTTGCGGGGGAGGCCAGAACTAGGGGTCATAAATATAAGATAGTCACTAACAAATCGACTAGGGAATTCAGGAGAAACTTCTTTACCTAGAGAATGGTTAGAATGTTGTACTCGCCATCACAAGGAGTAGTTGAGGCGAATTGCATAGATGCATTTAAGGGGAAGCTGGATAAACACATGAGGAAGAAGGAATAGACGGATATGTTGATAGGGTGAGATGAAGAGAGGTGGGAGGAGGCTCATGTGGAGCATAATCACCGGCATAGACCAGTTGGACCGAATGGCCTGTTTCTGTGCTGTAGACTCGATGTAATTCTGTGTACGAAAGGTGGAGGAAGGAAGGAGCATTTTATATTAAAGAATAGACATGTATTCATAATTATGAGTCAGACCGTTTCCCCTTCAGTGACTTCAATATGTTGGAACACTGTTTCATTTTGTCTCTGTTAATGTATGTAAATGGAATGCAAACTGCACGTAACTGGAGGTGCAGTACGGGCACCTTTTAACAAAGTCAATCGTGCAAAAAAGCTCGACAGTTTTTTCTCGTCAATTTGTTTTCCTCTTTGAACTGCCACCAAATTATTTTTTACAGTCAATAGGGGCTCGTTTTCGCCTTCAGGGTAGAGCTTTGTGTGGTGGGGGGGGAATGAAATCTTGGGCACACAAATTGGTGATCCCCAGAATTCCTAACAGGCTCTCCCAATGCTTGAAGCTTTGCATCAGGAATGATGAAGACAAAAATTTACCCCCCTCCCCCACTCCTCCGTTATTATGATCAGTTAACCATTTGTCATACAGGAATCTTAGCTCATCTCAATAAACATGACCTGAAGTCAAAATAATTTTTACTGTTTGTATATTAATGAAGCAAGGAAAATTCAATAGCTTCAGGAGCCCTTGCTCTGAACTTAGGATCTGCTCTTTTTTGGAGGAGGAAGCATGAATTTTCAAACCTAATGAATGTCAATGATGGAAATGGAACACATTTCTGTCACATGAATCAGCATTTATTTTAATTTAGAAAGGATGTCAAGTCCTTCGAGATGGTGCAAAGTAGATTTACCAGAATGATACCAGGGATGAGAAGCTGGAATTGTTCTCCCTAGAGCCAAGAAAGTTAAGGGAAGATTTAATAGAGGTGTTCAAAATGATGAGGGGTTTTGATAGAGTAGATAGGGAGAAACTGTTTCCACTGGCACGAGGGTCAGTAATCAGAGGACACAGATTTAAGATAATTGGCAAAAAGTCCAGGGGGAAATGAGGAGAAATTACGCAGCGAGTTGTTATGATCTGGAATGCATTGTCCGAAAAGGTGGTGGAAACAGATTCAACAGTAACTTTCAAAAAGGAATTAGATATATACTTAAAAAGGAAAAATTTGCAGTGCTTTGGGGAAAGAGCAGCGGAGTGGGACTAATTGGCTAGCTCTTTCAGAGAGCTGGCACAGGCACGATGGGCTGAATGGCCTCCTTCTTTGCTGTATGATTCTATGATTCTGTTCTATGATTAAGTACTCCTCGGTCATTAGCGGTATGGACCAAATGCAAAATAAAACTCCATCTACTCTAAGCTTAAACAATGCTCTTGAGATCAAAATTCAGAGCAGTTTCCACTTCCCACATTAGACATCCTTATGGTTGGCCAAAGTAAGGATACCAATGAAGGGCTTTGTTTTCAACCGTTTACTGATTTTAGCAAAAAAGTATAGAGCAAGAAACACCACTTTATATTTAGGGGTATGTTTTCCGATCGTGCACTCCCAATATGGAACCTTCCCCACTGGGAGCACAGATTGGGAACCGCATCCATGCAGTCCATGATTTTAGATCTATTAAAGTGGGTGAGGTTCTGTGCCGGCAATGTACAATCAGAAATTGGACCCGTCACCCCTGTGCTCGCTGACCTACATTGGCTCCCGATCCAGCGACACTTCGATTTTAAAATTCTCATCCTTGTTTTCAAATCCCTCCATGGCCTCGCTCCTCCCAATCTCTGTAACCTCCTCCAGCCCTACAACCCTCCGAGATCTCGGCGCTCCCGCAATTCTGGCCCCTTGCACATCCCCGATATTCATCGCTCTGCCATTGGTGTGCCTTCAGCTACCTCAGCCCTATGGTCTGGAATTCCCTCCCTAAACCTCTCTGCCTCTCTAACCTTCTCACCTCCTTTAAGATGCTTAAAATCTACCTCTTTGACCAAGCTTTTGGTCGCCTGCCCTAATATCTCCTTATGTGGCTCAGTGTCAAACTTTTTTTGATAATCGCTCCTGTGAAGCATCTTGGGACATCTTACTACGTTAACTTTATTGCTGTTGTTGTTTAGTGTTAAATTAGCGGCAGTGTTTGTGCTGTGAACCCGGTGTCAAATAGAAAGATGGTACAGCAGTGTATTGGTTACAATGCTGGACTAAGCAATCCTAAAGGTCAGTTCAAATCTCACCACAGCAGGTTGTGAAAGTGAATTCAATAAATTGGGTAATTTGTGGGCTGACACCTGAAAAAATGGCAATGAAAGCTGCTGGATTGTCTGGTTCACTAATGTCCTTCAGGGAAGGGAAGGAAATCTCTTACCCCTACTCTTCTGGTCTGCATGTGACTCCAGCGCGCACTTAATACCCTCAAGGAAACAAAGGGATGGGCAATAAGTGGTACCCTGCCAGTGTCACCTGCATACCACTGGCATATATATATATATAATAAAACTATGTTGAATCTCCCATAAATTCATTTCCAGTGTTTGGGATTGGATTTGATGCCAGCTCCCAGCATAATACATAGGGCAATTGTAACTGCTGCCCTAACTGAAATCAGCCAACTCAATAGATATTGAATCCAGGATCTTATTACTTTTAATCACTAGGCCACTGTGAGTCGGGGCAGGGAAGGGGAGCAGGGAGGCGGAGTGGGTGAGGGGCGGGGACCAGACCCTTCTTCAGTTTGTATTGCCCTGCATTTCTTCGGAGGTTCTACTGGGCTCTCACTGTAACTCCAGCGGGAGGCTGGGGGTCCTCCTCGGGAAATGGTGGAAGTGACCATTCACATCGCTTTCCCCCATTGATTCCGCTCGTCTGTCGCCATAACTACAGCAGAACCCCCACGGACTCCCAGTCCCCTCACCTTCTCGAGACCAAAAATACCCTAAGGTCGAACTCCCGCCAAGCCTATGCAAATGCCACTCTGAATCAGACTTTAGGAGGTGTGAGACAATGGCTATGGAATATAACTCCCAATGGTTTTCCTCTCCCCTGCATGGGAAGATTCCTCATCCCTCCTCACCACTTTTCCACGGCACAGCAGTTGAGAAGAGAAGCTGAGTGATATGGGGAACTGAATTTCTGTTCTTACTCCGGTGTCAAAGCAGTAGAGGAAGTTGTGCCTCAACTGTCAGCTATGGCTCAGTGGAAGCAGTCTCGCCTCTGAGTCAGCAGGTTGTGGGCTCATGTCCCACTCCAGAGACTTGAGCGCAAAATCTAGACTAACACTCCCAGCGAGGGAGCACTACACTGTAGGAGGTGTCATTCTTTGGATTAAACAAAGGCGAGGCTGATGTAAAAGAGCCCACTGCACTATTTCGAAGAAGAGCAGCGGATTTCTCTCTGACGTCCTGGTTAATAATTATCCCTCAGCAAACATCACTAAAACAGATTATCTGGTGATTATCACATTGCTGTTTGTGGGAGCTTGCTGTGTGCAAATTGGCTGCCGCATTTCCTACACTACAACAGTGACTACACTTCAAAAGTACTTCATTGACTGTAAAGCGCTTTGGAGTGTCCTGAGGTCATGAAAGGTGCTATAAGTCTTTTTTTCTTTTTACATCACATGAAAGGCACGAGCTGTGCTCTACATGTTAGGCCTGTAGTAGCTGCTGACTTTAAGAACCGATTATTCTGAAACCAATAATTAAAGGTAGTTTAAATTTCTTCAAATTTCTTTTGCCAATAATGGCGACTGATGGCTGACTGAGTTATTCTTCTTAAAGTTCCTCAACAATATATACTTCCATAAAACAATATTAAAACTATAAGTCTGTCACTGTGACTTAATAGCTGGTGATATCATCAGCTTAATTACAAGCCTAGTTCTATTACACCTTTGTATTTTAGCTATTATGTATTCAAGCTAAATTCCCTCTTTTAGGAATAGTATTGTTTCTGGTGAATAGTTTTGTTGATTAGAGGGGATTAAGTTTATAAATTATGGGCAGATTTAACTCCACAACCATATTTTTCAGCTCTCTGTTGTCATTAGATTCCTACACATGAATTGTTTGTGTGTTGGAATGTGGTCTCCCTACTCATTGTTGCAAGCAGGGATACACAAGCCTGGATTTTCTTTGATAACTCTGCTCATCTTCAGGTGGTTCTGCAGCCTTAAACTGAAGGAAAATGGGGAGGGGAGATCCTTTTCTGCAACCCCCTCCCCAAACTATCAGTCACCTCGGCTGCCCATCCCCGTCGTATGGACATCTTGGCAGCTGAGCATGGTTAAGTGTTGCCCTCTATTTCCTTTCATTTTTGCCTCAATTACATAGCATTACATGGAATTTTACAGCACAGAAACAGGCCATTCGGCCCAACTGGTCTATGCCGGTGTTTATGCTCCACAGGAGCCTCCTCTCACCCTATCAGCATATCCTTCTATTCCTTTCTCCCTCGTGTACTTATCTAGCTTCCCTGCAATTGAGCCTTCAGGAAATAACACCAATGCAAAGATGACATTGTGAAGGTTCTGTATGGTGTCTCAGAGTCAGTACAGCAGAGTGGAGACCATAGCTTCTGGAAAACGTTCTTCCCCCTAGGTTTATCACAGACTGAGAAGGGACTGTGGAGCCTTTTTACATCCTCAGCACCGAACAGTACTTTTAAAGATTAAAGTGAGTTCAAAAAGCAATTTGGGTGGAAAGTAATTGATTTCCCGACAGGAATACCTCCATTCCTATGTTGTGAATAGTAGGATGGTGATGATGTGGAGGAGGTAAGGACGGAGGCATTACAGAAGATACCTGCACCCATCCATAGATACCCACTCCAGTAGGGAGGTCATTGTGGTGTCAACTGTGGCTCAGTGGTGGCACTCTCGCCTCTGAGTCAGAAGGTCATGGGCTCAAGTCCCACTCCAGAGGCCCGAGCACAAAATCCAGGCTGACACTTTGACGCAGTCCTGAGGGAATGCTGCATTGTCGGAGGTGCCATCCATCGGATGAAATGCTAAACCGAGGCCCTGTCTGCCCTCTCAGGTGAATGCAAAAGATCCCAAGGCACTATTTTGAAGAAGAGCAGGGGATTCCCTCCCCACCCCCGACCCTGGTGTCCTGGCCATTATTTATCCCTCAACCAACACCTAAAACAGATTATCTGGTCATTGCTGTTTGTGGGGCCTTGCTGCGTGCAAATTGGCTGCCGCGTTTCCTACATTACAACAGTGACTAGACTTCAAAAGTACTTCATTGGTGCTAAAGTGCTTTGGGACGTCCTGAGGTCATGAAAGGCTTTATATAAATTCAAGTTATTCTTTTCTTTCAAAATGGGGAGTGATGGCAGCTGCCAGACTTGCAGCCCAGATCGATAAGGAGCACAACCTTGGCACTGAGGTTGAATTGGCTACAGCCCTGAATACCTACGTCACCGTGTACTTCCAGACAACTTGGGTGACCTCGGTCAATCAGCTTTGCACCAATATATTAATAAGGTCACAGATGCTCTGTTCAGTCAGGTGTGAGAATTTAACATTGGGTCCTGAAAATCAAAGAGAGCGAAGAGTCAACCTTTATCGACCTGCAGGATTCCCCAAAATATAGGGTGCCATTGATTGCACTCATGTGGTATTATGCAAACTCCCTCAATTTTATCAACTATAAAAGAGTCTATTCAATTATGTGCAGCTTGTGCCTATGATGCCAATTGCACAACTTTACTAGCCAGGAAGCTGCTATGACTAATTTATACTTTGGCAAAAAAACCACACCTGCGTTGTTGAGCCAAAAGACTGTTATGGCCTGGTTGAATGGATATCAGGGATACCCACTGTAGCTCTGGCTGATGATGCCTCTGAGGCATCCAATATCAGCAGGGCTCTTCAGGCACGATGAGCTCCTTGGAACAACTCGAATTGTTATTGAGCAGACGGTCGGAATAATGAAGCCATGATTTGCATGCATCGACAGATCTCGGTGAACCCTGCAATAAAGGCCGGCTACGGTCTGTGTGGCCTCATGTGTGCCGTGCAACTATGACCTGCAGAAAGGGTTAGCCCTTCCAGGTGCGGATGAGGAGGACAAGGAGGAAGAAGGAAGAGACCCTCCATCACTAGATCATGCAGAGGCTTCCTACGAGGAAAATGAGGTCGTTCAGGAGAACTTATTGCCTGCCGCTTGAGAGAGAGAGAGAGAGAGATATCAACAAATTATTAACAATTGTTTTCAATAAGTTTAACTCATGGAATACATCTATGATCATTATCCTCTAGACACGACGCCTCTATTGCCCAACAATGAGCACAATTGCCCAAGGCTATAAATCTTTGCCCCTTTAAAGGGAGAAGTCTATCCCTCACCATTCAACTAGCAGGAATGAACATCCACATATTCCATCACTGCCTTTACCAACCTTTTCCTGGCATCTCACCTCCTACTTCCCCATATCTCCCTGCCTCTCCTGTGTGCCTCCCTAGTAACTGGAGAGCGACCTCCTCCTGCCCACTCATTGGTTTCAGCGTGGAAGTGAACCATGTTTCTAACACGGTTTAAAGATGTCCCATGGGACTTCACTTACCTTGGGCAAACTTATATGGTCATTAACCCTTTCCCTGCACTGTGTGGCAGTGCATGCGGTGTTGGAGGTGGCACTGGCTAATTGAGCTGCCACCATCTTTTGTGGCTTCCTTTCCTATGATTGGAGGATCTGGTCTTGTAGTGCCCTTATTTCAGCCAATAGACCATCAATGGAAGCATCCGAGAATCTGGGGCTCCTGGAAACAGTAGAAGATCCCATTGCTTCTCTTCCTTCTCCCTTTGTTGACACTCTTTCTCTTTCCTTTGCTCGCTCTCTCTCTTTCTCTCTCTCTATCTCTCTCTTTCTCCGTCTTCCTCAATTTCAAATGCGTCTGGCCCTTTAATCAGCTGCAGCCTTTTAAAGACTGCAGCTACACAGCATTCTCTGGGGTGGTCAGGAGATAGAACTGCACTGAGAACCCACCCCTTCAAATAAAATAAGGTCACCCACCCCAGAGAAAATGAGATGCGTTTCCAGCAGTTGTTGGAAAATTCTGCCCACACTCTTTGCTTCCGATCCTCTGCAGCCTGACAATGTTTAAATATATTTATTATTTTATATTTACAATTCCAATGAGCTGTGGGGAGAGAAATTGAAGTAAACTCTGAGGAGAAGCATTAAAATCTATTGTTTTAAGAAGGTTGAACTGTTGCAGTTTTGAAGATTGAGCCATCGGATTCCAAGTTAGATTTAGATGCAGGAGGGCATTCGGGCATTTTAGCTCATCCATCCAGCAAAACCTTCCAATACCCTCAACAACAACTTGGCTCTATAGAGCGCCTTTAAAGTAGTAAAAATGTCTCAAGGCGCTTCACAGGAGTGGGACCCAAGAGCTTCTCAAAATGATCCCAGGGTTTTTCCTATCCTAACCAGAATGCTGACATTTCCCATCCCCCGTTCATTCTGGAGCTCTTCATTTTCATCAGTCCATGCTTCATCCTCCTCCCTCCTTACTTCCTGCTGTCATTCTCCTTCCCTCCCCTACATCTCCATTACATGCTGGAACTTTCTTTCTCTCCTCTACATCTCCATTACATGCTGGAACACTCCTTCTCTCCCCTACATCTCAATTACATGCTGGAACACTCCTTCTCTCCCCTACATCTCCATTACATGCTGGAACACTCCTTCTCTCCCCTATATCTCAATTACATGCTGGAACACTCCTTCTCTCCCCTACATCTCCATTACATGCTGGAACACTCCTTCTCTCCCCTACATCTCCATTGCATGCTGGAACACTCCTTCTCTCCTCTACATCTCCATTGCATGCTGGAACACTCCTTCTCTCCCCTATATCTCCATTGCATGCTGGAACACTCCTTCTCTCCGCTACATCTCCATTACATGCTGGAACACTCCTTCTCTCCCCGATATCTCCATTACATGCTGGAACACTCCTTCTCTCCCCTACATCTCCATTACATGCTGGAACACTCCTTCTCTCCCCTATATCTCAATTACATGCTGGAACACTCCTTCTCTCCCCTATATCTCAATTACATGCTGGAACACTCCTTCTCTCCCCTACATCTCCATTACATGCTGGAACACTCCTTCTCTCCCCTACATCTCCATTACATGTTGGAACACTCCTTCTCTCCCCTACATCTCCATTACATGCTGGAACACTCCTTCTCTCCCCTATATCTCCATTACATGTTGGAACACTCCTTCTCTCCCCTATATCTCAATTACATGCTGGAACACTCCTTCTCTCCCCTACATCTCCATTACATGCTGGAACACTCCTTCTCTCCCCTACATCTCCATTACATGCTGGAACACTCCTTCTCTCCACTACATCTCCATTACATGCTGGAACACTCCTTCTCTCCCCTATATCTCAATTACATGCTGGAACACTCCTTCTCTCCCCTACATCTCCATTACATGCTGGAACACTCCTTCTCTCCCCTACATCTCCATTACATGCTGGAACACTCCTTCTCTCCCCTACATCTCCATTACATGCTGGAACACTCCTTCTCTCCCCGATATCTCAATTACATGCTGGAACACTCCTTCTCTCCCCTATATCTCAATTACATGCTGGAACACTCCTTCTCTCCCCTACATCTCCATTGCATGCTGGAACACTCCTTCTCTCCACTACATCTCCATTACATGCTGGAACACTCCTTCTCTCCACTACATCTCCATTACATGTTGGAACACTCCTTCTCTCCCCTACATCTCCATTACATGCTGGAACACTCCTTCTCTCCCCTACATCTCCATTACATGCTGGAACACTCCTTCTCTCCCCTACATCTCCATTGCATGCTGGAACACTCCTTCTCTCCCCTACAACTCCATTACATGCTGGAACACTCCTTCTCTCCCCTACATCTCCATTACATGCTGGAACACTCCTTCTCTCCCCTACATCTCCATTACATGCTGGAACACTCCTTCTCTCCCCTACATCTCCATTACATGCTGGAACACTCCTTCTCTCCCCTATATCTCCATTACATGCTGGAACACTCCTTCTCTCCCCTACATCTCCATTACATGCTGGAACACTCCTTCTCTCCTCTACATCTCCATTGCATGCTGGAACACTCCTTCTCTCCCCTACATCTCCATTACATGTTGGAACACTCCTTCTCTCCCCTACATCTCCATTACATGTTGGAATACTCCTTCTTTCCCCTACATCTCCATTACATGCTGGAACACTCCTTCTCTCCCCTATATCTCCATTACATGCTGGAACACTCCTTCTCTCCCCTACATCTCCATTACATGTTGGAACACTCCTTCTCTCCCCTACAACTCCATTACATGCTGGAACACTCCTTCTCTCCCCTATATCTCCATTACATGCTGGAACACTCCTTCTCTCCCCTATATCTCCATTACATGCTGGAACACTCCTTCTCTCCCCTACATCTCCATTACATGTTGGAACACTCCTTCTCTCCCCTATATCTCCATTACATGCTGGAACACTCCTTCTCTCCCCTACAACTCCATTACATGCTGGAACACTCCTTCTCTCCCCTATATCTCCATTACATGTTGGAACACTCCTTCTCTCCCCTATATCTCCATTACATGCTGGAACACTCCTTCTCTCCCCTACATCTCCATTACATGCTGGAACACTCCTTCTCTCCCCTATATCTCCATTACATGCTGGAACACTCCTTCTCTCCCCTACATCTCCATTACATGCTGGAACACTCCTTCTCTCCCCTATATCTCCATTACATGCTGGAACACTCCTTCTCTCCCTTACATCTCCATTACATGCTGGAACACTCCTTCTCTCCCCTACAACTCCATTACATGCTGGAACACTCCTTCTCTCCCCTACATCTCCATTACATGTTGGAACACTCCTTCTCTCCCCTATATCTCCATTACATGCTGGAACACTCCTTCTCTCCCCTACAACTCCATTACATGCTGGAACACTCCTTCTCTCCCCTACATCTCCATTACATGTTGGAACACTCCTTCTCTCCCCTACATCTCCATTACATGCTGGAACACTCCTTCTCTCCTCTATACCTCCATTACATGCTGGAACACTCCTTCTCTCCCCTATATCTCCATTACATGCTGGAACACTCCTTCTCTCCCCTATATCTCCATTACATGCTGGAACACTCCTTCTCTCCCCTACATCTCCATTACATGCTGGAACACTCCTTCTCCCCCCTACAACTCCATTACATGCTGGAACACTCCTTCTCTCCTCTACATCTCCATTACATGCTGGAACACTCCTTCTCTCCCCTACATCTCCATTACATGCTGGAACACTCCTTCTCTCCCCTACATCTCCATTACATGCTGGAACACTCCTTCTCTCCCCTACATCTCCATTACATGCTGGAACACTCCTTCTCTCCCCTACATCTCCATTACATGCTGGAACACTCCTTCTCTCCCCTACAACTCCATTACATGTTGGAACACTCCTTCTCTCCCCTACATCTCCATTACATGTTGGAACACTCCTTCTCTCCCCTACATCTCCATTACATGCTGGAACACTCCTTCTCTCCCCTACAACTCCATTACATGTTGGAACACTCCTTCTCTCCCCTACATCTCCATTACATGCTGGAACACTCCTTCTCTCCCCTACATCTCCATTACATGTTGGAACACTCCTTCTCTCCCCTACATCTCCATTACATGCTGGAACACTCCTTCTCTCCCCTACATCTCCATTACATGCTGGAACACTCCTTCTCTCCCCTACATCTCCATTACATGCTGGAACACTCCTTCTCTCCCCTATATCTCCATTACATGCTGGAACACTCCTTCTCTCCCCTACATCTCCATTACATGCTGGAACACTCCTTCTCTCCCCTACAACTCCATTACATGCTGGAACACTCCTTCTCTCCCTTACATCTCCATTACATGCTGGAACACTCCTTCTCTCCCCTATATCTCCATTACATGCTGGAACACTCCTTCTCTCCCCTACATCTCCATTACATGCTGGAACACTCCTTCTCTCCCCTATATCTCCATTACATGCTGGAACACTCCTTCTCTCCCCTACATCTCCATTACATGCTGGAACACTCCTTCTCTCCCCTACATCTCCATTACATGCTGGAACACTCCTTCTCTCCCCTACATCTCCATTACATGCTGGAACACTCCTTCTCTCCCCTACATCTCCATTACATGCTGGAACACTCCTTCTCTCCCCTACATCTCCATTACATGCTGGAACATTCCTTCTCTCCCCTATATCTCCATTACATGCTGGAACACTCCTTCTCTCCCCTACATCTCCATTACATGCTGGAACACTCCTTCTCTCCCCTACATCTCCATTACATGCTGGAACACTCCTTCTCTCCCCTACAACTCCATTACATGCTGGAACACTCCTTCTCTCCCCTACAACTCCATTACATGCTGGAACACTCCTTCTCTCCCCTACATCTCCATTACATGCTGGAACACTCCTTCTCTCCCCTACATCTCAATTACATGCTGGAACACTCCTTCTCTCCTCTATACCTCCATTACATGCTGGAACACTCCTTCTCTCCCCTACATCTCCATTACATGCTGGAACACTCCTTCTCTCCCCTACAACTCCATTACATGTTGGAACACTCCTTCTCTCCCGTACATCTCAATTACATGCTGGAACACTCCTTCTCTCCTCTATACCTCCATTACATGCTGGAACACTCCTTCTCTCCCCTACATCTCCATTACATGCTGGAACACTCCTTCTCTCCTCTATACCTCCATTACATGCTGGAACACTCTTTCTCTCCCCTACATCTCAATTACATGCTGGAACACTCCTTCTCTCCTCTATACCTCCATTACATGCTGGAACACTCCTTCTCTCCCCTACATCTCAATTACATGCTGGAACACTCCTTCTCTCCTCTATACCTCCATTACATGCTGGAACACTCCTTCTCTCCCCTACATCTCAATTACATGCTGGAACACTCCTTCTCTCCCCTACATCTCAATTACATGCTGGAACACTCCTTCTCTCCTCTATACCTCCATTACATGCTGGAACACTCCTTCTCTCCCCTACATCTCCATTACATGCTGGAACACTCCTTCTCTCCTCTATACCTCCATTACATGCTGGAACACTCCTTCTCTCCTCTATATCTCCATTACATGCTGGAACACTCCTTCTCTCCCCTACAACTCCATTACATGCTGGAACACTCCTTCTCTCCCTTACATCTCCATTACATGCTGGAACACTCCTTCTCTCCCCTACAACTCCATTACATGTTGGAACACTCCTTCTCTCCCCTACAACTCCATTACATGCTGGAACACTCCTTCTCTCCCCTACAACTCCATTACATGCTGGAACACTCCTTCTCTCCCCTACAACTCCATTACATGCTGGAACACTCCTTCTCTCCTCTACATCTCCATTACATGCTGGAACACTCCTTCTCTCCCCTACAACTCCATTACATGCTGGAACACTCCTTCTCTCCCCTACATCTCCATTACATGCTGGGACATTCCTTCTCTCCCCTATATCTCCATTACATGCTGGAACACTCCTTCTCTCCCCTACATCTCCATTACATGCTGGAACACTCCTTCTCTCCCCTACATCTCCATTACATGCTGGAACACTCCTTATCTTCCCTCCATCTCAATTCTCTGCTGGCACTCTCATTCTCTCCCCTGCAGATCCATTTTATATCCAAGTGATGGTTTTAGAAAAGGTTTTAAAGATGGGGAAGGAGATGGAGAGGTGGAGATGTTTGGGAGGGAGTTCCAGAGAATAGGGTCAAAGGCACAGTAAGCTCTGCGGCCAATCATGGAGTGAAGGGAGGGAAGGACCAGAGTTAGGCAACCAGAAGGCATGAGAAGGGACATAGACTGGAGAAGTTTGCAAAGGTAGGGCATAGTGAGGGCAAACTGGGATTTGTAAATAAAGATGAGGATTTTAAATTAGGGACTGGGAGCCACTGTACATTATGGAGAACAGGGGTAATGGTCATATGGGACTTTATGCAGGACATTTGGCAGGCAGTGAAGGTTTGGACGATGTGGAGTTTATTGAGAGTAAAAGTCACCAAGAAGGGCATTGGAGAAGTCAAATCTAGAGGTGACAAGGGGGTGGGGGTAAGGTAGGGGCAAAAGTGAGCAATGTTGCAGAAGTAAGCTGTCTTGGTGTTAGATAGGATATAGGGTTTGAAGCTGAGCTCTGGATTGAACAGAATAGTGACATTGCATGTATTTTGGTCCAGCTTGAGAGAGCAGCCAAGGAGGGGACTGAGGAAAATGGAAAGAGTGCAGAGTTTTTGATAGAAGTTGAAAACAACACCTTTGGTCTTCTCAATATCCAATTGGAGGAAATTCTGGCTCAGCAGTGGTTAACTGTCAGACAGATCATCAAACAGCACAGAGGTGGTCAAGAGAAGTGGTGAAAAGGGAGGCTGGCCCTCCATATGTATGCTGTTTACATTGGGCCAGAAATTGCTTTTAAAATAATGGTGAGCCTAACAGCGCTCGCCGTTATTGAAGGCAAAATCGAAGAGCAAGTCCCGGCGGCCGCACATGCGCAGTCAAATGTGGAAATCCGTAACTTGCTCTTCCTGGTTCGCTGGCGATCTGACGGCTTCACGTTAAAAGGACATCGCTGGCTACAATCAATGGAATCAACGGATCAACGCCAACTTGCTCTCCTGCTCAGTTGGAAACGAACTAATCTTGCCACAGAACAGGTTAGCTCAGTTATATCAGGTCTAAACTAACTTCTAATGGCGTGGCAAGTCTTAATGACTGCCAAACAACTAAAAATTAAACTTTTACAAATGTGTTGTCTCATTACTCCTGATTTTAATTGATTTTAGACATTTAAAATTTACTTTTTCCTTCTGCCTCTTTTATCTCAGTCTTTTGATTTTATCCTCATTTATTTTGCTTTCTCTATCTCATTTTATAGTACATTTACTAACCTTATCGGGCACTTCCTGGTTTTTAGTCTGTGCTGTTTGTCAATGAGTTTAACTTCCTGGTTCTTACAGCATGGCTTGCTTCAAGCTGATTATTTGAAGAGACATTGTGTCACCACTCACAAAGCCCGGGAAAGAACGCTGACGTTTTTTTAATTCGCATTTCATGGAAGTTGCGGCCAAAAAGAACCCGGTAACTTAGTGGGCGACTTTAAATCTAATGAGTGGTGGTTCGCCATGATCCCCAGGGAACTCCGGAGATGAACAGACGTAACCTGGATCCAAGGGAACTGGAGAAGGAGCCATTTCAAGAAAGGTGCTGGCCACATTGGGACAGGGAAGGAGTGAAATCACACAAGGGCAGTCTCACAGAGGTGGAGCACAGAGGAGAAGTGGTGGAGAACCATGATGTACAATTTCAAACACCACAGACAGGTTGAGATGGGCATGGAGGCATAATGCATCATGGCTGCAGTCACAGAAGATATCATTGGTGACTTTGACTGGTTTGGTCTCAGTGCCCATATTAAGCAGTGTTCAAAATCAAGCAGCTTTAAAACGATCACAACACATTTTTGTGACAACAGTATGCAAAGAATGGAGAACATCTTCAAAATTATATTTGTTGGTGTTCAAATAATTTAGAGTGTACGCGTTTGTAAACCTCACAATTACTCAATTGAAAAGAGAATGCTTCATCCCACCTACACAATTAGGTTAACCCAACATTATCAAAGAAATGATTGCTTTTTTTCCTTTCTAGTCTTTTAAAGCATGACTAATTCTTACATCCCAGGCAGCGTTAAGCACAATTGTTAATTGTTGGTTACTTCTATGTATGGTAATAAAGAACACAGCTTCAACCCACTGTAAGCTGTTCCTATTGTAATGTTGTTGTAAATGCAGTTTGGAAAACAATATGTAAATATTTATTGAACTGTGTGCATTCCTGATTGAAAATGATTTAAAAATAAATGACAGTTCATTATAGAATCATAGAATCTTACAGCCCAGAAGGAGGCCATTCGGCCCATTGTGCCTGTGACAGCTCTTTGAAAGAGCTCTCCAATTAGTCCCAAACCCCTGCTCTTTCTCCAGGGCCCTGCAAATGTTCTCCTCTTCAAGTATTTATCCAATTCCCTATATATCGTTCCTTTTCACCTCACAAACCCTCTTCAGAAATCTCAACATGTACAGATTGACTGTATAATTATTGAAGCATGGTACCTTCATTGAAATCCCTGTAGGCCTTTATAAATTTGGGACATCCAACTGCACCCTTGAAACGTGATGCCGAAACAGATATTGCTTGGGAATTACTGCGAGAGTACTTGCTAGCTACTGCAGAAACATACAAAGCAAAATACCAACATCTCACTCTATTTTCACTAATAAAGTCAGTCCCCTCATATGATTTTCCAAATTTTCCGTGAGTTAGACTTTTGAAAAGTGCCTTATTTCTATTTTGCATCGTAGACGAAAGACATCTCTTCTGAATGTACTGGTTCAGCATTTAGTACGCCTCAATAAGCACAGATGTGTTCCCAAATGTTTTTCACGTTCCACTGTAATTATCTACAATTGTAAGATTTTACAAACCTTGTCAGTCTTGACACTGCACGCATTGACAATATTAAATGACCTGCCAATGCACATCTGATACGTGCCAAGCAGACAACAAATGCAAGTACCAATTGCTCCATCTCACTTAGCAGCAAGATTACGTCCGTAAAGGTTTGCATCATCAGTCTACGTTGCCATCCGGTGCTGTTAGAAGCGTTTTTTTGTCATGTATTACTGATAGTGTTGTCTGTCTCAGGGAGATGGATGGAGGAGTACAGTTGAGCGTAACAACTAAATTTTGATCCGTACTGATCCATTTCTGAGTCAAAATGCACAACCCGTAGAGGCTGTATCAGCATCTCTGCAACAAAATGACAAAGTGCCTGTCACACCCATGAAAGTCAACCTCCCTCCCAGTCACAAAGGCCTTAAACTGCCATGGGCTCCCTGAATGCCACTTGTTCAGGCTGCACTCTGAAAGTGCTGAATCTGCCCAGCCCGAGACTTAAGAACAGCTTCAAGATGGCATTAGTCGTGGCTCAGTGGGCAGCACTCTCGGCTTTGAGTCAGAAAGTTGTAGGTTTAAGTCCCATTCCAGAGACTTAAGCACAAAATCTAGGCTGACACTCCAGTGCGGTACCGAGGGAGTACTGCACTGTCAGGGGTGGCGTCTTTTGGATGAGACATTAAATTGAGGCCCCGTCTGCCCTCTCAGGGGGACGTAAAAGATCTCGTGGCACGATTCGAAGAAGAGCAGGGGAGTTCTTCCCGGTGTCCTGGCCAATATTTATCTCTCAGCCAACATCACGAAAACAGATTATCAGGCCAACATTTATCCCTAAATATCACTACAAAACAATTATCTGGTCATTATCACATTGCTGTTTGTGGGATCTTGCTGTGCGCAAATTGGCTGTGGTGTTTCCTCCATTACAACAGTGACTACACTTCAAAAGTACTTCATTGGCTGTAAAACACTTTGGGATGTTCTGAGATTGTGAAAAGCGTGATGTATTTGCAAGTCTTTCTTTATCGGGGGAAGATAAACAGCTATAATTGACTGAACACAGCATCAGGCGGAGATGGCACATTGACATGTGAGAGCGGAGTGATGGAGTTCTCCGAGTGGACAGCTTGGTGCAGATACTGCACTGTGTAGACTGAACTACCTAGAACAGCAAAGTTCCGGGTTCAATGCTGCATTGTGACCTGATATTATCTGGGTTCTCGGCATGATTGCTATAACTGGCCTCAGCACCCCTGTATTAGGAGAGAAAAAAAATTAGCAAGCATTCCAGCTCCTGATCAATATCCAATGAGTCCTGTTAGAATGCACCTGTGTGGATGCTGGGTGAGGACCAGGCTGGGCTTGACTGTGATACCCCGAAATCAATTAGTCTGTCGACAATCATAGTCTCTGTGAAGCGCCTGCGTGACAGGTGCGATATCAATGCAATTTGTTGTTGTCTAGTTTCACACACTAAGAACGTCTGCTAGGATAAGGAAAGAGAAGGCAGTTGATGCCTGTATAACCCTACGCTACCAAAAGACCGTGTCTGTGAGATGGCATCCTATCAAAAGACAGTGTCTGTGAGATGACATCCTATCAAAAGACAGTGTCTGAGATGGCATCCTATCAAAAGACAGTGTCTGTGAGATGGCATCCTATCAAACGACAGTGTCTGTGAGATGGCATCCTATCAAACGACAGTGTCTGTGAGATGGCATCCTATCAAAAGACAGTGTCTGTGAGATGGCATCCTATCAAAAGACAGTGTCTGTGAGATGGCATCCTATCAAAAGACAGTGTCTGTGAGATGGCATCCTATCAAACGACAGTGTCTGTGAGATGGCATCCTATCAAAAGACAGTGTCTGTGAGATGGCATCCTATCAAAAGACAGTGTCTGTGAGATGGCATCCTATCAAAAGACAGTGTCTGTGAGATGGCATCCTACCAAAAGACAGTGACTGTGAGATGGCATCCTATCAAACGACAGTGTCTGTGAGATGGCATCCTATCAAAAGACAGTGACTGTGAGATGGCATCCTATCAAACGACAGTGTCTGAGATGGCATCCTATCAAAAGACAGTGTCTGTGAGATGACATCCTATCAAAAGACAGTGTCTGAGATGGCATCCTATCAAACCACAGTGTCTGAGATGGCATCCTATCAAAAGACAGTGTCTGTGAGATGGCATCCTATCAAACGACAGTGTCTGAGATGGCATCCTATCAAAAGACAGTGTCTGTGAGATGGCATCCTATCAAAAGACAGTGTCTGTGAGATGGCATCCTATCAAAAGACAGTGTCTGTGAGATGGCATCCTATCAAACGACAGTGTCTGTGAGATGGCATCCTATCAAACGACAGTGTCTGTGAGATGGCATCCTATCAAACGACAGTGTCTGAGATGGCATCCTATCAAAAGACAGTGTCTGTGAGATGGCATCCTATCAAAAGACAGTGTCTGTGAGATGGCATCCTATCAAAAGACAGTGTCTGTGAGATGGCATCCTATCAAACGACAGTGTCTGTGAGATGGCATCCTATCAAAAGACAGTGTCTGTGAGATGACATCCTATCAAAAGACAGTGTCTGAGATGGCATCCTATCAAACGACAGTGTCTGAGATGGCATCCTATCAAACGACAGTGTCTGAGATGGCATCCTATCAAAAGACAGTGTCTGTGAGATGGCATCCTATCAAAAGACCGTGTCTGTGAGATGGCATCCTATCAAACGACAGTGTCTGTGAGATGGCATCCTATCAAAAGACAGTGTCTGTGAGATGGCATCCTATCAAACGACAGTGTCTGTGAGATGGCATCCTATCAAACGACAGTGTCTGTGAGATGGCATCCTATCAAAAGACAGTGTCTGTGAGATGGCATCCTATCAAAAGACAGTGTCTGTGAGATGGCATCCTATCAAACGACAGTGTCTGAGATGGCATCCTATCAAAAGACAGTGTCTGTGAGATGGCATCCTATCAAAAGACAGTGTCTGTGAGATGGCATCCTATCAAAAGACAGTGTCTGTGAGATGGCATCCTATCAAACGACAGTGTCTGTGAGATGGCATCCTATCAAACGACAGTGTCTGTGAGATGGCATCCTATCAAACGACAGTGTCTGAGATGGCATCCTATCAAAAGACAGTGTCTGTGAGATGGCATCCTATCAAAAGACAGTGTCTGTGAGATGGCATCCTATCAAAAGACAGTGTCTGTGAGATGGCATCCTATCAAACGACAGTGTCTGAGATGGCATCCTATCAAAAGACAGTGTCTGTGAGATGACATCCTATCAAAAGACAGTGTCTGAGATGGCATCCTATCAAACGACAGTGTCTGAGATGGCATCCTATCAAACGACAGTGTCTGAGATGGCATCCTATCAAAAGACAGTGTCTGTGAGATGGCATCCTATCAAAAGACCGTGTCTGTGAGATGGCATCCTATCAAACGACAGTGTCTGTGAGATGGCATCCTATCAAAAGACAGTGTCTGTGAGATGGCATCCTATCAAACGACAGTGTCTGTGAGATGGCATCCTATCAAACGACAGTGTCTGTGAGATGGCATCCTATCAAAAGACAGTGTCTGTGAGATGGCATCCTATCAAAAGACAGTGTCTGAGATGGCATCCTATCAAACGACAGTGTCTGTGAGATGGCATCCTATCAAAAGACAGTGTCTGTGAGATGGCATCCTACCAAAAGACAGTGACTGTGAGATGGCATCCTATCAAAAGACAGTGTCTGAGATGGCATCCTATCAAAAGACAGTGACTGTGAGATGGCATCCTATCAAAAGACAGTGTCTGTGAGATGGCATCCTATCAAACGACAGTGTCTGTGAGATGGCATCCTATCAAAAGACAGTGTCTGTGAGATGGCATCCTATCAAAAGACAGTGACTGTGAGATGGCATCCTATCAAACGACAGTGTCTGAGATGGCATCCTATCAAAAGACAGTGTCTGTGAGATGACATCCTATCAAAAGACAGTGTCTGAGATGGCATCCTATCAAACGACAGTGTCTGAGATGGCATCCTATCAAACGACAGTGTCTGAGATGGCATCCTATCAAAAGACAGTGTCTGTGAGATGGCATCCTATCAAAAGACAGTGTCTGTGAGATGGCATCCTATCAAAAGACAGTGTCTGTGAGATGGCATCCTATCAAACGACAGTGTCTGAGATGGCATCCTATCAAAAGACAGTGTCTGTGAGATGGCATCCTATCAAAAGACCGTGTCTGTGAGATGGCATCCTATCAAACGACAGTGTCTGTGAGATGGCATCCTATCAAACGACAGTGTCTGTGAGATGGCATCCTATCAAAAGACAGTGTCTGAGATGGCATCCTATCAAAAGACAGTGTCTGTGAGATGGCATCCTATCAAAAGACAGTGTCTGTGAGATGGCATCCTATCAAACGACAGTGTCTGTGAGATGGCATCCTATCAAACGACAGTGTCTGAGATGGCATCCTATCAAAAGACAGTGTCTGTGAGATGGCATCCTATCAAAAGACAGTGTCTGTGAGATGGCATCCTATCAAAAGACAGTGTCTGTGAGATGGCATCCTATCAAACGACAGTGTCTGTGAGATGGCATCCTATCAAACGACAGTGTCTGAGATGGCATCCTATCAAAAGACAGTGTCTGTGAGATGGCATCCTATCAAACGACAGTGTCTGTGAGATGGCATCCTATCAAACGACAGTGTCTGAGATGGCATCCTATCAAAAGACAGTGTCTGTGAGATGGCATCCTATCAAACGACAGTGTCTGTGAGATGGCATCCTATCAAACGACAGTGTCTGAGATGGCATCCTATCAAAAGACAGTGTCTGTGAGATGGCATCCTATCAAAAGACAGTGTCTGTGAGATGGCATCCTATCAAAAGACAGTGTCTGTGAGATGGCATCCTATCAAACGACAGTTTCTGTGAGATGGCACCCTATCAAAAGACAGTGTCTGTGAGATGGCATCCTATCAAACGACAGTGTCTGTGAGATGGCATCCTATCAAAAGACAGTGTCTGTGAGATGGCATCCTATCAAACGACAGTTTCTGTGAGATGGCATCCTATCAAAAGACAGTGACTGTGAGATGGCATCCTATCAAACGACAGTGTCTGTGAGATGGCATCCTATCAAACGACAGTGTCTGAGATGGCATCCTATCAAAAGACAGTGTCTGTGAGATGGCATCCTATCAAAAGACAGTGTCTGTGAGATGGCACCCTATCAAAAGACAGTGTCTGTGAGATGGCATCCTATCAAACGACAGTGTCTGAGATGGCATCCTATCAAAAGACAGTGTCTGAGATGGCATCCTATCAAAAGACAGTGTCTGTGAGATGGCATCCTATCAAAAGACAGTGTCTGTGAGATGGCACCCTATCAAAAGACAGTGTCTGTGAGATGGCATCCTATCAAACGACAGTGTCTGAGATGGCATCCTATCAAAAGACAGTGTCTGAGATGGCATCCTATCAAAAGACAGTGTCTGTGAGATGGCATCCTATCAAAAGACAGTGTCTGTGAGATGGCACCCTATCAAAAGACAGTGTCTGTGAGATGGCATCCTATCAAACGACAGTGTCTGTGAGATGGCATCCTATCAAAAGACAGTGTCTGTGAGATGGCATCCTATCAAAAGACCGTGTCTGTGAGATGGCATCCTATCAAAAGACAGTGTCTGTGAGATGGCATCCTATCAAAAGACCGTGTCTGTGAGATGGCATCCTATCAAAAGACAGTGTCTGTGAGATGACATCCTATCAAACGACAGTGTCTGAGATGGCATCCTATCAAAAGACAGTGTCTGTGAGATGGCATCCTATCAAAAGACAGTGTCTGTGAGATGGCACCCTATCAAAAGACAGTGTCTGTGAGATGGCATCCTATCAAACGACAGTGTCTGTGAGATGGCATCCTATCAAAAGACAGTGTCTGTGAGATGGCATCCTATCAAAAGACCGTGTCTGTGAGATGGCATCCTATCAAAAGACAGTGTCTGTGAGATGGCATCCTATCAAAAGACCGTGTCTGTGAGATGGCATCCTATCAAAAGACAGTGTCTGTGAGATGACATCCTATCAAACGACAGTGTCTGAGATGGCATCCTATCAAAAGACAGTGTCTGAGAGATGGCATCCTATCAAAAGACAGTGTCTGTGAGATGGCACCCTATCAAAAGACAGTGTCTGTGAGATGGCATCCTAACAAACGACAGTGTCTGTGAGATGGCATCCTATCAAAAGACAGTGTCTGTGAGATGGCATCCTATCAAAAGACAGTGTCTGAGAGATGGCACCCTATCAAAAGACAGTGTCTGAGAGATGGCATCCTATCAAACGACAGTGTCTGAGATGGCATCCTATCAAAAGACAGTGTCTGTGAGATGGCACCCTATCAAAAGACAGTGTCTGTGAGATGGCATCCTATCAAACGACAGTGTCTGTGAGATGGCATCCTATCAAAAGACAGTGACTGTGAGATGGCATCCTATCAAAAGACCGTGTCTGTGAGATGGCATCCTATCAAAAGACAGTGTCTGTGAGATGGCATCCTATCAAAAGACAGTGTCTGTGAGATGGCATCCTATCAAAAGACAGTGTCTGTGAGATGGCATCCTATCAAACGACAGTGTCTGTGAGATGGCATCCTATCAAAAGACAGTGTCTGTGAGATGGCATCCTATCAAACGACAGTGTCTGTGAGATGGCATCCTATCAAAAGACAGTGTCTGTGAGATGGCATCCTATCAAAAGACAGTGTCTGTGAGATGGCATCCTATCAAACGACAGTGTCTGTGAGATGGCATCCTATCAAAAGACAGTGTCTGTGAGATGGCATCCTATCAAACGACAGTTTCTGTGAGATGGCACCCTATCAAAAGACAGTGTCTGTGAGATGACATCCTATCAAACGACAGTGTCTGTGAGATGGCATCCTATCAAACGACAGTGTCTGTGAGATGGCATCCTATCAAACGACAGTGTCTGTGAGATGGCATCCTATCAAACGACAGTGTCTGTGAGATGGCATCCTATCAAAAGACAGTGTCTGAGAGATGGCATCCTATCAAACGACAGTGTCTGTGAGATGGTATCCTATCAAAAGACAGTGTCTGTGAGATGACATCCTATCAAAAGACAGTGTCTGTGAGATGGCATCCTATCAAAAGACAGTGTCTGTGAGATGACATCCTATCAAAAGACAGTGTCTGAGAGATGGCATCCTATCAAACGACAGTGTCTGTGAGATGGCATCCTATCAAACGACAGTGTCTGTGAGATGGCATCCTATCAAACGACAGTGTCTGTGAGATGGCATCCTATCAAACGACAGTGTCTGTGAGATGGCATCCTATCAAAAGACATTGGGGGTTAAATTTGATAAACCCCGAATCCGTGTGCTATTATCCCGTGCCCGGTCTTTGTGACGCAGCCAGCACGTGAGATTTATGCTGCCTGCTTATTTACCTGATTCCAGCGAGCAGCCAGTCCTGCCCGTGCTATTGAGTGGCTGCTCACCAGCAGGGGGCGCTGATATCGCGTGAGTTGTTTGCACCTCTTAAAGGCAGTCTGCACCTCATAAATGAAGCCTGCATCTCTTATTTGCAAAATATAAGATACGGGTCCGCATGGAGTTTGAACGGAGATCAGACATCGCACACGTAAAACATAGATGCAGGTCCCCTCCATATGTTTACAAACCGATGAGTTATGTTAAAACATTGAATAAAGGTTGCGTACTACTAAATCCCACATCCTCCAATCTGCACACCAGACCTCACCAATCTGCCGATCTGAGTTTGTACCAGGTCTGCGAGAGAGCGTGCACCAAGGTTCTCTGATGATGCACTAGAGGCCTTGGTGCAAGAGGTGGACAGAAAGAGGGACATCCTATATCCGCAGGGGGGTCAAGAGGCCCTCCAGACATATGATGAAGAGGCAGTGGGAGGCAGTAGGGGATGAAGCCAATGCCAGGCGCATAGCACCACCAACATGGATGCAGTGCAGGAAGAAGCTCAATACTTTGACACAAGTGCTGAAGGTGAGTGAGGTCAACTGCCAAGTGGCATCTCCCTACCTACTGCACCACTAGCCACATCCACTGCTCCATGCACTGCACCCCCATCACCCACCTATCAACAAACTCTTTCAATCAGTACTCAACTCTTCAAATCAGATGCTTCCTCTCACCCTCACACATTACCACTGTTGCAAGCCGCACACCCACAACTCACAGGTCACACAAACTGGCAGCTATTCAACCATGATGGGCACATCACCCAAACATGCTCACAGGACACTCACCGACACATCTCGCTTTCTTGCAGGAGAAGGTGGCACATAAAAGGAGGCTGCAAGTGGCAGTGGTATTTAGCCCTTCGGGCCTGTTCTGCCATTCAATGAGATTATGGTTGACCTGTGACCTAACTCCATATACCTGCCTTAGCCCCATATCCCTTAATACCGTTGGTTAACAAAAATCTATCAATCTCAGATATAAAATTAACACTCGAGCTAGCATCAACTGCCGTTTATAGAACAGCGTTCCAAACGTCTCCCACCCTTTGCGCGTAGAAGTGTTTCCTAACTTCGCTCCTGAAAGTCCTGGCTCTAATTTTTAGGTTATGTCCCCTAGTCCTAGTATTCAAGTATAGGAGACCTCCAAAAACAGGTACAAATGCATCAGCAACTAGAAGCAATAATCCAGCAATTAACCTATAAATCCTACATGGTCCCTTTAAATAGCACTGTTGGGGTTTCCTTCAGGCCGCCTATGGCACGTTCAGATGTGCATTAGCTGGAGCGTTGAATTCCTAAATCACATCTGTCCCTTTAAATCAGCGTTGCACACTGATCTAATGCATATTCTTCTTACTTAACATTGTACCAGCGTTCGTTATCTGCGCATGCTCAAACGCCTTTACTAAGATGGTGTCTGGCGCACGTCAAGCTAGAAGTGTGCGCGTGTATTCCGGATGCCATTTTGGGACCTTAGGAGGCCTCAGAGCGCTTACAAAACGGGCGCTACGCGGTCGAATTTATAGCCCAGTGTCTGTGAGATGGCACCCTATCTAAAGACGGTGTCTGTGAGATGGCACGCTACCACGAGACAGATAATAAAGAACACAGCTCTAAACCACTGCAAGCTGTTCCTGTTGTAATTTTGTTGGAAAGGCTGTTTGGAAAATAGTACGTAAATATTTATCGAACTGTGTGCATTCCTGATTGAAAACAATTAAAAAAGCGACAGTCCATTACAGAATCATAAAATGCTACAGCACAGAAGGAGGCCATTCAGCCTATCATGCCTGTGCTGGCTCTTAGAAAGAGCTTTCCAACTAGTCCTACTCCCCTGCTGATTCTCCAAGGCCCTGCAAATTTCTCCCCTTCAGGTATTTATCCAATTCCCTTTATACTGCCCCTTTTCACTTCACAAACCCTCCTCAGGAATCTCAACATGTACAGATTGACTGTATATTTATTGAAACATAGTAGCTTCATTGAAGTATTGGAAACCCTTGTTGGCCGTTATAAACTTGGGGCATCCAACTGCGCCCTCGAAAAGGATGCCGAAACAGATATTGCTTGGAAATTACTGCGGGAATACTTGTTAGCTACTGCAGAAATGTACAAAGCAAAATAACAACATCTCACTCTATTTTTGCTTTTCAAGTCAGTCTCCTCATATATGATTTTCCAAATTGTCAGTCCGTTAGTATTTGTATGATCGTATGTTTTCTTTTAATTTGTTCATGGGATGTGGGCGTCGCTGGCGAGGCCGGCATTTATTGCCCATCCCTAATTGCCCTTGAGAAGGTGGTGGTGAGCCGCCTTCTTGAACCGCTGCAGTCCGTGTGGTGAAGGTTCTCCCACAGTGCTGTTAGGAAGGGAGTTCCAGGATTTTGACCCAGCAACGATGAAGGAACGGCGATATATTTCCAAGTCGGGATGGTGTGTGACTTGGAGGGGAACGTGCAGGTGGTGTTGTTCCCATGTGCCTGCTGCTCTTGTCCTTCTAGGTGGTAGAGGTCGCGGGTTTGGGAGGTGTTGTTGAAGAAGCCTTGGCGAGTTGCTGCAGTGCATCCTGTGGATGGTACACACTGCAGCCACAGTGCGCCGGTGGTGAAGGGAGTGAATGTTTAGGGTGGTGGATGGGGTGCCAATCAAGCAGGCTGCTTTATCCTGGATGGTGTCGAGCTTCTTGAGTGTTGTTGGAGCTGCACTCATCCAAGCAAGTGGAGAGTATTCCATCACACACCTGACTTGTGCCTTGTAGATGGTGGAAAGGCTTTGGGGAGTCAGGTGAGTCACTCGCCGCAGAATACCCAGCCTCTGACCTGCTCTTGTAGCCACAGTTTTTATATGGCTGGTCCAGTTAAATTGCTGGTCAGTGGTGACCCCCAGGATGTTGATGGTGGGGGATTCGGCGATGGTAATGCCGTTGAATGTCAAGGGGAGGTGGTTAGACTCTCTCTTGTTGGAGATGGTCATTGCCTGGCACTTGTCTGGCGCGAATGTTACTTGCCACTTATGAGCCCAAGCCTGGATGTTGTCCAGATCCTGCTGCATGCGGGCTCGGACTGCTTCATTATTTGAGGGGTTGCGAATGGAACTGAATATTGTGCAAAGATCAGCGAACATCCCTACATCTGAGCTTATGATGGAGGGAAGGTCATTGATGAAGCAGCTGAAGATGGTTGGGTCTAGTATACTGCCCTGAGGAACTCCTGCAGCGATGTTCTAGGGCTGAGATGACTGACCTCCAACAACCACAACTATCTTCCTTTGTTCCAGGTATGACTCTGCCACTGGAGAGTTTTCCCCCTGATTCCCATTGACTTCAACTTTACTAGGGCTCCTTGGTGCCACACTTGGTCAAATGCTGCCTTGATGTCAAGGGCAGTCACTCTCACCTCACCTCTGGAATTCAGCTCTTTTGTCCATGTTTGGACCAAGGCTGTAATGAGGTCTGGAGCCGAGTTGTCCTGGCGGAACCCAAACTGAGCATCGGTGAGCACGTTATTGGTGAGTAAGTGCCGCTTGATAGCACTGTCGACGACACCTTCCATCACTTTGCTGATGATTGAGAGTAGACTGATGTGGCGGTAATTGGCCGGATTGGATTTGTCCTGCTTTTTGTGGACAGGACATACCTGGGCTATTTTCCACATTGTTGGGTAGATGCCAGTGTTGTAGCTGTACTGTAACAGCTTGGCTAGAGGCGCAGCTAGTTCTGGAGCACAATCTTCAGCACTACAGCTGGGATGTTGTCGGGGCCCATAGCCTTTGCTGTATCCAGTGCACTCAGCTGTTTCTTGATATCACGTGGAGTGAATCGAATTGGCTGAAGACTGGCTTCTGTGATGGTGGGGATATCGGGAGGAGGCCGAGATGGGTCATCCACTCGGCACTTCTGGCTGAAGATGGTTGCAAACACTCCAGCCTTGTCTTTTGCACTCACGTGCAGGACTCCGCCATCATTGAGGATGGGGATGTTTGCAGAGCCTCCTCCTCCCGTTAATTGTTTAATTGTCCGCCACCATTCACAACTGGATGTGGCAAGACTGCAGAGCTTTGATCTGATCCGTTGGTTGTGGAATCGCTCAGCTCTGTCTATCATGTTGCTTCCGCTGTTTAGCATGCATGTAGTCCTGAGTTGTAGCTTCACCAGGTTGGCACCTCATTTTTCGGTACGCCTGGTGCTGCTCCTGGCATGCTCTTCTACACTCCTCATTGAACCAGGGTTGATCCCCTGGCTTGTTGGTAATGTTAGAGTGAGGAATATGCCGGGCCATGAGGTTACAGATTGTGCTGGAATACAATTCTGCTGCTGCTGATGGCCCACAGCACCTCATGGATGCCCAGTTTTGAGCTGCTAGATCTGTTCTGAATCTATCCCATTTAGCACGGTGGTAGTGCCACACAACACGTTGGATGGTGCCCTCAGTGCAAAGATGGGACTTCGTCTCCACGAGGACTGTGCGGTGGTCACTCCTACCAATACTGTCATGGACAGATGCATTTGCGACAGGTGAGGACGAGGTCAAGTAAGTTTTTCCCTCGTGTTGGTTCGCTCACCACCTGCCGCAGGCCCAGTCTGGCAGCTATTTCCTTCAGGACTTGGCCAGCTCAGTCAGTAGTGGTGCTACCGAGCCACTCTTTGTGATGGACATTTAAGTCCCCCACCCAGAGTACATTCTGTGCCCTTGCTACCCTCAGTGCTTCCTCCAAGTGGTGCTCAACATGGAGGAGGACTGACTCATTAGCTGAGGGAGGGCGGTAGGTGGTAATCAGCAGGAGGTTTCCTTGCCCATGTTTGACCTGATGCCATGAGATTTCATGGGTCCCAGAGTCAATGTTGAGGACTCCCAGGCCACTCCCTCCTGACTGTATATCACTGTACCGCCACCTCTGGTGGGTCTGTCCTGCCAGTGGGACAGGACATACCCAGGGATGGTGATGGAAGAGTCTGGGACGTTGGTTGTAAGGTATGATTCTGTGTTCATACAAGAGAAATGATTAGTAATCATTTGATCGATTGATTTTTTTATCCTCAGGATGTGAGTGTCGCTGGCAAGGCCAGCATTTATTGCCCATCCCTAGTTTGATACAACTGAGTGGTTGCTGGGTCACTTCAGAGGGCAGTTAAGAGTCAACCACATTGGTGTGGGACTGGAGTCACATATAGACCAGATTGGGTAAGGATGGCAGATTTCTTTTCCTTAAAGGACATTAAAGAACCCGTTGATTACCTTGACCAAGCTGCCTCTCTGTTCCCTGAGGGGAATCAAAAAAAGTAACGATGACTGTTTTCCTGGGCCTGATTCAGACCACAAGCTCCCTGTGTCGAAGCGGTCTGCTGCCTGCTGCTCCAAGATCCTGGGATTTGGGACGGGGTCATCAGCGGGTCACACCAGCATCCGGAAGTCCAGCCCCACCGCACTTCCAGGCCCTCACGCGGGATTTCTGCCCTGAACAGCAGCTTAAATCAGGATCTGAAATGGAAAGATAGGTTAATAATTCGAGTGTGACTACCAAGTTCTGATGAAGGGTCACTACCATAGCATTACCCTAATTTTCTTTCTCAGAGGCTGAATAACCTGCTGTGTATTACGGCATTTTCCAGATTTGCAGCATTCAACAACAACTGCTCGCTTTTATATAGCTCTTTTAACTTGGTAAATCAGCGATTATCAAATAAAATTTGACACCAAGCCTCATAAGGAGATATTAGGACAGGTGACTAAAAGCTTGGTCAAACAGATCAGTTTTAAGGAGCGTCTTAAAGGAGGAGTGGGAGGTCGAGAGGTGGAGAGGTTTAGGGAGGGAATTCCAGAGCTTCGGGCCTCGGCAGCTGAAGGCACAGCCACCAATGGCGGAGTGATGAAAATTGTAGATGCTCAAGAGGCCAGAATTTCGCTCCTGTGAAGAGCCTTGGAAGGTTTTATTGCATTAAAGGCGCTATATAAATGCAAGTGGTTGTTGTTGATGGTTAGGGTTTTGTAAAATAAGCCTTGGCCTTTCACCTTGCTGTGTCAATGGAAAAATGCTGTAATATCTCAGACAACAATAACAATTGGAATTTATCTCGTGCCATTAATGTAGAAAAACATCCCAAAGTGCTTCCCAGGGACATAATTGAGGAGATAGTTGAAGAAGTGACCTTATGTGTCTCGGTGTCAAATTTTGTCTGATAACGCTCCTGTGAAGTGCTTTGGGACGTTTTACAACATTAAAGGTGCTATATAAATGAAATTTGTTGTTGTTGTAATCAGACAAAATTTGACACTGAGCCACATAAGGAGATATTAGGACAGGTGACCAAAAGCTTGGTCAAAGATGTAGGTTTTAAAGAGCATCTTAAAGGAGGTCAAAAATCGTAAAAAAGAATACAAAGTGGTCAGGTTTGGGTTTGAAAGGTTGAAGGAAGAAATGACTGATGTACCTGCTTGCTATGAGTTGAGAAATCCGCTGTTTTCAGATGCTGGGAATGAAAGACTTAGTGATCTCTGTAGCAACACAAAAGTGACAGTGTCCTGCTCCTCCCGGCTCCACGTTCAGGTAAGTATTTTGTTAAACCAACCTTTTTGGTGACTGGCTGGACGTATTCCAGGAGGTTTTGTCACATGATCTCCTGCCTCCAAATGGCCCGCCCCCATGCTCCCGCCATTGGTCACCCAACACTTCCATCCTCACGGCGCCCCGCCTTCCCACGGCCAATTAGGAGACAAACAGACTCTTTGTAACCTGATTGGATGATTGTTGACTCGCATCTCCATCTCCAATATTTTTATAATTAATAAGTGAAAGTGTTCAAAGAAAATGAAAAAAAAACCACAATTTTTTTTTACGCTCCGAAGATTTTTCTCCCATGGTTTGCTCGCAGCAGCGTCCTGGAGATGAACCTTCAATTCCTGGAGACTCCAGGGCAATCCTGGAGTGTTGGTGACCCTAGCCTCCAGAGGTCCCTTTGAGGACTGTTGGTTAGGCCACATGTACACACGGCTGGCTGAGCATTTCAATCCTTGGGGTTTGCTAAGCCTGCGACCCACTGGAGCAGAACTTACTTTTGAGAGTGTACCTGCACTCAGAACACATTTAAAGCTTACCCGTCAGGAATAGTGCTCTGCACATGTGTGCACAGGTCTAACGAATATCAGCCCCATTTTCATA
This sequence comes from Heptranchias perlo, assembly GCF_035084215.1. Classification (NCBI taxonomy): domain Eukaryota; kingdom Metazoa; phylum Chordata; class Chondrichthyes; order Hexanchiformes; family Hexanchidae; genus Heptranchias; species Heptranchias perlo. Next base: position 15,808,306 of record NC_090329.1, on the reverse strand, counting down.
GGAACATAGGAACAGGCATAGGCCATTCAGCCCCTCGAACCTGTTTTGCCATTCAATCAGATCATGGTTGATCTGTATCTTAACTCTACTTACCCATCTTAGTTCCATACCCTTCGGTACTCTTACCTAACAAAAACCTATTGATCTCAGTCTTGAAAATTTATGTTGTCCCAGCATCCACAGCCTTCTGAGAGAGATATTTCCAGATTTCCATTACTCTTTGTGTGAAAAAATGCTTCCTGATTTCACTCGTAAATGGCTTAGCTCTAATTTTAAGATTGTGCCCCCTTTGTTCTGGATTCCCCCACCAGAGGATATAGTTTCTCTCTATCTACCCAATCGAATCCCTTTAACATTAGACCACCTCGCATTGTAAGCCTTTTCTCTTAAGAGTCCGAACCATAGCCAGGCAGTAGAAACAAAGGACAACCGGCTATGAATTCATTGTGTGGCTGACATTCCGAGTACAACTGAACCCTTGGAGCTTGAGTCAGTGTTCGTGAGTCTTGATCGTAACACGGTAACAAGGCATGGAAGGGGACGAGTGTGTTGGGGTGAATAGGAGGAAGGTCGAGAGATGCGATTACCCTAGTTGTATTGATATAATAGAGACAAGAGAGATCAGAATGGAAAGCTTACCTCTCGACTGTCTACTTTTGAACAACATTAAACAATGCCGTTGAGAAAAGCAACAGTGGTTTTGAAGGTTCCTAAACTGAGAACATTTGCCAGTTCTATTGATCACTGAACTCCACGCCCCATGCAATGACCCTTAACTCACTCCCTCAACATGTTGCAGGTTGAGAGGTTGGGTAGAGAGAGCAGTCAGAGGTTGGAGGACTCCTCTCAAATGACCAGATTTCTCCTGTATCCTGTGCTGGAGCATGAGAGAGGTGTTAGGAGAGTCTCTCTAGATACAGGAAAGGTATTTTCCTTGCATGGAATTACATAGAATGTACAGCACAGAAACAGGTCATTCGGCCCAACAGGTCCACGCCGGCGACCCACAGGAGCCTCCTCCCACCCCTCTTCATCTAACCCTATCAGCATAACCTTCCATTTCACCCTTATGTACATATCAAGCTTCCCCTCAAATGCTATTCGCCTCAACCACTCCTTGTGGTAGCGAGTTCCACATTCTAACCACTCTCTGAGTAAAGAAATTTCTCCTGAATTCCTTATTAGATTTTTTAGTGACAATCTTGTATTTATGGCCCCTAGTTTTGATCTCTTATAACTTAGTATTTACATTATGGAGAGTCAAGGGGTAGGTTTTTATCGTCCACTGCATGGACGAAAAGCTGGAGGAGTCTTTCATTCCATTGTTTTCTAGAACGGGCGGTTGATCTGCTCGTCCAGATTACAGCCCATATGGTGAAGATGCAGATGTACCCCATGTGATTTATGGGCATTGAAATTATACTGTATGAATCGGAGCCTCCACGTGCTGTATGAAATTCCGTCATCTGTTATTTTACTGTAGGCATCATCCTGTTCTGTTTATACTACCGTCAATGATTGAGTGTGGATGTCATTGTACATCAAAGTTATGGTGCTTACTTCCTACTGGTGTCTGCCCTTACACTCACTGGTCCCAATAAAATATTCAGTCAAAAACATCAGAGACTATGTTGTAAAACAAGAATGGATTGTTTGAGTGATTTGAAACTGTTTGCTCATCTCAGTAGTTCAGCTGTTGGTTGTATAAACAATCGGAGCTTTGCACTTGTGGACAATGACACCATCTAAATCCATCAGTGAAATTACTGCCTTGCAATCATACCCAACTATATATTATACTTAGCTGGATTCCACTTTGTAATACTAATTAATTAATGCGGGATCAAATGAATGAATTGAGAGCCATTAGATGTTTGCAATATTACCAAATAACACTTGGTGAAATCACACTAGTGCACTTCATTAAATATTACATTGCAGTTTATGTGGATGTTGTTTCATTTCCTCACTAACTTCAGCAGCAACCACGTGATTTCTTCCCCCCAATACAGGGCGGCAGCCAGTTGCTAGTATTCCGCACACAGTGAGACCTTACTGATCAAGATGACCTCGGTGAAATGACTGCCTTACCCATACATGGTGACGCCCACAGTATTAGAAGGAGTCTGACAGCCATCGGATTTATGTGCTGTCACTTCACCACCAGGGATGGAAAAATGAAGACTGAATTATTAGGAGGGGTTTTGATAGAGTAGTCAGGGGGAAACTGTTTCCACTGGCTGGACGATCGATAACCAGAGGACACAGATTTAAAATAATTGGCAAAAAAGCCAGGATGGGAGTTGAAAAGACATTTTTTTTTACTCAGCGAGTTGTTATGACCCGGAAAGCACTGCCTGAAAGGATAGTGGAAGCAGATTCAATAGTAACTTTCAAAAGGGAATTGGATTTCTACTTAAAAAGGAAACATTTGCAGGGTTCTGGGGAAAGAGCAAGGGAGTGAGACTAATTGGATAGCTCTTTCAGGGAGCCAGCACAGGCACAATGGGCCGAATGGCCTCCTTCTGTGCTGTATGATTCTATGATTTGAACCTCAACCTCTTTTTTTAAATAAGTTTATTTTTCTTGTGAATTATTGTCAATTTATCACTCCATTAGCATTGACATTAGATTAGTGTAGAGTTACCGTATGCAATAAGTGGTTAAATCCCTGCTCCTACCTCCAGATACAGGGAATAAGAAGCAATGCTTGTGCCATTTGGACATTTATAGCTGAAAAATGCACCCTAACCCTAACCCTAATCCTAACGCCACCAGTGGGAGCGGTTGAGTTAAAACCATACTGAAGAGAACATCTTGGAAATATGTTTAATGATACAGGTCCCCTGTTCCAGATGAAGATTTTAATTGAAAGAAACATACATTTTTGCTCTGCTCATAACTGGAGAGCGTTCGAGCTTTTGAACAATGTCTCCTTTTGGTGTTTAATGGAGTAAAAAAAGTCCTAATGATGTATTCAACATTCTTATGTTATCTTTAGATTGAAATGTTTTGTCTGCCATTGCTAAGTTAAATATTGGTGGAGCTTCTCAATTGCTATTTGGTGTATTAGACATTTTATATAAGCTCCGTTTTATCAAGGGTGCCTGAAAGACTGTGGGAACATTTAAAGTTGTGAGTTATTGTGAGAGACTGTAGAATGGCTATCCATTGCCAAGTGAATCATTGAACCAATACCTTTTATTTAATATATTTTGGCAGCTGCACGTGTACTCCAGGCTGGAGAGGGTCAGACTGCACAGAGGATGTGAACGAATGTGATTCCAACCCCTGCCAGAATGGTGCCACCTGTTTTGAACCCGCTGTCCCCGGGAAATTTGAATGCCTCTGCCCTCCATTCTTCACCGGTGCCCTGTGTGAGCAGCAGTATGATCCCTGCGACTTCCCCTACAACCCATGCAGAAGCAATTCCACTTGTATCACGCAAACCAACGGGACCGCTCTCTGCATCTGCCCGCTGGGTGAGAAGCAATTAATGTTCAGATAGATGAGAAAAATAGAGAAAATGATGGCGCAGAGAATTGTCCACAATATTAGAAGGAGCCTGACAGCCACTGCATTTATGTACTGTCACAGCACCACTTGAAACGGAAAAATGAAGACTTGCATTGCCCAAAAGGGTGGAGGAAGCAGATTCAATAATAACTTTCCAAAGGGAATTGGATCTCTACTTGAAAAGGAAATATTTGCAGGACTATAGTGAAAGAGTAGGGGAGTGATACTAATTGGATAGCTCTTTCAAAGCGCTGACACAGACATGATGGGCTGAATGGCCTCCTTCTGTGCTGTATGATTATATGATTCAGACTTCTGCTAATATTAGTGATTCTTAAATGGATACAAATTCATTTCCGTGGACGTTTATCCGACGTGTGTTTCTACAGCACCTTATTAAGTTGTCAAAATATCACGACGAGTTACTCTGACTGTTAGGGACACCATCCCACCCACGGCAATGAGATGACTAATCAGCTAATTTTTTTTTGGAGGTGTTGGTTAAAGGAAGAAATGTTGGTTTTGAAGCACTGACAGCCCTCTGCTCCTCACTAAATTGTATCATGGAATCTACTTTCCAACAGAACAATACCTCATTTTAACACCTCAACTGAAGGATCGAACCCCCCCTCCACTCCCCACCCCCCCAATCCTTTATTCCGCCCTGGAATGTCAGCTCAAGTTCTTGTCATACAATCATATGGTACAGAAGGAGGCCATTCAGCCCATCGTGCCTGTGCTGGCTCATAGTAAGAGTTATCCAATTAGTCCCACTCCCCTGCTCTTTCCCCTTGGCACTGCAATTTCTTTCTTTTCAAGCTTATGTCCAGTTCCCTTTTGAAAGTTACTATTGAATCTGCTTCCACCACCCTTTCAGGCAGTGCATTCCAAATCATAACAACTCGCTGCATTAAAAAAAGTCTCCTCATCTCCCCTCTGGTTCTTTAGCAAATTATCTTAAATCTGTGTCCTCTGGTTTCATCTGCCAGTGGAAACAGTTTCTCCTTATCTCCTCTATCAAAACTCCTCATAATTTTCAATGGAACATAATTTGAAGTTCCCTGTATGGGACTTGAACTCACATTTAAACAGGTCCAAAGACTATCTGCCCCTTTTTCATAGGAACAGAAGTAGGCCATTCAACCCCTCAAGCCTGTTCCACTATTCAATTAGACAATGGCTAATCTGTCTCTTAACTCCATCTACCCTCCTTGGCTCCATAGCCATTAATACTCTTGGCTAGCAAAAATCTGTCAGTCTGAGTTTTGAAATTTTCAATTGACTCCCAGCCTCAACAGCTTTTTGAGGGAGAGAGTTCCAGATTTCCACTCCCCTTTGTGTGAAGAAATGCTTCCTAACATCACCCGTGAATGGCCTAGCTCTAATTTTAAGGTTATGCTTTAATTATTATTAATAATTTTGAATTATTTAATAAATTTTCCATTTATTGCACTGGGGGCAATTTATTCCATAAGTTCACAATGTGTAAAGGGACTTGACTCATATTTATAATGTGATTTCTTAATCTAATGCCATTTTCATATAAATAAATCATAATCACTTTACTCTTATGTCGCGAGTTATTCTTGTCAGGGTAGATTTTTGAGTTGTCGCCCAAGGGGTGAACTTGGCCTTGTGGATTTTCTGTCCGTTAAGGAAACTGCCTGATTTTCATTCCGTTGGAAATCAATGGCCTGCCAATTTTATATCTGGGTGACAAGTTGAAAATCTATCTACGTTTTCGCAATATTAAATTTTTTAAAAATGTAAATGGAAGAAATTTTTTAACATGTATTTCCATTGAAAGAGCAGACATAAATAAAAGTGGTGAAGGACCAGAGGATGCATTGGGTTAGCATACTGGTCTTTCAACTCTGGGAGCTCAATCCCAGCCTAGGCAGAGGGGAAGAAAGTTTTAATTGACTCTTGTCTGCAATGGTCCTTTATGAAATGAGTCTGAGCAGTCTCGGTCTCACTCAGTGAGGTAACTGGATGGCTGGGGTGGAAAATGGTACAGTTGGGAATTCTATTCTAAAATTGGAGATGAGATACAATAAAGAAAGAAAGACTTGCATTTATATAGCGCCTTTCACGACCTCAGGGCGTCCCAAAGTGCTTTACAGCCAGTTAAGTACTTTTGAAGTGTAGTCACTGTTGTGATGTAGGAAAGGCAGCAGCCAATTTGCACACAGCAAGATCCCACGAACAGCAATGAGATAATGACCAGATAATCTGTTTTAGTGAAATTGGTTGAGGGCTAAATATTGGCCAGGACACAGAGATAGAAAATAGGGAGCTTTATTCTAACTGCACTGTGCATCACTTGGGAGTGGCTGAGTCTCAAATTAATATGAATACATACAGTTAACTTTATGAATACATAGCCAGGGTTTGGAATCTCATCCGCCGGGAGCTTCTAATGATTGTTCCTCCACACGCCCAAGATTTCCGATGTATGCTCCCAGAGCGGAAGGCTCCATGCCAGGAGCACGTATTTGTATAACTTACCATTGGGTAGTCAAAATTTTAAAAAAACATGTTTCAACCAACATCCTTCACTTTAATAAGCAGAAAGTTGGGTGTTGTGGCTTAGTGGCTAGAGCACCTGTCTTGTAAACAGGTGATCTTCGGTTTGAATCCCAGTGGTATCTTCAACTGATGCTGGCATTTGCTTCCATGCTTTGTTGCTTTCCTCTGGTGGGGGAGTCTAGAACAAGGGGGCATAACCTTAAAATTAGAGCTAGGCCATTCAGGGGTGATGTTAGGAAGCGTTTCTTCACACAAAGGGCAGTGGAAATCTGGAACTCTCTCCCCCAAAAATCTATTGAGGTTGGGGGTCAATTGAAAATTTCAAAACTCAGATTGATAGGTCATGGTTAGGCAAGGGTATTAAGGGTTACGGAACCAAGACGAGTAAATGGAGTTAAGATACGGATCAGTCCTGTTATAATTGAATGGTAGAACAGTCTTGAGGGGCTGAATGGCCTACTCCTGTTCTTATGTTCCACAGCACTATTTCTACAGACGGGTTTTTCAAAAAGCAGTGCGCGACTGTGACATTTGTCCATCCTCTGTTGCCATTAAAGTAATAGGCTGGTTAGCTCAGTTTGTTAGAGCATGGTACTAATAATACCAAGGGTGCCAGTTTGATCCCCATGTAGAGCAATAGAAAGTGAAAATAAAACAAAAAGTGTAAAGTTGACAAACAAAACCAGGAGAGAATGAGAATCTGGTGTAAGGTGCACTCTGATACGTCATGTAAGTGCACATTTTATTGAATCTCTAGTGAACTTAGACATCAAGGATAGGCAGCTGTTTGACCATAGTGTGCGGCGCATCTCAGGCAATCCTCATCCTGTTGTCACCAAATGTCCCACACCGACATTTACCTCCAGGCAAAAATCAGTCAATAGTGATTAGGCACAGGAGAAGAAATCCTGTTTGTTTTTTTCCCTCCCAAGACTATCAACATCGAAGCCAATTGTAGGACCCATCCAACTGCCCCAGCTGACACCAGCTACTTTAGGACAGATCAGGGATCAAACTGCAGATCGTCCTTGTCTCTTATCACCCAGTTGCACACTGGACAAAACACCTATTGAGTGATTGGTCAATAATCAGGGTTAATTTTGATCTGATCATTCTGTTATGTAACGTTTGGTCTCCTTACCTAAGAAAGGATATACCTGCCATAGAGGGAGTGCAACGAAGGTTCACCAGACTGATCCCTGGGATGGCGGGATTGTCGTATGAGGAGAGATTGAGTAGACTAGGTCTGTATTCTCTAGAGCTTAGAAGAATGAGAAGTGATCTCATTGAAACATACAAAATTCTTACAGGGCTCGACAGGGTAGATGCAGAGAGGATGTTTCCCTTGGCTCGGGAGTCTAGAACCAGGGGTCACAGTCTCAGAATAAATGGTAGGCCATTTTGGACTGAGATGAGGAGAAATTTCTTCACTCGGAGGGTGGTGAATCTTTGGAATTCTCTACCCCGGAGGGCTGTGGAGGCTCAGTCATTGAGTACATTCAAAACAGAGATCGATAGGTTCTAGATATTAAAGGCATCAAGGGATATGGGGATTGGGCAGGAAAATGGTGTTGAGGTAGAAGATCAGCCATGATCTTGTTGAATGGCGGAGCAGGCTCGAGGGGCCGGATGGCCTACTCCTACTCCTATTTCTTATGTTCTTAACATTCTGCACCTGCATTGTATGTATTTAGCAGCATTTGTCTGACTGAATACCACAAGCTGAAATACAATCTCCATCTACAAATTGCTTTATGAAACATTCAAGCTCCACCTATTTTTTTGCTATCCATTTCCACAGTCCACATCTCTACTTGAATCAAATTTCCAAAACCATCTCTGAGTTAACTACCAATTAACAGAACACAAAAAAGGATCTTGCATATTTCATATCTTCAGGATGTGCCAAAGTGTTTTGCAGCCAATAAATTGCTTTTCAAGTGTTATTTTGTAGACAAACACAACAGTCAATTTACACACAGCATGGTCCCACAAACAGTATTGAATAAATGACCAACAAATCTGCTTTTAGAGGTACTGAATGAGGGATAAATGTTGACCAGGTTACAGGAGAACTTCCCCTTCTCTTCTTTGAAATAGTGCCTTTGGGACCTTACATCCACCTGAACAGGCAGGCAAAGCCTCAGTTTAACATTTCATCTGACCGATGGCGCCTCCAATGCAGCACTCCCTCAGTATTGCACTGATATGCCAACCTAAATTATGTGCTCAAGTCTCTGGAGTGGGGCTTGAACCCACAACTTTGTGACTCAGAGGCATGATTTACTGCCACTGGACCAAGCTATCGCTAAAGGCTAGATTTCCCACATCTTCACATGTGGCAAGTTAGCTCATACATCCCAGGCATATGTTGGAAAATTATTTCAATGGACGGAAAGTTGCAGGTAATGGCAATTTTCCAATGGATGCTTACATCTTGTGAGGTATCTAACCTTGTGAGGACCCGGAGAACCCCTTCCCCATAAATGTTGAAACACTGAGCCATGCGTAATAGGCCATAATAATTCTCCAACCACTAATAGTGCACTTCTCTCCTCCTTGAGGGAGACATAAAGCAGATCTTTTCTGCTTGTAGTTAAGAAAGAAAGACTTGCATTTATATAGCGCCTTTCATGACCTCAGGATGTCCTAAAGTGCTTTACAGCCAATGAAGTGAGGTGTAGTTACTAGGAAACGCAGCAGCCAATTTGCACACAGCAATGTCCCACAAACAGCAATGTTTTAATGACCAGGTGATCTGGTTTTTAGCGATGTAAGTTGAAGGATAAATGTTGGCCAATACACCAGGGAGAACTCCCCTGCTATTCTTCAAAATAGTGCCATGGGAACTTTTACGTCCACCTGAGAGGGCAGATGGTTTAATGTTTCATCCGAAAGACAGTTCTCCCTTAAAGGAGCTTAAGACCGAAAGCCCCTTTTATCACAAAGAATACTACAGGATAAAGATCTTGATATCTTCATCCATGCCTCCTTCAGATTGATATTTTAGGCCCAGATAGCAAATGAAAGCATTCAAATGAAAGATGATCCTGCCATAGACAATAGCCCCAGGCTTCAACAGAGAAAACTCCATAGGCTTCAGACAGCAGACCAGAGATTCCTTGTGAAAGATGCTCTAGGTCTCAAATGATAACTTAAGGCTTTTCCCAAGTGGTAATACAATAATATTGTCCAGACTATTGCAAGTTTCTCAGACCTGACATTGCACTTATAACTGCAATCAATCGCACTGGCTGGTAGAAGGAATGTTATATGGGTTTCGGTTATTTCTCTGAATCCAGAGTAGCACTTTTAAGGAAATTAATGTTTCATAGTCATAACTTGTCTCTAAATCCGAATCTTTAAATCCGCAATTGAAAGTGATCCTGAAGCAATTTGATTGAGGTGTTAAAAAGATATAAAATGAAACAAACATATCTAATTTAAATGAGTATATACACCATTCAGAGAAAGTTTCGCCTGATTGACTATGAATGAGAGGAATTTAGTTGAAAGGGTTAACTTTTATCCTGATGATTTAAGGACAATAATGGGAGGGGAAAGAAAGAACGGCATTTATATCGTGCCTTTCACGACCTCAGGATGTTAAAAAGCGCTTTACCGCCAATGAAGTACTTTGTGACGTATCGCCACAGTTGTAATGTAGGAAAGGACTGTGTTGCCGCATCTTCAATTGTAGATATGTTAATGATGTTCTATTGATAAAATCTATTTCGAATGTATGGCTTTAAGGGTAAATCAACTGAAGAATAAGTGAGCTTGGAATGGCTGCCTGCAAAGCACATTGTGTGCGTAATTGTGTGTGCAGAAATCATCTCCAACTCTGGTCACAGTGATCTGTTGCATATCGTGTTTTAAGGTCTATGACTCAGGATCCCTGTGTCCCCTGTGTAATGCGGAACTACACTCTTTAATCACATCATGAACGCCGGACATACATTATGGGTCACTTGCAAAAACAGTGAAGCTCCAACGCGCAAAGAGAATTACAGTTCAGTTTTGATTTGCATTTTAACATTGGATAAACATCTCTCTGAAGCTGCGACAGTAGTCTATTGATTTTAAGGAACACTGAGGTTATTAAAGCAGCAAGCAAGTCAAGGACATTTAATAGCGTATCCCTTGAAATCAATAGCTAAATTGCTGGACACTCAAAGTGACTATTACTTCAATTTAAATCCTGTGCTTTGGTGCACTGCACTGTATGTTTGCATAATATTACAAGATCACATTTTGATACTTAAGGCTTTCACTGTTGGTGCATTGGTTAACACACTTGTGTAAAATAAATGGGTTCACAACTGCATTCAAAAGCACACTAGGAATTTGATGGGAAATATACTAACCAGCATGTTGCTATGGTAATTAAAGCCCCTTAAAGTTTGATGAGCTACTGGGGTAAATGTTATGATTCAGGCCTTCATACCCTAATTCCCGATATATTCACCTGTCTTGCAAAGCTCCTCTCGGGAGCACCAATTCGTAACATTCACCTCACCATATATACCTTAGACCTATTTTCATGTGGTAGATTTTCCATCCATGTGGATTTCGGGTGGCTGGCTGGCAGAGTGCCCGATAGTGTCTGCGGGAGGCCCAGTACATTTTGGGGAAAAATTGAACGAATCTAATACTGTGGCTCCCTGAAGAGCAGGGCCAGACAAGACTACATAGATTAGGCCTAAGGTTGGCCTTCAGCGTAGGATTTCCAAGCCTCCAGGATTGTCCTGTAGTCTCCAGGAATTTAAGATTAATCTCCAGGACACTGCCACAAGTAAAATCCTCAAAAAAGTCATAGGGTCATTATACAAAATTGTGGGTTTTTTTCATTTACTTCGAACACTTTCATTTGTTAATTATAAAAATATTGACGATGTGGGAAATGGGCTGTTTCACGAACAGTCAAGATTAATCGAATTGGGTAACAAAGAGTTTGTTCCCTGTCCAATTGGCGTAGGAAGGCAATGGTGGGGTAGTTTGAGGCAGGAGGTCATGTGATGATACCTCCAGGAATACCCCAACCAGACTTGGCAACCCTTCTTGAGCATGGGGGAAGATATAGAAGTATAAAGGAGTGGGCAAAATGTTTTTAAAAATTACAAAAAAAGAAAGAAAAACGTGCATTTATACAGCCCCTTTCACAACCCAGAGCAATTTACAGCCAATTAAGTACTTCTGAAGTGTAGTCACTGTTGTAATGTAGGAAAGGCGGCGGCCAATTTGCGCACAGCAAGGTCCCACGAACAGCAATGAGATAAGTGACTAGATAATCTGTTTTTAGTGATGTTGGTTGAGGAATAAATATTAGCCAGCACACTGGGGAAAACTCCTTCCAAATAATGCCATGGGATCTTTTACATCCACCTAAGAGGGCAGACAGGTTTAGATATCTCAACCGAAAGACAGCACTCCCTCGGTACTGCACTGGAGTGTCAGCCTAGATTATGTGCTCAAGTCTCTGGAGTGGGACTTCAACCCATGACTGTCTGACCCAGAGGTGAGAGTGCCACCATTGAGCCACAGCTGACATGAAAGGGAAAAGAGTTTGATAATGTAGGTGATATCATGGCCTACCTAATGAACTTCTATCTTCTGCAATAATTTCAACAGCGCTTGCCTCATTCCACATCTTCTGTATTTGTATCAGTCTATCTCATGTACAATGGCTAAATGCAAATCCCAGTGTCATCACAAAAAAACAATTATAAAATACCAACAATTTATACTAATAAAACATTTGCCATTGCCAAAAGAATAAATCCTCAGCTGCTTTTTAGTGCTATTTGCAATTGAAATCATTTACAAACATGATATGGCTTAAATTACATATGCAAATGAAAAGCCATCTGCCTTATAATATTTTCAAATAGTTTAACCCCTTAAATACCAAGGCAAGTTTAAAAAACAATTAAAATAAATTTCCATAATATTGTATATTCTAAAGCTTATCCTACATGTATATGGGGGGAGGGGAGAGGTTTCTGGCTGCTCGGGACCATTCCCAATGGAAGAATTGCTCATCCAAGCCTCTCGATGTATAAACATTTCAAAAAACATTTGCTGACATTTTTAAATCATGTTGGAAATTGGGAACTTCTGTCCACATTTCCCTTTCTCAGTGTCATTAGACTGCTGGCAAAATTATCAACGCATAGCTCATATGTGGGGAAACTAGATAAGGGGGAGCTAGATAAACACATGAGGGAGAAAGGAATAGAAGGATATGCTGTTAGGGTTAGATGAAATAGGGAGAGAGGAGGCTCGTGTGGAGAATAAACACCGGCATGGATCTGTCGGGCTGAATGGCCTGTTTCTGTGCTATACATTCTATGTAATTCTATGTAAATGAGTGTAGCTGCAACAACACTCAAAATTCGTGGCACCATCCAAGGCAGAGCAGTTCACTTGATCGGTGTCCCTGCCACTGAACTCAATATCCACCCCACCCCCACTCCTCTTTCACCAGTGCACTGTGTATAAGCTGCAGCAGGCACTACAGCAACTCATCCAGCTTACTTGGACAGCATCCTCCTTCCCTCTTCATGCCACTTCTACCACCAAGAAGACCAAGAGCAGCAATGTCTCCAAGTTCCCTGCCCAAGTCACACACAATCCTGACTTGGACATATATCGCCGTTCCTGGATCGCCATCCTGGAATTCCATACCTAGCAACTTCAAAGGAGCACCATCACCACAAATAAAGCAGCAGTTCAAGGAGAAGGCTCACCACCACTTTCTCAGAGCAACTATGTATGGGAATTAAATGGCGGCCTGGACAAACTGCTCTGATGTCACAGCAACTTTCTCATGACATCACGAGCCAGCTTCATTCCCTTCAGATTTACTTCCTGTCAGCGCACAGTGGGAATCATTCACCTTAGACTGCGATGTGTGTACAGACCCCCAATTGTGATGCTCAGGATTTATAAAATCACACTTTATAATCAAATACAAATGGCATCTGACCCTTTCCATATTATTTGAGATAATGCCACTGAAGTGAAGGACTCTTATTGCCAGGGATTCGAAGTGATGCCTTTACATTTTAAGCTGTGAAGGGTCACGTGAAGTAAGATCTGTTATTTCTAATGTATTTAAAATTGACTTGAATCAACCTGAACATCTGAATTTTGCAGTATTTTACTAGAAATGTCTGCTCTATAACCCCATTTCTACATATTGCAGCACAAGAACTTCCAAAGCCTGATGATGGTGTAGGGTCTGTATCAGGGACAATCAGCTGCACAATCCAATAGGGCTGCCAAGGGTTCTAAGTGTTACATTGTCAGCATGTTCTGTATATCAGGTCTGTGCCTTAACCCCCACCCACCTTAAACTGCCACAAACAGCTGGCAAGACTTATAGGGGCACACGACCCAGGGCCCACATCACAATTGAGGGATTACGTCACCTGGTTTCACAATGAAAACCACGACAACCCAGAGGGGCAGACATAAAACAGCAAAACGGCACAAAATGTGTATTTGTACGTGTGAGAGAAACGAAGAGAGAGCCTTAAAAACAAGTGAGTTCATCAAATCCATCCAAATCCAGGAAGATTACAGGAGAATGGATTGGAAATACTGTGTAAAGGAACAGCATCAGCAAGTAAAGAGACTAAGTCATCCAAGGAGAGATTTGATTTGAGGACAGTCTTTAATTGATAATTAGCAACAGAAAGTATTTGGTTATAAAGTAGAGAAGTACCTTCAGATTGAAGAGCAGCAGTTAGAATTTACAACAGGAAACAGGACCGAGGTGCTTAGAGTATATGGGACAGCTCAGGGTTTCAATC